>NC_064615.1:1059811890-1061206890 GCF_023898315.1 Schistocerca nitens
TTCGTGTTACTTTTCGGCTGATGCAACCTCAAAGCTCTCACTGAAAGAATACACACTGTAGTCCAGTACGAACACGCGCAGAGCGACAAAAATAATGGAGGCACATATGCATAAGACACAAGCAAAGACTATCGTCCACAGCGTACCATAGTAGATGGTAAGATAACTTGTCAAAGATGGTCAGTCAAGATATTCTACTTAACTTTTTGCAACTGATACGAAGTTCTCTGTTACAAAGGTAACCTATTACCACAGTCTAACGTAACAGTCGCGACACTTCGTCTCTTTTTTGTTACCCAATGCGATTGCAGCGCGCCAAGCGGCCTGGAAGTTACACTACTGACTTTGGCAAGATCCTGTGAAAGCGAAAGCGAATCGTAGTTGTTAATATTGGTCTGTAGAATGTTTTTTACAACCGGGGGCGTCTGTAGCGCAACAAATTGCAGCAGCAAAAAGAAGAAGACACTACATTTATCCTTTTTTAGGTTTCCTAACGACACTAAGAGGTGTGGACCGATACATTGCAGAATAGTTTATTTACGATTTTCTCGAAACCTGCAGACATTTGCTGTAGAATATCATGTTCTTTAAGAACAAAAAAATCGCAGGTGAACAGCAGAAGCCATGATCTTTAGCAGAAAGGCAACGTATAGCTACTAAAAAACGTGAAGTTTTCTTCACTGTTCTTCCAGTCAAAACAGCGAATTTGGGACGGAGGAAACATGAATGGAATTCAATACCTACATTATTTAATATAGCAGATAAACTGCCACAACTATAGCTGAAGGAGAAACCACACAGACGTGGTAATAGAAGAAATAAGCAAGAAAACTGCTTCCCAACATAGAAAAAAACCAATTCCACAATTATCGCTGCATCTGAGGCATAAACGACAAGAATGTATTACAAAGTCGAGTGAAATGTAAACTTGTCGAAACATTAACCTCCCTACAAAGTTGTTACGCGTCAAGGAAAGTGTCTGTCATAATGAGAAGAGACAACAAAAGAAATATATTCTTCTCATGCGTGAAATGTGTGTTTATGTTCTCATGTTTTGGACGGAGTAAGCCGCAGTTATAGACATATTCGAAATTATGTCTTCATCTTTAAGTTGTAGCTCATGTCACTGAATCAGGGAGATTCGCCTGTTTTTACATGTATTGCATGATCATCTTGTCTCTTGATAATTTAATTATACTTGGAACGCAAAAATGTAAAAAACTGTTTCACTAATTAACTAATAAAATAATTTCAAAAACTTCATTTTTATTGCTGCTTTCTCGCCGCTTGTGGTGCTAGTATCGCATCAGTAGTCAGATGGTCACTATTTTCACAGTGGTGAGTGTAGAGATTGTTGTTGTTGTTGTGGTCTTCAGTCCTGAGACTGGTTTGATGCAGCTCTCCATGCATACAGTAAAGCTGCATGTCCGCGGGAAAAATTACGGCTGTAGTTTCCCCTTGCTTTCAGCCGTTCGCAGTACCAGCACAGCAAGGCCGTTTTGGTTAATGTTACAAGGCCAGATCAGTCAATCATCCAGACTGTTGCCCCTGCAACTACTGAAAAGGCTGCTGCCCCTCTTCAGGAACCACATGTTTGTCTGGCCTCTCAACAGATACCCCTCCGTTGTGGTTGCACCTACGGTACGGCCATCTGTATCGCTGAGGCACGCAAGCCTCCCCACCAACGGCAAGGTCCATGGTTCACGGGGGATTCTATAGGCCTTTATTAGACTCTGCTATTACTGCGAGCAGATGTATCACGGGTATTACCTTATGTGATGGTACACTATGGATGACTGTCTTTGTTTCATGTGTGTAACTTCCTCCATAATTTTTTGTCGTTTTGAAATTAATTATTCTTTGTGAACATGTTCGTTAGTATTGTAAATTCTGTATTTCACTATAGGTTGTAGATTGTCAGTGACAGCTTTGACGTGGTATCAGCCTAAAAGGAACATGAAATCTGCTTTTACCTGATCTGTTTGCACCTTGTTAGTACATATGCATATGTTATACCCACGTTCTTGCGGCTATACGGTTTCGTTGGTGACAGCCGTTATGTGAATACGGTGTGCGACCAAAATCGGTAGACACATAGGTTGAAACATAAACGGTTAATGGTTAAAGGTCCATTTTTTTAAAAATTACGAAACGACTGTTATGGGTTCCCCTCTTGGTCCTATACTGTCTGAACTTTTCATGAACAATATTGGCACAAGGACACACTTATGTAGCATTTACAGGAAAACTTGTACGGTAACGCCTGCAAGCTCTCAGCAGCTACAAAGCTACAAAATGCAGCTTTCCATTCGATAGTATCGCTTCGTATCGTTTTCTATTATCTGAATCTGCTTTTCAAACACAGCTGCAAGTTATCAAAGATATCGCTTCCTCTAACGGCTACGGTTCTGCACTCACTGACAATATAGTACAAAAAAAGAAAATGCGTAAAAGTACGTCACTCCTAACGCTAGTAAACATAAGCCAATAAGTAGTCCTGGCACTGGTACATCATCACACATGCTGGTAAAATTTCATACAACATCGCTCAACCGTCTCACAGCTACAGTCTTGCGTTTCACAATAGCAACAGCATATCAAATTTTTTTTAATCATAAAAATAAACTACAACTTTTGGCAAAGATTTGTCTGTTTCAAATCGCATGCAAGTACTGTAAAAAGTGTATATCGGACAGCCAAGTAGAGCTGTGGTCGTTAGACTATTTTTACGTGAGTGAAGCTGGAGATTAAGAAAGATTTAACCCTTAACTGAAAGCCACGCCTATGATGCAAACTGTATGGTTTTACATTCTGGTGAGGAAAGCAGAAAAATTATCCTGTTGGTAATGCTGGAAATCAATAAACATTTAAACTAGAATTCAATCTTACAAGGGGAGGCCACGATTTTGGGATGACATGTTTACTTAAGAATTTGTACGCCTTTGGTAGGCCATTAAAACAATATAATATTCAATTAGTAATGTGCAATAATCCGGCAATTCCCATAGCGCAAGAGTTTTATGAATCCATTGTGTAACGGATGTATCTGTGCGTAGGAACTTGGAAGTTAGAGCTCGTAGTGACAGGTGGTTAGCGTTCGAGCTTCGGAAGCGAGGGTCGGTTCCCGCTCAAACTTATTTAATCTATACGTCCTTCATCGTTGGTCATATCATTTAACTTCGAGTGAAGCGTCAATGAAACTAATATAGTCATGCGTATTCAAATGCAGAGATATGGTGTTACGGCGATGCGGTCGGCAACGCTTACATAAGACACATGTCCGGCGCAGTTGTTAGATCGGTTACTGCTTCTGCGAGGGTTGCCCAGAAAGTAATGCGCTGCATTTTTTTTTCTTCAACAATATTCTTTATTGAACATAATGAGAATTACACACACGAAAGAATGGCGTTTTATCTACAAATCCTATTTTTCCACATAATCTCCATCCCTTTTTATGGCTTTCCTCCAGTGCCAAACTATGGCGTGTATGCCTTGTCGGTACGAATCCTTGTCCTGGTGGCGGAGCAAGTACTTCACTGTGTGAATCACCTCCTCTTCGTCCTCAAAATGTCTTCCACGAATCGCATCCTTTAATGTCCCAAACAAGTGGGAGTACGAGGGGGATAGGTGAGGTGTGTCAGCTGTGGATGCTTCCCCCGACCGCTGCAAATCGTGGAGCTCCGCCGAACCGCCTTCTGATGACCTCTCTCTCCGTGCCCAGCGACTAACTGTACTTCTGTCGTCAGCAGATGCTCCACAGACTTTGCACAAGCGTTTGTAAGTATTCCTCCCAGTTTCTTTCTCTGCAGTGAGAAATTCATTGATGGCACGTTGCTTGTAACGCACAACACCTACAGACGCCATTTTGAAATTGTCTTATAGCTACGCTATCTGTCGGAAGTGACGGAAACCTTACGCGCTGACTCAGGAGACTTCAAATAATACGTACGTAACGTTTCGCATTCGTAGCATTGTTTTCGGCTGAGAAAAAAAAAATGCCGTGCATTACTTTTTGAGCAACCCTCATACAATAGCAGGTTATTAAGATTTAAATGAGTTTGAACGTGGTGTTATGATCGGCGTACTAGCGATGGGACACAGAATCTCCGAGGTGGCTATAAAGTAGAGATTTTCGACCGTTTCACGTGTGTACCGTGAATATCACGAATCCGGTAAAACATCAAATCTCCGACACGACTGCGTCTGAAAGATCCTGCAGGAACCGGACCAAACACGACTTAAGAGAATCGTTCAACTTGACTGAACTGCAACCTTTCCGCAAACTGCAGCATATTTCAATGATGGGCCATCAACAAGTGTCAGGGTGCGAACCATTCAACGAAACATCGTCGACATGGGCTTCCGCAGCCGAAGGCCCACTCCTATACTCTTGATGACTGCACAACACAAACCTTTACGCCCGCCCGGGCCCGTCAACACCGACATTGCACTGTTGATGACTGGAAACATGTTTCCTGGTCAGACGAGTCTCGTTTCAAGTTGTATCGAGCTGATGGACATGTATGGGTGTGGAGACAACTTCATGATTCATGGACCCTGCATGTCAGCAGAGGACTGTTCAAGGTGGTGGATGCTCTGTAATGGTGTGGGGCGTGTGCGGTTGGAGTGATATAGGACCCCCTGATACGTCCAGATGCGACTCTGACAGATGACACATACGTAAGCATCCTGTCTGATAACCTGCATCCATTCACGTCCATTTTGCATTCCGACGGACTTGGGCAATTCCAGCGGGACAATGCGACACCCCACACGTCCGGAATTGCTACAGAGTGGTTCCAGGAACACTCTTCTGAGTTTAAACTCTTCCGCCGGCCACTAAACACCCCAGACATGAACAGTATTGAGCATATCTCGGACGGCTTGCAACGCGCTGTACAGAAGAGATCTCGACCCATTGTATTCTTATGGATTCATGGACAGCCCTACAGGTTTCATGGTGTCGTTTCCCTCCAGCACTACTTCAGACGGTAATCGAGTACATACCACGTCGTGTTTAGGCATTCCTGCGTGCTCGCTGGGACCCTCCATGATATTAGACAGGTGTACCAGTTTCTTTGCGTCTTCAGAGTATAAGACATTTCAGAGGTAATATAATTAAAAAACACGTGTATTTGCATGATGTTTTGGCGAATTTTACATTATTTGAGTACTTAATACTTTTAATTAAATTCAATTATTAAAACAGACATATCCCAACTATCGACATGTACACGAAGAAACGCATAGAGTTTTCCTGAAAACGTTTGCCCGTCGTGATTTGCGAAATCTCTCATACATCCAGTGTGGTCTGGTACTCGGAGCTACTTTGCACCTCGACGCATCGAGCTGCAGACACAGAGGGAAGGCCTCATCTGGCAACTAATCTGCGTAGTGGTGAGACGTTGCTAACGTAAAAAGAACGACTAGCATAGGTGCAAATTTTGTGAATATCACAGAATTTACATCTGTACTTTAAAAATGAAGGTTTAATGGGCATTCGAACCGCCACCTCATACACGTTCGTGTTACGAAACTCGAACACTAAACAATTTTTTTTTTTTTTTTTTTTTTTTTTTTTTTTTTTTTTTTTTTTTTTTTACAAGCCCGAGGGGAGGTTCGGGAGCAAAGAGGGCAGGGGTCGCTTTCCGAGGCTTGGCCCACATATTATTTTATTTTTATTTACTTATTTTTCGTCATCGGCTCCTACTGCCACCACCAGAGTCGTCTTCGCGCAAATTAATGGCGAGGGGAATCTCTCTGATCTGTTTCTTCGGAGGATGAATTATGTTCGTCTTCAAGTGTGTCTTCTAGTACTTGGAACGCCTCAATGGCCAGGAGGATCCTCGAATAAGGCACCTAAATAATTCGATATTCGTTTCCGAAACAATGCATGGCGGCAGAACGCCTCATGACACGTCGTCATGTGGAACCACAAGTCGAAAGCGCGTTCGGGCGCAGCTTGCAAAATGTAGCACAGGACCAAGCCCTGTAGCCCGCTGACGGCTACAGGTGGGAACGTAAACAGTATCTGGACGTAGGAGTTTGTCCTGCGTGATAGACTCTGGCTGTTTGAGATCCCAGCAGCTGGCAGTCGCAGCACATGCCAAGCGGTGCGCGTCGGAGTCGACGGCTGCGCAGTGTGGGCACAAAGGATCGTCCGTAAGATGGATGCTCCTCTCTGGAGGACACCACCTTGACAAAGCACTGTCCGTGCGGGTGTGAGGGCTATGGCGAAGGTAGAGGACCTACTGCCGGTAAGGCCTCAGCCGATGGATCAGACTAAGAGTGTCCCACAACGTCCCCTCTTTCCTATCCACTCCTAGTCCTACCCTATTCCCTGACCCAAACCAAGGTGTGATGTGATCCGTGCTGAGGGGTGCGTGGCACATGGGAAGATGTGTCGCAAACGGAGCATCAGGGATACCGGGCGACCTCCCTGAGTAATTAGCCTTACACTGCTCGGGGTATTTGTGGTGTGGACCTTCTAGATCCCCAAATTTCGTGGACACGACTGCAGAAAAGGAAAAAGAAACTGAGGGGCAAACTGAGACCCCAGATACCCAAACTTTGGAGACTGAACCGATGAAAGGCACTTCCACTACTGAATCAGGGTCTAGACCTGAGCCAGAAGTGGGAACTGTAACCGAGAAGCTAGACCAGATTAAGATCAAAGGCTTGTCTGTGGCCCAAAGGAGGAAACTACTCAGGGAACAAAGGGGAAAGGAAGGAAAAGAATGGCTTCCTAGACACAAATGGAGGGAAGTAAAGGGACTAGAACCCAAGAGCCCCAGGAAATTGTCTCAGGTTGAAGGGGACACACAGATCCCCACAACGTCAAAGACAGGTAGTAAGCGGATAAGGGAGGAATCAAAGACTCCCTCCTCCCTGGATAAGCGAGTCCAGAAAAAACCGAGGCAAGAAATAGGGAAACAGGCCTATAGTACTGCAGTCTCGGTTTTTAGGATGGCAGTTATCCAGGAAGGTTATCCACTGGTGGTCATTACCTCTCAGCAGGAGGAACTAGTACAGATGTCCCTCTTTGAAAAGATTGGGGGGGGGGGGGAGGCTGGCCCAGGTCCCAACTTCAGGAGGGTCTATCTAGATCGTGGTGCACTCATTTTTGTCTGTGAGGGGGTGGCTCAAGGACAACGTGCCCATGGGAAGATGCGAAGCTGCTGGTTAAGACGGCAGCAGAGCGTCTTAAGACAGCAAAGATATCATCATGGGTACCCAAGATCCTTAAGGAAGTATCTCCCAAGACTCTGTTCGGGAAAATAGGGGCCCAGAACCCAAAATCCAGACAGAAGACTGGAGAGTGATTAACCAAAGGTTGCTCCGGAAGGACGAACCCTGGTGCTGGAGGTTAGTCATAAGTCCCTGAAGGCGATGCGGGAGCAGGACCTGAATCTGTCTGTAGGGTTGTTGTAGGTCAGTGTTCTCAAAGACCTCAAAGATGGCAGTAAGACGGAGCCTGGAGGTGCTGCAGATTAATCTGCAGCACAGTAAAAGGGCCTCTGCTGCCCTGACCCGCTGCCTGGGGAGACAGGAAGTGGACATGGCCCTGATACAAGAACCCTATTTATACAAAGGGAGTGTATCGGTCCTCGGAGGCACTGGAGGTAAGCCGATTTATGCTAGAAATCTAGGAAACTCCAGAACATGCATCTATGTTAGAAATGTTTTTTAATGCCAATGATGGATTTCTGCTCTAGGCACTTAGTGACCATCAAAATGCAGCAATGTAAGGATGGTATCACGAGGGAAAATGTCTTGGCCTCAGTATACCTTCCTTACAAAGACAGTTCTCCCCCTCCCTTGGAGGTGAGGAGACTGGTAGTGACTTGCCATCGGCAAGGTGACCAACTGCTGGTGGGGTGCGACGCCAATGCCCACAGCCTAGTGTGGGGCAGCAAGGACACCAACAGTAGAGGTGAGTACCTTCTTGAATTCCTCTTTGCTAACAACTCAGAGGTCCTGAATAGGGGCAATGAACCTTCATTCAGGAGTAGCAGAAGGGAAGAAGTAATTGACATAACATTTGGTTCCATGACGATGAGTAGCTATGTCAAACAATGGCATGTGGTGTTGGAGCCATCCTCATCGGACCACATGTACATTAAATTCAAGGTTGAAATGGGAATCAGACAGACCATGACTTACAGAAATCCCAGGAAAACCGACTGGGAGACATATAGGAGGGACCTTGACTTAGGCTTATCGTAAATTAAAACCACGATAAGGAAGCCAGTAGAATTTGAGGAAGTACCATAGTGACCTCATATCAGGACAACTGCACAATCACCAGGAAGTGCACAAATAGGAGTGTTCCTTGGTGAAATAACAAATTGGAAACGCAAATAAAACAGGTATGGAGACTGTTTAATACTGCGAGACTCAAAGGACAATTGGCTAAACATCGTGAGGCCCTTGTCAGTTACAATCTTGCAATAAGCCAAGCAATAGGAGGCATCATGGAAGGCATTCTGTGAGGAAGTGGAACGCACGGCTGCACAGGCCAGACTTCACAAGATTCTTACTAGAGTACCAACTAATCCAGGAGGTACATTGAGGAAGGAGGATGGGGAATATACAAAGACAGCACATGAGATGCTGCAATTGCTCCCCAAAACTCACGTTCCTCAATATGCTCTGCCGGATAACACAGATTAGTATGTGACCCCAGAGAGACAACGGTTCTCAGACACTCGAAGAGAGGACTGGGAATCGGCCAAGGAGTGTGTGAACTTCAACAAAATCCAGTGGGCAGTGGGAACATTCCAGCAGTTCAAGTCACCTGGCCGAGATGGAATTTTTCCAGCTCTCCTGCAAGAGGCAGGAGGAAAGCTTATAAGAATCCTATGCAGGCTATTTAGGGTTAGCTTAGCAGTAGGAATCATTCCCAATGTTTGGAGGGCAGTGAAGGTTGTCTTCATTCCAAAGCCAGGGAGAATTGATCATACCAAGGCCAAGGATATGAGACCAATCAGTCTGTCCTCCTTCATTCTCAAAACATTGGGAAAACTAGTTAATGTATACGTTGGGGAGAGGAAGCTATGTAGGGTCCCTCTACACCTGAACCAACACGCATACCAACCATGTAAATCATGTGAAACAGTGCTCCACCAACTCGTCGGGAAGGTGGAAAAAGCACTTCACTTCCAAGAAATAGCCCTCTGCATCTTCCTGGATATCGAGGGGGCCTTTAGTAACACGACCTTCGATTCCATGTAAGGGCAGCAGAGGTGCATGACCTGGGGACCACTATATGTAGGTGGACCAGAGCCATGCTTAGTGGAAGGAAGGTAGAGGCTACCATGATGAATGAAAAAATGGTAATTAAGATCAGTAGAGGCTGCCCACAAGGAGGAGTTTTGTCTCCTCTATTGTGGAATCTGTGGTGAACTCATTGAGGAACTAAATTCCAGACAATGCTTCTGCCAAGGATACGCAGATGACCTTGTCATAGTAATACTTGGCAAATTCACTGACACAGTCAGAAATATGGCACAAGGAGGGTTGGACATTGTGCAAAAATAGTGCGTTAAACAGGATCTGAGAGTTAATCCTAAGAAGACCATTGTGGTGCCATTTACGAAGTGACATATTCAGCATGCAAGTTGGAATCTAAAGCTCTTCGATGAAACTCTACCTGTGAAGGTGACAGTGAAATATCTAGGGGTAACATTGGGTGAGAAGCTAACTTGGACCCCTCATATTAAGATTATCTGCTCCAAGGCAAAAAGCACTTTATGTGAGTACTAGGAGGGCTTGTGGCAAAAAATGGGGTAAGCCCCAGGTGTATGCACTAGATATACACCACAGTGGTTAGACCTAGGATTTCCTATGGGGCCATAGTGTGGTGGGAGAAGGTAGAACAGCTGGTTGCTGCTAAAGAGCTTGCTAAGGTGCAGAGATTGGCCTGCTTAGCCATAACGGGCGGAATTAGCAGCACACCAACCACTGGAATGGAAGACATGCTGGATATGCCTCCACTTCACCTTTGGGTTAAGATGGAGGCAGCAGCTGGGGCATATAGACTTAAAACTGGCAAAAACTGTGTTGCATTTGAATATCCAGAATCACACACTAAAATAGTGAGTGAGATAAATATAGGTATGGCTGGGGAAATGCCCGCTGACTATATAATATCTCCGAACTGCTTCGACAAGCCTTACAACATAATAATTGGAAGTAGGGAGCAGCTCCTGCAACAAGATCTAAGATTGTCGCAGGTTGCCACAGGGCTCTGGTGGAGCTAGGGGGAAGCAGTAGGGTGTAGCTAGTGAGGGTCCCTGGCCACTCAGGGATCTGTGGCAATGAACAAGCCGATAGATTGGCTAGGATGGAAGCTACAACTCCATTTATTGGGCTGGAACCTGTCTTGACAATCACCAAGGCTATGATCAAATTAGAACTACGGAACTGGCTTAGGAAACAGCTCATAGGATATTGGACCAAGGTCCATAAACAAAAACATGATAAGGTAATGATGTCCAAGCCATGTTTTAAAAGAAGCTCTGTAATCCTGGGATTGAACAGGAAAGAGATCAAACTCATGACTGGACTGATGACCAGCCACGGGAACTTCAAAAAACACCTACACACAATGTGTATAATGGAAGAGGACCTTAAATGTAGGAACTGTGATGAGAGTGAAGAAACTGCATCACACCTAATCTTTGAATGCATCTTCGGGACAACTAGACCTGAAGAAATTATGTCTAACAAAAAACTGGTAGAGGGACTCCTTGCACTATTTAAGGGCAATGGTTGGCTTTACTAGATATACAGGGAGCGATAGCGCACAATAAACCTAATTTCGGTTCGGGAAGTGGCGGGTTAGACCTAAGCTGTTGTAGATCTCCTGTTAAAATCAAATCAAGATGGATGATACTAAGGTGCTGGGGTGTGGCTAATTTGACATTGACCATCACATACCACAAGGAACAGCTGTACATGGGCTGGGTGTGGACGGCCCGCCACATCCTAGTCCAGCAGACTGTCTGCTGTTGCGGTTTGACATTGTTACGGGGTTGTACTTGGTAGATGCAGCAATAGTCTCTCGCACTCAGCTTCCTCGTCGCCGGTAGAACCTCGGTCATGTAACTGAGTTCGACTAGGAAATCTCAGATGTGTGCGAAAGACTAAGCTATGTGTCCCACCGTGACTGGCGGTCGAAGGTCTCTGGCCGCGACAGACTCAAGCAACGTCAAGCTGGTGCTGGCCGCAGTCCAAGCAATTCGCATCGTCCGTAGGTATACCGCCCACGTGCAGTTGTTGAGATGGAGTCAATACCAGGCCTTCCACCAGTGGAGGCCTCATTAAAGTAGTGAGCTTGCTTTAAATATGTGACCTGTGCCTACAAATTGTCCATACGCAGCCTGGAAACTATGGGCCATAGTGACAGGGGAAGTATGTGTGCAAAATAGTTAACTATGGACGCTAGGTAAGTGTTGAAGTAACGCGCCCGGAGAATCATTCCACGTTTCGAAATTTGTTGTCACGGGGCAGCACACATGTCCGTTGTAGTAGCCAGAGATATGTGGTTGTCGCAGTTCGGCGAACAGTACTGGAGAATTGCACTCCCAATACGGTCAGTGTGAGAAACTTCTGGGGTCATATTCTATATCATTTCTGCCGATCGGTGCAGTAGGGTAATCTCGGTAGGGACGTCATTTTCGGTTCTTTACCCGAAGTTCCCATTCATTAAGCTTCTGAGACCTTTTACCGAATGATCCTCCTGCCGATTTTTCGACAACTGTACCGAGAGGTTTTGGATTTCGGTATGGCCCTGTCGTTCGGTTAGCTGTCGTTTATTTACATCTATAATTTGTTATTTTAAATGTATTGAGCGGTATTAGCTTTGGATATAGTGACTGTGTTACTAAAGAATCATCACAGGACGCGTCCTCTTGGAAAGTGAGTTCATAATAGACTATTTTCCTTTGTTAGAAATACAGTAAGGTTAGGTTGTTACCGTGAATGATTACAACATCAAAAAAAAAAACGTTTTAGATCAATATTCTCTCAAAATACCTGTTATTGTTATGCAATTAAGAGTTTAAAGATCATTAAATATCAAGACATCGGCTCTTCTTACGTATATTACATGAATGTTAGCTCAAATGACTAGTGACCTCACGTACTCTTTTCCGCAAATGGTTTACTTATTAATTATCAAACGCGTTTAAACTTTTAAGTAACAATGCAACTGAATTTTGTGTAGTTTGATAGAGGAAACCTTTCAAAATTTCATGCATTTACGGCTTACGCCCGCATAATTCGGCAACGAAGTCTGCCTGTGCCCTTCTCGAACCGATTTACATAAAATAAAGCGCTAGCGCCATGCGAGTTGTAGTAGCAGAGGTGTGTAACGTGATGAACTGCCTTAGCAAAGGGCATAGGTTTGTATACTGCTGGATGCGAAAATATATTTTTTCCTCTTCGTGTTGGCAACACATTCTGAGACTTTGTTAATCGTCAAAGTTAAGCAGTTTTCTCAAATATTGTTTGTTATATACACTTAAGAGCGCGCTTTCTCAGTAACGACCATCTCCGATTTCGTGACTTCCATATGTTTAAGAAATGAAAATGAAATTGCAAGTACTGTGCTTGAAACAACTGGCAGTGACATTTATACTACTTATTGTCACAAATAATCCACTATTTTTTCCGGAATACGTAGCGATTTCCGGGAGTGTGGTCAGACAGGAATGTAGAACACAACGTAAATTACTGCTAGCGAAACCAGCAGCAATCGTCTTTATACTCTAGCTTGTCACAAATATTTATCTGCGACCGAATCCTTAATTACAGTAGACAGTTATGAAAGGTTTCCGCAAAAATGTTTTCAGACTATACCACTATATATGAAACATTTTGATTCATCAGATGCATGTTATAAACTACAACGAACTTCTATAGCTACACTCGTCACACGCTCAAGAAAAGGCGATTTTTTAAATTTTCTTTCTTTATGAACCAAATCGTTGTGTATCATATAGGAAAGTAGGCTATTTCATCATTTGGATCTCTAGGAGCGAGCTACAATCACATTCTATGCATCTTCTTCTTCTTTGACACTCTCTTAAAGAATTTATTGGGTTCATGGAGATGTGTTCCGTCTATGCAACTAATCGAAGGCAATTTATTCCCATCACGAATAAAGGAAGCGAAACGCGTATGGCAATAAGTAAGCTGCCTTCAGTTAGTTGTATTTACGGAGAACGTACCTCCATGGATTTTGAAGCAACGAAGGAACGACGGAAAACAGAAAGAAATGACGAATTCTGGTGTTTCTATAGATGTATTTGTACAATGTGGAACTACACTCCATTCCTAACTCATATTCCCAAACGTAAAATCCAAAACAAGGCGTCGATGTGAATAAGAATAAAATGGCGTAATGTGGCATCTACGACTGTTTCCAGAACACAGTCAATATTCTATCGTTACCATGCATTCATGGAAGACGGTGGTCAGCGAAATTTGAACAGTATTATGTACTCTAACGACACTTTTCGGTATTGTCAAGACTGGCATGCTTGTGTCGGCTGCTTGCCGCTTCGAGTTCGTGCCGCTGTGACGCTGCAGAGTGCATCTGAGGCAGATGGTTTTTCATTGGTTGGCGCGAGAACTGACAATAGCGTTTCGGTTAGCTAGGACCGTTCGGCATCGCTTTCCAATTGATTACTGAATAATGTTAGGGCTCTGTTTCGAAAACAAGACTGGCCAGTGCGCTTGCGTGTCGAACCGATCGATAAAATGGCGGAAAGATATAGAATAGGGCCCCTGGAAGAGGATCTCTGTCGGGCGGAGAAGGCCTCTGCCGATATCCATGTACGTTGTGTTTCACATGTTGATGACGCTGCCTGATACCGCGGATTTCGTCGCCTGACCGCGTCAAGAGCACATCGGAAGGTTACATCTCGTATGCAGATGTCTTCCGGTCGTTGACGAAGACCGTGTATTGCAGGTTCGAGAGTCTACCGCAAAGAAGACTCCTGATAAAGGACATCCATGTTTCATCGTTTGTCCAAGTTCGGTCTGGTACACGTTGACCACAATCTGGGAGCGAGAATCGTGGATTAAATGTAGGATCACCCTTGCCGAAGCCTGCGACAGACCCGTGTGTTCAAGTACTGCACGAAGGCGCCCAAGGTCGATGCGATCAAAGGCATGATCAAAATCGACGGGTTCCTCGGAGTGATATGGGACACCTGATATGTCTGGATTCGACTCTGACAAGTGACACGTAAGTAAGCATCCTATCTGACCATCTGCATCAAGACTGTTCAGTGCGCTTGCGTATCGAACCGATCGGCAAAATGGCGGAATGATATAGAATTGGGCCCCTGGAAGAGGATCTCTGTCGGGCGGAGAAGACCATTGTGCATTCCAGAGGACTCGGGCAATTCCACCACAACAATGTTACACCCCACATCTCCACAACTGCTATAGAATGGCTCTAGGAACACTCTTATGAATGTAAACAATTTCGCTGGCCGTCAAACTCCCCAGACATGAACATTATTGAGCATATCCGGGATGCCTTGCGAGGTGCTTTTCAGAAGTGGTCTCCATCCCCTTGTAACCGTAATGATTTATAGACAGTCCTCCAAGATTCATAGTATCAGTTCCCTCCAGCACTAATTCAGACGTATTAGTCGAGTCCTTTCCACATCATGTTGTTGCCATTCTGCGTGCTTGTGGGGGTGCTAACGATATTAGGCAGGTGTACCAATATATATATATATATATATATATATATATATATATATATATATATATATATATAGGCTGCTGATTTATTTCTCACAGTTCACGAAGTACCAAATGTATACTAAAATTGTACAGAAGATCTACCATATATGGTACTTCGTGAACAATGAGAAATAAATCAGCATTGTTAAACAGAAATATTGCAACTCCTTTTTTCTACAACATCCTTATTCCTCATTGTAAATACTTTCCAACTGACTGTTTTAAACATATTTTAAATTCAGCATGTACTTCACACAATGTGATGGGAGCACTGATAGACGTAGGATTGGCTTCTGTAAACGCCACTTGTATGGAATTTCTATTTATAGGAGTAATACTAGCAGACGTAGATATAGCACGCAAGCACAGGCATATATGCACATATTTAACCCTCCATGGCGATCTGTAATGCACTGTCTGCTTGCACTGTGCAGCGGTAGCGTTACCACCTACCACGCAAGGGAGCCCAGGTTCGATTCCCGGCATGGGACTGGGTGTTGTGTGTCCTTCATTATCATTTTCATCATCATTGACACGCAAGTCGCCGAAGTGGCATCAACTAAGAAGACTTGCAATACGGCGGCCGAACCCTGAAGAGGATATCCCAGCCAATAAATGCCATACGATCATTTCATTTCATTTTTTTTGTATTGTATTGTACACTCCTTGACTCCTTGATATTTTAAATGTATGCCTTGCATACATTGTGATGTTAACCTCATTGTATCACCGCCGAACATGTCAATGATGGATACTCTTTTGCTGCTGAAGATATTGATGTCTAGAGGGAATGGACTGCACTTGGTTGTCCTACAGTCCTCGATGTATTTCAACATACTGCACAGTTAATCCCCCTTCATATTACGGATCTACACCTTCTCTATTTTCACTATAATATTAGAAATCTGTGTCAGGTACTAAACCGTCATTAAGACACTTATTCTTAGATCCATTGGCAGTCAGTTGATACTAGTGTTGAATAACAGCACTCTGTAAGGACTTAGCTGAGGTTCGGCGAGTGGTGCAGGTGTTGAATATATTGGAAAGTCTACGTCTGGAAACAGTTCCGTGTCCTGCTCCAGTATAGCAGTCGTTACATCAGAAAACCTCTCTGCTTGCTGAATTAGTGGTGCCAGTGATGGATATAGTGGACAATCGAAGTCGAAACAGTTCTCCATACTGATTTGATTTCCACTCCGTCATGTCAGGAGCAGCATGCTATTCGAATGTACTTGGTTTAGACTCTAACGTATTGAGAGGCACATCAGGGAGCTTGGCTGTGTGTCTGCTTGATATATGCTGGTGATGAGCCGCACAATATACATTATGGATCTGTTGAACTCAGGAAGAAATAAAACGAAACCACGAAAAATGCGTAACGAATAATGATCACTGAGAAAGGGTATTGTGAAATGTTTATAACTGAGTCATTTTATTCTGCCTGGAGGTGGCAGATCTCTGATGACGCCTCAGGAATATCAACCTTTCACTATGGAGTACGGAGCACAAGTAGTGAGTCCACCTGACGGCTAGTAATTCTGAAAGCTGAAGGTGAGTGATGGAAGTAGAACAGTGCAGCGCCACGGAACTGGAACAGCTGTTTTGGACTGGATTTCGATGTCAATGAAGCCATCGTGGACTATAAATATAGGACCACGCTGGTTAGTCATTGTAGGCTGACGTCAGAGAGACCTTCCCCAATGGTATGTTGTTCTTGTTGTGGTCTTCAGTCCTGAGACTGGTTTGATGCAGCTCTCCATGCTACCCTATCTTGTGCAAGTTTCTTCATCTCCCAGTACTTACTGCAACCTACATCCTTCTGAATTTGTGTTGTGTATTCATCTCTTGATCTCCCTTTACGATTATTACCCTCCACGCTGCCCTGTAATGCTAAATTTGTGATCCCTTGATGCCTCAGAATATATCCTACCAACCGGTCCCTTTTTCTTGTCAGGTTGTGCCACAAACTCCTCCCCAATTCCATTCAATACCTCTCCATTAGTTATGTGAACTACCCATCTAATCTTCTGCATTCTTCTGTAGCACCACATTTCGAAAGCTACTATTCTCTTCTTGTCCAAACTATCTATCGTCCATGTTTCAAATGGTTCAAATGGCTCTGAGCACTATGGGACTCAACTGCTGAGGTCATTAGTCCCCTAGAACTTAGAACTAGTTAAACCTAACTAACCTAAGGACATCACAAACATCCATGCCCGAGGCAGGATTCGAACCTGCGACCGTAGCGGTCTTGCGGTTCCAGACTGCAGCGCCTGTAACCGCACGGCCACTTCGGCCGGCTGTCCATGTTTCACTCCCATACATGGCTACACTCCATACAAACACTACCAGAAACGACTTCCTGACACTTAAATCTATACTCGATGTTAACAATTTTCTCTTCTTCAGAAACTCTTTCCTTGCCATTGCCAGTCTACATTTTACATCTTCTCTACTTCGACCATCATCAGTTATTTTGCTCCCCAAATAGCAAACCTCCTATACTACTTTAAGTGTCTCATTTCCCAATCTAATTCCTTCAGCATCACCCAACTTAATTCGACTACATTCCATGATCCTCGTTTTCCTTTTGTTGATGTTCATCTTATATCCTCCTTTCAAGACACTGTCCATACCGTTCAACTTCTCTTCCAAGTCCTTTGCTGTCTCTGGCAGAATTACAATGTCATCGGTGAACCTCAAAGTTTTTATTTCTTCTCCATGGATTTAAATACCTACTCCGAATTTTTCTTTTGTTTCCTTTACTGCTTGCTTAATATACAGACTGAACAACATCGGGGAGAGGCTACAACCCTGTCTCACTCCCTTCCCAACCACTGCTTCCCTTTCAGGACCCTCGACTCTTATAACTGCCATCTGGTTTCTGTACAAATTGTAAATAGCTCCCTGTATTTTACCCCTGCCACCTTTAGAATTTGAAAGAGAGTCATTGTCAAAAGCTTTCTCTAAGTCTACAAATGCTAGAAACGTAGGTTTGCCTTTCCTTAATCTTTCTTCTAAGATAAGTCGTAAGGTCAGTATTGCCTCACGTGTTCCAATATTCCTACGGAAACCAAACTGATCTTCCCCGAGGTCGGCTTCTACCAGTTTTTCCATTCGTCTGTAAAGAATTAGTGTTAGTATTTTGCAGTTGTGACTTATTAAACTAATAGTTCGGTAATTTTCACATCTGTCAACACCTGCTTTTTATATTCTTCTTGAAGTCTGAGGGTATTTAGCCTGTCTCATACATCTTGCTCATCAGATGGTAGAGTTTTGCAGGACTGACTCTCCCAAGGTCGTCAGTAGTTCTAATCGAATGTTGTCTACTCCCGGGGCCTTGTTTCGTCTCAGGTCTTTCAGTGCTCTGTCAAACTCTTCACACAGTATCGTATCTCCCATTTCATCTTCATCTACATCCTCTTCCATTTCCATAGTATTGTCCTCAAGTACATTGCCCTTGTATAGACCCTCTATATACTCCTTCCACCTTTCTGCTTTCCCTTCTCTGCTTAGAACTGGATTTCCATCTGAACTCTTGATATTCATACAAGTGGTTCTCTTTTCTTCAAAGATCTCATTAATTTTCCTGTAGGCAGTATCTATCTTACCCCTAATGAGATAAGCCGCTACATCCTTACATTTGTCCTCAACTACCCAGTGGTATACTGTGTTAGAATTACACATGTGAATAAGATGCTAAAAGTTTTGAATTGTTTTTTATAAATCTGATTTATTTCAGATAAAGTTACGTCTTTGAAGAATTTATATGGAGCAGGAAATTGATTGGGGAGAGTACATGACACTTCACCTCGTATGTGTAACACGAAAATAATTGTGCAGAAAAGTCTACAAACTGTGCCAAAATGCCCAATAAAATACAACCCAGCTGCAACAAAAAGCTTTCCAAACTAGAGCTTCCATCACCATCATCAACATTCTCAACGCTCTCATCACCAAAAGAGCATTCCATACTTTACAGTGCTAGTTGGTGGTCTACGAGTTCCAGCAGTGAAATGGAGTACTGCATCAGGGTGGTCAAGTTGTCTAGTATATGCTTGACAGCTAGTAGGCCTGTAGACTGTGGGAGGGTAGCTGATAGGAATCTCCCAAGAAGTGTTACGTATCCTATGTACAACATAAAGCACTTGTAATGTAATGAAAGAAACCTTCAGGTATGAAGTTTTTATTGCACTAATCGCTTGTAGACACACTGGATTACTAGGTTCAGCTGGGTTAAGCTGCATCTTGAGATCTGCTAAATTAGAAAAACTACAAAATACTACACTGTTGTAATTGTAACCATAAGTTAATGCTTTTACGTAAATTGATTTTGACATATCCTCAGTGTACAGATTATGAAACCATGTTGTGCAACTAACTGTAAGTTTGTTTTTGTACCATCATAGAGGACTGAATTTGAAATAAAAATAAGATTACCCTTACATAAGTTATTGCAGTAAATATACAAATTCCAATAAATGCCTAAGATAACATCACCTCACGACGAAAAGAGAGCAAAACATTAAACATATAGCTGTGTCTTCAAGGCAACAGAGTCATACACGTATGGCACATCAGGAAGTACTGCATGTGCCTGAGGTGACTGCTGGCTACATACTGCTAGATACAACATGAGCTAATAAAGTAATGCAGATGAGTATCAACAGATGTCAGCTGTCTCTTGAATAATAACAATCAGTTTCTAGGTTTTTTGTTATCAAAATATACATATATCTAACAGTATATCAGAGAATACGAGTCATTTAAAATGGAAAATAGTAAAATGTCAGTCATAACAGATGGTAAGTGCAATGGGTAATAATTTTTCGTCAATTTTTAAAATCGTAAATCTTATTTCCAATAAGACAGTTAACATTAAACATTTGTTAAATACTGAATGAACAACGTTAAATGGTGCACAATGTAGATAACAATATGAGAATCATTCATTTTGTAGGACTATGGCAGATTGTCTATCTTTACAAACTGTAACATTGCCTATTATACTTTTCACCTCACAGTAGACGTCATATTGAAATTTCCAATTATAGTGCATTTTCAGTGTTTCCTCTTAACTTCAGTCATGCACATTATGGCTGCAGTGCTGTCACAACAATACACTAGCATTGGTAATCGGAAGTTCTATTCTTCATTTCGCGTCTGTAGCATGCATGTGGTTTCTATTGGAACAGAGTTATCAATGATACATGGTGGCTTGACTTCAGTGCGACTTGGCTGTGAGTGGGGGTACATGGATGGGGTGATGGTGGACTACACGACCAGTCTTATGATAATGAACTTCGTGTCTGCAGAATAGAAAGGTCTCCCAGGCAATGTATATGTGTAAATAAAGATTCCTCCCACACAGGCTAAAGTTTAGAATGAAGCGAACAAGCTGGGGTGGCAGCACAGGGCAGAATGTCCTCACCTTCCCTCTGCTTCTTTAAATGAAGACACAAATAGAGAGATCCAGATTCAGGATTAGGAGAAACAGTATGCAGTGGCCATACAACTCTGAATGAATAATAGGTTGGGGTGGGAGGTGGGAGGGGGGTGGGGTTAGACATGTCAACTAAATCAGAAGACAGGCCTGTATCTGCGCAAAAATCCTTTGTCTCAGACGACACTCAGTACTCCTGATTTTGGATTCTGACATCTTAGAAACTATCCCAGTATCTCAAGTCTGGGCAAGTATGCCAGAATTCTATACTGTTATAAATAGCCTGACAGGTTTCTCACATCATAGAGCCATTATTCGATAAGTTGTTCCCAACCCATCTTGGACTGCTGTGTTGGATTCTGAAGTCATAGAGCCTGTCCCAGAATTGTAAATCTCTCATTCTGACATCAGAGAGCCTGTCCCAATATCGCATGTCACACAGTACGACACCACACCATCTTATGTATCTGAATTTCCCACCAATTTGTACTAAGTGCAACAACCCTGCTGCCATAGGAAACACTCGAGCACAATTGGACAGTTTTTTGAATTCGTCGTTATTTTCAATTTCCTGACAAAATTTGAATTTCCCGCCATTTTAAACCTTGGGCAAATGGCCTTCATGGGATGGGAGAGGCGGGATGGGTGGGAGAAATTCCCGTGACTCATCGATGACGTCACTCATGTCACACTCTGTCCGAGAACATCCCTTACTACACTATTCACAACATGATACTGCATTTATTGCTGATGATAATGACTATGATGACATAACTATAGGCAATATAAATGCTTCAGCACATGAAGGAGCATCACAAACTTAGGGAAAAGCCTTTTAAAATAAGTTTAATCCCAGTATCTCATGTCTGGGCAAGTGGATTATACAGTTACTCCAAATGACACCAAGTACCAGATATAAATGCTTCGTTGTCCCACGTGTTACAGAAGATGAATGAAATGTAAAATAAATTATCCTATTAATTATCTATTATCAACAGTAAAGGGTTGGGGCATAAGTTCGTAGCGTTTTCCATAAGTTTAATAAACGCCACAGACTCACAGAACAGAGGTTTTAGTCATCAATGATATACTCTTCTTCCCCAATTACAACACAATGCCAACGCTGGAATAATATGTCGATTCCACGACTGTACAAATAACGTGGTTTTGAGGTGAAGAACTCATCGAGCCGTGTTCCGAGAGCTTTTTCACCGGGAAAGGAAGTTGCTGAAGGTTACTCGATAAAGAGCGGAAAGGTGAAAATCTTGAGGGCGCAGTTGAATGTGGTGGGTGAGGAATTACTTATAGTCCCATCGCCTTATAGAATTTTTTGTCAACGGAGCAGAATGCGTGTGGGCATCATCGTGGAGCAGCATCACTTCACGCAGTCTTCCTAGTCATCGTTCTTGGACTGCGTCTGAAAGACGTCTCATTTGTTGACAGTAAATGACGGCAGTGATGATTATCCTCGGGGCAGCAATTCGTAGTACACCACAACGTCACTTTTCCACCATATGCATAACATTATCCTTTGTGTATGCGCTCATGCCTTTGTACGGCGATTTGCTTCCCGTTTGGTCTCAAACTTTCCTTTCCTTTCCTTATGTTAGCTTAAAGACACAATAGCTTTTCACCAGTAACGATACGCTACAGGAATAGTCAGTGTTTCTCACGAACCAACTGATGATCAGCAGGCAGATTTTTGTGATTTTGACTTAGAGCATGCGGTACCCATACACATTTTTCAATCTTCTCTACTGCACGCAAATGTCGTATGATTGTAGAATGACCACTGTTCATCATTTTTGCTAGTGTTCGAGTTCTCTGACAGGGATCATTGTGGCTTAACTCTTTTAAACAACATTTGTCAAACCGCAAAGGTCTTCCTAGATGTCTAGAGTCCCTAATCTCAAAACTGATCTTAAAATGAGGAAACCGTTTCCTAGAGGGGTGCTCTGTCCAACGGCATTATCTGCACACACGGTGCAAAGTTTCCCGGTTGCCTCCGCTGCTGTCACCCCTCTAGTGAAGTAAAACAGGAGATATGTCGGAAATGTTCCAATTTCCCTACTTCACACTCCATTTTCTAGCCTCCACAGTTCCAGTCACTATCTCGAAATGAAGAAATGATAACATGTTAACTCAAACAGCATCAGTGCTCTACAAATAAAAAAAAATATCGATAAAGAAACCCACAGCAAGTGGAATACCAACATGCAAACCAAAAACGCTATCAACTTATTCACCAAACTAATATAATATCCTTCTTGTGTAATGGAATGTGTATCAAAACTTAAACGTCTGCTTTACGTTATGAGATATTCGCTAAAGATAGTCATATATAAAAAATGAAATGTCAGAAGTGATAAATCTAACATCCATTCATTTCGGTGGAATATCAAATATGTATCTATTAATCTGCGAGAGTGTGCGTCTATGTACAAAGTCCGCCAACCACAAATAACGTTATCTTGTATCATTCCATTATTATTTTAGAATTGCGAGCCAGTATCCATTCCTCAATTATTGCTTCAGCCAGCGCTGTGATAAGCAGTGTTGTCATACGTCCAAGAGAGCAGCAGCGTGATATAAAATAAACAGAGAGCTAGGTGAGAAAAAATTTGCGATCCGTGCAAGTAAACGACGCAGATTCCGAATTAGCAGTACAAGCCCACAATGAGGAAGTGGTCTATGAGGTAATTAGCAATCGAATAAGCTGTTGACTAGGATCTAATGCAACTGCGCTGTTTAATGCTTCGAGTGGGTGCTTACTGTGGGGTAACACTTGTATGCGGCAACAGAATGATATAATGAAAATTTATTTTAGTGCTGTTTAATTAAAAACTACGTTTAGCTTGTATGATGTAAGTCTGTTTTATCGTCATTGAAGTGAACTAAGATTAAACTGTAATATTACTCATACATGTTTACCTTGGTAACATAAAGCTATTCTTGACAAGTGCACAAAATACGCCGCGCGCCCACTCGTATTATAAAGACCAGCACGCCCATTGGAAGGGTTAAACATAATTAGACCTGAGATCAGTAACACCTAAGATATCAGATCAAATTTCAATTAAAATAGATAATGAATTTCCAAGCTAACACAATGAATGCCATCCACTGTAACTGAATAATCATTACAAGAAAATGTGTTACGTAAAAAAAATTTAAATGCCAAATCAGTTGTCATTTAAAACGTCAATTGTATGCAAAAATTTATATTAAACTTAATGTAGTGAAACATCTGAGCATGTGGTGAAACGTTTGCAAAAATATAAAAGAAGTACGCTATGAGGAATGACATGTCAGACACCTGAACTAAACAAAGCGATGAATTATGTGAGTAATGGAATAGTGGAATGAAGAGCCATATTCAATGAACTGCTCATTAACTGTGAAAGAAGTGTAGATTCAGTACATATGTAGTGCAGACATCAACTACTATATTTCCATCTAAGAATGATGCTTTAGAGAACATCATTAAGCCAAAGTAAATCTATCTAAGAAGGTATTAGGTGGAATTTTATAGCAGTCACAATATAGCTATAATATAACACCACACATCAATAAGGCGCACCGAGAACCCTTTGATGTGCAGCCTTCTGTCACAAACACTAAAACAGTTTTTCTGCACCACAAAATGAAACACTTACACGCAAAACACATCACATATGCCTGTCGGCCAAGTATTTAACATGTGGGATGCGGGCGCTCGCATATGTGCAATCAATTTAATTGCATAAATATCTCTTTGACAATGACCCATTCCGTAGTTCACAAACAATGTGAACAGTAACATGCATAGCGGTAACAGTAGTGAACATTCCTCTCCTCTATGTGTGAAGTTGTATAATCATGGAATATAAAATGGCGACATTGTCTATTCTGTAACACAGCAGATGACACTACCTCTATCTTCTAGTCAGCGCTCCAAATACTGCCCAGAAAATATCTTTAACTTGTGCAGAAATGGTAACAAAAAGTGGACCAGTTACTATCACAGCCCACATAAAAATATGATGGACTCGACGTAAACACTTCTTGGAACACAAACAAAATGAACTTACACGGAATTTTTGTACTAAACTACGTCGTTGAAATACACAAACAGGTAAGCTAAACTTAATTTACACGGAATTTTTATACTAAACTATGTCATTAAAATACATAAACAGGTGAGCTATACAAAAAACATTACAAGTAATTAGTTAAGTGTAATCACTGATGATAAATCGTTGCACAGTCTGGGTGCAATAAGGAAATTTCACTAAAGATGTAAAGATACTATGTTATGAAGATTATACTGATATCAGAGATGAGTTAACCACAGATCACTTTAAATATAGTAAGCCGGCCGCGGTGGCCGAGTGGTTCTAGGCTTGGAGTCCGGAACCGCGCGACTGCTACGGTCGCAGGTTCGTATCCTGCCTCGGGCATGGATGTGTGTGCTGTCCTTAGGTTGGTTAGGTTTAAGTAGTTCTAAGTTCTAGGGGACTGATGACCACAGCTGTTAAGTCCCATAGTGCTCAGAGCCATTTGAACCATTTTTAAATATAGTAATCAAAGAAAAGAAATTGTACAGACTACCGTACAAGCAGTGGTAGGAGGTATACCAACTGACGTTTTGACTGATACAGGTGCTATGGTGAGTGTCATGTCTACTGGTTTAAACAATAAAACCCGGGAGGCTACAAAGGTTCCTATTTATCCTGGCCAGAATTGTAATATCCTGGGTGGTATCGACATTAAACCGCGAAATACTAGGATCCAGGCACAGACAGAAGTAAGATTAGGAAACTGAGTAATAAAATGCCCATTTTTGGCTCTGGCTCTGGCTCTGAGCACTATGGGACTTAACATCTGAGGTCATCAGTCCCTTAGAACTTACAATTACTTGAACCTAACTAACCTAAGGACATCACACACATCCATACCTGAGGCAGGATTCGAACCTGCGACCGTAGTGGTCGCGCGTTTCCAGACTGTAGCGCCTAGAACCGCTCGTCCACTCCGGCCGGCTGCCCATTTTTAATCATAAATGGATTGATAGCTGAACGAATTTTGGGTCTAGACATCTTACGAGAGAACGATGCAGTAATCAACTTCTTTATTGGTAAAAGCTATTTGAACATTGGTAGCCAAAGAATCGCATTAAGTCAGGTAATGACAAGAGTAAAACATTTTCAGTGCTGCTAAGGGCTGAAAGCAAAATTAATTAAAACTAAGACAGCACCCATGTGTAACACATCCAAACAAAGTAATCAGATTGAAGATACTGAGAACCAGATAATGCTCAAAATAACGGAATTATCACTATTGATTCATCATAAGAAACCAAGCTCCAAATTATATTATCAAAGTATGTACATGTATTTAGTATAGAACTTGATATCAGAAACACTTATCAATGTCTTATGGATGTCTACGCCCATGAAATTTATTCCTGCAATTCCTGTTCCATTCTATGGATTAAGAAAGCGGCACTTAATTAGCAAGTAAAACAGATCCATGAGTGCATGTAACAGAACCATCCATATCGCCCTAATACAGTCTGCTGTTAGATGTTACAACACCTGGCAGCGATGTTCGTTTGTTCTTGGATGTGAGTGCAATTAACAAGATTATCATCCCTGTATGAACTTGTGTAGAGAATATGGACAAACAATTTCACAGATTTCTTGCAGTTAAATTCCTCAGTAACATCGAATCACAAAGTTCGCATTGGCAAGTAAAACTCTCCAAAGAATCTTGGAAATACACTGCTTTTATTTTCAGTGGAGGAAGCCATTAGTTCCGTGTATTGCCTTTTGTTTTAATTATGAACTCAGGAGTATTTATTACCACCCTGGATGGTGACCTGAACAGCTTAACCAAATTACTTTGTATTTTGATGATCTACTAATAGCCACACACAATTTGAAAGAACCTGTAAAATTATTAGAAAAAACTCTACACAAATTCTTATAGTTAGGGCTCACAGCCAATTCGCAAAAGTATAAATTTTTCAGAGAGAAGGTTAAGTTTCTTTGTCACATCGTCGCCTCTACCGAAATAACTCCTGACCTCAATAATATTATTGCCATCAAGAATTCTCCAACCCATGTAGTAAAAAGCAAAGCATTTTTGAATTGATGCTAAGTTGTTTGTCGATTTGTACCCAAAGAACTTTTAAGCAGTTCCAACTTGCTAAGTCTTTTGAAGAAAAATGCATCAAGGATTTGGACAAGTGATTGTGAGAATATTTTAATGCAATAACAGAGGCTTCAGTAAATTTCAACATTCTCCATCACCTTGATATGAGTAAAGATTTCTGTTTTGTTTTCTGGATTATGAGCTTGCCTATCTCAGACACATCAGTAAGAGCAAAAATGAGGATTTTGGGAACATTTGCTTGTTATAACTTATCTGAATGCAACTGCTCTTACTCCGCTACTGAACAGAAACTTTAACAGTGGCTTGAGCGGTTAGGAAATTCAACTATTAGGTTTAGGAAAAGAAAATTACCATCTCTTGTAATTATCACAATGGTTTTTATTTCTTCATGAGCACAATTTTGAGGTCATTTATGTATCTGGGAGAGTCAACATTGTAACAAGTGCACTATCACATTTACCATAAGGTTTGTACTAGTGCAATGAACTGATTGAACGAATCACTGATTATCAAGTACTGTTAATGCAAGATTGTTATTAATGCCAGTACTACTTAGACATGTGTTGGAACATGGCTGATTTAAAGAATGCAGACAATATTTGACAGAAGATAAAAACATACTTTCACAAAATCCATTAGACAAAGTGGACCTGCACAACATGATACAGAATGATGTCCTATTCTATAAACGAAATACTAATTCTGACATTTGGTGTATTTGCTTTCCTACTGCATGTGAAGAGTGAAGATTCATTAATTTGATATATGCATAATACTTGGGGTCATTATGGTGCATCAAAGTGTATACAGAAAATTAATTTACACTGTTACTTTCCAAACATAAGAAAACGAACACAATAACTACTAAAAACATGTCCTGTTTGACAAAAATCCAAACCAACCAATACATCCCATCACACAGAATTACGTCCTATAATACCAAAGCAACCACTCTAAACCATCTGCATAGAAGTTGCCATAACACTCTGATCTGCCAAGGGTGGAGTTAAATGTATGATATATTCACCAAGATTGTTAAGTTATATGCCATAAAGTCGACAGCAGCATCTGCTGTCATCAAGTGAATAGTGAACCATTGCATCCCAACAGCTGGCTAACCTGCTACACTACTACCTGACAATGCATCTAACTTTAGTTGTCAGACTCAGAAAACATTTCTGTGTGACGCAACATTGAACAGATATTAATCTAATTTTTTCATCCAGAAGGTAATCAGTGTGAATGTGTCTTTAGGAAGTTCATTAGATTGATGAGGACATATGCACACAACATCAAATCAAATGTCTCGACTACTCGGCATTCTTTGCACAGGTGGTAAACAGCCTTCCTCTATATAACACACAGTTCACTCTGACCGATATGATATGTAAATCCAAAGTGCAGAGAGTATGGAGTGAAAAGAAGGAAGAGATAAGGAATCTTAGTTATTCTCACAAAACAGCCACACTTATCAAAAATTGCTCTAGGTCAGGAAGCTACAATTACAAAAACACCTTTCTTTTAAGAACTCACCCAAAGTCATCACTTCTGTGCAAGGAAAATTGTAACTTTTATATTGGCAACTTCTACATACTGGTCCTTATAATACTGTAAAAATACCCCATCCTGGAAGTTATCTTCCGACATGTACTAAAAGTGATAAAATGAAGGGATTATATTCCCATTCGGATTTGGAAAAGTAATTTCCTAAGTAGGTAATATTATTTTTGTAGATGACATATTTATGTTTAAATGTATTTGCTGAAAGTTATTTGTTAACTATTTATGCTGCAATATGTACAACATTAATGGAAGTAGCTATTAGGTTGAGGAGACTAATAATTAGATACTCAAAGAAGGAGGAGTACTAAGAACAGATTAGCATGGTTTTTACTTCCTGACTATTAACCTGGAGGATGAATAATTTGCTAGGCACACTGCTGCTTTAACCATTTGAATACACTCCACTCCGGAAAACGTGCATAACTCAAACGCCTATGATCAGTGCAACAAGGAACCATGAACTGACTGTGTACTGAAAACTGGCAGATCTTAACAACAAACAGATCTACAGATTACAGACAGCCTGTCAGCATATTAATGTTACTTTAATTACAGATATGCTTGCTGCCACAAGTGTACTCCAGCAACAGGCTACAGAAATTAGAAATCAGCGTGTGAACTGGGAGTCATACCTACAGTGCGTTCAAGTAACACAAAAATATTGCTAAACTAGTAATTTAATGGATATCACAATGATGATGCGTTCATTTAGGTTAAATAGGATTTTACAATTATTATTACTTTCATTGTAGATAACACCTGATTTTACTGTAAAGTACAAACTGGTAACTGGTAACAACGTAGGTTATTTCGAAGTGCATTAGATGAACAGCTTGATCTGATGTGGTTGTAAAAACTTAAATAGCAAAAATGTGTTAGCATAGACAAACTCTCAAATCTTGTATACATATTTGAACAGTAAATGCTGTGCTCATTGGTAGTAACTGACGCTTCATATCTCTTTGTCTTTCTGAAATATCCCTCAAAAAGCATGTCACTCACTACAAGATTAAAACTGTCTCCATCTATATCTACTCCCTGCGAACTACTATGAAGTGTATGGCGTAGGATACTTCATACTCTCCAGTTATTGTGGTTTCGTCCTTGATTATAAATGTTTTCATCCAGTGACTTTAATTATTGATAGGAATTTTTAATATAATTGCTGTTTGCAAAAGTGTTGTCTGAAAGACGGTTAAACCAGATAAATTGGTACTTTTTAATTTACTATATGGAGTATAAAACAGCAATGTGAACTTCAATTACTTGTAGTGGTAATACAAAGGTGGAACTACGATAACCACTCATCAGTAAACGCTTGATGAACAGTACAATTTCAATCTATGGATCCATAAGGCAGCAAATATGTGTAACAAGAATACTGCAAATAATATGTAAACATTTCGTGCGTAACTATCCCCCAGATAATATGGTTGAGTGGGTACCCATAATTGCTCCAGCCTTTGTCTTGGCCATTCAAGGGGGCAATGAAATACATTAACTTATATCGCTTGATTAAAAAATGTAATGGAAAATATGTATGTCACTGAACAAAGTCGGTGGAGTGCTTCCGATCTCTTCTGGTGAAAAAACAAGGGAGGCTGACTAAGAGTCCTTCTTGTACTTCGCATGAATTTACTGCTTCTTATGCCATGACACATGTAAGGATTACATGTCTGTAGTTTTAGTTTAGTTCTTAATAATAATGTTAACGCAAACTTAAATGACTAAGTGTTCGACTGGATTCAGACCTTAATTAAAATTTAATACTTGTACTAGCAAATATTGTGTTCGAACTGCTAAATTCCGCTGGGATGAGAAACTTTGGTGTAGTGACGATTCGTACCATCCACATGTTTGAGATGCACATTTGCGACCTCTCTTTCAGAACCTGCAGTCTAATATTGTTCATAATACGACGTCCGATTAATTTTGTTGGACACTGCAACAAATTTCGTTACACTGTGCTACATTTTAACACGGTGAACCATCACCCAATATATCGCTCTCCTACAGCGATCATCAGAACACAAAAATCTAAGGTAACAGAGAGCATATTCCGTATAAGTGGGAAGTTTTCTTTGAATCTGTCATTCAATTTACATCAAACGTGAGAATTCCACCCCACCCCCTAGTCCCACTCTAGCCTTTGTGATACGTCCCGTCTCAGAACAATTAACATTTTACTGTTACTGTACAACTTACTTTACGAGAAGTATTACAGTCTCCAAGAGCACTGACTGATGCTCTCACTCCACAACACTTCAGGAAGGTTAAAAATCTAATCTAGGAAAGTAACGTAACGTCTCTGGCTTACTACGCTCCTAAGTTCATGGTCATATCGATACTAAGAATTACCTTACGAAGGGTACTCAAACTCAACATTGTTGCATCCACAAGCAATATGTAAACACTGTACATTACTCAGTGGACTAAGGAGTAGCGCCCTTGGTGACGTGAGACACATTAATCGGTATCAGATTAAAAATTTAAACCAAAGCGTAGCCACTTTGTAGAAAGTGGTAAATGAACTGTCCTTCAGCATGAAAGAAAACCATACATACGAATATTATTACTTCCTACTCGAAGCACGTCTTCTATCACTTTATCCTGCTGCTCTTATCGTTCAAGATTTACCAGCAGACCCCTGTCACTCCTCATGTTAATCCTCCCAGCTCCTCCACTCCTACGCCTAACCTTCCAACAGCGTAGAGTTCATCTTCCCAACTTTCTTATCTTACTTTCTTTTTCAAGCCAGCGCTCTCGTACACACGTAACTATCACCTAATGCTCCGTACATCTTCAAGATTACCAGCCCACTTCCGATACAATACAATTCACATTCAGCATCATAAGCGAAACTGAAAAATCAAACTTTCTGTTCCTTGTGTTGAATTTAATCTTCACCAATAATCGCTTATTTCTGTAAGAAGTCATAAAGACACATTAAAACTGTTTGTTTTTGGATCGAGACTCGAACTTTGAATCTTACATTTCACGGACAGTGCTCATACGGATTGATCTACCGACGAGGGATCCAGGACCCACACTGACAGTTTTATTTCCGCCAGTCTCTCTTTCCTACTTTCTGAACTTCACAGAGACAGTCTGTGGCGAACTCTCGTAACGGTAACTTCCTTGTTTACGAGGCGTAGCGCAGTCAGTCACGGTCTTTGCTTGAGTTGTGCTGCAGTGTTTGTGTTTTGTGTACGCGTTGTGCCCCTGTCGGGCGTCGGGCTTTTCGCCAGCTAATTACCATTTCACTGCCTCTATTTGTGGTACATCGAGAGTAGTGGTTTTTACGGAGGAGAAGGCGCTCCACGCGTCTCGCAGAGTATGGACATTGACCAAGGTACGTTTACCGCTGCAACTACCACTACGCTTTACGGTTTGAATAGTCATTGTCAGTGAGTCGTCCATGTGGAAGTCCACCAAGTAGTTGAAAGTAGGAAACGAGTGATTGAGGTAGACAATGAGACCTTCATTGAGGTCTGAAACATAATATAGTAACGCAAGCATCGAAACAGAAAGTTCTCGTGATGCATCACTCTAGTGTTAAGATGTGACATAGGTATTAGACATGGCCATTTTTAGTGTAATATTTTTTCTGCTTGAGCTATGTCATGTTGAGATATGTTTTTGCATTGCTGCTGCTGTTTGCCAGGCATAGTGTTACTGAATTTGACTTTGTATTACGCTGTTAAGCCAGTTTTACTACTGATTTATTTTTCTTGTTTGCTGCGCATTGCCTTATATTAGTTGTAATATTCCATTTTCTTAGCTAATTTACGCTGCTTCCTTTGCAATTTTCCATTTTTTTTGTCATTGCTGTTTATGTTAATTGTTCTGTGCTGCTGCATTGCCTTGTCCCTTAGTTTAGCATCTGAGCTCACTAGATTTAAGTTAGCTTAAGAGGGGGTAGCCTATAAGAGAATGAGTTGCGATTAATTGGAAGAAATGCATTGAGAAGCTATACGAGAAAAGTACAGAAAGCAGGTATAGATAGGACTTTTGGAAATAATGAAGAACGAAGGGAGATCTCCGAGAAGTAAAGAAAGTTTTGTTTGCAAAATACTGCAGTAAAACAAACCCTGTCCTTTCCTTGTATTATTCCACTATATGTTTGTGTACCCTTGTGTATTTATGTTCTTCCTGTATTTATATGTGTATCTGATAAGATTTATGTTGTAGAATTTTTCTGGTACTAAGCTACATTCACTAATGACGAGGAATACTGTTATCCTCAAATATAATTTGCATTTATAATATGTAATTTTCTTTGTAAAGATGTTTACACATTATTAATTCTGTTCTGTTTCAATTCTCATGTGTGAAATTAATGTTTCGAAAACTATTCTCATTATTTTATTTATCTACTTATCTCATAATTCCTGTAACATTGATGTATATGTTTATTTCTATTCTGTTGTAAAGCCTGTACTACAAATGTTATCTGTATTGTTATGTTCTTTAATGATGTATTTTGTACCTTTGTAATTGTATTCTTATGTTATACAATTGTAATTGACACGAGTTCATCATATTATAGACTTGTAAGTTACATTTCACTGCACACAAAAAATATTGTGTGTCAGTTAAAGCACAGTCCTGAATAATTTTTCAAAGGGGACGTTTCAAAAGTTATCGTCCTAAACTAAAATACATACCTATGCCGCAGCATAACAACCCAGAAGATTTTACCTTCAGTGACAACGGCCACGAAAGCTTACAAAATTACATCAATACCTTCTTCCTGAGATAGAAGCACAAAAGAATTTGTCAATCGGCTCAACTCTCGGAAATGACTATTATCAGTTACAGCACATGGACTTCGCCTTATCGAGATAACAATCCACAAAATTCTATTCTGGGACCAGAAATCACAACTCTGTGGACGTAATAGATTCGTGTTCTACGATGGGATGTTCGTGCGCTGTCATTCGACCTGACAAAGATGTACAAAAGTCCTAAGAAGATGAACCGCTACTACCTTTCATGTCACCACTCAGACATCGGAAGACAAGGCGGCAACAATCAACTCACAGATAATATCCACAGTCTGTTATTAACAATAGTGGAACAGCAGCGTTAAAAGTCCGAGATTTGAGGAATAGAATTGTAAGCATTATTTCGGATCATGATTTACTGGTTACTTCAGTGGAGTAAATAATATAATTCCGACCTGTGTTTCCGAAACATGATTCAAACCCGACAGACATTCTAATATCAGACGATTCTCTGTTATCAGGTAAGAAAGGCCAGACGGAAGAAGAGTTGTCGGCATCCTGTTGCGAAAGGAATTTACGTTTCCGGAAGTACGGATCCATTCCCATCACGAGGCTATAAATGGAGTTACCGAATTGCGTTGTTCTGTATCATTCACACTGTTATCGCGGTATTACTCCCCGAGAAGCAACACAAGCCAAGCAAAGTACTACACACTATTGTCCCAACTAGAACCACCTTTGATACTCTGTGGGTATTACTACACCTATTGCATCAGTTGGATAAATTAGTGTAACCATGGCCCAGGCCAAAGCTTAAGCTAATGTAAGAGAAGATAATAGCGCTACAATACCCGACGATGGTTCTCCTGTCTTAGTGTCTCTTCCCCACAAAAGCGGTTCTGTTGTGGACCTTACTTTATACTCACCACCAGTGCCCATGATTCTACTTGTTCGATACTGCATGACACATTAGGATCATATCATTTGCTTTCGCTGAATATAAACATTTAAAATGCTGTCACACTCTACGAATTGAGAGATATAATCTTGCGTTAAAGCAGAGGTTGAAAATACCACGTCAGTGGTGCCGCCTATGGGCGCAGAACAGGGAGTAACCCCCTGTTCTGCGCTCATAGGCAACACACCGCGCTTGATAACACGCGGCGCTCTGGAACCACAGCACAGCTACGACACCTGAGGATGGACTTATAACAGTCCGAAACCGGTCGTGTGAAAATAAAGTAATTTACAAGCGAAGCGGTATTTTCAACCTCTGCTATAATCCCCAGTTGCGGATGTTCTTCCAACAGGATTGCTTACGTTAAAGGTGTAACACAATAAACAAGTATTACAAGAATAAACAGTATATGTGTCTTGAGGCAGCCTAACTAATGGCGTGCAAATTACAACTAATATATTCATTTAATCTTTGAGAATCAGAGTACATGGCGACTCCCAATATACTTTAAACATAATTACAATCCTTTATTAAACTTCTTCTCGCTTACATGTTTAACGGCAAATATTTAACGCATGAACTCATATGTAAAGTAATCAGACGTTTGAAGGTTTCTATATATGCGAGATCGATGCTTTAAATATTCAGGGGTTTACAAGTTCTTTCGTAATAAACATTGGAACATCAAGAAAGCAAATTAGTACTCTTTTTTTTAAAAAAAAAAAAAAAAAGAAAACCAACAACAACAGTGAATACAGTTGGCGAAGTCTGACCTGAATCTCAGTGTGAGCTACCTAACAGAACAATGACTTTATTGTTTTACTGGCATTGTTTTGACAGTAAGATGACTCATAGAGTTTTGAAGTACAGGAGAAAATTGATGTTACGGACTCACTCTATGTATATCAACAAACATTTAGAAAAAAAATTTCCTTAAATGAAGAACCAAATATTTTTCTGAAAAAGTTTGTTCACCTTATAGAATGAATCATAATACATTTCAACATCCGCTGCAGAATATTCAAGATAAATTTTAAAACCGAACATATCTTCGTAGGGGTACAACAGCAGAAGCAAAATTGTTATGACAATACAGTAAGGTTAATTAGTTCGCAGTAAATGTTTTCAAGGAAAACTTTATGCAGAACTCACTGCTCCCATTCATTGTACAGAAGATCTTGAAGTATCAGAAACAGGCCCAGCGAACTTAAACCACTACGCACATTTCAAAGAGTTAAAAGAGACGGCGGAGATCTCTGTCCGCGAACATCTTAAGAAGAGTATCTGCAACGTTGGTAGATAAATACTCATACTGAGAAGTTAAAAAAACACTTTTAGCTAAAAACGTTACTGTTAAAAGATGAATATAAATACCAAGATATCTGGTGGAAGGAATACGATAAGGAAGCTCAGAAACTGTACGTGGAACCAGGACAATGTTGTCATTGTCTTTGTTTCCCCTTTAGCCAGCATGAAACCGAGTTGCGACATTTATGGTACTTCTCAAATTTCCACTGTCTTTCCAAAATTCTTCTTCTACAAATGTTTTGTTTCCGCCCACATTTCTTCTTCTTAAACTCTTCTGTATTGAGTCAATCCAGCTTGCTCTAGGTCTCCCTCTATTGTTAAAATTTGGCCTCCATCATTCTTACATCTTCCATGCTCTTTATTTGTCTGAACCATTTTAACCTGTTCTTCTCAATCCTCTCATTCAGCTTTACTACTCCAGTTCAGTTTCTAACATCTTCATTTCTTTATCTCTCCTCGTTTTCCGTACACCTCTTAGGAATTTCGTTTCACTGGCTTGGATTCTACGCTCCCCTCTTCTTGTCACTGTCCGGATCTCCGACGTGTATGTCAGTAAGGATGTAAAGTACGTCTTGCACAGTACTTCCTTACACTTCATTGAATCCTCCTTTCCCCACACTAAACCCCTCACTCACTTGTAAAATGCACTGTTCTATTTACCGATTTACTAACTTCTGCCTCCATACTTGTTTCTTCCATTATCATATTTTCTAGGTAATTAAAGTTATCCACAATTTCAATATCCCACCCTTTAATGTTAATTTCTCTCCTGCCTTCTCTGTCTCCTCTAGTTACCAACATAGTCTTGCCTTTTTCCACGCTACATTTCATTCAATATCTCTCGATTTTTTTCCTTTAAGATGTCTTTTTTTTCCTTGTACCTCCTTGTTGGTTCCCCACACCACACTATGCTTGACAAACAGCATTAACCTCATCTCCCTTCCTCTACGACCACCATTATAAGTAATAATGATGACGCAATCCTTCTTTGTCTGAATCCCGTAACATTGCTAAACCAACCAGTTTTTCCAACTTTGGTCTGGACACATTTGAAGCCGTGCCCATACATTGATTGAAGGATTTCAATGGTTTATTTCCCAACTCCTTTTCTCTGCAAGCCACTTCTCTGGGGCCACTGTCGTAAACACTCACCAAGTCAAGAAATGTCATCATCGGATCTTCATTAGTTACATCTCAAAGGGAAGTAATAGTCTTGTTTACCTGATTTAGACTGACTTTACCAGATACGACGTGTTAATAGTCCTAGAATTTTCAGAATTCTACCTGATAGTGGCATAAAAGTCGAAATCTGGATAGTACTGAAGATAAATACAATAATATACAGTCAAATGGCGGTTTATTCTTTCAAACAAATTTTTGTAACAGTTCTCACTGTGGCCTTTGAAATACCAAATGACTACTACCTGAGCTAGATAGTTCCTATTATTTCACTGAAAGTCCTATACGTGATTTATCACTTACGTGCCACTTAATCATCCCAGTTCATTCAGTATTCACTATCACAGAGGTTGCTAACACTTCAGATCACACACGATACGTAAATCCTGTAAGTCCTTACCATTCATTTAAAAATTTCGCAGACTTCATCCGAGCTCTAAGAAATTCCATTAAAATTCGATAATAAATCGTCCATTGAATATAAGTCCAAAAATATTACATATCTCCGAATTAAATTATTCGTCGCTCCTGAGCTGCCTCAGTCAACTTCACATTATTTCTTGAGTATCAAGGACCACCACTGCACATGTGTCTACAGAACATAAATTTTAATGTTCACGGCTTGGTATCAGATAGAATAGTGAGCGCAAATTCATCATCTCATCTTATTAGCAAGAATTTTTAATGAGCAATATATGGATCTCGACAATGCCTTTCAGGTCGACTGCCTTCCTCTGGCCGTCAGTTGGACTCCAATAGCTCTCGCTATACCAGGTGCCGCATCGTACTGGAACACCTTGTATGGACTCGATCGTGGAACATGAAACAAATAACAAACATAGCATTTTAATAGAACAATTCCTTCAAGATTTATAATACAAAATTATGTCTCAGATTTGCCTGGCGTCGCTCAAAGGAACATGTCAGTGTTTACCTGATATTCCATTTCGTTTTCTCCCTTTTCGTCTCAGTTCTGTTCCTGGTATGCTTTCTTTTTTCTTTCTTTCACTGATTCCTTCACCTGCTCATTTCACCATGATGTCTTCTTATCCTCTGCCCTTCCACATCCTGCGGCAGGTGTTATCTCCACAGCTTACATATGCTGCTTTGAACTTACCCCAATCCTCTTCCAAACTTCCACATCAGTGTAGATGACAAGTGGTTGGAAGAAACGTTCGACAACTTGACTCCACTTCACGTCTGTAGTCCAGTTATTCCCAATATGCATAATATCCGACAATTTTCTGTGCTCCCCATTTCAGTTGAACGCACTAAAGTCACGCTGAAGTCCTCAACAAACTCTGCCTTTGCAATAGATTATGATAACTATGTAATGCACTTTAATCTGCCAGATGGTGCATTGACGGTACTTCCACAAAATTTTATCGACATCTGCATGAAACACACTCTTGTGTGATTGGACAATTCAAATAACTTTCCCAGTTCCCAAAACTAAAGGACCACCTAGAAGTCCAGGGTGTAAAAGGCCCATATCGTTGTTATCGTACGTCGGAAAAAGCCCTGTTTAGAATAATGACTGGGATCCGAGAGATTATTTTCAGAAAATCATTTTCGATTTCGAAAGGGTAAAGCTATGTTTGATAGTATTTATATACTGCAATCTGAAACTCCTCAGGCATTCAACTTTATCCAACATCTTGCCGCACCTTTTACGGGCATTAAGTGCGCACATAATTTTCGGATTCCGCTTCTCCTTCGAAAATTAAGCGGTAAGGATATTAAAGAGATTTTGTATTTGGCATTCAATTCCTCCTAGAGCGTAAAATTATACTTAAGGTTTCAGAACAAATTACTACGCCCTCATAGAGTGTCCAGAGAACTGCCTCCACGCTCAATTCTCAGCCTTCATTTAGTTTCAATATACACACGAAATATAGAGTACATAATTTCACAGGGCGTTAGAACTTTCTACAGTGCAGATGATTTACGCATTTTTCTACTCAGCAATCTGTTGTGTCGCTTTCTCTAGCTTAAGAGAGGACCACTGACGCATTAACGGGTTGGCTCGATGTCAATTGCGTAGCTGCTTCAATAAAGAACGATACTATCGACCAGATCAGGCGAAATTTTTAGGTATGGTATTTGATACTCACTTAACATGGATTGACCACATACCTCACGTACATTTTTTGTAGTCATCAGTCTTCTGACTGGTTTGATGCAGCCCGCGACAAATTCCTCTCCTGTGCTAACCTATTCATTTCATAGTAGCACTTTTAATTTACGTTCTCAATTATTTGCTAGATGTATTCCAATGTTTATCTTCCTCTATATCTTTTACCCCCTACAGTTCCCTTTAGTGCGATGGAAATTATCTGATCTCTTAACACATGTACTATCATTCTGCCCCTTCGACTGATCAGGGTTTTCAAACTGACTTTCGTCGCCGATTCTGCGGAGAACTTCCTCTTTCCTTTCATTATTAGCCCAACTGATTTTCGACACTCTTCTGTAGCATCACATCTAGAATGCTTCGATCTCTTCTTTTCCCGTTTTCTCATAGTCGTTTTTCACTACTCTACAGTGCTTTGCTCCAAATGTACGTTCTCAAAAATTTCTTCCTGACATTGAAGCCTAGGCTTGATTCTAGTAGATTTCTCATGGCCAGGAAGGCCCTCTTTTCCATTGCCTAGATAGCAGAATTCCGTCACTTCATCTACTTTGTGATTCCCGATTCCAATGTTAAGTTCCTCGCAGTTCTCAGTTTTGCTACTTCTCATTAATTTCGTATTTCTTCCACTTACTCTAAATCCATATTCGGTACTCATTACATTGTTCATTCCATTCAGCAGATCCTTTAATTCGGTTTTCACTTCCACTGAGGATAACAAAGCCATCAGCTTATCTCAACACTTAATCTTTCACCTTGAATTTTAGTCCCACTCCTGAAATCTTCTGCATATTTGTAGCAGCGTTTTCTGTGTATAGATTGTACAGTAGGCGTCAAAGATTGCATCCCTATCTTAGACCCTCTCTAGTACGAGCATTTCCTTCTTAGACTTCCACTCTTATTGTTTCCTCTCGGTCCTTATGGATATTGTGATTATTTCTATTTTTCTCAGAATCTGAAACATGTTGCACTATTTTGCATTGACGAATGCTTTTTCCAGATCAATAAATCCTATGGATGTGGCTTTATTTTTCTTCAGTCTTACTTCCATTATCGACCACAGCGTCAAAACAGCCTTTTTGGTGCCTTTACCTTTCCTAAAGCCAAACTGACCGTCTTCGATCAGACCCTCAGTTTTCTTTTCCATTCTTCTGTGTATTATTCTTGTCAACAGCTTGAGCTGTTAAACTGATTGTGCGATAATTCCCGCTTATGTCGTCTCTCGCAATCTTCGGAATTGTGTGGATAATGTCTTCCGAATGTCTTATGGTATATTACCACTCTCATACCACCGTGAATACTCGTTTTGTTGCCATTTACCCCAATGTTTTTAGAAATTCCGATAGAATGTTATCTATTGCTTCTGTCTTACGTGGCACTAAGTCTACGAACGACTATTAAATTCTGGTTTCAATACGATATCCGCTATATCTTCCCTGTCAACTCCTGCTTCTTCTTCTGCCATGTGACCAGAGAGGTGTACTCTTTCCACCTATCCGCTCTCTCCTTTGCATTTAACAGTATAATTTCTATTGCACTCTTAATGTTACCGTCCTTGCTTTTAATTTCAGCGAAGATTGTATTGAAATTTATATATTTCGAGTCACTCCTTCTGATATTCAATTTTCGATTTCTTTACATATTTCATGCAGCCATACTGCCATAACTTCCCTGCACTTCCTTTTTATTTCATTCCTGTGTGTCTTGCATTCCCCTATTCCTGAATTTCCCTAAAAATTCCTGTAACTCCTTTTTGCGTCGATCAACTGAAGTACTTTTTCTGTTACCTATGATTCTTAACAGTTCCCTTCAAACAGCCAGCCTTTTCCGGATATACCTCCTACTCTTGAGGTTCCTGAACAGAGTATTTGCTGTTACTTTCTGAAACATTGCAGAACACAATTAACCTCTCTCCTCTCGCATGCCTACTACCAACCAATATTCTCCCTTAACCGTTTCTTCTGTTCCTTGCTCTACACCCGCGTTCCAATTCCTCATGAGTATTAGATTTTCATTTCCCTTTACATACTGATTTCCCTATTCGGTATCCTCATATACTGCCCTATTTCTTCGTCTTCTGGTTGTGACGTCGGCGTGTATTGTGGAGTATTTTTGTAGGTGTTGGTTTGTTGCAGATTCTGACCCTATCACTGAACTGTTCACAGTAACTTACTCTCCGAATCCTACTCCCGTTATATAATTTTCTGCTGTTGTTGATATTACCCTATACTCACCTGCCCAGAACACATTTTTTGATTTTCATTTTACTTTAGTAGCCCCTATTATACATAGATTAAGCCTTAGCATTTCACTTTTCAGATTTTCTTGCTAGATTTTCTAATACAAACTATTAAATATGTAATGAGTGATATACAAATTTTCAAATTGTAAAAAAAATGTTTACAATGTTTTGGACTGAAGTTCATTATTCAGCATTCAGATATGTTTTACCTGATTCAGTGACGGTAATTAGTTTAAATATGTACAGTATTATTCGAAGAGAAATCACAAAATTACAGTGTAACCAAACTAGGGATTACATAAAATTTCTACCTAGTAAAAAGTTATTTATGTTCATCTTCACATGCCTCATTTGAACTTTTCAGTTCTCAGCTTATGAAACAGTAACATTTTTTAAACAAATTTGTTCACAAGTGATTAAAGAAAGAAAGTTTAAGAAAGAATCTTCGATTAGAAATTTGAAAATAACTTTAATAAGAAATAGTATATTTTTTATAATATTGAAATAGCAGTTTCCAAAAATATATGCTTTTGTTAAAATACGTATTCTAATTAGAAAATAGTAGTAATTAAGTAATTCAGTTTTTCACAATAATTCTGGCGCAAAATAATACGCTATAAACGAAGTACGCGAGCAGCATGTCCAGCTAGCCGCTTGTTCTTAGCACGTAAATATGCACAGATTCAGGTGTCATTCTTTTGCTCAAACTATGTCAATATCTCAAGCTCGGTTACGTCAATATCTCACCCTAAATCATATCAATATCTCACGCTCAGTTTTGTAATATGTTGTGCTTTGAAAACTGATTTGGAAGAAAATAAAGGTCCAGAAATGAAATGGAGAAAAGTTGCATTTCAATCGTCACAATAACAAACTCGCCCTTAATGGACAGTGATATTTAAATGGGCTGCAAACGAACTGGAAGCAACGCAGAAAAAAAAAATTAATTATTTATTAATTGCAGTTACTTCTTCCCAGACGTAGTTATGTAGTGCAACATAGGTATTACGTATTCCCAAAAATGGGATTATATCGGCTGAAGTTCAGTTTCATAGTTACTGCTATCTGAGAAAAAGATATATATATAATAATAATTAATTTGGTCGTCCTAGGTTATTACGTTCCCACTGGGCGTACTGGAAGAACTACAAGTTTAAGTAGCATATATATTTTTTCAGAAAGTGATCAAAAAGTAGTAATTAGAACTCAAAATAAAGTTTATTGTTTTACGACTTTTATTATTTTCATTTGTTTTAATTTAAAGGAAAGACACATAAAAATGTCGAAGAACCCAAAAGCAAACATAAGTTTCATTTAATTTTCCATACGGAGCACACTGCGACACCAACACTTGTATTTTCTACACAAATATACTTAGAAATGCAGATTTTTTAAAAATTTATTGAGCCACTCTTCAGCCGCTGGGGACCTCATTAATGTCCAGACTAACAGCAAATGACTTAGTCGTTTTTTAAATGCATAACCTCCGATAAGAATGTTTTGTCCTCTACATTGACCAAGCCATTTCAATAAACAGTCTTCAAGAAACGGTGATTCACCTAACAGGATCCACCTCCTCCGTCTTAGTGATAGTTTGCCGCAATCTTCTACTCCTGTTTCACGATTTTGACAGTACGGGTGACATTACATCCTCTTCTATTGTTTATTTCGCTCAACATTTCAAGGATTCAGTTATCTGCTTATTTTCTGTTCTTTTCTGAAGTAATTTTTACAACTGGTTTATATATCTGTAATATTAGGGGCAGCGAAATGAAAACAAGACACATTGACAAAAGGTAAGTAAACTATTTATTATTTGGAAAGTGTTTACCATAAGTTTTAATACGTCTATCCCACTACTATACAAGACTGTGTGTGGAGGATATGTAAGGGTTTCCCAACGAGAATGACGCTGTTCTTCAACATTTTTGGACGTTTGGACTTGACGGCGTGCTTCGATTCTTCCGAAGTGTCCGCGTTCCATTGGGCGTTAATTGCAGCACAATGTTGCAGAACTTCAATGAGCAGTGAGCCCTTGCAGTCAAAGAAAAAGGTCATCATGAGTTCCTCGGAGCGGGCGTGACTGTTGTTCCGATTACGCTGCAGAAGTTTTCCTGGAAAGCCCTTACACGTCCTGCATGCGATTCCGATTTCTCCTCATGTGATTTCCATGTTTTTGGAGCCGTCGATTTGCTTCGGATGAAGAGGCGCAATCATGGTTCCATCAGTAACCGCAAACATTTTGACATTAAGGCACTGACCGCTATATCTCACATTGGGATAAATATATTAACAATTATGGCGATAAGTTTCGAAATACTAAATTAGTTGTGACATAGTTACGAAAAAGTTTTCAGCGGCCTAGGAAAATATTTGCTTCATTATACTTCCTATCTTGGATCACAATGTTTTTTGTAATCAGATAATTAATTTCGGTCGATAATGGCCATCTTCAGACCTGAGTAGAAACGTGTTGTATTATACGTATCATTTCATTAGATGTGAGGGTGCAATCAATATCATTAGCCATCAGGCTGCACCATCAAACGTAATGGCGTGATGTATATAATGCAAAATGTTTCTATTCAGGTCTGAAGGTCATTAAAGATGGAAATAAATTACCTTATTACAAATAAATATTGTAATCCAGATCTGGCATTACAATAAAACTAAACAATTTACTTGTTTTTCTTTTCATCATTCTCGTTATCATTCACAGTTTCTTACACATTACTGAGAAAATAATGAAATGTCATCAAGAGTTGGATGACGAAACATTTATGGCTATAGATTTAGTATTATAAAGTGTTTTGCCGCGGTGTGTGATATCAGTGGCTTCGATTTATCGGGTTCATCAGAACATGCACGGTTTCTTAGATTCGTCGACGTATTTTCGATAGACTTGATAAGAAGTTCGACTTATCGAGAAACTAGATTTACAGACGTCGGAATTAGCAAGAGTTGAACGATGTGATTGGAAATCAGGTCATTACGGATGTGTACTAATCTAAGAGTACGGTGATGAACCTCGATATAAGTATGTTACTTTCAACGCAAACACTGTAATAAATGGTATGCGTAATAATTTTGTGCCTTTCTCCAAGCATCTGGAAGCAAAAGATGGACCTGACACTCGGAATAGCTGCGCGTATGTGGAGAGAGTTTCACGGCCGCATTGCCACAGCATGAGAGTTGCGTGTGCCTCGAACGCGCTTATCAGTAACGCGCTCTGTGCCAGAAGGGTGTCACGCTATCGGGTGCGTCTGTCAAGACCTCAGGCCACGGTCAAAGGGTTACATTACGTAAAGTTCGGATAAAAAATCTCGGACGCCAGCAGCGGTGAATGCCCCTTGCTACAAAAGAATAACTCACGATGTGCACAGTTTCACTGTCGGAAGAAAGGAGGACTGATTCCGTAAACTTGCTCAAAATGTACTGTAGTGAGCAACATCGCAGCTGCCTCCCAGAGCTTTATAGTACCCAAATTTTGGAAACGTGATCTACTTGTAAGTCGTCAATGTGTGAAAGTTGTATCAAGCTCAAACCAGTAGCATTTTAAGACCTTTTTATATATACGAGGTGTCTCTGAGAGGAATCAGGTACATTTACTCTACATCTACATCTACATCCATATTCCGCTAGCCACCTGACGGTGTGTGGCGGAGGGTACCTTGAGTACCTCTATCGGCTCTCCCTTCTATTCCAGTCTCGTATTGTTCGTGGAAAGAAAGATTGTCGGTATGCCTCTTTGTGGGCTCTAATTTCTCTGATTTTATCCTCATGGTCTCTTCGCGAGATATACGTAGGAGGGAGCAATAAACTGCTTGGCTCCTCGGTGAAGGTAAGTTGTCGAAACTTCAACAAAAGCCCGTACCGAGCTACTGAGCGTCTCTCTTGTAGAGTCTTCCACTGGAGTTTACCTATAATCTCCATAACCCTTTCGCGATTACTAAATGAGCCTGTAACGAAGCGCGCTGCTCTCCGTTGGATCTTCTCTATCTCTTCTATCAATGCTATCTGGTACGGATCCCACACATGTCAGTAGTATTCAAGCAGTGGGTGAACAAGTGTACTGTAACCTACTTCCTTTGTTTTCGGACTTTATTTCATTAGGATTCTTCCAATGACTCTCAGTCTGGCATCTGCTTTACCGACGATTAATTTTATATGGCTATTCCATTTTAAATCAATCCCAATGCCTACTCCCAGATAATTTATGGATTTAACTGCTTCCAGTTGCTGACCTGCTATATTGTAGCTAAATAATAAAGGGTCTTTCTTTCTATGTATTCGCAGCACATTACACTTGTCTACATTAAGATTCAATTGCCATTCCCTGCACCATGCGTCAATCCGCTGCAGATCCTCCTGCATTACAGTACAATTTTCCATTGTTACAACCTCTTGATATATTACAGCATTAGCCGCAAAAAGCCTCAGTGAACTTCAAACGTTATCCACATGGTCATTTATATATGTTGTGAATAGCAACGGTCCTACGACACTGCCCTGCGGCACACCTGAAATCACTCTTACTTCGGAAGACTTCTCTCCGTTGAAAATGACATGTTGCGTTCTGTTATCTAGGAACTCTTCAATCCATTCACACAATTAGTTTGATAGCCCATATGCTCTTACTTTGTTCATTAAACGACTGTGGGGAACTGTATCAAACGCCTTCTGGAAGTCAAGAAACACGGTATCTACCTGGGAAACCGTGTCTATGGCCCTATGAGTCTCGTGGACGAATAGCGCGAACTGGGTTTCACACGATCGTCTTTTTCGAAACCCATGCTGATTCCTACAGAGTAGATTTCTAGTCTCCAGAAAACTCATTATACTCGAACATAATACGTGTTCTAAAATTCTACAACTGATCGACGTTAGAGATATAGGTCTATAGTTCTGCACATCTGTTCGACGTCCCTTCTTGAAAACGGGAATGATCTGTGCCCTTTTCCAATCTTTTGGAACGCTACGCTCTTGTAAAGACCTACGGTACACCGCTGCAAGAAGGGGGGCGAGTTCCTTCGCGTACTCTGTGTAAAATCGAACTGGTATCCCATCAGGTCCAGCGGCCTTTCCTCTTTTGAGTGATTTTAATTGTTTTTCTATCCCTCTGTCTTGTATTACGATATCTACTATTTTGTCAGCTGTGCGACAATGTAGAGAAGGAACTACAGAGCAGTCTTCCTCTTTGAGACAACTTTCGGCCTCTAGTCTGTCATTCTCTGTTTCACTACCATTTTGGTCACAGAGTGTCTGAACATTTTGTTCTGATCCACCTACCGCTTTGACATAAGACAAAAATTTCTTAGGATTTTCTGGCTAGTCAGTACATAGAACTTTACTTTTGAATTCGTTGAACGCCTCTCGCATAGACCTCCTACCCGACTTTTAACGAGGTCGTGCGATAGGGCTATGAGGAGCCGGATGTTCCTTCTGCGATACTGCATCAAGTCTTGGCAGAAATGTAGTCACTGTGTATGACTGCTGGCAGCGGTGATCACGAGAATGTGCGGTCGCAAGAAGACCGGGCTCCGGACGGCCACGTGGCATACAAAGAGGGAAGACCATCGCGTTCGGTGTCTGGCTCTGGCGCCTCGTGCTGCATTTGCAGCAGCAGAATCAGCTGCAGTTGGAACCACATTGACACAATGAGCCGTTGCAAATGGGTTAAAAATCTTTCAAGGACAGTTCCGAGCCAGATGGCTGTAGCGTGCATTCCAGTGACTACAAACTACCGCTATTAGCCACTGTGTGGTGTCATTGGAGGGAAAGGTGGAGGTCTATATGATGGTATCTGTTCTTTCGGACATGTCCGAAAGAACAGATACCATCGATGACCGAGCAGCTCTCTTACAAGGGAACCTCCCAATCGCACCCCCCTCAGATTTAGCTATAAGTTGGCACAGTGGATAGGCCTTGAAAAACTGAACACATAGCATTCGAGAAAACAGGAAGAAGTTGTGTGGAACTATGAAAAAAATAACCAAATCATCAAACTGAGTAGTCCGTGAGCAAGATAACTAACAACATGGAGGCGGTGAGTTCCGGAGCGCCGTGGTCCCGTGGTTAGCGTGAGCAACTGCGGAGCGAGAGGTCCTTGGTTCAAATCTTCCCTCGGCTGAAAATTTTTCTTCCTTTATTTTCGCAAAGTTATGATCTGTCCGTTCGTTTATTGACGTCTCTGTTCACTGTAATAAGTTTAGTGTCTATGTTTTGCGACCGCACCGCAAACTTACAGTTCGTAAAATATTCATTGACCTTGTTATTGAAGTCGCGAGCTATATTTGCTGGATTCATATTGCCCACGGAATACATCTCACGTATTTAATGCACTCCCGTCCAAAGTAGCGAACAGTCAACTGCCAGCCAGGGAGCCTCGTTTGCAGGAATACTCTCTCTGCCGTGCGCTGTTGTCGACTGACGTCGTGTGTTTCGATGTTTGTTTAGGTGTAGCATCCTCATGCTACGGCGCAGTTACCTCGCACCGGACGGACGGACGGACAGATAATAATTGTATGAAAGTAAAAAAATAAACTCTTCACTCGAGGGAAGACTTGAACGAATGACCTCTAGCTCTGCAGCTGCTCACGCTAACCACGGGACCACGACGCTCCTAAGCTCACTTTGTCCTTGATGTTGCGTATTTTGCACATGGCCTACTCAGTTTGATAATTTGGTTATTTTTTTCATAGTTCCACACAACTTCTTCCTGTTTTCTCGAATGATCTGTGTTCAGTTTTTCAAGGCCTATCCACTGTACCAACTTATAACTAAATCTGAGGGGGGTGCGATGGGGAGGTTCCCTTGTTAGAATGAAATGATAATTAAAGCAAGACCCCAAGCTGTCGACAGGCGTTGATGTACATCAACGGGGATAGTTGAAAATGTGTGCCCCGGACATGTCCGAAGGAACAGATACCATCTCCATACAATTAAGGCTAACCGGCCATTGACCTTCTCCGCTGGATGCACACGCATTGCCCGAGCTCTTACGGTAGTCGGTAAGATTGTCTGCCGCGAGTAATGAGTGTAATGGGCAGGGGCACTACGAATGTAGTGTGTGGACATTAAGTTGGGAATATGTGTCTCATGGGCAGCGTACAAGGTATAAATCCCTACAGTCGCACTTTCCTCTGTGCCCTCGGTGGCTCAGATTGATAGAGCGTCTGCCATGTAAGAAGGAGATCCCGGGTTCGAGTCCCGGTCGGGGCACACATTTCCAACTGTCCCTGTCGACAGCTTAGGGTCTTGAATTAATTATCATTTCAAGGTGGAGGTCTGTTGTGTTTTCTGATGAAAGCTGGTTCTACCTCGGTGCCAGTCAACTCTGTGTATTGGTTAGAAGGAGACCAGTTGCTCCAACCTGTATGCGTGCTAGACAACTATAGTTACAGTCTGGGCTGCGATCTGGCATGACAGCAGGAGCACTCTCGTGGTTATCCCACACACCCAGACTGTAAATTTGCATACCTGTTGTGCTGCCACTCATGAACGGTATTCCAGGATGTCATTTCCAACAGGATAACGCTATCCCACATATCGCTGTTGTAACCCAACATGCCCTACAGAGCGTCGAAATGTTGCCTTGACCTGTTATATCACCAGATCTGCCCCTCAACGAGCGCTTATGGGACATCATCGCACGACAACTACAGCGTCATCCACAAACAACATTAACCGTCACTGTATTGACCGACCAAGTGCAACACGCATGGAACTCCATCCCACAAACTGATTCCGGCGCCTGTGCAGCATAATGCAGGCACGTTTGCATGCTTGAATTCAAAATTGTGGCGTTTACATCGGTTATCAATGTACCAGCATTTCACTTTTGCTATGCGTTATATCGGGCTTACATTAATCTGTGATCTTGCGATGTTAATCACCTACATATGTTACTAAAAGAAATGTATTCCCGAAATTTCATTATGCTATATTAATTATTTTTTGGTCTCTCTCTCTCTCTCTCTCTCTCTCTCTCTCTCTCTCTCTCTATATATATATATATATATATATATATATATATATATATATATATATGGTCTCCCATTTATCTTGACCACCCCACACGCAGCATGTCATTCTCAATGGAGACAAGTCTTCCGAAGTAGGAGTGATTTCAGGTGTGCCGCAGGGCAGTGTCGTAGGACCGTTGCTATTCACAATATACATAAATGACCTTGTGGATGACATCGGAAGTTCACTGAGGCTTTTTGCGGATGATGCTGTGGTATATCGAGAGGTTGTAACAATGGAAAATTGTACTGAAATGCAGGAGGATCTGCAGCGAATTTACGCATTGTGCAGGGAATGGCAATTGAATCTCAATGTAGACAAGTGTATTGTGCTGCGAATACGTAGAAAGATAGATCTCTTGTCATTTAGCTACAAAATAGCAGGTCAGCAGCTGGAAGCAGTTAATTCCATAAATTATCTGGGAGTACGCATTAGGAGTGATTTAAAATGGAATGATCATATAAAGTTGATCGTTGGTAAAGCAGATGCCAGACTGAGATTCATTGGAAGAATCATAAGGCAATGCAATCCGAAAACAAAGAAAGTAGGTTACTGTACGCTTGTTCGCCCACTGCTTGAATACTGCTCAGCAGTGTGGGATCCGTACCAGATAGGGTTGATGGAAGAGATAGAGAAGATCCAACGGAGAGCAGCGCGCTTCGTTACAGGATCATTTAGTAATCGCGAAAGCGTTACGGAGATGATAGATAAACTGCAGTGGAAGACTCTGCAGGAGAGACGCTCAGTAGCTCGGTACGGGCTTTTGTTAAAGTTTCGAGAACATACCTTCACCGAAGAGTCCAGCAGTATATTGCTCCCTCCTACGTATATCTCGCGAAGAGACTATGAGGATAAAATCAGAGAGTTTAGAGCCCACACAGAGGCATACCGACCATCCTTCTTTCCACGAACAATACGAGACTGGAATAGAAGGGAGAACCGATAGAGGTACTCAAGGTACCCTCCGCCACACACCGTCAGGTGGCTTGCGGAGTATGGATGTAGATGTAAATATCTGTTTGTCTAGATGCAAATTACAAAATTTTTCGAGCAAAATGTTCTTTAGCCGTCGTGGGACATCAATCAGCATGATTTCCTTCGTTGTAGCTTTGTTTTTTACAAAGATATGAACAGCGGTATGACTTTTTTGAATGTAACGTTGTACTTTCTATTCGGCAATTCATTTCCTCTCCTAATGATGTATTCAGAAATGTAGCACAGTGTACCATTCACCGAAACACAACGTCATAATTACGTTATTTAAAAAAAGTTATACCGCTGTTGATATCTTTGTAAGAAACAAAGCTACAACGAAGACAATGATGCTGATTGATGATGTCCCCCTGATGGCTAAAGAACATTTGCTTGAAACATTTTGTATTTGGCATGTGGAAAAACAGTTATTTAGGATGGTCAAGATAAATGGGACACCAATACTTATCTGTGTGTGAAGAACCTGTCGCTAAAGTTTGCCGGTGTTTTTTTGGGACAGCCTGTACAGTGGAGACAAACAACCCGATAACAAGGTCAGGGCAGGGTAGAAGAAGCCGAACACAGTAAAATTTTCCACCACCCAAAGGCCTGAAATACAACTTTGTGGAGCTACATCGATAAAACGACAGTCAATCAGCGGCGAGCACTCGAAGTCGAGGACTATACATCGACAGACACAAGGCCACCACAGCACTATTCCTTGCATAGTAGCGATAGAAAAATGTCTGTGACAAAATTTCGTCCAGTCTTATTTTCGCCAGAGTATGGACGTCAAGGACAGGCAGTCTGTCTAAACTGTAACCACATGTTCGAGAAGTGTGCCATTCAATGTCATGGAACTGTGCCGCCCAGTTTGCGAGCAGACGAGGTAACTCATCGCTTTCCGTATCGGGCTGGCCACACTCTGCGTTATAAAACTGACAAGGCGACCGCATCTATTCATCGCCACCGATTCCTTCCAAATTTATGATACGTGCAGGACTTGGCCAAAATGAAAGTCACATAACCTGCAGCTCCAGACGGCCAAGCGCTTAGAAAAAATAGTATTTTTGGTGTGGGTGAGACGAGGAATGAACAGTTTACGCTAGCGTAGTTTCCATGCAGCGATTGGCGCAGCGGAGAGAGTACATAATGGTAATGTGAGGGTCGTGGGTTAGAATCCCTATGTGGAAACATTTTTTTTGTTCCTACGTTATTTACACTGCAAATAAGCCGAAATAAAGCTCAGTATACGGCATTTATTAATGTTATCATAAAACAATTTAAAAGAAAAGGGGAAGAAAATTTTTGGGTACCAAATAAATTTCCAGGAAGGGACTGCAAGGCGTACACGAGAACTTCATACATAAAATTAGATTCTCTTGTTATTTTACAGATGTTGATTTACATGTGCGGTGGCCATATTCATCGTAAAAACAGGGGAAGCAGTAATTTTGTCGACATAATGCCAACGTTATAAACGCCGCATTTTTACTCCTACATGGTTGTGTTGAAGTTTCTATAGAAAAACTTGATTTACATTCGTAAATGGTCTCGCTCACTGCTCTGTCTGGCAGAAACCACACGGAAAGCGTCATTTCGCTAAAGTTTGGCGAGGATAGCTGGTGATGTGTAGTGGAGTGTATTTTGATGCAGTCTTCCAGAGATGAGAAAAAATGGTTCAAAGTGGTTCAAATGGCTCTGAGCACTATGGGACTTAACATCTGAGGTCATCAGTCCCCAGAACTTAGAACTACTTAAACCTAACTAACCTAAGGACATCACGCACATCCATGCCCGAGAGATATCGGAGGTTAGCTATCGAGCGCTGATCAAAGATAAAAATGAAACTAACGAAAAACGATGTCCCGTAAGCTTTAATAGCAGACTCTCCTCGGAAAGCTGTTTGTGGAGTGCTGGTGGCCACTGTAAGTACAATCCATTCTCAGAAATTTGTTTGCAGCCCCCAAATTTCCTTTGACTTCCTTTTCATGCTCTTTTTGAAAAACAGTAATGACTACGGCATACTGATCATTATTACGGCTTACTTGCAGTGTAAGTAACATAAAAATAGAAAATGAAAACGTTTTCCGTATAGGGATTCAACCGCACCACCTTCATATTGCCTTTCTCCGATCTTTGCGCTACCCCAACCCCTACATGGCGACTACGCTAACACAAAATACTCATTCATCGACAGACCGGCGCCCAACGCTAAGCTCCCACTTCCGTTACTTCCATTTCTAGCCTAGCCCAGCATATACTTTCAGTCTAGGCGAAATCGGCGATGAGGATCAGGAGCGGTCCCCTTGTGGCTGAAGGTTTCATCGAAAGCCGTCGAGAAGGCGTCATACAACGTCCGCACAGAACTGTGACGAAGAAAGAGAGAAAAAAAGTTAATGCAATGTGTAGACTTTGATGTTAAAACACTCAATTCTGGAGTTCTGGCCCAGGGGTAGCTGCTTGTTCAGTTTCATAATTTTATACTGAGTAATATGATATCTGGTTTATTAATCGTTACACAGCAATTTCAGAATATCTTACACAACATATGTACAATTATACAGCACTAACTCAAAAAGGAGGAAAAGTCATTTTCTATACTTCCCTCTTAGACGAGGTGATCCAGTTAGTAGCTTGATAATTGGAGACGTAGGGAGATCAATTAGGGCATCTGTGCTGATGATTATGTATAATTTGGAAGAGACAACCTGTCACTTACACTGTATTTAAAATATTACAGCTCGCCAGTCTTACTGAATGTAGTACGTCTAACAACTCCACACTGATAAATTTTTCATTATTTCTGTGCGATGACAATTTACTTATGACTGATTACTACTCTTTATGAAGATTTTAGTATGTTTGATCGATAATTGGTATGTTTAACATTAAGACACTGTATCTGTAGGATACGTACTGTTTAATACAAAATATGTAATGCAGTATTACTGGGCAGATCAGAAACAGACAATAAAAGACCACCTAGACCCGAAATTAAAAACTTCCAACGCACATAAATACCAACTGCCATAGCTGGGCAGAAGGTCTGCGTTTACTGAATGAAGATTCTTATCGGACAAGTCGTTACACTGTTGCAAAACGCCTTTCTTTGAAGTCCATTTTCTACCGAAAATTTTTTGTGCCCTTAGTTTGCAAGGAACCGCGCTGTGACGTCCGAGTGCGCTAATTTCGTGTCACTCTGTATAATCGTATATGGGAAAGCTCTTCTGCTTGAGGCGCAGAATATTGAAGCAACAGAAACACTGTTACTTCCTAGCTGCGAAATTTGTTCCACTGGAATTTTCTAGTATGTGTTGATTCTATCTGCAGCTGTTTCTCGCAGTGGTATCCATTTGAGGTTCCTATAATTTACCGGTCCTCGTGACTTAGCGGTTGTAGGCACTTCAGTGTGAAACCGCGCGACCGTTACGGTCGCAGGCTCGAATCCTGCCTCGGGCATGTATGTGTGTAATGCCCTTAGGTTAGTTAGGTTCAAGTGGTTCTAGTGATGGGCTAAACTGCTATTTTCCGATATCAGTGATTTCTGTGAATGCTACTTTTCAGTATCTGTTATTCTTAACTGTGATTTGTCGCAGTTAAGGAATCCAGCTCTTGTATCCCTCCGCTCTCCACCACTGCGATATCTGCTACCTCTGCGACTTCTTACTTCTGCGATTTCTGTGACTCGCAGTTAAGGAATCCAGCTCTTGTATCCCTCCGCTCTCCACCACTGCGATATCTGCTACTTCTGCGACTTCTGCTACCTCTGCGACTTCTTACTTCTGCGATTTCTGTGACTCCTGCGATTTCTGCGACTCACCACCGTATGAAAAAGTTACATCTGTCCACACAGAAAATTGCATCTCAACAAACCTGTCATTGGTAAGTATGTTTTACGTTTGTTCTTCCGTTGGCTTTAATTTTGTATTAAAGAAACAACTGTGAAAATATTAATAGTGTAATTAATATGTAAGTAGCCATGCAGTAGCGTCATAGTTCGTGTTTATAAAATGAATTCTAACATATTGTTATGTTCACAGGTACCTGAACTACATTTCAGTCACTCAGTAAAGTGATAACTCAAAATATCATTGTCAACAGATCTGAAGAAATTGCCACTGCGTCTTTAGACCGTTTTCGTCAGACGAGAGGTTAGTTTCTAAGCGTTTCGATGGACTTAATTACTTCAATGAGATCGTTCTTGCAAATGTGATATTCATTATAGCAAATATTAGCAATCTACTCTGTCAATTATATTGCTAGTAATTAATGACAGCAAAAATTGTTTAATAATCCTTGTGTTTTTGCAGACACAGTTCTGACTCTGATTACTGGTTGCTGTACGTATCTATCCACATCAAGGCTGTTGAGAGAGACTCGTGAAGATTCAAGACAGCTCTTAGAAGATTTTGCAGTTTAAAAGTGACATAAGTGTGCAGATGAGTGATTAAACTGTGTTTTATTGAAGTTGTGCGATTTTAAAGGAATAATAAATGTTAAATACAGTGAGTGAATAATGAAAATCTCATTCTCCATATGTTTAAGCCGTCCTATACCCGTAATTTTCCGCCACTTATTTACTGGTAAACACTAGTTGGAGAGTGACCAATCTTGGTGTGACACTGACCTGTAACATATCCCAAAGTCTACAATATGCATTTTGAGGCTGTTAATATGAAAGTGGGAAGTACAGATCTTCCATTTAAATCAGGAATAGCTTAAGTGCATTACTTGAAAGTAACACAGGAAAAGCTTACTTATGTAAGTGGTAGTAGTGTCGGCAAAAAGTTCTTGTGTGTGAAGTTGCCATGTAGAACACCAGGTGTAAAGCTTTTATCCCGAGTCTTGAACTGTGTCGGAACAAAAGTGAGGCATTCATATGACCCAATAATACTGTTTTCATTTCACTACACTTATACAGATGTCTGAGTTCCTCTGTGTTAACATCGCAAAGTCCTGTAGGCATGTGGAGTATTAAACAAAACTGTCATTTTGGAAGCAGAATCAAACACATTTGTTACGTTACTTGATATTTTCAGGAGAAAAAGGCAATGTTGCTTCTTATTAATATAATACTTTCAGAGTCACAGCTGTGTTTGACCAACCATAACTGATGCTGAATGTGCATGTCGTCATATAATGTGAAGGGCTTATTTCAATAGTGGTACTAGTCCATTACCTCCACTTTTCTGTCTATAATGCTTCTGAAATTAATGATCCAAACAAACATAAATAAAGGTTCATCTCTAGCAAGAAGCCATATGCTTGAATATTTCTGGTATCTCAATTACAGATTTTTCAGCGCTCATTTTACTTTACGGCTCTGTATCTCAAAATGAACAAAAATGGACTTGTACCACTAATGAAATAAGTCCTTCATATGCACACACAGCACACCGATCTCGTGAGGCACAAGGCTCTCATAACGAAGTACGTACGTCGGTCAACAGATGGCACTAGGAAAAGAATGTTAACTGCGCTTTTTAGTTGCTACTTGCGACTCTTAGTTGCGATTTGTCACAGAAATCGCAGTTTCTCGGTAGCGAATGGCGTAGTATGAACTTTGCTCAACAGATGGCAGTGCTAACTGCGCTTTTTAGTTGCTACTTGCGACTCTTAGTTGCGACTTGTCACGGAAATCGCAGTTGGACTCAATAGTGTATCGCAGAGATGGACGTAGTACGAACTTTGGCCAACAGATGGCACTGTTAACCGCGCTTTCTAGTTGCTACTTGCGACTCTTAGTTGAGACTTGTCACGGAAATCGCAGTTGGACTCCATAGCGTACCGCAGAGATGGACGTAGTACGAACTTTGGCCAACAGATGCCACTGTTAACCGCGCTTTTTAGTTGCTACTTGCGACTCTTAGTTGCGACTTGTCACTGAAATCGCAGAAAGCAGTGCTAAATTCGACCAATAGATGGCTCACGTCTTTTAATGTGAAATACTACTTGCGACTGCTAACTGTGACTGAAATCGCAGTTAGGTTATGTAAAGTTGCTACTGTGATATCTGTGACTTCTCAGTCACTGTGATTTCTAACAGATACGCGATTTCCTGCCCACCACTAAGTAGTTCTAAGTTCTAGGGGACTGATGACGTCAGATGTTAAGTCCCTTAGTGCTGAGAACCATTTGAACAAATAATGTCATTGATGAGACAGCCCATTTGCCTACTGTTAAACCTGAACGACACAGATGTAACAGTATACACCTGTCGGCTTTGTTGATCACAGTTTGAATTTCTTGTACAAAGCTATTCGTGCGTTTTGGCACTGTGTATAAATGACTGCAGTTAATGGCAAGATGTGTCGTTTGGCAATGGGCATGTCAGTCCGAAAACGGTAACCACTGCATCAGTAAATTGTATATTCATGCAACTGAGAGGGACAAAGTAAAAATTCATCTAATTTTCTCAAAAACCCGACCAGAGTGGCCGAGTGGTTCTAGGCGCTACAGTCTGGAACCGCGCGACCGTTACGGTCGCAGGCCCGAATCCTGCCTCGGGTATGTATGTGTGTGATGCCCTTAGGTTAGTTAGGTTCAAGTAGTTCTAAGTTCTAGGGGACTGATGACCTCAGAAGTTAAGTCCCATAGTGCTCAGAGCCATTTGAACCATTTTTCTCGAAAACAAAACAAGCGCATGTACCCACACGGAAAATCATTGTTGGAAAACGCAATCACTGTGTGAAAAATTTTCTCTGAATTCATGTTTCTTCTTTCATGAGGACTACAGTAAAAGAGAATGAACTGACTATAGAGTACAAATCACAGTTGTATAACTTCGAGAAGCGTCATGCAGATAGCACAGTTCTCTTTTGACAATACAAGTATTTCAACAATGTTAGCGTCCAGTGTCTTCAAAATATCGCCGTAATCATATACTGTGCTGTTCAATCAGCCAAAGGGTATTCACGCAGGCGTCGTTTTCTGGGATTTGTTCATAATTTTCTCAGACGAAATGGAATCGGGAACTGTGCTTTCTTCTTGAACGTTAATTCTGCATACGCTAAATATTCGAACATGTAACAACCAAATTCGACTGGAGAAGCATCAGAGGAAAAGTGGTTTTATGTTCACTACTGTGATCATCAATATCTCCTAGTTCACCATTTATGTACGTTTTAACATCTGCCACACTTCAATCCTAGAGGCTGCACGTATTCGGTCATCTGTGTAGCCGTACCCCTGAAACATAGAAAAATATTTCATGTGAGTATTTGAAGTAGGAAAACCTGTACAACATCCTATCAGCAATACGAAACTTGTACCCAACCTGTGACATAATCATAAAAATTAATAATTCTGATAATTTTTTGGAACGATTACGTTTTAAAATAGTAGTTTAACAAAATTTTACCTTAGTTTTCAAGAAGAACTATATTTACTGCCTTGGAATAATCTGAAACTCTTGCAGAAACTTTATCCTCCAGCTGTTTGGCTACAAACAGCAACCAACGTTCACGAAATATATTTTGTGTTCTCATGGTAGCTGCTACAATCTGGAAACACGTTAAAGGCGAGAAGTTTGAAATAGCATTTTCATCTGTCGACTTTTTAACATTAATTATTGTCTCAGATCTTCTGACCAGCGTTTCATACTGTGATTTGGATTTCTTGCCGGGATCTACTATATACACCTTTTCCTGTCTCCGCTTGGGTAGTGGAAACATAATCTTTCAATTTCCTTGTGCGTACTCACATTTTGAACGATTATTAGATGACAGTCATGTGGCAGGTCTTAGAAAACCTTGTTACCTAAATCTGGCGTGAGCAGCAACTCAGATTAGTTGTATGAACTGGGTATCACAAATTGATACGTGACACTAAATAAATTGTTAGCATGATAGAGCTGTAAACGATCTATGATTTTCAGTATTCTACGTGATTTCCCCCCCATGAACCATGGACCTTGCCGTTGGTGGGGAGGCTTGCGTGCCTCAGTGATACAGATGGCCGTACCGTAGGTGCAACCACAACGGATGGGTATTTGTTGAGAGGCCAGACAAACATGTGGTTCCTGAAGAGGGGCAGCAGCCTTTTCAGTAGTTGCAGGGGCAACAGTCTGGATGATTGACTGATCTGGTCTTGTAACATTAACCAAAACGGCCTTGCTGTGCTGGTACTGCGAACGGCTGAAAGCAAGGGGAAACTACAGCCGTAATTTTTCCCGAGGACATGCAGCTCTACTGTATGATTAAATGATGATGGCGTCCTCTTGGGTAAAATATTCCGGAGGTAAAATAGTCCCCCAGTCGGATCTCCGGGCGGGGACTACTCAAGAGGACGTCGTTATCAGGAGAAAGAAAACTGGCATTCTACGGATCGGAGCGTGGAAAGTCAGATCCCTTAATCGGGCAGGTAGGTTAGAAAATTTAAAAAGGGAAATGGATAGGTTAAAGTTAGATATAGTGGGAATTAGTGAAGTTCGGTGGCAGGAGGAACAAGACTTTTGGTCAGGTGATTACAGGGTTATAAATACAAAATCAAATAGGGGTAATGCAGGAGTAGGTTTAATAATGAATAAAAAAATAGTGAACGCATTATTGTGGCCAAGATAGACACAAAGCCCATGCCTACTACAGTAGTACAAGTTTATATGCCAACTAGCTCTGCAGATGATGAAGAAATAGATGAAATGTATGACGAGATAAAAGAAATTATTCAGGTAGTGAAGGGAGACGAAAATTTAATAGTCATGGGTAACTGGAATTCGTCAGTAGGAAAAGGGAGAGAAGGAAACATAGTAGGTGAATATGGATTGGGGGGAAGAAATGAAAGAGGAAGCCGCCTTGTAGAATTTTGCACAGAGCATAACTTAATCATAGCTAACACTTGGTTCAAGAATCATAAAACAAGGTTGTATACCTGGAAGAATCCTGGAGATACTAAAAGGTATCAGATAGATTATATAATGGTAAGACAGAGATTTAGGAACCAGGTTTTAAATTGTAAGACATTTCCAGGGGCAGATGTGGATTCTGACCACAATCTATTCGTTATGAACTGCAGATTGAAACTGAAGAAACTGCAAAAAGGTGGGAATTTAAGGAGATGGGACCCGGATAAACTGAAAGAACCAGAGGTTGTAGAGAGTTTCAGGGAGAGCATAAGGGAACAATTGACAGGAATGGGGGAAAGAAATACAGTAGAAGAAGAATGGGTAGCTCTGAGGGATGAAGTAGTGAAGGCAGCAGGGGATCAAATAGGTAAAAAGACGAGGGCTAATAGAAATCCTTGGGTAACAGAAGAAATATTGAATTTAATTGATGAAAGGAGAAAATATAAAAATGCAGTAAATGAAGCAGGCAAAAAGGAATACAAACGTCTCAAAAATGAGATCGACAGAAAGTGCAAAATAGCTAAGCAGGGATGGCTAGATGACAAATGTAAGGATGTAGAGGCTTGTCTCACTAGGGGTAAGATAGATACTGCCTACAGGAAAATTAAAGAGACCTTTGGAGAGAAGAGAACCACTTGTATGAATATCAAGAGCTCAGATGGCAACCCAGTTCTAAGCAAAGAAGGGAAGGCAGAAAGGTGGAAGGAGTATATAGAGGGTTTATACAAGGGCGAAGTACTTGAGGACAATATTATGGAAATGGAAGAGGATGTAGATGAAGATGAAATGGGAGATAAGATACTGCGTGAAGAGTTTGCAAGAGCACTGAAAGACCTGAGTCGAAACAAGGCCCCGGGAGTAGACAACATTCCATTAGAACTACTGATGGCCTTGGGAGAGACAGTCATGACAAAACTCTACCATCTGGTGAGCAAGATGTGTGAGACAGGCGAAATACCCACAGACTTCAAGAAGAATATAATAATTCCAATCCCAAAGAAAGCAGGTGTTGACAGATGTGAAAATTACCGAACTATCAGTTTAATAAGTCACAGCTGCAAAATACTAACGCGAATTCTTTACAGACGAATGGAAAAACTGGTAGAAGCGGACCTCGGGGAAGATCAGTTTGGATTCCGTAGAAATGTTGGAACACGTGAGGCAATACTAACCTTACGACTTATCTTAGAAGAAAGATTAAGAAAAGGCAAACCTACTCTTCTAGCATTTATAGACTTAGAGAAAGCTTTTGACAACGTTAACTGGAATACTCTCTTTCAAACTCTGAAGGTGGCAGGGGTAAAATACAGGGAGCGAAAGGCTATTTACAATTTGTACAGAAACCAGATGGCAGTTATAAGAGTCGAGGGGCATGAAAGGGAAGCAGTGGCTGGGAAAGGAGTGAGACAGGGTTGTAGCCTCTCCCCGATGTTATTCAATCTATATATTGAGCAAGCAGTAAAGGAAACTAAAGAAAAATTCGGAGTAGGTATTTAAATCCATGGAGAAGAAATAAAAACTTTGAGGTTCGCCGATGACATTGTAATTCTGTCAGAGACAGCAAAGGACTTGGAAGAGCAGTTGAACGGAATGGACAGTGTCTTGAAAGGAGGATATAAGATGAATATCAACAAAAGCAAAACGAGGATAATGGAATGTAGTCAAATTAAATCGGGTGATGCTGAGGGGATTAGATTAGGAAATGAGACACTTAAAGTAGTAAAGGAGTTTTGCTATTTAGGGAGCTAAATAACTGATGATGGTCGAAGTAGAGAGGATATAAAATGTAGACTGGCAATGGCAAGGAAATCGTTTCTAAAGAAGAGAAATTTGTTAACATCGAGTATAGATTTAAGTGTCAGGAAGTCGTTTCTGAAAGTATTTGTATGGAGTGTAGCCATGTATGGAAGTGAAACATGGACGGTAAATAGTTTGGACAAGAAGAGAATAGAAGCTTTCGAAGTGTGGTGCTACAGAAGAATGCTGAAGATAAGGTGGGTGGATCACGTAACTAATGAGGAGGTATTGAATAGGATTGGGGAGAAGAGAAGTTTGTGGCACAACTTGACTAGAAGAAGGGATCGGTTGGTAGGACATGTTTTGAGGCATCAAGGGATCACAAATTTAGGATTGGAGGGCAGCGTGGAGGGTAAAAATCGTAGAGGGAGACCAAGAGATCAATATACTAAGCAGATTCAGAAGGATGTGGGTTGCACTAGGTACTGGGAGATGAAGAAGCTTGCACAGGATAGAGTAGCATGGAGAGCTGCATCAAACCAGTCTCAGGACTGAAGACCACAACAACAACAACAACAACGTGATTTTTTGCCACCGAGCGCTTAAATTAAGGAGTTCTGTATATGTGTCCAGAAACTATCAAAGGTAACAGTCGTCAGTTGAATACAGTGACGAAACAACCGCTAATCGGTCGGACCTAACCGAGGGATGATTCGACAGGTGATCGTGGGAAGTAGAGGAAGAGTTAGAACTTCACGACCTTCGAAGAAGGCAGGCGCATTCCTCTTCACATGTGATCAGGCCTTGTCCTCCTTAAACGCATCACTGGAGGAGGGATTCTAAAAACTCATTGATCTGGCAGCTGCTTTCCAGGCAGCCCTCAAAAACACTTACGAGTAGACGTCAAATACTGTATCCCACTGATCGACACAGCATCACACTTGACGTACTTTCAGCTATACCGCTCAACAATAAAACGTGCCATATTGTTATCATTATGGTAACATCGTACGGGATCACCACTGGGGCGCAATCATAAGCAGCTTTCCTGTGAATGGAACACAATATGTCGCCAACGAATGCATTCCCGTGCAGTCGCGGGTATGAGTCGCTAGATGTTTCCGGACAATGGTGGCCGACACGGTATCATGCGTGCCTCCAGTCCAGCCTGCAGCGAAGCGTCTAACTAGGCAGCGCCACACTAGCGTCGATAGATAGTATACCTCTTTGGCCTCGTCTACCATAGAAAAAGTATTTCGCGGAGAAAAGACACTACTTTTTACAGTTTTAAACCAGGTTTTTATACTGATAGCAACTGAGTGAAAAAAATATATTTCGTTAGTTAACGAAATATTAAAAAATATCCTATAACGGATATTCGGTAAACTAGTTGGTATGTTGTGATTTATCGTAAGTTTCGTCCATTGATGTATTATGTATCTCCAAGATTATACAGCTTATAACAAAATCGTGTGGCTTTTTAGTAACATCTCAGTTGTGCCATTGAATTCGTGATTTCATGTCGAGAAGATCGCAGCTCGTAGTAATTGGAAGAAAGCCATCGAGTAAAACAGAGTGATACATGGCATTCACCAAGGAAGTGTTGTATGCCGTATAAATTAGGGGACAATCCCAGTAGCCATCTTAGATCGTTTGTACATGATGATGCCATTTTCCGTGTGGTAAAGTAATCAGAAGATCAAAACCAATTGCAAAATGATTTAGGCAAGGTATCTGCATGCAGTGGAAAGTGGAAATTGACGCTACATAGTGAAATGAGTGAGGCCATCTACATCAGTACTAAACGGAATCCGTTAAATTTCGCTTAAGCGATGAGCCACACAAATCTGAAGACTCCCAATTCAACTACATACCTAGGAATTACAATTACGAACAACTTAAATTGAAACGATTTCATAGAGAATGTTGTGGGTAAAGCGAACCAAAGACTGCGTCTTATTGGCAGAACACTTAGAAGAAACAATAAAACCACTAAAGAGATTTCCTACACTACGTTTGCTCGTCCTTATCAGACACAACTGACGGATGACATCGAAAAACCTCAAAGAAGGGCAGCTCGTTCTGTATTGCGAGAAATAGAGGAGAGAGTGCGAGAGTTGGCGTAGCAGTCACTTAAACAAAGGCGTTTTCCGTTCAACGAGATCTTTTCACGAAATTTCAATCTCCAACTTCTCCTCTGAATGCGAAAATATTTTGTTAATATTCATCTACAATGGGACAAATAATTATTGTAATAAGATAAGAGAAGTCGGAGTTTGCATGGAAAGATTTATGTGTTCAAACTGCCTATTGGCTTCTGTCTCGGGTTCTTCGGCCAACGTTCATCTAATGATTTTTCTGACGTTTCGCCAGCACGAGTGGCTGGCATTGTCAAAGCTTCACCCTCCATTGCCGGTGGTGAACTGGAGGCGAACTCGCGGCCGCAGACTATATGTACCTGGCGCGCCAACGTCCGAGGGCTTCTCCGCGGTCATTTCCGGTGCGGTTCTCCTCTTGCTACCTGCGACGGTCGTTCGCTGCAGTACGGGAAGCCAGGATCCGTTTACCTTAAGGCTTTCCTCTTTCTTGTTGAAACTGTTCGCGTGTTTTTGTATTTCTACAGCTTCTCTGAACAAGCGCGTGTGACAGTGCTTCTCTACAGCTAGAACTTCCGTGTCGGCGAATTTTATTACGTGGTCAGTCCCATTCAGTGCGTGCTCTGCCACGGCCGATTTCTCCACCTGCCCCAACCTGCAATGTCGCTTGTGCTCTTTGATCCTGGTGTTAATTGATCGTCCAGTCACTCCGACATAAACTTTTCCGCATGTGCATGGTATACGGTATATTCCCGACCTTGCAAGTGGGTCTCTTTTCTCCTTCGTCGATCTAAGACACTCTTTGATCTTCCTTGTCGGTTTGAAAATCGTCTTTACGCCATGTTTGCGCAATGTACGGCCGATTCTGTCCGTCACTCTGGGAATGTATGGCAGAAAGGCCGTACCCGACATTTCTTTTTCCGGTTCCTTACTTCGCCGAGTGTTGGGCTCTGTTACACTTCTAATGTAGTTTGTGGAGTACCCATTGCTCCTCAGAACAGTTTCCAGGTGTTGCATTTCTCGTTTGAGGTGTTGCGGCTCACATATTCGTCCTGCTCTCGTTACGAGCGTACTAATCATGCCTCTTTTCTGGCTCGGGTGGTGGTTTGACAGTTTGTGGAGGTATCGGTCCGAGTGTGTCGGCCGAAGAACCCGAGACAGAAGCCAATAGGCAGTTTGTCAGCAAGTGGCCACGAAAGCCCTAACAATTTTGTATTTATGTGTTCGTTTTTCTCGCGCTCACTTAGAGAGGGGAAACGTAGGGGGTGTGGAAGTGGTTCGATGAACCCTTTGCCAGGCACTTAAATGTGAACTGCAGTGCAGGCATATCGATGTAGATGTAGATATGGGACACATTCTGCCTAGAAGAGTGCAGAGTTGCCTAAATCTCTGGAGCTAAGTAGTTAAGGTTAGGCTCTAGAGAGGGCATGCATTTAACTGTGTTTTGCATTCGCCTTACATCACACAAATAGTTTCCAAGTAGACATCCGTGCTCCAGATGGTAATATAATCGGACAGACGGGTCCATCCAACAGGTAGTACCGTAAGACGTTCGTCAAACAATCGCTAGACAGTATCAGATCAGTGTTTCAGAGCCAACCTACAGCCGCCACCAAGAACAGTCAAATTGGACATTATGCAATTGATATTGGTCATGGTCCATTAGGAGCATTCCGTTGCTTAAAGAAAGGTCAGCGTAAGCGAAAAGTTAACTATACACTATACTGCCGTGCACAATCTTCATACTTAATTTAAGGCCTCATTCTTCTCAGTCAACCCATAAAACAGGCAACTTTTAGCATTTTTTAAAACTAATGAAGCAATCAAAGTAAATATTTTTTTTACATTATTTATTGATTCTTGGACATACGTCTCCGACTTTTTAAAGAAATGCCGTCGTCATTAAGCTCCACGTCCGACGAATCGAAGTTGCTCTGTCCAAAAAGAGGTGTGTCCGTGATGGAAGTCCGAAAAAAATTGAAATGGCGGACGTTTGAAATGAAGATGTAGTTTTGTCGTATGGTTTTGGTAATGTTTCTTTGCAATAACAAATGAATTAATTAAACTAACTAAAATTAGCCTATTTTTCCATGAGGACATGTGTGAAGAATACTTCAACCAACTTTCAGACAAATATCTCTACTAGTGTGCCCGTAATCCATTCCGTACAGTGTATTTCAAGCTTATGGAATGGATTCTTGGCACACAAGTAGAGCTATCCTTCGGAAAATTGGTTGAATTACTCCTTGGTCTTGTACTCAAGGAGTAATAGGCTATTTTTTAATTGCTCATTAGTGATTACAGAAAACGTGACCAAAAGCACACGTCAGAAATACATCCTTGTTTCAAACGTCCGCCATTTAATAACTTTTTTTAAACTTCAAAAATTGCACTATTTCTCCGTGTGCAATATCCTGCATATACAGAAAATTGATTGCTTTTTCATTTCAGATCAGATTTGCAGATTGTAGGACTTCCATTATGGACACGCCTAATTTTGAACAGAGCAACTTGAACTCCTTGGATGGGGGGCGTAGTGATGACCAATTTTCTTATAAAATCAGAAAATATTGTTTAAGAATATATAAATAATATGCAACAAGATTTAAGTTGATTGCTTCGGTAGTTTTTTGGAAACAAATTTTGAAATTGGGTTATTTTATTGGTTGACGGAGGAGAAAGGACCAACAGGTACTGCAAAACTTCAATCACTAACACATTGTTAACTGTTGATGATCTGTATTGCCATCCGGTTTTCCCATAGCTCTTTGGTCGTGTTATGACTCGGTAAAGTTGCTATGTGGTAGCAAGTCACTTCATAACAGCAAATACTTTTGGTGGTGCGTGGTTCTCTTGCTCCCACATTTATATGTTTGAGACCAAGAGCATTTGATGCATACACCATTTTCATTTTTGGTAATTGTACAACCATTCGTAATGAATTGTCTTCTTTCAAAAGACTCGTCTAATGAATCCAGAGTCATTCTTCTATCTGGCAATAGATTACTCACTCTTACGAAATTTGCTGATAGACTAACACTCTCTGTTTGTGTATGTCCATTCTTTTGATTGAAAGTTTGGGGAACTTCACCCGTTCACATTTGTAACAAAATGGAACACCTGCAGTCATCCTTAACATCGAAATAAAGGCTGCAGGCAATCCATTGTGTTATAAAACTATGTGTGGACCGAAGCTTTAAGACCAAATCCTGCGAATATCTAGGGCACTTCGAGAAGTGTTCCGGAGAGCTCACATTCCGGACATCACTAACAGAACTTGCTTCATCGGTGAGTCTTGCAGCACAATAGAAAAAGAATTAATTTTCATTCTGCAGCGGAGTGTGCGCTGACCTCACAGCTGGGTTCGACATGCTGATTTAGTACACTACTGGCCATTAAAATTGCTACACCACGAAAATGACGTGCTACAGACGCGAAATTTAACCGACTGGAAGATGAAGCTGTGATATGCAAATGATTAGCTTTTCAGAGCATTCACACAAGGTTGGCGCCTGTGGCGACACCTACAACGTGCTGACATGAGGAATGTTTCCAACTGATGTCTCATACACAGGCCGGCCGCGGAGGCCGTGCGGTTTCAAGGCGCTGCAGTCCAAAACCGCGGGACTGCTACGGTCGCAGGTTCGAAACCTTCCTCGGGCATGGATGTGTGTGATGTCCTTACGTTAGTTAGGTTTACGTAGTTATACGTTCTATGGGACTGATGATCTAAGATGTTAAGTCCCATAGTGCTCAGAGCCATTTTCTCATACACAAACAACAGTTGACTAGCGTTTTCTGGTGAAACGTTGTTGTGATGCCTCGTGTAAGGAGGAGAAATGCGTACCATCACGTTCCGACTTTGATAAAGGTAGGATTGTAGCCTATCGCGATTGCTGCTCGTGTTGGTCGAGATCCAATGACTGTTAGCAGAATATGGAATCAGTGGGTTCAGGAAGGTAATACCGAACGCTGTGCTGGATCCCAACGGCCTCGTTTCACTAGCAGTCGACATGACAGGCATCTTATCCGCTTGGCTGTAACGGATCGTGCAGCCACGTCTCGATCCCTGAGTCAACAGATGGGAACGCTTGCAAGACAACAACTGTTGTGTCTAGACAAGACAGCCTAGACACAATGAGAGGAAGCCGAAAGGCACGCGCTTAAACTCACGCAGGCTGGCGTGAGGTCTGAAACAGGATACGTAATGAATGCTATAAAGAAAAGTACGTAGCTTCTGGAATACTTAACTTTAATCCACATTTGTAGAACATCGCTCTTGATGTTACATGTTATAACCACAATATATATAGTAAAGGATCATGGCGCCTTGCTAGGTCGTAGCAATTGTAGCTGAAGGCTATGCTAACTATCGTCTCGGCAAATGAGAGCGTATTTGTCAGTGTTCCATCTCTGGCTAAGTCGGCTGTACAACTGGGGCGAGTGCCAGAACGTCTCTCTAGACCTGCCGTGTGGTGGCGCTCGGTCTGCTATCACTGACAGTGGCGACACGCGGGTCCGACGTATACTACCCGACCGCGGCTGATTTAAAAGCTACCACCTAGCAAGTGTGGTGTCTGGCGGTGACACCACAACAACCATCTGCACGAACAGTTCGACGACGTTTGCAGCAGCATGGACTATCAGCTCGGAGACCAAGGCTGCGGTTACACTTGAAGCTGCATCACAGACAGGAGCACCTGCGATGGTGTACTCAACGACGAACCTGGTTGCACGAATGTCAAAACATGATTGTTTCGGATGAATCCAGGTTTTGTTTACAGCATCATGATGGTCGCATCCGTGTTTGGCGACATCGCGGTAAACGCACATTGGAAGCGCGTATTCGTTATCGCCATACTGGCGTATCACGTGGAGTGATGATATGCGGTGCTATTGGTTGCACGTCTCGGTCACCTCTTGTTCGCATTGACGGCGCTTTGAACAGTGGACATTACATTTCAGATGTGTTACGACCCGTGGCTCTACCCTTCATTCGATCCCTGCGAAACCCTTCATTTCAGCAGGATAATGCACGACCGCATGTTGCAGATCCAGTACGGGCCTTTCTGGATACAGAAAATGTTCGACTGCTGCCCTGGGCAGCACATTCTCCAGATCTCTCACCAATTGAAAACGTCTGGTCAATGGTGGCCGAGCAACTGGCTCGTCACAATACGCCAGTCACTACTCTTGATGAACAGTGGTATCGTGTTGAAGCTGCATGGGCAGCTGTACCTGTACACGCCATCCAAGCTCTGTTTGACTCAATGCCCAGGTGTATCAAGGTCGTTATTAGGGTCAGAGGTGGTTGTTCTGGGTACTGATTTCTCAGGATCTATGCACCCAAACTGCGCGAAAATGTAATCACATGTTAGTTCTAGTATAATATATTTGTCCTATGAATACCCGTTTATCATCTGCATTTCTTCTTGGTGCAGCAATTTTAATGGCCAGTAGTGTATAAGGAAGTTTTGAATGAAGTGCACGCTCCATTGCAGAGTAAAAATTCATTCCGGAGACTATTCTCTAGGCTGTTCCTCTTCGTCCACGGCCGTGGGTCATGCCTTCACAACTCAGTTCATAGAGCGATGGCAGAGTTCCAGTCTGGCACCGCTTCAATTTTTCTGCAAGTTTCACACCACCAACAGTCTGCCAGCGAGCGACCACGGGCTCAGTAGTATGAAATATCTTGTAAACTCGCATTTTGGCCATAACAGTGAATTAGAGCTCTCTAGAATCTGAAAGCTGCCATATTCACTGTAAAAAAACACCCCCATTTTCCTAACACTGAAACAGGAGGCTTATTTATTTTACTTAATTTCAATTCATTATCTGCGTATATTTTTACATTTCAGGGCAACTCTGAGCACTGAACAATAATGTTCTTAGTTCAGGAACTGGCGATCAGACTGATATGCTGTGTCAATTTACGCACATCCTGTAGCCCATTATTCAAGTGTGTACGAATCTTCGTCTGTTATTCCTGTACATCCATCTAGAGATTTATTATTAACAATATTTACTCGTCTCAAAGAAACTGCAGCATTTATTTAGTGAACACTAGACGGAAAAACGACATTCACATGGAAAATATTTCCTTAATCACTGTACAGAAATGTATGTTCTATTGAGCAGGTTTCATTTTCAATGGGCTTCAAACAGAATTGGAAAAAAAAGAGCGATAAACCTCAACATTCAAATCCTAGTGGCAAGGTTTCCTTGTGGCACACTCCTATCTGTGCATAAGTTCCTCGCAATAGCTGAGAAACTCTCTCTGTAATGTGATATTTATTCTTCCATTTTCTGTTTTTTGTTTTTTTATTCCTTAATTCTTCCATTATAACTTTCCTAATCCGAATTGTGTCATTTATCTGATGACTCATTCCATGACAAAGTAGTATTGGCTCTTCGAGTCTCGCAGAACCCGAGAAATAAATAAAAATAGAGAAATAAATCCGTGATGAGCTTGCACTGTATTGGATGTATTCAGAATTCTGAAGAAAATGGTGAAAAAGATTATGTAGCGTTTTCCACATAATATTAAACAACATTAGTTTTCAGTTTCCTTGCATAAATTTCAATATTTGTCTTCCTCTACCCGTTTTACCCGTTACAATTCCCCTTAGTAAAATGGAGGTCATTCCCTGATGTGTTAACACTCGTGCTACCGCCCTCTCCCTTCCTTTCATTGTTTTCCGTATGTTCCTTTCTTCGACGATTGTGCGGAGATCCTCCTCATTCCTTACCCTATCAGTCCGCCACGTCTCAAGTACTTCATTCTCTTCTTTTGCGATATTCCCACTGTCCATGATTCACTGAAGTCATCCTAAAAAAAAGGCCTGTCTTTGATACCAGTAGACTTTCCTTGGCCAGTAATGCCCTCTTTGCCTATGACAGTCTGTTAGTTATGTCCTCATTGTTCAATCCGTCGTGGAATATTTTGCTGCCGAAGTAGCAGAACTCATTAACTTTGTCTACTTCGTGCCACCAATTTTGATCTTAAATTTCTCGCTGTTCTCATTTCGGCTGTTTCTCAGTACCTTTGTCTCTTTCAGGTTTACTCTTTATCTATGGCGATACTATCTACGTAAGTTCTCCTCATTTTATGTGTGGTTGCTACATTCAGTTGTCACTTGACGATGTCCAAGAAGCCAAACGACGGCTCGTGACCAGATAAATGTTTACAGAACGTCATGAAAGTGTATTCTTTTTAATTCAATCAGGACTACGTTGAAATTCAAAATATCATATGAAAATAAGAGTAATAATGATGATTATAATAATAGTAGAAATATTAAAGTCGAGGGTTGGTGATCATGACGTGTTGTCAATGATGTCTTTCGAGAATCGTGGTTACTGAAGAAACTGAAAACAAATGAAAGAAAGCTTTATATTTAGAATAAAAGTGCTATGGGTATAAGTACTCAGAAGTCGCTATTCTCCTATGATAGAGAGTTCATGTCATTTACAACAGTTACAAACTAACGTGTCCTAATTGTTATGTTTAGAACAATGCAAGTGAATATATAAGAAGAGGTAAGTGTGAGAATGATAATCAGCGGAATATCAGCTTATTCACTGAACTAAGTGAATACGTACGGCTATAATCTAGCAAAGCCAGGGTGAACAATACGTCAAATTGATGATCTGATCTATGCAATCAACTTCTGAGACACCAAAAGTTACTAATTGAGAGGGTAGGAGAAGTCTTCCCACTATGTAACACTGACGACAGTGATCGAGTTGGTGTATTAGTATTTCATCAGTACACAATTCTCTCAACATGATTACAGTTATTATCACGAGCCGTTTGATAACCACTGCTAGATTAGCCCTTTTCTTGAGTTTTCCATGGATTACCGTGTTCAGATACATGGACCCATGTTGTTACAGCATACTTCCTAAAGTCATATACCAGCCTTCCATTAACAGCGTCTCGGTTCTTTTCATCACCTGGAATCTTAGAAATAACTTCCTTGATTCGGGTACCTTTGATTCACCTGGATACATATTCTGCTATTTCACCCTCATTGCATAATTAAATCTTGCACTCCAGTCTATTTTCTGATCAATTTATTAGTTTCGTGTAACAGAAAGTTTTTCCCAGGAAAGAAACCCCTGATAGTTCTCTGAACAACTGCGAGACCGAGCGAGGTGGCGCCGTGGTTAGACACTGGACTCGCATTCGGGAGGACGACGGTTCAATCCCGCGTCCGGCCATCCTGATTTAGGTTTTCCGTGATTTCCCTAAATCGCTCCAGGCAAATGCCGGGATGGTTCCTTTCAAAGGGCACGGCCGACTTCCTTCCCCGTCCTTCCCTAATCCGATGAGACCGATGACCTCGCTGTCTGGTCTCCTTCCCCGAAACAACCAACCAACCAACAACTGCGAGTGTTTGGATGTTTGTTACACAGAAGTCCATACCTCACTGCCATGTTATAATTGGTAACACCCACTGCTTTTGTTTCAAACTCATAACTACTTACTTTTCTATTTAGTTTACCAAATTGCAGCAGGCAATTTTTGCTCTTCTGTTAATTTGCCTTATCTTTCATCCAAATGTTGTCTTTAGCTTCCATTAGTAAATAGACATCCAAACTGGTTGTATGACACCTTTCTGAGCCTTTAGTCTTTTCTATTCTCTATCTTGGTTACAAATTACTTTTTGAGTTTGAAAGTTGCTTTATTAAGACGCTTCATTCGGTGGTGCTGTTAATTTACATTACAGGCAAGCAATACAATCTCCGTAGTAAAGGAAAGGTGGCTCAGAACGCTAAGGCTGGCACTTGGACTGATGACATTTGTTCCTGTACAAACCCTCATGGAGTCTAACGAAAACTTTAACATTTATTTTTTCTATTTAACCTAATCATATTATGACCATCAGGCTCTGTCTTACACTGAGCCAAGTTTTCATCCATACAGTGATTTTCATATAATAATTTCTTAAGAGAATTCTTATTTGTTGTTCTGTGTCTGTGTGCACATTTTTTATTAGATTAGGTCTGTCGATCGTTCTGTATCATCTTCATATTTAAGTAGTTGGGTCAGCTACCCAAGTTGTCTACTCAGAGCCATATACCAGAGTGCTCTGATATGTTGTTCTAATCGAAAAGACGGTTTGCTGACGCAACTCCTGCGGTCTCAACATGATCCAGAGTGATCGTAACATGTAATCTAATTAAAAATGCTCAAATGAGATGGAAAAACAACTAAGAAATATCTTAAACACCAGTACAGTTGCTGAATCTCGCAAGACAAATACGTTGGCTATAGTCACATTGAAAGTTCTCTAAATAAATAAAAATTTCTCTGAAGTTCTCTATTTCTTATTGTAGGCCAGAGGTGTGATAGTAAGTCAACTGTAGTATTGTGAAAGCAAAGCTGCACAGTAATAGCAATTAATTGGTATAATGAAACGAGAAGTGTTTCATATTGTAGAAGTTAGGAATCTGACTGCAAGAATTTTCAACACTATAAACTGCCTGAATAATTCATTTGGACATGAAATCTAGAGTCATTAGCTTTGCAAAATCATATCACAGAAACTGTCTCTGAATAACGTAAGTAGATCCTGATTGAATAAATAACACAATCAAAATATTTTACCCTTACCTCTGATCTGCGCAAGTCCGGATAACGCGTTTCAGTACCGCTCTGTCTTGCGCGCCACTATGCTAATGCTGCAAATTACTGTATCTACAAAGAGACACTCGAGAGGTGCAATGAGTTCTCTGTTAACTGCAAATTGAACGTGCTTGGTTGAATCATTCACTAAAAAGAATTGTAAGAGGAAGGTTAGTAATAAAATAAAATATTCACATAAGTGACAACAATCTGCTTTCTATTGTGTAATGAGAAAAATTGCACGAAGCAGATTTTAAATTTATTGAACTTCTCAACATCCAAATAATACACTTTCTCTCAAAGCTAACAACTTTCAGTACAATAACCAAGTTCATTCGATGGCGCAACAATAGTAAAAAATAATAACATTGTTATTGTATTTACCTCACATTCCATCAGATTTCTTCATTCACAAATCAATTTCATAGTCATGTTGATTGAGCAAATGATAAATTTTAATTGTACTTCGACTCCACTTGCTACCAGAGATAAACATTGTCTGCTTTACTTAAACACAGCTAAACTTGCACTGCTCCCCTGCGCCCTTGCGCAACTCAAAGATATTAGCCTAACTTCTGCGGTACAGCTTACCACATCGCTGCTCGCTTACAATCTATTCAGATACCAAAGATTCACATACCAAAATTATACGTGACACCTATCAATAATTACTAAAGAAAAAAATTTTAATACGATAAATAGTTATAAAATGTCACTACCAGAATTAAGAATATAGTGACACGTGAGAGTAACAGTAATAATAACTGCCCCTGCTGCTAATAATAATAATAGGAATCGGACATCATTTTATTCATGGCTGTAATTTTCATCAAGAATAGTGGTTTGTTTGGTTTGGGGAAGGAGACCAGACAGCGTGGTCATCGGTCTCATCGGATTAGGGAAGGATGGGGAAGGAAGTCGGCCGTGCCCTTTCAGAGGAACCATCCCGGCATTTGCCTGGAGTGATTTAGGGAAATCACGGGAAACCTAAATCAGGATGGCCGGACGCGGGATTGAACCGTCGTCCTCCCGAATGCGAGTCCAGTGTCTAACCACTGCGCCACCTCGCTCGGCCATCAAGAGTAGTATTACATTTTTAGGATGAATTACAGTCATCAGTTGCAAATACATTTTATTATGCTTTACCGGTTTTGACAAATTAATTTGTCATCTTCAGAAGCCTAGAAAATTAACGATATTACAAATCTTTTAGACCTTTTCTCTATATTTATGTGCACTTTAAAAAGTATATTACAGAAAGTTACTTAGTTTAACGTATGTCAGTATCTTCTTCATAGTAGGATAATGTGGTGGTATGTTCAGAAATTTACCTATTGCATGCGATTATTTTAAACACTGTGACAATTTACAATAATGGAATCACACATATGTATGTATTGTGCTAGCAGCAAAAAACATATATAAAAGCATATATAAAAAATATAACCAAGGCATATACCACGAACCTACTACGTTGTTGTAGCAGCGGAGAGGTGGTACTCCAATGTGGCGCGATCCAGGTGGGGGATAGAGGGGCCCTCGCCGGCTTGCTGGCGACCTTGAGCGAAATAAAATAGCTCTCGCGGACCAAACACACATCAACTAACCCACTAGTGTCTGTTCTGGTATCCAGCGACTAGTGGTCAGCGTCTGTTCACCTAGTTGGTGCGGCTGTGAAATATGGCTTGATCTCAACAATCAAGTCTGCAATCATTGTGATCTTTTTCAAAGATCACCGCAACTAAAATGTACTTGAAGTGATCATGATGGAACAAAAGGAAATGAATCCACTACCCCAGGCCCCAGTCATCGCACTGGATTTTCCTGATCATCGGATTCTGGGGGACTAGGGACATCACGAGGAAAAGAATCAGAGCTTTTCAAAACCTCTTCGCAAACACTGCATTGGCACTCTAAATACAAACACACTCTTCAAACTTGGAAAACTAAAACAACTAGAAAAATTTCATATCAAAAATACTAGAAAAATTTCATATCAAAATTATCGCCAATCAAGAGACGCCCTTCAGAGATGAAAACCATTTCAATACAGAAAATCACAGGATCTACAAAGGGAAACATTCTGTCAGAAGATGCAGGTCATCATTGTTTGGTACATGATTTGCTGTACATAAATCAGTCATGGATAACATCATAGGCTTCACTTACATATCAGAACGCATTTCCACACTCTCCTTCAAATCAGGTAATAAAGCATACTCAATTATAAATGATCATGCACCAACAAATGACCATAATAGAAAAAAGCCGCAAGAAGCTGAAAACTTCTGGTAAGACATGGAAGAAGTAACCAACAACATTCCAGAAAGACACGTGAAAATTTTAATGCGCAATTAGGTAAAGAAAGAAAGTACATACAAATCACAGGTCCGCACTCAGCACACGTTCGTAAAAACAAAAATGGAGAACACCTCATAAAATATTGTCAAAATTTCAACCTCAAAGTTATTTAGACGTAATGTCAAAAGCCAAGACGAAAACTTACAACAAGGAAAGCACTCAACACCGTGTGGGGAGAATTCCAGATTGATCATGTGGCCATTTCCACCAAATGTACCTGGGAAATTCTAAATGTCAGAACACGTAATGGATTTTTCGAGTCTGATAATTATTTACTGCAAGTTAAGATTACGGCAATCCCAAGACAGAAGAAAACAGCACGAAACAATATAGTCAAACCTGATCCGGAATACTTGAAGATAAACAGGGACAAAGTTGTTCAAGAGATTAATAGGCATTCAACAGACACTTGTAACAGACTTTGCGAAAACAATTCAGAAAGCAATGCGATGGGGACAACATCCTAGTAAACGAAAACATAGATGGTGGAATGCGAATTGTGATCTAGCAATTGAGAGAACACAGGCATGGAAGAATTCAGCAGTAACAGAACATCTGAAACATGGAAGGAATTTCACAAGATTCAGAAACAATCAACAAAGGAAATCAGAATAGAAAAACGATCATATGACAACAACAGGTTGAAAAAAAACTGATGAAGATTTCAAGAGAAATAACACTAGAAATTTTTACAGAACATAACAGAAAATATGAAGGGTTATCGACCTCCTAGCCTCTGCTTCCGAAGAACAGATGGATCCATCGAAACAAACAAGAAAGAAAATTGCAAAATCCTCAACAAGACTTTGACGTACTTCTGAATTGCAAGAAACCCATAGAAAAATTAACCTTCCAAAAGACCACAGGCAACCCAGATTGTAACCCACCCACAATAGAAGAGATAGAGAGAATCATCAAACAAATGAAAAATAATGGAACAGCGGGAGAAGATGGTATTATTGCTGAGATCTGGAAGCTACAAGATGAAAACATCACCAAGAACATTTGTAAGATCATCTCATAAATTTGGTTCACATAGAAGTTGCCAGAGGAATAGAAATGTGCTTTGATCTATCCCCTACATAAAAAGGATGATAAGTCAGATCCAAATAATTACAGAGGTATTTCTCTAGTACCAGTCACATGCAAAATTGTCTCAAAGGTGTTATTAAACAGACGAGAACCACAAGCAAATCCGCAAGTAGGGGAATACCAGGCAGGCTTCATAAGAGGGAGATCAGGCATAGAACAGATCTGGAACTTGAGAACACTTTTGAAAGTCAGACAGACAAGCACTACTGTAGTTACCTTTGTTGACTTAAAAAAAGCATTCGACTCCATAGACCGACCAACTCTCTTTGACAAACTGGAAGAATATGGCATCGACAGAAAAACCAGGGCATTTATACAGCATACGCTCACAGACACCACTTCGAAGATTAAGTTCATGGGAGACATTTCGGAACCCTTCCAGATACACACAAGTGTCCGACAAGGAGATGGGCTTATACTAGTCCTGTTTAACATAGTCTTCGACAAAAGTGTCAAACAATGGGAAGAACAGGTTAAAGCAATACAGCTAGGAAAAACACATGAAACAAGAACAATCATAAAATGTCTGGCATTTGCAGGTGACATAGTCATACTTAGTAATAACACACAGGAGGCAAAGGAAGCACTGGAACACATACATGAAATAACTGCCAAAACAGGACTACAGATATCGTATGAGGAGACTCAATACATGGAACGACAAACCAACAACGTACACATCATGCAAACGATGTACGGATCCGTAAAAAGAGTCGAAAAATATTTAGTGAAATACATACAAATAGGAGGATCAAACAAGGTATCCAACATAGAACGAACAGAAAGACTCCAGAAAGCATAAAAACTCACATGGTCACATTATAATAAGAAAAGCATATCAAGACAGGCCAAAATTAGACACTACAAAACATTTGTTTTACTGGAAGCACTATATGCGTCAGAAATGACCACAATTGGAACATCAGGCATTATAGAGACAGAAAAAATAGGACGCAATATTCTCAAGAAAATATTCGGATCAATAAACGAAGATGGCATATCGATGAAAAGACCTACCAATGAGTTACACCAATACACTGACAGACTCAGGCATAATCAGAAAACGCAGACTAAATTTCTACAGACACATACAGAGAATGGACAACACCAGACTTACAAAGAGAATCTTTGATGTAGTAAAACATTCAAGCCTTAAAACAAATTGGTATCATGAAATAGAGGAAGACATAAGGCAGATGGGGATCAACAAACAAATGATAAAAAACAGAAAAGAATTCAGGAACAAAATTAGGAACGCAAAATTTATGGTAAATGAGAAGAGGATGACGGGAGCATTATGGACGGCACAAAGGAAACAAGAGCATAGTCAAAGAACGAAGAGATTTGCGAAAAGTAAGAAAGAGAAGAAGTGAAAATTGTGCTGTCATAAGATGTTTGAGTTCAAACACTGTCCATCAGGGCAAAAATTATATGAATGAATGAATGAATTAACCAAGACATATAAAAAGGTTATGTATAATACATTTGAAAAAGCATGGCACACAATTCTAATATATAAAAAGAATGGGCTAATTTTTACATTATATAAGAGATGGTATGCTATCAAAATAGCGTCTGTTTTTTAATTCAAGTTGATCATTCAACAAATCTTTTGAAGTTAACTGAGAATGCATATATATTTCAAAATCTAGTAATAGATTCATTTTTAATAGCCCTTGTCAATTATATGTAAAATTTCCATGTTAAGCAAGGACGGATGAGGAAGTGTATGATTCTCTGTATTGATGTGTTCTGCAAAAGTTATATGCACTCTGCTCATCTGTGTTGAGCAAGTGCTCACAAAAGCTGGATTAAATGCCCTCCCTATCTGTCCTATATGAAAATTCGGACATATAATATATTCGTTTATACACTCCAAGAGAAATTTGTCAGTAGGAGGTTTCTCATTGTGTAGAAAGAGCAACTTCGAGGCCTTCATTATTGGTAGTAAAGGACACAGTGGTGTCATGTTTTTGACATAACTGTACTATACGATATGAAATGTTACCTAGAAACGGAACTTTAGTGTATTTCTTAACAGTAAGGCATTTTTATCAAGTGTAGAGGAATTTATGTTCTTGTTTGCTTTATTATTGTAAAGTTACTGCACGAAGTTTGCTTCACATCCGTTATTTATTTACAACTGATGACTGAAATTTATCCTGAAAAAAATAATAGTATATTTCGCGTCTATAGTTTTGAAATCATACATCCAGGTATAACGACCAGGTCCATCTGAAAAGCAGCAACCTTGTTCTTTACTTGAAGTGGAAGGTGACCTTCATATGCATCCAGCATAAGAACAGCTCTCGTGCTGAACAGTGCACCAGTTCTGCGATTCCTAGCGCTAGCTAAGCAGTCCATCATTAATTTTTCTGGCATTCAGCCTTTTTCTTCACAAAGAATCACTAGCCCTTTGTGAATATTTCCTCGAGCGAAGTTTTGCACTTCAGACTAACAAGGGCTGGAGGCCAGCTTTCCTCCCCTTGCAGTCACTACTAACACCACGTAATTTTTTGTTTGTTTCTTCAGTCGGTCGTAATGACGTACTTATCCGCCCTTTATGTTTATTTCCAACTGTTCTTAATGAGGTACTTTTTTCCTTTATGGTTCACTTTCGTATTGCTCGGCGTGTCACAAAAGACGCGCGCCTGGTCAGAGTTACCGATCTGGTGTGGATGGTAAGATCGCGGTTGCAGCATCTCGTTTACGTGACTCTAGAATTTGGTAGAAAATCCGAAGAAATTCTGGTCGTATGTAAAGTACACAAGCGGCAAGATGCAGTCAATACCTTCGCTGCGCAGTGCCGATTGTACTGTTACCGACGACTGTGCCGCTAAAGCGGAGTTATTGAACGCTGTTTTCCGAAATTCCTTCACCAGGGAAGACGAATGGAATATTCCAGAATTTGAAACACGAACAGCTGCTAGCATGAGTTTCTTAGAAGTAGATACCTTAGGGGTTGCGAAGCAACTCAAATCGCTTAATACGGGAAAGTCTTCAGGTCCAGATTGTATACGGATTAGGTTCCTTTCAGATTACGCTGATACAATAGCTCCCTACTTAGCAATCATATACAACCGCTCGCTCACCGATAGTTCTGTACCTACAGATTGGAAAATTGCGCAGGTCGCACCAGTGTTTAAGAACGGTAGTAGGTGTAATCCATCGAACTACAGACCTATATCATTGACGTCGGTTTGCAGTAGGGTTTTGGAGCATATACTGTATTCACACATTATGAATCACCTCGAAGGCAACGATCTATTGATACGTAATCAGCATGGTTTCATAAAACATCGTTCTTGTGCAACGCAGCTAGCTCTTTATTCGCACGAAGTAATGGCCGCTAGCGACAGGGGATCTCAGGTTGATTCCGTATTACTGGATTTCCGGAAAGCTTTTGACACCGTTCCTCACAAGCGACTTCTAATCAAACTGCGGGCCTGTGGGGTATCGTCTCAGTTGTGCGACTGGATTCGTGATTTCCTGTCAGGAAGGTCGCAGTTCGTAGTAATAGACGGCAAATCATCGAGTAAGACTGAAGTGATATCAGGTGTTCCCCAGGGAAGCGTCCTGGGACCTCTTCTGTTCCTGATCTATATAAATGACCTGGGTGACAATCTGAACAGTTCTCTTAGGTTGTTCGCAGATGATGCTGTAATTTACCGTCTAGTAAGGTCATCCGAAGACCAGTATCAGTTGCAGAGCGATTTAGAAAAGATTGCTGTATGGTGTGGCAGGTGGCAGTTGACGCTAAATAACGAAAAGTGTGAGGTGATCCACATGAGGTCCAAAAGAAATCCGTTGGAATTCGATTACTCGATAAATAGTACAATTCTCAAGGCTGTCAATTCAACTAAGTACCTGGGTGTCAAAATCACGAACAACTTCAGTTGGAAAGACCACATAGATAATATTGTGGGGAAGGCGAGCCAAAGGTTGCGTTTCATTGGCAGGACACTTAGAAGATGCAACAAGTCCACTAAAGAGACAGCTTACACTACACTCGTTCGTCCTCTGTTAGAATACTGCTGCGCGGTGTGGGATCCATACCAGGTGGGATTGACGGAGGACATCGAAAGGGTGCAAAAAAGCGCAGCTCGTTTTGTATTGTCACGTAATAGGGGAGAGAGTGTGGCAGATACGACACGCGAGTTGGGATGGAAGTCATTAAAGCAAAGACGTTTTTCGTCGCGGCGGGATCTATTTACGAAATTTCAGTCACCAACTTTCTCTTCCGAATGCGAAAATATTTTGTTGAGCCCAACCAGGAATGATCACCATAATAAAATAAGAGAAATCAGAGCTCGAACTGAAAGGTTTAGGTGTTCGTTTTTCCTGCGCGCTGTTATGGAGTGGAATGGTAGAGAGATAGTATGATTGTGGTTCGAGGAACCCTCTGCCAAGCACTTAAATGTGAATTGCAGAGTAGTCATGTAGATGTAGATGTAGATGTAGATGTAGATGTAGAAGCTGATGAGTTTCTAGATAAAATCTGAAAGTCTGTCATCAGATACAGAGGCCACTTATAAGCACAATTTTGCACTACCCTTCAAGTATCCCACGAAATTCAGATTCGTCCAAACCACACTTTGGGTAGCTACTGTAGCATCGCAGATACGGCGCTGCCTAGTTCTTTTGTGGCCGAATTTTGGGGGAAGGTGAGGCTTACATTCAGACGAATATGGTAGATGTATAAACGCAGCCAGTCCTTCATAATGTATGATTGTAACTGCAATCTATGTACCATAACTGTGGGTTCTTTTGTTGCTCTGGGAGATGGCTCACCTGAACAACATCATGTGAAGTCTTAGTTCACTTTATTACATGAATGACGAAAAAACTTACTTAACTTGATACAACCCTTTGCCAAATGCTTTATACACTACTGGCCATTAAAATTGCTACACCACGAAGATGAGGTGCTAGAGACGCGAAATTTAACCGACAGGAAGACGATGCTCTGACATGCAAATGATTAGCTTTTCAGAGCATTCACACAAGGTGGGCGCCGGTGGCGGCACCTACAACGTGCTGACATGAGGAAAGTTTCCAAACAATTCCTCATACACAAACAGCAGTTGACCGGCGTTGACTAGTGAAACGTTGTTGTGATACCTCTTGTAAGGAGGAGAAATGCGTACCATCACATTTCCGACTTTGATAAAGGTCGGATTGTAGCCTATCGCGATTGCGGTTTATCGTATCGCGACTCTGCTGCTCGGGTTGGTCGAGATCCAATGACCGGTAGCAGAATATGGAATCGGTGGGTTCAGGAGGGGAACACGGAATGCCGTGCTGGATCCCAACTGGCTCGTATCGCTAGCAGTAGAGATGACAGGCATCTTATCCGCATGGCTGTAACGGATCGTGCAGCCACGTCTCGATCCATGAGTCAACAGATGGGGACGTTTGCAAGACAACAACAGAAAATGTTCAACTGCTGCCCTGGCCAGCACATTCTCCAGATCTCTCACCAATTGAAAACGTCTGGTCAATGGTGGCCGAGCAACTGGCTCGTCACAATACGCCAGTCACTACTCTTGATGAACTGTGGTATCGTGTTGAAGCTGCATGGATAGCTGTACCTGTACACGCCATCCAAGCTCTATTTGACTCAATGCCCAGACGTATCAAGGCCGTTATTATGGCCAGAGGTGGTTGTTCTGGGTACTGATTTCTGAGGATCTATGCTCCCAAACTGCGTGAAAATGTAATCACATATCAGTTGTAGTATAATATATTTGTCCAATGAATACCATTCTGCATTCTTCTTGGTGTAGTAATTTTAATGGCCAGTAGTGTAATTTACATCTGTCTCTGACTATTAAGGCATCACCTGATGCCCTAATTAACAAACTGTTCTCTTGAAGTACAATCTTCAACATTGACAAAAGCACATTTCCATCTGAGACTTGAAGAACTCGTTAGTCTTACTGGATAGTGTTGAGTACTTCAGCTGAGGTCCCGAACTGGGCAGAGCACTTCGATGCTCGGCTCCACATTTAAGTCCGTGCGAGGGCGCTGGGAGGGATACATCATGTTTAGGAGTGCCTCCCACTCGTCAGTGCGCATTGCAGTGGGATCTCGCTAATGTCAGTATTATCTGTTGCAACATCCTTTGCACACTTTGTGGTTCTTTAGCGTATACAGAAGCGAGAAACAGACGCGGTTCGTGGACAGAGAATTCACATACTAATTTATTCTAATATCGAGTAGTGAAAGTAATACGTAACTTTTTTGCTGTACTTGCAGAGTCAGTTTGCTAACAGTAGATTTCAAACTTGAAATACACAGATACAAAGGTTTACAATTCAGTCAGTCTTCAACACGCAAACTATTTTGTAGATTTTGAAAGAAACAATCCGTACTGGCTGTAGAATACTTTTTGTTAAAAGTCACGACATGTTTCGCGCCACTAGAAGACGCAACCTCACGAGATAAAAATTCTTTTTAATGATGGAATGATGGGGAGTGGCTCTAATCTAGTTACCTTTCCGCGATGACCTGTTAAAAAGAATTTTTAGCCCCTGAGGATGCGTCTACTAGTGCTGCGAAACCGGTTGTGACTTTTAATAAGAAATATTCTGCAACCAGTGGTGATTATTTCTTTCAAAATCTGGAAGTTTGGCTGCGGTTACCCTCCATTTAAAATAATATATTCCGCTGATGACGAGCCCAGATCGCTAAGAAAGTCTGTGAATGTTATGAGACGGCAAGCACACAAAATGAGGTCTGTGCATCGATGTTTGAACGTAAGTACAGCCGCCGCTGGAGCTCTGGAGAGGGGATGTTTGCGTATCATTGACAGCGGCGTAACCATCCTCTGCAGCGCCCTCGTGCCGCGGTGGTGGCTGTAGGAAATGCGGCTGAGCGCGTGTTTGACAGCGCGACCAACCGGACAGTCGCCGATACCGTAGTATCGATATGCGTTGCTGACTTTCCTGTGGCAGTGCGATCTTTGGATGGTAACCACACAAAATGTACTTGATTGTCCCTATAAGATTATGAATCGGATTTCTGGTCTGAAAACATACCCCAGACACTGAATGTGAGGAGCGAGCCTGACTTGGAAGTAACACAATTGAGTTTTGTGCTAGAACACTGAGTGTAAACCTTGTACTACACTGCCTTAAAGTGTATTAAAACTGGGGCTTACTGGCCCAATTTGTGCAGTACAAAGGTGTTTGTCAACCGATGGGCTTCTAATAACCTAACCATGCAGAGCGCGGTTGTTGGAAGTAATAATTTATGATATGACCTAGTCTCTGCCACCGTATACCTCGAAGAACAGCATTCGCGACACCATACGTGAATTGCTCACGACTTCTTATGAAAGTTAAGTGGAAGTACGTCTAACGTAAAAGGGTGATTATCACAGCCCTGAGTAAATAGCAGTTTACTCTGAGGTCACAGAAGTAATGAGCTGCCTCTTCAAATCGTGTCGGAATTCCGTCTGTCCAGGGTAGTCCAGCAACTCGATGTGCGATGCACTCAACAAGTCGTTGGGAATCCCCTGCAGACATATCGAGCTCTGCTGCCTGGAAGCCATCCACAAATGCGAAAGTGTTGCCGGTGCAGGGTTTTCTGACTTGTGGAATATGTCCCATAAATTTGCGACGGGATTCATGTAGGGCAATCTGGGGGACCAAATTATTCGCCCGAATTGTCCAGAACGTTCTTCAAATCAATCGCAAAAAATTTTGGTCCAGTGACATGAGGCATTGTCGTCCATAACATTTGAATACGAAGGTAGGGCAGAGAGTGTGTTACTATGAACAGTTCAGTGACAGGGCTGTTCTTATCAGAATCGACAGCAAACCAACACCAATAGCGTTAATTCAGGTATACATGCCGACGTCGCAAGCTGAAGAGATAGAGAAAGTGTGTGAGGATATTGAAAGGGTAGTACAGTATATAAAGGGGGTATGAAAATCTAATAGTCATGGGGGACTGGAATACAGTTGTAGGGTAATGAGTAGAAGAAAAGGTTACTGGAGAATGTGGACTTGGGACGAAGATTGGTTCAAATGGCTCTGAGCACTATGGGACTCAACTGCTGAGGTCATTAGTCCCCTAGAACTTAGAACTAGTTAAACCTAACTAACCTAAGGACATCACAAACATCCATGCCCGAGGCAGGATTCGAACCTGCGACCGTAGCGGTCTTGCGGTTCCAGACTGCAGCGCCTTTAACCACACGGCCACTGCGGCCGGCTATGGGACGAAGAATGAGAGAAAAGAAAGACTAATTGAGTTCTGTAACAAATGTCAACTAGTAATAGGGAATACTCTGATGACGAATCACAACAGGAGGAAGTATACGTAGAAAAGGCAGGGTGATATGGGAAGATTTCAATTAGATTACGTCATGGTCAGACAGACATTCCTAAATCAGATACTGGATTGTAAGGTGTACCCACGAGCAGATATAGACTCAGATCACAATGTAGTAGTAATGAAGAGTAGGCTGAGGTTTAAGACATTAGTCAGGAAGAATCAATACGCAAAAACGTGCGATACGGAAGTACTAAGGAATGACGAGATACGGTTGAAGTTTTCTGAGGTTATAGGTACAGCAATAAGGAATAGCTCAGTAGGCAGTACAGTTGAAGAAGAATGGACATCTCTAAAAAGGGCCATCACAGAAGTTTGAAAGGAAAACACAGATACAAAAAAGGTAACTGCGAAGAAACCATGGGTACCAGAAGAAATACTTCAACTGAACGATGGAAGGAGGAAGTAGAAAAATGTTCCGGGAAACTCAAGAATAGAGAAATAATAGTCGCTGAGGAATGAAATAAATAGGAAGTGCAGGGAACCTAAGACGAAACGGCTGCAGGAAAAATGTGAAGACATCGAAAAAGAAATTATTGTCGGAAGGACATACTCAGCATACAGGAAAGTCAAAACAACCTTCGGTGACATTAAAAGTAGGGGTGATGACACTAAGAGTGTAACGGGAATTCCACTGCTAAATGCAGAGGAGAGAGCGGGTAAGTGGAAGGAACACACTGAAAGCCTCTATGAGGGGGATGATTTGTTTGGTGTGATAGAAGAAGAAACAGAAGTCAATTTAGAAGAGATAGCGGATCCCGTATTAGAATCAGAATTTAAAAGAGCTTTGGGTGACTTAAGATCATATAAGGCAGAAGGGATGGATAACATTCCATCAGAATTTATAAAATAATTGGGGGCAAGTGACAACCAAACGACTATTCACGATGCTGTGTAGAATGTATGAGTCTGGCGACATGCCACCTGACTTTCGGAAAAGGATCATCCACACAGTTCCGGAGATGGCAAGAGCTGACAAGTGCGAGAATTATCGCACAATCAGCTTAACAGCTCATGAATCCAAGTTGCTGACAAGAATAATATACACAAGAATTGAAAAGAAATTGAGGATGCGCTATATAAGGATCAGTCTAGCTTTAAGAAAAGTAAATTCACCAGAGAGGCAATTATGACGTTGCGCTTAGTAATGGAAGGAAGACTAAAGAAAAATGAAGACATGTTAATAGGATTTGACGACCTGGAAAAAGCGTTATACAATGTAAAATGGTGCAAGATGTTCGAAATTCTGAGGAAAGTAGGACTAAGCTATAGGGAGAGACGGGTCATATACAATATGTACAAGAGCCAAGAGGGAATAACAAGAGTGGACGACCAAGAACGCACTGCTGGTATTCAAAAGGGTGTAAGACAAGGATGTAGCCTTTCGCCCCTACTGTTCAATCTGTATGTCGAGGAAGCAATGATGGAAATAAAGGAAAGTCTCAGTAGTGGAATTAAAATTCAAGGTGAAAGGATATCAGTTATACGATTCGCTGATGATATTGGTATCCTGAGTGAAAGTGAAGAAGAATTACATGATCTTCTGAACGGAATGAACAGTCTGATGACTACAGAGTATGGATTGAGAGTAAATCGAAGAAAGACGAAGGTAATGAAAAGTAGTAGAACTGAGAACAGAGAGAAAATTAACATCAGGATCGACTGTCAGGAAGTAGATGAAGTGTTAGGAATTCTGTTACGTGGTCAGTATCATTACCAATGTAGCACCTTGATTTCTGCAGTTATTTGATGCAGTGTTGCTTGTCTGTTAGCACCGACAACTGTGCGCATGCATCGCTGCTCTCGGTCGTTAAATGAAGGCTGTCGACCACTGTGTTATCGATGGGAAAAGGTAATGCCTGAAATTTGGTGTTGGCGCACTCTTGACTCTCTGCATCTCGTAACACTGAATTCCGTAACGGCTGCCGAAAATGGAGAGCCTCATGCGTATAGATCCAACTACCATTCTGCGTTTTAAGTTTTTAATTCCCATCGTGCCGACAGAATCACGTCGGAAACCATTTCGCGTGAGTCAACTGAGTGTGGATGAGAGCTCCACCAATGCACTGTCCGTTTAGACCTTGCGCGCGCGATACGAGCACCATCTTTGTATGTGCATATCATCATAGCATCACTTTTGTTACCTCAGTGTTCATTAATGAGGCACATCTTGTATGAAGCCAATCTGAAAATTTGGGAATTTTTGGTAAGTTGCTATGGGACCTAACTGCTGAGGTCATCGGTCCCTAGGCTTACACACTGCTTAATCTAACTTAAACTAACATACGCTAAGGACAACACACACACGCAGGCCCGAGAGAGGACTCGAACCTCCGACGGGGGAAGCCGCGCAAACCGTAGCTAGGTCCTTTACACCACGCGGCTACCCCGTGCGGCCAAGCCAATCTGAAATACTCACTCTGGGAGGCAAGGTACACATGGTAGCATTTGTTAATAAAGGAAAGGCGTAAGCTAATGTATTTCACGAAGACCAGTTTTATGATAAATCCAGTATAATGTGCACAAGGTCAGCCATCATGCATGGAGACGACCATTGGGTTAGAACACTTAACAACACCTCCCAACACCATAGACCAAAAATACGAAAAAGTAAATTTACCAACTTTTCAAAAATTACTTTGTGAATGATAGATTCTGTAAGTGTGTTCAATTTACTATGATTTATTCAGAAGCGGTTTCTGATCACACCACGTTTGAATAAAGTCAGAAGCGGTAACAAAGTCATAACATTTCTACGTCAAGTTCTAATGCAGAATGCAATGCCAATATGGCGCAATTTTATATCTGTGTTAACACTCCCGCTATATCATACGAATACAATCATAATTCTCACAGCTTGCTGCAATCTAACCATTACGCTGAACGTGGCTGGTCGAATGCACCCATATCACATACGCCAGATAAGAGTTTCAGTCACATCTGCTTCGTCTGTTGCCCAGGATGGGAGGGATAGACGACATTGCTTTGTTGTTACATGTACGAGGCAAAAATGCATTGGGCAGCACGGTCAAAGCTCTGTCGTTTCCACCAGAGACGGCTGCCCTTTCCTGTATGCAGAGAGGTTCCGCTCCACCGGACACAGTCAGCTAGTGGCTCATGCTCTCTGAGTAGACAAGTGACTTACGCATGGGACGCGCGTGCGCGATTTATATGAGCCGCTCGCGTCAAAAAGGTGGCCTTTCAGCACGTCGCTACGTACGTCAAGCGTTTGCCGCACTTGGTTCTCTGGCTCGACACGTCACACGTGCTAGCGCGTTGCCGTGTGCTATCGGGTCGGCTATTTTCGGTCCTGCACCCGGTAACAAACGCGGAGCGCAGGGTCCCCAAGGCACCGTTATGTTGCGAGGGCGGCGATGGCGTCGGCGCGCAGCGACTGCCTCGCTCTTTGCTTTACAGTGACGTACGTGTTCGTTCGCTGTCTGACCTTTACCGTATCAAAGGCTGCCTGCAGGGAGTCGCTATACTGTTCGGTCGCCCAGCGTCAAATGCCGTGTCAATACCGCTCTCGACAGGTGCCACTATGTACGGCGGCGTCATTCTATGGCTCTGTTTACATTGTTACCAGCTTCTGACCTCGTTGTCGACGGATCATTAAACCCTTAACTCTCTTCCTTCCTTTTGTCTGCTACTCTATGAGTTCGCCATAAACCTGAAATAAAAGGCTTCAGATTAACCGGCAGAACAGTGCTTTAAGGATGCCATACAATTTCGCGGGCAGTGTCTTGACATTTCTGGGGTAGCTGCGCGGTCTAGGCGCCTTGACAGCCCCCGTCGGAGGTTCGAGTCCTCCCTCGGGCATGGGTGTGTGTGTGTTGTCCTTAGCGTAAGTTAGATAAAGTAGTGTGTAAGCCTAGGGACCGATGACCTCAGCAGTTGGGTCCCATAGGAATTTACCACCACCACCACCATCTGGACATCTACTCTTTATATTTTTTACGTATTCCTGAGTCATGCGCGTGTTACATTGGACTACTGTCGCTCACAAAACTTTTTGCTCGATATTTCCAAGTGAGGGGTTGGTCGGCATCTCACGACAGGATGCAGAGTCCCTAGCAGAGCTCACTTAACTGCTACTACTCTGAATTTTTGTCTGCGGTTCAGTAGAGTAACTAGGACCGCTCACTGAGGTCGGAGATCCGATCCATCATGTCATCAGTGGCTGTGGAAACTGTGTACTTAGGACAATTGCAGAATCATCGCTTCCCTGTGCCTTCATGGTCGCTGGTTTGCGTCTTTGGAGTTGGCACGTTTCATACTTGTGCTGAATTGCTTGAGGATGCTGCGCTGTTGGAATTAGCTTACAGCTAAACACAGGCGTAACAAGAACAAAGCGAGCACGTTACGTGTACCTTAAGGATCTAAAAGGTCGTTTCCATTCGCGAAATCCCATGTTCGTTCGGCGAAATACAGTATGGGGTCTCGTGTATAACGCTGCTTAGCTTTGGACAGTGATAATTATAGTTTCGTTACACCTTTATCTAGATCAGCGCTCTGTGTCAATTGAAAAGTTTATTGGCAAAGGGCAAACAGAAATTATATATTTATGTCGATTGTTTTGTGCAAGTCTTACGTCTCTATCTGTTCATTTACAAGAAATTACCTTGAAATTTATTAATTAAGTTTTTAAATGAACACAGCGCCATTTGACTGTATTGTTGTTTATTGAATTACGACCCAGGTTGCGGCGCTTTATGCCATTTTCAAGTGACTGAGTTCATGTCATTAACATATATTGCAGGACATCAAGCACAAATTTGGCCATAAATTAAGAAAAATATTCGCACCACACGAAATGCAAGATATAAAATCATCGTCTTGTAAAAAGATCAATAAATAACAGTGGAAGGACGTCATATTTCCGTAATTTAAGACTAATTTTGAGGTGCAATGACATAATCTCAGTCACTTGGAACTTTTCATACTTGTGCTGAATTGCTTGAGGATGTTGCGCTGTTGGGATTAGCTTACAGCTAAACACAGGCGTAACAAGAACAAAGCGAACACCTGGATCATAGTTAAATAAACAACAATACAGTCAAATGGCGATGTGTTCATTTACAAATTATTGTATGACTTTTGCTCAGCAACATCAAAAACTGTTTACTAATTAACGTTTCCGTCAGAGTTCAAGATAGTATGTTTATTAGAGAATATTTGCGAAAATTTTCGTTTATTCCCAAACCATTACCTGTATTAAAAGGTACAAAGTTGTTAACGAAATATGAAATACAACCATTTTCGACAATGTAACGTCCAGCAATATAGATAAGTACACTTCTGAGAACGCCACAGTGGTGCGATCTGTAGTATTATCAACACTGAATAAATTTTCAACAAGATTACTAAAATCATATTTATTCATAAACATGACCAGTTTCGGCAATTCTCTGTTACCATCTTATGATCTATGTTTACATCATTACATAATCTCCTCCATGGAGTCAGTAAATGGTGGTGTACAATGCATGCTCATGTTCGTATGGTGAGCTACTCTAGAAGCCGGCGTGTCAGTTTTAAAACAGCTACGTACACACAAATTATTGCGCTGATTACAAATGCTCACATTCATCACCACTTTGTTGTAAAGTGGATATGGGAATATGATGATGACGATCAGGTCCCGTACTCCGAAGAGCGTAGGGAACGATGCGGGAGACCCGCACCGCTGACTAGGCAAGGTCCTAACGGAGGTGGATTGCCATTGCCTTCCTCCGACCGTAATGAAGATGAATGAAGATGATGAAGACCAGGCAACGACATCCAGTCATCTCGACGCAGGGAAAATCCCTGATCCTGCACGGAATCGAACCCGGGACCCAGCGCGCGGCAAGGGAAGACGCTACTGCATGATCACAAGCTGTGGACATGTGGGAATATATCGATAGTTAAATGAAGGGTATACTTATTCCCGAGTATATTTAGTTCTTTAGAGACTGGGTGCTAAATCAGACGGATCAGAATGTGGAAGACATTTAGTCCCAGTCTTTTGTTTTCTTCTTATTTTCTTTTTCCAATTTCTGCCTGTTGTGGACCACGGGAAACAATTGGTTTGTTGACAAACTGCCTGTTGGCTACTGTCGCAGTTTTAAGATTTATCTTTTAACTTTTATTTTTTAAATATTTATTTTAGTGATATTATTTCTTTGGCTGACGTCCATCTGATGATTTTTCTGACGTATCGCCAGCACGAGTGGCTGGCATTGTCAAAGTTCACCCTCCATTGCTGGTGGTGGACAGCAATGGAAGGTGAAACTTCGACAATGCCAGCCACTCGTGCTGGCGAAATGCCAGATGAGTCATCAGACAAACGTCAGCCGAAGAACCCGAAACAGAAGTCAATATGCAGTTTGTCAACAAGTGACCACGAAAGCCTTAACAATTTTGATTTGGTTTGTTGGTTAGTCTTTTACTCACCTCCCAGAATCTTCACTCATTAGCTGAGGTTGCTCCTCCTTTCCTCTCCAGCTGATATTGGTCCTCGTACGAATACTCTGCATTTCCTGGAACCCCTCGAATTTGTCAACCTTGCTTCGAAATACCTCTTCATCTCAGATTTCTTTCTGATTGATCCCAAATTTTTCCATGTCCTTTCATATTTTCTCAAACCAATTTGTGATGGTCTTTATTTTGGTGATTAAATTGAAGATTTTCAGTGTCAGTTTGCATTCATTCATTCTCTTGTGTACGGTGTCAGAGATTTTCTCCGCCTGTTTACACAGATTTTCATTTCTCCTCTTCTTCCATGTACTAACGTTTCCTTTTGGAAGTCCGGGAATCCTCCTAAGATTTTCTTTCCTCCTCATTTTGCTCTTCCATCCCCCCTATCTTATTCAGTGAGCCGTGATGCGAGTCGATAGGTCGCTTCTGGCTTGCAAGTAGTATGATCTTTGGCCAGAGGGGACACGGGTACCGTACCAAGTCTCTGACGCACGCGCGCGCGCACGCTCTCGCTCTCTTGGAGTCCGACTGGCGAGCAGGACAGAAGTTGTAACCTCCCCACAAAAAGTAATAAATAATTAATATGAATAATGAATGTGATTCTAATTTAGTGAAACCTCCCTACAGAAATTCATTCACATTTAACCACCACCCAAAATTTGTTTCCCATTTAATGTAAGATCGAAACAGAAAAATTCCTAAACCTAGTAATAAAAAATAAATTCAGTAACCTGGTAAATTTTGGACGACAGCAGTGCTGCGTCATGGCCCTGTAAGATCATTCTGAATAAAAAGCAAAAACTCTTACCTCAATAAAGTCGCCAACTATCTGCTCTTACAATACCTTTTTCCGGCACAGCTCTGTGCAATGCTGGCCTATAGATTTGTCGTTTATGAAAGGAAGCAACTGATTTTTCTTTTGTAACAATAGGAATGATCATGGATTGAAGAAATTAGTAAATTCTTTAAATTGAAATGAATGCTTGTTAAAAGTTACTTTATATCATAAAGATTATTATTAGGACATTTTTAAAAGATTTACATGGCAGTTCACATAACATTACTAGATATGCGCGAGGCTGCTTTTACCTTATACTATAACGCTCAGGCTTCGCCATCGCTGCACCACGACCGGCCCAGCCAACACGATACACCAGACTGCCTGCTAGCAACAACTTACTGCTACTGCTATACAGTTCCTACTGCATACAACACTGCTCTCTGGTCTGAGATTCTCTTATAGCTTACATATCGCAGGCAGCACATACCTCCTACATAACCCTCCACTTGGGGGGGGGGGGGGGCAAAAATTTGGCAGCGATGGTGAGTCAATTGGACTTGCCATGAGCAACAAATTTTTCTAAAATCTACTTAATTAACTAAGTTGACAGTCACAGATTATATACATATACATATATATATATAAGTGCAGAACATATTAAGAAAGACAAAATGTATGTGCAGTGAGTACAAAACATATTAACAAATGACATAAAGTGCACATGCACTGTATATATCTCTACCTTTTTTACAACTAATAAACATATCAAGGAGTGAAATAAAGCGCACACGCACTGTAGAAGTCTTTAGCATTTTTACATAACATATGATGGAGTGATATAAAGTGCACACGCAGTGTAGAAGTCTTTAGCATTTTTACATAACATATCATGGAGTGAAATAAAGTGCACACACACTGTAGAAGTCTTTAGCATTTTTACATAACATTTCATGGAGTGAAATAAAGTGTACACGCACTGTAGAAGTCTTTAGCATTTTTACATAACATATCATGGAGTGAAATAAAGTGCACACGCACTGTAAAAGTCTTTAGCATATTTAGGCCAACTGATCTTGCTAACAAATGAAATGCAGTGCACACGCAGTGTATATGTCTTTATCATTATACGAGAATTTAAACGCACTGTGTAAGTCTTTACCATTTTACAAGAACTAGGAAAGGAATAGGAAGGATTGCATCATGGTTGTAGCACAGTAGGCTGCACGTAGCTGCACTGAAAGTCCATATCTTTCTACAGAAGCACAACACCAAGTGAGACAATCTGAAGTTCTCTTCCTGAAGTATTTATCAGTGTAGCCAAGACACTGAAATATTGTATTAATATTGTATGTTATCATTTTGGTAGTACATTTGGTACACCAAATAGTATAACCATAATAACATCTCCATTGTTCAAGGTGGTGGACAGCATGATGTGTCAACACCACACTCTTTCACCAACGTAGAGTTAGTGCAAAAAACCAAATATGGTGCTCCATGATCATAAGGATGGACAGGACAAACGGATATTGCAGTAATTTCTGGTAATTAGGCCAGAAGGTGAAGGACATTAAGTCTTATGCTAGTCATCATTGAGAATTACACTAATCTATCAACCGATTTGAGTGATTGGTGGCACGCATCGCCTAGTTACTAAACATTTCTGTACTATGTATTAAGTATTACAGAATAATATTCATAAGTCATCTGATTACAGTGAATATTGGCACTCATTGGCCAGTTACAAACCATTTTTATGCATTATTCAAAAGTGATCATTCAAAACAAAAGTTAATTAATGGCATACCATTTACATAATTCATCTAGTTATAGTAATCATTGGCATTCATTGGCCAGTTACAAACCATCAGAAGTCATCATTCAAAACAGGAGCTAATGAGTGTAGCATCAAGCTACTGGTATTCATATATAATAGCATGTAAGTGACATAATACAAATTCAAAATATAAGAAACAGTGGCATTCATTGGCCAGTTACTAAACATATAGCAATTATCGAATATTACAAAACATTTTTCATCATTCAAGTGACAGACGACATATTTAAAATAATTATTTGCACTCATTGGCCAGTTACAAAGTATTCTTATATTTTTATAAAACATTATTCAGTATTATTCAGAAGTCATCATTCAAAATGAGAGTTAATTATTGGCATAGCATTTATAGAGTATAACAAAAATATTATTTACAGAAATTATTGGCATAGTATTTATGCATTATTACAAAACATCATTCAGTGTTACTCAGAACTCCTCATTCAAGTGTCATAGGACATATTTCAAATGCAACACACTATATTACTCAAGGTCTGTGGTTAGAAAACATCATTCTGTATTACTCAGAACTCTCTTAAACTGGTAGCATTATTTGGGACTGGTAATACTTTTTTTTTGTGCTAGCGATGCATTGCGTTGGGATCGATAATTAATTGCTGGGGCATGAAAATATTTGCTTTTGACTTATTGCTGCAAATAACGATTAGTAACGTCATTCGTCATGAGTCAGCTGTAGCAAGGTTATGAAACAAGTGGAGTATATGTGATCACATTCATCAATGATAGACGCAACTGGGTGAAAAAATGCAATTACGGGAACAGGTTTCATAACAAAGTGTTTATACCATATTAATAGCATGAAAAGCTTAATCTGGAAAAAATACAAAATGGATTATTGAGCTGAAAGAAGAAACGCATATTATGCTGAAAAGTAGTGAACTTCGAATTAACAGGTAATGAAACGTGTACTCAATATGTATGTACTCTAGCTGTCCTTTCCAAAACATTCAGTCATTATACCATGTGACATAAGACATACTGTCAAAACGAACTGTAACAAATACTTAAGTAACTACATAGCATTTCTTAACTAACAGTAAATATATAAACTTCATCATTATTCTCATCTGCAAAGAAAAACTTCATTAATCATATTACCATAACTTCATTACTATCATCACCTGCAAAGAAAAACTTCATTATTCCTATTAGCATATTCTTCATATAACTATTCATCATCATTCATTATCATCTGCAAAAAAGACACTTCATTATTCATTATTCAAATTACCATTTACTTCATACAACTATTCATAGTATAGAGTTTCTTATTTCTAGCATATTTCATCACTAAAACTAAGATGTATAGTTCTGTCTGACAGCCTGCATCAATCGCCTCGTATTCTGAAAGAAAAAATTAGTTAAGACTGTTATCATACGATGTGTATAGTATATTCTTGTTAACGCTTGTTAATTCAGATCCATTTACTCTTCGTGACGAGGTATTGCATCGTCTTTCGTTCATTCCACAGGTGAAATTCCCATTTCATAGTAATCCACTGTGGTTTGTTTAATTTATTTCTTTTACACGTTATTGCTTTCTGAAAATGTTGAATAAGAATTAAAATCTTGCATTTAAATCATATACCCATTAAATAAAAACTGGTTTCTAGTGATATAATTAAGCATACAGCATAGCATGACAGAAAACGTATTATGTCAAAAACATAGACAGTGTTCAGGGGCAAAAATGTACACAGAGTATCATAATGTAGTAGCAAAAAAATGTAAAATAGTCACGATGTTGAGATATCATAAGGCAAAATGTCAAAGTCAACTGGTGTTTGTTACATCTTAAAGATTTCGTAGTGCATACAAACAAAACAGGAAAACAATCATACATACATGAAAAATGGAAAATGTGCACGGTCTGATGTGTAACGACAAGAAAAGCGACCTGCTAACCTTTCCTTGCCGGGCACTTGCCAAGAAAAAATATGATAATCATCAGTAAGTAGTCACATAAATATAATTGCATCATTGGTCATATAAAAAACAGGAAATGGCATTACAGTGTGATAAATCATAAAGAATGTTCATTCAATAAAGGGTTTAATATTGGAGACATGGTGATTGCCTTTGCTTTTTCTGGTTCTCAAAGTTTCGACGTGTACTACATTGGGGTGAGGAATGCTGCGAATTCGGTATGGTATGGACCTGCGTATAGAAACTCAAATTTACTGTATATATTCTCTCCTCTGTTGGATAGATAGTGTGTACGTACTAATATCTTCTGTCCAATGTGAAAGTCACGGCGTGTACAAACCTGTTTTTGCTGTCTTCTCCGGCGCTCTGCGTCACGTTTGATGTTGCTCAGCGCAATGTCAATTATTTCATGGTGTCGTAGTCGACGAGATGTAGGAAAGGATACTGATTCTTTAATTTTGTTAGGTGGTTCAACATTTTTCAGTATAACAGTCGGAGATAGCATAGTAGATTCATTTGGTATGGAATTAATTACATCCTGGAATGAGAATATGTGTGTGTCCCAATCAATATGTCTTTTATGGCAGTATATTCTACACAGTTTACCAATTTCTTTCATTAGTCGTTCACAAGGGTTCGAAGAAGCGTGATACTTGGATATATAAATCTGAGAAATGTTTCTTGTTTGTAACATACGTGTCCATATAGCAGATCGAAACTGTGATCCATTGTCGGAAATTACTTTCAATACATGTCCTACATGAAATAGAAAATGTTTTACAAATGCATTCGAAACAGATTTAGCAGTAGCTTTGCGTAACGAAGTGAAGGTAACAAATTTCGAAGTGAGTTCAACAGCGACAAAGATGTAGCAAAAACCTCTATTAATTCTAGGAATCGGACCAAAAATGTCTACAGCGGCCATGTGTCTGAATTTAGCAGTTACAATGGTATGTAATGGAGGAATATGTGAAGTCGTATCTGACTTAGCTTCCTGGCAGATTTTACATGACGCTAAACTCGTCGAATACGTTTCTCCATATTGGCAAAATAACAGTTCTGTCTCAGTATAAGAAAACATTTTCTGGCTCCATAATGTGTGTAACTTAAATCAGTATACCAAATTAATTTGTTAACGAGCCCGTCAGGAATACATAATAACCAATTGTTGCTGTCAGGTGGAGAGCGGCGAAACAGAATATTATTGCGTACAGTGTAATGGTTTCTGATGGTAACATTATTCCTATCTTGCCAAAGGTGTTTAATTTCTTTCCATACGTTGCCTTTACTCTGCTCTTGTGCTATGTCTCGTAATGACGACGAAATGAAATTTTCAAATGCAACTTGTTGAATATACATGACGCTGAAATTTGCTTTGCAGAAGTTGGTTGCGATGTCTTGCTGATTGTTGCTGAGAGAACGGGATAGTGCGTCTGCTACAATATTTTGTGTACCGGGAATGTGAACAATTGTAAAATTAAATTCCTGTAAATAAAGTTTCCATCTGCTTAACCTGTCGTGTGTAAATTTTGCGGAAAGTAAAAACTGTATAGCTCTATGATCTGTGTAAACGGTAGTGTGTCTTCCATAAAGAAAATGCCTAAATCTCGTAAATGCCCATACAACACATAATGTTTCAAGTTCTGTAACAGAATAATTGCGTTCAGTAGGTGACAGAATGCGACTCGCAAAGGCGATGTTTTTAATTACTGTAGTGTCATCTTCTTCAATTTTCTGAAAAATGTGTACGCTTAAAGCGGTGTTAGAACTGTCGGTGGCAATGGAAAAATTTCTAGTAAGATGTGGATGTGATAAAAGTGGTGCATTCAACAAAGTTTCTTTCAGATTCACAAATTCAGAATGTGCCTGGCTATCCCAGGACCAAATAGTGTTTTTATCCGTCAATTGACATAATCTAGGGGTGTCTAAAGCAGAGTAATGAATATATTTACGAAAAAAGTTAATTAATCCCAGAAAGCTGTGTAGTTGTTTCTTCATCGTAGGAACAGTAATGTCACGTAAAGCTTGAAGTTTTTCCGGGTCAGGCGCAATGCCTTGTGCTGAAATTACATGTCCAAGAAATTTTATGGAAGTTTTACCAAAGTGCGATTTGCTAAGATTAACTGTAAGTCCTTGTGCATGAAAAGTTTGTAACAGTTGTTTAAGAAATAGATTGTGTTCAGAATAGTTAGCTTCTGCAATGAGAATGTCGTCTACATACGTTGTGATTCTGTCTTTTAATTCTGTCGGAAGTACAGTATTCAAACCGCGAATAAATGCTGCTGAGGAAATAGTTAAACCGAACGGTAATTTACAAAATTGATAACAGTCACCAAAACAGAGAAAATCCGTGTACTTTCTGCAGTCCGGATGCAGCTGAATTTGCCAAAATCCCGATTTCAAATCTAATGTGAAATAAATAGCAGTAACCATGGAATTTCTGTAGAAGTTCTTCTAGTGTTTGAGGGCGATCTGTTTCATTAATAGTAATGTCATTGATGTGACGCGAATCAAGTACGAGACGAAGTGAACCGTCCTTTTTCTTAACAATATGGAGTGGGTTTATGTACGGACTAACTGCCGGTTCAATAACTCCTTGGTCAAGCATAGCTTGCAATTCTTTCTTAACTTGTTCTCTGTGAATATACGGAATGGGATAATGTTTGGCTTTAAACGTGTCGTGCTGTTTAACTTGAAATTCATACATAAAACCGGACATAGTACCAGGGACGTTGTCAAAAACTGGAGCTTGCTGTAAAAGAATTTTGCGTAGTTGCGTGCGTTCGTCGTCTGTATTTGCACTGCTCTGTTTAACTTTATCAGAAATCATCTGCATAACGTCATAGTCGGCTTCGTCTGGAGTATTATAATTGTGTACGTACGTATCTGTGAACAATGTGGAATGACACTCTATGTTACGTGATGCGGAAATGACCTCTGTACGATTAATTGTTTGTTCTTCTGCAGATAAAGAGTGCTGAAATTCTAAAGCCAGTTGTACATTTTCGTCCTTTAACATTAAATACGAATTTTGAAAGTCAATAATTGCGTCGTATTCTACCAGAAAATTCGTACCTAAAATAACGTCTGTTGTCAATAAGGGAACAATCCAAAAATTTGAGTGAAATGTATGACCTGCAATACAAAATGATAAATGTGTCTGTAATTTTACATCTACTCCATAACCAGATACTGCTCTTTTTACTTTAACTTTGCCTAATGGTAGCGTAGGATAGGTATTCTCTTTGTTAAATTCGTTGAAAGTTTCCTCATTTATAACTGACATAGGTGATCCAGAATCGATTACTGCTGAAAATTTGGATGATCCAATCCTTACCTCAATGACAGGGTGGGAAATGGTTTTTTGAATAACTGGTCTTTCCTGCAAAAGAGTGTCTCGGATGTCGTCAAAAGTAATAACATTTTCGTGAACAAGATTCTGCGTGTCAAAAGTATTGCTTGCGTTGCTGGAAGATGCAACCTGTACTGTATCTAGTCACATTCTATCTGACGTGCTATTATTTGCGGGAGGATACTGTGGCATTTCGACTATTTGAACTGTTCTGTTATTTCGTCCTGACGTATTACGTTCGGGATGATATCTACTGTCTGGTTCATTCATGATAATCTGTTGTTGCGGATGATTTTGCTGCTGGTAAGACCGACTGTTATTAAACGTACGCTGAAAATTGTGCTCATTACTTTTACGTCTGTCATGATAGTCATTTCTATACGGTGCATTGCGGTATGACTTGAAATGGTGTGCTTTCTGCACGTAGTGATTTCCTTGTTGCGGTGCGTTACTATTTGGCGGAGCCGACGCTATAGTGTAGGCGGCGAAACATTAAAGCTTCGTTGACCTTGCACATTACGTTGTTGGTTAGGTATGCTAACCGGTTGGTTTTGTTGCTGTTATGTTGTGGGCAAAAGCCTCTATTGTTACCAAACTGTGTTTGCCGTTGTTGATAATTATGAGAATACTGCTGATTAAAATCTTAACTGTCATTAAAATTATGCTGGTAATTCTCGTCATTTCAGGAGTGTCTAACGAAAACTCTTTCGGTAAAACTTATCATATCTGGTTTTCTTTACTCATTCCTAATTCTAGATAGATCGATAGTTGAAGAGCTGTTTTGATAGATATATAGGACAGTAGAAGAGAAGGCAGCAGTGCAGAAAACTAAAGATGAAATAGCACTACTACAGCTCGGGGCCCTGTGCACGCTACGGCACATATTCATCGAAGTGTAATGAATCCCCTGAGGTCAATTACGCGCTGCAAATAAATTTTGGTTTCTGTGTTACAGGCAATGCCGGTGAAAATTCAAAAACAAATTGTTGTATCCAGGCCAATGCTAGTTTCTGCATTACAGGCTAAGCTGATAAAAACACAAAAGCAAATCGTCGTATCCAGTCCAAAGCGTGAATCTGTGTTCTGTCATTTTTAAATACCTTAGATTTTTTACGGATAAAAATTGCTTATAATCAACGTTATCGTCTCTGAATGTTTGAACAGGTTCAGGATTGCATGAGAATCTGTTTGTCTCTGTCTCTTCGGATTCTCAGTCGCGTGGTCTCTGTAAATTACCTAAGTTACACTGGCTGTGTGAGTGTGACAAATGTTCGGAATCTGGCATATGCTGTGACGTGTTAGTGACTGAAATATTTTTCATTTCTGTCACTTTAAAACGTTCGTCAATTTGGCTGATCTGTTGTTCAAATTTCTTATCGACTTCCGTATCCAGAGTGCGTGAAACTTCTGGTGACATTAAATTAAACTCGTCTCGTAACTGTGTTGCTTTTTCAGAACATTGTTCAGTGACTACACTACTTCCATCTCTAAGTAATTTAGTTGTGGCTGCATGTGTATTACTTAATTCTTGTGCAGCAGATCTAATTTCTTCACTACTGTTCCTAGCACAAGCGTTAATTTCCTCACGTGATTGTTCTTTAGTATCATGACGTTGCACGGCAACGGCTGTAATCTGTTCACTAAGTTGTTTGTTCTGTTCATTAAGGTTGTCGTGTTTTTCATTCGACTGTTTGAAACTTTCATTAAGTTGTTTGCACGATTCAGTAAGTTGTTTGAAATCGTTGTCGTATTTTTCATTAAGTTGTCTGAAATTGTTGTTTATTTTTTCATTCCACTGTTTGAGATTTTCATTACGTTGTTTGTACGATTCATTAAGTTGTTTGTACGATTCATTAAGTTGTTTGAAATGGTCGTCTTGTTCTTTCTTGAGTTGTAGTAATAATGCTACAACTTAATCCCAGCCAAAATTAGTTGCTGTATTTTCTGTGCTGTATGATGATGGTGTATCTGCATGTGTCACGTTTTGTGTAACCATTTGGTCATTGTCTGACTCGCGAAAAGGTTTGCCAATCGGACGTGCACTGTTGGTCACTACATCGGAATCAAATAAATCTGACGTATTCTGACTACATTGTTCACCTTCGTTAGAAACAATTATCTGTTCGTTACGAAAATTTTGCAAATCTGGTATGTCAAACTGGGCAGCGTTTATTGTATCGGAACGTGCCGCGTCATCAATTGTTAAATTTACTGTGGACATAATTGAATTTATTTGCCCATCATTAGGATTTGACTCAATACTAGTAATCGGCAGGCACTGATTATCTGTAACTAGACGATTATCACTATTACACTGTGTGTCGCAATTATTATCGGTCAAATTATTTGAGTCGGCTATTTCACTCATTGCACATCGCGATGTACTGTTAACAGTTATTCGCGGCATTTTTCACAAATCAAAATTAACCACAAAATGAAACAAAGACAAAGCAAAAATGGAACAAACACAATTACAACAAAAAAAATGGTTCAAATGGCTCTGAGCACTGTGTGACTCAACTGCTGTGGTCATAAGTCCCCTAGAACTTAGAACTACTTAAACCTAACTAACCTAAGGACATCACACACATCCATGCCCGAGGCAGGATTCGAACCTGCGACCGTAGCGGTCGTGCGGTTCCAGACTGTAGCGCCTTTAACCGCTCGGCCACTCCGGCCGGCACAATTACAACAAAGAGCAATAAATTGCCGATGATCTGTGAAAGAAAGAGTGACAAATTAGTAAATACGTTGCGTCAGATGCAAACTACATTTAAGTAAATAAGAACAGATATATGACTACTTCTCAGAGATTCACAAAGAAATACGATCCTGGCCGGTTGTCGCCAAGTGTAACCTCCCCACAAAACTACATAAATAATAATACGAATATAATTCTAATTTTTTTGTAACCTCAGAACAAAATTGATTCCCATTTATAACCTCCCTACAGAAATTCATTTACATCTAACCTCCACACAGAATTTGTTTCCCATTTAATGTAAGCTCGAAACAAAAAAATTCCTAAACCTAGTAATAAAAAATAAATTCAGTAACCTGGTAAATTTTGGACGACAGCAGTGCTGCGTCATGGCCCTGTAAGATCATCCTGAATAAAAAGCAAAAACTCTTACCTCAATAAAGTTGCCAACTATCTGCTCTTACAATACCTTTTTCCGGCACAGCTCTGTGCAATGCTGGCCTATAGATTTGTCGTTTATGAAAGGAAGCAACTGATTTTTCTTTTGCAACAATAGGAATGATCATGGATTGAAGAAATTAGTAAATTCTTTAAATTGAAATGAATACTTGTTAAAAATTACTTTATATCACAAAGATTAATATTAGGACATTTTTAAAAGATTTACATGGGAGTTCACATAACATTACTAGATATGCGCGAGGCTGCTTTTACCTTATACTATAACGCTCAGGCTCCGTCATCGCTGCACCAGGACCGGCCCAGCCAACACGATACACCAGACTGCCCGCTAGCAACAACTTACTGCTACTGCTATACAGTTCCTACTGCATACAACACTGCTCTCTGGTCTGAGATTCTCTTATAGCTTACATATCGCAGGCAGCGCATACCTCTTACAAAGTCACGTGGCAAGCAAGCGGTCCGGTGTGTCCGGTCTCTGATACGTGGGCTGGCGGCGTGGACCGTTCCAGGAGTACTGTGCTGGGCCGTCGGATACGCGGGGTGTGTCTTTGGCTGTAGTTGGAATAGAACGAGTTAGAAGACCAGTACAGTGCGACCGTATTGAGCCGGGGAACGATAAATGGCCGCAGGTGGGCCGCTGCAGGTCGAGGAGTGCGTTTTACGGTTACCTGGCGCCTTTAGGAACTATAATTACCAACAACTTGTGGACGAAAGCAGCCTACATTTAAAAGACCGGATGAACAACTTCCGGAACGTTACGCTGGAATTCAGTTATAGCGTGGTTTTCTAGTCACTCAATCCTCCCTGTGCGTCTCCGCCTTTGAGTTTGTCCTCATGCGAGCTTACTAATGTCTAGTTTTTGAGAAGTGATCTTTTCTGACGGCAAGCCATTATAATTGCTACTGGAAACTGTCGTCGCGTTTGACTAATCTCAGTCTCCCTTGAGGAAGTTCCTCCTAGTGTGTTGATTGGACATTCATTTACTGTTTTCACCTTGACGTGTGTGTATATTAACATTTTGCTGCTTTACAAATTAATGTTTCTTATTGGATGTCTTAGCACTTAGCGTTGAAATTGTTCTCTTCTTAGCACTCGTCTGAATGTTGTTTACTGGTTATTAAATAACTTTCTGTTTGCTTCGTATATAAGAAGCGTTCTGTTGATCATGGATCAGTAATTGCAGATTTGTCATATGTTTTGGGTACTCTAATGGTTGTAGAATTCTTGCACAAGGGTGGGAGTGTTGATAGAATTGTGGACACTGTATTTAGTATACATACTGGCTTTTTCCTTTCAACTATCTAAAGCAGAATAAATTGCCAGGCTTACCCTGCGGGTCACTGAGGTCGGCATACTTCTCTGCAGTATGATCGTATGTATCTGTGCTTTGTTTTAAAATTTGTATTTTGTGTGTTTTAGAAGCAGCTGTTTTGGGTGTTGTGAGGCGTTCCAGCTTTCGGTGACGTCAGGGCCAATCTTCTTTACGCTCCACGGCTCCGGAATCGATCTGACAATTTAGTACGTCATTTTGAGAAGTTTGTTAGGCATTATTAATGTGTTTTCGTCAGGGTATTTGAAGTACTGCTACTCTGTTGAAACTTGACTGTTTGTATTGCTGTTTGTATTGCCGAGTTGAGATTAGAAATTTTAATTATGCTGCGATTTTTCCCATTTAATAGTCGAAAGTTGATTTAAATCTAATCTCTTTTCAGCTTAAAATTAAAAATCTAACCCATCTTAAACAAGAAGTTTCTTCTTGATATTTAAATATTCACTAGTTAGTTTTAATTTCTACTGGCTGTTCCTGCAATCCTAAAGAAAATTGTGTTAGTTCTTGTCTGCGTCTGTTTTAAAGCTGACTTTTGTTGTAAATAAATGCTGTTCAGTTTTTTAGTCCGTAGCGAATGATGTTCAATTCCCCCGCCCCTCCTCGTCCAGTCCTCCCACATCCTAAGCCCTATACGTGCAGGAATCAAGCACTCATACTGAACTGCAAATTGCTTCTGATGTAACATCTGGGGTTTAGCGTCTAATCTAGATGAGTTTCTCCTTTTCTTATACCAGTTTCGCACCAAATGTTTGCCTTCCTAGTTTGTCCAATGTTTGCTTGCTTTTCAAGCCCATTCAATTTCATCTTCCACGAAAATGAATCTACCTGCTCTCCTGGTTTTTTAAACTTGCATTCGGATGAGTTTCTCCATCTCAATACAAGGTTTGGAAAAATAAAAAAAAATAAAAAACAATAAATCCAAGTATGTTGGTGAATCGAACTATGGCTTTATTGAAATAATCATTGATGGATCGTCTGAGTGAGGGGCCATTTCAGGTATGAATAAATGTACTGTTTCACGAACTCTGTAACGGCCGAGTAATACTGAGGTCTCGTGATGGAGAAGAACGAATAAGGAGGATGGGAATTAGGGACACTGAATTAGGTCATCTTTGCGTTATTAGGAGGAGGGCTGTAGTAGGAATGCGGGAGGATACGTGTTATTTCTTGACTTTATGAGAGACGTGCAGTTTTGGCCCCTAAGTGGATCCCATCAAAAAAGAGACTGAATTTCTCTTCCCACGTCAATATGAAACACACATTGTATTAACACCCTGAACAGCCCGCGCACCAAAGTTCATGTTGACGAACACATAGCCTCATGCGGATGAAAGCGCTCCCTAACAAACGAAATAATGTAGGTGTTCAAAAATTGCATGGTGATTCCGGTATAACGTTTCTTCTTAATTGCGGGCCTACGGCTTTCAAACTATCTAGGGTCTTCGGTGGATAAGATATGTAACCTATTTTCCGATCATCATCGTTTGGTTTTGAAGCTCTTCATAGCAGCTAGTACAAATACTAGAATATATAGCATGAAAGACAATATCTAACTGTAAACCTTTTCTTATCATTTGAGAATTATTGTTCTACAAACAACTGTAGTTCCCCATAAATAAAAGAGGCAATACTTTGAGAGGATGGAGGAAGCCGTTGAACGCTACGGAATACGAGACTCAAAATTACGCAAGATGCACTTAGAGGGAGAGGAAAATGCCAGTACATCACTAAAATGAAGATACCATATTTTGACAACAGTACAGGTAAGTGGTAAAGGCTCTGTCAAGTACAACTGTCGACTTTTCTTGAGCAATTTTTGTTTTGAAAATAAACATTTGTGATTAATTTCGGAGGGTGAATGACTTAGTTAGCCATCATGATAAAACTATATCTGGGTGAAATTTTACAACAGTGATTCAAAGAATTACTAGCTGCATTTATATCAAATGATAATTCCAATCAGCATCATTGAAGTTCATTACTATAAATATGCTTCATTAAATAGTCTGATAACATTACGTATTTAAGTCATCACATTAATTTCATATTATTGCACTGGCTGCGCAATGTTTTCGACGGCACATTATTTTTAATTTTGCACTATTATTTTCGTTCGTGTTAACAATGTGTGCGTCAATGTGTGTTCGTTTGTGTGTATGTGTGAGAGTGTTTGTGGGTATTTGTGTTTCTGTGTGTGTATGTGGCTATGATAAGTCATTTACTGAGTAAATGGAATGCTGAAATTTCTTATACTGTACCCATAGTATGGCTGCTGGAAATTTCTGTTGTAACAGGATGTTGGCTGTCCGATATTAATAGGAAAAGTAAACATCGACGTCCGCGTTTCATGACCCCCCCACCCATCCCGCCGAGAAGTACTAGGTTGGAGCATAATTTCATCGAGTTTTTCCATAAGTTTAATAAGCACAACAGACAGACATGACAGAGACTTTAGTCATGAAAAATATATTCTCTTTCACTATTTACATATTCTGCCTCACTATTTAGAACAGTCTGCAACGCTGGGGTAACTTTTCGATTCCCGACTGTAGAAATCACTTGGTTTTGAGGAGAAGAAGTCGTCGACCCATGTTTTGAGTGCATTTTCATCCGGAAGAGAATTTCCTTGAAGGTTATTCGATGGAGTGGAAATGGTGAAAATCCGAGGACGCAAGATAAGGCAAATAAGGTACGTGCGCAGCGACTTCCGAATCCAATTCCTGTGAAGTGTTTTTTGTCAATATAGCAGAATGCGGGCGGGCGTTTTCGTGGAGTATCACCACTTCACGCAGTCTTCCTGGCAATTGTTCTTGGACTGCGTTTGTTAGATGTCTGAGTTGTCGGCAATAAATGTCAGCAGTGATGGTTGCACCTCGGGGAAGCAATTCGAAGAACATCACACCGTCGCTCTTCCACCATATGCGATCTTTTGTGGATGCGCGCACAACTTTGTACGGGGAGTTGCTTCGTTTCGTCTCAACAATCCCTTTTTACTTATAGTGGCACAAAGATGCCACTTTTCGCCACAAGTAACGCTAGAAGATAGCAGTGATAGGCGTTTTTCACGAGTCAATCGATGATGAGCAAGTAGAGGTGCGCATGTGGAACCCTCTGATTTCTGTGCTCTTGGCTTAGAGAATGCTGTACACTTTCACCCGATATTTGAATCTTCCCCATTGCATGCAAATGTCGCACAGTGTTGAAATGCCCAAAGATCAATACATTTGCCAGTTGTCGAGTTCAGTGACGTGGATCATTCTGTATTAATGCATTTACACGATCTCCATAAAATCCCGGATGCATTCCCGAAAGTGGAGGGTCACTAATATCAAAACTATCCTCCTTAAAACGAGGAAACCATTTTCTTGCTGTGCTCTGAACAATGGTGTTATTTCCAAACGCGGCGCTCGTGTCTCTGCCTGTTATCACTCCTCTATTGAATTCAGACGGAAGAATATGTCGGAAATGTTCCGATTTCTTCACTTGGCATTCCATTTTCTAGCGTGTACAGCTGCACATGCTATCTCCAAGTAAAAAAATGACAACATGCAAACTCAGACAGCGACAGTGAACTACAAATAAAAAATGGCAGTCGATAAATAAACCCATAGGAACCGGAATATCAATATTCAAAACAAAAACTAGTACATAAACGTAATAATTCAGGATTTTGTTACAGAAATGTCTGTCAAAAATTTCGTCTTGAGCATATTTCGGGCCGGACGAAGTGGCCGAGCGGTTCTAGGTGCTACACTCTGGAACCGCGAAACCGCTACGGTTGCAGGTTCGAATCCTGCCTCGGGCATGGACGTGTGTGATGTCCTTAGGTTAGTTAGGTTTAAGTAGTTCTAAGTTCTAGGGGACTGATGACCTCAGATGTTGAGTCCCATAGTGCTCAGAGCCATTTGAACCAGCATATTTCGGGCCATAAAAGAACGTTAACGATTAATAGTCTGACAAAATTGTGATCATGTGTAATGTAACAGTCTTTGTGAGCATATAGTAATAGTGCTGTGCAGTTGCTGCAGTGAGCAGCGTTTTGGGTTACCATGCAGGAGGTCGAGACTTCGATTGTGCTTTGAGGCATATTTGTTTCTATTTGCTAAATTTAGTCTGCGTGGTACGGTATCTGGCGTGTTAATCGTCATAGGCGATCACAGTGGGTTTCTATAAGACATTTGAATTTACGTACCACGAACATAGTAATGGAAGTAAAGTCGTTTTATTGGTCAGCTTTTAAAAAAGCCTTTTGTACGTCGGAACGCTGATCGTTTCGCATCATTGCGTTTACTAGATTCCAAACTTGTTTTGTGTGTACCCTCCCTCAATGGTCACATTAATTAATATAAACTATTATTCCTGCCACATTTAGGTCCATTACATTCCGTCAGGGTCTTACGTCAACGCCAGACTTAGCAACGTGCTTTGCAAATAATTTAGATGGGTCCATTGAGGGAGGGTACACATAAAACAGGTGTGGAATCTGGTAGGTGCAGTGACTCGAAACAATTCGCATCCACGAAGTGCAACAGGCTTCTATAATAGCTGAACAATGGAAACGATTTTACTTCCATTTCTGTATCCGTAACTGCAAATGTTCTGGAGACGACTCACCGTCATCTGTGTGTGACCGTACCACGCAGACTACATTTCTGAAATAAAAACAAATTTGCCTCAACTCACAAACGAACCCTCTACCTCCTGCGTGCTAACCCAGAACGCTATGCTCTGGCTAACTGAACAGCGCTGCTGCTACGTTCTGCCAGAGATACCCACGTAGTGTTGCAGATTGTCAGTCTTTAATGTCGATTGACTGCCCGAAATATGTACAAGACGAAATTTGACGAGAGACCTTTCAGTATCTAGTATGTAACGAGTCGCGCTGTGAAGTCTGAGGGCACAAATTTTTCTTCACACTTTACACATAAGAAGGAAACCACAAAAAAGGCAGTAAGCTCATGGAATCCCAAAGGTGGAAATAATCATGGAAATGTCGAGTGATAAAGGGACAAGCTCGTAGTTTTCAGAAGCTGCACAGTAAAGTTTCAATAAAATCTAATAAATAATTTATTTCTGTTACATACATTGTGCTTTTTGTTTTCATGTAAGTCATTGTCTTCAAATACCTCGCCAGTAGCGACATGTTTCCAAAAAAAATTCCAACGAAAATTTTATTCTTAAAAAGTAGGATATTAACTGGCATTGCCCGTGTATGTGTTTATTGCAATCTTCTATTTGTCCATCTCCTTTTGCACCCTCTCTCGGTCCGTCTCCTCCGCCTCTCTTTGTCATCTTCTCCTCTACCGTCTCGGAGGCCGTCTCTTCCACCCCGCCCCCTCTATCTCTACTTCCCCCTCCTCTCTGTTTATCTCCTTTCATTTATCTGCGCCACTTCTCCTCTTCCCTTTCCCTGTTCATTTCCTCCTCCTCTTGCTTCTGTCCATTTCGTCCTCCCCCTCCCCTCTCTCCATCTCTTCCTCCTCCCCCTCTCCTCCTCTTTCCATTCCTGCCCTTTTCCTGCTCTTCCCTCTCTCCGTCCATCTCCTCCTCTTTCTAACCAATTCCCCTTCCCCTTCCCCTGTCAGTCCTTCCCTCCCTATCTGTATCCATCCCATCTTTTCCCCTCTCTGTTTGTTCATCTCATCGTTCCCTCTTTTGTCTGCAGTTTATCACGTCAACCCCAATCGGAGTTTGCTGTTTCTTACCCCGACAGTATTTCTTTCCGCATATTAACTTGTATGAGTACACTTGTTGAAATCGATCGAGAGGTTTAGGAGGAGCTTTTAAAGCAGCATTTTACCCATGGCTTTGACCACACACGCACGAGCCACAAATATTTCACATGTATTTAATATATTTCACCCATATTTGTACTCATATTTCACTTATATCTCGAATCCTGATGTTTCGTTTTCACGTACAGTAGCAAGAATTATACTTAGACAAACACATTTTCGCCGCTAGGGTCTGAGTAGTGCTCTTCCCTGCCTAGCCAGCCCGTCTTGGGTCACCGTGCACGCGGCACGCGTCCATACAAAAAGATGCACCAGGATTCAGGGTGTAGGCGGCAAGTACAACACTGATAATGCTGTCGCGAGCGGTATTTTGCTATTGTGGTTTATTGTCGGAAAACAAATGCATACGCCAGTATTACGTCGAATACTTTGGCTTATACCAGCTTTTGTTTTGTTTTTACGCAGTTCGCAACATGCCAAAGATCAAAGAGCTTTAAGCAGAGTTCAAAAATGCGGTAATCGATGCCCTACAGCGAGGCAAGTCTCAAGGCAGGTGTTGTTCGGGATTTTGGCTATTTCAGACGACTTGTGTGTATTTAGAATAAGATGAAACAATTAACAGGCAGCACACATAAGAAACAAAGCAACAGGTTGGCCCACCAAAGTCATACCCCTAACGAAGAATCTTATAAGGACGATTGCAAACGGCGACCAAAAGAAGACTGCTGTTGACATAAGCAGAGAATTTCGTGAATATCGAACAGCACATTAAAACGTATCCTTGGAGAGTCTACTCTTCATAACCGGCGCGCAATCAAAACGCCATTAATATTGGCAAAGAAAAAGGAAAGCCCGACTTGAGTTTGCGGAGCGCGTAAGGACTGGACACCTCAGCAGTGGTCGCGTGTTCTCTGGAGCGCTGAGAGTAAGTTTAATTTATATGATAATTAATTGAAACCCTCAGTTTCCGACAGTGTTGTTGATATACCTCGATGGGGACAGCTGAAAATGTGTGCCCCTATCGGGACTCGAACCCGGGATCTCCTGCTTACATAGCATACACTCTATCCATATCAGCCACCGAGGACTCAGATGAATAGCACGACCCTACATATGTTACGTACCTAATAGATTGCGGATAGTTGGGAGCGTGGGTTTCACGAGAAGCGTGCAAGGGATAACTCCCTGCAGTCGCGCTATTCATCTGTGTCCTCAAATGGTTCAAATGGCTCTGAGCACTATGGGACTTAACTGCTGAGGTCATCAGTCCCCTACAACGTAGAACTACTTAAACCTAACTAACCTAAGGACATCACACACATCCAAGCCCAAGGCAGGATTCGAACAAGCGACCCGTAGCGGTCGCGCTGTTACAGACTGTAGCGCCTAGAACCACTCGGCCACTCCGGCCGTCTCTGTGTCCTCGTCTGCCATGCAAGCAGGAGATCCCGGGTTCGAGTTCCGGTCGGGGCACACATTTTCAGCTGTCCCCATCGAGGTATATCACCAACACCCGTCGCCAGCTGAAGCTTTCAATTAATTATCATTTATTCTAGAGAAGCTGCACGGTCATCAGTGGTATCTGTTCTTACGAGAACAGTTAGTCTTCAAATAAGTTTAATTTATTTTCATCCGATGCGATTTGATATGTTTGAAGGCCGATCAATGTAAAAAACGATGTCCGGTACCAAACACGTACTGTTAAGCATGGTGGAGAGAACGTCTTGGTGTCGGGATGCTATTCCCGTTCAAGTGTCGACCCTCTGGTGCCTGTTGTAGGCGATATAGATCGTTCCACATATTGTGAAATATTGAAAATGTTCATGTTGCACCATGCAAAAGATAAAACGGGACGAAACTGGAAATTTCAGCACGGCAGTGATCCTAGACACACCTCTGGATGTGTCATAGACTTTTTGAGAAGGATACAAGTAATGACGTTTAAGTGGCCCTGCCAAAGCACTTATCTCAATCTCATTGAACATCCGAGAAACTTGATCGAAGGCTAAGGCGACGAAAACTCTCCAGCCGCCACCAGTTATTGCAGTCTTTGATTAAAGAATGCCAGAAAATTCCCCTGTATCGTTTGGCTGCTCTCGTTCACCCCGTGCCTTCACTCTGTAATTAGGGTGAAAGGCTGTTCTATGTACACTTGTTCAAGTTCCGAAAGTCTTTCAAGCTGTAACATGACTTTTTTCAAACTACAGTAATTTTGTAAAACTGTGTTGCTATTTATGGAATATAATGTTCTTTAATTTATGATATTAAATCAGTTGGCGCTGTCAGAATACACTACTGGCCATTAAAATTGCTACATCAAGAAGAGATGCAGATGATAAACGCGTATTCATTGGACAAATATATTATACTAGAACTGACATGTGATTACATTTTCACGCAATTTGGGTGCATAGACCCTGAGAAATCAGTATCCAGAATAACCTCCTCTGGCCGTAATAACGGCCTTGATACACCTGGGCATTGAGTTAAACAGAGCTTAGATGGCGTGTACAGGTACAGCTGACCATGCAGCTTCAACACGATACCACAGTTCATCAAGAGTAGTGACTGGCGTATTGTGACGAGCCAGTTGCTCGGCCACCATTGACCATAAGTTTTCAGGTGGTGAGAGATCTGGAGAATGAGCTGGCCAGGGCAGTAGTCAAACATTTTCTGTATCCAGAAAGGCCCGTACAGGACCTGCAACATGCCGTAGTGCATTATTCTGCTGAAATGTAGGGTCCCGCATGGATCGAATGAAGGGTAGAGCCACGGGTCGTAACAAATCTGAAATGTAACGTCCACTGTTCAAAGTGCCGTCATTGTGAACAAGAGGTGACCGAGACGTGTAACCAATGGCACCCCATACCATCACGCCGGGTTATACGCCAGTATGACGATGATGAATACACGATTCCAATGTGAATTCACCACGATGTCACCAAAAACGGATGCGACGATCATGATGCTTTAAACAGGGTTCATCCGAAAAAATGATGTTTTGCCATTCGTGCACTCAGGTTCGTCGTTGAGTACACCATCGCAGGCTCTCCTGTCTGTAATGCAGCGTCAAGGGTAACCGCAGCCATGGTCTCCGAGCTGATAGTCCATGCTGCTACAAACGTCGTCGAACTGTTCGTGCAGATGGTTGTTGTCTTGCAAACGTCTCCATCCGTTGACTCGGGGACCGAGACGTGGCTCCACGGCCCGTTATAGCCATTCGGATAAGATTGCGTGTGTGTGAAATCTTATGAGACTTAACTGCTAATGTCATCAGTCCATAAGCTTACACACTACTTAACCTAAATTATCCTAAGGACAAACATACACACCCATGCCCGAGGGAGGACTCGAACCTCCGCCGGGATCAGCCGCACATGCGGATAACATGCCTGTCATCTCGAGTGGTAGTTATACGAGGGCGTTGGGATCCAGCGCGGCGTTCCGTATTACCCTCCTCAACCCACCGATTCCATATTCTGCTAACAGTCATTGGATCTCGATCAACGCGTGCAGCTATGTCGCGATACGATAAACCACAATCGCGATAGGCTACATTCCGACAAAGTCGGAAACGTGATGGTACGCATTTCTCCTCCTTACACGAAGCATCACAACAACGTTTCACCAGGCAACACCGGTCAACTGCTGTTCGTGTATGAGAAATCGGTTGGAAACTTTCCTCATGTCAGCACGTTGTAGGTGTCACCACCGGCCCCAACCTTTGTGAATGCTCTGAAAAGCTAATTATTTGCATATCACAGCATCTTCTTCCTATCGGTTAGATTTCGCATCTGTAGCACGTCATCTTCACGGTGTAGCAATTTTAATGACCGGTAGTGTACTTATTGTCGCTAGTGTAGCTCAATGTTTATGTCGTCGTATCTACTGAACTATGTGTTGTGCAATGATATAAATTTGTGTAGCGGCATATGTAGGTACTGTCTACTAAATATATTGCGAATAGAGCAAAGAAGTAAGAAATTCGAATGTCATGCATAATGCAGTAGACTTTCACGCGTTTTTATCACATGTCTCCTGAACTATGTGTCGTACAATCATATAATTTTCCAGGTAAATTCAGTGGTATATGATAATGCTGTCTGCAAAAAGTGTGGTGAATTCAGTTAATAGTAAACAAGAACTAAATTAAAATGTCATGCCTGATGCGTCAGTTTTACTGCATGAACAAAGAAAATGAAGCAGGGAATAAACTATTTTCCTTCCGTCATCTACAAGGTGCATTCAAGTTCTAAGGCCTCCGATTTTTTTTTCTCCGGACTGGAAAGAGATAGAAACATCTGCATTGTTATAAAATGAGGCCACGTTCATTGTCAATACGTCCCAGAGATGGCAGCACCGTACGGAAGATGGAATTTTACCGCCAGCGGCGTGAATGAGAACTGTTTTAAATACTTAAAATGGCGACGTTTTCCTTACTTGAACAGCATACAATCATTCGTTTTCTGAATTTGCGTGGTGTGAAACCAATTGAAATTCATCGACAGTTGAAGGAGACATGTGGTGATGGATTTATGGATGTGTCGAAAGTGCATTCGTGGGTGCGACAGTTTAATGAAGGCAAAACATCGTGTGACAACAAACCAAAACAACCTCGGGCTCGCACAAGCCGGTCTGACGACACGATCGAGAAAGTGGAGAGAATTGTTTTGGGGGATCGCCGAATGATTGTTGAACAGATCGCCTCCACAGTTGGCATTTCTGTGGGTTCTGTGCACACAATCCTGCATGACGACCTGAAAATGCGAAAAGTGTCATCCAGGTGGGTGCCACGAATGCTGACGGATGACCACACGGCTGCCCGTGTGGCATGTTGCCAAGCAATGTTGACGCGCAACGACAGCATGAATGGGAATTTCTTTTCGTCGGTTGTGACAATGGATGAGACGTGGATGCCATTTTTCAATCCAGAAACAAAGCGCCAGTCAGCTCAATGGAAGCACACAGATTCCCTGCCACCAAAAAATTTTCGGGTAACCGCCAGTGCTGAAAAAATGATGGTGTCCATGTTCTGGGACAGTGATGGCGTAATCCTTACCCATTGCGTTCCAAAGGGCACTACGGTAACAGGTGCACCCTACGAAAATGTTTTGAAGAACAAATTCCTTCCTGCACTGCAACAAAAACGTCCGGGAAGGGCTGCGCGTGTGCTGTTTCACCAAGACAACGCACCCGCACATCGAGCTAACTTTACGCAACAGTTTCTTCGTGATAACAACTTTGAAGTGATTCCCCATGCTTCCAACTCACCTGACCTAGCTCCTAGTGACTTTTGGCTTTTTCCAATAATGAAAGACACTCTCCATGGCCGCACATTCACCAGCCGTGCTGCTATTGCCTCAGCGATTTTCCAGTGGCCAAAACAGACTCCTAAAGATGCCTTCGCCGGTGCCATGGAATCATGGCGTCAGCGTTGTGAAAAATGTGTACGTCTGCAGGGCGATTACGTCGAGAAGTAACGCCAGTTTCATCGATTTCGGGTGAGTAGTTGATTAGAAAAAAAATCGGAGGCCTTAGAACTTGAATGCACCTCGTAATGTAGGTTGTCAGCGGGAAAAGTTTCGTAACGGTATGAGATTACGTGTAGACTGGTCCAAGTCAGTAAGTGCTCTCAGTCTCAAATACAGGATGAGTAAAGTATGAATGTTTGGGCGTAGTGGGATACAATGCTTTTTTATCCCCGCCCATTTGATAGGTGGGTGGTTTTTATCCAGACAGCGCTTCTTCACCGCAAGTGATACATGTAGCAACTTTGGTTGAAATAGAGGCAGTGGTTTAGCATGAGATGTGGCACGTGCAGACATGTATGGATTCGCCCCTTGGTACTTAACATTGTTGATTTACAGCTGTTTACTTCCTGGACGGATGACCGAAGCATAAATGCGAAAACAATGTTTGCAATAATAAAGTAAAAGAATCTAAAAGTTGATGATGATTCAGCACAATAGAAAATTAATTTTAGCAAGCATTTAACTACGTCACGTAGAAACATTAAGGATAACGTTTCACATTTATGCCGCCAACCTGTTACGTAAATGCACACCAACTTTCGTAAGGGACACAACATTCATTACTTGATTAAATAAATACATTCTTCTGATTAGCAACAACTTTTGAAGCGTATTAGCGTTCAGGAACATATTCTGAATTTTCGTCTTAGTCGTAATTGCCTACATCGTCCGCAGATTCGCACGAACCCTCTCTAACAAACATTTTTTTTTTACGGACACCTCACACATTTTTACTAGTCTCGGCCATGATTGCGGCACTGACCACTGTTTAGATGCACACATCCTGACAAAGTTGCCAGTGCCCGGAATTTGAAAATAGGCATACGACTTCTATCCCTCGTTTTATCGCAGAACTTGTAACACCATAGCTCTAATGCTGTACTGATTTATTTTGCTTTTGTTTCATTTAATATTACATCGTTAAGCTTCTGTAAATATTGTATGATTGAACGATAACACAAAACTGTATACTCCTTTCTTTGTTAAAACTTTGATGTCATGATTTGATTATATGCAAAGTAGTGTATCTGTCATTTAAATTCTTTGTCCCATTTGGAGGGAACAAAACTTACTGTATATAATTGTAATTCTGTGTGAATAATTTTTTGTAGAAATGATAATATGTGCAAATGCTCTGTTGTAATTAATGTTTGTTTACTGTTATGTAAACTGCTGATCCTCACTTAGGGTTCTTAGTTAGTTTGTATGTAAAAGGTGTAGTGGTTCCCCTCGGGAACGGAACTGTGTAGCGCGCGCAAATTGTGGTTGGCCTATGTAGGAAAGGTGGAACAATAGTCAGTCGGGGACGAGCTACGAGTCGGGGACGAGCTACCAGACTGTGCACTGTCATGTAAATATTGCATATCGTGCTGGTTCCGAGAGAGGCTTTTTCTGCTACTTTCCAGTGCCTCGGATGGATGGGTAAATAGCTGGAACTATTCTGGAATTTGTATCTATCATCGCCACCAAGAACTGACAGAGTCCAGCAATTCTACCTGCAATTCCACCTACCCACCTGCAGTTGCCACCACATTGCGCAATCATTGCATCGGAATGTTACAATGATGTACAGTGAAGGATCAGCTTAATGGATGTGTTAGTGTGCTCAAATATAAGGTAATTTATATCTGAATTTATGTACCAACCTTGATTTTTCTCCTCATCATAACACCTCTCAGGTTCCTCTCCGTTTGAACTAAAGTGATTTCCGAGTGTCCTTACTGAAAGTACATTAAAACCCAATTTGCTAATTGATGCCTCTTGAGCATAGTAAAAAGAAAGTTAATGTGGCAAGAGAGTGGATTAAAGTTAATGATGCTTGCTGACAATAATTTTCCTATTAAAACTGCTTATTAATGTGTTGTTGCCAACTTCAAAGTAAAAGTTCTCAAGACTGAGGCTTATGAAGTTTTGCTTAGTAAATGATCACATTGCTGTCTGTAGTAAATTCTAAAAGGTGAGTCAGTTTCTTGCAATTTTGCCAACATTGTGTTTCACTTTAGTAAAAATGGAAAACTGCAGTTGTGAAACGTTATATACTCATGTTTGCTAAGTGTATGTTTCTCTTGTGTATATTAGTGCATATTAATAATATAACAGGATCCACAGTTTGTCTATTGTATTAATGCTGGGTAACAAGTAATGGGAAGACCACTAATTATAAAAACCATAATTTCTTTATTCAAATGATAGTGAGAAGCAACCTGTCAGTGGATTCCAATTAACTTTCATTTTAAATAGTAAAGTATTTAATTGAGAGAGGCTTAACCTATATCCAATTAATGATTCTGCAGTGAATAGTAATAATAACGTTATAAAGACCATTCAGTTTGTATAAGCCCTGAAAGTAATAGTGTGTTTCGGTATCTGTTATAATTTTGCAAATAGTTTGTGCTGCTCTAGCTGCTAGCTTCAATCTTAACGTAAACAAATGTATGTGTCAGAGTTCACTGCACTCCCGTGTGACAAAGTATAGGTTGTGTTTATCCACTAAAATTACTAATAACTATTTTCTTGAACGAGAATGTTAATAATTCTCTTGCCTAGTTAGGCTGGCGACCGTTTTCTTTATCCATTAAACAGTGCAGATAGGCAAAATTTCGTTTCTTACTGTTCAAATATTTACGTAATTCTGACTTTCATTTCCGATAAGCCACCTCCGTTAGGTACAACACGGTCAACATAGCAAAATTCCTCTCAGAGGGTAACACTGCTCTGTTGCTATATACCATAATTGCTTTAACAAAATAGTTTTATTTCACAACCTGTTTCCAGTGTTAAGGTTATGGTACAGTAGTAGCAGACGGGAGTGTTATAAACTGTCAACTCATGAGAACGAAAAACATCACTTATCATGTTTTACATTATATAACTCTGCTTCTCAGCGACTGTCTAGTACCACTGTTTGCAGCGGAGGTCTTCTACTGACAGGCCTAGAATATCAGGAAACTTTAGTGCGGGGTTGCTGTACCGAGAGACATTATGTATGTCGAGTGTGATGACCCGTAATTTATGAGCCAACGCAAATTTCACAAGCCTCCAGCGCAGCTGTGACATACTACGTCAATAGCCACTCTCTTCTTTAGCACCAACACGATTTCGTATTCCAGCGTAGTAATTCCTCGTTATTCGAAATGAACGCGAAATATTTGTTGTTTATCTGTTGCCACGTTTTGTTGTCGAACTTATTCGTGTTGCTAGAATCCTAGGGACCATCAACTGATTATGTGGCTCTACCTCAGAGATCTTACACTTCACTTGGTTTACATCTACATCTACATCTATACTCCGCGAGCCACCTTACGGTGTGTGGCGGAGGGTACTTATTGTACCACTATCTGATCCCCCCTTCCCTGTTCCATTCACGAATTGTGCGTGGGAAGAACGACTGCTTGTAAGTCTCCGTATTTGCTCTAATTTCTCGGATCTTTTCGTTGTGATCATTACGCGAGATATATGTGGGCGGTAGTAATATGTTGCCCATCTCTTCCCGGAATGTGCTCTCTCGTAATTTCGATAATAAACCTCTCCGTATTGCGTAACGCCTTTCTTGAAGTGTCCGCCACTGGAGCTTGTTCAGCATCTCCGTAACGCTCTCGCGCTGACTAAATGTCCCCATGACGAATCGCGCTGCTTTTCGCTGGATCATGTCTATCTCTTCTATTAATCCAACCTGGTAAGGGTCCCATACTGATGAGCAATACTCAAGAATCGGACGAACAAGCGTTTTGTAAGCTACTTCTTTCGTCGATGAGTCACATTTTCTTAGAATTCTTCCTATGAATCTCAACCTGGCGCCTGCTTTTCCCACTATTTGTTTTATGTGATCATTCCACTTCAGATCGCTCCGGATAGTAACTCCTAAGTACTTTACGGTCGTTACCGCTTCCAATGATTTACCACCTATGGCATAATCGTACTGGAATGGATTTCTGCCCCTATGTATGCGCATTATATTACATTTATCTACGTTTAGGGAAAGCTGCCAGCTGTCGCACCATTCATTAATCCTCTGCAGGTCTTCCTGGAGTACGTACGAGTCTTCTGATGTTGCTACTTTCTTGTAGACAACCGTGTCATCTGCAAATAGCCTCACGGAGCTACCGATGTTGTCAACTAAGTCATTTATGTATATTGTAAACAATAAAGGTCCTATCACGCTTCCTTGCGGTACTCCCGAAATTACCTCTACATCTGCAGATTTTGAACCGTTAAGAATGACATGTTGTGTTCTTTCTTCTAGGAAATCCTGAATCCAATCACAAACCTGGTCCGATATTCCGTAAGCTCGTATTTTTTTCACTAAACGTAAGTGCGGAACCGTATCAAATGCCTTCCTGAAGTCCAGGAATACGGCATCAATCTGCTCGCCAGTGTCTACGGCACTGTGAATTTCTTGGACAAATAGGGCGAGCTGGGTTTCACATGATCTCTGTTTGCGGAATCCATGTTGGTTATGATGAAGGAGATTTGTATTATCTAAGAACGTCATAATACGAGAACATAAAACATGTTCCATTATTCTACAACAGATTGACGTAAGCGAAATAGGCCTATAATTATTCGCATCTGATTTATGACCCTTCTTGAAAATGGGAACGACCTGCGCTTTCTTCCAGTCGCTAGGTATTTTACGTTCTTCCAGAGATCTACGATAAATTGCTGATAGAAAGGGGGCAAGTTCTTTAGCATAATCACTGTAGAATCTTACGGGTATCTCGTCTGGTCCGGATGCTTTTCCGCTACTAAGTGATAGCAGTTGTTTTTCAATTCCGATATCGTTTATTTCAATATTTTCCATTTTGGCGTCCGTGCGACGGCTGAAGTCAGGGACCGTGTTACGATTTTCCGCAGTGAAACAGTTTCGGAACACTGAATTCAGTATTTCTGCCTTTCTTCGGTCGTCCTCTGTTTCGGTGCCATCGTGGTCAACGAGTGACTGAATAGGGGATTTAGATCCGCTTACCGATTTTACATATGACCAAAACTTTTTAGGGTTCTTGTTTAGATTGTTTGCCAATGTTTTATGTTCGAATTCGTTGAATGCTTCTCTCATTGCTCTCTTTACGCTCTTTTTCGCTTCGTTCAGCTTTTCCTTATCAGCTATGATTCGACTACTCTTAAACCTATGATGAAGCTTTCTTTGTTTCCGTAGTACCTTTCGTACATGATTGTTATACCACGGTGGATCTTTCCCCTCGCTTTGGACCTTAGTCGGTACGAACTTATCTAAGGCGTACTGGACGATGTTTCTGAATTTTTTCCATTTTTGTTCCACATCCTCTTCCTCAGAAATGAACGTTTGATGGTGGTCACTCAGATATTCTGCGATTTGTGCCCTATCACTCTTGTTAAGCAAATATATTTTCCTTCCTTTCTTGGCATTTCTTATTACACTTGTAGTCATTGATGCAACCACTGACTTATGATCACTGATACCCTCTTCTACATTCACGGAGTCGAAAAGTTCCGGTCTATTTGTTGCTATGAGGTCTAAAACGTTAGCTTCACGAGTTGGTTCTCTAACTATCTGCTCGAAGTAATTCTCGGACAAGGCAGTCAGGATAATGTCACAAGAGTCTCTGTCCCTGGCTCCAGTTCTGATTGTGTGACTATCCCATTCTATACCTGGTAGATTGAAGTCTCCCCCTATTACAATAGTACGATCACGAAACTTCTTCACGACGTTCTGCAGGTTCTCTCTGAGGCGCTCAACTACTACGGTTGCTGATGCAGGTGGTCTATAGAAGCATCCGACTATCATATCTGACCCACCTTTGATACTTAACTTAACCCAGATTATTTCACATTCGCATTCGCTAATAACTTCACTGGATATTATTGAATTCTTTACTGCTATAAATACTCCTCCACCATTGGCGTTTATCCTATCCTTGCGGTATATATTCCATTCTGTGTCTAGGATTTCGTTACTGTTCACTTCCGGTTTTAACCAACTTTCCGTTCCTAATACCATACAAAGACGACACAAAGAAACTCTCTCTTGCATTTGTGAAAAATGAAGTCATTTTGTTTCATTTTTTGCCATTGCTCAGAAGTGAACAAGAACCCTAAAATGCGGGACAATCGCGAGTAAACTGTGCAGCCTAACCAATTCGCCTGAATTTAACCATCGCAAGTAACTGAAATAATGTAGCCCCATTTCTTCGTCTTTGTGGAACCTCCAGACCAGCGCAGATCGATAACAAATTTGGCCAGTCTTCCTGCCGAGAGAGGACCCTCACCATTACAAGAACTGGACAGAGAACGACACATAACAAAAATGGCGGAAGCACGTGCAAACAAGGAAGGCCTCGTGACCTCAAAACCGCGGAAACTTTCTCTTCGCTAATAAACAAACTGACTTCCCAAACCCGCAAAAATGCCTCAATGTTATAGCAAATTGTTTCTCGCATTTTATTTCGGTCAGTCGAAGGTAAATGTAGCAGAGCTATACAAAGTTTGGAAAAGACAGCTGCCACGATCTATTTAAAGCAAAGTATAGTGGGTAAAAACGATATTGCTAAATGAACGGGCCACTCTCACTACATGAAAATAAGATTCTCACTCAGTCTCAGTTTGATTTTCAGATGGGTTTCACCGATTAACAGATCAAATTAAGCGATACTTGACTGACAATATATTGCCATCTGGTGGCAGTGCTCCATTTTAACGCATTTCACAGTACTCGTATTATCATTGTTGCTGTTGTGATGTTGAATATACGGACTTTTTTGATTCAGCTCTGCATCCTAGTCGATCCTGTGCAGTCCTAATGATATGTACTAGATACTGATATGAAACGTCCCCTTTGAACAATTTTACACGAGACTGTCCTTAAACTGACACACAGTATTTTTTTTAGCGCAACGCAATCTGACTTTCAAAACTCCCTACAAAAGAATGGCCCATGACTAACATTAAACTATACCTTTCACAAATCACTTACCTCACAAAAATCTTCGCTACTCAAGCCACTGTAATACAGCGAGCGCCACTACTGCCAGCTAAATAAAATATTCAAACTACTGAAGGCACTAACTACTGATAGGCATAGTTAGCAAATGAAAGATTTTGATAGAGAACAACCAATGTATTTACCTCAATAGTCATAATATATGTAGCAGTTCATGACAAATTTCATAACTCCGCCATCTCTCTCCCCACATCCACCACTGCTGGCGGCTCACCTCCAACTGCGCAACACTACGCGCTGTTCACAGCCAGCTGCCTAACACTACAATGGCGAGTATTACAACAATGCAAAGCAGCCACAGACTGCACACAGCACAGCCAGTGATTTTCATACAGAGGTGGCGTTACCAATAAAAAAACCTAAACAGCCTACTTACATAGCCCCCATGCATCCCACAAATAATTTACAAATTGTTTTGTGCACTGGGCAATACATATTTGTTAAAATTTTTCATAATCGTAATTACAATAACAAAGAAATCAAATGCACACACTTATTGATACAATGTTGGTCAAAAGCTAAAATTTTCTCACAGTCCATAAAGATAGTCCTGATCATTCATCATAATAGTAATTACAGTTTTTTTCACAAAGTCTCATTAGTAAAAGAAATTGCACACAGAAGTAGTGGATTTCCATGCAGTCTTGAAGAAGTAGTGTTGTCCTTCCAACGGAAAGACAGTGCTGACTCTTGACATGCTGACAGGTAATGGGCCACAACAGAGCAAACCCACAGCGGAGTCAGTCGAAGTTGTGAAGAGTATTGGTGGGTAGGTCATCACAGAGCAGACCCACTGTAGTCCTGGTAGAGATTACGGTATTGGTGGGCCACCAGAGGTCCAGACCCACTGCAGTCCTTGTAGAAATAATGGTATTGGTGGATCATCAAAGGTGTAGACCCACTGTAGTCCTTGTAGAGATGGCCAGCAGCCATCTGCTGCGACTGTGCAGGTGCACAATCACCACAGAAGAGTCTTGCAGACAATATATCAAGTCCATAACCACCACTTGTGCAGTCACAAAGTTTTTGGAATTATCCTTAGAACCAGCAATGCTGTTATCCAGTCCCTTGCTAAATTTTTTAACCCACATGCAAACACTAACAGTCCCTACTTCTCACATATTGTCCATATACTATGACCAACAGAAACGTGTGCAGTGAAATGTAACTTACAAGTTAAGAATATGATGAACTGGTGTCAATTACAATTTTATAACATAAGAATACAATTACAAAGATACAGAATACATCATTAAAAACATAATAGTACGGATAACATTCGTAGTAATAGGGGCTTTACAAAAGAATAAAATAAACATATACATCAGTCTTACAAAAATAATGACATAAGTACATACATAAGGATCAGAATAACTTTTGAAACATCACCTTCACATATGAGCATTAAAACAAAACAGAATAAATAATGTCTAAAGCATATTTACAAGGTAAATAACATATTATTAATGTCAATTATATTTGAGGATAACAGTATTCCTCATCATAGTGAATGTAGCTTAGTATTAGAAGAAGAAAAAATTCTATGAAACTACACAGAGACAGGAAAAAAACAAATACACAAGGGTACACAAACACATAGTGGGATAACACAAAAGGAAAGGACAGGGTTTGTTTTCAGTGTAACATTTGGTACTGCAGTCCAACCGAAAACTTCTTCCATAGGTCTTTAGTCTTATTTCAACCTTTGCTTCCACCAAAACAATCCTATCCAAGCATGCTTTCTGTATTTATTTCACATATTTCTTACCTCATTATTTATTTCCAAGAAAATCCTACCTATACCTGCTTTCTGTACTTTTTTCGTATAACTTCTCAATGCATTTTTTCCTATTGTCCATAGTCAGTTTCTTATGTAGTCTACCCCCTCTTAAGTTAACTTAAATCTACTGAGCTCAGATGCTAAACTAAGGGACGAGGCAATGCAGCAGCACAAAACAATTAACACAAACAGCAATGACAAAATATTCAAATGACAAAGCAAGCATCAATATTACAACTAATACAAGGCAACGAGCAGCAGACAAGAAAAATAAATCAGTAGTAAAACTAGCTTAACAGAGTAATACAAAGTGAAATTTAGTAGCACTATGCATGGCAAACAGCAGCAGCAAATTCTGTAACTAATACCTAAGCATGGCAAAGATCAAGCAGAAAAAAATATTACACTAAAGACAACAATGCAGACAAGGGAAATTTATATTCACATCTTAATGTCTATGTAATTAAAGTGGTGCACCACAAGAAGTTATTCTACCAAAAAGTTACCCAGTAGTTGAAAAAAAAATTCCGTATGCAATTCCTGTGAAGGGAAATATCTTTTTATGCTCCTTCGTTTTTTTGAATAGATCATAAAATTATTTACTGGATCTGTAGGCTTAAAATATTTATATTAGTACATCTATTAAATTTTATTTTAACCAATGCTGCAGTGCAGCTAGAAACTAGATATTAAACAAAATGAGTTAATAAATACATAAAGCAAGCCATATGGCATTTCTCTCAATTAGCACGACAATAGCCGTGAAATGTTTCTCATCGTTTCATTAGGCATTTTAGTAAATATCATAAATTAAGAGCTCCACAGTATAATCATATGTTTTCAAATTCGACTGTGTCGTTTTTGCAATGCTTTCTACAAAGAAACGTCAATAGCGAGGATAATGGCCTCCCTTTTTTTTTTTCTACCTGTGCCGCTGGAAGGCACACGCTAATGGCTTTTTTTTCGGGCGGCTGTCGCTCAGCTGGGTGCCCACGACACATTACGTGCAGGTGGTCACTTAACTTTCTTACCGAAATATTTACGATACCAGTTTCCGCTACAGTGACAGTCTCATATAAAAATTCCACAGTTCGAGAATTTGCGTTGCAAATCCGTAGAAACAAAATCCTATAAATATAAGTGTCCAAAAAAAAAAAATATTCGTCAGCATTGTGATACAGTCACGCATTTACACACATGTCATAACTCTTAAAGTACGATTCTTGGTTTCCAACATACTTCTTATTCCTCATATACGGTAGCATCATCTTATTGATCATAAACATACCTCACCAGCATAATACACATCGTCGTCGTAAAAATAACATCATAACACCTCAGTCAAATCTCAAAATCGTCGTAGCTTTCTGCAATAATATCAAAACCTAAAAAAAATTCTCTGCTCATTTCAATGGTGTCCTCTACCTCAAACGTAGTTTAAAAATCATGCTCCCTTACCAAATACATCATTCAAAGCTCTCATAGTATCACAATGGTTCCAAAAAAATATGAACAGTTCACTAAGTACAGACAAAATACAATTTCGTAAGTGTGAAGTTATCCAACGGTATAATTACGTAAACATCTGTCACTGCCGTAGTAAAAAAGTTTGTCTGTCTCAGTTAAATGATCAGATAGCTGTGTATTTTGTGTTGGAGAAATATGGTACCGATGTGTAAAGTTGTATAAGCAAATACCATTTTAGATAGGGCTCCTTGTGCTTGCCAAACACATGGTACACAAAGTAGGCGTGTACCCCCCTGAGGATAAATGTAATTATACCCTCAGGTGTTACAAATTACAGCAATGGAATGAAATGTATCACGGAAAACTTTCTTTGTAATTCAAAAATCTTTAAAAATCAGTGTTTTAAGTATAAGATTAATCACTCAAATGTGTGTACTGTAGCGCTAAACTGTGCGTCTTGTCACAACATAATCACTGTGGAAGTGTCGTAGTTATCGTCCTCCGAAAGCTAAGTTCTGCAGAAGTCAATGTACTTACCTCATGATAAACAAAAGTGAAATGCTTTGCGTATAGATATCGTAGTTATTATGCTTATTGGCGTGGTGAAGAAAGTACTGTACAGTAACGTATTGTTGTGCCACGAAAAAGGCTGTCTCATTGTTGCTATACCACAAAAGTTACTACTAAAACATGTTTTACTTTCCAGAAGAATTCAGAAAAACTGTACAGTTATAAAACAGATACACCGCAAAAGCAACATTGTAAATTGTCACTCATTAGTAGCGTCGTGATATAATCGTGTATCTGTCAAAGAAACCAAATGCTAAGTCATCTTTAATCCCACAGAAAGTACTTCAAATAAAGGATGTATTTTCAAGTAAACCAAAATGTTGCATTAAAATCTCATTAGCAGTACCAGTATATGTTCTAAGTATGTGAGCCTTATAGTCGTTACGTAATCGTGCAACTAACAAGCAAGAATGCACAAATACAACACTGTGTCGTCTGTTCGCTATAACAATGCATACGTAATTTCTGTTTAAATAAGTTCTCTTGGTTCTTGACTGGATATTTAACTTCAAACATTGTTGCATGTTAACAGTTTCTCAGTGTGACAAATTGTACTAGTAGCGTGTAGTGAAAAATTTTATGGCAAAGACTAAGTTAAAAAACAGATTATCTCTCAGTAAGCGGTTTTAGATGTGAAGTGTGGTGCAATCCTTTACTCTTCATAGTACTCAGAGCTTGAACTTGATTGCAATTATCATGCGGTATACGTCGGTAAAGAATGCTAAAATTTTTCTCAAGGCTAGCGTCTTATGTTATTTTTCTCGGAGCCAGCGGGCGCACGCGGCTGCCTGCTTGTGCGAGTCATTATCTCTTTGTTGGTGCGTACAAATTCACCTCCTCGAGAGGGCCCTGTTCTGTTTGAATCCCGCCAGTTCTGATGAAATTTAGGTCTGTCGTCATGTCGGTAGCTGCCATAGTTTCTTTCTTGTCGGTCACGTGGTGGGGAATTTCTCCTTGAATCGTAACTGCGCGCTGGACCGTTGCGTCTAAAGTTACACTGTCTCTCGTAATAATAATTGTTTTGGTTCCCAAATTGTCTGTTTCTCTGATTGTCTCTGTGATAGTCATTACTGCGGAGAGGTGATCTTTCCCTGTAATTATTAGTGCTCTGCCAACGGTTGTTATACGGGTGGTGTCTGTTTCGGTCACGATTTGTGTTGTGAGAATAGCCTTGTCGCGTCCAGTTATTATTTCTTTCATCGCGGAATTGCGACGGATGTGATCTGTAATTGTTGTGCTCCTGCGTTCCGTGATTGTCAGTGTCAATTTCCAGTTCTTGTAACAGTCCCTGAAAAGCTTCAATGTCGTCTTTGCAACGTCCTGCCAAAATAATATGTCGTAAATGTTCAGGTAATTTGATTAAGTAAATGCGGATGAGTTCTGAGGGGCTGTATGGGTTTGACAGGTACTGATTCTTGTGCAACATGTCTTCAAACTATTTCACAAGACTGGAGAATTCAGATTGTTCGAAATGTTTCATCATTATGATGCTGTGTTTTACTCGGTCTTGTGTAGCTTGAGACCAATATGCTGAGAGGAAGGCATGGTAAAATTCTCCTTCACTGTGACAATCGTGAATGACCGATCGCATTCTTACAGCTGGTTCATTCTCTAAATAGCCACACATAAATTCTAATCTGTGTTCTAACGACCAGTTGGGAGGAAAACAATGAGAGAATTGATGGAGCCACGCTTGTGGATGAATGTCGTTGGCAGAATTCTTATACGTTTTGAATTTACGTGCAGTAATGAACAGCTTATAGTCAAAATCATCGTGTCGGCGAGTAGCATATCGGTCATTGTTACGTCGTGTCGGCGGTTCCATCTCAAAATTCGGTGTGCCTTGCCAATTTCTTTCATAATTTCCGAATCGTCCTATGTTATTATTTTGTGGTTGTTCCGTATTTCTATGTCCCTCTTCCCGTATTGGGGCGCGAGCGTCCTCTGAAATACGTAATTCTTGTATTACCTGTGTCAGCTGATCTTGTACTACGCGGATTTCTCTTTTGTACTGTGTATTGATTTGATTTTGTTTGAATTTTCTAATTTCTTCATACTCTTCTGTGTCATTAAAGACTACCGGTTTTGTGTCGTTCAGATTATCATCTACCTTCGTAGATAAGTTAGTGAACTGATCCGAAAGTTCGGCTACTTTCTCCGATAGTGAACACATTTCCTCAGTGTGTTTTTCTGAACCAAGTTTCAGAGTGTCCATTTGTGTTGAAATCGAATATACTGTGTCCTTTAAGTTTTCTTGAGTTTTTGCAAGTTGCGTAACCGAATCAGTAGATGCAACTGAGTCAATTTTAGCTTGCAAGGTCTCATGATTTTCATGAACAATAGTTTGCACTTCTTTTATGGCTGCTTCGTGATTCTGTAATGCATTTTCATGCCGCGAAAAAATAGGTTGAAAATGCTCACAAATTTGAGTTTTTACGTCATTACAGACTTTTTGACATTTCGATTCAATGTTATGTAACTCAGTAGTTAAATCTTCACGTGTTTGTTCAAGAGTTTGTTCCAATGAGTCTAACTTTTGAAGCTTTTGCTGTGTTTGTCTCTGATTTTGTTCCATTGTGTCTAACTGTTGCTGTGTTTGTCTCTGATTTTGTTCCATTGTGTCTAACTTTTTGAGATTTTGTTCCACTGTGTCTAACTGTTGCTGTGTTTGTCTCTGGTGTTGTTCCATTGTGTCTAACTTTTCAAGCTTTTGTCCCATTTGTTGCATTAATTGTAATAACAATGCACTGGTGTCTGAAACATGTTCCTCAGTGCTTTTCGGCAGTGAATTTGCACCGGCAACATTCACATTTTGACAAGTGGAAAATGTGTCTTGACTCATTTGAGAAAACGGTGTGAACCCAAAACCTGAGTCTACAATATCTGCAAAATTGTGTCCTGTCATTCCCGATTCCTGAGGCGAGCTGTTGCCGACCGATCGATCGATAATGCTTCCCTCTTCACTAATTGTTTCACTGTCCACGCCATTGTTTGCCGCCCGCTCCATTTCCCTATGCACAATTACCAAATTACTACTTTGAACATCAGTTAATTCATTACACGGTGGCGCTAACACACTGCTTTCGTCTTCACTGTCATTTCTCAGTTTACTTTGGAGCCTAGTATTATGTTTTTCACACGCCATTATTGTCACAGTATTTCACACGACAACACAGAAAAACACAATTTGAATAGCAAAAATAAGAGAACACATTAACATAACACTGAAAATAATATCTAGTTAACTGCAGCTGCGAAATACTTGGTGCAAATCTACATGCATGCCACAACTGTTTTACTGTACAACAATGAAAGACTGCAACTACAAAGGAGATTTTCTCTACAATTACGCGCTAGCAATAAACAAAAGCTACACTAATTACACAAACTACAAGAAAAAAATCAGAAGATTCCAGTGAGGTATCCTGGCAGGGTCGCCATATGAAACGTCCCCTTTGAACAATTTTACACGAGACTGTCCTTAAACTGACACACAGTACTTTTTTTAGCGCAACGCAATCTGACTTTCAAAAATCCCTACAAAAGAATGGCCCATGACTAACATTAAACTATACCTTTCACAAATCACTTACCTCACAAAAATCTTCGCTTCTCAAGCTACTGCAATACAGCGAGCGCCACTACTGCCAGCTAAATAAAAGATTCAAACTACTGAAGGCACTAACTACTGATAGGCATAGTTAGCAAATGAAAGATTTTGATAGAGAACAACCAATGTATTTATCTCAATAGTCATAATATATGTAGCAGTTCATGACAAATTTCATAACTCAGCCATCTCCCTCCCCACATCCACCACTGCTGGCGGCTCACCTCCAACTGCGCAACGCTACGCGCTGTTCACATCCAGCGGCCTAATACTACAATGGCGAGTATTACAACAATGCAAAGCAGCCACAGACTGCACACAGCACAGCCAGTGATTTTCATACAGAGGTGGCGTTACCAATTAAAAAACCTAAACAGCCTACTTACACTGAGATACTGCTAACTACGTAGATTTGAAGCTGCTCACTTCAGTCAGCCTTAGTGTCCCTCCATCATTTTTAAGATTCTCATACTGAAAATCAACTATTGCATTTTCAATGGCCTTGGCCTTGATGGAACCTAGGTTTCATCCAATATAATTAAAAGTATGCAAATTGTCACAGTAACAAAATACATAGAGAAAACTCAACGAGATCGCATTTTTAGATTGTAGGGTATAACCCACACAGGGCAACCACAGGGATCGATGTAGGATGTGGTCTACATCTTGTTATACGTAAATTATCAGGCATCATAATCCAAGAAGCAAACGTAATTTATTTTATTGACGATGTGCGTATTATGATCAGGGGTAACTAAACAATTCCAACACTTGAAAATGTAACTAATATTTTCTTAAAATTAGTAAGTAGTCATCTGCAAATTTAATGTCACTGAACTTACATGAAACATAGTACATGCAATTCCGAACTGCTCAGGGCCTGATCAACGTTAAGGTCACAACCCATCTCCTCAACTTCCACTCTACATCCATCTCCTCCTGCATCCTCTCCCCATTCATCTCCTCCCTTTCCTTTTGTTGTCTATCTACTCCTCTCGCCTCTCTCTGGCCATATCTTCTTCCTTGTGCAGCTCCTCCTACCTCTCTCTCAGTCCATGTCCAAGTGCTCTTTCCCTACTCTCTGTCCATCTGCCCCTCCCTCCTCTGTCCATTTGCTCCTTCCTCTAATTCCATCTCCTTCTACCCTCACTCTATCCATCTCTTCCCCACTACTTTCTGACCAACTCCTCCTACCCATTTTCGTTGTCCATCACCTCTTCCCCCATCTTTTTCAATCTCCCCCCCCCCCTCCTTACTTTCTTGTCAACAACCAAGGCCGTTCTAATGTAAAGGCAACATTCACAAAAATTATACTAGAAGGAGAAATGGCTTACACTATCTTTTACTGACACTTTGCGCAGCACGGAAGGAACTGAAGTATTCAGTCATTAATTCTTCGGTCACCTACGTAAAAGTAGGAGAATTTCTGAATGTGTTAATGATATATAGATTTTGTGTGTCTTAGAGAGATGTGGTTTGGAGGGAGGGAGGGAGAGAGGGAGGGTGGGAGGGAGGGAGGGAGGGAGGGAAGATGTAGTATAAGTAGAAACCATCACGTATATGGTCAGTATTTTGCCATGTTTTAGAGGAGATGAAGCATACTACGATTGTAAAACGGAGTTATTCGGCGCCGTAGCAAGAGATATTAAATGTGATCAATAAAATGTACAATTAATAATTTTAATCGGTGCACTCCGATAGTATGCTGAAGAAAATAATAGTTCAACTTTCAGATACCAGGTAAAAATATGGCGCTGTAAGAAATAAGGGATAGATAACATTCCACGAGAATTTCTAAAATCACTGGGGGAAGTGGCAACAAAACGACTATTCACGTTGATGTGTAGAATGCATGAGTCTTGCGACATACCATCTGACTTTCGGAAAAATAACATCCGCACAATTCCGAAGACTGCAAGAGCCGACAAGTGCGAGAATTATCGTACAATCTGTTTAACAGCTCATGCATCCAAGTTGCTTACAAGGATAATATGCAGAAGAATTGAAAAGAAAATTGAGGATGTGTTAGATGACGATTAGTTTGGCTAAAGGCACTAGAGAGGCAATTCTGACGTTGCGCCTAATAATGGAAGCAAGACTAAAGAAAAATGAAGACGTTCATAGGATCTGTCAACCTGGAAAAAGCGTTCGACAATGTAAAATGCTGCAAGATGTTCGAAATCCTGAGAAGAGTAGGGGTAAGCTATAGGGAGAGACGGGTAATACACAATTTGTACGAGAGCCAAGAGGGAATAATAAGAGTAGACGGCCATAAATGAAGTGCTCGGACTAATAAGTGTGTAAGACAAGGATGTAATCTTTCACTCCTGTTCAGTCTATGCATCGAAGAAGCGGCAATGAAAATAAAAAAAATGTTCAGGAGGGGAATTAAAATTCAAGCGAAAGGATATGAATGATACGATTCACTGATGACATTGCTATCATGAATGAAATCGAAGAAGAATTACACGATCTGCTGAATGCGATGAACAGTCTAATAAGTATAGAATATGGATCGAGAGTTTATTGAAGACGAACCTAATGAGTAGTAGCAGAAATGAGAACAGCGAGAAACTTAACATCAGGGTTGATGTTCACGAAATAGATGAAGTTAAGGAACTCTAATACATACGCAGCAAAATAATCAGTGACTGACGCAGTAAGGAGGACATCTAAGGCAGACTAGCAGTGGCAAAAAGGGAATTCCTGGCCAAGAGAACACTACTAGTATCAAACATAGGCCTTAATTTGAGGAACAAGTTTCTGAGAATGTCTGTCTGGAGCATGGCATTGTATGGTAGTGAAACATTGACTGTGGGAAAATTGGCAGAAGGGAATCGAAGCATTTAAGATGTGGTGCTACAGACGAATGTTGAAAATTGTGTGGAATGCTAAGGTAAGGAATGAGGAAGTTCTGCGCAGAATTGGAGAAGAAAAGAATATGTGGAAAACACAGACAAGGAGAAGGGACAGGATGATAGGACATCTGTTGAAACGTCAGGGAAAGACTTCCACGGTAGTAGAGGGAGCCGCAGAATGGTAAAAACTGTAAAGAAAGATAGAGACTGGAAGACATCCAGCATATAATTGAGAATGTAATCTGCAAGTGCTACTCTGGGATGAAGATATTGGCACAGGAGAGGAATTCGTGGTGGGCCACATCCAACCAGTGAGAATACTGACTACTCAAAAAACTGAAAAAAAACAAGATGTCAGAATGTGAAATGTTCCTTGTTTTGACGACAGTTTGCTGTTTGTCACATGTCAATGGTGTTCGTTAAGGGTTAACGATTGTGAGGTTCTGCCTATGAAACGCAACAGGTGTTAAGAAAGATCCTGCACTGCTGCTTAAGTTGTTCCATCAAAACGACAGCAATAGCAACGCTGCATTGCGGGAATATCGCAGACAGATACAGTTGCGAAAAGGCCCATGTTAATAAATGGGCTAAGGAATACGATCAAGAAATTTGAATAAATAGGTGAATCAGATGGTGCAGCAGGGAGGCAGAGGCGGCACAGTCCCATGGGAGCTGTTGATGAAGTTGCTGTACCTGTAGCCGGCAGTGCAGTTCACGCTTCAAATTCTGCGGCCCGTCCTCGATTGTCTCTCCCCTATTCAATAGTTCAAAAGATTTTGTGGCGCATATTACACCGGTAACCTTACACAATTCAGAATGTGCACCAAATGTAGCCTCAAGATAAGCTCCCACAAGATAAGCTTCAACGCCGTGAGTTCGACATTCTTTTTGGCTCACATCGAAATGGATGGCAAGAAGCCGGGGAATATTCTTTGGATGGACGAGGCACATTTTACTTCTGCACGTTGAAGTGAATGCACAGTACCGTCGCATATGGGGATTTAGTCTGCCACATATCGTTCAGAACATCCACTGCACTCAGCTTATTTGGCAGTGTGATGTGGTTCCACAAGCTCCTGCTTATCTTATGGGCCTTTTAGTTGTACAGTGGCAGCTGCACGTTATGAGCTCGTCGCGCAACACGCCGTCCCAGCTTGCAAAAATGCAGCTGTCTCCACAGCACATGTCACTTGCCAGGTGAAAGATTTGTTTCGAGATATCTTTGGTAATGACGGCATCATCTGTAGGTAGTTTCAAGGTGTGGGCCTTTCAAATTCGCCAGACCTAAATCCGTGCAGCTTATGGTCCTGGGGATATCTGTAAGATCGTGTCTATATGGGATATATCATGACTCTTCCTGATCTCAAGGATAGCATACGACGACACAACGTTCTAATTATAACGGATGAAGCATGTTGCAGAGTCGTGAGATCAAACTGAGCACATGTTATAACTGTTGACCTAATAAACGTGTCAGAACGACCCTTATCATATTCTGATCGTCCCTCCCTTCTCCTGCACCGACGTCGCGTTCTTACTGCTTATAGGACCATATTTTCGCCTGGTGGCATAAAGTGAAATAATTACCCTGACGTAACAAAAGTCATATGCACATATACAACTGGCGGTAGTAAGGTATAAAGCGGCAGTGCATTGGCGAAGCCGTCCTTTACACTCGTGTGATTCGTGTGAAATGGTTTCTAACTTCATTACGGCCGCACGACGGCAAGGAACACGCTTTAAACCCGAAATGGGTTGCAGCCAGACGCTTCGGACACTTCATTTCGGAAATCATTAGAGAATTCTATATTCCGAAATCCACAGTGTCAAGAGTGTGCCGATAATTCCAGATTTCAGGCATTACCTCTCACCACTGACAACAAAGAGTCAAGACGGCCTTCACTTAACAACAGAGGACAGCGGCATTTGCTTAGTGTTGTCGGTGCTAACAGACAAGCAACACTGCATGGAATAACCCCAAAAATCAATGTGGAACGCACGACGAAAGTATCCGTTAGGACAGTGCGGCGAAATTAGGTATTAAGGGGCTACGGCAGCAGAAGATTGACACGAGTGCCGTCGCTCTCATCACGAAATCGCCTGCATCGTCTGTTCTGGGCTCGTAAGCACACCGGCTTGCCTCTAGACGAGTGGATACTCGTTGCGGGGTCAGATGAGTCCCGATTTGAGTTGTAAATGGCCGGTGGTATGGTTGGAGTATGGCGCAGACACAACGAGGCCATGGACCCGAGTTATCACAAAGCACTGTGCAAGAAGGTGGTTGCTTCAGAACGGTGTGGCCCGTGTTAACATGGGATGTACTGGGTCCTCTGGTCGAACTCAACCAATCATTGAATGGAAATGTTTATCCTCGGCTATCCGGAGACCATTTTCAACCATTCATGAACATCACGTCCCCAAACAACGATGGAATTTCTATGGATAACAATGCACCATGTGACTGGACCACAATTGTTCGAAATTGGTTAGAAAAAATTCTGGACAATTCGAGCAAATGATTTTGCACTCAGATCATCCTATATGAATCCCATCGAACATTTATGCGACGTAGTCGAGAGATCAGTTTGTGCACAAATTCCTGCATCGGCAACACTTTTGCAATCATGGGCAGCTATAGAGGTGGCGTGACTTAGTACACTGCTGGCCACCGTAAATGCAACACCCTGAAGGAAGCATCCGAATCATGTGAAAATTACACCATGAGTTTGCAGCGATGAGATATGCAATTGATTAGAGTTTCAGCACAGACGCACATCACGCGCGCCTGTGGCGCCACCTCATAGCGCCATTTAAGGCTTGGCGATTTCGACGAGTGTACGTTCGGCACGTGTGTTTACCTTGTGGTTGTTTCACAAGACGATCAGTTATGCCTCGTAGACAACAGTGAACATCTTTTGATCAAGTATCCGAGTTCGACAGAGGAAGGATAGTGGCTTACCGAGATTGTGGATTATCACACAGAGAAATCGCTAGTCGTGTTGGACGAAACCAAACAACTGTAATGCGAACATGTGACAGTTGGATGCAGGAGGGTACGACGGACCGACGTGGTCGATCGCATTCACCTCGGTGCACCACTGCACGTGCTGATAGGCAAATTGTGCGCGTGGCAGTGACGGATCGCTCAGTGACATCCCGAACCGTAGCACAGCACATTGCGTCTATAACGCATCATCCAGTGTCTGCGCATACCATTCGACGCCGTTTACAGCAGAGTGGTCTGTCCGCAAGACGTCCATTGCTTCGTCTACCATTGACGCAGAACCACAGACGTCTCCGTCGCCAATGGTGTGATGACAGACGGATGTGGACGGCAGAATGGAATGACGTTGTCTTTACTGACGAGGCACGCTTCTGTCTGCAGCACCACGATGGTCGGATTCGAGTGTGGAGACACTGTGGAGAGAGGATGCTGGACAGCTGCATTATGCACCGCCACACTGGTCATGCACCGGGTATTATGGTATGGGGCGGTATTGGATATTACTCTCGCACGCCTCTAGTACGCATTGCCGGTACTTTAAATAGCCGGCGCTACATATCCGAGGTGCTGGAGCCAGTTGTCCTTCCTTACCTTTAGGGCTCGGCCACAGCCATATTTCAACAGGATAATGTGCGACCACACGTGGCACGCATTGTCCAAAGGTTCTTCGTCAATAACCAGATTGAATTGCTTTCATGGCCGGTTCGCTCTCCGGATCTTTCGCCGATAGAAAACATGTGGTCCATGGTTGCTCAACGAGTGACCCAGATTACATCCCCAGCTGCCACACCAGATGATCTTTGGCAACGTGTGGAAGCTGCTTGGGCTGCTGTACCCCAGGAACACATCCAACGTCTCATTGACTCAATGCCAAGACGTGTGGCAGCTGTGATCTCCAACAATGGCGGCTACTCTGGATACTGATTCTGGCAGGAACCACATGTCACAGACTTCTGTAAACGTAATCATTTGATACTTGGTCAACATGTTATCTACAAAATAAATTTTGTTGAGCTACCTCTTGTCTTTCTTGGTGTTGCATTTACGGTGGCCAGCAGTGTATTTCTGCAGGGGGCTTCCAAAGACTTGTTGAGCTGATGCCACATCGATTTGCTGAACGTCGGGATAAAGGAGGTCCGACTCGATATTTCGAGGTATCCCGTGACTTTTGCCACATCATATATTTTTCTAAGCATACTCCGCGAGAGCACTGATTAATGAACATATCTACAATGTTCCAGCGTCCCGCGATGTATGTAGCTCACACTGCAGAGCTCGGTACACCATCCGTTTAATTACAATGACCCCGTATAACGTTTCCATAGAATGTCGCTGCTGCATGCTCAGTACGAATCCGTACATCACAGTACGACGAACCTGTTCCCCAGTTACCGACACTTCTCCCCTCTTCCAACTCACCCCGACTAGAGAAATTGTGCCCCTTTGGCGTTCAAATTATGTACTGCCACTTGTTTTCACGACTGTATTTCTGTGGCGGCTCTTCACTTTCTGGTCGTATTTATGAGGGTCGAGCTGCACTCCTGAGTAGGTACGACAAACCTTTACGGTCTTCATCACTTTTTGCTGGTGTACATTTTACATATTCTTCGAGTTTTTATTCATTCATGTCACTGTTTCTATCTTTTTCCAGTCTCATTAATGTTAGCATTACTTCAAACAGGAGAAACTGAAGAAAAGCACGTGGAACCTCAAACCAGTACGCACAGCTATCTGTGTAAAACAATACTGCTGCTCGTAGTATGTAGTCAGGAAACTGGAAAACAGAATAATTATGTTAAGAGTCTCTGAAAGCGGTAAGTATGAAGAGGTTCCTACTATAGCACTACAAAAGTTGCTCTAGAACTAAAAGTATCGCTGGAGATTTTTGAAAACCGGAGGTCCGTCGGATATTGTATCACAAACTCATTTAAAACAAGGTATCTGATGGTCAAATCGGTTCTCAGTTATGAATCACGAAAGGAAGTGCTCGAAATGATAAAAGATGATAAATCAGGTCTGTGTTTTTAGTTTAGTGTGTGCTGATTGTTTACCATGTACTGACCGCAGTGACGCTATCAGTATGATTCGTTGAAACGAGTTTGTATCCTTCACCAGATCAACCAAGAGTTATTTAAGAAGGAATTTTCCAGTAACGAAGTGTACAAAATTTTGTTGCTGATGCATCAGTAGCAGTGTTTTGAGGTTTTAAATAATTCATGAAATAGTTGGCGTCTTAACTTGTGCCTCAAATAATTATTTCTATGTGAGAGTTATATCTTCATTGCTGCAGCAGGCCTATTTTAGGTAGACTTATTTTAGGGCACCCAAACGTTTGAAAGGCAGCACTGTGAACTAACAGTGTATATCTCTGCGACCTTTTCGGGGAGGAGTTCACGTCACTCTTACTATCTGTTGCTTTATTATGTTGCTTCATTGCCTTCCATCATCGGAGTCGTTTTTCTACAAAATAACGTTCTCTATCAGTAATGGGTAGGGAGGTGGGAATGAGGGAGTGGGGGGGGGGGGGGGGGGAGGAAAGAGAAAGGGCAAAAGCCTCTCTCTATCGATACGTTCTATTTTAGTTGTATACTGGGTGTCTTTATATAGCCAGAGTAGTGACCTGCAAGGGTGTTGATCAGTATGTGGACACCTGTGCTACAAAGGAGTTACTTGATTTATTACAAGCAGATATAACGTTACCAATTGCGGGCTATGATATTTTGTACTAAATGTTAATCGTATGTGAAGAGAGACTGTAATTGGTGGAAAGAAATGGACTGATATGAAGCTGAAACAAAACCACAACGGAGCGAAAAACTCATTGTTTGACAGTAGGGGAGAATCCAGAATAGCCTTACTCCTACATGACTGACACGAGATTTAATGGTAGTTCTCGACTGAAGATGGCATCGACAGCTATTTTTCTTATTGAGATCACAGTGGCATAAATCAGTGTTTGGGTGACGCCGTAGTGACGTCTTGCATAAACGACACGGCTGAGCTGTATCAGAAAAAAAAAAAAAAACAAAAAAAAAGAACAGCTAAAGAGGGGCTCTTCTGCCGTTCATCATTCAACGCATTGTATCCACATTCATAATTAACATTGCCTTACAAAACTGTTATTGTTATTACACTAAAATGTCTACAATTCACTTTGACACTGAAAACATTTCCGCAAGGCGGAAACACAAGACGAATGAGCCGGTGCACTCTGTAACACACATACACAAAACAAATAAAAGTACAGGTAGTGTTTTTTGAAGAATACACCTTCAGCTACTTTGTCTGATAAATATAACATATTACCGCAGTCACGGCCTTAGAAAAGATTTATTGATATTGTTGTTAATATGACTTACATGTTGAGGAAATGGTGTGACACTGAATTGTTACTCGAACACGGAGGCAGATTAATTTCCTTTTTAGTTGTCTCTCTAATACACGTAGCACTAAATACAGAAAATTATGAGGAAAGGAGTTCTCGAATTCTTTATCTGTAGTACGATATACACAAAACATTGAGATTCGTGAGGATATTCTTTACAAAGAACTGCTGGAATCTGAAGTATGTACACGCTCACATATACAGGGTGATTCAAAAAGAATACCACAACTTTAGGAATTTAAAACTCTGCAACGACAAAAGACAGAGCTAAGCACTATCTGTCGGCGAATTAAGGGAGCTATAAAGTTTCATTTAGTTGTACATTTGTTCGCTTGAGGCGCTGTTGACTAGGCGTCAGCGTCAGTTGATTCTAAGATGGCGACCGCTCAACAGAAAGCTTTTTGTGGTATTGAGTACGGCAGAAGTGAATCGACGACAGTTGTTCAGCGTGCATTTCGAACGAAGTATGGTGTTAAACCTCCTGATAGATGGTGTATTAAACGTTGGTATAAACAGTTTACAGAGAATGGGTGTTTGTGCAAAGGGAAAAGTTCTGGACGGCCGAGAACGAGTGATGAAAATGTAGCACGCATCCAGGAAGTATTTGTTCGCAGCCCAGGAAAATCGACTCGCAGAGCTAGCAGAGAGCTGCAAATTCCACAATCAACTGTATGGAGAGTCCTACGAAAAAGGTTAGTTATGAAACCTGAACGTCAACTACCCGAGGCGATGGATCGGCCGCCAGGCAGCCCGTGACAGAGCACTTCATCACTGGCCTCCAAGAAGCCCTGATCTTACCCCCTGCGATTTTTTCTTATGGGGGTATGTTAAGGATATGGTGTTTCGGCCACCTCTCCCAGCCACCATTGATGATTTGAAACGAGAAATAACAGCAGCTATCCAAACTGTTATGCCTGATATGCTACAGAGAGTGTGGAACGAGTTGGAGTATCGGGTTGATATTGCTCGTGTGTCTGGAGGGGGCCATATTGAACATCTCTGAACTTGTTTTTGAGTGAAAAAAAACCTTTTTAAATACTCTTAGTAATGATGTATAACAGAAGGTTATATTATGTTTCTTTCATTAAATACACATTTTTAAAGTTGCGGTATTCTTTTTGAATCACCCTGTATTTCGAATTTAATGTAGTACAATGTATATATCTCGTTTTACGGACAAAATCTCCATGTGAATATACCAAATAAGGTTCTCCATCTTCAATTCGTTAAAAATAATACTTGGTCTTCTTTGAGAGAGACGCAGAAGCGATAACCGTTGCATAAAAGGCCAAGGACGCTTTCTTATACAACGGAGGTCTGGTTTGCTGCCAAGTTCAATGATAAGAGGAATCGGACCATTGCGTATCCCTCTTCCTGTCGTTTTCGTTAACCAGCGCAGCTGAAAGCGGCGACACGAAATCTACTCTTCGGTAGAGTCAGTCAGTAGGCAAAAGGTTCGCTTTGTTTTCGTGTAGTGCTATAACCTTTGTTTAGCCAATCATCATTAATTACATCCCAACCCATTTTAGAGTCTACATTTTACAAACGGCATGTGAGTTAGTTTCTTTGAATTACTGACTGATTCATTACAGACATTTGAAACGCTTATATATGTGAAAAATGCTCACTTTTTTCTATGTAGTCTGTCCGTTCTTACTCTGGTTGTGCGACGCCATTTTAAGTCTTGCTGTCACCATCCCAATTTTTTTCAAATCATTACAGGAAAAATCCTGAATGGATCCTACAGACACATCTACCCATCGTCGTTAAAATAGAAGAGTACTCAGTTTGCAGCTAACAAGCCGTCTAAGAACGGTGACATTCACTTTTAGCTATCTGTGAACTGCTACGAAACTCAAACAAAACCACCTACAACGATGCTCCCATTATCAACCATCATTAAGTGGCTAATGTCCACAGAGCTCAAAGTGTACCGAATCTGTACGCCATAGGAAAAGGGCAGAGGAACAGCAGACGACAAAGTTCAAGGTCACGTCTTCGTTTTAACCCTCAACATACCAAGTTTAAGTAATCAACGTTGTCTTCTGGGCATCCCAAGTCCTTTTTTTAAATTTCTCAACATAGTAATTTAGGGGTTTACTCAAATTAGGTTCTTTGTATATCCACAAGTATAATTAAATACAACAAGCATTGTTTACATAGAGTATCATGTTTATTTCAACTCTATTCAGTGTTTCAAACAATTTTAGACGTAGCTCACCACTGCTACCCCGTCTGAGATTACATATTTTGATGAATAATGGCGAGTTTTATTGCTATCAAAGTTCCTGCCGTGGTAATGTTCTTCTTGAGCAAAAATTCTGCAGTTGGCAGGGAGGCAAAAAAATTGTCAATAGTTGCACCTCCTCCAGATCCAATTCACAAAGTTTACGGTGTCCCTGACTTTTCTCTCACCCTTTCCCCGGAAGCTTCTCGGTGTAGACTTGCATGTTGAACAAATATACGTATTCAAGTCTGCAGCTGCCAAAACCTAGTTCCATTATTTTGTGGTTTTTGATTTCATACCCTGTTTCATTGGGCACACGCCACGAAATGTGACTAATCCTCATCATCCGTCATCAAATGGTTTGGAAAACTCTTACAATTTCCTTCATTTCCAATCCAAACACCGCGTATGGCTGCAAGTTTATCTTTTTCTTTTCGTTGAGCATGTGTTGCTTATTGTCAACCCTGATAAACTGAAAGGTACGCACAAACCGATCGCGTGCCATGGCAATAGAGAAAACTACACGGTGAGTGTTTTAGACTGTTGTGCACTTTACAGAAATTGAGTTCTTTCGGCACCGAAGAGATCCAACAATCAGAAGCACACCAAAGAACGCTCTCAGTTCGAAGTAATCTACATCTGTCCATATTCCCATTCTGTTTGGAACAGTATTTGTATTGTAATGCTGAACAGCACGTGACGCTTCAGCTTGGGTGAAGGTGGAATAGTACCTACAATCTGCTCATCAAACAACATGTTCAAAACTTCTAACACTGTGGTTTCAAGATCATTTGCTTGCGTTGGCCCGTTAGATTCGTTGGCAATGTCATACTGACGGCAGCAATTCATTGGGGTACTGAACTTGTCCTGTTTTGTCCTGACTTTACAGTGGACTTAATATCCTTCATCGGAATTCTCATCCGAATTATCGCTGGCAGTGTCACTTTCTTTTGTATTCACTTCAAGGTTACCTTCCGATTCTGACGCAACTCATGGTGGAATAAAATCCTCTTCACATTCGCTCAAGACTTCTTCCAGGTCACTGACTTCACATTCATTCAGGATCCAAAGAATTTAAAAAACTGTGATTTGCTAGCGGGGCAATTTTTAAAAACAACAACGTTCACATAGTGAAGAAAATAAAATAAAAGTACAGTATGTGATCAAAAGTATCCGGACACCCCCAAAAACATACTTTTTTAGTATTAGGGGCATTGTGCTGCCTCCTACTGCCAGGCAATCCACATCAGCGACCTCAGTAGTCATTAGACAACGTGAGAGAGAAGAGCAGAGCGCTCCGCGGAACTCACGGACTTCGAACGTGGTCAGGTGATTGGGTGTCACTTGTGTCATACGCCTGTACGCGAGGTTTCCACACTCCTAAACATCTCTAGGTCCACACGTACAGCACAAAAGCGTACAGGCGATCTCGTCTGTTGATTGGCAGAGACCGCCGATTGTTGAAGAGGGTCGTATTGAGTAATAGGCAGACATCTATCCAGACCATCACACAGGAATTCCAAACTCCATCAGGAGCCACTGCAAGTACTATGACGGTTAGACGGCAGGTGAGAAAATTAGGATTCCATGGTCGAGTGGCTCCTCATAAGCCACACAACGCCTCGCTTCGTGTAAGCAGCGTAAACAATGGACGAGTGAAGTGGAAAAACGTTGTGTGGAGTGACGAATGTGGCATTGCTATGGTAGGGTGTGGGTATGTCGAATGCCCGGTGAACGTCATCTGCCAGCGTGTGTAGTGCGAACAATAAAATTCAGAGGCCGTGGTGTTATGGTGTGGTCGTGTTTTTCATGGATGGGGCTTGCGCCCCTTGTTGTTTTGCGTGGCACTATCACAGCACAGCCCTACATTTATGTTTTAAGCACCTTCTTGTTTCCCACCGTGGAAGGGAAATTCAATTATGCCTATTGCATCTTTCAACACGTTCGAGCATCTGTTCATAATGCACGGAGTGTGGCGATGTGGTTACACAACAATAACATCCCTCTAATGGACTGGTCTGCACAGGGTCCTGATCTGAATGCTATAGAACAGCTTTGGGATGGTTTGCAACGCCGACTTCGTACCAGGCCTCACCGACCGACATTAATACCTCTCCTCATTACAGCACTCCGTGAAGAATGGGCTGCCATTCCCCAAGAAACTTACCAGCAACGGTTTGAACGTATGCCTGCGAGAGTGGAAGCTGTCATCAAGGCTAAGGGTGGGCGAACACCGTACTGAATTGGAGCATCACCGATGGAGGGCGCGACGAACTGTTTTCTGCCCGGTGTCCGGATACTTTTGATCACATGGGGTATAGTAATATGTAACATAGCACACAAATCGGGGTGCTGCCAGGATCCATAGCGTGTTTTCATTCTTAAATACTTTTTATAAACATATCATATGTCTCATTACGTAATACATGAACCCTAAACAGACGCATGGAATATATAGAAACAACAAATTTGTTCTTACAGCTGCATCAGTATCACAAAAGATCATTCTCTGGGTACCTTGGAAGACACAACTTGGTATGTTAAGGGTTAAATGGCGTACGCAACATATTACGGTCGATGTAATCGTCATTTGTTCGCAATTGTTTTCACACATGCGTACAACAAAGTCAGAGATCACACCACATTCACCGACCTGAAATAATTCTTCGTTTAGTTAAAGGTAAACTTCAAGTCTTGTGACCAGTCTAGTTTCTGAGCTGTGGGGAGAGTCAGGCCTTGTCTCGCCGCAGCACTAAAATGGAGGAGGGTGGCGAACCTATCGTCCCGTTCGCCTTTAACACCAGGGAAAGACACTCACACTCATTCGAAAGCAGGCTGGTTGGATCTGGAACCGTCCTGGACGGACTGGAATAAGGTAAAAATTGCATCCTATACATGGGATTGAATCCAAGCCCAAGGATGCATGGAGTCTAGGGCTTTACCCACTAGACCGCCATGGGGACTCTACAATTAGTAGAACCAGTATTCTGGTTTCCTACACACACACACACACACACACACACACACACACACACTTACCGCCAATTTTCAGTTTCTTCGCCTCAGTATTTGAACTCTTGATGAGGAGTTTTCTGATGGTACACATAGGGACATGGAAAAAGTATCGACAATGTTTGATATCGAGTACTTTCATTTGAATTCCGCTAGTTTTCTACTCGAAACTTTTCAATTGATATTCTTACTCATACCAATATATTACAGCAGATGTCTTGTCGAAAGATCATAAAACGATTTATTACATTTTTGATTTTTACACAGGATTTTAGTCACATGATTTGGTACCAAGACGTAACTACTGAACGCGCGACCACGAACAAGCCAACAATTAAATGACAGCTATGCGTGCAACATACCGAGTGAACGAATAAATCTGCGGCACTTCGACGACCTTGGTAATGTTTCATTTGCAGGTTTTTCACCTGTAATTCACTCGTTTGGACTATTCGACTAACTTGTTTTTGTTAATTTGTTCTGTAATTTCATACCACAAGTTCGCAATTTCTAGAAATTGGGTAGATAATTTTCTTGCAATTCTTTTGCCAGAAAGATACCTTTTATAATAAAAATCACGGTTTATGTGTAGATATGTTATGTTCGAATGCGCGTCCTTAGCTATGATTCAACGGAAATTACACAGCACGACAAAATTAAAATTGTCGTTCATTCAGCAGCGTACGATGGCTCAGAGTGACTTACGACCTTCTTCTGTAACGGTGCAAAAAACTTGGCGCCCTGCGACGTCACTAACACGTGAAAAAAAAGGAGGCCGGTGCTCAGAAGTTCATGTGAGGTGGAAGGTAGGTTAATGACCTCACATTAGCACCAAAAAATTCTACAATTCTGCCCAAAGCTACCGTGGACATGTCACACGTTGGGGAGGTCGTCACAGCCCCTCTTTCCCACATTTCACCCCCTCTTTTGATGTCTCTGCGTTGGAGGACAGATCCTCGATATTCGGCTTTGAAATCACAAGGTTTTCTTACGTGTGGCTTGAGAAAACATTTCACCGCCAGTCAGAATCGACATGAAAAGGCTTTCGAAGGTGGCACAAAGCCCTTCAATGAAAGCACTTCCTCCCTTGTGGCGTTGACTGCCACACATTACGCGGTCGAAAACGACAGTTGGCAGTGTCATCACCAACAGGACGACGCTCGTGACAACGCTCAACACTTCTACCAACCCCTGAGTGTTTCAACCTGCTCTAAGAACATCATGTCTCTATTACATCATTAAACGTGTCTGACTCCTTTGAAGTGTAGTGCGACCACCATTCTTGCTCCGGTATACGGAGTGGAGCCAATAGGAGCCGTTTAAACATTCGATGAGTTTGAACGTGATCTGAAGCAGAAGAAAACGTTTTCATTCATTTGCATCGCAGTGAAACAGATATCGTCTTCAGCTGGATTAACTGACATACGAGGACAGCTTCCTCGCCACAGTGAGACAGCACCGCCAGCGACGGAGCTGCCGTGGATAAGCCGTTGCTGACGCTGAGACGATAAGGCGCTAACATTGGTAGGGCGGTCCACCGGTCGTCTTCATTCCTGTTTCATCAGCAGTCCAGAGGAACCGTCTCACGCGCACCCACCCGCCTACCTACCCCTTCTCCCCCCCCCTCCATCTCCCCCCCCACACCCCAAAAACACACATACACCCTGGGCTCCGTTATTAATTAGGTCGACTGTTATAAGACACATCACATACAGGGTGTTAGCAAATTATAGTTACAAATTTCTAGCACTTGTAGAGAGGGGTGAGTACACAACAAACGCACGTGAGGAAACAGCGTTACCGTCCTACACTCATTTTATTTAAGGTGTTAAGCTCACTAGCACACAACAATAAATACAAAGGATTTTTGCCCGGGGTTTTGCACCAACTCGACGTCCCGTGGACTCAACAAGTCTTTGGAAGTCCCCTGCAGAAATACTGAGCCATGCGGACTCTATAGCCGTTCATAATTCGAAAGTGCTGTTGGTGTCGGATTTTGCGCTCGAGGTCACTTCTCGATTATGTCCCACAAATGTTCGATGAGTTTCACGTCGGGCGATTTGGGTGGCCAAACCTTTTACTCGATTTGTCCAGAACACTCTTCAAACCAATCGCGAACAATTGTGGCCCGGTGACATGACGCATTGTCATTCATAAAAGTTGTGACTCTTGAAATTTTCCCGGCGTATCGAATATTCCATAAGATTTCGGGATTACAGCCGGATCTCATCGACTTCTTTCCACGATATTTCGGCTGCCAACCTTACAGCCATCTTCAGGCGAGTGTTTGACACTGGAGATTGCTAGTGCAAGTCGCTCTATTTATACTTAAAAGTGCCGCAGGCGCGCATGCGCAAGTTACCGTAGCATGCGCGCCACCTATCGATTCCAAGGCCTTCTACAATATTACTGCATCTATGGAGCGCCAACGAATGCATGAAAAAAGTAAAACATGCACACAGATGTGTCCAAAACAATAAAAGGAAAATTTTAATATTAAATTTAAAATTACTTGTCGCTCGACATGTCAGAAGCCATAAAAAGTTTTCTTTTGGTTGAAATTAAAGAAATCAACGGGTCCCAGGCCTTATTCAATAAAAAGCCGCCATCACGATTAATGAGATTTTCCGCTAAACGTATTTCGACGGATTCCTTCACAACTGAATCCCAGAAGGATCTCGATGGGGCCAAGATTTTCGTGGCCGAATAATCCATAGTATGTCCTGTGGATATACAATGTTCGGCTATGGCCGACTTACTGGGCTGTAAAAGGCGAGTGTGACGCTCATGTTCAACGCAGCGGTCGTGTACCGTGCGTGTGGTTTGACCAATGTAGGCTTTCCCACACTCGCAAGGTATTTTATAAATTCCAGCCTTCCGTAATCCCAGATCATCCTTGGCTGAGCCCAGAAGAGCACGAGTCTTTGTAGGTGGCCGGAAGATTGCTTTCACACGATGTTTCTTTAAAATTCTGCCTACTTTCGATGAAATATTCCCGACATATGGGAGAAATGCTCTGGACTTAAACACCTCCTTATCATCTTGATCTTGTGGGTGGTCACGATTTTTCCTCCTTAAAGCAGTACTGACCTGATGTGCAGAATATCCATTATGTTGAAATACCGATTTCAAGTGCTCTAATTCGTCTGCAAGGCTGTCTTTATCAGACCCGACATGTGCCCTATGCACCAACGTTCGAAGAACACCCATAGTTTGTGACGGCTGCAATCCCGAAATCTTATGGAATATTCATAAAAGTTCTTTGTTTGGTAACATGAAGTCCATGAATGGCTACAAATGGGCTGCAAGTAGCCGAACATAACTGCTTCCAGTTAATGATCCCTTCACATGGACCGCAAGACCCAGCCTATTTCATGTAACGTGGACCACACCATTACTAAATTACAACCAGCTTCCGCAGTGCGTTGATGACAACTTGGGTCCATGACTTCGTGAGGTCTGCACCACAATCGAACCCAACCATCATCTGTTACCATCTGAAATCGGGACACATCTCACAGCCGGCCGCGTGGCCGAGAGGTTCTAGGCGCTTCAGTTCGGAACCGCGTTGCTGCTACGGTCCCAGGTTCGAATCCTACCTCAGGCTTGGATGTGTGAGATGCCTTTACGTTACTTAGGTTTAAACAGTTCTAAGTCTAGGGGACTGATGACCTCAGATGTTAAATCCCATAGTGCTTAGAGACATTTGAAGCATTTGAACCACATCTGACGAGGCCACGGTTTTCCAGTCGCCTAAAGTCCGACCCACATGGTTACGAGCCCACGAGAGGCATTGAAGGCTCGCGTCGGTCGTCTGCTCCCATAACCCATTAACGTCAAATTTCGCCACACTGTCCTAACTGATACTTTCGTCGCACGTCCCCTATTGATTTCTGCGGTTATTTCACGCAGTGTTGTCTGTTAACACTGGGCGTCTTCCTGTCTTCCTCTACAGTTTTTGCTCTCTACAGCTCCCTCTAGTATCATCGAAGTCATTCCATGATGTTTTAATAGATGTCTTGTCGTCCTGTCCCTTGCTCTTGTCAGCGTTTCCACATATTCCTTGCCGGCCGCGGTGGTCTAGCGGTTCTGGCGCTGCAGTCCGGAACCGCGGGACTGCTACGGTCGCAGGTTCGAATCCTGCCTCGGGCATGGGTGTGTGTGATGTCCTTAGGTTAGTTCGGTTTAAGTAGTTCTAAGTTCTAGGGGACTTATGACCTAAGATGTTGAGTCCCATAGTGCTCAGAGCCATTTGAACCACATATTCCTTTCCTCTCATATTCTGCGCAGAACCTCCTCATTGCTTAACTTCATCTAATTTTCGAGCTTCGTCTGCAGCACCATATCTCAAATGCTCGATTCTGTTCTGCTCCGGTTTTCACAGAGACCTTCTTTCACTACCATACAATGCTGTGCTCCAAACGCACATTCTCAGAAATTTCTTCCTCAAATAAAGGCCGATATTTGATACCAGTAGACTTCTCTTGGAAACGAATTCCAATTTTGACAGTCCTAGTCTGTTTTTGATATCCTCCTCGCTCCGCTATTTTCCTGCGTAGATAGTAGAACTGCTAAACTTCATCTCCTTCGTCACCATCAATACTGATGTCAAATTTCTCGCTGTTCTCATTTCTGATACTTCTCATTATTTTCGTATTTCTTTGATTGGTTCTCAGTCCACATTCTGTACTCATTAGACTTATCATTCCATTCAGCAGATTAAGTAATTTTTCTTTACTTTTCTCAGGATAGCAATGTCATCAGCGAATCGTATCATTGATATCCTTCCACCATGAATTCTAATTCTAATCCCTAATCTTTCTTTTATTTTCATCATTGCTTCTTCGATGTATAGACTGAACAGTAGGGGCGAAAGACTATACATCCGTGTGTTACGCTCTTTTTAAACCGAGTATTTCGTTCATGGTCTTCCAATTTAATCATTCTCTCATGGCTCATGTACAGTTGTATATTACCCGTCTCTCCCTATAACTTACACTCAATTTTCCTGCATCACCAACCATCTGACATCGTCGAAACCTTTTTCCAGGATGACAAAGCCTATGAACGATTCTTGATGTTTCTTTAGTCTTGCTTCCATTATCAACAGCAACGTCAAAATTTCGTCTCTGGTGTTTTCACCTTTTCTAAAGCCAAACTAACGTCATCTAACACATCCCCAATTATCTTTTCCATTCTTTGTATATTATTCTTGTCAGCACCATGGATCCATGAGCTTCTAAGCTGACTGCGATAATTCTCGCAACTATCAGCTCTTGCAGTCTTCGGATATGTGAGGATGGCATTGTGGTGAAAGTCAGATGGCATATCGACAGACTCGTACATTCTATACACCAACGAGAATAGACGTTTTGTTACCACTTCCCCCATTGATTTTAGAAATTCTGTTGGAATGTTAGTTATCCTTTCTGCCTTATTTGATCCTAAGTCTTCCAAAGCTCTTTTAAAATCTGGTTATAATAAAGAGTCTCCTATCTCTTCTAAGTCGACTCCTGTTTCTTCTTCTATCGCATCAGACAATTTTCCCCCTCATAAACTCCTTCAATGTACTCCTTCCACCCATCAGCTCTCTCCTCTGCATTCCCGTTGCTCTCTTCGTGTTACCACCTTGGCTTTTAATTTTACAAAAGGTTGTTTTGACTTACTGAGTCAGTCTTTCCAACTATCATTGCTTTTTCGATTTCTTCACATTTTTCTTGCAGCCATTTCGTCTTAGCATCCATGCACTTCCTGTTATTCCGTTCCTCGCCGACTTGTATTTCTATATTCCTGAATTTCCCTGAACATTTTTGTACTTCCTTCTTTCGTCGATCAATTGAAGTATTCCTTTCGTTAGTAGTGGTTCCTTCACAGTTACATTCTTTGTAGGTATGCTTTTCTTTCCAACTTCAGTGATTGCCCTTTTTAGAGATGTCCATTCCTCTTCAACTGTACTGCCTACTGCGCTATAGCTTATTGCTTTATCTCTAGCCTTAGAGAACTTCAAGCTTTTCTCGTCATTCGTTAGTACTTTCGTATCCCATTTCTTTGGGTGTTGGTTCTTTGTGACAATCTCTTAAACTTGAGCCTACTTTTCACAACTACTTCATTGTGATGCGAGCCTATATCTGCTCCCGGGTGCGCCTTACTATCCAGTACCTGATTTCGGAATCCTCCTCTGATCACGACGCAACCTAACTAAAATCTTTCCGTATCTCCGGACCTTTTCCTAGTATACCTCCTGCTCTTGTGTATCTTGAGCAGAGTACTCGCTATTACTAGCTGAAATTAATCTTGCTCCTCTCTCATTCCTAGTAAGAAACTCATATTCTCCTGTAACACTATCCTGTGCTCCTTCCCCGACAACCGAGTTCCAATGGCCCATGACTGTTAGATTTTCATCTCCCTTCACGTGCCGTGTTGCCCGTTCAGTATCCTCATACACTTTCTCTACCTGTTCATCTTCAACTTGCGACATGAACTATCATTGTCGGTGTTGGTTTGCTGTTAATTCTGATTAGAACAACTCTATCACTGATTTGTTCTCAGTAACACACTCTCTGCCCTAGCTTCCTATTTAGAAGGTATCCTTCTCTTGTTATATTATTTTCTGTTGCTATTGATACCACCCTACATTTATCTCACCAGAAATCCTTGTCTTCTTTCCATTTCACTTCATTGACCCCAACTGTATCTAGACTGAGCCTTTGCATTTCCTTTTACAGATGTTCTAGCTTCCGTGCCACGTTCATGCGTCTGACATTCCACACCCTGACGTGTAGAACGCTATCCTTTCGTTGGTTATCCAGTCTTTTCCTTATGGCCACCTTCCCTTTGGCAGTCCCCTCGCAGAGATTCGAATGGAATCTATTCCGAAATATTTTGCCACCTGAGCGGTCACCATGAATTTTTTTCAGTTACAGACCACATGTTCTATGGTTACTTATTATGCGTCTTTAATGCAGTAGTTTCCATTGCCTTCTGCATCATTATGCTGTTGATCATTACTGATTCTTCCGCTTTAGGGGCAGTTTCCCACCCCAAGTGCAAGAGAGTGCTCTTGAACGTCGGTCCGATCCTCCTCCCTCTTTGACAAGGCCTTTTGTAGAATGGGGGTGACATCTTGTACAGGAAGAGTTCGACCCCCATAGCCGATTATTATTCAAACTTTAAACGGCGGCGGGGTTCAAACCCAGGACTGAGGACGTTTTGATAATTAGTCAATGACGCTAGCCCTTCTCCACTGGTGTCTAGTAGTGAAGTACACTCCTGGAAATTGAAATAAGAACACCGTGAATTCATTGTCCCAGGAAGGGGAAACTTTATTGACACATTCCTGGGGTCAGATACATCACATGATCACACTGACAGAACCACAGGCACATAGACACAGGCAACAGAGCATGCACAATGTCGGCACTAGTACAGTGTATATCCACCTTTCGCAGCAATGCAGGCTGCTATTCTCCCATGGAGACGATCGTAGAGATGCTGGATGTAGTCCTGTGGAACGGCTTGCCATGCCATTTCCACCTGGCGCCTCAGTTGGACCAGCGTTCGTGCTGGACGTGCAGACCGCGTGAGACGACGCTTCATCCAGTCCCAAACATGCTCAATGGGGGACAGATCCGGAGATCTTGCTGGCCAGGGTAGTTGACTTACACCTTCTAGAGCACGTTGGGTGGCACGGGATACATGCGGACGTGCATTGTCCTGTTGGAACAGCAAGTTCCCTTGCCGGTCTAGGAATGGTAGAACGATGGGTTCGACGACGGTTTGGATGTTCCGTGCACTATTCAGTGTCCCCTCGACGATCACCAGTGGTGTACGGCCAGTGTAGGAGATCGCTCCCCACACCATGATGCCGGGTGTTGGCCCTGTGTGCCTCGGTCGTATGCAGTCCTGATTGTGGCGCTCACCTGCACGGCGCCAAACATGCATACGACCATCATTGGCACCAAGGCAGAAGCGACTCTCATCGCTGAAGACGACACGTCTCCATTCGTCCCTCCATTCACGCCTGTCGCGACACCACTGGAGGCGGGCTGCATGATGTTGGGGCGTGAGCGGAAGACGGCCTAACGGTGTGCGGGACCGTAGCCCAGCTTCATGGAGACGGTTGCGAATGGTCCTCGCCGATACCCCAGGAGCAACAGTGTCCCTAATTTGCTGGGAAGTGGCGGTGCGGTCCCCTACGGCACTGCGTAGGATCCTACGGTCTTGGCGTGCATCCGTGCGTCGCTGCGGTCCGGTCCCAGGTCGACGGGCACGTGCACCTTCCGCCGACCACTGTCGACAACATCGATGTACTGTGGAGACCTCACGCCCCACGTGTTGAGCAATTCGGCGGTACGTCCACCCGGCCTCCCGCATGCCAACTATACGCCCTCGCTCAAAGTCCGTCAACTGCAAATACGGTTCACGTCCACGCTGTCGCGGCATGCTACCAGTGTTAAAGACTGCGATGGAGCTCCGTATGCCACGGCAAACTGGCTGACACTGACGGCGGCGGTGCACAAATGCGGCGCAGCTAGCGCCATTCGACGGCCAACACCGCGGTTCCTGGTGTGTCCGCTGTGCCGTGTGTGTGATCATTGCTTGTACAGCCCTCTCGCAGTGTCCGGAGCAAGTATAGTGGGTCTGACATACCGGTGTCAATGTGTTCTTTTTTCCATTTCCAGGAGTGTATAATGCCTGACATCTGTTATCCTCGGCACAGTCTTGACACTGTAGATCTCGGTATATTGAATTCCCTACCGTTCTCTGAAATGGAATGCTCCACAACCCTAGCACCAACTACCACTGGACGTTTAGAGTATGTTAAGTCGCGCCGTGCGTCCATAGTCATATCGGGAATCTGTTCACATGAATCAGCTGAGTACAGTTGAGAGCTCCGCCAATGCATTGCTCTTTTATACCTTGTGTACATGATACTGCCGCCGTCTGTGTATGTGAATATCGTTATCCCATGGCTTATGGCATATCAGTATACAGTGAAACACATCTCATTTTATTTCCCGCTCACGATACCTTCCAAACAGCAAATTGAGGCCCGTAGGTTGGTTACATCTCCCTAGATTTTCATTCTCGAATACTGCTAAGTTACCTGGGATTGTTAGAAGATCTACAAAATAGAAGTAGAAGGTGTTCAGAGATATCCTGATAACGTCGTAGCAGGCCGGTAGACCTAAAAAAAAAAAAAAAAAAGCCGACCGCGGTGGTCTCGCGGTTCTAGGCGCGCAGTCTGGAACCGTGCGACTGCTACGGTCGCAGGTTCGAATCCTGCCTCGGGCATGGATGTGTTTGATGTCCTTAGGTTAGTTAGGTTTAAGTAGTTCTAAGTTCTAGGGTACTGATAACCACAGCAGTTGAGTCCCATAGTGCTCAGAGCCATTTTGAACCTAAAAAAAAAGTTATAACACAGACAATAACTGGATTTTCGTATAAAGAAAGCTGCTACAGTCCTCATGAAACCTTAGTGAGCTAATTTGGAGAGCTGGTATTTGAGGTGTAGCAGCCGTATTGCGTGCTGTGTGATTCAAGGAAACAAAAGACATCACGGGGGATTTGGAGCCAACTAGACATAATTTTTCTCTAATTGCAAGTTCCAATCGGAAGGGAAGAGGCAATGACTAAAAATGGTTCAATGTACTCTGGACCAGCCCGCCCACCTAGCCGTGCGGTCTAACGCGTTGCTTCCCGAACGGGAAGGCGTGCCAGTCCCCAGCACGAATCCGCCCGGCTGATTAGTGTCGAGGTCCGGTGTCCCGACCGGCCTGTGAATAGTTTTTAATGCGGTTTTCGATCTGCCTCGGCGAATGTGGGCTGCTTCCCCCTATTCCGCCTCAGTTACAATATATCGGTGATTACTGCGCAAACACTGTCTCCACGTACGCGTACACCATAATTCAAAAATGGTTCCAATGGCTCTAAGTACTATGGGACTTAACATCTGAGGTTATCAGTCCCCTAGACTTAGAACTTCTTAAACCTAACTAACCTAAGGATATCACACAGATCCATGCCCGAGGCAGGATTCGAACCTGTGACCGTAGCAGGCACGCGGTTCCGGACTGAAGCGCCTAGAACCGCTCGGCCACAGCTGTTGGCACACCATAATTACTCTACCACGCAAACAGTTGGGGTTACACTCGTCTGATATGTGACATTCCCGGGGAGGAGGAGGGGGGGGGCCGGGGGGCACTGGGGGCTGAACCGCACAAAATCTCTGGGTTCGGTGTCGGGCGGCGGTGTGGTGGCCTGTTGTGGGGTTTTGAACCACTAAGGGTACGGCGGGACGAAGCCTCTCCGTCGTTTGTGGGTCCCCGGTTCAAAACACAGTACACAATATACACACACTCTGGGCAATGCACAGCTTAGTGTTGGCAGGTTACAGAATTATTCTAAAGCGCCTCCGAGGTTTCACAAGACGACTGTGCGAAAACTGTAAGACATATAAAAATGACGCACACCGATGGATGGAGCATCTCCCCAGATTTTGGCTTGCAGTACGCATCATGCTGTAGTTTCATAACATACTACTGTGGGGCAGGCATTTGAGAATACGACGCATATTGCAGCAAGAAAGTGTAGACTTCATCTTGGAACGTAGACGGTGATCTACCACACTTTCTTCTTGATGTTTCTGTTTACCTCAATGCAGAAATGCCTCATTGTTGGATTCGTCGTGTTTCTCATCATGACTTTCCTCTTCTTCAGTGGCACCACGGTCACCTGATTTAACTGCATTTAATTTCTTCTTGTGGTATAACGTCAAATATCATATGTTCCTGCCTCCATTGCCATTTAATTTCTTTCAATAAAGGATGAGTAATGTGGGAGCTGATTACCATGCAGTGTAGGGGCGTGTGTGTTACTGACGTCTGCAGAATCACAGACTGTGGCCGTACAGTGCTGAGGATGTGTAATGTGTGTTAAACAGTTGGAGAGGTGCCGTATCCACTGGTAAGTGTCTATTTTCTGAATGTCTTGTGGTTTTTGCACTATCGTCTTATGAAACACGAAATAGGAGATAGCTAAAAAAAGTCCACGTTCGACCAATACTTGAATATTGTTCGTCAGTCTTCGATCTGTACCATGTAGGTTGGGTAGAGGAAATAGAGATGTTTCAAAGAAGAGCAGGTTGTTTCGATACAGGTTCCTTTAACAAGCGTGAAAGAATCACTGAGGTTCCAGTGCCAGACGGTGAAAGGGTGGTGTGGTTTAGTTTCTAGAAGAGTCAACCAATATATTGCTTTCTCCGACGTATATCTCACGAAAGAACCGTGGAGGTGGAATTAGAAAGGTACGAGGCTCTTCCTGCGAACCACTGGCGACTGGAGTAGGAAGGGGGGGGGGGGGGAGTGACACTGGTACATGAAGTAACCTCCGTCACACACCGCAAGGAGGCGAGCGAAATTTAGACGCAAATGTAGATGTAGATGGAGGTACTTAAAAATAGCCCCATGTCTTCTACATCGTCCCATCACGTTAATGTAACCTCTTCTCAAAAGCCTCAAAAGCCACCTTTTGCAGTGCGGGCCACTGTGAGACGGGCAGAAAGAAATCCGATGAGGTTCCGAAAGGTACCTAAAGAGATGTGGAGACATATCGACTCCAGTGCTGTGGCCAGCTACGCGAGGTTTCTCAGGCAAGGATCCATGACGCGAACAGCCCGATTGAGGTGTTCCCACAGATTCTCGACTGGGTTTTAATCCGTGGAGCTTGGTGATAGGCGAGTGCGTTGATCTTATCCTGGTATTCTTCGAACCACGCACGTTCGCTACTAATAGTTTGGAACGTTTCATTGTCCTGCTGGCAGATGCCATTTTGCCCAGGAAAAAACAAAACGCATATGTTACGGCGTAAAGTGAAGCATCGGCTTGCCAGTCGAAAAGAGGGAGCAGAGAGGGCTGTGCAGAAGACGTCAGCCAACTACACGCTGATCGACCACTCTCCAGGACGACAACGCGACGGCAGCGGACTCTATGCGAACAGGACGTAAGCGCCGCGCCGACTGGTCGCGGACCAGTTCTACAGCAGCGTCAAGACTAGCAATTAGGGTTGAGGTTGGATTGGGTTGTTTGGGGGAGGAGACCAGACAGCAAGGTCATCGGTCTCATCGGATTCGGGAAGGACAGGGAAGGAACTCGGCCGTGCCCTTTCAAAGGAACTATCCCAGCATTTGCCTGGAGCGATTTGGGGAAATAAAGAAAACCTAAATCAGGATGGCTGGGCGCTGGATACTAGCACGTAGGACAGAACTGTCTACACTCGTTACTTTGTTTGTACATTCCATGTAGCTCGAACTTGGAAATGTTATGCTTAAGAACCTCGCTTATTTTGTCTGTCGCCATTTCTTGCGACACATCTGTTTAACACAAAGTTAAGTATATTGAATTTTTCCTCTTCTACTAGAACTCATTAATACGGTTGTCTTGAATGTTATCTAGCAATCCGAGAAAGCAGGTTTCCTAGACTCCCCATAGTTGACGACTAGGCAGTATTCAACAGCCTGTAGTGGCGGTCAAGAACCGCAGGAATATATGCATACGTGTATGTTGATGCATTGAGCCTTTCAGAATGACGAGATCACCCAGAAAACGCTACGCAAACATCCCTGAGACCATAACGCTCGACCTTCGACCTGAACTCTGAAACTTCCCCTTAGAAAATTAAGAAGGACAGTGCTGGAAAAACTCTGAATTATTTGATTTTCAAACAACTGAGCAAAACTCAACGTACTCAGACAGTTTTTTCTTTACTTATTCTGATCATCACTGAATTGACACATAATATTTTTTAGCCCAACGCAATCTGACTTTCAATAATCCCTACCAAAGAATAGCCCTGACTAACAATAACTTATACCTTTCATTAATCACTTACGTCACAAAAATCTTCGTTACTCGAACTACTGCAATATAGCGAGCGCCAATACTGCCAGCTAAATAAAAGTTTCTAACTAGTGAAGGCACTTACGACTGATAGGCATAGGTGGCACATGAAAGATTTTGATAGAGAAAAAACAATGTATTTACCTTAATAGTGTTCAAAAGTCATTATATATATATATATATATATATATATATATATATATATATATATATATATACGTTTCGTCAAAAAATGTATATACACTTTGAACTGTCAGACAATTTATTTCCCGTTCTACAAGGTTAAATATCTGTGAGAAAGTAATGTTTTGTTTCTTCAACAGTGGCAAGGAAGTAACTGCAACATGGCGGACGTGCGTTTGAGCTTTGAAGCGCGGAAGCAGATAATTAAGTGGTATTGGAAGTTTGAGAATGTAGCTGCGGTTCGAAGACAGTGGAGAAATGAGTGTGGTGCAGAATTACCTTCAAGGTTAACAGATACACGTCTACGAGACAAATTCGAAATTCATGGAACAGTGTGTGATGTGCATAAAGGTCGATCAGGGCGCCTTCGTACAGCTACAAGTGATGATTCCACAACTGCGTTCTTGGAACTGTTTCAGCGTTCGCCTCAAAAATCTTCAAGGCAAGCGGCATGTGAGAGTAATGTAAGTGCTAATAGTGTGCTACGCATTCTGAAGAAAGGGAAGTTTCGTGTGTTCATTCCAAGGCTGGTGCAACAGCTAAGTGACGACGATCCAGATCAAAGGTTAAAATTTTGTGAATGGGTTCAGGAGATGGTAGACGTGAACCAGGATTTATGGGTAGCATAATTTGGTCGGATGAAGCCCATTTCAAACTCACTGGAACTGTCAATAGGCAGAATTGTGTGTACTGGGCTGAAAATAGTCCTCACATTACAGTTGAACAGGCTGTGAATTTGCCTGGTGTAAATGTGTGGTGTGGTTTGTCTGCAAGGAGACTCATTGGGCCATTCCTCTTTGAAGGTACTATTACGGGAGAAACGTACCTAACAATGCTTGCTTACTCCATATTCCCTGCCATTCGTGCATTATACGGTAATGATGAGTTTTATTTCCAACAAGATGGCACCCCGCCGCACTATCATAGGGACGTACGAGCGTACCTGGATCACAATGTGCCAGGCCAGTGGATAGGACGCAGGGGACCAATCGAGTTTCCTGCGCGCTCTGCAGACCTCACGCCGCTGGATTTCTTCTTATGGGGCACAGTAAAAGATGAGGTGTACAAACATGAACTACGTAACCTGCACACACTTTGGCATGAGATTCAGGCGGTGTGCGCTGAAATCTCATTGGACACTTTGGTACGATGCACGGAATCAGTGGTGACTCATACTCAGAAATGTATTGATGCTGAAGGCCACCAGCTTGAACATTAATCACATTTGCAAAGTACATTTATTTTTCCAATTTGACTTTAAGCTTTCCATTTCCAGAAATTTAACATTGTAGAACAGGAAATAAATTTTCTATGACGTTTCAAAGTGTGTATACATTTGTTTGACGCACCCTATAATATATATATATATATATATATATATATATATATATATATATATATATATATATATATATACTCCTGGAAATGGAAAAAAGAACACATTGACACCGGTGTGTCAGACCCACCATACTTGCTCCGGACACTGCGAGAGGGCTGTACAAGCAATGATCACACGCACGGCACAGCGGACACACCAGGAACCGCGGTGTTGGCCGTCGAATGGCGCTAGCTGCGCAGCATTTGTGCACCGCCGCCGTCAGTGTCAGCCAGTTTGCCGTGGCATACGGAGCTCCATCGCAGTCTTTAACACTGGTAGCATACCGCGACAGCGTGGACGTGAACCGTATGTGCAGTTGACGGACTTTGAGCGAGGGCGTATAGTGGGCATGCGGGAGGCCGAGTGGACGTACCGCCGAATTGCTCAACACGTGGGGCGTTAGGTCTCCACAGTACATCGATGTTGTCGCCAGTGGTCGGCGGAAGGTGCACGTGCCCGTCGACCTGGGACCGGACCGCAGCGACGCACAGATGCACGCCAAGACCGTAGGATCCTACGCAGTGCCGTAGGGGACCGCACCGCCACTTCCCAGCAAATTAGGGACACTGTTGCTCCTGGGGTATCGGCGAGGACCATTCGCAACCGTCTCCATGAAGCTGGGCTACGGTCCCGCACACCGTTAGGCCGTCTTCCGCTCACGCCCCAACATCGTGCAGCCCGTCTCCAGTGGTGTCGCGACAGGCGTGAATGGAGGGACGAATGGAGACGTGTCGTCTTCAGCGATGAGAGTCGCTTCTGCCTTGGTGCCAATGATGGTCGTATGCGTGTTTGGCGCCGTGCAGGTGAGCGCCACAATCAGGACTGCATACGACCGAGGCACACAGGGCCAACACCCGGCATCATGGTGTGGGGAGCGATCTCCTACACTGGCCGTACACCACTGGTGATCGTCGAGGGGACACTGAATAGTGCACGGAACATCCAAACCGTCATCGAACCCATCGTTCTACCATTCATAGACCGGCAAGGTAACGTGCTGTTCCAACAGGACAATGCACGTCCGCATGTATCCCGTGCCACCCAACGTGCTCTAGAAGGTGTAAGTCAACTACCCTGGCCAGCAAGATCTCCGGATCTGTCCCCCATTGAGCATGTTTGGGACTGGATGAAGCGTCGTCTCACGCGGTCTGCACGTCCAGCACGAACGCTGGTCCAACTGAGGCGCCAGGTGGAAATGGTATGGCAAGCCGTTCCACAGGACTACATCCAGCATCTCTACGATCATCTCCATGGGAGAATAGCAGCCTGCATTGCTGCGAAAGGTGGATATACACTGTACTAGTGCCGACATTGTGCATGCTCTGTTGCCTGTGTCTATGTGCCTGTGGTTCTGTCAGTGTGATCATGTGATGTATCTGACCCCAGGAATGTGTCAATAAAGTTTCTCCTTCCTGGGACAATGAATTCACGGTGTTCTTATTTCAATTTCCAGGAGTATATATATATATATATATATATATATATATATATATATATATATATATAAAATGGTTCAAATGGCTCTGAGCACTATGGGACTCAACTTCTGAGGTTATTAGTCCCCTAGAACTTAGAACTAGTTAAACCTAACTAACCTAAGGACATCACAAACATCCATGCCCGAGGCAGGATTCGAACCTGCGACCGTAGCGGTCCTGCGGTTCCAGACTGCAGCGCCTTTAACCGCACGGCCACTTCGGCCGGCTATATATATATATATATATATAATTTTGTGATATCAAATTAAACAAATTTCCTTTTTCTGACGGACACACATCCAGATCGCCCACTCATAGTAACCTCGTAGTAACCTGGCATCTCTCTCCGCACATCCATCACTGCTGGCGGCTCACCTCCAACTGCCCAAAGCTACGCGCTGTTCACATCCAACTGCCCAACACTACACTAGCGATTATTCCAGCAATGAGTCCAACCAGCCACAGACTGCACACAGTGCAGTCAGCTATTTTCATACAGAGCACTATGTGGCATTACCAACATAAAAAACTAAACAGCCTACTTACACCCTAATGACGATTGTTGCAGGCGGTTTGCTTTCAAATGTTTAACGCTGCACATGCCAACGGCCATCTTTGCTATGGAGCCTCAAATGCGGTCACCAGAAAAAAAGAAGTGAAAAAGGGAAACACCTTCAGCGGGCGTCCAGTTGCGGTACTGGCGGGTGAAATCCATTCTTCGTCGCTGATGAACAGCAGTCACTGTTAAAGTGCGCGTCATTTATGACGGCGGCCGAGTTTAGGTTCGTTTTGCTCATCTGATGTCACAAAATACAATCAGCCAATGAACAAAAACGACGTTGCCAGAGCTCGACTGCAGTGCAGAGCACAGACGAGTGTCTTCAGTTTTAGAAACGTTCAGTCATAAACAAAGTAATTCAACAAAAGCAGTGTCTTGATAGCAGACTTTCTTGTATAGAAAGTTTGGAAAAATCAGTCTTCATACCAATTGCTTCTTATTCTATTAATTAATTAAACCAAACAAGCAATAAGTCTCCTAATTCAGGCGATTGCAAGGAAAGGTGTTTGAATCATTCTCACTAACCGCTTTTTCGCAATAAAGAACAGCGGTAATTGTTCATTTCCTATTGTACTTCGACGAAACGTGAGTAATTCATAATCATACCAACAGTGTTTGTCGGTATTTTGCGTTATATCTTAAAGTCCTCTGGGAAAGATACAGAACCGCGAGTTACGTTAGTGTAATGGATGAAGTGTGTGGCTGCTAAGCGAAAGGTTCTGAGTTCAAGTCTCGATTGGTGCTTAATATTTTCATTATTTTAAAAACAATATCGAAGTGTCTTACTTCATGAATTTTATTCATTTGAATGTAATTTTTTGAAATTTCTAGTGGCAACTAAAATCGACCATACGGAAAGTATACGCTATGGACTTTTACATCTGCAAACTCTGCAAAATTTCGTGCAATGGTTTACTACATCTAATGCTGCACAATAACTGCGTTGAACATCGAAACAAAATTAAGTCATTTATGGGGGGAACGTATCAGTCAAGAAGATGGGTAAAAATCAAATTTTTGGGCCAAATAGTTTTTGTGAAATCGAATGATAAAGTGTGTCAAAGCAGTCAAAACACCATGTGTCTGCACAGGCGAGCAGTGCAATGATGACAAAATCGCGCACGCCGCGGAATGCATGTTTCTGTAGCAGCGAAAGGGTTAATGCGGCCGTGGTGGCTTTACTTCAGAAACTGCGCGGTCCCCCCTAAACGTAAGTTTCCGAACTATACTATGGCGCTGCTTCTCTTGGCGCGTACAACTGGCAACGCAGCAATCTCCCGCGTCTGGGCGGGCATGCGCGAACCGCCAACATAAAAGAATTGAAGTATAGTGTATGAGCGAGGTGCCTGCTGCAGAGGCAATATGAAGTAACGTTCGCTGAACGGTCGTTGAGGAATGCTGTTGGTGGCTCCTAGGTATACCTGGGCGGTCAGTTGCTGCACAAATTGCACGTTTATTTGCCAACACAAAAAAATGGTTCAAATGGCTCTGAGCACTATGGGACTTAACTTCTAAGGTCATCAGTCTCCTAGAACTTAGAACTACTTAAACCTAACTAACCTAAGGACATCACACACATCCATTCCCGAGGCAGGATTCGAACCTGCGACCGTAGCGGTCGCGCGGTTCCAGACAGTAGCGCCTTTAACCGCTTGGCCACCACGGCCGGCTTTGCCAACACACATCCCTGCAGTCGTCATTCACGACTGCAATCTATGGCTAGTGGTGCACCAAAGTTGTCTCAGAGCTGATTTTAGATGGCGCCGTTTTCCCTGCACAGAATACTTTACCTACGGTGACTCGCGAACAGTTTAGAAGCGTAGCCGTTTCTGAAGTGCTTTACATTTTGCTCTTCTGTAAAAAAAATTTCTCCGCATTACGGCAAGGACTGCGGTGTCTTCTGCATCCCCCGAAACGCTTTATTTACCCTCCACTGCTGGTGATTTCTGCTACCCCGCCGTGTGTGAGTGGTTGCCGCACACTGACGTCAACATAGCTGGTGGCCAAATTAATGTGTCTCGACCGTGTATGTCTTGATGGAGAAGTAGGCGCAACTGCGTCTTTCAACACGGTTGAGAGGGAAAGCCAATAGTTTCTACCTTCCGCTATTTCGTAATTAATTTCTATTTTGTAGACACATAATACAAAGTTACCTCTAGATGCTGCTGTTGTACCCGACAGAGAGTCTGTTCATAGAAATCTACTCTGTAAGAATCAGCATGGGTTTCGAAAAAGACGATCGTGTGAAACCCATCTCGCGCTATTCGTCCACGAGGCTCAGAGGGCCATAGGCACGTGTTCCCAGGTAGATGCCGTGTTTCTTCACTTCTGCAAGGCGTTCGATACAGTTCCCCACAAAGTAAGAACATATGGACTATCAGACCAATTGTGTGATTGGATTGAAGAGTTCCTAGATAACAGAACACAGCATGTCATTTTCAATGGAGAGAAGTCTTCCGAAGTATGAGTGATTTTAGATGTGCCGCCGGGGAGTGTCGTAGGACCGTTGCTATTCACAATATACATAAATGACCTTGTGGATGACATCGGAAGTTCACTGACGCTTTTTGCGGATGTTGCTGTGGTATATCGAGAGTTTGTAACAACGGAAAACTGTACTGAAATGCAGGAGTATCTGCAGCGAATTGACGCATGGTGCAGGGAATGATTCAAATGGCTGTGAGCACTATGGGACTTAACATCTATGGTCATCAGTCCCCTAGAACTTAGAACTACTTAAACCTAACTAACCTAAGGACATCACTCAACACCCAGTCATCACGAGGCAGAGAAAATCCGTGGCCCCGCCGGGTATCGAACCCGGGAACCCGGGCGCGGGAAGCGAGAACGCTGCAGGGAATGGCAATTGAATCTCAAAGTACACAAGTGTAATGTGCTGCGAATACATAGAAAGAAAGATCCCTTATTATTTAGCTACAATATAGCAGGTCAGCAACTGGAAGCAGTTAATTCCATAAATTATCTGGGAGAACGCATTAGGAGTGATTTAAAATGGAATGATCATATCAAGTTGATCGTCGGTAAAGCAGATGCCAGACTGAGATTCATTGGAAGAATCCTAAGGAAATGCAATCCGAAAACAAAGGAAATAGCTTACAGTGCGCTTGTTCGCCAACTGCTTGAATACTGCTCAGCAGTGTGGGATCCGTACCAGATAGGGTTGATAGAAGAGATAGAGAAGATCCAACGTAGAAGAGCGCGCTTCGTTACAGGATCATTTAGTAGTCGCGAAAGCGTTACGGAGATGATAAACTCCAGTGGAAGACTCTGCAGGAGAGACGCTCAGTAGCTCGGTACGGGCTTTTGTTGAAGTTTCGAGAACATACCTTCACCGAGGAGTCAAGCAATATATTGCTCCCTCCTACGTATACCTCGCGAAGAGACCATGAGGATAAAATCAGAGAGATTAGAGCTCACACAGAGGCATACCGACAATCCTTCTTTCCACGAACGATACGAGACTGGAATAGAAGGGAGAACCGATAGAGGTAATGAAGGTACCCTCCGCCACACACCGTCAGGTGGCTTGCGGAGTATGGATGTAGATGTAGATGTAGATCCAGATCTACAGTGACATATGAAATTGGCTTGTATGCCTTACTGTATTTCACGGGGGTTACGTGAAGTAACATAATCATTCCCCACTTATCTTCGACTGCTGGCACCTGGCTGTCTGACAATAGTGCTTCAATCCTTACCGTTGTAGTCTTTAAGTAGCAGCTTCAGTTTCTTATTAGCTGTATTTAAGTTGCAGCTTCAATTTCTTATTAGCTGTATCTTGGATAATTAGTAGCTGGGGGCTGAGTCGAATTTGTCACTTCTTCTATCCGATTAAGCGTCTGTTTTACTTCTACATCACGTTGATCACACCAAACTGTGTACCATAAGTGGGTATAACATTTAAAAAGCAGAATTCAACCCAAGTTTTCGAGTGACATCTGTTTCCAGAGGAAGCAAAGATTACTAGGTAACGTTGGCGAGAGGCGTCTTACGAATGCATGCAGGTGACGACGCGTGAGTTCACACGGCGACTTCCGCAATAAAGTTTAACGGAAGCGGCAGTGTGCTGAAGGGTGAATATAAAAAGAAGGCTGACTCCGCATCCAGCAGCGAAGTGCTAAACCTGCCGCAGCCCCGTTCTTGCGAAACGCCGGGGGAAGAACCGCAGAATTTCATTAAAGGGTTCGGCCACCCGGAAACCTGCAGCCCAGCAAAAACGCCGACGCTCCCATCCGATCCTCGCTGTCTCTCAGTTGTCACGGAGACGGGTTCCCGGAGAAGGGAGACGTCTGCACAGCCCCAGACTGGCAGGCGAAGAACCGCCCGGGTAAGCACCGCCGCAGGCAGAGAGGTAATTGAGACTGGCGGTTTGTTAGAAATGAGTAGATTGCTGAACTGCAGAAGGGAAAGTAAAGACTATGTGACGCCTAGGCTACTGTTGGCAGCATTTTTAAGACTTCTGAAGTTACGGTGACGAGTAGATTGGAGCGTTAAGGGTGCTCTCGTACAAAGAACACAGCACTGAAATTATTGTGGGCAGGAAATTCAATCGCTACGGACCTAGTGTCAACTATGCCTCATGAAATTCGTATCATACACTGAGAGGTCAAAGTCATGGGCTAGCGATATTCACATATAGAGACGGTGGTACTATCGCGTACAAAAGGTATGAAAGGTCAGTGCACTGGCAAAACTGTCAAAAATGGTTCATTTGGTATGGAATTAATTACATCCTGGAATGAGAGTATGTGTGTGTCCCAATCAAAATGTCTTTTATGGCAGTATATTCTACACAGTTTACCAATTTCTTTCATTAGTCGTTCACAAGGGTTCGAAGAAGCGTGATACTTGGATATATAAATCTGAGAAATGTTTCTTGTTTGTAACATACGTGTCCATATAGCAGATCGAAACTGTGATCCATTGTCGGAAATTACTTTCAATACATGTCCTACATGAAATAGAAAATGTTTTACAAATGCATTCGAAACAGATTTAGCAGTAGCTTTGCGTAACGGAGTGAAGGTAACAAATTTCGAAGTGAGTTCAACAGCGACAAAGATGTAGCAAAAACCTCTATTAATTCTAGGAATCGGACCAAAAATGTCTACAGCGGCCATGTGTCTCAATTTAGCAGTTACAATGGTATGTAATGGAGAATATGTGAAGTCGTATCTGACTTAGCTTTCTGGCAGATTTTACATGACGCTAAACTCGTCGAATACGTTTCTCCATATTGGCAAAATAACAGTTCTGTCTCAGTATAAGAAAACATTTTCTGGCTCCATAATGTGCGTAACTTAAATGAGTATACCAAATTAATTTGTTAACGAGCCCGTCAGGAATACATAATAACCAATTGTTGCTGTCAGGGTGAGAGCGGCGAAACAGAATATTATTGCGTACAGTGTAATGGTTTCTGATGGTAACATTATTCCTATCTTGCCAAAGGTGTTTAATTTCTTTCCATACGTTGTCTTTACTCTGCTCTTGTGCTATGTCTCGTAATGACGACGAAATGAAATTTTCAAATGCAACTTGTTGAATATACATGACGCTGAAATTTGATTTGCAGAAGTTGGTTTGCGATGTCTTGCTGATTGTTGCTGAGAGAACGGGATAGTGCGTCTGCTACAATATTTTGTGTACCGGGAATGTGAACAATTGTTAAATTAAATTCCTGTAAATAAAGTTTCCATCTGCTTAACCTGTCGTGTGTAAATTTTGCGGAAAGTAAAAACTGTATAGCTCTATAATCTGTGTAAACGGTAGTGTGTCTTCCATAAAGAAAATGCCTAAATCTCGTAAATGCCCATACAACACATAATGTTTCAAGTTCTGTAACAGAATTGCGTTCGGCAGGTGACAGAATGCGACTCGCAAAGGCGATGTTTTTAATTACTGTAGTGTCATCTTCTTCAATTTTCTGAAAAATGTGTACGCTTAAAGCGGTGTTAGAACTGTCGGTGGCAATGGAAAAATTTCTAGTAAGATGTGGATGTGATAAAAGTGGTGCATTCAACAAAGTTTCTTTCAGATTCACAAATTCAGAATGTGCCTGGCTATCCCAGGACCAAATAGTGTTTTTATCCGTCAATTGACATAATCTAGGGGTGTCTAAAGCAGAGTAATGAATACATTTACGAAAAAAGTTAATTAATCCCAGAAAGCTGTGTAGTTGTTTCTTCATCGTAGGAACAGTAATGTAACGTAAAGCTTGAAGTTTTTCCGGGTCAGGCGCAATGCCTTGTGCTGAAATTACATGTCCAAGAAATTTTATGGAAGTTTTACCAAAGTGCGATTTGCTAAGATTAACTGTAAGTCCTTGTGCATGAAAAGTTTGTGACAAAAAAATGGTTCAAATGGCTCTGAGCACTATGGGACTCAACTGCTGAGGTCATTAGTCCCCTAGAACTTAGAACTAGTTAAACCTAACTAACCTAAGGACAACACAAACATCCATGCCCGAGGCAGGATTCGAACCTGCGACCGTAGCGGCAAAACTGTCATTTGTACTCAGATGGTATCTGTGAAGAGGTTTCCGACGTGTTTACTGTCGCACGGCTGGAATTAGGACACTTTCAGCGCGGAATGGAAGACACATGGGACATTCCCCGCTATCAACATTGTCAAGACTATGCCGACAATACCACATTTCAGGAATTATCTCTCACCACGGACAACGCAGTGGGCGACGCCCTTCACGTAACGCCCGGGAGCAGTGGCGTTTGCTTATAGTTGTCAGTGATAACAGACAAGCAACACTGCGTGAAGTATCCGTAGAAATCAATGTGGAACGTATGACGAAATTTGGCGTTAATGAGCTATGGCAGCAGATGACCAACGCCTGCAGCGCCTCGCTTGGGCTCTAGACCACATCGGTCGGATTCTACACGACTAGAAAACTTCGACCTGTTCAGACGAGTCTCAGTTTTAGTTGGTACGAGCTGATGGTAGGGCTCGAGTGTGGCACGCAGCTCACGAAGGTATGGACCCAAATTGTCAACCAGGCACTGTGAAAGCTGGTGGTGGTTCCATAATGGTCTGGGCTGTGTTTACAGCGCGTGGCCTGCGTCCTCCGATACAACTGAACCGATCGTTAACTGGAAATGGTCATGTTCGGCTACTTGGAGACCATTTGCAGCCATTCGCGGACTTCAAGTTACCAAACAACGAGCGCCATGTCACTGTGCCACAATTGAAGAACTTTCTGCACAATTCGAGTGAATGATTTGGCCACCCAGATTGCCCGGCATGAATCCCACCGAACATTTACGGCACATAAGCAAATGGTCAGTTCGTGCCTAAAATCCTGCATCGGCTACACTTCTGCAATTATGGACGGCTACAGAGGCAGTATGGCTGAATATTTCTGCAGCGAACTTCCAACGACTTGTTGAGTCCATGGCAAGCCTAGTTGCTGCACGACTTCGGGTAAAAGGTGGTCCGATACGATGTTGGGAGGTATCCCATGACTTTTGTTACCTCAGTGTATAGCAGTGTTCCCCTAATCCAGGGCTGTACAACGCTATGATGCCCTTGATATGTTCTGCTGACGCCCTTCATAAACAAATTTCCTTTATACGAGGGCGGTTCAGAAAGTAACCTCCGATTGGTCACAGTGCGGGTTGTGGGGGGAGTAGCGACGCCATCTGTGCGTTCACGCACTCAACAGGTCAGTCGGCATCAAGCCGTGGTCGAGTGAACGTCGTACCTGCGCTAGTTTAGTTTTTGTGGCAGTTTGAAATGTGTGCTGCAATAGAAAACCCCGCCAAATGTGAAGTGCGTGCTGTCGTAAGGTTTTTTACAGCCAAAGGATATTCTGCAGCAGCTATTCATCGTGAGCTTTGTGCCGTGTACGGACCGAGAGTTATGAGTGAAGGAGTTGTCCGTGAATGGGTACGTTTATTTAAAAGTGGACGAGAAAACGTTCATGATGAAGAGAAGGAGTGGTAGACCATCATTGGTGACTGACGAACTCGTTCAGACAGTTGATGCAAAAGTTCGTGAAAATCGACGTTTCTCAATGTCGGAGTTGTCTACTGGTTTTCCACAGATTTCTAAGACTCTCTTGTACGAGATAGTGACAGCAAGATTGGGTTACCGTAAGTTCTGTGCACGATGGGTGCCCAAAATTCTTACCGACCACCACAAAACTCAAAGAATGGCCTCTGCATTAGAATTTCTGTCACGTTATGAGGACGAAGGAGAACCATTGTTAAACAGAATCGTGACCGATTACGAAACCTGGATTAAGTACGTGAACCCTGAGACAAAAGAACAATCAAAGATGTGGGCACATTCAAATTCGCCTACCAAACCAAGAAAAGCCTCGCAAGATTTTTCTGCCAGAAAACTGATGGCAACGGTGTTTTGGGATGCCAAAGGGGTGTTGTTGATTGAATTCATGGAACGTGGTACGACCATTAATCAAGACGTGTACTGTGAAACAATAAAAAAGTTACGACGGGCTATACAGAATAAACGCTGTGGTATGCTGACTTCCGGTATAGTTTTTTTTGCACGACAACGCCCATCCTCACTCTGCTCGCAGAACAACGGCCCTTCTTGAGTCCTTCAAGTGGGACGTTATCAACCATCCACCTTACAGCCCAGACCTGGCGCCAAGTGATTATCACCTCTTCATGCATTTGAAGAAATGGCTCGGGTCACAGCGGTTTGATGACGACGAAGAGCTCAAAGATGCGGTCACAGGCTGGCTCCAGGCACAAGCGGGTGATTTTTATGCAGAAGGAATTTCAAAGCTTGTGAAGAGATACGATAAGTGCCTCAATCGCTATGGAGACTATGTAGAAAAATAGTGCAAAGATGTAGTTGTAAGATGTATATATTAAAATATTTTTATTTAACTTGGTGTATTTTTTTAAATCAACCGGAGGTTACTTTCTGAACGGCCCTCGTAAACGGTTTCTAATATTAAATCTAATTGTTTCTTCAAACATTTTTACAACATTTTTGATATATTAGCTGTTTTACACGTTGCTGTATAGCAGCCAGTTTGTTTAACCTGTCACTACCGTCCCTTTTCAGTTCGTAGTCATTTCCATAGCGCTTCTCGCCCAAAACATCCTTCAATTTGCGAAAAAGATGATACTCACCAGCAGTTAAGTCCGGGCTATGGGGTGGATACTATAATACTTCCGACTTAGTTTCCGAAGACAAGTACGCCATTAACGCAGCAGAATGCGGACAGGGGTTATCATGAAGAAGCATAATGTCAATGGGTAAAAATCTACGCCTTTTGCCTTGAAAGTGCGGAGTAGTAGATCAAGGGTCTGGCGATGGACCACTGTATTTATGGTGCTCCTATAGGCGTAAGTCGAAGGTTAGGATACCCTTCCTGTATCAAAAGACTGTGTCCATAACCGTTTTGGTACTCACAATTTGTCTGGCTTTTTTAATTTTGTTGGGGATCGTCAATAATGCCATTCCACTGACTGGTTCGTTGTTCATGCACTTTTGTCAGAATACCGTGTCCCATCACCAGCAAGAATTTGTTTCAAACGCTCCCCGCCATTCATGTCTTATCGGATCATTTGTCAAAAGTCGGGGAACTCATTTGCTTTTCTATAACGCATACCATCGCTAACAATTTGATAAACAGCTGTTGTGAAATTTCAGGAAAACAGAAGTTCAGTATACCAATAGTCAAAGTCTATTCTGTCGAATTTTATTCCTCAATTCTTGATTTGAGTGTGTCAGTCACAGTTGAAGAGTGGAAATGGAAAACTTTGAAAGCGCAGTTTTTTCACAAATCACGTTTTCCGTGCTATTGCTCTATTGTTCGTCCCTAAACTTGATACTGTTGCCAAACAATGGAGAAAGTTTTTCCAACACTCGCTTGTAGGTAGCGCATAGCCTTTGTGCCAAGCTGCACTGCCCTCTAGACGTCCAAAATTATAAATAAATGATAAGTGGTTTTTGTTGACTTCCAGTTCTACCACTTAAAAACGTAATACTGCATTTCTGTACTTGTACCGTCATAAAGCAACAGTACTACCTTAGTATTAATGATACTTGGAACACATACTTTCTTCCCACTGTTGGGTCGATGAGTGACATTATTGAGAATGCGGCGGTGTACAAAATACAAACTGATGCCTACTAAGACGACTACAACAAACAAACAGCTCCGTTACCGGCTTTGAACAGACGGGTATGTTATCAGGCGGCTGTTTACAACTACATCTGTTGTTGTTTAAATTGATTGTTGCACAAAAAGCACCCAACAACTAGTCTAAAAAATAACAAATGTAACAAAAGCGTTGTAATACATTAAATTATGTTTCTTATTTAAATAACGTAATGAAAAAGTATGTATATCATTGGACTCAAAATACTTAAGTCGATGTAGTGTTTTCGATTTTCTTTTCTAAAAAACGAAGAATGCTCACTGAAAGTACTTCTTTTTTTCAGTTTCAACATCTTGTTAACAGGGAACCTGCAAATTCATTAAATTTATTAAAGCGTTTTTTAACGATTCTGTCAACAGTTGTAGTATTGATATTAGGCGACCAGTTTCCGAACTCACAGGTTCATTTTCAAACCTGGCCTGCTGGGTCTGATCTGGCAGTGCCTTATCTCAATAAGAAACATCAAAGTGGCAACACTTGCTTTACACATTTTTTCTGAATGAATACCACTATCCACACGTGACTCTTACCAAGTAAAAATCATATTTGTGAAGCATGTGTTGCCCCTTTGATGTCTGTTGTTACGATTAGGCACTCTCAGTGCAGCCTCAGTAAACCCGGCTTGAAAATGAATCTGTGAAGTTCGAAACTATTCGTATAAATACTGTAACTCTTGACAGAATCGTTAATAAGCCCCTCTCCTTCTGGCATATAGACACCTATAAGAGAGGCATATTCGAAATTTGAAGTTAATTGTGGATAATGAATTTTCTGATGCATTAATGACGTATTGTTTGTTAAATATTTCCTTTATATATCGATAATTGTATGTACAACCTTTTTTACGTGTTTTGGCTGATAAATTTCGCTGGGAAGCAGAAGTTTGGGTATGTGACGATTACACGCCCTCCACGTGTTACCAGAGGCGTATTTGAGTCCTGTCTTTCAGGATCTGCATTAGTCCGATTAAGTGTTGGGCACTACGACATATTTCGTACCATTGCATTACATTTTAACAACAAACTTACCGCTCCCCTTCAGTGATTTCTGCGCGTGTTTCACCACAACGGAAAGATCTAAGGGAACACAGAGCATATTTCGGCAGTGTGAGAAGTTTTATTTGAATCTCCCATTAACTCTGAATTAAACTTGAGCATTTTTAATCCCACTGTGGCGTTAGTGATATGTCCAGTTTCAAAATAATTAACGTTTTATTTAGATTCTAAAACTTACTTCACGCGAAGAATTACAACGTGAACAGCCGTCTGAAGATGAATAAGCCCGTTATAAATCGCTATTGGCGCTATTTGTGTAAATAAGTAGCATTATTAACTTTGGCTGGTTTCTGTTTTCTGCTTTGCAAGCATAAATTAGTAAAACCTTTCTTATGATCACTTAGAATCAGTCAGTTTCCTGATAAGGCATTTAGAAAATTCTTAATGAGGTATTTATTTTCTAATCTGCCGCTCCTCTTTTGGCGATGGTGCGTTGAGAAGCATAATTCTTTGGTATCGGAATACATTCTCAGTTCTTTGGATGCAAATGACATTTGTACAAATAGAGATACGTTGGTTTTCCATTCTTCTGACAAATATCTGATTTTCAATTTGACTGTTTTCCGTTCCAGATCTTGAATATCGAGGGTCATTCTAATTGTTCGTCATCTTTAATTAAACCATTAAACATGATACACAATTTTCGAACTGGATCTTAATTCATCAGATTTCCATAAACCATAAATGTCGATAGTGCGGACTTCAGAAACACTATTACAATACAAACCTAACACATGGCGGGATAGTTAAGTTCGTCATAAACGATTAGAAAGATCTACGACACTATGACAGCTAGTCAGTTCAAAGTGTTCTTTGCATTTAGGGTGACCTCGTACATGACACCGGTCGGTGTGGCCAAGCGGTTCTAGGCGATACAGTCTGTAACGGCGCGACCGCTACGGTCGCAGGTTCGAATCCTGCTTCGGGCATGGATGTGTGTGATGTCCTTAGGTTAGTTGTAGCGGACTGATGACCTCAGACGTTAAGTCCATAGTGCTCAGAGCCATTTGAACCATTTTTTTCCGTAATTGGCACTTAATATTGAGTCACAGTGAACCACAATCCGTCCACAAGTTTTGGGAATAAGGACTAGGTCCACAAACACGCAGAAGACCCTCAATAACGGCAACCAAAAAAAAAGTGTTATCATGATCAAGATCATCAGGGTTGTGGTTTCCTTTGCCTTTCTCCGATCTTACCTCTGAATTGGTAAATGTGCCTCTGTAGCGTGACGGGGCATCATGAAGGATAGCGTTTTGACTGCGTCTTGTCGATGTCTCTGGAACGAAATGAAAGCTACTCCTAGGGAACAGTATCAGAGGTATCTCCGATCTACACGACTGTTGTTTTATCCTAGGACGCTGGAAAAAAGTGTGACGACGAAAAGCGGTACACAGCTGCAGTTTGTCTAGCCGTTCAAATCCACGACAGTCAGAAGAACATCTAGTCGGTTAATATAAAACCTGTAACAAATTAAACTCCCGCTGCTCTATTCCTGCAGGTGTGAACTGGTTACGAGGGTCATGGTACTTAGCCCGGTTGAAATTAAATGTGCTTTGGTACTTTGTACGTGTGAAAATGTATGAAATGTATGTTGTCGATTAAAATGATACTTAACCCCTTTTATATTCCAAGGCTTCAATTAGACCTCCTCTAGCTTAATTTTATGGAGAATCTCTCAAGGGATATACGTGACCTCGAGCTTACAATAATATTAAATATATAGTTTCATGAACAAGATTGTCCTTAAACAAATAAAAATGCTCAGCATATTAATGAGCATCTAATACAGTTTTTTTTTTTAAATTTTAATCTAATCAGATTGAACTTGAATAGCTTAGTAGACACATTTTTTTCGCAGCAACTCCTGTAGGTAGTACGATTTGACCTTTACTAATACACAGATTGGCATTCATTTCCACACCCCCAAGCTCGCTACCAAGAAATAGTTTGCTTTCAAAAAGGGGCGTTAGGTTGCAAAGTGCCTAAAGAACAGAAGATTTACGACTCAATTGAACATTGAGAGTATTGATACACCAAGAGATATTGGTCAGTTATGCATTATTCGGAAATAGTTTCTAAAGGAACATCTTTTTGCAAATATGCGTTTTAGTGTGAGAAAAGGCGTCACTCCACGACAAGAAAATGTAGTAACGCCTGTAGTGGTACACTTTTGCTGGTACGCTTGATGTGAGGCACTAGGTCGCTCAAGATTCTAGTCATGAGCGTTACGTGCTGATGATCAGACAGTCATCGCTGAATGACATATAACTTCGTCAGACTATGCCGAAGCCATCAATTGAATGACACACGCCACCCAGTTATGGTCCCATCTTATACAAACAGTCTGAAATCTACGAGTTGCTCATTTTCAAACCTCTGACCATGCATTCGCGTGTAATGACATGTACTAAGACAATAAAGCCAATCCCAAAATAATACCAAGAATTGGTATTATTTTGTTTTAATTTTAGTGTGTGACGGAAAGATACTACTTGATTTCGTTTAAACTCTTCAGAGCAAGTAATTAAGCAGTTCTGCTAAGGGTAAATGAATCATTTTAGGTGTGGTCATTAGATAAATTTGCTTGCCAGTGTTAGCTGGTTAGCTGTATCCCTCATGGATCATTTGGGTGAGAACTAGTAATAATGTGGAACGGGTCATTTTACATTCATATCAAAAATTCATTTGTAAATATAGCTACATGATGAATTGTTATTATTGTGAAGAATACAGATGTGAGTTTGTAGTTCCTGCTCAGCACCTTTTACACTTTACAATAAAAGAAACTCTTCTAAGGAATTAAAGAAGTTGATAAGAAGAAACTCTTTTAGTTTTTTTTTATTTTACTTTGGTGTCTGTCATACATTTTATATTACTGGATGAGTGATCATAAATTTTAGCTGCAGTACTGTGCACCCTTCTTTTTGCTGATGTCAAACTTAATGTGGATTGATCAATGCCATTTTTCCTTCAAATATTTTAATTATGTACATCGTTGTTCCTTACAAACATCAGTCGATTATTTACAATAAACTTCATGAGGGAAAAAAATGTGCTCTGAAGCAGTGCTCAGAAGGCCCAACTTCTTAAACATATGTCTGCAAGACGATTTTGAGTGAGCACCACATATGGTTCTTACAGCACATTCTTGGGCAATGAAGACTGCCGTTCTTAAAAATGAGGTGCCCCAGAATATCATTCGACATAGTATTATTGAATGAATCTGTGCAAAATATGTCAGCTTGATGATTTATCTTTCCCCAAGATTTGCAATGATTCTAAGAGCAAATGTGGCTGAACTAAGTTGTTTTAGGAGTTCCAAAATGTGCTCTTTCCGTCCTAAATTCTCATCAACATGGACACCTAAAGAGTTTGAAGTTTCGACCCTGTTCATTATTTCCTCACCGTGTGGTTGGTATAGTATCTTTACATGTGCAGAACTGATTGTGTTATGTCGTTTTAAAACTGAAAACGAGACAATTCGCAGCAGACCAGTCAATGACGCTGGTATGAACGTTGTTTACCGTTTCTTCTGTTTCTGCATGTATGCTTGGATTACAATACTAGCCTCATCCGCAGTTTCAGACTAACAAAGAATCACGACAGTCTTCTGCAGATAGTTTATGTGTAAGACAGTTAGATAGTATTGCTCAGGTTTATTTGTATGTGGAAGGCTGGTGACAATAATTTAACTCCTACCTAAAGCCCTGTAAGTACAGTATTTTACCTTCCACATTTACATCTACATGTGTACTGCAAAAACTGCCGTAGGGCGTGTAAGCGAGGGTGATAATTATACAGTCTGGCATATTATTTGCTTCCCATCTAATTCCCTTTGGAGAAGGTATAGCGGAACGAAATTATTTTTGCTCTGCTGTGTGATCCTCAATTTCGATATTTTTCGTGTCGTGGCCAGAGGCGATATCCCTTGTAATACAAAGTTGGTATTCTCATGTTCCTGGACTCATTTCGCTACGTGGACTCTTGTAATTTTGTGGCTAAAGGTCTCAACGATGCACAGGCACAACACATTTCTTGTAATGTATGTCACCACCGTTCACTGCGAATTTCTGTTACATACCATCTGACCTAACAACCCAGAAACTAATATCACTTCCTCTGTCTGCCATATATATGAAGACCATGTAAGAAGAAACTGGACCGCTCGTAATGTGTTTCTGTTGGTTGACACATTGCATTGAAGGTAACTGACTTTTCTGCAATAGGTAAAGATCATAATTTTGTGAAAAAGCCTCGTTTCCTAGTTCCTACAGAAGTCATGTTTGGATGCACGATTCATTGTGTAAACTTCAGTCTATTCAAACAAACTCTCATTCTTATACATAGTGTTCGTACAGAATTCCTGTAAATGTCTTCTTTTCGTGTATCTCAGAACTTTTTTCTTCTTTTGTGCGAAACGTAACTAATCTGAAATACGTATACCATTCGTGAAGTATATGACGGTATATTTAAAATTTTATCAATATTGAAAACGCCGAAAGCCACATAAACGGGAATTAGTTATGAAAATGATATCTGTGTTATAAGAATGTTTTTATCTGTGATAAAAACAAAAGAGCTGATATCAGTTCGCAACTTTGAAGCGAAAAAGAAGATCGCGCTATTACAGAAGTCAGGAAGGTGCAAAAACTGACAGTGATTCAAGGTAAAACAAGCTCATTAAATAACCATATGCATGTAAGCGACAGCTACAGGTACGTCTTGCAAAACTGTACCATCTGTGGCCATCACAGTTGCATGCCAGTGGACTTAAAAGTGCTAGAAAGTAAAACATTAGCTAGTTTCGTGAGACTGAATCAGTGTATAGACCCGCTGCACGTCTATAAATTTCAGGTTTTTTTCTATTTTACAAATTAAGTGTGGGTCGGGAGAAATGAATACCATGGAATGTTGTAGGGACTCTTATACTGGACTACGTTTTAAACCAAATGCTGCAGTGTAACTGAGATACAATTGTAAGAATTTTAGATTTTCATTGTATGAGGCTATAGTGTAACGTTCCGCATAATTAATTATAAACTACTTGAACGAAACTTAAAAGATCTATATCGCCCAACACAGTTGAACCAGTCACGATGTATGGAGATCGACGGGATATTAACACTTCGTTATCGCAATTGCTTTACGGAAAAAAAACGATACACTGAATCCTTGTAAATGACGTATTGTAAACTCTTGGCGCAAACTCGACAAATATTTGACATGAACCAACTTCGAAATTTTCTCGTAGTTAGATTGCCGCTGGCGAGATATAATTAAATGTTGTGTTTCAAAATCGGCAATTATTTATCAGAAAGGATGTCTATTCCAAACAACACGGATATTTGTTCGTTTTAAGGTGTATTCTGTTTACTAATGTGTATATCAATCTGATATCTGATTCTAAAGCAGTGTTCATCAAAACATCGTCACCTAGGATTATAAGTACAGAAGTAAATATCTCATGGAAGGAGCATTTTGTCAGTTCGTTTCGAGAAATTTAATTCGCATTTGGACAATGACGGAAAACTGTCACATCAAAAAATGGCTCTGAGCACTATGGGACTCAACTGCTGAGGTCATTAGTCCCCTAGAACTTAGAACTAGTTAAACCTAACTAACCTAAGGACATCACAAACATCCATGCCCGAGGCAGGATTCGAACCTGCGACCGTAGCGGTCTTGCGGTTCTAGACTGCAGCGCCTTTACCCGCACGGCCACTTCGGCCGGCACTGTCACATCAGTAATGGTGTAGGTGTGTAGTGCATGGACTAGTGAATTCCATAGATTGAAAAACGTCGAGCATAACCAAAGAAGAAATCATAACATGTATTCATTTAAAATTTCAGAAAACTGCTGGCCGGAGTGGCCGAGCGGTTCTAGGTGCTACTGTTTGGAACTGCACCACCGCTACGGTCGCAGGTTCGAATCCTGCCTCGGGCCGGGATGTGTGAGATGTCCTTAGGTTAGTTAGGGTTAAGTAGTTCTACGTTCTAGGGGACTGATGACCTCAGCAGTTAAGTCCCATAGTGCTCAGAGCCATTTTTTGCACAAAACTTTCAGTTTCATCAGTGCAACTTTATGGTCATTCTGTTCGTTTCTGAGGATAACGGTGGAAGGTGTTTGAGATTTGTTCCTCAAGCCCACATCCACTTGTCACATTCCATTCTTCCTGTATACAGTTGTGATTTCTCTTACGAACAATGAAATGAAGCAGAGATCCAGTTACATAAATCTTACTATAAATATTGGAACTGCACAACAACAGCCACACGTGACCAGGAAGTCATTGAAATCCTATGAAATCTTAACAGCTATAAAATAGAGAGGTTAAAGGATATTAAATTTGGATGTTTTCGATGTTTTGGATACTGAGGTTCATTTTTTTAAAAAACTTCTCTTCCCTGCCTGTGCAACCATAGTTTCAAAGTTTTTGTTGTAGTCTATCCACGTGTTACATGTATCGTCTAGTGGAATGTTCTCTAGTTTTATATGCGTGTCCATTGGGTGTTTTAGCATTATTCTCGATTACACTTCAATTATTCTGTGTTTTGTTAATTGAAGTGACCTTATAGCAGGTGTAATCCCAAGTGTATCACTGATGTCGGCATTTATTTTTATTCTGGTTGTAGCATCGTATCTGATGCAGTTCGTACAAATTATTAATATGTTGGACGTATTTGACGAAATATAGTATATTTATTAGTGTAGCGTTTACGCAATTGTCTTCAAATGCTGTTATGCATTTCATCATGTGATGCAGGTACGTAGACATTGTTGCAGGCAATTGCACTGGCTAAGGGGCTCAGACACATGTTTGTTTGGATGGCTGACCGCCATTTATGTGGTCGGTAGTTTTCTGTGTACGTTCTTCATTTCGCTGTTAAACTTATGAGAGTCAGTGCTGCGTTCTCAGCCTCATCACCAATCGTGACTGTCATCTAAAGCATTCTTTTCCATTCTTCCTGTATACAGTTGTGATTTCTCTTACGAACAATGAAATGAAGCAGAGATCCAGTTACATAAATCTTACTATAAATATTGATCTATCAGGTATGTACCATTTCTAAATAATTTCGATTTCGGCGATTTGTTGATACATATGTTGGCTGAAGTCAACCGTTCAAAAATCACTATGTTCCTGTATGTAAATTGTGTTTTCGTAACTCATACACTACAGGAAGACCGAATGACATCTATGTGTGTAATTTGTGCTCAATTGTAGCAATTGTGTCATGTATTGGCACAAGCTATTCACCTGAAATAGTGCTATGCTGGTTACACGTACGAACTAAATATCTTATGAAAGTAGCAAACTCATAGCTGTCGTATCACAAAATTTCTGAACATTTGCATTACATGTTGAGAGAAATTAAGTTAATTTAGCATTTCGTATTATTTATTGATGAATTTTGAAGGCTTTGTTGAGTTCGACTCAGAATCATTATGATAATTACCCGTGTCTGGTCTCAGTACTACCTCATTACTTTCTTTGATTGCCATATTGTGAATGAAAACCTATCAACTAAATATATTCACTAATGTTAAAACCTTCTGGGCCATTAGGCCGCGTCATGTTCCCTCTAAAATAATCAACGTTGTGAAGTGTTCTAGAAGCAGTGGACACCGGATGATCCTGAAGAAGATCCCAGGAGAGTTTAACTTCAGTGACAACGGCCCCGAAAGCCTGCAGACTTACATAAATATTTTCATACTGTATCCACTTGATGCTTTGTGACAGTACAGATAACGTCAGTAAAAATGTTTTTCCTGCCCTCTTCTTTTGTCGTAATCAGAATTAAGAAAAATATGACACATTAGTCTAAGATATTCGGTTGAGACTGCATGTCGTGCTGCTAACATTTGAAAAAAAAAAAACATTTTCTATTATTAAATAAGGGTGAAAGAAAGAAAACTGGGATTCAGCGTCTGGTCCACGGGAAGCTCATTACAAACAGAACACAAGTTTGGGCAGAACAAATATCAAGGAAATCGTTCTTGTATTTCTCATAGGAGCCATCTCGACATTCCTTTCCGTCGAGTCAGAAAAGCCAGGAAAAACCTTACATTGGATGGCCAGATCAGAATGTGGACATTATCCTCTCGACTGGGAGACCAGGCTGATAACCACTGTGTCACCTCCCTCACATCATGAAATTGGCCTACTGGTACAGGTTACTGATACTTATTAAATACCCTGCACTAAATGGAACCACAAACATAAAAATGCTGTTCTTCAGCTGACTAGTCATCCACTGCCAGGCTAATAACAAACCTTAAATCAGCACATTTTCACTTAGATGAGTCTATAAATTTGTTGATTTGTAGAAGTACGAAGCTAATTAATTTTTTTACACTTAAACTCATTAGCTTCCAACGGAATATCCTGGGAATATCGCAAGAAAAGTGGATAAATTATTTATTTTGCGAAAGTGACACGGTTTTTTGGTCTAAATAAAGGAGCAATAAGTCTTCCAGACGCATCTCAAAGATCTCGGAATTCTTGTAGCACTTTCAAATACTCTCACTACTGTGGCTAATGATAGAACTCAGTGTTAGATGATTGTACCGTACACTGTTTCACTTTAAAATGCGAAAACAACTTCAGTGAAGCGTACATGTAAGATGCCATATTGTAGGAAGTAGTATTGTACTGGTTGTAATAATTTACGAGGGGCGATCAGAAAGTTTCAGTTTGAGGGCACTGCTGCAGCGTACATGAAGCATAGCGCGACTCCGATGCGGGTATGTGAGCATCGATATGTAGGCAACGGATTAGTGTGGTATTCGCGTCTTCCGGCGACGCAGAAATGTGAACCATAGCGACGTTATTACCAGATGCTTCCAAACAGAACCAATGTGCTGTTACTCTTTCCTTGACTGCCGAAGGACAAACAGTGGTAGGCATCCGTCGGAGAATGAGGAAAGTGTATGGAGCAGCAGGTCTGTCTGTCGAAAATCACCGTTGCGGAATGGTGCGCGATAAGGGGAGCTGCTGCTTCGTAGTATCGCGCGTCCGCACATGGCAAATGTCGTAGCGCAGAAGTTACGCCAAGTCAAGTGGGAGGCACTCGAGTACACGCCTTACGGTACTGATCTCTCCCCAGGCGATTATAGCACCAACCGTCCCTTAGAGAAGACCTTGAATGGTCGATGATTCCTGTCGGACGAGGATGTGTAACAGGCAGTTACGGACGTCTTCACTCAGCAGGATACGGTTTTCTACCAGAGGCTTATTTTCAACTTGGTGCGTCGGTGATATGATTCCCTCAGTGGTCACAGCGATCTTGCCTGATCGGTATATCGATTCTGGCCTGTACGGCCACAGAACGCAAGATTTTTGATCGCCCCATATATAATACACCACTAGTTGCCGATATGTAGATTAAGGGGTGTAATAATTTGTGTGAGAATGAAAACAGCTTGTATTTTGAATTATAGATAACAGGCTATAATGTTATAAATAAATGAAATAAACACTAGGGGCCTGTATGCCCTCATAACAGACTGTAACAAGGTAGGTACAAACATAGTCCAAAAAGGTAATGGCACTCATTTCAATATAATTTTTCGAGATATGAATGCTGAAATAGGAAAAGAAGATGAATATCAGTACTTTCAACACTACAGCCCAGTCAGCAATCGTGATAATGTAATATGTAAGATTGCGGTAATGAAACCAAACTTTACCTAGGTTTCAGCCCAAATAATTGAGCCTTCTTCAGAAGGTATATATGAATGCCAGTCTTGTATTGGAAAATACAGCATACATGATGACTCATATGACAATGGGATTAGACTTATCCGTTTTGCTTCTTCAAGAAATATGGTAGTGGGCAGTACAACTTTTAACACACAATGACATACATAAATCATATAGAAATCTTCATATGTGAATAATTTTAATCAAACTTACCATCTTCTAATGGATCCAAGACATCTGTCCAATTTAATGTCGGTAAGAAGTTATAGTCGTGCTGATGTTGACTGTGACCATTACCTTGTAACAGCAACAGCCAGATGTCGAATATATCAGAAGTCAAATATGTAATCCAAGGAAGGTACGTGGATTTTGTGCAAGGAAATTCCATATTGATAAGGTCAAGAACTCCGAGTCTGCTCAGAGATTCTCTGACTTACTCAAGGAAGACCTGGAACACTTTTATGACACTGATAGTAATGAGGAAGTATGGAAGAACCTAAAACACCCTCACAAAAGCTGCTGATGAGGGTCTAGAAAGAGTGGATCGGACCGTGCACAATGACTGGTTTGAGGAAGAGTGTGCACTAGTAACAGGAACTGTAAATGAGGCCTACAGCATAATGCATCTAGTAAACCATACCCAGAGATCTATAGAAGATTATAGAAGAGCAGGAACAGAAAGAAGGGGCTGCTCAAAAATAAAAAGCGAGAGCATGAAAGGAAAACACTGGAAGAAGTGGAACAATGAGACGGATGAACGAAGTAAGAACTTTTTATCACAGGTGAAATAAGAGTTGGAAGTATTTCCAGCCAAGGATGAATTTATGTAGAAATACAGATGGTTCAATTTTGAGTAATGATGAAGCAATATGTAGAAGATGGGCTCAACACTTAGATGAACTGCTGAATGATGGTACAGCTGAGAAATAAGGAACCTTACCCTCTATAAATACAACGAACTCGGATACAGAGAAAGCAGAGGCAGCCGTCAAGGAGCTGAAGAGTACTAGGACCCCAGGAATGGATGTAATACAAACAGAACTAATTAAAAGGGCGCGAAAGGAATTTGTCAAACATTTCCAGAAGCCTGTAGTCAATATTTGGATAGATGAAAGTATCACTGATGATTGGAACGCAGGTTTCATATTCCCGGTACAGAGGAAAGGTGATATTGTGGTGTGCTCTAACTACAGGGGATATTGCATATTAGGTCTACCTACACAACATAAAATATTCTCCAACATCCTTTTTAATAGGCTTACACCCTTTGTTGAAAATGCTGTTGGTGACTATCAATGAGGATTTCGTGAGGGAAGATCTACCGTTGATCAGATCTTCACAATTTGCCAACTACTAGGAAAATACAAAGAATTTGGGGTTGACACAAATCACCTCTTTTAGACTTCATATCAGCCTACGACGATACTGACAGATGGGAGCTGTATACAGAATTGGAAGAGCTAGATATTCCTAATAAACTAATTGCGTTAGTGAAAGCTACTGTGTGAAACGCGTGGAGGCAAATTAAAATACGGAATATGTTATCAGATACTGTGATCACAAAACATGGAGTAAGACAGACGCATTATCCTGTCTTCTATTTAATGCAGGCGTGGAAAAGTATATGAGAGATGTGGGCACCAGTAAAAGAGGGACTATCCTGTATAAATCGATTCACGTGGTGGTATATGCAGATGATATTAATATAATTGTAAGAACGCTAAGAGCAATGAGAAAAGCCTTTAGAAGTCTTGAAAGAGCTGCTAGAAACATGAATCTAGAAATAAATGAAGGGAACTCTAAGTACATACCTGTAAATAAAAAAAATTGTCCAAATGAGCCCCCATCCATAGAAATTGGTTAATATAAGTTTGAAGTCGTGCTTAGTTTCACTTACCTCAGATCAGACGTAAGAACAGTATCAGCTCTGAAATTCGAAAACGGATATTGTCCACCAACAAGTGCTACCACACCCTCAGAAAATATTTTAAACCTAAGGTGCTCTTCAAGAAAACTAAAGTTATGATGTATAAAGTGATACCAAATGATGCTAGAACGTGGACATTAACAAAGTTTTATGAGAGGAAACAGGGCAAATTTGAAAGAAAGATCTTCAGACACATTCTTTGCCCAGTGGAAGAAAATCGTACCTGGAGGAGGAGATTCGACTATGGACTATCTAATCCGTATACTGAACCAGACATTGTCGGGTAGGCCGGCTGGGGTGGCCGAGCAGTTGTAGGCGCTTCAGTCTGGTACTGCGCGACCGCTACGGCCGCAGGTTCGAATCCTGCCTCGGGCATGGATGTGTGTGATGTCCTTAGGTTAGTTAGGTTTAAGTAGTTCTAAGTTCTAGGGGACTGATGACCTCAGATGTTAAGTCCCATAGTGCTCAGAGCCATTTGAACTATTTTGAATTGTCGGGTAAATTAAGATTATAAGGCTGGAATGGGTAGGACATGAACTGAGAGGAAACGACAGAAAGATTATGAAGATATTCAGCACATTGGTTGAAGGAATCAGAGGAGTAGGCAGACCAAAGCTAAGATGGGAGGGAGATGTCAGAGAGGAGATAAGAAAAATTGTAACTCAAAATTGGAGGACTTCAGCACTAAACAGGAAAGAATGGAATAACGTCCTACAGAAGGCCGAGGCTCACAGGGGGGTTGCGCCAATGATGACGATGACTCCTTCCAAATTCTACAGAGGGGTTGCGCCAATGATGATGATGACTTCTTCCAAATTCTTAAGTAATCTAATATCTTACTACACAGTCTGTCTTCTGATTATCTGATTACCTGCAGTGATATTATTATTATTACAATTTCTAGTACGATAAGTATAATGTCAATTGTAAAAATGTGTCCAGTTTTGTATCTTGCAGTCAGCTATCATCCTTTGACAGTTATCAGCCTGTTTTACAAACATGAAAGAAGTGCTAGCAGATAAACAGTAGCTACTTAGTTTTAAGTAGAGCAGCATTTTTTTCTTTTTATTTTGATATTGTTAACACTCTGAAGTGCTCGTATAGAGCTTTCCTAACAAGGGAACCTCCCCATCGCAACCCCCTCAGATTTAGTTACAAGTTGGCACAGTGGATAGGCCTTGAAAAACTGAACACAGATCAATCGAGAAAACAGGAAGAGGTTGTGTGGAACTATGAAAAAAAATAAGCAAAATATACAAACTGAGTAGTCCATGCGGAACGTAGGCAACATCAAGGATTGTCCGAACTCAGAAGCGCCGTGGTCCCGTGGTTAGCGTGAGCGATTGCGGAACGAGAGGTCCTTGGCTCAAGTCTTCCCTCGAGTGAAAAGTCTACTTTTTTTTATTTTCGCAAAGTTATGATCTGTCCGTTCGTTCATTGACGTCTCTGTTCACTTTAATAAGTTTAGTGTCTGTGTTTTGCGACCGCACCGCAAAACCGTGCGATTAGTAGACGAAAGGACGTGCCTCTCCAACGGGAACCGAAAACATTTGATCGCAAGGCCATATGTCAACCGATTCCTCCACAGGAAAACAGGAAATTCTATACGACACTGGTGACGGCATGTGCGTCACATGACACCCACCTAACTTGTACACTCGGCGAATGGGTAAAACTATTCTTCTACCTTGCCCGATTTAGGTTTTCTTGTGGATGTGATAATCACTCCGAAAAGTGATGAAAACATAAGAGGAGGAGGAGATTAGTGTTTAACGTCCCGTCGACAACGAGGTCATTAGAGACGGAGCGCAAGCTCGGGTGAGGGAATGATGGGGAAGGTAATCGGCCGTGCCCTTTCAAAGGAGCCATCCCGGCATTTGCCTGAAGCGATTTAGGGAAATCACGGAAAACCTAAATCAGGATGGGCGGAGACGGGATTGAACCGTCGTCCTCCCGAATGCGAGTCCAGTGCTGAAAACGTAAGAGTTTGTCACATAAACTGCAACAAATGAATGGAACAGTTTCACAGTCGCAGTTTCCCCTGTGCTCTGTCAAAACATATGTTTTTAACGTTATCAGATTTTTCCGTTTAGGTGTAGCGTCCCCATACTACGGCGCAGTTACCTCGCATCGGACGGACGGACAGATGATAATTGTCTGAAAATAAAAAATTAAACTCTACACTCGAGGGAAGACTTGAACCAAGGACCTCTTGTAACGCAACCGCTCACGCCAACCACGCGACCACGGCGCTCCTTAGCTCAGACAATCCTTGATGTTGCCTATGTTGCGCATGGACTACTCAGTTTGTATGTTTTCCTTATTTTTTTCATAGTTCCACACAATTGCTTCCTGTTTTCTCGATTGATCTGTGTTCAGTTTTTCAAGGCCTATCTACTGTGCCAACTTATAACTAAATCTGAGGGGGGTGCGATGGGGAGGGTCCCTTGTAAGCACAAACAGAAACAACACTAGGTCATTACATATGAAGCTCAGATACTGGCTGCTCATTGTCTCTGTAGATCCTTTACGTCCTGCAATCGCTTTAGTTGTGTACTGAAAGCAGTACGTTAATTATTATTAGCAAGAGAGATGATAATGAAAATAAGAAACACTAAGACACACAATATGGTTTATTTTTCAGGCATTATAAAAAAAAGGGTATATAAAATTTCTTTTCGATCAAGTACAGTGAATGAATGTCAGTGAGACGAAAACCGTAGGAATACTGTAAATTCCATTTAAAAATGTAAAGAAAATAATAACGAACTTCTTTGTATTATGATTATGAGTTGCGACAGAAGTTACAATGTGAGAAACTTTACGTACAGAGATTGGATAGTAAAATAATGTTTTAATCCAGCTAGCCAGTACGCTCGGTTGTGGATCCCATCACTGCTAAACTTTGTTTCGGGAGGGGTTGAAACTGAACTGCGCAAAACAGTTTATGTAAACAGTGCCGGCCACGGCTCGGCCAAGTGAAGTGTGGGGTCACAGTGACAACGGTGCACTAGTCAACTGTGCAGAACAACCGCCGCGCGTAAAGGATTAAAAATTTAGTGAATAAATTGCTGTATCGAATATTCCAGAGACTTGCTTACTTCTTTCACATGTTGTTTGAAGGAGCGTAATGTCGACTGTGTTAGGTTTCGTTAGTGATTCGTGTCTCGGTCACTACTTGGAAAACTACCTCTGGGTATGGCACTGGAGCACGACATGGGATACTGCAACCCTCTCGAGTACTTACTCGAGAGGGTTGCTGTGCTGTACGTAGAATGGGTGCCTCGAATAATCTCGGGATGTACTGATGTCGGCCCTACTTCTCCGAGCTCTTGCCGTCCTTGGTGAGGCGGTGGAATACGGTGACGGGCTCGAAGTGCGCGTTGGGGACGGTTTTGAGCTCCCAGAAGGGGACCCTCCTGTCGAAGGGGAAGAAGGGGTCGCGGCCGTCGCTGAAGACCTGTCCGGGCCACGCAGGCTCGCGGGCGTCGGTGAGGACGACGAAGAAGTCGAGTGGCAGGCCCGCGGGCCGCCCCCGCGGCAGCAGCAGGCGGTTCGGGTAGCCGTCGAGGCGCAGCCGCTCCTCGGCCGCCGACAGCCGCTCGCCGCCCCCGAGCGCCGCCTCCACGCGCTGGTACAGCTCCCGGAAGCCCGACGGGTCGCCGGACACGCTCAGCATCTCCCGCGACTTCCGCACGATCGTGTTGTCTCCTGGCTTCACTGCAAACAGAACGTCACGTACAGTGGATCAGCATTTGGCCCAAAAACATCACACCTATACTGCACTGGGTGACTCGAAAAGAAAAGATATCAATTCTTTAGTTAAAACTTCCAGGCTGAGAGGCCGGGGCAATCAACAAAACTGCAGCCTAACTGAAAATCTTAAACATGGCTGCGAAACATTAACTCTGTAAATCTGAAGGTGTCAGAGATTTGATGTTTTACCGGATTCCTGATATTCACAGTACACTCGTGAAATGGTCGTACAGGAAAATCTCCACTACCTCGGAGATACTATGTCCCATCGCTCGTGCGCCGACTGTAGCACAGCGTTCAGACTCACTTAAATCTTGATAACCTGCCAGTGAAGCAGCAGTAACCGATCTAACAACTGAGCCATTGCCGACCGCAGCGCCGTATTCTGCCTCTTTATAAGTCTCTGTATTTGATTACACATGCCTATACCAGTTTTTTTGACGCTTCAGTGTAAAATTCAGTGAGACGAGAGTTTTGTAAAGGACATTACGTGTATGTGAAATCTTATGGGGACTTAACTGCTAAGGTCATCAGTCCCTAAGCTTACACACTACATAACCTAAATTATCCTAAGGAGAAACACACACACCCATGCCCGAGGGAGGACTCGAACCTCCGCCGGGACCAGCCGCAGATTCCATGACTACAGCGAAAGGACATCGTATTATCAAGCTCACATGTATGCAGAAGTAATATAAATTATTGAACATCATGACAATTTCAGCAGAAAAGAAGAAAATTTGTAATTAGATAAAATATGGATGTCGATTTTGCGCCACAATCGATTTTTTAAATCGAGAATGATGACGCCATGAAAACGTAGTCGTAGAGTAGATATAAGTGCAAGAGCCCTTAAGCCTTAATGACAGTACCCATTTTACCTCGGAAAATGTCTCCCGCACTTAAAAAGTTGGGAAGAATAAGAGGTAGAAAAATTAGCCAACCAGTTGCAAGTAAAGGTTTGTTAGCCCCTGTCCGACATATTTGTAAAAATTTGTTTTTCAGAAGTAGTGGCCTTATTACATCACATCTGAAGAAGATATTTTTACAAATATCGGAACCATGGTGAAGGGACAGTAAACATTGATTTGCAACTGGTCGGTCGATTTTTTTCAACCTCTTCTGCTTCCTAACTTTTCATCTCCAACTGCGGGAGACATCTTCCGAGGTAAAATGGGTACTGCCATTAAAGCTTAAGGTTTCTTGCAATTATATCGACTCTATGACTGTCTTTGTATGGCTTCATAATTCTCGATTAAAAATAATCGATTGTGGCGCAAAATCGACATCCATATTTTATCTCATTTCAAATTTTCTTCTTTTCTGCTGAAATTGTCATGATGTTCAATAATTTCTATTACTTCTTCATACATGCGAGCATGATAATACGATGTCCTTTCCAAAGCTCTCGTCTCACTGAATTTTACACTGAAGCGCCAAAGAAACTGATATAGGCATGCGTACTCAAATACAGAGATTTGTAAACAGGCAGAATACGGTGCTGCGGTCTGCAATGCCAATATAAGACAACATGTATCTGGCGCAGTTGTTTGATGGGTTACTGCTGCTTCACTGGCAGGTTATCAAGATCTAAGTGAGTCTGAACGTGGTGCTACAGTCGGCGCACGAGCGATGGGACACAGCATCTCCGAGGTAGTGATGAAGTGGAGATTTTCCCATACGACCACTTCAGGAGTCTAACATGGATATCAGGAATCCGGTAAAACATCAAATGAGTGATATCGACAGCGGATCTCAGGTTTATTTCACATTTCTAGAGTTTCAAAGAGGTTTTGACTCCGTTCCTCGCAAGAGGCTTCTAATCACATTGCATGCTCTTGGAGTATCGGCTCAGCTATCTGACTCGATTCGCTGTTTTCTGTCGTAAAGGTCACAGTTTATGGTAACTGACGGGAAGTCATCCGCTGTGTAAATGACACACAAATAGGACTGAAATGTCGACTTGGTAAGAACTGGAAGAGACAGTAACAGAAGACGAAATAAAATCCTGTTATGAAACGAACTGCACTCGACTTCCAGGTAAGGTAAACAGCAGAAGTAGAGTGACTCAGGCAGCTAAAGCTTTATCCAGTTAAAGAGCTCTACCGATTTTAAATTTTAGCGTGGGCTTGAAGGAGATGTTCCTGAAACATTATGAAGGTGAATCGCGTAACGTGGAAACGAGAGAGGCAAGGAAACAAAGCAATCCAAATATGGTGTGGCAAAAGGATGTCAAAGAATAACTTGACAGATAAGAACATAGGCAAGAGATGCTTAAAAGAAGGAACTAATATAAATCTATGAAAGATCCTTAGCAGGACATATACATTAATGAGAGATCTGCAGTGACATCCAGGAATCGTTGACCTGACACTGGAAAGATCGATGAGTGCGAAAAGTTGTAGGAGAAGATGAAAACAGGAGCGAGAAAAGCGTATTGCAGGATATTATGTATGACAAGTACGTAAAAATGATCAAATTAGGACATGTATGAAGAGGTGCAGAACATTCCTTCATGAACTTTGTTCTAAATAATCCCCTATACCTCAGAAGAAACAAAGATGTACGAAATTACAATTCCAGAAGGAAAAATGACATTCATTACAACACATTAAGTTTATCATTACACAAAAATCGTGCTCAACGTTGTAACAAAACCGTTTAATCACTCATCCAGTGGTATGAAATGTCGGACAGACAGCAAAATAAATTATGAAGACAGACTGAGAAAGTTAACATATCATTCTATTCCGTAACAGAAATTTTGTAGTAATGTGTAAAAAGTGGTAGGTAGGAACAACTACCTGACATCTGTATATTTAATAATAATAAAAGACTTACAAATGTTGAGGGTGTAACCATACTTACAAATTAATTTGTGATGTAAATGTAAAAGACTCTTTACACATTATTACGAACATTAAACTAACTAACTACAAAAATAAATAAATAAACTATCAATTCAGTGAACATATTTCATTCTTTAAAAATTAACATCTAAATTTTAGTATTTGAATCAGCGATAGCGAGTACCTGCTAAATTTCCTAGCTGAGGCCATTTACTGTAGACATTGTTTATTGGGTACAATTTGTTACTATTAATAATGCTAGTAGTGGGTTTCACTCTGTCTCTGTAATAACATAACTATTTTTTTATGAATTTCTATGTTCAAAATTCGTGGATATGTCTTCTTTGGCGAGCGCAGAGCTATTTGTTTTATTCTAAGGGCTACATAATGACCTTCAGTTCATTTCCGAAATCGTGCACGAACGTTATACTCGTATTTTACGGCGTAGACGTACATACCTCTTTTCAGCGACAATGGGAATACACAAGAGTGTGTTAGTAATATTTCAGTATCAAAGTAATGGAAAATCGAAACCTACGACACGGAATAATAAGAAAAATTGGGAAAAGCGAAATAGTAATGAGAAGGAAATTATGGGTTGACTAAAAACAAGGAACTGAAAGAAGATTAGGTTAAACAGAAAACGAAGAAAGGGGAAGGAAATCCGGAAAACGTATAAGACTTTAATTAACTACTATAATAAATGAAAGATGATAGCACGAAGGGGCTCACTGATAAGTAAAGGCTAATATCAAGGAGCAGGTAATTGGTTTATGGTTAAAAATAGTTAAATGTGTCGCTTAACTCTTGTATTAAGACAGGTTATTTCATAGTTCAAAGCTTGCAGAGCACAACAACCGGATGCAAAAATTTATGGTGTGTGAATCGACCATAAATTTAACCTTTTTTTAAATAATAAGTCCATATTTTCTCACAGATATTTGAACTGTGATTTTTGGAGAGACAAACATAATGTAGACAAACGTCATGTGTCCGGATAGCGCTTCCTGTTGTATTTACGTACAGTCATGGCTATAACAACGAAATGTATAACTAAAAAGAAGAAGACAGTGAATAACATAGAAGCAAAATACTGTATTACTGCATAGATTAACACATATTGGCGGAAAGAGACATTCTCCGAATTACTTATTGTGGCCTTGAAGAATAAAGGGGAATGGTCGAGAAAATTTGATTCAGCATATCTGTCTAGAGAAAGCTAATCTGAAATAGGGTGTATTTCAGGAAACCATAAACCACTTTCATTCATGCAGTGACATATATCGTACTGTGCTTGCAGACGTAGAAATCAGTTGCGTCTTATTTTAAACATTAACAAGTATGAACCAGAGAATACGAATGGATGTAGATCTGGAGTGAGAGAGACAGAGAGAGAGAGACAGAGAAGGTAGCTGGGGTTGTGAGAATACGAAAGCGGATATTTGACAGTGGGAAGACCAAGGTTGAAAACCGCAAGTGAATCAAAAAATAACAATATGGAAGTCACAGCTACAGAAAGAAAGACATCAAGACCTCACACGAATAGCACAACAGTAGTGAGCAAGATACTGTGAAAAACTTTTCACCTGTTGACTCCAGCTATAGATATATAACTCGTTTACTAATTTGAAACACTTATTGAAATCTTAGGTATCCTTTACAGTTTTTCGACATTAGAGTACTTTTCATGTGCTGGGTGACATTAGAAACCAAATGACTCTGTACATTGTACAGGAGTGTTCTTTATGTCGTCATTGTCTCATCCATCATAATGAATGTAGTTACCTGCCTACATACATTCACGCACTATCTGAGTTTTTTGCCACAGCCTGTTAATTCCAACAATTATGTTATGACTATTCTTATTACAGATTCTCATCGTCCCATTTATCACAGCTCTGACTATTTAACAGTGCCTAAAATAATGTCGATTTCATTCACCGCCTCTACTTAAAGTTTCCCAGATTTCCCAAGAAAGACAATACTATTATGGCAGCTTTTCACTGCTCCCTCTTACACACACATCTATATTCCTGTTCTGAAAGACCTTCTTCGATGTACCATTGAAATAGGTGGTACATTCGAACGCTGTCTTGTAATATTATTTAGTAATCCGATGTCGACTGCCTACATTTTAAGTTTCTCCATTTCCATTTCCTTTATATTTATATATATTTCGAATAATTCTTCTGTATTTACATGCCACAAAAAATCTTCATTGTATTGGATTTTAGACTAGTTAGTATAATTTTTAGTAAATTATGTTGGAGTGTGCATGTACATATGAGTAGACTTTTGGAGTCCAGTGTTCAGGGTGTATCAAAAAGAATCATCCGATTTGGCACGTCTATATTCATCAAACTAATGATGAACGGGAAACTCTAAAGCTTTTTTTCATACTTTTTCATGCGTGTTTAATACGCCCCCCTTCAGATGCACGGCATATGTCAGTGCAGTGTTCAAATTGTTCCCACGCTGCAGAGAGCATGTCTTGAGTGCAGTTTCCACAGCTGCTGTTATTGTGATGTCTCAGTTCATTCATTGTTATAGGTATCGGAGGCACATAAGCAGAGTCTTTTATAAAGCCCCTCAAGAAATAAACACATACAGTCAGGTCCGGTGATCTTGGAGGCCAGTATTGTAAGGCTGAACCATTTTTGGTCCAGTGCGACCTATCCATCGTTCAGTAATACTTTGATTTAAAAATTCCAGCACTTTCAGATGCCAGTGTGGCGGCGTCCCATCCTGTTGGTAAATGAAGTCGTTCGAATCAGTCTCCAACCGTGGGAAAAGAAAGTCCTCAAGCATATCGAGATATCTGCTTCATGTAACAGTGTCCTCGGCAAAGAAAAATGGGCCATACACCTTTACCTGTGAAACTGCACAAAACACATTAAATTTTGGAGAGTCCGTTCCATATTGTACAAATTCATGTGGTCGTTCCGTATCCAGTATTTTCATATTATGACGGTCGACCTGTCATGCTCCACTTTGCCAAGAACGAGGTTACAGAACTCCACACGTTGTTGTTTGCCACCTTCACGAGGAGCTTGCGTAAACTATTTTTTGCATTATTCATTAATATTAATTATTTACTATTTTGACAGATGTGCTGAATTTAGATTTCAATTATGTAGATTTTTTCTACAGATAGAATTTTGTATGGTTTCGTGTGTAAATCTTGACGCAACACGCGTCAGACGAACATCGGGGGCGTGTTGGCCTGTGAGCTGCCCGGCGAACGAATTTCGGCGGACTTCTTGTGAAACTATGGCGAATGTGTCAGACACTTGGGGACGGCCAGGTGATTTGCCTTTACACGAACAACCTATTTCTCGGAATTGTTCGGGTCATCGTCTAATGCTCTGTGCTCTAGGAGGACCCACACCGTACCTAGTACGAAAGTCGCGCTGAACGGTTATTATTGACCCGCACTTTGTAGTGCACAAAACGCTTCCTGATGTCCCGACGCTATTTTTACTAGAACTGAAGTGGGCGCGTACTGCTGCTACCTAGTGGAAACCATGTAAAACTCGACAGTGTGCTATTTCCAACAGTACGTCGGTCACGCATATGTCTCATATAACAATACAGTTATGATTATTGTAAATCGGATGGTTCTTCTTGATGCACCCTGTATATTCTTATCACCAACATCATCGTCTTCAAGGATTAGGCCGTTTGGCCAGGCCTGGCGCAGAACCGTTCACGCCATTTCCTTGAGGGACGTACAACGTTCTTCGTTAACATACATCTCATTTCATACGCAAACTTAAGCAACGAATAAAAATTTGTGTCAAGACAGGGATTCGAACCCGGGTCTCCTGCTCAATAAGCAGATGTGCTAACCACTACCCCACCCTGGCACAGGTGCCTTCCACGACTGCATGGACTACCCTCCCCAGTCCGAACTTCCACTCACGCCTCAGCTCACTTGATACACCACCTAAACTCGGACAGCATCGCAGAGCCTCTCCAACTGTACTGGAACAGAACGTCAGCACCGGCCTTGGTAGAAATTTTCATTTGTCGCTTCAGTCTGCATACATACGGCAAAGGTGTTTGAGACTTGAAAAGGTCTATGGAATCGCATACTTTCATTTGATTAACACACCTTTGCCTGGGCTCCAGGCAGCATTTCCCGTTTCAGTCGATCGTGAGGTGCTATACCAATAACGTTGGAGAGTCTCTGCAATGCTGTTCGAGTCTAGAGGGATACCAAGTGGGCTGAATAGGGGTTTCGATTGAGGAGGGAGGTGTGCTATGGTGGTCTGTCCAGTTTTGCACGACCACTGTGACAGATTGGAGTAGTCGTTAGCGCACTTCCCTAGCAAGTAGCAGACACAGGTTGTCCAAATTCTAGTCTTGGTAAAACTTTCATTCATCGTTTCAGTCTGCATATACAGGGTGTCACAAAAAGGTACTGCCAAACTTTCAGGAAACATTCCTCACACACAAATAAAGAAAAGATGTTATGTGGACATGTGTCCGGAAACGCTTAATTTCCATGTTAGAGCTCATTTTAGTTTCGTCAGTATTTACTGTACTTCCTCGATTCACCACCAGTTGGCCCAATTGAAGGAAGGTAATGTTGACTTCGGTGCCTGTGTTGGCATGCGACTCATTGCTCTACAGTACTAGCATCAAGCACATCAGTACGTAGCATCAACAGGTTATTGTTCATCACGAACGTGGTTTTACAGTCAGTGCAATGTTTACAAATGCGGAGTTCGCAGATGCCCATATGATGTATGGATTAGCACGTGGCAATAACCGTGGGGCGGTACGTTTGTATCGAGACAGATTTCCAGAACGAAGATGTCCCGATAGGAAGACGTTCGAAGCAATTGATCGGCGTCTCAGGGAGCACGGAACATTCCAGCCTATGACTCGCGACTGGGGAAGACCTAGAACGACGAGGACACCTGCAATGGACGAGGCAATTCTTCGTGTAGTTGGCGATAACCCTAATGTCAGCGTCGGAGACATTGCCGCTGTACAAGGTAACGTTGACCACGTCACTGTATGGAGAGTGCTACGGGAGAACCAGTTGTTTCCGTACCATGTACAGCGTGTGCAGGCACTATCAGCAGCTGATTATCCTCCACGGGTACACTTCTAAGAATGGTTCATCCAACAATGTGTCAATCCTCATTTCAGTGCAAATGTTCTCTTTACGGATGAGGCTTCATTCCAAACGTGATCAAATCATAAATTTTCGCAATCAACATGTGTGGGCTGACGAGAATCAACACGCAATTGTGCAATCACGTCGTCAACACAGATTTACTGTGAACGTTTGGGCAGGCATTGTTGGTGATGTCTTGATTGGGAACGGGATACTCCCTGTGCTGCTAGAACATGTGCCTTTACAAGTACGACACAGCATGTGGTTCATGCACGATGGAGCTCCTGCACATTTCAGTCGAAGTGTTCGTACGCTTCTCAACAACAGATTCGGTGACCGATGGATTGGTAGAGGCGGACCAATTCTATGGCCTCCACGCTCTCCTGACCTCAATCCTCTTGACTTTCATTTATTGGGGCATTTGAAAGCGCTTGTCTACGCAACCCCGGTACCAAATGTAGAGACTCTTCGTGCTAGTATCGTGGACGGCTGTGATACAATACGCCATTCTCCAGGGCTGCATCAGCGCATCTGGATTCCATGCGACGGAGGGTGGATGCTTGTATCCTCGCTAACGGAGGACATTTTGAACATTTCCTGTAACAAAGTGTTTGAAGTCACGCTGGTACGTTCTGTTGCTGTGTGTTTCCATTCCATGATTAATGTGATTTGAAGAGAAGTAATAAAATGAGCTCTAACATGGAAAGTAAGCGTTTCCGGACACATGTCCACATAACATATTTTCTTTCTTTGTGTGTGAGGAATGTTTCCTGAAAGTTTCGCCCTACCTTTTTGCTACACCCTGTATACATCATAGATGTCTGAGACTTGAGAAGGTCTCTCGAATCCGGGAATCATATAGATTCATTTGATGTGTCTCATTACTGGAGTCATCTTATAGTTTACCTTATCTTACTTTATTTTACGCATGTTGTGACTAGTTGAAACACATCACATATCCAGAAAACGGCTTTTCTCTGACATTCATTGCCATAAAACTATGAACTCAGAAATTTTTATATCTCCCGTACAACTGGAGAAAATATGTCTTTATTATGGGAGAACCTGCAAGTATTTGTCAGTTCCAGTACTGACGGCGAAGACGAAACTGCACGAAAAACAAGCTGGCCGTTGCGCCCGAGAGGTTCTAGGCGCTTCAGTCCGGAACCGCGCAGCTGCTACGGTTGCAGGTTCGAATCCTGCCTTGGGCATCGATGTGTGTGATGTTCTTAAGTTAGTTCGGTTTAAGTAGTTCTAAGTCTAGGGGACTGATGACTTCAGATGTGCCATTTGAACCATTTTGCACGAAAAACAATTGGTTCAGAGGCACATAAGCAGTTATTTTTGTCCGTCCGTGATTTGCACAAGAACAAATCTTAATTTTTGGTACAATGAAAAGCTGCCTTTATCATCAGCTTTATACTCGTGAATGTATGAATGTGGATGTAGATTCCGATTTCACATGGCTATCATTAGTGCATTAATTTCTCAATTCCCTCCACAAATTGTGATTATTTTTCAATTGTCCTTTAACAATAGAGAGTGTGAATCTTCTCTTCATTGTCTGATGTCAACTTTGATCACACCTGTTTAGGTAATAAGGGATTTTGTTGTACATACTCTCTCTCACTCTATTGTACGGTGTCTGTCACACCTGACGTTAACATATTTCTTTTATAAAATTTTCAAGCAGCTTAGTAAGTAAAAAATCTATGCTTTAAGCCAGAATTCCTGTCCAATAAACAGGTTACATTCACTCTAAAGCGCTTTACTTCTCACTGTTCTTCGTTTTCATTTCGGTGAAGTCGAGTGGAGTATTTATTAGTTTAGTGCCACAGGGAATTCGTACAAATGTTCATGATAAAATCACAAATTTATCAACCAAACAGACTGGACAACAGACGGTAAAAACGAATGTCACACTGAAATACTCGAACGCAGTTTCTCAAAGGACCCGCCTTCGTAGCTTTGTGAAGAACTCGCGTACCACACAGGGAACCGGATCCGATTCGTGGTACTGGCAATGATTTTTCCGAACTTGAAGTGTGCCATTGCACATGCATCAAGAAGCAAACAGATTTCAACAGTGATAATAACTCTTTCGCTGTATTTCTCAATGTTTTGAAACGTTACTTCGTCTCTTCCACCTTGCTGAACTATGGCGAGTCAAATGTATTCGAATGTTTCAGTGGTAAAGCGTAGCCAGTAAAACGCAGAAATTTAGAACCATAGGATTGTTATACAGTTTTAAATTCTGCAGACTTCCCACTGCAGACATAAAATTTGGGAATGGAACTGATTTCATCGCTGTGTGTGGGCCACTCGTCGTCATCCTTTCATCCCTAGAGTGTTGAAACCTCCATTTCCTTGGTGTCGTGGTTACCTCACCGTTACTTCAAAGCGGAGATCGTGGGCTAGACTCGTGCTTGTGGGCGTGGGTGTGGGTTTTAAATGTGATGCTCCTGCGTTGCATAGATTGTGTACGTAATGAACTCAAATTACACAGTGAATGCGATAGATGGGTATGACTACAGCCACAGGTGCAATAACTATATTGTCAAGTAGTGAAAGGTAAATAAAAGTTCAAAAAATCGGAATCCATTTAAATCTCCACACGTTTTGGGTTACCACATTACTAATTCATCTTAGGTCAATAATAACGTGCTGTTACTGCAGCAACCATTGCGTTCTCTGCGTATGTAGATTCTTTTCTTTACATCCTGCAAGAGATAGCCCCATGATGATCGCCTATACATGGTGGGAGTTATATGTGGTACATAGTGTCCGGTTAACATACCAATGATCGTTCGTAAATTACAACACGGTATTATGCAAAGTACTATCCACGTATCCAATGAATGCTATACTATTTATAACAGTATGATTTGATATGGGCGTTGTTAGTTGTCTGAGATACGCCAAAACCATGTCTTCGGAATTACACATTCAGTTACATGTAGGTTTTGATCTTTTAAATCACTGACATAATAGTTTTTCTGTGTATGCAATTGGCTTAATAAAACCCCAGAAGAAGAAATCTAGAAGTGTAAGACGGACTTAGCAGAGGCCACTGGACAAGAGCGTACCGTCCAGTGTCATTTGAAGTTGCAAGCAAAGATATGGAGAAATATGGACGAAACCGGTCCTGCATTAAAGCAGCCTAATCTCCTGGGACTGATTTTCCAATTTGTGGGAGCAACGGATGGGTTTTCGTTGGTTACTGTGATCCAAAAATGCGACATTTATGTCAACAGACACACCCATTAATGTTAAATGCCACGTCGGCTGCGGAAAGAATACGTTGTGGAAAAGCTTTTCTCATCAGTTTTCACCAGCAACCAAGTTGCAATAAGAAAAAAAAACATCAGAATGCTGTCCAAAGAGTGAAATTTGGCTATACAGCTTGTATGTGTGCCAATAAACTTTCATCACAGTTTCATCACGCTTCAAGTTCTATGTCAGTCTTCAGCAGACGGAATACCTACTGAAGCAAAGATACTTTATCACTGTCGATATTCCTGGAACGGAAAACTTTCTGGGCGCTAGAAACACATGCGACTTGATTAATATATTTACAAAATATGTCGCAAATTTCCGGTTGCGCTGAAGCGACGGTATAATTCTTTGAGCCAGCCCTTACTTCTCTGCAGAACGTGGGAAACAAGAGCTATACCGGATGGACTGCACTGTAGACTGTGGGTATGGAAACTTACGTTATTCTCATACTTGTTTTGCGAAAGGTTTTTTATTAGTGTTTTCAATCAGAACTAAAGTCACAGTATTACAGTCGCAGAATTCCGATTAGTGGTTTACGGGAAACTTAATGTACACACATCAAAAAAAGTTTTCCATCGCCTCAGTTGCGAGAGTTCCGGAACCTGTACAGAAAATTGGAATATAGATCAACATAAACATTATTTCCGCCCTTTTCATTGCTCATGAAAATCACACATTGCATGTTGTACCACCATAGAGCGAGACTTTCAGAAGTGGTGATCCACACCGGTACCTCTAATACCCAGTAGCACGTCCTCTTGCATTGATGTATGCCTGTATTCGTCGTGGCATACTATCCACAAGTTCAACAAGACACTGTTGGTCCAGATTGTCCCACTCCTCAACGGCGATTCGGCGTGGACCCCTCAGAGTGGTTGGTGGGTCACGTCGTCCATAAACAGCCCTTTTCAATCTATCCCAGGTATGTTCGATAGGGTTCATGACTGGAGAATATGCTGGCCACACTAGTCGAGCGATGTCATTATCCTTAAGGAAGTCACCAATAAGATGTGCATGATGATGGCGCGAAATGTCGGCTATGGAGATGAATGCCTCATTAATATGCTGCCGATATGGTTGCACTATCGGTCGGAGGATGGCATTCACGTATCGTACAGCCGTTACGGCGCCTTCCATGACCACCAGCGGCGTACGTCGGCCCCACATAAGGCGACCACAAAACAGCAGGGAACCTCCACCTTGCTGCACTCGCTGGACAGTGTGTCTAAAGCGTTCAGCCTGACTGGGTTGCCTCCAAACACGCCTCCGACGATTGTCAGGTTGAATGCATATGCGACACTCATATGAAGAGAAAGTGATGCCAATCCTGAGCGGTCCGTTCGGCATGTTGTTGGGCCCATCTGTACCGCGCTGCATGGTGTCGTGGTTGCAAAGATGGACCTCGCCATGGACATCGGGAGTGAATTTATACATTGTGCAGCCTATTGCGCACAGTTTGTGTCGTAGCACGACGTCCTGTGGCTGCAAGCAAAGCATTATTCAACATGGTGCCGTTGCTGTTAGGGTTCGTCTGAGTCATAATCCGTATGTAGCGGTATATTCTCTATGTTTGGACAACATCGATTTGGTTCACTCCGAGACCCCTGGAAAATTCCCTTGTTGAGAGCCTTTCCTGGCACAAAGTAACAATTCGGACGCGAACGACCCGCGATATTGACCGTCTAGGCATGGTTGAACTACAGACAACACGAGCCGTGTACCTCCTTCCTGGTGGAATGACTGGAACGATCGGCTGTCGGACCCCTCAGTCTAATGGGCGCTGGAGGGTTTAGTGACATCTCTGAACAGTCAAAGGGACTGCGTCTGCAATACAATATCCATAGTCAACGTCTATCTACAGGAGTTCTGGGAACCGGGATGATCCAAAACTTTTTTTGATGTGTGTACATAACGGCCAACTGGTAACTCAACACGCTTTCTATCTCTCATAGAAATTGTTGCTTACAATATTCTTTCTTTATAGTCTCTTATGAAATCCTCAATGAATTGTTCACTGCTTTTTTATAACCATAATTACTGTAGGAGTTCGTGAGACTTGCACTTTCGGTAAAGTGTTGTACACTAAAGAACCAAAGAAACTGGTACACCTGCCTAATATCGTGTAGGGCCCACGCGAGCATGCAGAAGAGCGCAACATGACGTGGCATGGACTCGACCAATGTCTGAAGTAGTGCTAGAGGGAACTGACACCATGAATCCGTAAGACTACAAGGGGGTGGATGTCTCTTCCGAAAAGCACGTTGCAAAGGATACCAGATATGATGATGTCTGGGGAGTTTGGTGGCCAGTGGAAGTGTTTACACTCAGAAGAGTTTCCTGGAGCCACTGTGTATCAGTTATGGACGTTTGGTGTGTCGCTTTGTCCTGCTGGAATTGCCCATTCCGTCGAAATGCATAATGGAAATGAATGGATGCAGGTAATCAGGCAGGATGCTTACGTACGTGTCACCCGTCAGAGTCGTATCTAGACGTATCAGGGATCCCATATCACTCGAACAGCACACGCCCCACACCGTTACATACCCTGCAGCAGCTTCAACAGTCCCCTGCTGACATGCAGGGCCCAGGGATTCATGAGGTTGTCCGTACACGTCCATCCTCTCGATTCAACTTGAAACGAGACTCGTGTGACCCGGCAACATGTTTCCATTCATCAATAGTCCAATGACGCTGTTGACAGGCCCAAGCGAGGCGTAAAGCTTTGTTTCGTGCAGTCATCGAGGGTACACGACTGGGCCTTGGGTTCCGAAAGTCCATATCGTTGATGTTTCGCTGAATGGTACGCACGCTGACACTTGTTGATGGCCCAGCATTGAAATGTTGAGCAGTCTGGAGAAGGATTACACTACCGTCACGTTGAACGAGTCTCTTCAGTCGTCCTTGGTCCCTTTCTTGTAGAATCTTTTACCGGCCTCAGCCATTTCGAAGATTTGGTGTTTTACGAGATTCCTGATATTCACCGTACACTCGTGAAGTGGTCGTATGGGAAAATCCCCAATACCTCGGAGATGCTGTGTCCCATCGCTCGTGAGCCGACTGTAACAGCAGGTTCAAACTCACTTAAATCTTGATAACCTGTCATTGAAGCAGCAGTATCCGCTTTAACAATTGCGACAGACACTTGATGTCTTATATAGGCGTTGCCGATCGGAGTGCCATTTTCTGCCTGTTCACATATTTGAATACAGTTTCTTTGGAGCTTCAGTGTAGAACACGGTGTGCCTTTAGTATTTTGCCACGTGTATGCTTACATTGAGATGTCACGATCGATGGATGCGGTAGTATAAATGGAGGCGAGGACCGTATTGGCAGTAGAGAGACAGTAACAGCAGAAAGAGTCAATCATGAGAACCCATTGACTTCGAAAGTGCACTACTCTTTGGATGTCACGTGAGCAACAAATCAATCAGAGACATTTCAACCCTTCCAAAGGTTCGCAAGTCGGCTGTTTATAGTGTGATTGTGAAACACGATGGTTTAACCACAGCCACAGCTAAATCAAGACAAGACAGACTTCATGTTCTGACGGACAAGAACGGTTGCTGTAAGAAACCGCATGAATTCAGCGGAAGGAATCGCTACTGAGTTATAAAGTGTTACAACAGTCTAGCTAACATAAGAACTGTGCGTTGGAAGTTAAAAAGAATGGGTTTAGAATGGTGAACAGCTCCTCATAAGCCAAACATTTCTGTGGTCCCTGCTAAGTGGCACTTGAGATGGTGTAAAGCGCGATGCCACTTTATAGTGCATAGCTGGAAACGAGTTCTTCGGAGTGGTGACTCACGCTAAATACTGCGTTGATCCGATGAAAGGATTTGGATCTGGCGATTGCTTAGATAACATTACCTACCACCCCAGGTGGTTTCAACAGTGAAGTACGGAGCAGGTTGCGTTATGGGTATGACGGTGTTTTTAATCAGTAGGTTGTCTGCTTCCTACTGTGCTTCAGAAAACTTTCATTGCGGAAGGTTAAGAACAAATTTCTCAACACTTTGCAGTGCTTACAGTAAAGGAAAAGTTCGGGGACGATAACTGTATTAGACTCTCAGTACACCCTGTCATAAAGCAGCGTCTGTGAGGCAATGATCTGTGGACAGTAACATTTCTGAAATGGACTTAACTGGCCATAGCCGAAGCCCAAACACAATGGAGAATCTCTGAGATGGTTTAGAACATTGACTTCGCCCCGGACCGTGGAGTCCAAATCACCACATTCTCTGGTTTCAGCGCTTGAGGAAGAATGCATTACCATTTCTACGTGGCTTACCATTCCTCCACAGACATTGTGGCGTCTCACTCAAAGTGTTCTCAGCAGAGTTCAAGTCGTGATAAAGGGGAAGTGCACACTTCCCATAATAATGGCCACTGATAGGCGCCCAGATATTTTTGATCAGATAGTGTACAGGTATAATGGCAATGGCGAGGAAAGAGTTTCTGAAGAAGAGAAATCTGTTAACATCGAGTATAGATATAAGCGTCAGGAAGTCGCTGCTGAAAGTATTTGTATGGAGTGTAGCCATGTACAGAAGCGAAACATGGACGGTAAATAGTTTGGACAAGAAGAGAATAGAAGCTTTTGAAATGTGGTGCAACACTGAAGATTAAATGGGTGGGTCATATAAATAACGAGGAGGTATTGAATAGAATTGGGCAGAAGAGAAATTTGTGGCACAACTTGACTAGAAGAAGGGATCGGTTGGTAGGACATGTTCTGAAGTATCAAGGGATCACCAATTTAGTATTGGAGGGCAGCGTGGAGGGTAAAAATCGTAGAGAGAGACCAAGAGATGAATACACTAAGCAAATTCAGAAAGATGTAGGTTGCAGTAGGTACTGGGAGATGAAGAAGCTTGCACAGGATAGAGTAGCATGGAGAGCTGCATCAAACCAGTCTCTGGACTGAAGACCACAACAAGACAAGAACAACAACAACAACAACAACAGCGTACAAGTGAACAACAGGAGTGCGACGAGCCCCCGTGTACTCACGCTTGATGTGGAAGCCGTCGATGACGAGGAACTTGTGGCGCATGTCGTCCAGCGACAGCGAGCCGCCCTCCCACGCCCCAGAGGGCCCCAGGAAGACGCGCAGCAGGCCCAGCTGCTCCTTGTCGCTGGACACCTTCAGGGAGTACGAGAAGGGCTTGTGGTTGAGCCGGTGCTGGCGCGCCACCACATTCGTCTTCCTGATGTCCTCGATCTTCGCCACGTCAATGGCGTTGTCCAGTCGGATGTCGAAATCGTCGAAGAATGTGACCAATTTCTCGACCTTCACTTCCGTTATTTTCACTCCTTCCCATGTCAGCTGGAAACGTGAAAAGCGGATTAGTACAGCCTTTTGATTTAAAGTATATCCGGAAGTAAACACGTTTCAACCGTAACAAGAGTCATATTATCAATAAGGTATCCAGAAGTTTTAATAAAACTGCTTGATTTGCAGATACCTGTCAGATACAGGCGATAACATAATTTTTAAATTTAAGTGATAAGCTGACAGTGGCAGTAATTCACAGAAAATCGTCTGGTGACACACAAGTGATATCCGATGTTCCTAAGTGAAGTGTTATAGTATCTCTGTTCTTCTTAATCCATATAAATGATGTGGATTGTTTGCAGACGAAGCTGTTGTTTGCCGTCTATGTAAGTCGAGAACGAACCCAAAACGATTTGTAAAACGCATGTATGTGTGGTGGACAAACGGTAATTGATTCTAAATAATAAAAATTACATGATTCTCCACATGAGCGCTTAAAAATTCAATAAATTTTGTGTACAAGAGAAATCATACAAATTTAAAGAGGATCGCTTCAACTAATCACCTAGGGTATAGAACTACAGTCATTTTATTTTTGGACGATCACAAAGAAAATTTTGTGCAGAAGGAGAATCAAAGTTTGTGTTCATAAGCAATACACTTAGATATGCACTACAATGCTGTTAAAGAGACTGTCTACTCTAAAATTGTCCAACCTCTTTTGGAGTATTCCTTTTCGATATGGGAACCTTACTGCATAGGGTTGATGGAGTTCACTGAAAAAGTACAAGGCAAGGCACCTTGTTTTATATTATCGTGACACACGTTGGCTAGTCAGATATACATATCAAACTTTTTCATGGGCACAAGCAGGGTCTGTACGATCAGCTATAATGTATATAAAATATTATGAAATACAGCAGTCATACCGCCTCTTTTCAGTGTTACATGTGCCCAGAAATGCAATTAGAATGGAACAGAGTGTATTAAACCAGCCAAAAGATCGGCGATTTTAAGCAGATATAAACTCTGAATATTGCTAATAACTAAGAATGCAGTGGCATTTTTGTGACACATATGAGATATAACTGTCGGCTTGTCTACATGTATGATCATAGGTACTCATGTGATAGCCTCATGCCCCACCCCATTGCATCTCCGATCCACCTCGCCCCACCACGCATCCCCCTCCCCTCTCACCCCTCCCCTCTCACCCCTCCCCTCTCCTCTTGTAAGACACACCCACACAAATTTTGCTCACACACATACACATTTTGTTCTCCCACTCTCATCCCATTATTTTACTGGACATTACTCTGAAACAGCCACTCACAGCACACCATTTTCCGGCCACCCAGAGTTGGTCATCTTGTTCTCTATATCACACTTGGTAGCAACCAGATTCAATCTTTGTACCCCATATGGTTCAAGGCACGATGGACTATCAAATGTTATTTTCACAACGTTATCTCCACGTCTATATAGTCTGTTATCTTTCAAAACAGTACAAAACATAAATGGCTCACTTTATTGAAACTACTGATGTAACTTACGGTTAAAGTAAGCTTAAAACACGACAGTGCACTCCACAATGTTATTTCCGGGTCGAAATTGCTTGTGTTAATGCTCTGTAACACTATAAAGAACATATGACTATAAAAAAATTAAATGCAAAACATGCAAGGCAGAGATAGTTAACAGTTCCTCTTAGTCCTACTTGAGACTATCGGTAGAACTATAGATAGAACTTTCATCAGCTAACGTTTTTAGAAGTTTTTCTGTAACGATTCACCCCACCAAAATCTTTGGGAGCAAGAAATTAACAGATCATGCTCTACATTGTTGTTGTTGTGGCACTATGATGAAACGAAATACTGAACTGTAGTTTCAGCTTTTGAATTTAATGCTCATTCTTATAGGTAAGAAACGAGGGTTTCCATGTTGTCAACAATCTCTTGCAACTACTTGTCAGAGTCACCCAAATACTATAGTGCCGCCCCCCCCCCTCCCGATGGTGGGGTATTAAATTTATCTTGTAGAACAAAATGTTCATTTTCGTCTGCTGAAAATGCTAACTTAAGAGTGGAAACATCATGAAATTTCAATGAAATAATATACTAAACACTAGTTTTAACATCTGAATTTAACACACATTTGTATAGGTAAGAAACGAGAATTGCTATGCTGTAATCTACTAACTTTCAACTGCTTTTCAAAGTTAGCGAAGTATTTTTTGATCTATTTATTTATTTACACGTTAAGTTCTGTAGGACCAAATTGAAGAGCGAATCTCCAAGGTCATGGAACGTGTCAGTACATGAAATTACAACGTAAAAGTAATAACAGATAAACATAAATGTTCATGAACCCGAAAAAGTCAGTCCATGAGTTTAAGCAAACGCAAACAACAATACAATAAGAATCAGCCTAATTTTTCAAGGAACTCCTAGACAGAATAGAAGGAGTGACCCATGAGGAGACTCTTCGGTTTCGATTTTAAAGCGCGTGGATTACTCCCAAGATTTTTGAATTCGAGTGGTAGCTTATTGAAAATGGATGCAGCAGTATACTGCACACCTCTTTGCACAAGAGTTAAGGAAGTCCGATGCAAATGCAGGTTTGATTGCTGCCGAGTATTAACTAAGTGAAAGCTGCCTATTCTTGGGAATAAGCTGATATCGTTAACAAGAAATGACAGTAAGGAATATATATATTGAGAGGCCAATGTCAAAATACCCAGACTGGTGAACAAGGGTCGACAAGAGGTTAGTGAACTTCCAACACTTATTGACCAAACCGCCCGTTTCTGAGCCAAAAATATCCTTTTAGAATGGAAAGAGTTACCCCAAAATATAATAGCATACGAAATAAGCGAATGAAAATAAGCAAAGTAGACTAATTTTCACGTCGAACGATCACACCCTTCCGATACCGTTCGAATAGTAAAAAGTCTTTGAACAAGATCCTTAACGTGGGCTTTCCACGACAGCTTACTATCTATCTGAACACCTAGAAATTTTAACTTTTCAGTTTCACTAATCATATGCCCATTCTGTGAAATTAAAATTGTGAAATTGAATTGTTTGTTAGGAACTGTAAAAACTGTCTTAATGTGGTTTAGCGTTAGTTTATTTTCTACAAGCCATGAAATTAGGTCATGTACTGCACTATTTGAAATCGAGCCAATGTTGTACACAACATTCTTTACTACCAAGCTAGTGTCATCAGCAAACAGAAATATTTTGGAGTTACCCGTTTTCATTTATATAAATAAGGAAAAGTAGTGGCCCCAACACTGATCCCTGGGGCACCCACCACTTGACAGTACCCCATTAAGACCCCACATCACATCCATTATCAACATTATGAATAATAACCTTTTGCTGCCTCTTGCTAAAGTAAGAGGTGAACCAATTGTCAGCTACTCCCCATATTCCATAATGATCCAACTTCTGGAGCAATATTTCAATATTTTGTGATCAACACAATCAAATGCCATAGTTAAACAAAAAAAATATACCAAGCGTTCGAAACCTTTTGATTAGCCCATCCATTACCTGCAGAGAAAAGAGAATATAGAATTTTCAGTTGTTAAACGACTTCTAAAGCCAAACTGTACCTTTCATAGCAAATCGTGTGATATAAAATGATCAATTATCCTTACATACACAGCCTTTTCAATAACATTAGCAAACACTGATGGCATAGAAATAGGTATAAAATTATCTACATTATCCCTTTCTCCCTTTTTATAAAGCGGCTTTACTACTGAGTACATTAATCGCTCAGGAAACTGACCATTCCTAAAGGAAAAATTACAAATATGGCTAAATACAGGGCTAAGATGTGCAGCAGAGTACATGAATATTCTGCTAGACACTCCATAATAACCATGAGAGTCCTTAGTCTTCAGTGATTTAATTATTGACTCAATCTTCCTCTTGTCTGTATCACAGAGGAGTATTTCAGACATCAATCTTGGAAAGGCATTTGCCAAGAAAGTTGTGTGATTTCCTTTAGAAACTAAATTTTTATTTAATTCATCAGCAATACTCAGAAAATGATTGTTAAATACTGTACATATATCTGATTTATTAGTAACAGAAATATTTATACTGCAAACTGACTTTATATCGTCAGGCTTGTGCTGCTGACCAGGCACTTCCTTCACAACTGACCATATGGTTTTAATTTTATACTGTGAATTAGCTATTCTATTTGCATAGCACATACTCTTTGCCTTCCTAATAACATTTTAAGTACCTTACAATACTGTTTGTAATGGGCTACTGTAACTTCATTGGGACTACTTCTAACATTTTGATATAATTCCCACTTTGTTCTACAAGATATCCTTACGCCACTAGTCAGCCACCCGGGCTGTCTATTACTGCTAGTAACCCGTTTACAACGTTCTAATCAAAAGCAACTCTCAAAGAGCATGAAAAATGTGTCAAGGAATGCATTGTATTTATCGTCTATGTTATCAGCACTATAAACATCCTCCCACTCTTGTTCCTTGCCAAGGTTTAAAAAACTCTCTATTGCTGTTGGTGTAACTTTCCTACATAGTTTTTAATTAAATATGACATTGGTTTGAATACAGGAGCCTTTTATCGTTAAAATTTGTGTATCATGGTCTGAAAGGCGATTCACGCTTTCACTAACAGAATGCCCATCTAGTAATGAAGAATGAATAAAAATATGGTCTATGGCTGTGCTACTATTCCCTTGCACCCTAGTTGGAAGAACCACAGTCTGCATCAGATCATATGAATTTAGGAAATCTACCACCATCCTTTTTCTTGCACCATAATATAGAAAATTTATACTGAAGTCACCAAATATAACTACTTTCTGTTACATCCTACAAAGTGAATCAAGAACCCCCTCTAGCTTGAGCAGAAATGCTCTAATGTCGGAGTTAGGTGACCTACAAACAACAACAATTAGAAGTTTAGTTTCATTAAATTCAACTGCCCGTGCACAGCATTCAAATATCTGTTCAGTGCAGTCTCATGATATGTCTGTGGACTCAATGGAATACTGTTTTTTACGTACATAGCCACTCCCCAACCTGCAAGGAACTCCTTGAGAAACAGCCAACTAATCTGTATCCTGGTAAAGGAAGTCTCTGAATTATCAAATTATTTAAGTGGTGCTCTGATATACCAATAATTGCAGAATCAACATCTATAAGCAGTTCACTAACTTTATCTCTAATACGTATTTTTTATGAAATATGCTAATCCCTTCTCTACTTGGAAACATTACATCCTCAGAAGGTGAGCCCTTAGTTAGAGGGACTTCCTTTAATCAGGTATACCTCTCAGCTGACTTCAATCTAAAAAAGGTGCAGCTCTAACACCAACTACTACCGGAAATTTTCTATGAGTGACTCTACCACCACCACCACCACCCACTACACTGTCACCTATAAGCTTAGCCAGCCTCCCCATCCCATACCTATTGGGGTGCAGGGATCCTATCCTACAGTATGATGTTACAGTATAAAATGTTTGTCATCTTCTGCTGATAACATTTACTTATGCTGTTGCACAGTGGATGTTGGTGTTTAATACACTTAGATAATCTTCCACAGAGTCAAACGTACCATCTATTCTGTCGTTATAGATCATAGCTTCTAGTCTGGTAACAGCATGTCGTTTAGCTAAGGAAGAAATAAATGTTTCTCTTAAACTCCCATCAGGAACTCTTTACGAAGACGATAAGATTGTTATCCATAGTATTATTCATTCCTGGGCTCGTGTGTGACGTACGAACTTCTTACGCATATTTATTCTACAAATGAAGTTCTTCCACATTAAACTGTCTATTGATACTATCTTATCGTTATTCACAATCATATTCATATTTCGTTGGTAGTCAATTTGCATGCATAAATTATTATTTGATGATAAGTTTCACATTTTCAATTTGATGAAAATCCTAGCAAAATTCTGCGTTAGGTCCAGGTCCATAAGGTAGTAATTTTCTACACGTAGCTGCTGCTACGTCCCAGGCATTTGATCCTGGAGAATTTATCAAGTAGATAACCGTTAAATGCACGAGGCATATGTTTTCTGAATATTACAGACCATTCCTCCCACAACTTAGCTTGGCACTCCACTAGGACAACGGTGTCCCCTCTGTCCAGTACCTCACACACTTGCCGCCCGCATCTCTGTAATATGGGTCATAAGACATGTGTAAATTTGAACACATCACAGTATCTGAGCTTGTCAGAGATCTCGCATATTAAGCATTAATACACAACTTAGGACAGTCCCCCTGAAATGATATGCAACCAAGTTGCGCCCCATCCGCCTTGCTACATGTGTGTGTTATGCCAGTGGAACTGTGCTTAGGTTTGTACATATGCTTAATCAGCAAAGCCTCAGACACGTCAGGACTTACTAATGTTTTCAGACTTGTACATGTCTTATTTACCGTCTTACTGACGCGCAGGCTGCACATGTATGAGGTCGTCGACACACTTGGGTGCTAGTGGACTACCAAACACAATTATGGAACGGGCATCTCATAATGTTAAAGAAGCAAACGTGCGGTGTGTTAAACAGTTAAGTACATGGTAATGCTCCAGGATGAGCTACCTGGAATACTATAAAAATTTTGTATAAATTTCTATTGCCATTTGGGTCTAGAATAAGTGAAAATTATTTTGCTGGGATTTAAGAAAAGTGGCAGGGCGTGATTACTTAACATCAAACCTTAAGTTCTATATGCAAGAAGACTATCAATGTAGCGACACTATCAGTTAAACAATGATAACAAAGTCGGAATAGGTTAATGTGAAAGAGCTCCAGCTGCAGAATAAAGATATACAGATTTAACAAATTTATGTATAAAATTACAAGTCGAGGAGCGAACGCTAATATCGCTAACCACCTCATAGATTTTATAAAGTGTCTCTGAGGAGTGTCTTTGAGAAATTTTTATTTCTTTCGTAGCTAAAGAACATGCTATAACCAGAATCTAAACTGTGATTCATAATTTCGGAATGGATGGTGTAGTTTGATACTGTAGAAGGCTGTCCAAGCTTTTTAAACACCAACTTCCACTGTATGACGGCGTAAGTTAGCATCATCAGCAGAAGATAAAAATATTTTGTACTGAAGTATAAAGGAAATACCCTAGAATGGGGTCGGTACAATGCTTGTCTGACTTTGAGGAACTAGCTGCAAGTGGGTAGCTGAAAGCATAGGAACTCTCGCTTTCTGCTTCTACGGATGCACATTAAATTCAAATGTTAAAACTATCGTTCAGTATTTTGTTTTCATCAGAGTCATGTAGTTACCAGTGCAGGTTGGTATAAGTCAGTCATCGCCACCCATGCTCATATGAGATTACATTTGTTTTGTAACGCCATAGAAGATATCTTTATGTATTTTGATAAATAATACAGAATTTTGTTTACTTCTTTCAACTGCAATTCTAAATTAGATGCAAGGATGTAATTTTCGTCTGTGATCAGAGATTGAACTTCATGTGTGAAACTGTGTTCCAAGACATTACAACTTCTCAGAGCTACTCTTTTCAATCAATCTGAGCTGGCACCATGTGGATCTAAGGGTTTTCAGAGTTAATATATAGTATTTGTGCTTTCTGTAGCTACTCATGCGTATTAGAAAATGATGCAGCTTGGACGACACACTGCATTAAAGACCTCTCCAAGATGCGTGATTTTTAGTATGGTTTGTGGTACAAAAGCGTCAGAAAAAATGACATCTGCTATTAAACATTCTATGGATTCTTTCTTCACGTTAGCTATTAGTGTTGTTCAGCAGCTGATTATGAACAGGAAAGGAGACTTTAAACTTTACACACAGCTTTCGCATCATAGTGTGAGTGATAAGTGTCTCAGTCTTTCTCGAAACGTTTTTTGTATCACGTTGATTGGACATAAATTCAGGTAGGCCTAAGAAAAACTGTCAAGTACTACTATTTTCCTGCTTAGCTTATTATGTCAGCCACAAGTGTTTCTACTGTTACACTACCGTAATACAGAGCTTTTGGACATGGAAAAAGGTCGTGACAGTTAAATTTAGTCTCCGGCCGAATTTTAGGCTTGTAAGTTACACGAGTAGTGTCAAATCTTTGTACATTTCGATAAGTAATACAGAGAGTATAAGACGTGAAAATAACATGGGAATATTTAATTTGAGAGTCCATTGTACCTTGCACCAAATGTGGTTACATATCGAAATTCAGTTGATGCCAAGAGAAGTACAGAGAACAAGACATAGTGACAAATTGTGCGTGTGTTTGCAAGTATTTGTGTGTGAGTGAGTGTGTGTGTGTGTTTGCGCACGTGCGTGCGCTGCTGACGGTATTTTGTGGATTCTGTGGATGCCGCTGAAGCTGTTTGGATCTTGTTGACAAAAGATCCCGCCATCGCTCTCCTTGCCACCACCTGCCGTAGGCAGCTTTCGGAGAGTCACGAGCAAGGACTTGCCTCAGAACAGTCAAGGAAAGTAGATGCATTGCAGATAACCAAATGCAGATGTTACACAACTGCCATGCCACTCGACTAGAACGACATTATGCCCCTCGCCCATCTCTTACGTAACTGTACTCATATTTAGTCGCAACGTGGTTCAAGAGAACAAGTTGTCCCACTCTGGGATGCATAATGACTGTTTGTTTCATTTTATATGACTGCAAAATACTGGGCTGTGATTGGGAGAAGCAGAGCCGGCAGTTCATTGCTCATATTTGTCCCAAACTCGTCATTTCATTACTACTCTAAAACCCGTTCCCTTAGAACTGGCTTGTTCCCTTCTGCATTCTCTGGATATTTGTATATGAGTCTAATTTATTAACTGCATTGTTAGCATACACTTTATTTCCTGTTAATTGTTTTCGCTGCTAGTGTCCCGATGAAAACCATTAACCATCGAAAAGTGTTACCAAAAATATCATCTAAAACATAGTTTATAATTCAGAAATCCCACAGGGAGCTATGACAGTGACTTCCTCTCCTCGTAAAAGTCAATATTCAATGTGACACATAGATGTGGCAGAGCAAACACGTGTGGTGAGACATTAGGACAAACTAATTGCCGATCAAAGCTCCGTGGAACAGGTAACTACTGCATTACACGTAATCACTAATAAATGCTATACACGGATGTATGATTGCATGATAGGGCAGTAATTGCGGTGACTGCGTTGGATTAATGGTGGATGTACATTTAAAGTTAAATGTGCTGTGAAGTAATTTAGTCTGAAATAGCAGTTGCAAAATTGTATTATCTTCTACATTTCTAGCAGCGAACAGTTTAATTACAAAGCTGTGGAAATAAGTTTCTTATAGGTTTTATATTACTTGGGAAAATAAAATATCCATTGAGACATACGTACCATCAGTACTGAATATGTGGTACATGTCACAAAAGCGGAAAACTGACTAACCGCTCACTTGGCTGTGGCATCGCCACCTCAGAGGGAATTGTATTTAGACGTTGACATAAAATGTAACAGGTGTGTAGTAGTACAAAGAAGGTAGCAGAGAGTTATAGCTTGTCAGACGTTTGGATACCATTCGTTATTACCTCCACACTTTAACTTTTTAAATTGTTATCTTAATTCCACCGATAGAGGGAGTGTAACCATTAACTACACTGGCGTTCTTAAACCTGTTTGGTATTTTTTAAATAAGTTTTTATAATATAGCGATTTTTGATACATAAAATGCATCACGTAGCTGTTATGGTGTACACAGTGTCATGTGGCTGTGTTTATAATGTTAATTGAGTAACTGCGTCTAATAAAAGGAGATTATTGATGTTTTTGACATATCTAGTGTGTACTCCGGACAAGGAATCGTTTTATCTGTGTTCTCACATGATCTGATGATCTGACGGCTGGATTTCCTGTGCACAGTGCATCGACGTTCTCATAATTGAGATACTTTTCCGAGGTACTGCAGCAACGAGGGGTGTACGTGACGAGCAGTTAACTAGTGCCACCTGTAGGCTATGTTACACCTGTTCCATTTTACACGACAGGTGTAATAACATCTGAGCTATTGAAAGGTATCTGATAGACCTTGTCATTTTATCTATGTCATCCTGTGATTCCTTCATTGTTTCATCTACCAAAGCTACCAATTCGTCTTCTATTGTATTTATTTCCCCTGATCAAGTCTAACTTTTCCCAATTCTCCCTCTGAATCTCTCAACAACCTCTGGTTGCTCCTGTTCGTCCATAATTTTCTACCCTTCTACAGTTTCTCCAGCCTTCAGTTCCTAAACAATAAATTATGGTCAGAATCTTCACCTGTCCTTGGAAACGTCTTACAGTTCATAAATCTGGTTTCTAAATCGGTCTTACCATTATACAATTAATGTGAAACCTTCCATTGTCCCAAGGGCTCTTCCACGAGCACAATTTTTTTTCATGATTCTTAAACCAAATGGATTAAATTACACTTTGTGCAAAACTACCAGGTAGCTTCCTCTTTCGTTCCTTTCCTCAAGTCCATGTTCTCTTACTATTTCTCTTCGTTTTCCTGCAGTCGAATTGCAGTCACCCATCACAGTTCAATTTTTATCTGATTTATCTCCATAATTATCTTTAATCTCATTATGAACTCCTACAATTTCTTCTTCATCTGCGAAACTACTCGACACATAAACTTGTACTGTTATGGCGGATGCTGGATTCGTGTCTATCTTGGTTACGATAATAGTTTCAATATGCTGTTCATAGCAGCTTCCCTGCATTCCTATTTTCTTACTCATTTTTAAGTCTACTCCTGCGTTACTCCTAATCCGTTTTGTGTTTAGAACTCACTAGTAACCTGACCACAAGACCTGTTCATCCTGCTGCCGAACTTCATAAATTCTCACTACATCTAATTTTAACCTATCCATTTCCCTTTTTAAATTTTCTTACCTACTTACCCGAACCCACTCTTCGAACTGTGGTATGCCACTTTTGTTTTTTCCTGATAAGACCACTTCGGCTGTGTTGCCTCTGCAACTACTGAAAAGGCTACTGCCTCTCTTTAGGAACCACATATTTTTCTGGCATATCAACAGATAATCCTCCGTTATGGTTTCACCCACGTTGCGGTTATTTGTATCGTTGAGTCCCGCAAGCCACCCCACCTCGACATGTTGCGTGGCTGATAGGGGGCACAGGAGTTTATTTAAATAAATTTCTGGATAGGTTATTGACTATGTTATTAGTAAGTGGGGGCTTTACATACTTTATTGTAACCAGCAGGCACTTTGATGGAAGTCTGCAAAGTAGGGTATCTACCTTTTCGCCAGATATGCTCATATTGTTCAACGTTTTACGAGTAAAACCAACTGTACGCTCAGAGTTTCACCCTTTATGATTCAAAAGGACGGGTATTAACGCCAGTTGCCCCCCTTAGAACATCCTTTTTGATCTGATCCTTATTATTTCCCATATGTGGCTTAGTTTGTAGTATCAGGTACGAAATTTCACAGTATAGCAGCATCACAGAGGACAGATTTGCGCTAAAGGTAAACAAGTTGATTTCACAAGGAGCTGTCTTTTTCCGTTGAGCAGACAAGTATTACAATGGCAAATAGATTCGCTTAAAAGTGAACTATTTCCTATCAGGAAGATATATATTTTGTACGTGTTTATGCTTGAAGTAGCGGCAGTAGGCTGCAGTTACATTGAGACAAGGGTTGGGATGAGGGGAGTAAGTATATATTGGAAGTGTTCTCTAAATTATTATACGATCTGATTTTTCCGCTGGGGCTTTCAGGACAAATAAAGATATCCAGAACTACTCTACGACTTTAGGATAGGCGAGGGCTTCCATAGCTAATACAGGATTCTTGTAGACGAGGCAGGGGTGGTGAAGGCTGAGGAGGAGCGCATTTCAAGAAAGTACTGGGACCTGTCGATGCTTTGTTTACATTTTACAATGAATTATAATGCATGTTGTAGGAACACATTGAATGCTATTGCTACAGTTGAATGTATCACTTGCACCTAAAACAGTGTGCTCTATTTGTCGATGTTAAGTGCTGACAGTTAGTGCAGGGGTTGGGTACAGCTCACTGCACTATCAGCTCTTCCAGTAATGACTGTGGAAGCAGGCAACATTGAGATAAAAAAGCAACGACCATGTGAAAGGTGATCATACCATTTTGATTTTTGTATGTCATATATGTTCACGTCAGAGAGACTAACTTACGTAACTGTTCAAAAATCTTTGATCTTCTCGTGACAGAGTCTTTGTCTCTGCGCAGTCTGATGAATTCTTAGTTGAATGTGTGAATGTGTGGTAGTTGATGGACGGATTTGGTAGTGCTGTGTGGTCTTGTGATTGTATCTGTTAGGTGAAGAAAGGACAGCAAAGATGAATATGATGTATTCAATGGAAAGTGAAAGGAAAATATATTTTGAATAATGTTATTATTTTTGAAGAGAAGAAGTTTGAGGTAAGACTGCAGCATTGCGCAGCCAGGAATGATTTTTATCAGTTAATCAACTTGCTCAGAGCTGAGAGAAAGCTCACACCACTTCCCTGAATCATGGATTAATATATCAATTGATTAAGCTGTTTCATTTTTAAAGCAATTCTCTGTTAACATTGTATCCTCTTTAAATCATCGTTCCCTTTGCTAAGCAAAGTATTGTCCAGACCAATGTTAGGTGTGAAGATCAAGCGAATTTTTACTGTGTCTTTCGAATGTATACTTCATTCTAAAATCGTTGTCCTGGAATATCATTTCATAGGAATAATTACTCTTCCCATCACACTGTTTGTCATTACGCATTACGCATTACCACATGCGAACACGTATTTAGAAATAGAAATCTAGCTTAGGCGCTGGCTGCTTGCTTTTCCTGTTGTGCTTTCGAGAAATCTACAACAATGTTGTCAAGACGCTAGGTATGTGGAAAGTTTGATTACGGCCAGATAATTGTTTTACGTCCGTTGTGCATTTAATACAAAGACAAGCTGCATTCAGGTAAGTTACATTTCAGTCCAAAATTGGGTTCTGTTTAATCAAAGGTTACCATATGAGTACAAGGTAGATAACAGTTAGTGAATATGTAATTTTGGTAATACGTAGACTTTTATAGAGTGAAAGAAAATTCGGCCTACATTTCAGATAGAAAAAAATACAGTGAGGAGGTACATATGCTGCAATCCATAAGATAACTCCACAGTGATGTTCAGTCTACAACGGTCTCTAGGCAATTATCTTCTTTAACAGTTACAATCCAATTCGGTCAAATGCCTTTTCACAATCGCCTTGGGGAGTCCTTTGTGTTCTTCTCGAGAAAACAATGTGGCAGATACCCTTACTTTGGACTACTGGTGTCCTACATGAACTCATGAAGCTTGATCATTCGATGACACCCAGTGTGGCAACTTTTTCACTATCGCAGGATTCTACAACTTACGACGCACTCTTCAGAGATAATGTCGCATCAGTCGTTCACATCTAACATCAATACAGATCTGCACAATGGTTCAAATTCGCACAGTCATAAAATGGGATGCCAGTACTGAACCAGGAATAAAATAAATAAGTGGTAGCTTCTCCAAATTTGAATCTAAATGCAGAACAATGCTGTAACGTATTATCGGAAACTTTGACCTATGAGAAGATTTACCACCATTGACACCTGCGTCTTCTTCGAGCATACTATGAAATTCTAGCGAGGAATTGGGCACAGATTATATATTCGTCTCACGTAGCGGCCAACGCCCAGCCCGCCTATAAGGCGTTAGCGTGTTGAGTGAGGCCGTTTTCACGCAGTAAAGGCTTTGGAAAAGTTGCTTGCGGGTGTATGAATGGAAACAGGAATGCCCAACTGTGGGGAGGTGAGAGCGGCCTGTTGTACTGCGATGAGACAGAAGTACGTAGCAATCAATTCTGGTATGCTGCGAGGTGGGGGTGGTGGTGAGGGGGAAGGAAGGGAGGAAGACCCACACAAACATATATTGAGCAGTTACAGAAACAGCTAAACTTAATACTCCATGCTACCACAATCAGATGAAAATTCCGCTCAGGTACACTAAATATCATTTGCAAAAATTGAAATCTCATTATATCCATCGTATAAAAGTAAGACCTGTGCAGAATTTCTGCATTAATATCGAACCATATTTGCAAGTCAAGGACATGGTCTAGGTGCAATAAATGATCTGTTGTATCATATATTGCTCCTTAGTAGTAATTTCTTGTGGTTTGGTTTACTAGAAGTGAAAATCCTAAATCAGCGATATTACAAGTTAAAACATTAAGTAAGAAATAGCTGAATATTCATATGGTGTATAACATAAGATTAACTAGCTTCTTTGCACGTTTCGTATAAGACATTATTTCTGTAAATTGTTAACAGGCACGAATATTGTAAATTTTATATTGTACTAAGATGCGGAAATAGCAAGAATAAAGGCAGAAAAAGCGACAGCCAGTGACAGGCTGTATATCTGTGTCAGCGGTGCAAGACACAGCATCGAAGGGTAAGGGTTGTACGAGAGTTGTTGCTTGGGGATGGGAAAGGTCGGTTCGCGCTCGGAAATGGTGGAGGTGCGGTAGCATAGTCGAAAATCATAAATTCTGCGAAAGAAGCCAGTGTGGAATTTAGACGTTTTCGCAAATCATTTTATTTTTTAAACCAAAGTTTCCATCAGATGTCGTTTCAGAAGGAGTAAAGGAGATGGAGAGGAACATGTTTCATTTAGTGACACATTAGAGGAGTACGTTTTGCATCACTTGCCAGCTTGCGTTACTATCTGCACAGTTATCAGCCGCAGAAGGGCTTGTGTTTTTAATGAGCATTTTGATTTGAAACTGTAACCTACAGTGCGTTCTTGTGTAGTTAGTTATATTGACTCCACCGACGGTGGAGCAGTTAAAAACACCGCAAATAAAGTTTCTTAATCGTTTTGCTCCGGTTAGCTATCGGCCCCAACGTAGCTATTTTTGAGCCTTAGATTTTTTTCAGTTTGTATCGTGGTGATCGTTAGTTTCGCATGCAGGATATCAAGTCATACAAAATTACTTTTGTGCATGTACGGAGAATATCTGTATAGTGGTAACTAGTGGTAAAAAATGAAGTAAAATGTGAGGAGAAAATGTGCGCTTGATGCTAGTCGTATTTTCTGTATCTCTGCGACACGTAATGGTAATACTGAATGGAAGGAAACACTGAACTTACTTGACTAGTATCAGGTCTTCAGTATCATTACATTGATGTCTGTCTTGAGAGGACAGGTTCTTCCTGTCTCCTGCTAGGATATCTGAGGAATGTGGGAGAGTAATCACAGTTAGAAAACCTTGGACCAGCTCACCCTGTTCATTGTATCATGTAAGGGTCACTTGCCGTAGCTGAGGTAAGCTCTATAACGGTCTGCGTTGCGATTGGGAGCTGACCAGTACAGCTCAAAGAATGGAGTCAATAGCTTTCTCTGTTAAGTTGGTTCATAGAGCCCCTTTTCCCTGGAGGAAGCAGCGGCTCCTCCTGTGGTCACAATTGCAGAAATCTAAGAGATAGGAACAACAAATCTCATGCTACCTATAGGCGTGGACAGGACAAGTTTATGTATGCAGTACCGCGACTTCGAAGGCATTGGTTACACTATAATGTTATGTATCCGTAGAACATGCAGTTTTCTGCTAAATGGGTCATGATGGTTTTTTATGCTGGATAAAAATATTCGGACGACAACATAGTCTCACATAGGAGAAGCTACTCTACAAGGACCCAACAGCAATTAAGGTAAGAACCCAAATTGTTTATAACGCAAAGACAGTCTGAGGAACTAGAATCGTTATAGTGTAGAAAAGCGACTGAATGAATAAAAGGAGTATAGTAAATACAGCAGAAAAATATTAGAATTTGAATGCGGAAAGAGATAGCTGCGAATAACACATATAATTTCATTAACAAAAAGTACGAATAAAGAAGGAAACATGTTGTGTGTGGAAATCGACACCGAAAATTAATCAGAAATGAAAAGTCCAAGAAGATACATCTTATGAGATAGGCACAAAACTTAAACATGGTAATGTAGATAATGCACACAGACAAAATAAACAACAACTTCAGGAAAAGGAATATTAGTGTTTAACGAACCGTCGGCAACGTGGCCACTACAGATGTAGGCATCCTAGGACAGGGTAAGTACGTGGACAGAAACCATCTGTGCATTTACAGAAGAAAAATCTTAGAACTCCCTTTAAGATATTTAGCGAATTTACAGAAAATGTAGACTGAATTACCGGAAGGCGGTGTGTAAACCATCGGCCACTCTCCAATTCGCACGTTCAATCACTTTAGGGTGCACAAAACAAGGAGTACTTAGCTGATGAAGGTAACTTAGTAACGGAAGAAGACTATAACGCAAGATGATGGGAACAATACTGGGAGAAACCATGTAGTCACTAGCAAGAATTAGGCGAATTGAAGACAAGGACACAGTGCAAGATGCTGATTGGGGATAATCAGTCCCTATCCCTGAGTTTCTGAAATCTATTAGTGAACTCATAATGACTAAATATCTAACTATTCATGCAACAAAGGTTGAAGTCATACAGCTAAAGACAAACGTAACATCATGAAAATTATTGCTTTGACACTTGGGAAGTTCCGTCACATTTTGAAAACATAGGTAGTTATTACACGCCCTTCCCCCGTGTGTGTGTGTGTGTGTGTGTGTGTGTGTGTGTGTGTCTGTGTCTGTGTGTGTGTGTGTTTAGATGTTTCAGGATGATAAATAGAAGGTTATCAGGGAACTTGCATGAAATAAATAGAGATGAGGATGGTGAGAATGTATTGAAAGGACAGTAAATTCTAAAATCAAGCTGTTTCATCAGCAAATACTGCACAATAAACAAGAATTTAAAGCAAGCTATTGACATATGGAGGGTCATAAAACGCAATCCATGAAATGCAGATAAAATGTAGGAGAATAACTGTAGATATAATCAACTATAAAACGCCAATACAAAACCATTAAGAGGCCAAATTGGTGTGGCAGGGTGATTAATTAAAATGATGGATGACTCTGCCACTGTGCAACGTACTAAAATCCCTCACAGAAACTGACTCAACAGATTCAAAGGGTAGCTTTCGAAACCCTGCGGAAAAGAAATAAATACAATAGTAAAAAGCGAACATAGTATTAGGAATGAGGAATTAAATTACGCTGTTCAACAGAAAAAAGAGCTATATTTACTGGGGTTTACGAGAAAACTCCTCACATATTGGAAGACTATAAAACACAAAGACAAGAAACAAAGAAGTTAGCAAGGGCCGCACGTGTAGACAACTGGGAAAGATGTATAGTTAATAAAGAAATAGATGCGCACAACTGTGATTTCCAAATAATGAAATATTTAAACAAAGAAGAAAAGGCAAATTTAAACTTTCTAAACAGAAAAGACTGGATTAAGTTCTGTAAAAATATGTGGTCGGTAGAAGAGGAGATTGACAAAGTTGAATAAATAAACGCATGGTCTTCGGAAATCGATAAAATAGATAGTAAGGATTTTCAAGAAGCCTGTGAGAACCGAAAACTCCTGAATGTGAGAAACTAAATGTAGAACTTTTCAAATATCTACCAGAAGTGGCTAAGTATAGGCTTCTACATTCCGTAACTCAGCTTTGGCAACAAAGAATAATACCAATGGATACACCAATAGTAATGCCCGTTTCAAACGGAATCAAGAGAGGGCTGTGGATATTATAGAAGTATAAATCTCTTAAATATGGCACACAAAATGAATGGAAGATATAGTAAACAGAATAAGAAACGTGATAGACAACATACCACCAAATAAATTGCAGCGAACTGTCAAACATGCAATATTAATTTTCTTTATTACTCGATGACTTGTTTCGAGCCTTAGATTATCATCACACCATCCAGTAATGAGCTTGGCCTCGAATCTAGTCATCCACTAACAAAGAAAATTAATATTGCAACTTCAACGGTTCTCTTCATCTTACTGAATAGTTTAGTAAACAATACAATTGCTGACGTCATGCCTTCCACGGTGCTGGAAATTAGTTAAACTAAGGACAAACATATTTTCAGAAAGTAAGATCCTGTTCAGATAACAATTTTTCTTTTGAACAAATAACAGAAAAAATACAATGGAGAAAATACAGTATAAAAACCTGATTGCTCATAGTCCTTGCAGGTTTTGGACGGATTAAATAAAAGGTTGCTTACGTTAGGTGTTTTATTTGATTTAACGAAGGCTTTTGACTGTGTTGACCACAAAATATTACTGCAGAAGTTGCAACATTATGGAGTAAGGGGAGTAGCTTACAATTGGTTCGCCTCTTACTTTAAGAACAGAAAGCAGAAGCTAATTCTCCGCAATATTGAGAATGGTAATGATGTTCAGTCCCAATGGGGCACTGTTAAATGGGGCGTTCCCCAAGGATCGGTGCTGGGGCCACTGCTGTTTCTTATTTATATAAATGATATGCCTTCTAGTATTACAGGTGATTCAAAAATATTTCTGTTTGCTGATGACACCAGCTTGGTAGTGAAGGATCTTGTGTGTAATATTGAAACATTATCAAATAATGTAGTTCATGAAATAAGTTCGTGGCATGTGGAAAATAATTTGATGCTAAATCACAGTAAGACTCAGTTTTTACAGTTTCTAACTCACAATTCAACAAGAACTGATATTTTAATCAGACAGAATGGGCATGTTATAAGCGAGACGGAACAGTTCAAGTTCCTAGGCGTACGGATAGATAGTAAGCTGTTGTGGAAAGTCATTGTTCAGGATCTTGTTCAGAAACTAAATGCCGCTTTCTTTACCATTAGAAAAGTATCTGAGATAAGTGACATTTCAACACGAAAAGTAGTCTACTTCGCATATTTTCATACGCTTATGTCATATGGTATTATTTTTTGGGGTAATTCTTCTGATTGAAAAAGAGTATTTTTGGCTCAAAAACGGGCTGTTCGAGCTATGTGTGGTGTAAGTTCGAAAACTTCTTGTCGACCCCTGTTCAATAGTCTGGGAATTTTGATATTGCCCTCACAGTATATATTTTCTTTAATGTCGTTTGTTGTTTGCAATTTTAGCTTATTCCCAAGAGTTAGCAGCTTTCACTCACTTAATACTAGGCAGAAATCAAATCTGCATGTGGAATGCACTTCCTTGACTCTTGTGCAGAAAGGAGTGCAGTATTCTGCTGCATCCATTTTCAATAAGCTACCACAAGAACTCAAAAATCTTAGCAGTAGCCCAAACGCTTTTAAGTCTAAACTGAAGAGTTTCCTCATGGCTCACTCCTTCTATTCTGTCGAGGAGCTCCTGGAAGAGCTAAAAAATTAAGCAAATTCCAGTGTTACATTCTTGATTTTCTTTATTTAAACTAACGACGTGTCGCCTGAATATGTTTCTTATATTTCATTTTATCTGTTTCTACAATCTACAACTGAATATGTTTCTTATATTTCATTTTATCTGTTTCTCCAATCGTGTTATAATTTCATGTATTGACTCGTTCCATGACCATGGAGACTTCTCCTTAATGTGGTCCCACGGAACGATAAATAAATAAATAAATAAATAAATAAAAAGTAAATAAACAAAATATAGCTTTTGGTAATGTGCATAGAATAAAATTATGGAATATTATGGAAAAAAGATGAATACCATTACATCCGATCCAAGTTATCCTGAGTAAATACGTATATAGGGACACAAATAAATGTACAGCTAATTAATTTGTTTCCAGAATGAGATTTTCACTCTGCAGCGGAGTGTGCGCTGATATGAAACTTCCTGGCACATTAAAACTGTGTGCCCGACCGAGACTCGAACTCGGGACCTTTGCCTTTCGCGGGCAAGTGCTCTACCAACTGAGCTACCGAAGCACGGCTCACGCCCGGTACTCACAGCTTTACTTCTGCCAGTACCTCGTCTCCTACCTTCCAAACTTTACAGAAGCTCTCCTGCGAACCATGCAGAACTAGCACTCCTGAAAGAAAGGATATTGCGGAGACATGGCTTAGCCACAGCCTGGGGGATGTTTCCAGAATGAGATTTTCACTCTGCAGCGGAGTGTGCGCTGATATGAAACTTCCTGGCAGATTAAAACTGTGTGCCAGACCGAGACTCGAACTCGGGACCTTTGCCTTTCGCGGGCAAGTGCTCTACCAACTGAGCTACCGAAGCACGAGTCACGCCCGGTACTCACAGCTTTACTTCTGCCAGTACCTCGTCTCCTACCTTCCAAACTTTACAGAAGCTCTCCTGCGAAACATGCAGAACTAGCACTCCTGAAAGAAAGGATATTGCGGAGCCTCACTTCCGCCATTACCTCGTCTCCTATCTTGCAAAGGTCACAGAAGCTCTCCTGCAGAGCCGGCCGCGGTGGTCTCGCGGTTCTAGGCGCTCAGTCCGGAGCCGCGCGACTGCTACGGTCGCAGGTTCGAATCCTGTCTCGGGCATGGATGTGTGTGATGTCCTTAGGTTAGATAGGTTTAAGTAGTTCTAAGTTCTAGGGGACTGATGACCACAGATGTTAAGTCGTGCTTGGGTAGCTCAAATGGTAGGGTACTCGCCCGCGAAATGCAAGGGTCCCGAGTTCGAATCTCGGTCTCGAATACAGTTTTAATCTGCCAGGAAGTTTCATATCAGCGCACACTCCGCTGCAGAGTGAAAATTTGATTCTAGTGCCAGATGTTATCACAGTGAAGGAGACGGAGATGCCGCACAGGCGTGTGAGACAGCGTTATCAGTACCTGACAGAATTTTAAAGTGGCATAATTGTGGATCTCCATTTGGTCGGGTGGTCGAATTGTGAGATTCTCATGTTTGTGGAGCGTTCGGATGTGATAATGACACTGTGTAGGAGTGCATGGGAACACGGGGGCAAACATACTCGTAACAACGGTTTCACTCGACTTCGTCTGATCAGTGCAAAGTAGGATCGCCGTATTGTGCACCAAGCACGTAATAACCACGTCACATCCGCGCCTGCCATACGAAAACAAGTGATGGACTCCTTGTAACATTTGGCATCATCCCGCATCGTCGGTCGGAGACTAACAGCAGCCGGACTCTGGAACTGCTGTCCCACGCGTAGGCTACCCCTTTAATACGAAAACGGCTACGTTTGGGGTTGTGCGGTCGCCGGTGAAACGTGGACTGTGGATAAATAGAGTGTCAAATCAAACACCTTTCAGCCGTCTAGTTTCCAAGCCGCTATTTTATTTGGCTACCAGTTTCGGCGATTTATTACGCCATCTTCAGGCCCCCTGACCGACGTGTAGGAAGATTCCAACCTCTGGTCAAAATCTTACTACACGTCTGTCACGGGCTTGAAGAGAGCATAATCAATCGCCGAAACTGATAGCCCAGTAAAATAACTGTTTGGAAATTAGGAGGTGTTTGATTCTGTACTGAACAGCCAAGTTCCGCATCCATCTCTGAAAAGATGGATATATAGAGAACGAATGAACAGCGTCTCACTCTGCTCAGCAAAGAATGAGTGTTGGGGACTGCCCCGGACGTAAGGGGGAAACTGGGAAGAAGTCCATTTCTTCCAATATTCTAGAGAGGCATAGAGGTGGTACTCACGGTTTGGGATATGATTTCAGGTCGCTGCTGGTAATGGTTGAAGGAAATGTGAGGACACAACGGGACGACACGGACTTCCTGCTTCCTCATGTGTTACCTTACATGCGACGGTATAGTGGTGTCACTTATCAACAGGACAATACTCGCAAACATTTGCCACTTGTCCCTATGAATTGCCTGAGTGGTGGTGAGGTACTCCCGTGGCCAACATATTTTTCCCCTATAGAACACACGTGGGACCAGCCCGGAAGTCAACTGTATCGGGACGACAAGCATCAGTTACAACAGCTGTGGGTCAGCTTGCCTCTCACGATAATACCCATTATACTATTGCAAGTAATGACCTATCGATCCAACTTCTACTCATGTAACTGGGCAATTTTCCACATGACGGTCAACTTGCGGATTACCGTCTACAACCTGGCTTGCACACGGTGAAGTTTTCAACTCTTTACTGTCATTGTTTTGGTACTTATGAATGCATGTTGTTTCATGATTACAGCTAACGATGCTTTCCAGAGCAGGTTCACCGCCTCTTCAAATTTTGAACGATCTGAAGATGTCTGCAGATAGCAACCGAAACTAGTTATCGAACTTTAATTGTGATAGAAAAATCGTGGTCTAGGCATTAAAAGTTTAACTTTTAAAATTTTTTATTTAATATGATACAAAGCTTTTTGGATACCCTTCCCAGGTGAATCAGTGCGTATATTTAGTCCTCAGGGAGTGGAAGATCACGCTGACAAATGCGCAGATACCGCCAAGTTCTTTTTAAATTTGACTCGACTTTCTAATCACTGCAATAACATCACAAAACATCCCCGTGTTTGTTACTTATATTAGGAAGAGTGATATATTACCATAGCCACAGTTCGCATTTCTAGAGGATTCCAAATTTGGGAAAACTATTTACACATACTGCCAACGGCCTTGCCGCAGTGGTAACACCGGTTCCCGTCAGATCACCGAAGTTAAGCGCTTTCGGGCTGGGCTAGTACTTGGATGGGAGGCCATCCGGTCTGCCGAGCGTTGTTAGCAAGCGGGGTGAACTCTGCCCTTACGATGCAAACTCAGGAGCTTCTTGATGGAGGAAGTAGCGGCTCCGGTCTCGTAAACTGATATACGGCCAGGTGAGCTGTGTGATCACCACTTGCTCCATCATATCCGCGTCCAGCGACGCCTGTGGGCTGAGGATGACACAGCGGCCGGACGGGCCGTGATGGCCTGTTCGGGCGGAGTATCGTTTTATTTACACATATATCGAAAACGTACTTAATTCAGTGAACAATTCAGTAGACATTAGTTGGTATCCTCTGTCATCTTCCGCAGACTTTTTATTGTGTAAGTCACAACGTACTTTAAAGGGAATGAATATTACGGCTCAACAGGAAACGCAGCAAAATTTTTCAAATTATATCTCTCAGACAGTAAGGGAACGGTTTCAGTAGGAAAGAGTCCTGTGTTAAGCTATCAGGCATCATACAACTGGGAACTAACTACGTGGGACATCCCACAAAATCACCACCTTAGGTCACACAGTTTTTATTCTGTACATTAATGACGTTTGATCAGTAACATTACCAGACGCCGAGTTTGTTTTGTTCGGAGACTGTAGAAACACTGCAATGAATAGCGAATCAAAGATAGTTTTCGAAAAATCTACAAATGATGTCTTGATTGACAGTAAGAAATTATTAACAGTATCAGATAATGTGTCACGTAAAATATGACTTCCGTACATCTGCAGCATAGTAATGTGATAAGTTAAAATAAGTGTAATGAGCAGAATTTGTCTTTGACTGCTGAAGGCTACAGTGGACTAGGAAGTATCATACGCACATCCGTGTACTGTGTATTTAAACCATTTATGACACGTGTTGATTACTTTTTAAATGTAAATACTTTTAGAATTGTTTTTACTTATTTCTCATTCATAGGACCGTTTTATTTGGAATGTATGGACGATGTGTTAGCATTTTTTTTGGTTTATTAGTATGAATTGTGTATCCTCATTTTCTGACATGTTCTACAGCTTTGGGGATCTCCTCATTGTGGATGTGTGGAACAAAAAGTACTTACAATCTGTTCTGATTTAATCTAAGTGGTTACTTCTTTGCCACTACCTATCAAACATTTGGAGTGCTATCACAGATAATAGCACAGTTGTAACGGACAAATATTTTGTGCTACTAAGGGCCATCCATCGTCACTTGAGAGTTTTTAACGCAAGAGAGTGAAGAATAAACGGATCACGATGAAACATGCCGCGCACTTACGTCTGATCATCATGAAGATGTCGCGTGTTTTATTATGGTGACTAAGAATGTGTAGCTTCTGTTGCGATGCAGCCGCAATATGTATTATCATTTTTGTTGTTTTTTGTTAAAAAAAGCTGAAACTGCTCGAAAGTTTTAGAAGAAATGGTTGAAATGGCTCTGAGCACTATGGGAGTTAACATCTTAAGTCATCAGTCCCCTAGAGCTTAGAACTACTTAAACCTAACTAACCTAAGGACATCACACACAGCCATGCCCGAGGCAGGATTCGAACCTGCGACCGTAGCAGTCGCGCTGTTCCTGACTGAAGCGTCTAGAACCGCTCGACCACCGTGGCCGGCTTTTAGAAGAAAGGCAGCAAGGTGTGAGGAAGAAATTTTAGCAACGTGTTGATGATGTAAACGTTCATAGGAACATTTTTTAATTTAGTGGCTTTCGGGTCATGCCATACAGCCATAGCGTAAAATCGGTTATGACGATACGAACGTAAGTACAATACCCAGTCCCTGAGCGGGGAACATCTGCGATCCAACAGGGAATCGAACAGATAGAAACTTACGTCCTGGATGCGGTACGGTGGCAGGTTATTCTTGTAGACCTCGAAGATGCCGTAGACGCGCTTGATGATCCGGTAATAGAGCGGGTCGCGGTACATGGTGAGGTGATGGTCGAGTGCGCTGGGCGCCATCTGCGGGCAGAAGGCAGAGGCGAGGCGTTCAGTGGGGGTGTGGGAGCAGTCCGGCAGCGGCAGCGGCAGCGCGCCAGCCCGCCACTCACCCCGTACTCGTGCAGCGGGTCCGCGATGTGGCCGTAGAGAGCCTGCAGGCCCCACGACACCGACCGGTAGTAGTTGGGCGCCGGCGAGCTGGGACCGCCCATCACGATAGACGCCAGCCTGTTGACCGCGTCGCTCTCCTCCAGGTCCTCCAGCTTCTTCTCCTGTTGGATCAGCCTCCAGGTTAGAGTTAGCAGTAAGTCTCGTCATATGTTGCTTCATCGCCGTTTAAGATATCAGGCGGTATCAACAAGTGGCTTGGGAATAATTATGAAAAGATGAAGTCGTCCGAGGCATAGAATACGGAACATTGCAGAGGCACATAGATCAAAATAAACACAGGACAAGGCATAGTGAGGCCAATTATATTTAACAGTGCGGCAAGACAAGGGTACTGTTCCTTATACAGTTCATTAAATACAGATATTCATGAAACATTATACACTACCGGCCATTAAAATTGCTACACCACGAAGATGACGTGCTACAGACGCCAAATATAACTGACTCGAAGAAGATGCTGTGATACGCAAATAATAAGCTTTTCAGAGCATTCACATAAGGTTGGCGCCGGTGGCGACACCTACAACGTGCTGACATGAGGAAAGTTTCCAACTGATTTCTCATACGCAAACAGCAGTTGACCGGCGTTGCCTGGCGAAACGTTGTTGTGATGCCTCGTGTAGGGAGGTGAAATGCGTACCATCGCGTTTCCGACTTTGATAAAGGTCGGATTGTAGCCTATCGCGATTGCGGTTTATCATATCGCGACATTGCTGCTCGCGTTGGTCGAGATCCAATGACTGTTAGCAGTACATGGAATCGGTGGGTTCAGGAAGATAATACGGAACGCCGTGATGGATCCCAACGGCCTCGTATCACTAGCAGTTGTGATGACAGGCATCTCATCCGCATGGCTGTAACGGATAGTGCAGCCACGTCTCGATCCCTGAGTCAACAGATGAGGACGTTTGCAAGACAACAACCATCTGCAAGAACAGTTCGACGACGTTTGCAGCAGCACGGACTATCAGCTCGGAGACCATGGCTGCGGTTACCCTTGACGCTGCATCACAGACAGGAGCACCTGTGATGGTGTACTCAACGACGAACCTGGGTGCACGAATGGCAAAATGTCATTTTTCCGGATGAATCCAGGTTCTGTTTACAGCATCATGATGGTCGCATCCGTGTGTGGGACATCGCGGTGAACGCACATTGGAAGCGTGTATTCGTCACCGCCATACTGGCGTATCACCCGCCGTGATGGCATGCGGTGCCATTGGTTACACGTCTCGGTCACCTCTTGTTCGCATTGACGGCACTTTGAACAGTGGACGTTACATTTGAGATGTGTTACGAGCCGTGGCTCTACCCTTCATTCGATCCCTGCGAAACCCTGCATTTCAGCAGGATAATGCACGACCGCATGTTGCAGGTCCTGTATGGGCCTTTCTGGATACAGAAAATGTTCGACTGCTGCCCTGGCCAGTACATTCTCCATATCTCTCACCAATTGAAAAAGTCTGGTCAGTGGTGGCCGAGCAACTTTCTCGTCACAATACGCCAGTCACTACTCTTGATGAACTGTGGCATCGTGTTGAAACTGCGTGGGCAGCTCTACCTGTACACGCCATCCAAGATCTGTTTTACTCAATGCCCAGGCGTATCAAGGCCGTTATTACGGCCAGAGGTGGTTGTTGTGGGTACTGATTTCTCAGGATCTATACACCCAAATTGCGTGAAAATGTAATCACATGTCAGTTCTACTATAATATATTTGTCCAATGAATATTCGTTTATCATCTGCATTTCTTCTTAGTGTAGCAATTTTAATGGCCAGTAGTGTAATTCAAGCAAGATATTAACTTTGAGTGAAGAATAATTTTAGCAACACATTTCAGCGATAAACTGTCGATTGCAAAATATGAAATAACAATAGAAAAGACTAAACCAACTAAAAATGTTCAGTACATCGCTTCGTTTTTCTACATACACTGAGCTGACAAAAATCATGGGACAGCGATATGCACATATACAGACTGCGGCAGTATTGCATTGGCGGAGCTGTCACTCGTACTCAGTCGAATCATGTGAAAAGTTTCCGAAGTGATTGTGACCGAAAGACGGGAATTAACATGGCTTGAACGCCGAATGGTAATTTGAGCTCGACGCTTGGAACATTCCATCTAGGAGATCATTAAGTATTTCAATATTCCGACATCCACAGTGTGAAGGCTGTGCAGAGAATATCAAATTTCAGGTATTCAACGCCCAGTATCATGGTAGCACCATTGTCTGCTCGTCCAGCTGTGCAACAAGCCGCCAAGCATTTGCCCCCTGGGGCGAAGTTGCATGCTACAAAACTGGCAAGCTGGAAAGGATAGAAGGAATAATCCCGCGAAGAATTCCTGCGTCCCTCCAGCCAACAAACATCTGAGTCTTCTTCTGCCAACTGGAAAAGAACAAAGAAGTCAGAGGCAAATGATCTTCTCCTTCGCCGACTTGAAGATTCTCTTCGACAGTGTCACCACTTGATACCTTTGCCCAGCGGACTTCCGTGTCACTGGAGCGCACCACTCAACCATTTCTCTGCCCTCGACTCCGCTGATTGACAGTGGCCAATGCTAACGCCTATGTAGATCTGACAGAGTAGGACCCTCTAGCCTCTGCGCCCTGTAGCAATGAGCCTTTGAAGGCTGGCACTCAGCAACCCCCGAGGTGACACACCTCCATTTTTTTCCATCACAAGGAGACCACAGCGTGGTTTCAGGTCGAAAAAAATCAATTTTCAGTTTTCGTCATATTTTCATAGATTAAGGTTTTATTCAAGTACTCTGAAAAGAATTTTGCTGGAAATTTTTTTTTTCGAACATTTAAAGAGCATGTTCCTCCCACGTGTGTTTATGTGCCGCGCCCACTTTTCTGTCACCCACTTTTCTGCATATATTTTAGATCTTTATATACCCTACATTGCACGTTAGGGATATTTTTTACTCCCGATTGTGTTGGCTATCCTTGGAATGCAACGGTTGGAATTATTTTGTTTCTGCTGTTTGTAAACAACACGCTTTCAAACACGCGGTTGATTTTGTTTAAGTGTGATCGCGGGTAGTTGTTATAGAAAACTTGCAGGTATACTATGGGCAGGAAATTAGGAGGAATAAAGAAAATCTGGACTAAATGAAGTGTCACGTTTGGGCCATATTCTTCCAAACGTCTTCTAGTGATGAAAAGCCATGTCGTGGATTGTGTCCATCAGCAGAAAATTCGTGGTGCAAATACAATAGGGCTCAGGCAATTGGAGAATCTTATTCTAAGCAGCATTCTCTTCCTGCTGCTGTTATTGCAGCAATTAAACCTATTTTCAGAGACTTGGCTCATCCCGACCTTCTAAGGAAACGTCTGCATGGACAGACACAGAACCGAAATGAATGTTTCAACAGCATAATTTGGAACCGCTTTCCTAAATCTGTATTTGTAGTCATGCATACAATGAAACTAGGAGTTCACGGTGCTGTTATTACATTCAGTTGTGGTAATATTGGAGAGTGTTGTGTATAGAAAAAGCTGGGAATTAATCCTGGTGAAAATATGATCACTGGGCTGCAACACTGTGATAAAATGAGAATAGCCGATGCAGATGGGTCTGCATCTAAAATGCCCAAGAAAGCAAGACAAACATCCAGGAAGGTGGAAAAGAAGCTGAAGGACCTCCTAGAGGCCAAAGAAGGGCCATCATATATCTGAAACTATCAGAGATAAATGAATGAAATTTTCAGAGACTCTGCATAACATACAAAGCCACCTCTGGTACTACAATCATTAATATTCCTCCGTTAGGAAGTTCACAAAAATATTTTCTGCAGAAAGAACTTAATATTTTTGTTAATAAATTTAAAAAAGTATTTATTAAAAACTATAAAATGGGTAAAGTAACTTTTAGTGCAGATGACTCTATTAGCATCATGTAACATACAGTAAAAATATTAAGTTCCTGCATCAAATAGTTTTTTCAGAAATGGGTCAAATACTTGCTTAAATTAACGTGTGTTAGATAGGCAGGGTGTGGTCCCCTTAACGACCGAAGAGCAGAGGCGGTTGCCTTGAGTTGTCACTACTAACAGACGAGCAACACTGCGTGAAGTAACTACAGAGATCAATGTGGGACGTACGAGGAACGTATCCGTTAGGACAGTACGACGAAATTGGGTGTTAATGGTCTATGACAGCAGGAGACCGACGCGACTGCCTTTGCAAACAGCACGACATCGCCTGCAGCGCCCCTCCTGGGCTAGTGACCATATTGGTTCGTTCCTAGGACTAAAGCACCGTGGCCTAGTCAGATGAGTCCTGTTTTCAAATGGTAATAACTGATGGTAGGGTGATAGCGTGGCGCAGACCCCACGAAGCCTTGCACTCAAGTTGTCAAGAAGCACTGTGCAAGCTTGTGGTGGCTCCATGATGGTGTGAGCTGTGTTTACATAGGATTGACTGGCTTCTCTGGTTCAGCTGAAGCGATCATTGACGGGAAATGGTTATCTTCGGCTATCTGGAGACCATTTACAGCCATTCATGGACTTCATTTTCCCAAAGCACGAGGGAATGTTTATGGACGACAATGCACCACGTCACCGGGCCACAATTATTCACGACAGGTCTCAAGAACATTTTGAACAATTTGAGAGAATAATTTGGCCATCCATTTCGCCAGACATGAATCCAATCCAATATTTATGGAACATAATCAAGAGGCCAGTTCGTGCACAAAATTATGCACCGCAACACTATCGCAATTATGGATGGCTTTAAAGGCATAACAGTTGAATATTTCTACAGCGGACATCCAACGACCTGTTCAGTCCATGTCACGTCGAGCTGCTGCACTACGAGGGCAAAAGGAGGTCCCTCATGACATTTGTGACTTCAGTGTAATATGTCCAACGCTCTGCTCCTATATACACAGGTGAGAAATTATAAAAAGAAAACGTATCTGAAATGCCTGACCCAGAAACTTCGTATTGATCTAGGGCATTCATTCTAAACGCTGTAGACAGACCAGCGTCTGATCAAGTTGACGCCAGGCCACAACAAACAGAATACTTTATTAAAGTAGGCGTTTATTACTTGGAGCATCGTTTTTGTTATTATGCATCTGAGTATACAGTGTTGCTGTTAACAATGTTATTGTGTGATGATCGTTCCGAAGAATAAGCCAATATTTACGTCAGGCGCATTTGAAAGGTGGTTTTAGCACGGTCACATTTCCATAATCCTGATGAATCATGTACGGCAGATGTGCTGCCTTTTAACTTGGACATGTACACTTAGTAGTGACTTTAGTTGCTCCTGAAGATTGGTCTGAGACCCAGAAAGCGGGTTGTACAAGAGTTCAATAATAAAAATTTTGTACGACTGTAGCTGAAGTTTCAGCTATGGACAATACCCAAATTCGTTGGGCGCAAAGTACACCGACACATCTGATGCTAGCGGTCCAATGAAGATGGAGCTGTTTGCAATTCTTGATCAAGTCAGTAGCGGCGTATACTGTCTCACTTTGCTAATAGTATGGTAATTGCAACATGGTTTTATTACGTACCTCTGGACTCGTTTACTGGGAGCCAAGCTGTGAACAAAATGACCAATCGTTAACCTTCCCCGTATAACTCATCACTGTGAATCCAATCACATATGGTCTAGTTAAAGATGCAATAGACGATTGAACGGCTCAGAGCTGAGTTTATAGGGAAGAGCAGCCTTGGTGCAATTAGAGCGCCAGAGTTGGAACATCAGCTAAAGGAGCGGCAATATACTGAAATAGAGATACAGTTTCGAGGATCATGGCGTGAAAAGAGATAATCTATAACGTCTGTAGGATTGCTAATGCTTTGCAAATATTTAGCAGACCGGAGACTTTGATGACATTATTAATTCATTCGGTACCCGATCTCCCAAAAAGGTAATATTTCTCGCAATACCTAAAGTACTCTTGAAGATGTTCCTGCTGGGCCAACACATTTAAGGAAGTGCTCATAACATAGTTCAACTGTGCAGGAATTAACATCGATTCTGCAAATAAAGATCGTGAGAAACTCAGCTTGCTCTGCTCGTATACCAGCTGGCTATAATTAAAGTGCAATTACTCCAAGAGGGCAAGTGTGGGCTGTATTAGTCGCATGGCAGCGAAATTTGGTAGTTATGCTAATATTTTAGTGAGGAACATATTTACGCTCGAAAAAATTATTTCCAACTTTGGCCATCAGGTGATAATCTAGCGCTGTACAGCATCTCATCGACGTCTCCGGTGCTCATACTCAACAAATATGGGTATGTGGCAATTAATAATAAAATCAACATTACGCCTTTCTTACTTGTTTGACCTTTTCTTCCCACGTCCTGATCCTAATTAGTTACATATGTAAAAGTTTCTGTACGTCTATCTTGCATTTCACAGCGCTAGATTTGCACCTGGTGGCCAAAAGTGGAATTATGCACCTGGTGGTCAAAAGTGGAATTACTTTCTTTCCAGAGTAAATCGGTTCCACATTAACGCATTAGATTATCTAACATATTTCACTGCCTTATGATACTTAGTGCCTACAGTGGACATCTGTGAGTAGCTGCACTTTAATTATAACCACCCAGTACAAGACCTTTGACATCGTACAGTTATTCGGATTCTCCTCCCAGCCCGAGGAAAGGTGAGATATACTCGGGCTGCATACCACGGCCGCAGCTAGCTCCTGCAAGGTGCGCTACCAGCGCTGCACGCATGTCACGAGTGTCCGCTCGAAAATACCGCGGCCCAGTTATTGTCGAAGGGTCTCGCTATTCCCTCAAGCCTTTGATGCACGCCGTCTGAAGTAAACTGACCCTGCCTACGCTCATGTTTTTAGATTCAGTTCGCTCCCTGAATTGTTTGTACATGCTTACAACGGCTTTCTGGACTTTGGTTCTGGCTAGTATTTCACTTCGTCGACTCCGCCGTCATCCACCGCAGGAACTATACCTTTATACCGTCTGTCTTCGCATCGCGTAAGATAAGAAAACACCCAGCAGACAGTAGATACCTGCATCCTACTTGATTCCGTGTTCCCTGAATTCCGCAAAGCATTTGATGCAGTTCTGCACTGTCGGCTAATGTACTAAACACTAGCGTATGGAATGTCACTCCATCATAGTAGCTGCAGAGTTCATCCTAAATAGAAGACAGCTTGTGATTCGCAGTTACGAGAAGTCTTTAGGCTGAAAGTAATTTCAGACATACCCCCAGCGAATAACACCGTTATTGTTAACATCACACACAAATAACCTTGTGGAGAATATTGGAGGCTGTTGTCGGGCGATGCTGCTGTATATAGAGAGGCCGCAATGCAAGAAAATTGTAGTGAGGTCCAGAAAGACGAACAGAGAATCGACAACAGGTGAAAGGATTGGCAGTTAACCATCAACATAAAGAAATATAATGTTTTGCCCATGTATTCTACGGTAACACGATTGCCAAACATTCGTTGGAAGCAGTCACGTCCATAAAATATCTGGGTGTACGTCTTCCCGACTATTTAATTTAGAAAGACCACATTAAACTAGTTGTAGAACCCGCCGGAGTGAAATTCATTGGAAGAACTTTCAATTGAAGTATAGTCAACCACAAAAACAGGTGGCGTCCTGAATTCACGTTTTAAGGAGGCTTTAGTTAGAGCGTTAGTTTGGGACCATTAGCAGATGCAACTCATAGACGAAACGCAGAAGATCCAAATAAGAGCAACACATTTCGTAACAGGTTCGATCAGTAAGTGCGAAATTATCATGAAGATGGTCTTACAACTCAATGGGCAGAGTCTACAAGAGAGGTGTTGCATATCACAGAGTGATTCGCTGTCGAAGTTCCGAGAGCGTACATTCCTAGAAGAGTCTCCCGAGATATTGCTTTCTGTGTTTATTTCCTGGAAAGACCATTAAGGTAATATTAGAGATATTGTTTGCTATGTATATCTCCTGGGAAGACCGTTAAGGTAATGTTAGAGATATTCAAGAGGCTAGCCAACAATCGTTCTTCCCACTCTACCATTCGCGACTGGAGCAGCAAAAGCGGCGTTGTGACAGTGGTACACAGAGGACCCACCGTCACATGCTATAAGGAGGCTGGCCGGGTATAGTTGTAGATAAAGGTGTAGGAGTAATAGTGCAGTGTGTTTGGTAATACAACTGTTTATACCATAATAAGGAATGAGCAACTGTGGCGTAAGCCGAACGCGCTGACACTTAAAATACTAGTTTTTGAACTGCACGCCTACATGGTTCAGAGACAAGTAAGACGAGGTATGACAAAGAGACCCATCACGGCAGAACATCCACCTACAACTGCCTTTCGGAAGCAGTCGGGAGATCAGCGTGGGACAGGACCGGGAGGGACTTCATGAGACCGCGACAGCCATCTCCCAATCTCCACACCTTGGATGGCACAGCAGCACAGTACCTGTGAATCCTGAGTTGTGCTCCAGCGCCCTGAGGGACAACCATCAGGCGAAATGCAGAATCTACCTAGGTTCTAACACCAAGTACAGTAGTTACTACACTGCTGTAGTGTAGTGCCGTGGGATGTTGTGTAGTAGTGTAGTCCAGAATTAACAACTACGAAATTGGCGGTCCGACAATGCAGCATAGTATAGTAGAGCAATTGCATGTGCCTCCTGAATTCCGGATGAACGTAGATCTGTGCGCCAAAGAATTTTTTTTCCCTAAAAAATTATTACAACTTTTTGAGGCAATTCCCCCCCTCCCCCTTAACCATAATGTTTATTTATACTAACATATTTGAAATTACACTGATCATCCAGGACTTTATGACCACGGACCTACTATCGATATAAACCCGTCCAGGATATAGCAGCCTCATCCGGCGAGGAATGACTGCTGGTCAGACACACGCACGATGCATGTAGTATCAGAGTGTGCTGTCCATATGTAGAATGGGGAAGGCCCACGATCTGTTTGAGTTTGACCGAGGGCAGACTGTGACGGCCCGGAGGCTCTCGGTACGACCATTTCAGAAACTGCACGACTTGCCGGGTGGACGGGTAGTGCTGCGATAAGTGACGAAACAAAGGTGAAACCACGTCCAGACATCGTGGTGTTGGGCGGCCACTCCTCATCAGAGTTGTCGGACATCTGGGCAGACAGGTAAATCAGGAAAGGTGACGAACTGTGGCGGAACTAACATCCGTTTTTAATGCCGAGCGGGGTGCAAGTGCGTCTGAACACACGGTGCACCGAACACTGAAAACGATGGGCCTCCGCAGCCGACGCCCCATGCATGTGCCAATGTTAACACAACGACATCGGCAATTAGAACTGAAACTGGCGTGTAACCATCGGCACTGGACGTCAGCGCAGTGGCAAAGCGTTGCATGTCCTGATGAGTTCATGCCGTTCGGAGGGCGCAAATCCGTCGTCTTCCAGGGGAACAGCTTCTTGACATCTCTACTGTGGGGCAGAGACGAGCTATCGACGGCTCCTTTATGCTCTGGGGAACATATACGTGGGAATCCTTGAGGTCCAGTGCATACCGTTTACCCTAGAGGCCCCATTCAATAAAGACGATATTTAACATTTCGTGTTCAGCGCCACGAAACGATAATCTCCTGGACCCGACGGTCTCGGCGCGGAATTATATCAACAGTACTGGAATACCTTGGCCACAACATTAATTCAACTTGCTAATGACCTGTGGCAGTTCGTATCTGTACCAGAGGAACTGAAAGAAGTGTTCATTGGGCCTTTAACCAAAAAAGGAAACAGCAAAAAGATACATGAAAAGCGACCTATCACTTACGTAACTCAGACTCTAAAATCAAAACACGGACTGTGAAACAGTCAATGCGACCCGGCGTTACACAAAATACTAGGAAATCACCAATATTGTGCGGTACCTGGACGCAATGTAATATCAGCTACCTGCGATCTACGGGATGTCATCTGTAGTCTGGCGGACAGTAAAGATTACGGTGCACTGCTATTTTTAGACTTTGGAAAGGCACATGACCGCAAAAACCATGAATGACTGATTAAGGTACTGACGTATATCGGTTTTCGGCCGACGTTTCGTCAGACTGTTGCATAACTGGCCACCTCTCCGACAAATTTGTAACTAGGAGATATATCAGGCATGGCTGTCCTCTATCAGTGGCGTTGTATGCCATCGCGATACAACCCTTACTTGTACGCGTAACCTAGTGATCACTTCAGAACGGAGAAAGTGGCTTGCACTGCTTGTGCTGACGACTTCTGCTCAGCAGTACGATCCATAGCAAATCTGACGGAAGTGGAGAACATAGTCAGCGACTACAACACGGTCACCGGTACAAAACTAAACAAGAGACAGACGACGTTGCTCCATGTAGGAGGAGGCATTGTTGATGCTACCCAACTCGACTGGCGTGCAACGAGGGGAGAATATAAATCTCTCGGAGTCTACTGGGCTGCAGTACCAGACGCGATGGCGATAAAAAACTGGACAGACATGCAGCACAATATCAGACCCACAACATGCATTTGTTCTGACAGGGAACTAGATCTTCTGCAAAGAGTGCACACAGTCAGAATATCTATAGCTAGCAGAATGTACTATCTGGGCCAAATCCTACCAGTCTCAAAATACCTAGCAGATAGCATATAGAAGGCATCTTATTGATATGTTCTCAGAGGTTACATTTTCAAAGTAACCTTTGAAACGTTGACCTTACCAACCTCACGATTAGGTATTGGTCTCATCAGTGCCAGACATACGTGTGGGACATTAGTAATCAACTGCACGCATAAAACTATCACCAATGACACACCAAGTGTAATTAAGAACTTAACGCTAAATTAGAAGCCATGCAGTGTAATGCTACCAATTAATGAGGAATGGTTCAAGAATCATGAAAGAAGGTTGTTTACATGGAAGAAGCCTGGAGATACTAAAAGGTATCAGATAGATTATATAATGGTCAGAAAGAGATTCAGGAACCAGGTTTTAAACTGTAAGACATTTCCAGGGGCAGATGCGGACTCTGACCACAATCTATTGGCTATGAACTGTAGATTAAAACTGAAGAAACTGCAAAAAGGTAGTAAATTGAGGAGATGGGACCTGGATAAACTGAAAGAACCAGAGGTTGTAGACAGCTTCAGGAAGAGCATTAGGGAACGTTTGACAAGAATTGAGGAAAGAAATACAGTAGAAGAAGAATGGGTAGCGAGAGAAATAGTGAAGGCAGCAGAGTATCAAGTAGGTAAAAAGGCGAGGTCTAACAGAAATCATTGGGTGACAGAAGAGATATTGAATTTCATTGATGAAAGGAGAAGATACAAAAATGCAGTAAATGAAGCAGACAAAAAAGAATACAAATGTCGCAAAAATGAGATCGACAGGAAGTGCAAAATGGCTAAGCAGGGATGGCTAGAGGACAAATGTAAAGATGTAGATGCTTCTCTCACTAGGGGTAAGATAGATACTGCCTACAGGAAAATTAAAGAGACCTTTGGAGAAAAGAGAACCACTTGTATGAATATCAAGAGCTCAGATGGAAACGCAGTTCTAAGCAAAGAAGGGAAAGCAGAAAGGTGGAAGGAGTACACAGAGGGTCTATAGATGGGCGATGTTCTTGAGGACAATATTATAGAAATGGAAGAGAATGTAGATGAAGATGAAATGAGAGATATGATACTGCGTGAAGAGTTTGACAGAGCACTGAAAGGTCGAATCAAGGCCCCAGGATTAGACAACATCCCATTCGAACTAATGACAGCCTTGGGAGAGCCAGTCCTGACAAAACTCTACCATCTGGTGAGCAAGATGTATGAGACAGGCGAAATACCCTCAGACTTCAAGAAGAATATATTAATTCCAATCCCAAAGAAAGCAGGTGTTGTCACATGTGAAAATTCCCGAACTATCAGTTTAATCAGCCACGGCTGCAAAATACTAACACGAATTCTTTACAGACGAATGGAAAAACTGGTAGAAGCCGACCTCGGGGAAAATCGGTTTGGATTCCGTAGAAATGTTGGAACACGTGGGGCAATACTGACCCTACGGCTTACCTTAGAAAATAGATTAAGGAAAGGCAAACCTACGTTTCTATCTTTTGTAGACTTAGAGACAGCTTTTGACAATATTGACTGGAATACTCTGTTTCAAATTCTGAAGGTGGCAGGGGTAAAATACAGGGAGCGGAAGGCTATTTACAATTTGTACAGAAACCAAATGGTAGTTATAAGAGTCGAGCGGCATGAAAGGGAAGCAGTGGTTGGGAAGGGAGTGAGACAGGATTGTAGCCTATCCCCGATGTTATTCAATCTGTATATTGAGCAAGCAGTAAAGGAAACAAAAGAGAAATTTGGAGTAGGTATTAAACGCAGTTGAACGGAATGGACAGTGTCTTGAAGGGAGGATATACGATGAACATCAACAGAAGCAAAACGAGGATAATGGAATGTAGTCGAATTAAATCTGGTGATGCTGAGGGAATTAGATTAGGAAATGAGGGCTTAAAGTAGTAAATGAGTTTTGCTATTTGGGGAGCAAAATAACTGATGATGGTCGAAGTAGAGAGGATATAAAATGTAGACTGGCAATGGCAAGGAAAGTGTTTCTGAAGAAGAGAAATTTGTTAAAATCGAGTGTAGATTTAAGTGTCCGGAAGTCGTTTCTGAAAATATTTGTATGGAGTGTAGGCATGTATGGCAGTGAAACGTGGACGATAAATAGTTTGGACAAGAAGAGAATAGAAGCTTTCGAAATTTGGTGCTACAGAAGAATGCTGAAGATTAGATGAGTAGATCACATAACTAATGAGGAGGTACTGAATAGAATTGGGGAGAAGAGGAGTTTGTGGCACAACGTGACAAGAAGAAGGGACCGGTTGGTAGGGCATATTCTGAGGCATCAAGGGAGCACCAATTTAGTATTGGGGGGCAGCGTGGAGGCTAAAAATCGTAGAGAGAGACCAAGCGATGAATACACTAAACAGATTCAGAGGGATGTAGGTTGCAGTAGGTACTGGGAGATGAAGAAGCTTGCACAGGATAGAGTAGCATGGAGAGCTGCATCAAACCAGTCTCTGGATTGAAGACCACAACAACAACATGATACCAATAACCTTTCGCCATTAGACTCTATTATTGGGAGTTAAATTATATACGACAAGATAACACCCATCCACTTTATACCAATGCGAAAATCGATAGTTTTCTCACGACAGATGGTAGAGAAAACAAAGTCATTCAAAAATAGCCGCAAGCGCTATAGCTCTCTACTGACATAACGCGTCCGGTCTACAAGGTATCTACTCATCAGCGACAAAGTTCCAACCAATGAGAAACTCCACAACATCCACGTGAGCCCGTCATCTTCCTGTACGATAGGCTGTCACGTGGACACCTTAACTCACAGGTTGACCTGTGGTACAGCTGGACTGATCACGGGACACATGCGAAGTAGACTGGCGAAATCGACCGCACGATTCCGTACAACGTTGACATCATGGGATTAACTAGACGAGAAAAAATTCGATACTACCGCAGGAAGCAAAATCCCGCCATTAAGATTTTAATTCACAACGCTGCTTATATTATCAACCATCGTCAAACACCACTTGAAGAATATTGTGCATATATGAAATACGAACATGCAAAGATAAGAGCACAAAGAGATTACGTTGACAGGTATGGTAACATGTTGAAAATTGTGCGTTCAGGTAGACGAAAGTAATCTTCTGATGATTCTGATTTAAAATATCTTCTTGTAGAAGTAATATTGACTCCTCTCCAAATACAGCTGCCATACTAACGTGGCACAATTCTTTTTAGTTACGGAAAAGGTTAAGGAAAATACAAGGAGACAAGAAAGAAAATTTCTGTTTCACAACTATCCAGAAGAAGGCTGTTTTGTGAACGACAGCAGGGTATCTCTTGAAATTTTATAGCTCCTGTAACAACCATTACAAATATCAACATGTTATGTCTATGTGCACGGCTAAAATAACTTTCAACAATAATATTTTCAAGATTTGAAATTTAACCAGCTGATTGTGGATTAGTGCACTGGCGTGAGGAATATTAAGCATTATAAAAGACTGTTTCATAAGATCCATGTGTTGCCATCTGCATACAAGTGATTAATGTCTCCTGTGGTTCAGTGACGGAAATGGAACAGTTACTACAAGGAAAGCAATTCTTTACTTAAAGTACTGTTTGAACATAAAAACTGGATACAGTGCAAACGTAATTTTGGTGAAGCATGTACTTAATTCTTATAAAATGTTAACTGCATTTGCATTAAGTGCATATTTATGTGTTAACATGTAAAGTAAAGTTTCATATAAAGTAAACTTAACGTTCAGTTTGCACATTAACTACTGGATACAGTACAAAAATATTTCGTTTGTGAATCTAGCACCTTTTCAGTTAAAATGTTAATTGTGTTTGCATTCGGTGCTTATTTTTGTATGTATGTATTAAAATGTTCATATGTAATAAAAAAATCTGGTTTCAGACCATGTACACCCCTTCATGACGACCATGTTTCCCGACATTACTGGCATTGTTCAACAAGATAATGCACCATGTCGCAAGACCAGGAGTATGATGGAGCGTTTTGAGGAACGCAGTGGCGAGTCCCAATTGATGTGCTGGCCCCCCAACTCGCCATGTCTGAACCCTGTCGAATATGTCTGGGATGTGACTGAACGTGGCGGCAAGCTCCCCTTCCCGGAATTTATGGGAATTAGGTGACTTGTGTGTGGAGATGTGGTGCCATGTCCCTCGAGCGACCTACCAAAGCCTCACTGCTTCCACGCCAGGACGCGGCGCCCCTGTATTATGCGTGCGAAAGATTGACATATGGCCTACTGGGTAGGCGGTCGTAGTGTTCTGGAGGATCAGTGTATGTTGAAACATTATTTGTTATATTCATGCCAATTTGTGTATAACGTTTGGTCTGTTCTTGTGTCTGGATAATAGACTAAAGTGAGCGTCATTTATGACGGCGGCCGAGTTTAGGTTCGTTCTGCGCATCTGACATCACAAAACACAGTCAGCCAATGAACAGAGAACGACGTTTCCAGAGCTCGACTACAGTACAGAGCGCGGACGAGTGTCTTCAGTTTTACAAACGTTCAGTCATAAATAAAGTAACTGAACGAAAGCAGTGTCTTGATAGCAGAATTTCTTTTATAGAAAGTTTGGAAAAAGCATTCTTTATACCAACTGCTTCATATTCTATTAATTAATTAAACCAAACAAGCAATAAGCCTCCTAAATCAAGCGATAGCAAGGAAAGGTGTTTGTATCATTCTCATTAACCGCTTTTTCGCAATAAAGAACTGCGGTAATTGTTTGTTTTCTACTGTACTTCGACGAAACGTGAGTAATTCATAGTCATAACAACAGTGTTTGTCGGTATTTTGCGCCCTAGTTTAAAAGTCCTCCAGGAACAATATCTAACAATGAGCAGCGTTAGCGTAATGGTTAAAGTGTTTGGCTGCTAAGCGAAAGGTTCGGAATTCAAATCTTGTTCTGTGATTAACGTTTTCTTTATTTAAAAACAATATCGAAGTGTCTTACTTCATGAATTTTATTCGTTTGAAAGTAATTTTTTGAAATTTCTAATGGCAACTGAAATCAACCATACGGAAAGTATACGCTATGGACTTCTACCTCTGCAAACTCTTCAAAATTTCGTGCAGTGGTTTACAACATTTAATGCTGTGCAATAACTGCATTGAACATCGAAACAAAATTCAGTCATTTATGGGGGGAAGGTATCAGTCAAGAAGATGTGTAAAAATCCAATTTTTGGGCCAAATAGTTTTTGTGAAATCGAATGATAAGTGTGCCAAAGCAGTCGGAACAGCAGTGTCCGTACAGGCGAGCAGTGCAGTGATGACAAAATCACGCACAGCGCGGAATGCGGGGAGCACGTCCCTGTAGCAGCGAAAGGGTTAACGCGGCAAGGTGGCTTTACTTCATAAACTGCGCGCTCCCTCCTAAACATAAGTTTGCTTGGCGCGTGCAACTGGCAACGCAGCAATCTCCCGCGTCTGGGCAGGCATGCGCGAACCGCCAAAATAAAAGAATTGAACTATAACAGAAAATAGCAAATAAATAAGTAGTGTTTTCGTGTGTCATTACTTAGTCTCTGCGTTATGTGAGGGCCTGTGATACTTATAGCTTCTTTCGTTTATAACTGTAAAAGTAGGGGCAGACGATGAAACTTGAAATTTTGTCATCATGTGTGTCATCGTTAGTTGAAGCACTGTCTATAGGTTTGAGATTTACCCGAGTACACTGGCGCAGAGTCTAATCATCAGGAAGCGTGCGTTTCCTACTTTCCAACCCTTCCTGGCCTCAAGGATTCTGAGTAATTATCTCAACGTTGTACACAGTCTCTTTAGCACAGGGCTTCACAACATACGTGCTCGCGGAGCAAGCTGTGAACAGCAAGGCGCGAGCACGGAGCAGTGCGAGCACGCTACCGCCACTACCGGACCAGAGCGGAGAGTGGGGAGAGTCGCGTGGGGCAAAGAACAGCTGACGCCAGGCAATGTAAATCCGCGGCCACCTGCAGGGATGTCACTCAAGAATTATTACTGCGACAAATGAAACAAATAAAGGAGAATGTACACGTGCCACATAATTTTAGTAGCTTAGTGTATGCCTCTACATTCGTATTAATTTGTGAACTGTTACACAATAAAAGGTGTCACTGAAGTGTGGGATTCTCGGTTATCTTGTACTTTTTGCCCTTTACAATTGCGACTATGTTCGGAGTAATTGTTCTTGTGCATTGTAGGCGCAGCGTGCAGTTTAAATTTCGATCAGACAATGCGTTTCTCAGGCGCGTCTTGTTACATTTCATTGCAGAGAACAGTTGTTCACAAACATACGTGGAACCGAACATTGATATTATTGTAGCCGCCAGTTTGTGCAAACGAGGAAATCTATTCTGAGGGAAGTGTCTGTAGGATCCCAAAATGTTTTTCTTGTTGTGAAATTTGTCCCTGTATTCTCTGTCACACTGCAGGTCAATAATTTCTAGTTGCAGCTCAGGACGAATCTCTTCAATATTCGCTGAATATAGAGAGGGGAACAGATAAAAATCACTGTCTAGTGCTGTCAGATCTTGAAAGCATTTATCAGATTCTTGCTTAAGGGCAACTAAACTATGTGAATAACGTTCACAGTCTTTATGAACATCTTGCATGGATGATAATTTAGGAAAATGAGCTAGATTTCCTGTTTCCAGCTGACTCACCCAAAGTGTAAATTTCATTTTAAAAGCTCGTATTCGATCTATGAAATGAGTAATTAGCAGATCTTTACCTTCTAGTGAAATGTTCAAAGCATACACATGGCTAGTTAAATCTGCTAAGAACGCGAGATCACAGTTCCATGAAGGCTCTTTCAATTCAGGAACACACATGTTATTTATTTCCATGAACATATTTATCTCATCTAATAGGCAAACAAATCGATTTAATAATTCGCCACGACTAAGCCAGCGGACCATACTGGCTTTTTACATCCTCAAGAAAACTTTTAAGTTGTCTGTGTTGTAGCCCATGCTTCCTTATATAATTGGTTGTACGAACAACAACACTCATCACATTTCTTAGAGTGATACTCTTTGCACGTAAGTTTTCCTGTTGGATGACACAGTGAACACCCCTTATTTCATTCGGCACGGTCAGTTTTTGCATTTTCTCCTTCAACAGCGCAACGAAACCTGATTTTTTCCCTGTAATCGCTGGTGCACCGTCTGTAGACACTGAAACTAAAGAATTCCACGACAATCGTATATTTTCAACACTTTCTTCAACACTACTTAAAATATCACCTCCGGTTGTAGTGTTCTTCATGGCTACTACATCGTGGAGCTCCTCCCTCACCTGAAGATCTCAATTAACACCCCTAATAAATATGGCAAGCTGCGCTGTTCCAGTGATATCAACACTTTCGCCCAGAGCTAGAGAATACGCTATAAAATCGTTACAGTTATTTGCAAGCTGGCTCTGGACGTCGTCTCCCATGTCCTGTATGCGACGCATAATGATCATGTTAGATAATGGCACAATCCGAAACTGTTCAACTTGAGATGGACACAAATGTTCCGCTGCAACTACCAAACATTCTTTTATTAAATCGCCATCAGTGAAGGGGCGCAGGGATTTTGCTAAAAGCAAAGCAGTTTTGTAACTCACTCTGAGAGCTGCCTCAGTTGATTTTTCTTCGTCGTCCAGAACTTCTTCGGATAGCTTCCTTTTAAGTTTAATAACTTCCTGTGCACGATCTGGTCCATCACATTTTCCCCTTCCGTAGTCTTTCGCGTGGTACGACATATAATGTCGCTGAAAATTAAATTTCCTAAAAGAATTTAGCGTTTTGTGACATACCAAACATTTTGAATCTTTTTCTGTAAACAGACACAATTCCTCCCAATGGGGGTTGAACTGCGAAAGCATGGATGGGGTTACAGAACGGCCACTTGACATGATTCTTAACCAGCGAAGTGACTGTTAGAGCTGATCGTAGTACTTAAAACGTTACACAGTCGGCTCGAATTCAATAGGCACACTGCGGTCCTATTCATATGTGCGCGCGCATTTCCCCTCCCTCCCCACCCTCCCTACTCGGCGAGCTTGCACCTGCTCGCGAGCACGTGCCTGAGCAGACGCGAGTACTCGCGCTCAAAAGCGGCCAGTTGTTAAGCCCTGCTTTAGCATGTCTTAAGGGCGCCGGTTGCGGACGTTCGTATAGTAGAAGTGCTGGCGAAACGCGATCAGTCGTGAAGCAACACAGAACGTCGAACAGCAGTGCGAGTACTGTGTACAGGGCGAGCCGTACCGGGCAGTTGGGACTCACTTTCAGGAAGAGCGCGGTGGCGGCGGCGTCGCGCACGCGCCGCTCCCACGAGATGACGTCATCCACGGAGACGACGTCAGCATGGCTGGGCCGCAGGCCTTCCGGACGTGCCGCCGCCTCCCGGCCGCTCAGCAGACGCAGCTGCGGGTCGTAGCCCTCCTGCAACAGCCGAAGGGGGTAGCAGCCAGTCCTCCACCTACTGTGTGCAAAACACTTTATAGTTGCAGACGGACATTGCTTCACATTTACTAAGCGCTTTTCCGAAATATGCGACAGACTTACACGAGGATACGGCGATCTGTAGAAACAAAGAATACTGTTAACACTCAAATCACGAAGTTTTACTTATTATAAATAGTGTATCCTGGAATACTCGAGTGAAATACAAATACTGCGACACAGATTATTGCCCGATCCTGCTTTTATTGGAACAATAACACATAAATAATGATACATCGAAAATGTCAGTAATCGGTTGCATACAAAAAATGTAATTTTCTTACGCCTTTTTTAGGCACTTAGAGGCCTTCTTCTATAGCATTATTTGCGAGTGTCAACACTATTGCATTATTTGCGAGTTTCAACAATAAGATGCTTGCAGCATATTGCTGTGTTCATGTGGTTCATAGCTCCCGTACAAAATGCGATGTTTATAACCTACTGAGGAAAGGTACTAAGTGGCTGAAACCGATTAAGAAAACTGAATTTCTTTTATGCAGCTGTTCACTGATTACTTCCATGTATACAACTGCAGTTGCTGAAGATGTATAAAATGCTACAAATAACTGATGATAATTGACCCCATTGAAAATCGCCAGCAAAAACCGCGACGACTTTAGGTGTTTTTAATAAAATAATTATTGTGTGGTTTAGACAGTCTTCAACTATAAAATGTAGAATACATTATTCAAAATCTTGACTTGCACACAAAATATAAACAGACAGAAAATAATCTACATTTAAAGCTGTGACTGAAGGTAAGAAATCTGAAAAATTAACAAACAAGTGAGGTAAGACATGCACACACTTGCCATTAAGAACAAGCAGAACAAATGGAAAAGCTACAAAAGCTGGTGCGATGCGTAGTGAAATCATAAACACAAAATCTGGGTAAGACACAACTACGGAAGTGTAATATACACTGAAGCGCCAAAGAAACTGATATAGGCATGCGTATTCAAATACAGAGATATGTAAACAGGCAGTATACGGCGCTGAAGTCGGCAACGCCAATATAAAACAAGTGGCTGGCGCAGTTGTTAGATCGGATACTGCCGCTACAATTCCAGGTTAAGAAGATTTAAGTGACTTTGAACGTGGTGCTATAGTCGGCGCAGGAGCGATGGGACACAGCATCTCCGGGGTAGCGATGAAGTGGAGATTTTTCAGTACGACCATTTCACGAGTGTACGCTGAATATCAGGACTCCGGTAAAATTTCAAATCTGCAGCATCGCTGCGGCCGGAAAAATATCCTGCAAGAACGGGAGAATAGACAACTGAAGAGAATCGTTCAACATGACAGAAGTGTTACATTCCGCAAATTGCTGCACATTTCAATGCTGGGCTATCAATAAGCGTCAGCGTGCGAACCATTCAACGAAACATCATCCATATGAGTTTTCAGAGTCGAAGGCCTACTCGTGTTCCCTTGATAGCTGCACTTCACAAAGCTTTACGCCTATCCTGGGCCCGTCAACACAGACTGTTGATGACTGGAAACATGCTGCTTGGTTGGAGGAGTCTCGTTTCGAATTGTATCGAGCGGATGGACTTGTATGCAGACAACCTCATGAATCCATGGACCTCGCACGTCAGCAGGAGACTGTACAACTGGTGGAGACTCCGCAACGGTGTGGAGCGTGTGCTGTTCGAGTGATATGGGACCCACGATACGTCTAGATAAGACCCTGACCGGTGGCACGTACGTAAGCATCCTCTCTGGTCACCTGCATCCATTCGTGTCCATTGTGTATTCCGACGGACTTGGGCAATTCCAGCAGGACAGTGCGACACCCCATACGTCCAGAATTGCTACAGAGTGGCTCCAGGAACACTCTTCTGAGTTTAAACACTTCCGCTGGCCACCATACTCCCCCTCGTACTCTTAAGGATTTATGGACAACTCTGCAGGATTCATGGTGTCAATTCCCTCCATTACTACTTCAGATATTAGTCGAGTCCATGACACACCATGTTGCAGGACTTCTGCCTGCCCGCGGAGACCATACACGACATTAGGCAGGTGTACCGGTTTCTTTGGCTTGTGCTGTGTCAAAACGCACGGGGTACGTTCGCCCTTACTGGTGCTGAGCGTCCGGCGTGATAAATCAGTGATAACACCTGGTGGTCACGATAATATACGTGTATGATGTGGTAAAACCAAAATCAAATTGTGTTCTAGATGATATGAGAGCGTCTACGGAATAGCAGGTGGCGAGCATGCGCGACTGCAGCGATATACCATATCGCCCCCGCTGCGTCCAGAGATGCTGCCTGAGTCGGCCGCTATTGCGAAGGATCGACAGCATCGATGATTATTACATTAATTGTTAAAAGTTGGCGTGGCTTTGCGTGTTTGTTCGTTTTAAATGGTTCCTATTGTACAACGAAAAGGGTTAGTTAGTTCCCGGATAGACCTCTCACCGACCAACTGGTGGTAGTGGTGTATATCAGGTCTGATCTTATAGCGTTTCACTGCGTGGTGTAGTGAGGCTACTCAGTTGACACCTAAGTCTTGGGAGAGTGCACGGCATTTTGTTGATTATGGTTGTGGGAACAGTTTCGTTCGTAAAATTTGATGGGGTGAGTCCCGCGTGAGCCTGATTTAATTGAGAGATTGCTTTGTTAGGTGCTGAGTTTTGTAGAATCGGTGTGACCGATATCCCGTCTGCATTGTATGTTGAGTGGTCGCGACGCGCCCAGAGGTAATTGGGTTGCTTGTCGTTTTTATTGAGGTGGTTTGGGTATTGTGGGTGTGTGTATCGAGAAGGGAAAGCCTCGAACACGTGTTGGTAGTTGCATTTTCAAGACCACTAGCTTGCAACAGACAGCGAATTGGCTCATAGAACGACGAACTGTTTCACTATACGGCGATGGTCTGCACGTATCACTGAGTAGACAAGCGATAGTAAATTGAAGGAACCATTTAACGAGCTACACGTAGCTAAACCAAAACTTGATTCATCAAGGTGACGAGTGGCCGATTTAAATGTTATGGAATTTAGCGGGTCGCGTGTGGTCAACGCCTGAAGAGGTCAAGATTTGCTTTTAAATTGTAACTTAAGGTTAGTTGAAAAGTGGCGGTGACATTTAGGATTTTTGTTTGATTTTTTTTATGACCTGTTTCCGTATTGTGGAGACTGATAATATATTCGCTGGCACTCGTTCATTGGTGATAACCAACGTGTACTGAGATACCTAGAAGGAAAATAAATCCAATTTTATTGGGGTTAAAGGAAATTTCCCAGTCTATTCAATTGGTATCTAGTGTGAATATATCCATTTCATTTTCGGAAGTATAAAAGATTGTAATTTAGAGATATTGATACATTGGAGTCGATATCACGTATAATGTGGTGTTTTTAAATGTGTTTAGTAAAAGGTTCTTGAACGAATGGAATTATAAATAATCTACTGAAAGTAGATCTCAATATTAAAGAAAAGATTTCAATTAAGGGAAAAAGTTTTCTAAATGATGAATAAGTTTAATTGAAGTAATTGAATTATTCACGAAAAGGCCAAAGATTTTGCTACTAACAAAGATTCGTTATTCCGTGACGCATGCGAACTCTCATCACTTACATATTACCTCTGTGTCGAGTTGGAAAAATATTTAAGGGAGAATTAAAAATGTTTTAATTCCTAACAGTAGTGATGGAAGTGTCCATAAACAGAATAATCATTTCAAGATGGTAGACAGATTTGTATTTGAGTACAAGTAATCAAATAGTTCCGAGTTTATGTCAGAGAGTACGTACTGCGGTGTGAAAAGCTCGTTGCGAAAGATAACAATTGCTAGTTGGATGTCACATTTATCATCACGCAAGATAATCAGGTACTGAAATTAAAGTAATTTGTTGCTCTGACGAGATCAGTATCGTAGACAACGAGAGTGATTCATTAAATAGGCCCATATTTTCACTACTGCTTAACTTCAGCAATCATTGGCGTGTGAATATTGCTAAGTGATTATTCGCAGTTCTGTCGTGACTTGGAACGATTTCGGCGCCGTGTCTAGGCACTGTTGTTCCCATTATGTGACAGACAGGCTGTTTCCATGTTGAACGGTTGAGGTGGCTGCAATATTAATTGTACTAAGGCTGATTTCGTGTCCGATTGGTTCATTGCCAGTGTGATTGCGGCGCGGGCTAGATTCTTGTCGTCATCAGAGGCTCATCTCCAACTGGAATCTTCTGCAATTAGCGTTCTGCAGTCTTAACATCTAGTTGTTGTTGTTGTGGTCTTCAGTCCTGAGACTGGTTTGATGCAGCTCTCCATGCTAATCTATCCTGTGCAAGCTCCTTCATCTCCCAGTACTTACTGCAACCTACATCCTTCTGAATCCGCTTAGTGTATTCATCTCTTGATCTCCCTCGACGATTTTTACCCTCCACACAGCCCTCCAGTGCTAAATTAGTGATCCCTTGATGCCTCAGGACATGTCCTACCAACCGATCCCTTCTTCTAGTCAAGTTGTGCCACAAACTTCTCTTCTCCCCAATCCTAATCAATTCATTAGTTACGTGATCTACCCACCTAATCTTCAACATTCTTCTGTAGCACCACATTTCGAAAGCTTCTATTCTCTTCTTGTCCAAACTATTTATTGTCCATGTTTCACTTCCATACATGGCTACACTCCACACAAATACTTTCAGAAATGACTTCCTGACACTTAAATCTATACTCGATGTTAACAAATTTCTCTTCTTCAGAAACGCTTTCTTTGCCATTGCCAGTCTACATTTTATATCCTCTCTACTTCGACCATCATCAGTTATTTTGCTCCCCAAATAGCAAAACTCCTTTACTACTTTAAGTGTCTCATTTCCTAATCTAATTCCCTCAGTATCACCCGACTTAATTCGACTACATTCCATTATCCTCGTTTTACTTTTGTTGATGTTCATCTTATATCCTCCTTTCAAGACACTGTCCATTCCGTTCAACTGCTCTTCCAAATCCTTTGCTGTCTCTGACAGAATTACAATGTCATCGGCGAACCTCAAAGCTTTTATTTCTTCTCCCTGGATTTTAATACCTAATCCAAATTTTTTTTATGTTTCATTTACTGCTAACTCAATATACAGATTCAATAACATCGGGGAGAGGCTACAACCCTGTCTCACGCCCTTCCCAACCACTGCTTCCCTTTTAATGCCCCTCGTCTCTTGTAACTGCCATCTGGTTTCTGTACAAATTGTAAATATCCTTTCGCTCCCTGTATTTTACTCCTGCCACCTTTAGAATTTGAAAGAGAGTATTTCAGTCAACATTGTCAAAAGCTTTCTCTAAGTCTACAAATGCTAGAAACGTAGGTTTGCTTTCCTTAATCTTCCTTCTAAGATAAGTCGTAAGGTCAGTATTGCTAAGAAACTGTACCTAATTAAAGGTGTGGTGGTCGACTGGTGGCCTAAGTACTTTGCACAACAGGATATTCTGCAGTAACGGCATAGAGACGTTGGTACAGTACGATCCCTTGTCGTTGTCAATCGATCTTGGGTACTGCCAGTCACGGACCAGTACAGGATCTTCAATATCTACCATCGCCCTCTATGCATGAAAATACTGGTGTGAACACAGTTGCATTCTTGCAATCCTGGAATCACGTGTTGCACAAGTGTCATCACCTCGATGAAAAACGGACCCAGAATGGCGGAGCTTGTGAAACTACATCACACAGTCAGATAAGCTGAGTGCAGCGATGTTTCAGCACAATGTGCTGCGGAATAAAACCCCATGTCAACCCGTGCATTCATTGGACCGTCCAGAGTGAAATGTGCCTCGCCGTCCGAAGAGTATTCACCGACCACATTTTCATGCTTGCCGGAAAACTAAGTGGTATTTCATGGCATTGTAGCCTATCTTGGCAGGCAAACACCACTTGAGTGGTGTAGAAGCGGTTATCTAACGCTCAGGCGCTAGAGTAGCCAGGAGGCTGAGCGTGTGTCGAGGTTTCTGACAGTTACATTTGTAATATGATTTGCGTGGATGGCACCGAGGATGTTGCCGAACTGAGGGATCTTAAAGGGACCCTTTGTCATTTTATTCACCCCCGCAGGAATAACACCATCGGAGGGTGCTAGACAAGAAAGGGGGGATGAAAAAGAATATGAACCCATTGCTGCTGCTTCTCATGTTCAGATTTCGTCGAATGGTTTTTAACAGTCCCTAGTGATTCCAGGCTGTACATCAGAGCAAAAATTACGGTCGCGCTACAATCCAAAGGGGTCAGATCTCGTTAGTGGGGTTGCAGCCCCTCCAGTGCCCTTAGAGTGGTTTGAAACGACTAGGGGCTGGCACCCCGTCTCGAAAATGTGAAGAACATTACCATGTTGCTCATCGCACTGAGAACTGTCGTTATCGACGGCGAAATGTCTGGGAATCAGCGCCACAATCCGCCCCCTGTGACGTTTTTGCGTCGATTCTGTCGCAAAGGTTTTCCTCGGCCACTCACAAAAAAACCGCCTGATTTCAGTGATGATTGCAACGTTTCTGATCCCTATCGCTGAAGCGTCAGGCGAAATGTGGGTAAGAGGGGGATGTGACGGCTTCCCATCGCGTGACATGTTCATGGTGGGGTAGGACAGATTTGTGGTGATGTTCAGTGCCCATCATTAACCGACCTTAGAGCTCATGTGATATTCTGATCTGAGGCCTTTTTCTCGTATGTGTAGTCACCCTGCTGCTTGAGGGGTGGCCGAACCTGTTAGTGACCACAGTGCGCCACGCTTTTCCACTCTTACAGAGGAAGATTATTGGTATTTTGATCTGAATTCCATACTTATGCGTCTGAATGGGAGAGAGTTATGGGATTCTGAAAAAGTGATCCTTTAATTTTGTTGCCCAGAGCAGACGTGGTGTACCTCCTAAATGACAGCAACCTGCAACCGTGCAAAACACTCGCGTCCCGGGGGTGGCCACGCTTTAGGCGTCGCCCACCGTGACAGGAACACGCGCCTGCGTGCCGAATAAGGATCCGCGCTCGTCCTTCGTGATCATGAATATTTCGGACAACAACATCAACAACGACAGCAACACGACGATTATTAGCTCTTGCAGCCGCCATGAGAGGTGCGAAGTGCACCGCCAGCACACATCGCCGCTGCGACAGCGGGCACTGTTTCCTACAACGTGTGAAGTGCTCGCCAACAGCTCATCCTGTATCCGTGCATCGTCACAGGATTTCAGCCGAATCGGCAGTTCAGTGTCAGCTACTGGATCCGTTATTCCGTCGAGCCCTCTGCGCCAGGAGCCGGCTACAACTGCAGCCCACAAATCAGAAGCTCACTAAGGAATCATCGTCGAACAGTCGCCGTGCAATGATTATCTTCTAATCCCTGCCTAACTAAGCCTAGCAGCTCTATTTCTTCAGAATGTTGCCTTATGCCTCCTAAGTATTGATTGTGTTATTAACTTCCGAATATCCCAAGTGGTCAGAATGCGATTTTCACTCTGCAGCGGAGTGTGCGCTGATATGAAACTTCCTGGCAGATTAAAACTGTGTGCCTGACCTAGACTCGAACTCGGGACCTTTGCCCACGAAAGGCAAAGGTCCCGAGTTCGTGTCTCGGTCCGGCACACAGTTTTAATCTGCCAGGAAGTTTCATCTCAAGTGGTATTTGTTCCGGCGTAACCACAAGCGCTGGCACGAAGATGAAGAACGCAAGAGCAGAGAAGGCTGTGAGACGACGTCAGCCAATAGTTCGCTGACTAGGACCGCACCACGACAGGAGAGGTCTCTATACGAAGGGAATGTAAGTGCCGCTCCTTCCAGACTAACAACTATACTGAGACTTGTGTCTCATATTAATCATTTGCATGGAGATTGTATATAGGAAAGGATACAGGTTGCCCATCGCTTGTGGCACGTCCTTGTAAACCGAAGTTAAGTATTTTCAATCAACTTTATTGTCATTAAAACTCTTAATGTGATTTGCTTGAACTGCTGTGTAGCTATCCGAGAAAGCAGCATCCATTAGGCATACTATGAGAGACGAGTTGGCGGGAACCGACAGTAATCTGTACGGAATTTGCACAAGCTTGTTATTGGCTGAGCTAGACTTGAATGATTTTTCATTTTTTTGTCTTTCCGCAACTGAATGATTATTTCTGTTCCTAGTACATAACTCAAAACTCCACAGAGAGACTTACGTTCTTTAATGCTTCAATAAAACCATTCTACAATATTTACCTGGGCAGTGTTCTCATTACGCGCGACGTATAACTACACTCATGCTCATAAAATGGGGATAATTGCAGATTGCGGCGCCACACAACGTGGCACTACACAAAACTGGCGCTTTAGCATAGTCACATAGGGATCACAAACGACACAGATCTGTAAGGCCACGGTATTGCTGACAAGATAAGGAAACCGTCCCGAAACACATGTGCTACAAAAGGTCACTGTTTCCTGCGCGTGTCACTATGCACACGTACACAGACCGCACAACGAGTTGGCATACTCTGTATCAGATGGCCGAGCAGCTGCTGGGGTATAGCTTCCCATTCTTGCACCAGTGCCTGTCGGAGCTCCTGAAGTACCGTAGGGGTTTGAAGACGTGCAGCGATACGTCGACCGAGAGACGTGCTCGATGGGGTTTAGGTCTGGAGAAAAGGCAGGCCACTCTATTAGCCTGATATCTTCTATTTCAAGGTACTCCTCCACGATGGCATATCTGTGGGTCCGTGTGTTATCATCCATTAGGAGGAAGGTGGAACCCACTGCACCCCTGGAAAGGTGGACACACTGGTGCAAAATGACGTCCCGATACGCCTGACCTGTTACAGTTCCTTTGTGAAAGACATGCAGGGGTGTACGTGCACCAATCATAATCCCACCCCACACCATCAAACCACGACCTCCATACAGGTCCCTTTCAAGGACATTAAGGGGTTAGTATCTAGTTCCTGCTTCACGGCAGATGAAAACCTGGCGAGAATCACTGTTCAGACTATACCTGGACTCGTCCGTGAAACATAACCTGGGACCACTGTTCCAATGACCATGTACTGTGTTCTTGACACCAGGCTTTACGGACTCTCCTGTGACCAGGGGCCAGTGGAATGCACCTTGCAGGTCTCCGGGCGAATAAATCACGTCTGTTCAGTCATCTGTAGACTTTGTGTCTGGAGACAACTGTTTCAGTGAGGTAAGGTACCGAGCAAGGCTACCTACAGTACTCCGTGGCCGTCTGCGGCCACTGATGGTGAGAAATCGGTCTTCTTGTGGTGTTGTACACTGTCGACGTCCCGTACTGTAGCGCCTGGACACGTTTCATGACTGCTGGAATCGTTGCCATAATATTGAGATCACTCTTTGTGGCACACGGAGGGCCCGTGCTACGACCTGCTGTGTTTGACCAGCCTCCAGTCGCCCTAGTATTCTACCCCTCATAACATCAATATGTGTTCTTTGAGCCATTTTCAACACACAGTCACCATTAGCACGTCTGAAAACGCCTGCACATTTACTCGCTGCACCGTACTCTGACATGCACTAACACACCTCTGCGTATGTGGACCGCTGCCACCGCCACCGTGCGACGACCGCAGGTCAAATGCACCGCGTGGTCATACCAGTAGGTGATTTAAACCCGCAAACCGCCTACCAGAGCGTTGTTTCACCATGTATCACCAATTATCCTTAATTTATGAGTGTAGATTTATGCATAGACTGCACTTGACTAAAACTGCTTTCGTGACCGCGAGGTTTCTAGTGATGGTGTTTCGGCTTTCGTACCCCTTCTATAAAACATGCTTGCCAGTCCACGTCGTAATAACACCCTTATGAACCCCTTGTGGTTGCCCGCTCGACCACTTCTTCATCTGTAGAGAAAAGTAAGAGGCATTTAATGCGATGTCTGGACTTCCGATAAATTATTGAATGTGTTAATTGTGTATAGTAGGTTGCAGCTGGCCCCAGCCGGTGAGAAGAACTACAGGTACTCAGCAGAGCCTCTTCGTTTGGTTATGATGCTGCGTCGGTTGCAGCTGGTGTCAGGATGGATCTCTGTAGGATGCCCGCAATTCAGTGGAAATTATGAGAGAAGAGTATGTGAGGAAGCAGGAAATCAGATGTTACGTAATGGAATACCATAACAGGGGTGTTTGAATAGTAGGCAAGGCCAGAGTACCCTATGTCGTCATAATTTGGGTTTCTTTGGGTGTGAATTGGTAGGGACGTTGGTTTCTGTATCCAGCTCAGCTGATGCTTTGGAACCTGTACGCAACAAGCCTTTTTTCAGGCTACTAAAATTTATGTTATTACAGAAACTGGAGCAGCTGCATGCGACACAATAAAATAATGTAAACCAGTATGTCAAAGAAAACAGTACGAAGTTTGAGTGAAGGCGCAGAAGAATAACTGCATTTACGGAAAGTGAATCCAAGCGTTCGATGGAAAGGAAAGGAAATGAGCAGAGTATGACCTGGAGTCATTCTGAGAAACTAAATTGTATTTCCATATGTAAGTGTGGTTGAATGTGAGAGGGATAGTTTACAGTGTGCATCAGCAGTTTTCAGTTATAGCAATGTTACATCGACTTCAATGCAAAACCAGTTCGAAAACTAAGACATGATCAGCGGGCAATGGGTAGACATTTACTAACGGACCATAAAAACAAGAAATTCACTGGGAAAGAGTGGAAGAAATAATTATGACTATGATGAAATTGGAATGGAAATGGGTGGAATATGAAAGCGAGATGAATCAATAAGAGATGGACCTAAGAAGTTCTTTACCGGATTCAAAGAGATAAGGTAAGGAAAAGGGGAAGAAAGAGTAGTGTTTAATATCCCGTTGAGAGCTAGATCATCAGAGACGGAGCGCCAGTTCACATTAGGAAAGGATGGAGAAGAAAATCGGCCGTGCCCATTTTCAAGGAACGATTCCGGCTTCTTTCTTAAGCGAATTGGGATAATTAAGGAAAACCTAATTACGGAAAACCTAAATCAGGATTGGTGGGCTGGAATTTGAACCGATGCCCGCATCTCGTGGTCGTGCGGTAGCGTTCTCGCTTCCCACGCCCGGGTTCCCGGGTTCGATTCCCGGCGGGGTCAGCGATTTTCTCTGCCTCGTGATGGCTGGGTGTTGTGTGCTGTCCTTAAGTTAGTTAGGTTTAAGTAGTTCTAAGTTCTAGGGGACTTATGACCACAGCAGTTGAGTCCCATAGTGCTCAGAGCCATTTGAACCATTTTTTGAACCGATGTCCTCGCGAAAGCCAGTAAATGATATCTTGTAACAGGGGGAGGAGCAACATGGATGTGTACAACTGAGTAGTAAAATAGCGAGGCGAAGGAGCACAATGATCTCTGTGGACATCTTGTACCACGCAGCCACACGATCCTCCGTCGATGGTGCAAATAATGGCAATGGAGTGGCCTGCATGTGCCTGTTGTTTGTGTGGAATCAGCGCAGTAACACGGATCTACACTGCCTGATCATAAGAACGCAGACAGTTAATAGTGGACACTAATGTGGGGTGTATCCGCTCTTCGCCTTTATGACGGATGGAACTCTGCTGGCGCCACCTTCGGTGAACTGACATATCTGTGAAGCAATGAGCCGACGCAAAAGAAGATAATGCGGGTGCACGCTGGGGTGTGGAGAAAAGTCGACGTTCTCACTGATCTCAAAGGTGTTCCACTATGTTCAGGTCGGGGATCTAAGCACAGTAGTTCATTCCAGAAATGTTGCTGTCCACAAGTGCTTGCCTCGTAGATGCTGTTTTGTGACAGCGCGCATTGGTATCCTGATACACACAGTTGTCGTCTCCCATCTGATCCTCAACTGCACGCAGTGCACATGACTGTAAGATGTTGTCGAGTCGTTCAGAATTTAGCGTTTTTAAGCGTGAAGAGGGGACCACAAACTGATGATGAAGATGAGGTCCCATACTCCTTCACAGAGCGAAGGGGATTATTTGTGAGAACCGCACCGCCGTACTAGGCAAGGCCATTGCCTTCCTCCGACCGTAATGGGGATGAACGATGATGATGAGGACGACACAGCAACACCCAGTCATCTCCAGGCAGGTGAAAATCCTTGATCCCGCCGGGAATCGAACCCGGGAAGCGAGAGCGCTACCGCGAAAAGACGAGCTGCGGAAAAACCACAAAAAATACCCCCATACCATACCATCATCTTCTCCGTGCTTCGATTTTAGTACTGCACATGATGGAGGATAACTTCTGCTGGCGTTCACCAAACCCAAACCCTTAAACCGGACTGCAGCAACATATAGCAAGATTCATATCGCAATGTTAGTCGTTTCCAGTCATACAGTGCCTAGTTGCATCGCTGTTTACACCACCTAGAGCGTCGCTTAGCATTGACTATGGAAGTACACTGAAGAACCAAAGAAACTGGTACACTGCCTAATATCGCGTAGGGCACCCGCTAGCACGCAGAAGTGCCGCAACACAACTTTTTATGAAATCGACTTATATCTGAAGTAATGCTGGAAGGAATTGACACCTCGAATCCTGCAGGGTTGTGCATAAATCCGTAAGAGAACGTTGGGGTGGAAATCTCTTCTAAACAGCGCGTTGCAAGGCAATAATGTCATGTCTGGGGAATTTAAACTCAGAAGTGTGTTCCTGGCGCCACTCAATAGCAATTCTGGACGTGTGGGGTGTCGAGTTCTCGCCGGCTTCAGTCCGGAAGCGCGCTGCTGCTACGGTCGCAGGTTCGAATCCTGCCTCGGGCATGGATGTGTGTGATGTCCTTAGGTTAGTTAGGTTTAAGTAGTTCTAAGTCTAGGGGACTCAGATGTTAAGGCCCATAGTGCTTAGCGCCATTTATTCCATTAAAAGGATAAAAAAAATTTTGTCGGATTCTCCTACTGGAATTGCCCAATTCCGTCGGAATGCACAATGGACCTGAATGATGGCAGGTGATCAGACAGGATTCTTACATACGTGTCACCTGTCAGAGTCGTGCCGGCCGTGGTGGCCGAGCGGTTCTAGGTGCTGCAGTCTGGAACCGTGCGACTGCTACGGTCGCAGGTTCGAATCCTGCCCCGGGCATGGATGTGTGTGATGTCCTTAGGTTCTAGGGGACTGATAACCTCAGAAGTTGAGTCCCATAGTGCTCAGAGCCATTTGAACCATTTCTTTGTCAGAGTCGTATCTAGACGTATTCGCACGCTGACACTTACTGACGACCCAGCATTGAAATGTGCAGCAGTTTGTGGAAGGGATGGCATTCTGTCACGTTCATCGGTTCTCTTCAGTCGTCGTTGGTCCTGTTCTTGCAGGACCTTTTTCCGGCCACAGCGATGTCGGAGATTTTATGTTTTACCGAATTCCTGATATTCACGGTAAATTCTTGAAATAGTCGTACGGGAAAATCCTCACTTCATCGCTACCTCCTGGGTGCTGTGTCCCATCGCTCGTGCGACGGCTAGGACACCACGTTCAAACTTACTTAAAACTTGATAACATGCCATTGTAGCAGCAGTAACCGATCTAACAAGTGCCCCAGAAACTTGTGTTATATAGTCATTGCCGACCGCAGTGCAGCATTCTGCCTGTTTACATATATCTGTATTTGAATAGGCATGCCTATACCAGAGCCAACGCCCTTGCTGCAGTGGTTAACACCAGATCCCGTCAGATCACCGAAGTTAAGCGCTGTCGGGTTGGACCAGCACGTGGATGGGTGATTATCCGGGCTGCCGAGGGCTGTTGGCAAGCGGGGCGCCCTCAGTCCTTCTGAAGCGAAATGAGGAGCTACTTGATTGGGAAGTAGCGTCTCCGGTGTCGGAAACTGATATACTGCAGGGGGAGCGCTGCCCCTCCATATTCGTATCCGGTGACGCCTATGGTTGAGGATGCCAAGGCGGCCGGTCAGTACCATTGGGCCTTCATGGCCTGTTCGGGAGGAGTTAAGTTTTTATGCCAATACCTGCTTCTTTGGCGCTTCAGTGTTTGTGGCTTACGAGAAGCTGCTCGACCTTTGTAAACCCATTCTTTTTTTCTACCCTACGCACGGCCATTGTGCTACCTGAACTGGTGGTAGCACTTCGGAACTCACAAGTGACTCCTCCCGCTGATTTCTACAGATACTCTTCGCAATGTTGGACTGTCGCTCTCTGTCAGTACACGGGGTCTGCCTGCTCTTGGTTTTGCTGCGGTTCTTCCTTCGGGTTTCCATTTCACAATCACATCCCCAACAGTCGACCTATGCAGCTTGAGAGTCGTTGAAATACCCCGCGATGCTTTTGTTATTCAGGTCGTCTTTAGTCGACGTTCGAAGCCACTGACCCAGTTCGATTACTGTTCCTCTACTGACAATACGACACTCCACACCTTCTTTTACACCGTCGAGTCCTCCTCTCGTGATATGTAGTGATCAATTCCGCCTTACATATGTGTGTCCCGATACTGCTGCTTCGCCCGCATCTCGTGGTCGTGCGGTAGCGTTCTCGCTTCCCACGCCCGGGTTCCCGGGTTCGATTCCCGGCGGGGTCAGGGATTTTCTCTGCCTCGTGATGGCTGGGTGTTGTGTGATGTCCTTAGGTTAGTTAGGTTTAAGTAGTTCTAAGTTCTAGGGGACTGATGACCATAGATGTTAAGTCTCATAGTGTTCAGAGCCACTGCTGCTTCGATAGTGTACGTGGGAAAGTGACAGAACGTCAAACAGGACCTACCTCGTTTCGGTGTGCTCGCGACCACACCATGGATGAGGTTCCCCTATTCTTTGGTTCATCAACGCGAACTGTCAAATGGATCTCGCTCCCTAATCCCAAGTTTCAAGAACTGTGGTAGTAAAACGATCTTAAACGACAGGAATGAAAGACGTATGCTATGTCTTGTCAATCCAATTTGGTTTCGAAGGAATTGGTGCTGTCAGTGAATGCAAGACCACCACAACCATTTTACAGGAAAACAGTGCAAAGGGAACTGTGTAAAATGAACATTACTCACAGTCGCACTCAAACCTTCGTGCCATCAATGGGCCAAACAGCATCTAAACTTACCGTTAGCCGCCTGAAGGCGTGTAGTGTGAACGGAGGAGACGCGATTTTGTCTCTTAGTTTAATGATTCAGTCTAATGAACTATTTAATCCGCAGCGTGTGTGTGTGAGCGTCAGACGGATATGACGTTTTGCGGGTTTCTTACCATGATTTAGACTCATTCAATCACGTTTACTGAACAAGAGCCAGGACGTCTAGTCCACATTATCGATTACTCAGCGTTGCCCTTTCTTCGACATCGTCATGCTACGTGTGATGTTGACGCTATCTTTTCCAACGATAACGGCCATGTTCACATGTTCCATGTTTGACGAAGTTTCAGACAGGTCGACTGGTCCAGTAAATCCCCCGATATTAACCTCATATAAAATTTCTGGGTCTGTTTGGAAGAGAGAGCGAAATGAAAATGAACTTATTATTTGAGTGTTTCAACCTAATTTCAGTAGCCAGTTTTCCAACTTGTGTGCAGCAAAATAGTTGGACACTGATTCATAACATTTTTATAGACAGTGCTCAGACTGAAACAATTAATGTGTACCCAATTGCTAACTGACTATCTGATCACCTTGCACAATTAAGGGAAATAAACAGTGTGCATCTTACAAGGCGGAAGCAATTTCATACAAAGCTGGGAGGCTTGTTAATGACAACAGTATACAGTGTTTTAAGAGTAAGCTCAAAGGGGTTGTGTGGGATGAGATATATATAGAAAGAGATGCTGATGTCAAGCAGAATTTGTTTCATGGTAAATTTCTGTCAATGTTTTAAAGTTGCTTTCTTAAAAAGTCATCCAAAAGATCGATAAAAGAAAAAAAAACTACAAGTAAATGGTGGATAACTAAAGGAATTAAAAGCTCATGTAAGAAGAAAAGGGAAAATCTTTGTAAAGCCAGAGTAAGTCAACATGTGAGTTTACTTGCATAATAAAAAAATACTATAATATTGTAAGCAAAGTCACTAAAATGTCAGAATTTGGAGACAGGACAGCCAGTCAGTGTAGTACAATATTCCGTAACAATTAAACTAAATGACATTGTTGTGGCTGATAAACCACAAGCTGCAAGTACATTCAACCATCACTTTCTGAACGTAGCAGCAAACACAGGATTAAATAGTTCAACCAAAGAAACAAGAGACTCTGTTAAAAACGTCATTGCCCAAAACATTAAGCAACTAGAAGCAGCACCAACATTATTCAATGAAATTAATACTGATATAAAAATTCTAAAAAATAAAAGCTCTTATTTCATTGAAGAAATTTCAATCACAATTATGAAAACTAGTAGCAACTTAATAAGTAATGTTCTTACTGACACATGTAATGCATCACTGGTACAGGGAATTTTTACAGACAGGTTAAAATATTGTATTATTAGACCACTTCACAAGAAAAGTGACAAGAAGATTTAAACATGACCTTCTCAAACCGTTAAGTTCATCCACTTTTACTCTTCATAGAATTGCTAATCTTGGAAACAAATTATCAGCCTCCTGACGTATTTGCATATTTCCATTCAACAATACAGAATAATTTTCTGGGTGACTGATCACTCGAAAGAAAGTTTTCATTGCACAAAAGCTAGCAGCAAGAATATTATGTTGTGTTCGAGTGATGCAGGTACCTCTTCAAGGAGCTATGATTTCAACTGTGCCGTTACAATACATAATTTGCTTAGATCCATCAAAATTTGAGAAGAGCTATGTCAATACCTACAACACTAGAGGGAAAAATGACCTCCATCATCAATTGTTAATGGGGTCAATGGCTGAGATAGGAATTCAATATGCAGCAAAAAAATTTTTTGATCAGTTGCTCAATAACATAAAATGTCTGACAGGTAGCGAAGCAGGTTATAATTGTAAATTAAAAGCAATTCTCCTGTACAACTCCTTCTATTACATTGACGAATTTCTACTTAATAACTGGTAGCCAGTAAAGAAAGTCTAGTTTTTAAGTGTAGTAGCACGAGTAAGGCGCCGCGTGCTTACCGAGACCGGCTCCCACAGCTCGACTGGCCTGACGGGCAGCAGGTGATGCGACAGCCTCTCCAGGTCGTAGCGCGCCAGCAGGTTGCGCAGCAGGAAGTAGTAGAGGTCTCCGCGCATCCGAAGCACGGGCCATGGACACTCAGTGGCGTTCACCCAGGGCACGATATACTGCAGGCCCATGAACGCCATGTACGACGACAGCCCCACGTCCTCTCTGAAGTAGGACAGCCGCGCCTCGGGGTTGCGAGACGCGTGCGACCCCGTGTAGTTGGCCCTAATCACGTACGGGCGGTCCTCCTCAGCGCACAGCCCTGTGTCAACCAAGAGAAGGCAAGTTTTGTCAGTAGAGAATACTAGGGCTGTGTTGTAAAATGACTTGAACTGTTCGGACAGAGTACGTCACTGTTCGGGCAATCTCGTGTCCTGTTCCATCTTTTGAATGGCCTGCGATCTAGTGACTTCGTAAGTAGGCTGTTTAGGTTTTTATGTTGGTAACGCCACGTAGTGCTCTGTATGAAAATCGTTGACTGCGCTGTGTGCGGTCTGTGGCTGGTTGGACTCATTATTGGAATATTCGCTTGTGTAGTGTTGGGCAGTAGGATGTGAACAGCACGTAGCGTTGGAGGTGAGCCGCCAGCAGTGGTGGATGTGGGGAGAGAGATGCCAGAGATTTAGAGCGGACGATCTGGACGCCTATCCGTCAGAAAAAGGAAATTTGTAAGAACTGATATATATATACACTCCTGGAAATGGAAAAAAGAACACATTGACACCGGTGTGTCAGACCCACCATACTTGCTCCGGACACTGCGAGAGGGCTGTACAAGCAATGATCACACGCACGGCACAGCGGACACACCAGGAACCGCGGTGTTGGCCGTCGAATGGCGCTAGCTGCGCAGCATTTGTGCACCGCCGCCGTCAGTGTCAGCCAGTTTGCCGTGGCATACGGAGCTCCATCGCAGTCTTTAACACTGGTAGCATGCCGCGACAGCGTGGACGTGAACCGTATGTGCAGTTGACGGACTTTGAGCGAGGGCGTATAGTGGGCATGCGGGAGGCCGGGTGGACGTACCGCCGAATTGCTCAACACGTGGGGCGTGAGGTCTCCACAGTACATCGATGTTGTCGCCAGTGGTCGGCGGAAGGTGCACGTGCCCGTCGACCTGGGACCGGACCGCAGCGACGCACGGATGCACGCCAAGACCGTAGGATCCTACGCAGTGCCGTACGGGACCGCACCGCCACTTCCCAGCAAATTAGGGACACTGTTGCTCCTGGGGTATCGGCGAGGACCATTCGCAACCGTCTCCATGAAGCTGGGCTACGGTCCCAAACACCGTTAGGCCGTCTTCCGCTCACGCCCCAACATCGTGCAGCCCGCCTCCAGTGGTGTCGCGACAGGCGTGAATGGAGGGACGAATGGAGACGTGTCGTCTTCAGCGATGAGAGTCGCTTCTGCCTTGGTGCCAATGATGGTCGTATGCGTGTTTGGCGCCGTGCAGGTGAGCGCCACAATCAGGACTGCATACGACCGAGGCACACAGGGCCAACACCCGGCATCATGGTGTGGGGAGCGATCTCCTACACTGGCCGTACACCACTGGTGATCGTCGAGGGGACACTGAATAGTGCACGGTACATCCAAACCGTCATCGAACCCATCGTTCTACCATTCCTAGACCGGCAAGGGAACTTGCTGTTCCAACAGGACAATGCACGTCCGCATGTATCCCGTGCCACCCAACGTGTTCTAGAAGGTGTAAGTCAACTACCCTGGCCAGCAAGATCTCCGGATCTGTCCCCCATTGAGCATGTTTGGGACTGGATGAAGCGTCGTCTCACGCGGTCTGCACGTCCAGCACGAACGCTGGTCTAACTGAGGCGCCAGGTGGAAATGGCATGGCAAGCCGTTCCACAGGACTACATCCAGCATCTCTACGATCGTCTCCATGGGAGAATAGCAGCCTGCATTGCTGCGAAAGGTGGATATACACTGTACTAGTGACGACATTGTGCATGCTCTGTTGCCTGTGTCTATGTGCCTGTGGTTCTGTCAGTGTGATCATGTGATGTATTTGACCCCAGGAATGTGTCAATAAAGTTTCCCCTTCCTGGGACAATGAATTCACGGTGTTCTTATTTCAATTTCCAGGAGTATATATATATATATATATATATATATATATATATATATATATATATATATATATATATATATATATATAATGACTTTTGAACACTATTAAGGTAAATACATTGTCTGTTCACTATCAAAATCTTTCATTTACTAACTATGCCTGTCAGTAGTTAGTGCCTTAAGTAGTTAGAATCTTTTATTTAGCTGGCAGTATTGGCGCTCGCTGTATTGCAGTAATGAGAGTAACGAAGATTTTTGCGAGGTAAGTGATTCACGAAAGATGTAGGTTATTGTTAGTCAGGGCCATTCTTTTGTAGGGATTATTGAAAATCAGATTGCGTTGCGCTAAAAAATATTGTGTTTCAGTTTAGTTATGATCAGAATAAGTAAAGAGAATTGTCTGAGTACGTTCAGTTTTACTCAGGTGTCACATAACATAGAAGTTTACCAGCACAGTCATTCTTAATTTTTGAAGGGGAAAGTTTCAACTTCTGTAGGTACTGTCACAACGACTTGTCTGAGTGTTTTAATGCAGTATTAATTGTAATAATGAAAATAACTATGAAAAGCGGACTAAAAGAACCTTCCAGGTTGCAGGTAATGCGGTACAACGGCAACTAATAAATAAATAAAAGATTGCAATAATGGTTCCTTCATATTCTTGAGCTTTCGGTCGTCCCGCGATCTAAAGACGTCTCTTGGTACAGTCTCCAATACGGATCTTGCCGCTTAACTCATTCTCGCGATAAAAATATCAGTCACTTTATTATGATGTATTTCGTTTGTTCAGCGTTTAATTCTCGTGTCATTCATCTGAATTTTTCCGTCTTGTTTTCAAACTTATTAACATCTGGTTACTTTTGTAGCTGTTATTCTAATATGTCGACAAGGATTGAATCACTGAATTGCAGTGTACTCGGAAAATCATTACCAAGCCTCATTAACAAACACAATATTGTACTGGGTTCAGTCAAGCAATATTTTTTGGAGGACGACATTTTCGTCTTTGTCACCTTTACTCAAAAACCAGCATAAGTGTTCGTATATCGGTACGTACCGCTACTGTGTGAGAACTCGTACTGTAAATTCGTTCAAAGACAATAGGAGTTTGTGCAGTGGTAGGATCTAATGCTACTTCCTCCAGTGTTGCACGAAACTGTAAAATTTTAAACAGAGCCATAGCTTATTCTTGTGGCTAGTTAGTTACTTCTTGCGCATCCCTGTCCCTTGCACTCGCAGTGCGTGAATCAACTGTCACGTCGTTGTTCGGATATGATCGATACTGTATCGAACGCTGTGGTGTATCAGGAAATATCGAGTATCGTTTGCCCAGCCCTAGTGAATAGTATCGAACCATCAGTTTAATGAACCATGACTGCAGTAGGCTGAAATATTTAAAGAAGAATGGAAGAAAACTGGTAGAAGCTGACGTCAGGGCAGATCAGTTTGGGTTCCGAAGAGATTTAGGAACACGCGGGGAAATGCTAAAACCTCTAAGTTATCTTAAGAATTTAGGTTAAAGCAAAGTGAAACGTACTTTTGTAATACACAATTGAAAGGTGCTAACAATGCTGATTCAACTAGAATCTTTGAAATTCTGAACCTAAACAAAACTCCGTCTGAACAGGTCCCGTAACCCCATTGTTACCGACCGATCGCCGAGCCGTCCTCAAGCGATAGGAATCACTGGTTGCGGATATGGAGGCGTAAGTGGTCAGCACACCCATCTCCTGGCCGTTGGCAGTTTTTGTGACCGGAGACGCGACTTCTCAGTCAAGTAGATCCTCAGCTGGCTTTATAAGGGCTGAGTTCACGCCACTTGCCATCACGTGGTAGCCAAGTCCGACAGCGCTTAGCTTCAGTGATCCGTCGAGAACTCGCGTTTCAATTGCGGCAAGGCCGTTGGCAAATTCTGAAGCTAGCAAGGATAAAATACAGTGGGGGAGTGGTTATTTGGAGCTCCTAAAGATACCATACTACATTACAGTAAGAATCGAAGGAACTGAACAGAATTCAGCAGTAGAGAAGGGAGTGGGAAAATGTTGTAGCGTCCCCATGATGTTATTCAATCTGCATAATAAACAAGAAGTGAAGGAAACCAAAGTAAAATTTGGAGAGGGAACTGAAGTTCAGATAGAAGAAATAAAGATTTTTAAGGCTAGCCGATGACATTGTAATTCTCCCTCACACAGCACTAGACTTGGAAGAGCAGCTGAACTGAGTGTATAGTGTCTTGAAAAGAGCTTATAAGATGAATTTCAGCAAAAGTGCAACAGAGGTAATGGAATGCAGTCATATTAAATCAGGCGACGCTAATGGAATTAGATTAGGAGCTGAGACAATAAAAGTAGTAGACGAGTTTCCCTATTTGGGCGGTAGCATAACTGATGGTGACAGAAGTGGAGAGGATAGAAAATGCAGACTGGAAACAACAAGGAAATCATTTCTGAAAGAGAGAAATTTCGTATCATCGAATGTTAGGAAAGCTTTTCTGGAGGTATTTTTCTGGAGTGTAGCTTTGTATGGAAGTGAAATGTGAACGGTAAACGGTTGAGACAAGAAGAAATAGAAGCTTTTAAATTGTTGTGCTAGAGACGAATGGTGATTGGATGGGAAGAGCGAGTAACGAATGACGGAAGTATTGAATCGAATTCTGGGGAAAATATTCGGGTACATCCTGACTAAAAATAGGTATCTGTTGATACGATACATCCTGAGGCATCAAGGAATCATCAGTTTGGTAATGGAGGGAAGTATTTGGGGTAAAAATTACAGAAGAAGACCTAGACAGGAATACAGAAAGAAGTTTCAAATGAGTATAGGTTGTGACAGCTATTCAGAGACGAAGAGAGTTGCACAGGATAGACTGATGTGAGTCCAACACCAAACCAATGTTTTGGCTGAGGTCTGTAGCAACAACAGCAACAACAACAATGTGACCGACATCAAATGATTTATCAGTATTCAGCAGTAAAAACGACGGGAAAGCATGCAGACCATCCACCTGTTCTCCAAGATGACACTTCTGACATATTGTCAATTACAATTTGGCGGTACCACAAACACTCATAAGACAGGAAACACGTACTGTAATGGTCAAGCATTATTTAATTTGCACCGTAATGGACACGGCACAGTTCAACACGACTTCCCCGGTGACGGTGCGTATCAAAACAATTCACCGAAATCGAGGGCACTCTTGTCCTCGCCTTAGTCAAGGTGGACGAATATGTGCCTCCACGGAAAGTCACCGCGCGGAGTGGCCGCCTGGTTTGAGGCGCCATGTCACGGATTACGCGGCCGCTCCCGCCGGTGGTTCAAGTCCTCTATCGGGCATGTGTGTGTGTGTGTGTTGTTCTTAGCATAACTTAGGTTTAAGTTAGTCTCAGTAGTATGTAGTCTACGGACCGATGACCTCAACAGATTGGTCCCTTAGGAATGCACACACACACACACACACACACACACATGGAAATTATTCGGCGATCGCTCTTTTCCTCTAAGACATCCCTTAGTGTCTTTTGTTGCGCATGTTTAATTATTTTAATTGTTTCTACTTCTCCTAAACTGGACTGCAAACAGAAAGCAATAGTGCTACATTGGGCGCAACTGTACTGCCCGGGGCACACACTGATATGACGCTGCGGACATACGACTGTCGACGATTCTGCCATAGAGTATTGTTGGATTCCTCCCGCCGCAGTTATACGTAGTTCGGGTGGGTGCTTTTCGAAATAATGTGATTAAGTCAATGATGTTGTATTAGCACAGTCACCATTTACGGCGCAGCCTTAAGGAACAACCGTTGCTTGCCCTAATATTCTACTAATGGAATCTTGTTCATGTCCTAGCTGATATTTATTATAACACTTCCAGTTAAGATATTTTTCTAGCTCATCATCTGCATAACCTTAATCGGATGTTATGAAAGGCAAGTCTAATATTTAAGGCACTGATATATTTTTGTATTTTTGTGTTTTAAATGTTGCAAAGTTAATTTGGATTTTCGGAATGGTTTTAGTGTCATTGAGTTTATTATTGTTGAATGTAATTTACCATTTTCTCAGGGTTACAAACTTCGATTTGTTTGACTGTTGAATTCTCAGTTTGAATAAAATAAGACTGACTGGTATGCATATTTTATGAAGTATAACATCTAATTAATCAATTTTGAAGTATTGTAAAATATATTGCACACAATTAGCCCAGTTACTCCATTCCTCTTCCTATCATTCTTTTATTCTCTTTTACATTACTAATAGCTTCACTTAACAAACTTCGTTTATTTTAACTAATTTGCAGTTTCTATTTTCTTTATTTTTATCTGTAACTCTTATTATTATTGCTATAATTATAATACAATATATTATAACATAATATACCATACAATGGAGACTTCTTTAAAACAGCCGTTGCTTTCCATGGTGGCAGCACTTACCAGCAGGAAGTCAATAACTTCCAATAATTTGTAGAAGGAGTCATTAGGTAATATGCAATTCCTTTGGGTTATTTTTGAACAGTCAGTAACCTTAATTGCAATACCCAAGACAAGGTGGCATTTGTGTCTTTAGGACAAGAAAGTAATAAATAATTTTGAACCGAGAGAAGGATGGAGTGACTTTGTGGATCAATTTATGGAAGTATAGTTCCCATTTTAGTATGTTGCCGATTTGGAGGCCAAGACATTTTAGAATTGTATTTCAGGTAGTAAATCAATTCCTTTTCAAACACGTATCAGTATTATTTCTTTATAATTGTATAGCATTACAGACATTATGTCGGGCTTTTCTTTTTCAAGGTTACATTCAGTCACCTCTTGGCCAGCTGCTCTTTTGCTGTATAATGTATTTTCATAAGAGAAAAAGGAACCTGAGTATGCTTCATGGAATATCCCCTATATCTGTAGGATGAACCAAAATTCACGCACTCGGACGCCTCAGCGCGATTCCTTTCGTGGCGACAGCACAAGAATGTCTGTAACAACAGTTCGTCCAGTGTGTATTTTATGTAGAGAATGGACGCACAAGAGACGCTGTTATCGTTGCTGTTAACCGAAAATACACGCAGGACGAAATTTTGTTACATACTTTTTTGCACTGTTGGTATGTAAGGAATCGCACGGTGGCGTGCGAATTTTGTTTCACCCTGTGTAATATGAGAGTATTATTAGTTGAGGACTAAACTAGTACATTGCCAGGCACTTGTAGGGCCAGAGATTGTATACGCGTCACAGAATATGAGCATGAAAGTCAAGAATACGAACAGAAGACTTAAAGGATCTAATAAGGAATTATGAGGAAGAATTTAAAATCTATTCCACAACAATGAATATGAAAGTTTGAGAAGAAATAAACACATGATACGGGGGAGCAGAAGAAAATAGACACATAATATACGAAATAAGGAGCGTAATACACAACCCCATTCATTCACATACTGGTCATGTATGACAGCTATCAAAACGAAGGACTGGACGATACCACACCGTCTGTCATACAGAGTTCCCTCAACAAAGGAAAGAAAAGAGGCTTACATGCGGAGCAATGTAAGACATATGGAAAATTATGTATACAAACACTTTTGAAATCTTGGTAGAAATGATAAAAAATGAAGAGATAAATGAATTCTTAAATTTAAAATATAATCTTGATGTGAAAATTGACTTATGGTAAGGCGATGGTGATGTGAAGACTGACTTTGGAAGTGGAAATGATGATGAGACTCTTGTTTATGATCAAGATAGTTACGAGTGATGTAAATGCATACATATTTCTCAACAGCTCTGTGTGTGTCGATGAAACAAGTTCAGAGGCGTATGGGATGGATATAATGGTAGTCTGAATGGTAAAAGTTAAAGGCTAAACGAGTAGGGTGAACCTCAAGCACACAAAAGGAAATTGTAGGGTTTCTGGATGAAAATATCGGAGACTTTTTTGTTAGTTTGCTTTAGGGATAGGGTTTGGTACCCTGTTATTAGAAGATTTGTGCTTATGTTGAAAAACATTTACCACAGAAATGAAGTATTTGTACATAAGCAATTTGGAATACTCACTTCTCTTTCATTTTCCGTCCCTACAAGAGGCTGAAAAAAAAGAAGCTTATTGTTTTTGTCGTAATGCAGTGCAACGTAAATCTAGAAGTTTTGTATGCAATTAAGGCAATGTAGATGCAAGTATACGTATGATTAATGGCAGAATAAAACCCATTTTGCTGCACTGGTTTACATCAGTGTTAGTCAACCTGGACTGTACCGCCCATTACTAGGCGTTCCAGCTTTTATGGTTGGCGGTAAGCAGTTGACATTTGAAGAACATTTTCAATAAGTTTTCAAAAAAGTTTGACATTGAGTACTGGGTAAGTAATTATTATTACATGGTTTCATTTGCTGTGACTCTGCTTTATAAATTTTCTAAAGTAAAGTTACTTCCCTATTTTATAAATCGCCATTACTGTGGAACCAGTAGGCGGTTGCAAAGTTTTCTGTTAACAGAGATACAAAAATGGGCAGTAGGTAAACGAGATTGACTACCTCTACTCATGTGTAAAGCAAATTAAAATAACATCCAACGTCTCTCGGCATCAGAAATGAGGTCCCTTACTTTATCTCATTCGCAAAACTTTTAATTAATACTCATGAAGTTTTGTCTCTCACATTCTACATTATGTTATAATGGCGGTTGCAATAGGACTAGTTATAGTGTAATTAATGAATGCTTGGATACCACTAAAAGTTTAGCAGCTTGTATATTGGTCCAAATTGCTCTGAGCACAATGGGACTTAACTTCTGAGGTCATCAGTCCCCTATAAATTAGAACTACTTAAACCTAAGTAACCTAAGGACATCACACACATCAATGCCCGAGGCAGGATTCGAACCTGCGACCGTAGCGGTCGCGATGTTCCAGACTGTAGCGGCCACCCCTGCCGGCCGCAGCTTGTATATTCCCCGATCTACAGCATTTAATGAACAAAAGTTAGAAAGTATTGTTTTTCTTACTTTCTATCAGCGAATTAAACTGTATGGTTATACAGTATACCGAATCAACATCATTAATATTATTTCAGACCATTTAACTGTAACTAAGAGAAAGTTATAATTAATTAAAAAACATGATGTCATGAATTCAAAAATGGTTCAAATGGCTCTGAGCACTATGGGACTCAACATCTGTGGTCATAAGTCCCCTAGAACTTAGAACTACTTAAACCTAACTAACCTGAGGACATCACACACATCCATGCCCGAGGCAGGATTCGAACCTGCGACCGTAGCAGTCGCGCGGTTCCTGACTGAGCGCCTAGAAACGCTAGACCACCGCGGCCGGCTGTCATGAATTAACATACGCCTTAAACATCAGCAAAATTTATAGTTTCAGTCTCGTGATTGCGTAATTACATTTCCATAGAAATTTTAGGAGAATTATCTACGTAGTAATAAAACCAATAATTAATTAGCAAAATTCGTGAATATCAACTTACCTAAGAAACAGACTTCTGGAACGTTTATCAGTCGTATGATATATTACACGTGATTTGTGCACTTTCTGTATCATGTTAGTAACCAAAATCTCATTAGATCAGTTGTAATTAACTTTTTTACTAACGATTTTTGAATATTCTGATGTAAACACTATTCATTTTCAGTCCTTCTGATATTAGGAAATTATCATACAGAACATTAACCTAAAACTCCGCTTTGGCATTTTTACTGTACGTCAGTTAATTTTAGGACTGAAATTCAACATGAAATCAAGATGTAACTAATGATTTTACGATAGGAACTGTTTTTGTAACTTCATAAAGAAATTTCCACACAAAAGTTCAAAGAACAACATTTAGAAATGTATTCAGGGTAAATCATCATTTATTGTGTTTAAAACAGTACTATCAGTTTGTTGTAAATCATTAACTTCTCTGTGCACAATAGGCCAAAGAACGTACATTGTTAAGATAAATTATGTACTGAGCGGTGCAAAGCACTTGAAGCCAGTAGTATTTTGGCCAATGTAATGACGCAGAGTCTGTACTAGTTGTTGTTTTGTCAATCATTTTGGTAGAAAACAGTGTAGTGTTAATATCTTTGTAAATATTGACGAAAAATACATCTGTTGATAAAACGATTAATGAGTGTGTCGAAAAATATTATTTTTAACATCCATGTTTTCATCACGTCCAAAATCCAGGCAAATTTATAATATGCAGTCCCTAATGGACATTATTGGTGGATGAGATTCAGCAGGTTCACAGCTAAGTATTCCCCTGAAAAAATTACGTCGCTTTCATACTACAACGAATCTCTCGTAATGGGAAGTATTTTAGCCAGATATGCAGTTGGAGTAACATTAGACGATCCAAAAGATGATGAACGATGAAGCGCAATCATCTATATATAGTCGCCGGCCGCGGTGGTCTCACGGTTCTAGGCGCGCAGTCCGGAACCGTGCGACTGCTACGGTCGCAGGTTCGAATCCTGCCTCGGGCATGGATGTGTGTGATGTCCTTAGGTTAGTTAGGTTTAAGTAGTTCTAAGTTCTAGGGGACTAATGACCACAGCAGTTGAGTCCCATAGTGCTCAGAGCCATTTGAACCATCTATATATAGTCAACAGTTTTTCTTCTTTAAGGCCAGCAGCATAATGTATGTCTGATAACGACTCGAGTATTAGAACAGATGTACCAAACAGCTGCTTCTAATAAGAAATCTTTATTCACGACGGACTGTTTCGGCCTTTATTGCCCGTGTCATGTACCTGCGATTACGATTTCGTTGGGAATACGTATCAATGTGGATGTCATTTATACTGAAGCAGCTATATTGTACTCACGTTTAGATTGATGTGATGTCCATATTATGTCGTTAGTTAACTGTCTTATAACTGCGGAAATGATCAAAAATACATTCCAGATTCCGCTCAGAATACCAAAACGTTTTGCAATGAACATTCTTGAACAATTAGAAATCTATATATACACGACAAAATATTGACAAGAAATATTAAACGAACATACAGAATTTAGGCACAAGTGCTACCTCAAAACTTTTATTGAACATTTAGGAGGCGAAACTGGATAAATTGGAAGTAACATATGCAATAACCAAAGAGAGTCGTAACAGATTTTCGTTGTTAAAATAATATCCCTGTTCATCTGCAGAATGTTTGTAAACATACAGCGTCGAAAGAGTGGAACTGTTAAACTACTGTCACACCATAATTAACATTTCATTTTGAATATATTTACATCACTGACCACATTATTAAAAGAGTGAATGTTAACTAACGACGTAATATGAACGTCACATCACTACAGGTATGAGTACATTATAGCCAGTTTAAAATAAATCACTAAAATTGTAATCGCAAATACTTGACAATAGCGATAAAGACCGAAACAGTCTGAGGTGAGTAAAGATTACTTATCACGAGGGTCACTCCAAAGGAAATGTACACTATTTTTTTTAAATCCATATTTTATTCTACATGTTTGAAAGTTTTACAGTGTGTAGGTACATCCTTGAGGAACAATATTTTCAATTCTCCTCATAATTTGTATCCCTCTCAACTGCCTTACGCCATCTTGGAACCAGCGCCTGTATACCCGCACAGTAAAATTCTGGACCAACCTGTTGGATTCACTGTTTGGCAGCGTGCACAAGGGAGTCATCATCTTCAAACCTTCTTCCACGAAGAGAGTCTTTCAGTTTCCCAAACAGATGATAGTCACATGGAGCCAGGTCAGGACTGCAAGGCGGATGTTTCAGCGTTATCCATCCGAGTTTTGTGATCGCTTCCATGGTTTTTTGACTGACATGTGGCCATGCATTGTCGTGCAACAGCAAAACATCCTGCTTTTGCCGATTTAGTCGAACACGACTCAGTCGAGCTTGATGTCTCTTCAGTGTCGTCACATATGCATCAGAATTTATGGTGGTTCCACTTGGCATACTGTCCACAAGCAACAGTCCTTCGGAATAGAAAAACCGTAGCCATCACTTTTCCAGCAGAAGGTGTGGTTTTGAATTTTTTTTCTTGGGTGAATTTGCATGATGGGAGTCCATTGATTGCCTCTTCGTCTCTGGTGAAAAATGATCACCTGTCACAATTCTTCCATGAAATTCATTCCCACCATTCTCGTAGTGTTCCAATAGTTCGCTGCATACCGTTTTTCTTGTTTCTTTGTGAGCCACTGTCAACATCCTGGGAACCCACCTGGCACAAACCTTTCTTAGCGCCAACACTTTCGGTATTCTGCAAACACTTCCTTCCCCTATTCCAACTTAGCGTGACAATTGGTTCACTGTGGTGCGTCTGTGAGCAGTCACCATTTCGTTAACACTTTGCTCATTGTCTGGAATGTGTGCAGTACGAGGCCTGCCGCTGCGAGGACAATCCTCAACATTGCCGTGCCCGCTTTCATCACGTAACCTTCTTGCCCACCGACTAACTGTACTTCGATCGACAGCAGCATCTCCATACACCTTTTTCAACCTCTTGTGCATGTTTCCCAGTGTCTCGTTTTCACAGCACAGGAATTCTATGACAGCACGTTGCTTCTGACGAACGACAAGTGTTGCAGCCATCTTGAAGACATGCTGTGACGGCGCCACTCACGGGAACAGGTTGAACTAAGTTTGAAAACAAGCGGGAAGGATGTATCTACACACTGAAAAACTTTCACACATGCGGAATGAAAACTGTATTTTTACAAAAAGAGTGTGCATTTCTTTTGGAGTGACCCTCGTATAAGCAGCTATTTTTTGCACCTGTTCTAATAATCTCTGCATGTAGGTTTAAATAAAGCTAGATGAAGAAGAAACAGGAATTAAAATAGCTGGAATAAATGTAAACAACCTCAGGTACGCGGATGATACGATCCTGTTGGCAGAAAGAGAATTGAGAACACTCGTACTGAAGGTGAAAGACGAAAGTGAAAAGGCTGGTCTTATGCTGAATGTGAAGAAAACGAAAATTATGGCAACTACACCTACCAATTCGTGGGATATAGCAGGAGAAACCGTGGAGGTAGTGACCACATTCAGTTATCTCGGTTCCCAGATCTCTGCTGATGGCGACTGCAGCCATGAAATCCGGAGACGCCTGTTGCTCGGTAGACAGGCGATGTCAAACCTTGACAAGGTTATAAGGTCAAGAGATATAACACTAGTAACAAAGATCCGTATTGTGAGGGCTATGGTCTTTCCAGTTGTGATGTATGGATGTGAGACCTGGACTATTATAAAGGCTGAACGGCGAAGAATTGACTCCTTCGAATTGTGGTGTTGGAGGAAACTTCTTAGAGTTCCATGGACTGCAAAGAGAACCAACAGATCAATATTGGAGCAAATAAAACCAGACTTCTCCTTAGAAGGCCTAATGTTAAAACAAAAGTTGACCTACTTTGGACACACAATGCGAAGGCATGCCTCGCTGGCAAAAACATTAAGGCTGGGGAAGATTGAAGGAACTAGAAGAAGAGGACGTCAAAAGATGAGATGGATCGATGGCATCACAGAAGCAATGTGTTCCAACCTGGAAGGTCTACGGGAGAAAGTGCAAGACAGGAAAAAGTGGCGTGATTTGGTTCATGGGGTCACGAAGTGTCGGAACCGACTAAACGAATAGAGAGAGAGAGAGAGAGAAGAAAGGAATGACTGCTGTTTTCTTACTTCATGGCGTTAGCAGAGCGTAGGAGGCAGCCAATGCAGAGTCAGTGGACATACGGGATAGCAGTCCTCACTGAAAAGAGTTCATCCACATTATATTAGCTCCTGATTGCAAACTGGCTGCCATTTCGCGGGAAGGCTATTTGGAATCAAATGCGGAACAGCGCGCGAGGACGCACTGTACCTCTGAGGCAGGCGTCGTAGGCCTCCTGCAGGACGTCTGCGGTGACGAAGAACTGCGGCAGCACCTCGTGCGGCGGCGGCAGCAGCAGGTCCTTGGTGTCGTCGCGGTGCAGCAGCACCACGCGCAGCACGTACTCGTACAGGCCCTCGTTCACGTTGTACCGCAGCCACACGGCCACCTGCAGCAACGGGACAGGTGCTGCCATCACTGCCGTATGCAGGAAACGTAGTCATACCATACAGGCTATCCCCACTGACCGACATTGCTCTCCATCAACATACACTCCTGGAAATGGAAAAAAGAACACATTGACACCGGTGTGTCAGACCCACCATACTTGCTCCGGACACTGCGAGAGGGCTGTACAAGCAATGATCACACGCACGGCGCAGCGGACACACCAGGAACCGCGGTGTTGGCCGTCGAATGGCGCTAGCTGCGCAGCATTTGTGCCCCGCCGTCGTCAGTGTCAGCCAGTTTGCCGTGGCATACGGAGCTCCATCGCAGTCTTTAACACTGGTAGCATGCCGCGACAGCGTGGACGTGAACCGTATGTGCAGTTGACGGACTTTGAGCGAGGGCGTATAGTGGGCATGCGGGAGGCCGGGTGGACGTACCGCCGAATTGCTCAACACGTGGGGCGTGAGGTCTCCACAGTACATCGATGTTGTCGCCAGTGGTCGGCGGAAGGTGCACGTGCCCGTCGACCTGGGACCGGACCGCAGCGACGCACGGATGCACGCCAAGACCGTAGGATCAAAAATGGTTCAAATGGCTCTGAGCACTATGGGACTCAACTGCTGAGGTCATTAGTCCCCTAGAACTTAGAACTAGTTAAACCTAACTAACCTAAGGACATCACACACATCCATGCCCGAGGCAGGATTCGAACCTGCGACCGTAGCGGTCTCGCGGTTCCAGACTGCAGCGCCAGAACCGCGCGGCCACTTCGGCCGGCTCCGTAGGATCCTACGCAGTGCCGTAGGGGACCGCACCGCCACTTCCCAGCAAATTAGGGACACTGTTGCTCCTGGGGTATCGGCGAGGACCATTCGCAACCGTCTCCATGAAGCTGGGCTACGGTCCCGCACACCGTTAGGCCGTCTTCCGCTCACGCCCCAACATCGTGCAGCCCGCCTACAGTGGTGTCGCGACAGGCGTGAATGGAGGGACGAATGGAGACGTGTCGTCTTCAGCGATGAGAGTCGCTTCTGCCTTGGTGCCAATGATGGTCGTATGCGTGTTTGGCGCCGTGCAGGTGAGCGCCACAATCAGGACTGCATACGACCGAGGCACACAGGGCCAACACCCGGCATCATGGTGTGGGGAGCGATCTCCTACACTGGCCGTACACCACTGGTGATCGTCGAGGGGACACTGAATAGTGCACGGTACATCCAAACCGTCATCGAACCCATCGTTCTACCATTCCTAGACCGGCAAGGGAACTTGCTGTTCCAACAGGACAATGCACGTCCGCATGTATCCCGTGCCACCCAACGTGCTCTAGAAGGTGTAAGTCAACTACCCTGGCCAGCAAGATCTCCGGATCTGTCCCCCATTGAGCATGTTTGGGACTGGATGAAGCGTCGTCTCACGCGGTCTGCACGTCCAGCACGAACGCTGGTCCAACTGAGGCGCCAGGTGGAAATGGCATGGCAAGCCGTTCCACAGGACTACATCCAGCATCTCTACGATCGTCTCCATGGGAGAATAGCAGCCTGCATTGCTGCGAAAGGTGGATATACACTGTACTAGTGACGACATTGTGCATGCTCTGTTGCCTGTGTCTATGTGCCTGTGGTTCTGTCAGTGTGATCATGTGATGTATCTGACCCCAGGAATGTGTCAATAAAGTTTCCCCTTCCTGGGACAATGAATTCACGGTGTTCTTATTTCAATTTCCAGGAGTGTAGTTAACTCTACGTCACCGTCCGTTACGCATACAAAAACACGAGAGAGTACAGAACTGTGGGTACGTTATCTGCATTGACACCGCATGAGCCGTGCGTGGCTCGTGTTCCCGCCATCAGGTGTTTTACACCCTGCTTTTAACGTACTTCCCCCTCACTACGTCAATTTAAATCACTACTGTCACTGAGTAGCTGCATTGTCTGACTATGGCCGGCGCTAGCAGCGCGTATTGATGTATCCCCTCTCGTAGTATCTTTGCTCGACTGCTATTACTTCCCGGTCGTTGTCTGTCGTAAGCGATTTCCGGTCGCGAGCTCGGGCTGCCAGTCAATTGGAACGGGTCTGGAGCGCAGTCCTGACCTGCCAGTCGGAGAGTTGCAATGCGGCACTGGTGCAGTCGCGGTCTGCATTGACATGGCTCTCCCGACCATTGCTGCCACTCATCACTTGACCCGGGCCACGGTCTTTGTGGATCGTCGGTCGGTCTACCTACCGGACGACGCGTCTTGGCTCGCCGATCGTTCATTAGTCGGTTGTGTGTGTGTGTGTGTTCATCGACTCCCGATTTGTCTTCGTGTGTGCTTAGTTACTGTTGGGTATCGTTCATGTCTTCGTGCAAGTGTTTATCAGGTTGTATGTATAGTTGCCGTTATTTCCGGCTAGGGGGTCTGCGTGAATCGGTCGGCTGCTGTAGGCCAGGGAAGATACCTCTGCGCGGTGCAGTCGGCTTGGTCTGCTGGGGGTCCTAGTGCAGTGTCGGAGCGTGTGTGGAGCTGTCTGATAGCTACGAGCTTCGTGGTTTACGACCCAGGACGTCAAAGTCGAGTGGTTTGAAGTACCTAAGCCACGTCCATTCATGTTGTGTGATCCTTTTCGGTGGTTCGCTGTTGGGGAGGTTTTCCTGTGACCAACATCGAGTGTTTGTATTGCTGAAATTTAGCCGCCATGTGGTGGAATTAACTATATTGGTTGACTACAATTCGAGTGCACCAGCGGAATTTTCTGTCTTGTGGCCGTTAGTGTTCCGGTACCTGCCCCGGCCACTAACGTAATTTCAGGCAGTGTCTTTTCCTCACCTGTTGTCGCTGTCCAACACGGTGGGTAGTTTTGACAACTTCATACATACACATAGTTGATTGTGGATAATCACGCCCGTAACATTTTGGTGTTTTTTGAATTCTCATGTACCATTGGTGGCAAGCAAGTCGTTTGTCGGTCGTTCCGTGGCTGTCCCTTGGTTAGGTTCCGACGCATCAAGTGTAGTTGGGCTCACCACCTATCTCACCTAAGTGAACGAGGGCAGACCGACCCCCTGGAAGCTTCTGAGTGCTGTTGTCTTCACTGTCTTTCTTACCGGTGTTTAACTGTCTCTTTGTAATCAGTCACAGCCAATGTTTTATGTAAGTAAGTTTGAATTCTGGCAAGTGGATATTTGCTGAAAGGTTATTGCCGTTGTGTGGTCTTTTCTTTTAGTCAGGTTTGAGTTACTTGAAACTTAAGGTTTATGGTTATATTATTTTAAAATTTTGGAAAATTAATTGTGGGCCTTCAGCTTTGGAAACTTATTCTTAAAATTACCTTTCAAGCTTAAACATTGCGGCCTTCTGCCCTTGAAAGGTTATGATAATTTATTTTAAAATCTTGAAAATTTTATTGTGGGCCTTCAGCCGTTTGCATTGCATCTTGTTTATGTTTGTCTATCCACCCTTGCCTTGAGGCTTTCAGCCTAGCGGTCATGTATACTATTTGTAATTGTAACTGCCTGTTTTCCGTCACTTTAAATCTACATTGTTGATTTTTTAAGATTTCTTGTTTGGGGGCTTTCAGTCTTTGTAAAAGTTCGGTTATGTGCGGCTTTGGTTGTAAATGTGTTATTAAATTACAATAAATTACGACGTAAGGTGAAATTGATCCCAGCCTTATTTGGCCCTTTCCAAAGTCCTAATCACCTGCTGTGCCCAGCAGGTTTAGCGGGCGTTTCACCGCACATAATGCAGTTTTCGGAATTCCCCATTACAGACTTTTAGAACTTGTAGAGGGGAGGGGAGTACATAATATTTTTAATACGAACCCACGTCCGTAAACGTACCGTTTCCGTGCTGAAAACATGTTTGCTTGGTAGGTTTACAACAGGGTGGTCATTGTGGGAGGCGTTTACTTCGGATCTGCTGGTGTCATTTGACGTCTGTCCTACCTCTCAGACCTGGTTCAAGGCTCATTCAAGTGTCTGTGAGTGTTAGAGCAACACGGTTGAGTACTCCTTTGCAGAGTATACCGTTGTGACTCTTCTGAATGGCGTAACTCACTGTAATGGAAGAGCTGCTTGTCGCCTTTATCAAGATCGTCATGTACAACGTATGACCCCATCGCATAGCCGTTTCCCCGCAATTACGCAACGGCTTCAAGAAAGGGTCACGCGTGACAATGGTTCTCCAAGGAGATCCCGCACATCCGATCTGGAGTAAGCCATACTGAATCATGTCGAAGAGAACGTGCCAACGAGAACATGGATGTTGCTCCCAGCGCTGTCTAGTATGTTGTGGACTACATCCGTACCACTTCCAACACTCCATACCACGCCCACGCCTCACGCATCTGCTCGAGTACTAGCTGACGGGTTCTCTTCAACATAACCCAGTACAGCCTCTTCCATTTCGGGTATGAGTCGTCTCCTTGGAGCACTACGGCCACACCTGCTGTCGGTGCAGTGCCCCTTTCTCGATGCCGTTGCGTAATTGTGGCGAAAAGGCATGTTGCTCTAACACTCACAGATACGTGAATGACGCACAAACCAGGTTAGAGGGGTGGGACAGATATCACAGGACATCAGCCAATCCGACGTAAGCATCCCCTACCATGACTACCGTATTGCATACCTACCTAGCAAGCATGTTTTCAAACGGCTATAGCATGGAATCGATAGTTTCCCGACAAAGGTTCCTATTTAATATATCATGTACTTACTCTACAAGTACCTGAAGTTTATTATGGATATTTCCGAGTATTCTGTGTTCACATTGATTCCAGATTCTGTAGTTGCTGTGGGAGAACGAAAGAGACGCCCACAACAGCTTATCGCCGATTTCAAATGGTTCAAATGGCTCTGAGCATTATGGGACTTAACATCTATGGTCATCAGTCCCCTAGAACTTAGAACTACTTAAACCTAAGTAACCTAAGCACAGCACACAACACCCAGTCATCACGAGGCAGAGAAACCGATTTCAATTTACACGGTGTGGGTATAATTAAACTGAAGCTGTTCCGAGTGCTCTAGTGCCGGCTATGTACATCGTAGCACACTGAAACACTATAGGTGTGTTAATTATTACGTACCCCCGCTGAGAACGTTATAACACAGCAGTTCCACTTTCTGTCACCAGGTGAAAACATGGCGCTTTATGCAGCTAGAATTTTGTGTGTTTGCAGTAAAAATGAGATACGATTAAACAAATGGTAACGTTGATTCTAGTTTATTAGTGTATGGTCACAAGTCATAGGAAGTGTTGAGTATGCTCTCCCGACTCAGTAATATGCTACACCCTATAACAAGGTGTGGTCGACAGTTCGTTGCGGTATATTCGCGGTAATTAGAGCGATACTCTTCGTGTGGTATCCTTCAGCTGAGAAAGAGGCCTGTTACATCCATGATAGGCTCGATCCTTCAGCCTCACCCACACACCGAGTGAGATGGCGCAGTGAGCACACTGGACTCGCATTCGGGAGGACGGCGGTTCAATCCCACGTCCGGCCATCCTGATTTACGTTTTCCGTGATTTCCCTAAATCGCTCCAGGCAAATGCCGTGATGGTTCCTTTGAAAGGTCGCGGCCGACTTCCTTCCCCGTTCTTCCCTAATCCCATGAGATCGATGACCTCGCTGTCTGGTCTCCCCCCCCCCCAAAAAAAAAAACAAAGAAACTCACCCACAACCAGAAGTTGCATGGATTCATTACGGGGGATCTGGAAGGACACACACATCCTGAAATCACCCAGAGATGATGAGCTAGATACTAAAGCAAAACTTTCACCTGGCTAGCGACATCTGTCGCCCTCTCTTGCATGAAAGTAATAGTGTGGACACAGTTACATTCTTGCACGTTTGGAATCACTTGTAGTAGAAAGGGGTCCAGATAACGTACAGATGTAACTGACACCCAACGGGCCCGCGAGGTGTCATCTCCGCGAAGAAAAACGGACCGAGAACGAATTAGCTGGTGAAACGACACCACACAGTCCAGTCACATTGCCAGTGTGCAGTGGATGTTCCAGCACAACATGTGGGCGTAGAAGAACCCCTTATGCAACAGTTCTGTGCATTTACGGCGCCGTACAGAATAAAATGTGCCTCGTCCGTCCATGAGTGCCAAAAAACGAAGGGAAAAGTGACGGCGGAGTAGTCTATCATAGGGCTTCACTTGGAGCACATCTTGTAGGGATACCAATGCTCTGCAAAATCTTTTGAAACGTTGAACAGGAGAGAGACAACTGCCAAGACCCAGCTCAATCACTGGCTACAGAATCTGAGACATGTGTCGTACGGTCGGCTATAGCTACAGCAACTTGATCAACAACTGCCATAGGAATGGACCGCCTGCCTCTCCCTTCTGCACTGCAGCACTGCAGCTGCTGCCGTCCTGATAAAACAGCTTCACCAGCAGCGCACGGTCTTTCTTCTTAATAACCATTGATTTTATTACGAATAAGTTCGACCTTCTTAACCATTTAACCCAAGAGTCACTTCACAAAAGAAGTCAACATATGCCGCCTAGAGACAAACAACAACTGATATCAAAAAAGGAAATATTTCACATTCCGACTACTTACAGCGCCATATTTTCACCTGGTGGCAGACGGCGGAACTATTATTTTCAGCTCGCTCCTTAATGAAAATCAAATGTTTCAGTATCCTGCGATGTATACAGCCGGCACTGCAGCAGTCGGAACTGTCAGTTTAAGTTTAACCACAGGGCATATACAGCTGAAGTTAGAATGTATTGTAAATAATCGCTCGCTAATATAAGTCCCCCCCCCCCATCTCTCTCTCTCTCTTTCTCTTTCTTTTTTAGTCTTTACCCGTCTGACTTTTTATGCTCTTTTCGTGATTTGACAAACGTATATTATTTTAATTTTCTGACCGGATGCCCTTTGTATCTGTGAACAGTGTAAAATTGCCCTGTATCATGGTATTTTAACACCTTCTGTATCGTATTTTATGACGCACACATTGAGAATCATCCCAGTTTTTCTAAAGAAGCGCGAAAAGCCGTCTAAAAATCTCAGGCTGGTCGGTATATCAGTGCAACGGTCGTTAATCCGTCGAGATGGTTCCTTTGAAAAGGGCACGACCGATTTCCTTCCACATCCTCGACACAGTTCGAGCTTGTGCTCCATTTCTAAGGATCACGACATCGACGGGATATGGATTTGACAATGCTTTGGTTCATCTTACTCTCACAGAAGCTAGCGTACTACGGAAATGTGAAAATTTTCATTAATTTAGATTGTATACAATAAAATGTAACAGCAAGAATTAATGAAGCAGAGACCGTTGTATCGCTTTATCGAGCAGTCACTATACGCTGAGCACTACTTGAGTTGCATAGGTAAAATTTAAATTGTGGTACACTATAAAATAATTTAACCGAAATTGTGGTACCTTATCCAACTTATGGTCTCTGTATGCAAATGACAGAGAAATAGATGTCAATAACGCTAATATAAATGTCCTACTTTGTTCGTGGTATTAAGGAGAGCTATCTTTAGTGGACAAATGTCATTGATTATTTACTGTTCTACAAAAATTCATTACCTAATATACTCATGCGTTCATATTACGTAGCAATGAGTATAGTCTGTCTTAGTATCTTTCTTCCTTTGCGAATTATTAGGCTGTGGGCCACCTCTATTTCTGCTTTTTTATTCCTAATTGCGCGTAAAGTATCTTTCTTCCTTTGCCAAATTATTAGGCTGTGGGCCGTCTCTATTTCTGCTTTTTTATTCCTAATTGCGCGTAAAATTGTGACTCCTAAATCACAATATTTATCGAGTTTGATTCACTAGTCTTCTGCCTTTTGCAGTGTTCGTCCGTATATACAGGGTATTCAAAAACAGCCTTGAAGCTTGTAAGGCTCTGGTGAGAGATAATTGTTAAGAAAGAAATCGATACCGTGCGGTCATTTCCGAATTATTTATCATTGAAGTTAGGCAAATAGATAGTCACACGTACCAACTCAAGCCGCACGGGTTCATCTAGAGTGGAGAGTGTATCAATGGAAACGTGTTTGCCTGGTCAGCTGAATCACTTTTCTTGTTACACTAGGTCGATGTCCTCTCCGGATACGCAGTCATCGAGGCGAACGGCTCCTCGAAACTTGCTCCGTGCCACGTACGCCAGCATTATGCTGTGGACGACCTTCATTTCGGCTTCCGCGGGACATCTGATTAACCGAAACCACTATGACAGCTGTGGACTAAGTGAACGCTATTGCGGACTACCTAGTTCTCTTCATGTTTGCAGTCCTCCCTGCTACAAGGGCAGAAATGTGCTACAGTGGTTTGAGAAAGACGACAGTCAACTCCAGAAATCCAAGCAGCTTTATGGTGAGAAAGAGATACTTACATCAGGCAACAAAATAAAAATTGTATGGGATATAGTGAAGACAGAGGCACGTGTGGCCAAAAAGGAAGATGAACAGATAGTTCTAAAAATAAATGAGACGTTGGTAACAAGCGCATGTAGTGTTGCAAACCTCTTAAACAAGTACTTTGTTTCTGTTACTGACAGCATGGGGTTATCAGGTTCGGTGAGCAGTGCAATCTGAGACCAGTCTTTGAAAATAAATTCACTGAAATGCCAATGACACGTCTTCCAAAGAAGTATCATCCATCATAAAATCCTTAAAATATAAATATTCTAATGGGTATCACAACATATTAAAGAAGTTAATCAAAGATTGCTCATGCGAGTTAAGTTCTGTCTTACGTTATTCGTGTAGTCAATCTATTGCCAGCGGAACATTTCCAGACGGGCTAAAATATGCTGAAGTTAAGCCTCCTTACAAGAAGGGGGATAAAGAGATACTATCAAACTATCGACTTTCGCCGGCTTTTTCAAAAAAATTGAAAAGGTTGTGTTCAAACGCCTCCTTAAGCATCTGACTGCAAACAATATACTGTCCGAGTTACAGTGAGAATATACGTAATTCATTAGCTAATAAATTAGAGCCTTTGACTGTGTGAATCACAGCCTTATGTTAAGTAAATTAGCGTGACTGGTAATGCTGCAAAATGGTTTGAGTCTTATCTAACTAACAGGAAACGAAGGTCATCGTTGCGAAATATCTCTGCAGTAATGTCAGTCGTCATCTAATTGGGAATTAAGTAATGTGGTGTTCCTCAAAGTTCCATCTTGGGTCAGTTGCTTTTTCTCTTGTACTTAATGACCTGTCGACTGTTACATTGTCAGATGCTAAGTTTGTTTCGTTTGTAGATGATATAAACATCGCAATAAGTAGCAAGTCAAGTATAGATCTAGAAATAGCTGCTAATCAAATTTTCACTAACTTTAGTAAATAATTTAAAGCTAATTAGCTGTTATTAAACTGTGAAATGACCCACAATCTGTAAGAGAATTCGTTCCAGCATGTATAACATATGAAGAGATGCGGATCGAAGACTGGCTGGCTGGCTGCTCTGAGCACTATGGGACTTAACTTCTGAGGTCATCAGTCCCCTAGAACTTTGAACTACTTAAACCTAACTAACCTAAGGACATCACAGACATCCATGCCCGAGGCAGGATTCGAACCTGCGACCGTAGCGGTCGCTCGGTTCCAGATTTAAGCGCCTAGAACCGCTCGGCCACACCGGCCGGCGCGGATCGAAGAGATTGAAAGAGTTAAATTTCTGGGATTACAGCTCTATAAAAAATTCAGTTGGGAAGGGCATGATGTCAGATGTAGGAGATATAAATATAAAAAACTTGCATACCTTGCCTCCGTTCATTCTATGTTATACGGGATCATATTCTGGAGTAATTCATCAAACTGAGCAAAAGTTTTTAGCGTAAAAAGCGTATAACAAGAATCATTTGCGCTGTAAATTCGAGAACATCATGTAGAAACCTGTTCAAGGAACTTTGTTTCCAACCACTGTTTCTCAGTATAGTTAATCCCTAATGTAATTTCTTGCAAGTAATATATATTTCCAATCAATAGCTCAATACATAGCATCAATCCTAGGGATAAGAACAATCTACATAAAGACCTAAAATCACTTACCTTGGTCCAAAAAGGGGTCCAGCAGCATTGAGAGAACCCAAATTTCCAGCAACCATTAAAAACTTGGTTTCAGATAAAGCAAGATTTGAACAGCGTTTGAAAGACTCTTTGATTGACAACTCCTACTACTCTATAGATGAATATCTTAAAATAGGCTATTACACAAGCTTCAGTAAAAATGTCTATTATATTTCAGTTTTGACAGCACTTGATCACAACAGTAAAGATTAGTTATTTTGTATATAATACATTTATTAAAAGTGCATAAAAATGTTTCATTCTGACAATACATTAATTGGGTACACATTAGAATTTACAGTTTATTGTAATGTATTCACCTATTTCGACAATCTCCTAACAAATGATCAGGGTAGTAAGTATTATATTCAAATGTTTTATGTTTTCTATGTTATACTTTCTGACATGTGCCACATCTGCGAGAATCATCTAATTTTTGGGTCTATGGAACGAAAACTGAATCTAATCTAATCTCATGTTGATGTCCTTGCCACGAAATTCGCCACGTGTGAGCCTGATGGAACATAACTGGAAAGCTGCCGTTTGTCAACTCCGCGCCCAAAACCACCACTTAATAATTTACGAGAAGTGTCAGATGTAGATAAACATGCGTCTTCACACACCTCCGAAAACTTGCCAAAGACTTTTTGAGACTATGTCACCCAGAATGGCTGCTGTATAGTGTTCCAAAGACACACCAACACACTATTATAACACTAGTCAACAGCCATTTTGCATCTGGGATGTAACACATCAACTAGTGTTTATTTTGGTGTGTAGAATCCGAATATACATTTTATAATGTTCTAGCAAGTACCATTTTTGAGTTTTTAAAGGTTTTTATTGTTCGTATTCAGTATTTCGCGTTTCACTGTTCTTCTGTTTTTATGTTTAATTGTTTGTTTTTGATTTGCAGAGGAGAGCTATAAGATCTATAAATCGTCAGTAAATGTTTGGTGTGGTAATCCAGTGGTGTGAAAGTGATCCTCAGTGAGTGTTTCCTTTGAAAGATAGTTCAAACTTTTTGTTTTTAAAACTTACACTACGAAAAATGGCAACTAGTAATTCTCGTTGCTGTCTGAGACACCCCAACAACTTTTGTTATGTGTGCGAAATTCACCCCAAAAGGCCAAAGAAATCCAATCACTGATATGGTTCAGAAGGCATATACACTTGTATTGTGATTGTCCTGTTTTTCATCGAGGTAAAAATTTTGCACGTCATTTTGCCTGCATAACCTGTACTACAACCTTAACCAAGTGGTTGAAAGGAAAAAGCCGAGCCTTGCCATTCGCTGTTCCGATGGCCCGATGCTGCGGTGTGAGCCTAAAGACTATTATTCAGACTGTTACTTCTATCTTACAAACATTTCGGGACGTTCAAGAAAAACTAGACAGAACATAATCCAAACGTGCATTTGCCTGTGCCCCATGATGAGGGGTTGCGTGTTCCTGTCTGTATTTTGAAAGCCATGGAACCAGACACCATGTCAAGTGAATCAGAAAGTATTGAACATATAGAAGAGTGCTGCCCTCAGTAACATGACACTTCGCGTCATCTCTTTAATTAAAAGGAATTGAACGATTTGGTTTGCGATCTAAAACTTTCGAACCAATGAGCTGAACTCTTGGGGTCGAGACTGCAACAACGGAACCTTCTAGCTCCAGGGACAAAAATTTCCTGTTTCCGATCAAGAGGTGCTTCCTTCGCTCAATATTTCGACATACGGAATTCAATGGTCTGATGATGCAGCTAGGTGTAAAACATAATCCACGGGAGTGGAGACTATTTATTGATTCCAGTAAAACCAGCTTGAAAGCCGTACTACTGCGTAATGGCAAAGCATTTCCATCGGTACCTTTGGCTTACGCAGTAGACATGAAAGAAACTTATGAAACCATGCTGCTAGTGGCAATCAAATGAAGGATCATGAATGGCAGATTTGCTGTGATTTAAAAGTTGTTGCACTCCTTACAGGTTTACAGGCTGGATTCACGAAATACTGCTGCTTTTTGTGCTTTTGGGACAGCCGTGACACGAAGAACCACTATACAGTCAAGGAACGGCCTACAAGGAAGTCATTTGTTCCTGGAAACGTAAATGCGAACAATCCCTCATTGGTTCAGCCCAATAAAATCATGTTGCCTCCCCTTCATATCAACTTCGACCTTATCAAGAATTTTGTAAAACCTCTGGATAAAGAAGGTGAGATCTTCAGTCATTTAAAAGAAAAGTTTCCCGAATTAAATGAGGGAAAGCTGAAAGAAGGTATATTTGTTGGACCACAAATAAGAAAATTGCTGAAAGATCTAAACTTTGATACCAAACTCAGAGCTATCCAATTAGTTGGTTGGTCTTCTTTTAAAGCAACCGTGAAGGACTTTTTGGGTAACAGAAAAGACAAAAACTATGTTAGCATTGTGAATGATCTGTTGGACAACTATAAGAACATGGGGTGTAGAATGTTTCTTAAAATTAACTTTTTACATTCTCACCTTGATTTCTTCCCTGAAAATTTGGAAGCCGTAAGCGATGAGCAGATGAACGCTTTCACCAAGACATTTTTACCATGGAACACCATTACCAAGACCATTGGAACCATTCAATGATGAGTGACTGCCACTGGAGTCTTGTTAGGGAGATTAAACGGCAAACAAAAGAAGAGCTCTGTCGTCGTATTTTTCAAAAACCAAAGACGATTAAAGGTGAAAATATCTTATGAACTAATTTGGACCTTTTATTGGCATCATGCCCATATATGCAAAGAAAACATTATTGATTTCAAACATTCTGAATGTGTATTTTTGTTTGACCTAATTGTGTCAATTTTCGCTATTACAAAGAAACTTCCTGGCAGATTAAAACTGTGTGCCCGACCGAGACTCGAACTCGGGACCTTTGCCTTTCGCGGGCAAGTGCTCTACCAACTGAGCGACCGAAGCACGACTCACGCCCGGTACTCACAGCTTTACTTCTGCCAGTATCTCGTCTCCCACCTTCCAAACTTTACAGAAGCTCTCCTGCGAACCTTGCAGAACTAGCACTCCTGAAAGTAAGGATATTGCGGAGACATGGCTTAGCCACAGCCTGGGGGATGGTTTCGCTATTATAGTTTTTTATTCTGCTTTATATCTAGGACATGTGACGTCATAGAGAAAAACTGATTTTAGCAGTGTATTCAGCACCCCAAAATTAGCTAAATCCGCCCATTTACAAACCAGATGCAGAAAAAAGCTCATCAGTGTATTCCGGCTGTTTCAGGAGGAATAGTACATATTTGATGTGAGAACGAATTCTTTAGCGACAGCACTGTTTTAAAAACACCCTCGGACTTCTTGCTACGTCAGTTAAGGGTAAAACCTCGAGCTTTCGACGATTGCATCCATCGCCTTCGTCAGGTGCAACTCTCTGTCTAAACTGCTACTATGGCGGTCTTGAGCTGCAAATCCAAATGATGAACAAACTGAATACTTCAATTTCAAAACAAGAATGATAGTCGACAAATAAACCCATAGCAATGGTGGGCCAACATGCGAAATGATACCTTAACCAGCGGCGACTCTGTAATAATAGAGAAACTAGGGACACACGTTGCATGGAATGTTTCATTCGGATTAGTCTGTACTACCATGTCCTAAAACATTAACTGTTGCTCCTTCTCACCCTGTATAGAGAAACGTTCCAATTATCTTGTCGAAAACGGAATCTTGAAGTTGACGTCAAATTGTTAAAAGAGCCGAACATTTTTACACCTTTAGAGCACAAATCTATTTCAGAGGCAGGTGCAGGCGCCCAACTTTCAACCGATTTTCATAACATAGCATAACGTTGACGTTATATGCAATATGCTAGAAGAAGCTCAACGTTTCCCTTACCTTGTGGAAAGTGTCGTAGTCTGGGATGTGGTAGAGGACCTTGAACAGTTGTACGGCCTGCCACAGGTGCTTGCTGTACAGGATGGAGAAGTCCTCTTTACGTGGCAGCAGGACATTTTCTTTGCGCAGCTGCAGGAAGCGCTCCACTGGTGCTTTATCCTTTGGAATAAGGACATCATCTCTCAGCGATCTTCTGTCAAACTTAAGATATTCGCCCAATAGTTGTATAAATGTTTCATACCTGAAGTTTTGGTATGATTTCTTCCCATTTGAATGACTTGATGATATCGATGTGTTCTGGGATAATAGCAGGCTGCTGTATCTTAACAAATAATCTCAATATGTCCCTCTGCCGCGTCAAAAATGCTTTTTCACCTGCAAAATAACACATGTATGCATACTAATAGGCTTACATTAAGAATGTGTATAAATATTATCTGAAATCTATTACAGTAACATACAACTGGAATTGCCGTTATTAAAATGTAATTTTTGTTCCTTCTGACAAATATGCCCCTCTGAAAACTACATTTGAAAATATTGTTCAGAATAACTCCATATTTGCGTATTATCTTCTGCTGTAAGAAGTCGTTTCCAGTAGCCGCAATGTATCTATAGATTTTTACACAACAAGCTTGCCTGTTTCGGCTTACAATGCCATTTGAAAGTGCACCTGAGGGTATGCGAATAGTGCATCTTATTTACTTCTTATTTATGATCAATAACATAATTTTTATAATTTACATTCTACTTATGTCTAGGCTGAGTTGACGACGACATGGCATCCAGCAGCAACTGTGAGCTGTCTGTTATAAAATCATCTTACAAAACTCACGTGGGTTTTATTGCATGAAATTATCTTGGTAGTTGTTTGACAGCTAGTTGAGAGATGGCATCCTTGGATGTTGTACGTTTACAGATTTTGCATCTTTGAAAGTCAGAAATGGTCTGTTTGTTACACAGATATTATTTGGTTAAAATTTTTATGTTTGTGTTATCAGTTATTTCATATGTTCATCCTTTCTTGTGGAAGAAAATTTCGATAAAATTGTCTAATTAGGGGCTATGTTTGTGCGCTGAGTAAGTCGTTCGCGAAATTTCCTGTATGTGTGTGCATCTCTAACTCTTCCAAAGATGTACCTATATCTTAAAAATGAAAGCTGCCCTGTACCAATTTTGCACTAGATATCTAAAGGACGTACTCTGAATATTTTGGAAGAATTAGATATATACATACATATGAAAAATTTGAAAAAAGAGACAGCAATGGTCGTATATTTTTACTATTGCAGAATCGATTTTCTGTCACTGAGTGACCATCTTCAGTGCTATATTGTATAACTTAAATTGGGATGCACTGTTGACACTATGCATTACGGCGATCACATAGACTCTATAGAGTCTATGTGATCGCCGTAATGCATAGTGTCAACAGTGCATCCCAATTTAAGTTATACAATATAGCACTGAAGATGGTCACTCAGTGACAGAAAATCGATTCTGCAATAGTAAAAATATACGACCAATGCTGTCTCTTTTTTCAAGTATACCTGTTATCTGGTCGTTGTGCACAAGACAACATGGAGTCGCCAATCAATATGAAAAATTTCCCAGACGACTTACTCGATGAAGAAACTGACCTTAAACACAAGCCCTATTTAGAATACATTATTGAAATCATTGAAATGATGAACATTTGAAACCACAGATAACACATACACAAACAATTTTAACCAAATAATATCTATATAACAAACACACCACCCCTGACTCTCAAAGATGGGAAATCTGTAAACATCCATCTAAGGATCCCAGATCTCAAATAGCTGTCAATTACCACGAAAAATATGATGTTGTAAAAACTACTTGTTTATAGTAATATTATTTCATAACAGACAGCTCACAGTTGGCCCAGGATGCCACATGCTCGTCAACGCAATCTAGACGCAAATAAAAATGTAGTTTATAAAGATGACATTATTGATCATAATTAAGACGTAAATAAGATTTACTATTCACTACACCCACAAGTGAACTTTCAAATGGCATTGTAAGGTGAAACAGGTAAGACCGTTGTGCAGAAATCTCTAAATACAAGCAAATAAAGATTATATTGCAGCTGCTGGACTTTTGACTAAATTCACACGCTGCAAGCCCAACTGAAAAAAAAGTAGGCTGTTGTATTTCAAACATAGATGTGCAGTATACACAGAGCCATTCAAATAATGCTCTATCACGGCAACTTATAGATAGACTGAAAATGCTTTTTCTGAAGAGGCAATTTTGAGATCGTTCCGCATTGTCTTTGTGTAGGTATGCTGTCTATTTGACTTTTTCTGGGCGAATTCTATTACACAGACTAAAAACGGCAATCATTCACCAAGTCTGCAAGAACACATTAATTTATGCCTCTTAATTGCCATACAAAGTTTGTGGATTGCCAGAAAAAGACTATCTGCCCACCATCATTCAAAATTGTCTCAAAATAATCCACAAAATTAGAAATGGAGGTGAGACAGATCTGATCAAATTCAAACTTAAAGCAATGTTTATAAAACATCGATGAAGCGACGAATGGACCAAAACGAATGACTGAGTTTTTGCAAAATTTCCACTCATTTATGATTTTATTCCAGCGTAAAACATTGCAAGTGTACATAAAATGTTTTCTCAGGGCAGGTTCTACTAATCTGAACTACTTCGTGTTTAAGGAGAAATAAAAATGTTGGTAAACTAACTTTGTGATAATATGTACGAAAATACGTATTATACTTCGTGATGATTTCTAGTATCCACGCTAAGCTTCCGCGGCCGAAGGAAGTGTGAAGGGGTAAAAATTGTAGAGGGAGACCAAGAGATGAATACAGTTAGCACATTCAGAATTATGTACGTTATAGTAGTTATTGGGAGATGAAGAGGGTTGCACGGGATAGAGTAGCATGGAGAGTTGAATCAAACCAGTCTTAGGACTGGAGACCACAACAGTAACATTTACGTGACCTTGTTCTTCACTAGAAGGCAAGTCAAATAACTTACCTTGATCGTCAGAGTTCACCTCTTTGTTTTCTAATAATAAATGGTATGCAGAGGTGCTAAAATGACACCCACTCACGGATACCAGTAGTTCGAACTTCTCTGGTGCCAACTTCTCTAGAAGTAGTCGTCATCGTTGTGTTCTATGATCAGTTGATGTCAGCCGATCAGCTTCATCATACTATTTACTGTGGGAAGGGGGATTCAGTAGTTGGAACAGTAGTTAACGGTTCACCGACCTCATCGTTGGTAGAAGCTCGCAAACAGAGAGATTGTGCGCCGTTCGAGGGTCCCAACGTGAGTGGAAACGAATAAAAAAGTTTACTCCAAATCTTTGTCAAAGCGTCCGAGAAAAGTTAGCACAGTCAAACGCGTACAAAAAGAGTACGTTGTTCGCCATTCATGTGTCGCAAATGCGAGCAGAAACTGATACCAAAGTTTCCTCCAACTCGTTGTCAAAGATTCCCACAAAAGGTCTAATGAAACTGTGTACAGATGGCGGCCCAAGGCATCAACACCGTCAGTGGCTGTCCCGTGATTTCACCTGTTTTGTACGCCGCAAAGCGAGGCCTGGAACAGGCGTGTGGCCCGGCTGACGAGTGACAGCGACACCCGCCATCTCCCAGTACGCTGCCTTGGCGGTGTGAACAGCGGCACCAGACGGGATGCAGGAGCTCACGTTTCTGCTGCAAATTAATGGAACAACGGCGGAGTTCCAGTTGGACACAGGCGCGGTCGTGTCTCTGATTAATGCGAACACGTACCAGCGTATTGGCTCCCCACTACTGCGGTCGCCTCTGCACAGACTGTTGACGTACAGTGGACAGTCCATCTCGTAGCAGTTTGAAATTCAGCACGCGCAGGCTTCGCCTTGTTTGCTTGCGTGGAGTTGGAAGTGAGTGACTTAGTGTTTGACTTTGAGTGTTTACCGTGTTAAAATCCGCCTTCATAGTTTTTCCCCATTTTGTGGGAAACCGATTTATTTGAAGCGCATAATATTTAAAATGTTTGCACACTTCTCCTGTAAAAAAATTCTGTATTTGCAAGTCCAGTCACGCCTATAGCTCTATGTTTCTGCCTGACAAGCCATGTCATGAAAGCTGAAAGGTAAAGAGATACTCGAGTCACTCCAGAAGGATTTTCCATGTGGTATTGATAAACTAAATGCCGAAATGGCGATTCTGAAACAAAACACATCGCTAAAGAATTCCAACTCAACAACTTATAGGCCAAACCAATGGAAAGTGACACCAGGCCATATGCACGACTGTTGTTGTTGTGGTCTTCAGTCCTGAGACTGGTTTGATGCAGCTCTCCATGCTACTCTATCCTGTGCAAGCTTCTTCATCTCCCAGTACCTACTGCAGCCTACATCCTTCTGAATCTGCTTAGTGTATTCATCTCTTGGTCTCCCTCTACGATTTTTACCCTCCACGCTGCCCTCCAATGCTAAATTTGTGATGCCTTGATGCCTCAAAACATGTCCTACCAACCGATCCCTTCTTCTAGTCAAGTTGTGCCACAAACTTCTCTTCTCCCCAATCCTATTCAATACCTCCTCATTAGTTACGTGATCTACCCACCTTATCTTCAGCATTCTTCTGTAGCACCACATTTCGAAAGCTTCTATTCTCTTCTTGTCCAAACTAGTTATCGTCCATGTCTCACTTCCATACATGGCTACACTCCATACAAATACTTTCAGAAACGACTTCCTGACACCTAAATCTATACTCGATGTTAACAAATTTCTCTTCTTGAGAAACGCTTTCCTTGCCATTGCCAGTCTACATTTTATATCCTCTCTACTTCGACCATCATCGGTTATTTTACTCCCTAAATAGCAAAACTCCTTTACTACTTTAAGTGTCTCATTTCCTAATCTGATTCCCTCAGCATCACCCGACTTAATTCGACCACATTCCATTATCCTTGTTTTGCTTTTGTTGATGTTCATCTTATATCCTCCTTTCAAGACACTGTCCATTCCGTTCAACTGCTCTTCCAAGTCCTTTGCTGTCTCTGACAGAATTACAATGTCATCGGCGAACCTCAAAGTTTTTACTTCTTCTCCATGAATTTTAATACCTACTCCGAATTTTTCTTTTGTTTCCTTTACTGCTTGCTCAATATACAGATTGAATAACATCGGGGAGAGGCTACAACCCTGTCTCACTCCTTTCCCAACCACTGCTTCCCTTTCATGCCCCTCGACTCTTATAACTGCCATCTGGTTTCTGTACAAATTGTAAATAGCCTTTCGCTCCCTGTATTTTACCCCTGCCACCTTCAGAATTTGAAAGAGAGTATTCCAGTCGACATTGTCAAAAGCTTTCTCTAAGTCTACAAATGCTAGAAACGTAGGTTTGCCTTTTCTTAATCTTTCTTCCAAGATAAGTCGTAAGGTCAGTATTGCCTCACGACTGGCCATTAAAATTGCTACACCAAGAAGAAATGTAGATGATAAACGGGTATTCATTTGACCAATATATTATACTAGAACTGACATGTGATTACATTTTCACGCAATTTGGATGTTTAGATCCTAAGAAATCAGTACCCAGAACAACCACCTCTGGCCGTAATAACGGCCTTGATGCGCCTGGGCATTGAGTCAGAGCTTGGATGGTGTGTAAAGGTACAGCTGCCCATGCAGCTTCAACACGATACCACAGTTCATCAAGAGTAGTGACTGGCGTATTGTGTCGACCCAGTGGCTCGGCCACCATTGAGCAGACGTTTTCAATTGGTGAGAGATCTGGAGAAAGTGCTGGCCAGGGCAGCAGTCGAACATTTTCTGTATCCAGAAAGGCCCGTACAGGACCTGCGACATGCGGTCGTGCATTATCCTGCTGAAATGTAGGGTTTCGCAGGGATCGAATGAAGGGTAGAGCCACGGGTCGTAACACATCTGAAATGTAACGTCCACTGTTGAAAGTGCCGTCAATGCGAACAAGAGGTGACCGAGACGTGTAACCAATGGCACCCCATACCATCACGCCGGGTGATACGCCAGTATGGGGACGACGAATACACGCTTCCAATGTGCGTTCACCGCGATGTCGCCAAACACGGATGCGACCATCATGATGCTGTAGACAGAACGTGAATTCATCCGAAAAAATGACGTTTTGCCATTCGTGCACCCAGGTTCGTCGTTGAGTACACCATCGCAGGCGCTCCTGTCTGTGATGCAGCGTCAAGGATAACCGCAGCCGTTGTCTCCGAGCTGATAGTCCACGCTGCTGCAAACGTCGTCGAACTGTTCTTGCTGATGGTTGTTGTCTTCCAAATGTCGCCATCTGTTGACTCAGGGATCGAGACGTCTCTGCACGATCCGTTACAGCCATGCGGATAAGATGCCTGTCATCTCGACTGCTAGTGAGACAAGGCCGTTGGGATCCTGAACGGTGTTCCGTATTACCCTCCTGAACCCACCGATTCCATATTCTGCTAACAGTCATTGGATCTCGACCAACGCGAGCAGCAATGTCATGATACGATAACCCGCAATCGCGATAGGCTACAATCCGACCTTTCTCAAAGTCGGAAAGGTGATGGTACGTATTTCTCCTCCTTACACGAGGCATCACAACAACGTTTCACCAGGCAACGCCGATCAACTGCTGATTGTGTATGAGAAATCGGTTGGAAACTTTCCTCATATCAGCACGGCGCCAACCTTGTGTGAATGCTCTGAAAAGCTAATCATTTGCATGTCATAGCCTCTTCTTCCTGTTGGTTAAATTTCGCGTCTGTAGCACGTCATCTTCATGGGTTACCAATTTTAATGGCCAGTAGTGTATGTGATGAGCAGATACGTACACTAATCTTCGACAAGCTGTAGAAATTGAGTTTGGAAGATAGTAGTGATAACAAGAAACAAAATTTTTGATAATATTTTTGGAAAACAGCGATCTTGTAAGCTATGTAATACCAGCGAAAAAACAGTCTAAATCTCGATGGTCGTTTATGTTAAAATGACCGGTTTTGGCCTAGTCATAGGCCATCTTCAGAATAGTTCCATCACCTGAGGTTGGTGTTGTCTATAACAGTCAGTTCACCTGAGCCGCTGAAACTACAGACCGATTTTCCATAACAAACGTCTGCCAACTTCTTTCAGAACCAAAGAAAAAAGAAAGAATATTCATTTTCAAATTAAATTGGAGCCGAATATATTGTCACTTGACGGTAGTAGAAGATGCTATTAATAATTTACAATCAGAACTCATTTAAAGTTTACCCCGCGTAAGGTGTTTTGTCTGTCAATGAGAGAAAAAATCATTTTTATCAGTATCACTTCTCATGAAGTAAGTACCACTGTGGAGTGAAGGAACCCTGAAGTTTCTTCTGGAAAGAAATGCAAGAAACGTCAAAAAAATTTTCTCTGGTTTTCTCTTTTCAGAAGGAATTTCCAACCTACGATAACGACAAACAAATCTAGAACTGTCAAAGTGAAAGAACAAAAATGCAGGCTATAATTAATGACTCACGCTCATGTAAGGATGTCTGTTATCTGTTGGCACTGATGGCTTGTAAGTTTCGATACCAGAACAAAGACGTCCTTTTCCGAGGAAAGGAGCTGCGCGTGTCGTGCCACGTTTCCTTCAGAGCGAGACAGTAAACGACCTGATGATAATGAAGTCATCATGAACTCCGTGCGTGACCTTCAAGTGGGCTGACACGTAACCTCTGGCGTCGGGTCGGTAATTCTCTGGTCATAACCAGCAGATCTGTTTTCGGGTTATGCGCCGCCAAAATTAGGCTGGCTTAAGATAGCCGTTATCGTCCATTTTCCTTTGCAATCCCTTATCGCCTTCGTAGGAATGTACCTCTTTGTAGTTACACTTAAGAATTCCAGCTCGAAAGACATCTGTCGCTTGCGACACAAAACGAGGATAGCAGAATTCAAGGAGACATTAAACCCGATTTTAAGACGTAGGGAACGTGTTATTCTATTATTGTGTTATGGGGAAGCAGCGATTAATGATTGCCCTTTCGTAATGACATTGCCATATGTAGGTAATAAAGGAAGCACGTTGAGACGATAAGCTATCGCAGAAAATTATGCAGCGTATCCTAAGATAGCAAAGGGACTGTGATACACAGATAGAAAGAAAATAAATCGGCTTTGTGATAAATTACAACATTAACATTGCCCGAGCCGTTTTTTTAACCATAGGAACTCTCGAGCAAAACACTGAGAACCTGATCGATTAGCACCACCCTCCCCCCACCCTCACAAACTGCTTTCTCCTAGTTCCCTTATTAATTGTGGTGATTAACACCTTTGGAAACTCCCATACAGATGGGCTACCACGTAAATACCACTTCCCTCCCAAGAAAAACAAAATTGCTGATATCGCACACAAAAAGACAGACAAGTAGATTTTAAAAAAATGTCAGCCACTAGTTTTTCTGAAAACAAAATGCAGCTGAAGAATCAAATTAGATCCGTTTTATACCTACAGAACTACAATTACAACAAGTGAAGTATGCTTCTCAATGGATAGTAGTGCATTTCATAACAACTGTATATCAAGCACACATAGGGCTTATGGGACCTAACTCCAACACACAAGACATTTGCAGTCTACTGATGGGGCACGCCATGAATTCCTCTCCTTTGCCAACTTCTTCATCTTAGAGGAGCACTTGCAACCCACGTCCTCAATTATTTGCTGGATTTGCTGGATGTAATCTCTGTCTTCCTCTACAGTTTCTGCCCTCTACCTCTCTCTCTGGTACCATGGAAGTCATTCCACAATGCCTTACCAGATGTCCTATAATCTTGTCCCCTCTGTCAGTGTTGTCCACGTATTCCTATCCTCTCCCATTCTGCGCAGTACATCCCCATTCCTTACCTAATCAGTCCACCTAATTTTCCACATTTGTCTGTAGCACCACATCTCAAATGCTTCCATTTTCTTCTGTTCCGGTTTTCCACAGATGTTTCACTACCATGCAATGCTGTGCTCCAGACGTACCTTCTCATAAATTTCTTTCTCAAATTAAAGCGTATGTTCGTTACTAGTAAACTTCTCTTGGCCAAGAATGCTCTTTTTGCCAGTGGTCTGCTTTTGATATCCTCCTTGCTCCGTCCGTCATTAGCTATTTTGCTGCGTAGCTAGAAGAATTCTTTAACTTCATCTACTTCGTGACCATCAACTTCCCGTTGTTTTATATCTGATGCTTCTCATTACTTTTGTCTTTCTTTGATTTACTCTCAATGCTTAATCTCTACTCGTTAGACTGTTCATTCCATTCAGCAGATCATGTAACTCTTCTTCACTTTCACCCAGATTAGCAAGGTCATTAGCGAATCGTATCATTGATATTCCTCCATCCTGAATTTTAATTCCACTCGTGAACCTTTCTTTTATTTCCATCATTGCTTCTCCGATGTGCAGATTAAACAATGGGGGCAAAAGACTACATACCTGACTTACATCCCTTTTAGTCCAGTGCTCTTCGTTTTTGGTCGTCCACTCTTATTATCCCCTCTTGGCGCTTGTATTCATACATATTGTATATTAATCGTATCTCCCTATAGCTTACCCCTATTTTTCTCAGAATTTCTAACATCTTGCAGACTGTCAAAGGTTTTTTCAGGTCAAATCCTATGAACGCGTCTTGACTTTTTTTGGCTTGCTTCCACTCTCAACCGCAACGTCAGAATTGCCTCTCTCGTGCTTTTACTTTTCCTAAAGGCAAACTGATCGTCATCTAACAGATCCTCAATTTTCTTTTCCATTCTTCTGTATATTATTCTTGTAAGCAACTTAGATGGTATGTCACCAGGCTCATACATTCTATATACCAACGTGAATAGTCGTTTTGTTGCCACTTCCCAAAAGATTTTAGAAATTCTGATGGAATGCTATCGATCCCTTCTGCCTTATTTGATCTTAAATCCTCCAAAGCTCTCTTAAATTCTGATTCTAATACTGGATCCCATATCTCTTCTAAATCGACTCTTATTTCTTCTTCTATCACGTCAGACAAAACTTCCCCCTTATAGAGGTCATCAATGTGATCTTTCCAGCTATCTGCTCTCTTCTCTGCATTTAACGTGGATTTCCAGTTGGACCCTTAATGTTACCACCCGAGCTTTTAATTTCATCGAAGATTGTTTTGGCTTTAGTATATGCCGAGTCAGTCCTTCCGACCAACAATTCCTTTTTGATTTCATCACATTTTTCACGCAGCCATTTCGTCTTAGTTTACCTGCACTTCCTATTTATTTCATTCTCAGCGATTGTATTTCTGTATTCCTGAATTTCCCTGAACATTTTTGTACTTCCTTCTTTCATCGATCAGCTGAAGTATGTCACCTGTTACCCATGGTTTCTTCGCAGTTACCTTTTTTGTACCAGTGTTTTACTTTCCAAGATCCGTGATTGCCAACTTCTGTAAGTGCACTTTTTAGAAATTTCCATTACTCTTCAACTGTTCTACATACTGAGCTATTCCTTAGTGCTGTATCTGTAGGCTTAGAGAACTTCTTGCGTATTTCGTCATTCCTTAGTACCTCCGTATCCAACCTCTTAGAGTATTGACTCTTCCTGAGTAATGTCTTAAACTTCAACCTACTCTTCATCACCACTACATTGTGATCTGAGTCTACGTCCACTCCTGGGTACGCCTTACAATCCAGTATCTGATTTCGGAATCTCTGCCTGACTACGATGTAATCCAAATGAAATCTTCCGGATCACCTGGCCTTTCCCAAGTATACCTCCTCCTGTTGTGATTCTTGGTCGGAGTATTCGCTATTACTAGCTGAAATTTATTACAGAACTCAATTATTCTTTCTCCTCTCTCATTCCTTGTTCCAATCCCGTATTGTCCTGTAATCTTTACTTCTACTCCTTCCCGTACAACTCCATTCTAGTCCTCCATGGCTATTAGATTTCTATCTCCCTTTACGTACTGTATTACACTTTCAGAATCCTCATATACTTTCTCTGCCTCTTCATCTTCAGCTTGCGACGTCAGCATATATCAATGAATTGTCGTTGTCGGTGTTTGTTTGCTGCCGATTCTGGTAAAAACAACCGTGTCACTGAACTGTTCACAGCAACACACTCTCTGCCGTACCCTCTTATTAGTAACGAATCCCACTCCCCCACACGCGCTATACCATTTTCTGCTGCTGTTGATATAACCTTATACTCATCTGACCATAAATCTTTGTCTTCTTTCCGCTCCACTTCACTGACTCCTATTATATTTAGATTGAACCTTTGCATTTCTCTTTTCAAATTTTCTAGTCATCCTACCATGTCAAGTTTCTGACATTCCACGTCCCCACCCGTAGAACCTTATCCTTTCGTTAGTTATTCAATCTTTTTCTTATGGTCACCTACCGCTCGTCAGTCCCCTCCCGGATATCCCAATGGGGGACTATTCCGCAATCTTTGTTCCATACAAGGAAATAATACTAATACGCTTAGTGATCAAATTTTCATCTGCCGGTATTAGAGGAATAAGTCCACTTATTTTCATGCGAAACACAACATGGCATACCGCTGCCCTCATCGGGAAGAGCACACGTTGGATAATCGGTTTATAGTTTTCCCTCCCGTTGCGGTCACATGACGAACCATCAGGAATGTAACATTATCACATTGTTGAACGAATGGTTCAAATGGCTCTGAGCACTATGGGACTCAACTGCTGAGGTCATAAGTCCCCTAGAACTTAGAACTACTTAAACCTAACTAACCTAAGGACATCACACACATCCATGCCCGAGGCAGGATTCGAACCTGCGACCGTAGCGATCGCGCGGTTCCAAACTGTAGCGCCTAGAACCGCTCGGCCACTCCGGCCGGCATTGTTGAACGTTTTATCTCCAATTAAAATGCACAAGTAAGAATCTTTTGTGTGCAGTAGATATGAACAACGTAAGAAACTGAGAGTTAAAGTATAATAAAACCAGAATTTCGACAGAAGAACAAGTTCTGATTTAATCAGTAAAATAATAAACAAAAACTTGATTGTAGTAGTCATGGCTGTGGAATGAAATGAAATGAGCGTATGGCGTTGTTGGCTGGGAGGCCCCAGCCGGGGAAGTTCTCACATTCTCTGAGATTAGCACTGTCATCAGCGAGCTTTATAATTGATGTTGATATCCACCCCGTGTTTTCATCCCGCCTCCGAAATTTTCTTTTGTTTCCTCGTTGTTTTTTCGATGTGTAGATTGAACAGTAGATGTAAAGGATTTTTTCCTCGTCTTAAACACTTTTTAATGCGTGATCATCATTTTTGGTCCTCTCACGTCTTGTTTCTCTTAGACATTGTATACTATACGTCTTTTCCTGACAGTTTATCCCTACGTTTCTGAGAATTTCGAATTTCTCACATTTTCGAACGCTTCTTCTGGGTCTACAATCCCTCACTTTGATTTTTCTTCGTTCTTCCTTCCATTATCAAACGTAACGTGAGAACTGCCTCTCTGTTGTCTTTATCTTTCCCAAAGTCAAATTAATCGGCATTTAACGGACACAGACGCCATCAGCTATTCTCGCATAAACTCTAGTCCGTGAGAAACCAAAGCGACTGCTGTTGATGCTTTCGACGTATCACTCAGAAGTAGTGATTAGTCAAAAAGGCCATCATAAATCTTTTTTATAATTCTACAAAGGGAGGCGTAGACATCGCAGAACAAACATTACAGTACAAAGAGAGGATCAAGAAGATGACGTACGTAGGTCTTCTACACCCTCACTGATGTATCAGCAATAAATGCATATTCAATCTTCCTTATCTGCTTTCCAAATTGGAAAAAGAATTTGCTAGTTTTTCTCACTAACCTATGTCCTGAACTAATAACGCCTCATGCAGACAAACGGCCCGAAATTTGTGTGGGTTTCGGAAGTCAGTAAGAATGGCAATGGAACGCATCACCGAACGGAAGCTTAGCTGCACTATGGAAGCTTGACCATCAACAGCAGAGCCAGGAACTCTTGGATCGTTTAACCTATGCTGCCAAGGAACTGCGTCTAAAACGATCAAGTAAACTCGGGAAAATCAACTGTTACCTGGTCTCAGTGCTGCAAACACGTCTGTGGAAAACCCAGCAAGAAGACAGTGTTGTGTGAAAAATGTGTTTCACAGTGAGATAGTAAATTGCGTTTGCTTCATGGAGTGGACTGATATTAAATAGTTGATTTATATAAGAGAACACAGCTATGAACGTTACTGAAGAAAATTATACAACGTGAATTTTATGATTTTCGATTTTTTTCAAATCATAATTTAATATTTTATCATGCAGTACCGGTACACAGTAACAATGTCTAAGCAGATTTAAGTGTGCCCACTGTTATCAGAAGTAAATGAACTTGCATTACGACAAATTAAATTGACACTTTCCTTCTCGGTAACAAAAATAACATTTCTAATGCTACGGTTAATATCTTTCGTTGAGAGAGTTTCGGCTTACTAGGCAATGAACAAACGTCTCAAAAATGATATCGACAAGAAGTGCAAAATGGCTAAGCAGGCATGGCTAGAGGACAAATGTAAGGATGTAGAGGCTTACCTCACTAGGGGTAAGATAGATACTGCCCACAGGAAAATCAAAGAGACCTTTGGAGAAAAGAGAGCCACTTGTATGAATATCAAGAGCTCAGATGGAAACCAAGTTCAAAGCAAAGAAGGAAAAGCAGAAAGGTGGAAGGAGTATATAGAGGGTTTATACAAGGGCGATGTACTTGAGGACAATATTATGGAAATGGAAGAGGCTGTAGATGAAGATGAAATGCGAGATATGATACTGCGTGAAGAGTTTGACAGAGCACTGAAAGACCTGAGTCGAAACAAGGCCCTGGGAGTAGACAACATTCCATTAGAACTACTGACGGCCTTGGGAGAGCCAGTCCTGACAAAACTCTACCACCTGCTGAGCAAGATGTACAAGACAGGCGAAATACCCTCAGACGTCAAGAAGAATATAATAAATCCAATCCCAAAGAAAGCAGGTGTTGACAGATGTGAAAATTACCGAACTATCAGTTTAATAAGTCACAGCTGCAAAATACTAACGCGAATTATTTACAGACGAATGGAAAAACTGGTAGAAGCGGACCTCGGGGAAGATCAGTTTGGATTCCGTAGAAATGTTGGAACACGTGAGGCAATACTGACATTACGCTTTTCTTAGAAGAAAGATTAAGGAAAGGCAAACCTACGTTTCTAGCATTTGTAGACTTAGATGGTTCAAATGGCTCTGAGCACTATGGGACTCAACATCTTAGGTCATAAGTCCCCTAGAACTTAGAACTACTTAAACCTAACTAACCTAAGGACATCACACACACCCATGCCCGAGGCAGGATTCGAACCTGCGACCGTAGCAGTCCCGCGGTTCCGGACTGCAGCGCCAGAACCGCACGGCCACCGCGGCCGGCTGTAGACTTAGAGAAAGCTTTTGACAATGTTGACTGGAATACTCTCTTTCAAATTCTGAAGGTGGCAGGGGTAAAATACAGGGAGCGAAAGGCTATTTACAATTTGTACAGAAACCAGATGGCAGTTATAAGAGTCGAGGGGCATGAAAGGGAAGCAGTGGTTGGGAAGGGAGTGAGACAGGGTTGTAGCCTCTCCCCGATGTTATTCAATCTGTATATTGAGCAAGCAGTAAAGGAAACAAAAGAGAAATTTGGAGTAGGTATTAATATCCATGGAGAAGATACAAAAACTTTGAGGTTCGCCGATGACATTGTAATTCTGTCAGAGACTCCAAAGGATTTGGAAGAGCAGTTGAACGGAATGGACAGTGTCTTGAAAGGAGGATATAAGATGAACATCAACAAAAGTAAAACGAGGATAATGGAATGTAGTCGAATTAAGTCGGGTGATACTGAGGGAATTAGATTAGGAAATGAGACACTTAAAGTAGTAAAGGAGTTTTGCTATTTGGGGAGCAAAATAACTGATGATGGTCGAAGTAGAGAGGATATAAAATGTAGACTGGCAATGGCAAAGAAAGCGTTTCTGAAGAAGAGAAATTTGTTAACATCGAGTATAGATTTAAGTGTCAGGAAGTCATTTCTGAAAGTATTTGTGTGGAGTGTAGCCATGTATGGAAGTGAAACATGGACAATAAATAGTTTGGACAAGAAGAGAATAGAAGCTTTCGAAATGTGGTGCTACAGAAGAATGTTAAAGATTAGGTGGGTAGATCACATAACTAATGAGGAGGTACTGAATAGGATTGGGGAGAAGAGGAGTTTGTGGCACAACTTGACTAGAAGAAGGGATCGGTTGGTAGGACATGTCCTGAGGCATCAAGGGATCACAAATTTAGCATTGGAGGGCAGCGTGGAGGGTAAAAATCGTAGAGGGAGACCAAGAGATGAATACACTAAGCAGATTCAGAAGGATGTAGGTTGCAGTAGGTACTGGGAGATGAAGGAGCTTGCACGGGATAGATTAGCATGGAGAGCTGCATCAAACCAGTCTCAGGACTGAAGACCACAACAACAACAGGCAATCAACCGAATTTAAAGGACTATCTTTGTCAAAAATAGTACAGTACTGGCGAAAAAAAATGAAAAACATCGAGATGAGGTAGAAAGGCTGAATAAATGCCATCGTTGCCGGTGCAGTGGTAACGTAATTAGAAATGACAAAGCTACACAGTAAATAAAGGGGGCAAAGTAGAATTACATAACACTGAACCTCATGCAACAGTGTGAGTGTATGTGAGGGTGGGCTGGGGGGGTGGGGGCGAAGATCAGTTCGAACATTCAGCCGAGGAAGGGATGTTATATGGTGAAAGAATGTAACAGCCTATATAAGAATAGTCGAATTAAACCAGATGATGCTGAGGGAATTAGATCAGGAAATGAAAGACGTAAAGTAGTAGATGAGTTTTGCTATTCGGGGAGCAAAATAACTGATGATGGTGGAAGTAGAGAGGATATAAAATGTAGACTGGCAATGACAAGGAAAGCGTTTCTGAAGAAGAGAAATTTGTTAACATTGAGTATAGATTTAGGTGTCAGGAAGTCATTTCTGAAAGTATTTGTATGTAGTGTAGCCATGTATGGAAGTGAAACATGGACGATAAATAGTTTGGACAAGAAGAGAATAGAAGCTTTTGAAATGCTGAAATGCTGAAGATAAAATGGGTAGATCACATAACTAATGAGGAGGTATTGAATAGAATTGGGGACAAGATGAATTTGTGGCACAACTTGACTAGAAGAATGGATCGATCGGTAGGACTCGTTTTGAGGCATCAGGGGATCATCAGTTTTGTATTGGAGGGAATCGCAGAGGGTAAAAATTGAAGAGGGAGGCCAAGGCATGAATACGCTAAACAGATTCAGAAGGATGTAGCTTGCAGTAGTTACTCGGAGATGAAGGAGCTTTCACAGGATCGAGTATCACGTAGAGCTGCATCAAACCTGTCTTCGGACTGAACACCACAATAGCGCTAAAGAATTTAAATTAAACTGACATTCACAACAAGTTAATACGAGACTACTGAAGAGTAGCATGTAAAGCTATTTCACTGTTAAAGTGATGCAGAAACACGTTAAAAAGTAAAATAATTGACAACTGTTAAATGAAATACGTAAGATGAATTAATATCAGTAGTATGAGTAAGTTGTCTTACTGTAGGGAAGAGGTACACATTATATGAAACAGAATATGCGGATCACACAGAAAACCACAATAAAATAATTAAAGTCCGATGATGGCCTTGTAACCGAAAACAAGATAACTAAATAGTTGAGTACTATGGAACATTCATAATGTGATTTTAGTTTATAATTGTGGGGTTATTCTACCAACAAGCGACCGAAGAACCAGTTAAAGTGATTTTTATCATGCCTGGACCATAAATGAATTATAGATTTTTTGCTCCCTTGTTTAGTAGAAGGTAGGGACTTTCAACAGATTTCGTATTCCGCAGAGAAGGTAGCTCTGTGGCTTCTGCCTCCAGACAGCAACCTCTTTGTCACGACAGTGTCGCAACTTGTGACGTCAGAGGCCACTTATCGAACTGCAGTCCACAGGAGCAAAACAGTCGGACGATGGCGGCCACTGATAGTGGAGGTGGTGACAGCAGGGTACGGGGACTGAGACAGAGACTCACCTTCCGGGTTGGGCGCCGCAGCTGCGGCGGCCACGACGGCCAGCAGGATGCACAGCGCCGCCGCGGTCCTCATGTCTGCGCGTGGCCGGACGTGAGGGAGTGACGTGCGGCGTTGCAGCCTTAAGTAGGCGAGGGCGCGAGATAAATCGCTGGCGTCAGCCGCTCGCGCGCAACGCCTGGGCGCTAGTGCGGGCTCGCCGGCGTGGCGACGAGCCAGCTGCTGCTCCCCACCACTCCCCTCATCGCGCGCCTCGCTCTGACCCTGACCCTCACCATCAGCTGCGGGCTGTGGGCCACTGCACGCCCGAACGCCCACCAATCTGCGGCCAAGCGCCGCTGTATCAACTGTTCACTCTGACGAGACACCCGGCGCAGTAGCTGACCGATATTCACTTCTTTTCGGTCGCTGCTAACTTTAGGTTTCAACCCTATTTTCAAGCACACGACAGAAAACGATGGATCGACATCTAACCAGCATGGATTCAAATAATACACAGTGCATCCCAGTTTCATTAAAACTGCGGCTATCAAAAATAAAAGTCATTGATTATGTGAACAAAATCACTCTATTAGTCTCCCCCTGAATCAATACACAGCTACAACGTCTTAAAAGTCTTTTGAAGCAGACCCTACAGCATATTTTTGGAACTGCATTTAGTACTGCAGTATAATTTCGCTGGATGTCCTCAGTTCAATCGTAACGGTGTCCCTTATTGCTTGCTTCCAATTCCAAACAAAGCAGGTGTGAAAATTATCGAACTATCCGTTGAATAAGTCACGGCTGCTAAATACTAACACAAATTCTTTACAGAAGAATGGGAATACAGGAAGAAGCCAACCTCGACGAAGATCAGTTTGGATTTCAGAGAAATCTAAGAAGACGCGAGACAATACAGTTGTACGACTTGTCATAGAAGATAGTTTAAGGAAAGACAAACCTACGTTTAGAGCATTTGTAAACTTGGAGACAGGTTTTGACAACGTTAACTGGAATACTCCCATTCAAATTCTAAAGGTGGCAAGGGAAAAGTACAGGGGACGGAAGACTATTTACTGTTTGTAAAGAAACCAGGTGGCAAGTATAAGAATCGAGGGGCATGAAAGGGAAGCAGTGTTTGAGAAGGGGTTGAGACAGGGTTGTAGCCTATACACAGTGTTGTTAAATCTGTATATTGAGCAAGCAGTGAAGGAAACAAAAGTGAAATTTGGAGTAGGAATCCAAGATCAGGGAGAAGAAATAAAAACCTTTACGTTTGACGATGACACTGTACTTCTGTCAGAGACGGCAAAGTACTTGGAAGAGCAGTTGAACGATATGGTCAGTAACTTGAAGGGAGGATATAAGATGAACGTTAACAAAAGCAAAACGAGGGTAATGGAAAGTAGTCTAATCAAATCAGGTGATGTTGAGGGAACTAGATTAGGAATTGAGACAGTTAAAGTAGTAGGTTAGTTTTGCTACTTGGACAGGAAGATAGCTGATGATGTTTGAATTGCGAGGATATAAAATGTAGACAGACAATAGCAAGAAAAACGTTTCTGAAGAAGAGAAATTTGTAAACATCGAAAATAAATTTAGGTGTCAGGATGTCTTTCCTAAAAATATTTGTATGGAGTGCAGTCATGCACGGAAGTCAAGCATTAGACAAGAAGAGAATAGAAGCTTTTGAAATATGGTGCTACAGAAGAAATGGCTGAAGATTAAATGGATAGGTCACGTCGTTAATGAGGTACTGTATATAGTTGGGAAGAAGAGAAATTTGTGGCACAACCTGACTACAATAAGGGTTCGATTGGTAGCACACATTCTGAGACATCAAGGGATCACCAGTTTAGTACTGGAGGGAAGTGGGGAGGAGTAAAATCGTAGAGCGAGACACAGAGATGAATACAATAAGCAGATTCAGGAGGATGTAGGTTGCAGTAATTACTCGGAGATGAAGAGGCTTGCACTGGATGGAGTGGCATTGAGGACTGCATCAAACCAGTCTTAGGACTGAAGACAACAACAAGAAGATTCCTAGCTTCAAGCCGGGGAACAACCAGAAGTTGGCTGGGGCCAGATCCGGCGTATATGGAGGGTGATCTAGGGCTGTTATCCATTTGCTGGGAAATAAATGACAATCTTCGCTTTGTGAACTAGGTAACTGTCGTGGAGGAACCTGGCTCTCAATGTTTGGGTCGAATTCAACGAATTCTCGCCCACAACGGATGGAGAAAGCTTGATGTTGCCTCACTGCTCCACCGCCTTTTTCTGACCAATATCAGACTCCTACCGCTACATCTGCGGTTAGGACGCCTGCTGTATTTCAACCATCCATACAGCTGCTGTAGAAACTTGGAGGATCGTAACGCCACAAATCGCCACGAGACAGCATTGCAGTTTGGAATTTCACACAAGCAGTCGCAACGGAACTGGTACACTCTGTGTACCGTTCATGCGAAACGCAACTGTCTCTTTATTCGCCCGACGAAATGAGTGCTATGAACAGAAAATCTCAGGTTGATTCAACATTTCCAAATTTTTAGGAGGCTTTTGGCACAGTTCCTCACAAGCGGCGTCCAATCAAACAGCATGTTTATGGAGTAGCCTCCGAATCGTGCGACTCGATTCGTAGACTCCTGTCAGAAACGTCACTGTTCGTACTGAAACGAAAGTGATATCTGCTGTTCCTCAAGGAAATGTTATAGACTCTGCTGTTCTCTTAGCTATACAAACGATTTAGGGTACAAACTGAGCAGCCGTCTTACAGTGTTTGCAGATGACGTTTCTGTGTATAGCCTGGTATAGTCATAAGAAGGTCAAAATGAACTGAGAAATGTTTCAGACAAGGTGCTTGGATGATGCGAGAAAGTAAGATTTGACCTTAAACAATAAACAGCCTCTGATCTTATACATGAATACAAAACAAAATGGCGATGAATTTCAGTTATACGATAAATCAAACAAACATATAAGTTATTGATTCAGCTAAATAACTAAGAACGATTGCGAACAACGTAAATCTGTCCCATCACAAGCAAAATGTTGTGGGGAAGTCGAACTAAAGACGGCTTTTCATTGCCAGGTACACATGTACAAGATATAACAAAGCTTCTGGAGGGACTGTCTACTCTGCGGCTTTTAATCCTCTTCAGCAATATTGGTAGCAGTATGGGATTTTTTTCTTTTTTTTACTAGACTAGTACCGTATGACCAAGTTGAGGAGCAAATGTCCATGGTCACGGAACAAGTCAGTACATGGAATTAATATTGCAAAAGCTAATAATAGATAAAATAAAATTTACACGAGTCGTATGCAGACAACAAGCTCCTGAGTAAACAGGGTGCTCCAGTAGCAATGGTCAATATTCAACGGCATGACAGGAACGATCACTTGAAGCGAAAAGTCAAGTAAACATCGGCTGTAAAATGCATACCTTAAGAGCTATGACGACATCAAAGATACTGTGAAACATGTCTCTTTTACTGCAAGCACTTTGGACTAAAACGAAAGAACAATATCCAGTAAACATATGCTCTAAAATGCGTACTTCAAGAGCTAAGGGCTCTTGCTCATCTGTGAAAAACGTCTCTTCTATTGAACGAATGCTCGTAGCACTTAAGGCAGGCATTTTAGAGACATGTAGACCAGACTTTTTTTCTTATTTTGGTTCATATTATCTATCCCAAAATATGGAAAGCAAACAGCTTGCAGTACAAGAGATTTATTTTACGGCTATTTCGAAGTTGAACAAGTGCTCATAGCTATCTAGGTACGCATTTTAAAGCCCACGTTTACTAGAATTTTTGTTTCTATCGTTTCTGTCATATCCCTGACTATTGGTCATTCCTACTAGGACGAGGAAAACCTCAAGTTTAGACTGCTAAAACATTTTAATTCTTGTGATAGCTTACTGAAAATTAAAGCAACAGAATATTGCCCGCTCGGCTAGCCGCACGGTCTAACGCGCTGCTTCCAGAGAGGTAAGGCGTGCCGGTCCCCGGCACGAATCCGCACGGCGGACTAGCGTCGAGGCCCGGTGCTCCAGCCAGCCTGTGGATGGTTTTTCAGGTGGTTTTCCATCCACCTCGGCGAATGCGGGCTGGTTCCCCTTATTCCGCCTCAGTTACACTGTATCGGCTATTGCTGCGCCGTTTCCACGCACGCGTGCATCACAATTACCACGCAAACATTTGGGGTTACACTGTTCTGGTGAGAGACGATCCCGGGGGATCCACTGGGGATAGAACCGCACAATAACGCCAGGTTCGGTGTGGGTCGGCGGTGGGGTGGGTGGACTGCTGTGGGCTGTTGTGGAGTTGGGGCCACTGAGGGCTACGGCGGGACGAAGCTTCTCCGTCGTGTCTAGGTCCTCGGTTTTTAATACATACGTACAAACATACAACATAATATTATGCGCTTTTGTGCCCAGGGGTCAAGGAGGTGCGATCCAAATGCAGACTGGTTTTCTGAATAGTATTAATGTGCTAGTTCTAGGGAGTAAGCTCACAGCGTTAACAACAGACATATCGCATAGGGTTCACGAGGACACCGAAAAAGTTCAAAAAATGGAAGATCATTTTTTTTCCAATCCGGAAATAGGGAATACAGTGTCACACGTATTAAAACAATTCATATATACGTATCCATTGTAATGAAATATCATCATTGTCTATCTTAAAAACACCGTGACCAAATTATGTCTTAAAAGTCCGACTAAATGACTCTCGTAAAAAAGGGCCACTTACTACTCTGTCATTATTGATAGCAAATAAAAATTTTAAACCATGATGATAAGGTATTTTACTGCTACTAACGTCGCCTATGCACCCTGCAATACCACATTCATACGCTAGAATACCTCAGATGTATGCCAGAATGACTACCCGATGCCACTACCAATAACAGTCACCTGGAATGCCATACCTTCCCTCGCAAGAGAAGTCTGTTGTTAGATAATTGTTTATGGAGATGTGGAAAACAATGTCTGGCCCCGAATATGAATCAGAATTTTTTTTTTTTTTTTTTTTGGCTCTCCTGGGATGCTACCACTGTATCTGACTATTGCTGGAGTTGTCATGTGGTAGACGTCCGGTGGTCCACAGGAAAAAGACAAGGTGGCAGGTTGCTATCTTGTCAATGAATCAATTATTTTAGAAAATTGCTCTAAAGTAGTTCCCGCTGCCTCTCTGATGCGCTACCCCCTCATAGAATTCTCAAGGCGAAAAATTTTAAGTTGTTGTAGAAGGGGTGTGTTACTAGAATGTGCTGCGGTTAAAGTATAGACACTATTGTATGCACACAACAATGGCACCCGCGCAAATATGTATTTTAGCAGTGTAGCGTCAGTTTTATCTGCGTATCTCGGTTTTCAGGTAACATGCACTTTGGTACTCTCATGAAATAATTTAACAATTGCAAATCTGTTCACAGCGCATTCTTCCGAATGCCAAATAATGAATAATAATCACTTTTCACACCTCCATCTGTATTATTGCCCCGTAGTTCGCAGTTCCTGTCCAAGAATAATGAAGCTGATGTCTGTTACAGACATTGACTCAGCGAAGTCACCATGTACCCATCTATGACGATGAATTGTTCTTCTTTACCTTTGATACCTCGAAAATCTTTTGACCTTCTGTGTCCGTCCTCAGCCAGATTATAAGGTCTCGAAATCTTGCCTCTTGCGTCTTCTCTTCTTGTAAACTTCTCCTTTTGGAAATCCTCTTCTTCGTCGTAACTATAAAAGTCGTATTTATTCCCGAAACCTCACCTTTTACTGCAGTAATACTGTGATGATGATTTTCTAGAAAGTTCCGCGTTCGCTTCATTCTCCGTATTCAGACTGCTTCCTGAGACTGATTACTATAATTATGCCTTCCATATACAACCATCTGACTTTCGCCAGAAACAAAACCGCCCTTCTCTCCACGAAATTTCCGCTCTTATCACCTGTTAAACGCACATACTCGTCCGCCCGTCATTATGTTACCAAGCCGCTGCACCAAGGAACACCTTCCACGTATCACCCCACTGTTAACAAAATTTTCTACAGATAAAACATGATCATGCATACATATAATCTGCATGCAACTGAAGGTACATGAAGCAGTACATAAAATTAATAGGAAACGTTAAGTTTCATTTACACTGAAGTACAAAATAATAAAAATAAATGATCAAGGGTGTACAAAATATATACAGTTATCATTACAAGTGCATTTAATCAGTGAAAATGCCCTGTGTCGGAGAAAAGATCCACTACGATATGGTAAGTACGTTCGGGAAGCAACAATTACAACAAAGACATTCGTCACACAAGATCTTTTCACGGAATTTCAGTCACCAACTTCCATTTTCTTGATTCACAACTACGTAGGGAGAAATGGCCAACGTAATAAAAGAAGAGGAATCAGAGCTCCCATGGAAATATATTCATTTTTCCCAAGCGCTGTTCGAGAGTGGAATGGTCGAGAAATAGTCTCAAAGTAATTCTATGAACCATCTGCCAAACACTGAAGCGTAAATTGCAGATTAATCATGTCAGTGTAGATGTAGTTACTGTTGTAGTCACACAGTTGCTGTGTAAACACCTCCTTGTGATTATCAGCGTAAACAGAGAGCATCCAAATCCCAGTGTTTGCAAGAACTTGTATAGTTTAAATTGTTTCAAATGGCTCTGAGCACTATGGGATTTAACATCTGAGGTCATTAGTCCCCTAGAACTTAGAACTACTTAAACCTAACTAACCTAAGGACATCACACACATCCATGCCCGAGGCAAGATTCGAACCTGCTACCGTAGCGGTCGCGCGGTTCCACACTGAAGCGCCTAGAACCGCTCGGCTACGGCGGCCGGCGATATAGTTTAATTTACAGGAAAATATACAAAGTAAAAAAAAAATGTGTGAGTGCTTCTTGAGTGTTCGTCTTCAGTGGATGACCCTTGCAGGTTGGTCTAATATGGAGTATCCAACGAAGAGCGGCCAGTTTCGTTAGGGGTTCTACCACTAACGGCGAGATCGTTACGGATGTGCCCATCACACGGCAGTTGCTGACGCTACGAGAAAGGTATTGTGCATCACAGAGAGTTTACTGTTACTATTCCGAGAGCGTACTTCCTAAATGCATCTGTAAACATACTCTACCTGACAGAAAAGGTGTAGCACCCAAAAGAAATGGTCGGATATCAATGTAACTTCGTACAAATACGCGCCATCGACTGGTGTGTAAATGACTTAGAAATGAAATTTTCTGTGTCCCTTAAAGCGGCTAGCAGTGTGCTTTAATGTTGTTTGTGTTTACTGTTGTTATCAGGCCCGGTTGGGTATATAATGGGCATGAACGGTGTTAGATGTGGAGTAACCACTGCGAACTACACAGACATGCCGCGTTCTCTTGTGAGACGGCGTTATCAGTACCTAACAGAGTCTGAAAGGACCCTCATTGTGGGTCTTCATTCAGCCGCCTTGTCGAATTGTGCTATATCCAGATTTATGGGGCATTCGAAAGTGACTGCGGTCCGATGTTGGACTGCGTGAGAACGAGAGGTCTGGCACACTCGCCGTCATGATTACTTTCGGCTACCTCTGAAAACTACGGAGGAGGGCCGCCGTTTTGTGAACCAAGCACACAGACTAGGGAATTACCATCCCAGACATAGGCTGCCGTTAACACACAGAACAGATGGCTCCGTTTGGAGTGGTCTCATGACCGGAAGCGACGGAGGTGGCGCAGTGGTTAGGACACTAGACTCGCATTCGGGAGGACGGCGGTTCCAACTCGTGTCCAGCTATCCTGATTTAGGTTTTCCGTGATTTCCTTGATTCGTTTAAGGCAAATGCTGAGATGGTTCCTTTGAAAGCGCGCGGTGGACTTCCTTCCCCAATTCCATGGGACCGATGACCTTGCTGTTTGGCCCCCTCCCTCGCGGCCCTCAAGTGTTCTCAATGTTCAAATGTTCAGATGTGTGTGAATTGCTAAGGGACCAAACTGCTGACGTCATCGGTTCCTAGACTTACACACTACTGAAACTAACTTTAACTAACTTATGTTAAGAACAACACACACCTATGCACGAGGGAGGACTCGAACCTCCGGCGGGAGGGGCAGCGTAATTCGTGACATGGTGCCTCTGACCGTGCGGCCACTCCGCGCGGCTCCCCCTCCACCAACCAACCAACCAACCATGACCAGAAAGCACAGACGTCGATGAATGGCGTCGCGTTGCGTTCAGCGATGATTTGCGGTCCAGCACTGTCCTGGATGACCATCGTCAGCGATTACGGCGACAATCAGGGGAGAGCTTCCATTCTTCCAATGTTTCGGTGGATCAGAACGCTATTACTCCTGGTGCCTTAGTGTGGGGATGTATGATTCAATTCACCTCTGACAGTGATTGAGAGAATCCTGACGTCACAACAGTACGTCACGTACATCCGTGTGTTACCTCTCATGCGACAGTATCGTGTTGCCATTTTCAACAGGACAATGTTCGTCCAAACAGCTTGTATCTCTGTAATCTGTCTGCATGATGTTCAGGTACTTCCGTAGCCCTCAAGACCACAAGATTTGTCTCCGATATCACTATAATCTGTCTGCGTGATGGTGACGTACTTCCGTTGCCCTCAAGAGCACCAGATTTTGCCCTCATATAAAATGTTGGGAGTAGCTCGTACGTCAATTCCATCCCACTCTCAGTGTCCAGGACATCGAGGTCCAGTTACAACAGCTGTGGGCCAGCTTGCCTCAGGAGGGGATACAGCGGCTTTAAGACCACCTCACCAATCCAATCAGTCCATCCAACAAGGCCAGAAGAGGAGTAACTTCTGCACATATTGAGAAGCTTCTTGAAAATTTGATTGGATTTCGTTATCTCTGCATCCAAATCACGTACCCTCTCACCCGGTGCAGTTTCGTCTCGTTTCCTCCTCCCTTCCAGTGTTCTTCACTTTTTTTGTCAGGCAGTGTATTACTTTCTCCCACACAAACCTCTGGAAATACCACGACGAGAAAATCACGGAAATTGGAGCTAATACGGATGCTTAATGGGATTTCATACCGCACGATTCCGCGAAGAGGAAACGAAGGAAACTATAGCGATACCAGAACCACATACAGGAAGCGGTGTGTAGATGCACGTGTATTATTCTTCAGATATCGGGGAAGTGGTTGACATCCTGGCCAACAAGGAAGTCACAACAGGTAGCAATGTAATGTGTCAGTTCTAATAATAATTCATCTTTCAACGTAGTAGTGTTTGCATCACAAGTTCATTGCACGCTCTGCTCAGTTCTTTTTGAAACGCATCTTTTAGATGGACTCGCATTGCAAATAAATATTTTCTAATTTTGTCTCTGAACCGTTGTTCGTCAGCAGCTCGTGGTCGTGCGGTAGCGTTCTCGCTTCCTACGCCCGGGTTCCCGGGTTCGATTCCCGGCGGGGTCAGGGATTTTCTCTGCCTCGTGATGATTGGGTGTTGTGTGTTGTCCTTAGGTTAGTTAGGCTTAAGTAGTTCTAAGTTCTAGGGGACTGATGACCATAGATGTTAAGTCCCATAGTGCTCAGAGCCATTTGAACCTCTTTTTTTTGTTTTTTTGAACCGTTGTTCCTTCTTTCTTTCAAACTCGTCCGGTTACAGAGAAAGTCTCTGAGGCACTGAAAGTCTTAGGTCTAATTCAATAGTCAGATTGACTGAGACAGTAAATGTAATTTATGACATAGTAAATTGCCTTCAAGATCTACTCAAGATCTTTCTCATACCTTTACCTAAAAAGAGCAACGCAAAAGAACGCGAAGACTATAGGACAAATAGATTCATCAGTCATGTTAAAAAGGCTGTAACGAGAGCCATGCCAAGGAGAACCGAAAATAAAATTTAGGAAAATACTGGGGAAGACTACTTCGGGTTCGGAAAGGGTAAAGGAAGAAGAGATGCTATTGGTTGTCTGAGGATGACTGGAGGAAGAATGATAGAAATGAATAACGAGGTGTATATTTGTTTTATCGACTAGAAGAAGGCTTTCGATAGAGTCAGATGGAGTACACTGCTGAGAATTGTAAAAGATATTGATATAAACTGGAAAGAAAGAAGTTTAATAAAGGAGGATTGTACACAGCAAAAAGTGACAGAGTACGGAATGAAGAGACGCAAGATATGAGTATTGGAAGGGATTTAAGACGCGGATGCTCACTGTAATTGAAGATATTCAAAATATACGAGGAGGAATTGATAGGTAAGACCGTAAAGAATGAAAGAGGCATTGTAATAGGAGGAGAATGGTTAAAAGCTACAAAATACGTGGATGCTTGAGCAGTACTGAGAGAATCAGAAAAGGAACTGCAGAGGATATTGAAGAGTATTGCGAGAAGTCTGCAGTGAATACGAGGGTAATCCAAAAAGTAAGAACTCCTATTTTTTTATAATTACATAGACCTGCTTATTTCTACAATGGTTTATATCGGTTTACAGCTTGAACATTTAGCTATTTTTGACATAATCACCATTTCTGTCGATGCATTTTTGTAGACGCTGTGGCAGTTTTTGTATACCCATGTCATACCAGCTCGCCGCCATGCTGTTCAGAAAGTTATGAACCTCTTCTTTCACCTCGTCCCCGGAGCTGAATTGCTTTCTTTTAACCTAGGGAACAAGTCACTGGGCGCCAAGTCAGGACTATAGGTTGGGTGGGTGATTATGTTCCACTGAAACTGTTGCAAGAGAGCAACGGTTTGCCGAGCGATGTGTGGACGAGCGTTGTCATGGAGAATGTGTACGCCCATGCTCAACATACCTCTTCTCCGGATCTGAATTGCCCGTTTAAGTTTTGTCAGGGTCTCACAGTACCTGCATCGATAGAAATGTTGATTATGTCAAAAGTAGCTAAATGTTCAAGCCGTAAACTGATGTAAACCGTTGTAGAAATAAATAGGTCTGTGTACTTATAAAAATATAGGAGATCTTACTTTTGGGATTACCCTCGTACACAGGAAAGACGAAATTGGCGAGAATAACCTCCAGTTTACATATTCTTAGGCGGAAAGGAGATAGTAAAAATACATTCATTTACATCGCTAGGAAGCTTAATGACATGGAACAGAAGCTGTACGGAAGAAATAAGGAAGAGAATATTTATGGGCAAGAGATGATTTGAAAAGTTACTAACACCAAGTAGAATTCCAGTTGAAATGATGGAAAGATTTGCTAAATACACTGAAGCGCCAAAGAAACTTATATACACAAGCGTATTGGCCGAGCGGTTCTAGGCGCTTCAGTCTGGAACTGCGCGACCTCTACGGTCGCAGGTTCGAATCCTGCCTTGGGCATGGATGTGTGCAATGTCCTTAGTTAGTTAGGTTTAAGTAGTTCTAAGTTCTAGGGGACTAATGACCTCATATGTTAAGTACCTTAGTGCTCAGAGCCATTTTGAGCCACAAGCGTATTCAAATACAGAGATATGTAAAGAGACAGAATACGGCGCTGCTGTCGGCAATGCCTATATAAGACAACAAGTGTATGGTACCTTTGTTAGATCGGTTACTGCTCCTACAATGGCAGGAAATCAAGATTTAAGTGAGTTTGGACGTGGTGTTTTAGTGAGCGCACTGGCGATGGGAGACAGCATCTCGGAGGTAGCGATGAAGTGGGGATTTTCCCTTGCGGCCATTTCACGAGACGTGTACCGTGAATATCAGGTATCCAGTAAAACATCAAATCTCCAACATCGCTGCGGCCGGAAGAAGATCCTGCAAGAACGGGACCAACGACGACTGAAGAGAATTATTCTACGTGACCGAAGTGCAACCCTTCCGCAAATTGCTGCAGATTTCTAGGCCATCAACAAATGTCAGCGAGCAAACCATTTAACGAAACATCATCGGTATGGGCTTTCGGAGCCGAAGGCCCACTTTTGTATCCTTGATTACTGCGCGATATAAAGGTTTACGCCTCGTCTCTCCCCGTGAATACCGAATGGAAACAAGTTGCCTGGTTGGACGAGTCTCGTTTCAAATTGTATCGATTGGATTGACGTGTGTGGAGACAACCTCATGAGTCCATGGACCCTGCATGTCAGCAGGGGACTGTTCAAGCTGGTGGATGCTCTATAATGGTGTGAGGCATGTGCAGTTGAAGTGATATGGGACTCCTGATACGTCTCAATACGACTCTGACAGGTGATACGTACGTAAGCATGCTGACTGATCACCTGCATCCATTCATGTGCATTGTGCATTCCCACGGACTTGTATAGTTCCATCAGGACAATGCGACACCCCACACGTCCAGAACTGCTACAGAGTGGCTCCAGGAGCACTCTTATGAGTTTTGACCCTTCCGCTGGCCACCAAACTGCCCAGACGTGAACGTTATTGAGCATTCCTGGGATGCCTTGCAAAGTGCTGTTGAGAAGAGACGATATGTTGTCGATTCAACTTCTAGCCAGCAGAGTATTTTCCATCACATCATTGAAAGCACAAACATGCCACTCCTAGCTATTATTGGAAAAGAATTTGATAGTTAAAGTGTCTTCATGACCATGTGTGCGGGGTTTGAATTCCATTCAGCAAAGAACTTTTCGTCGCCTGATGTCTAGCTAAAGATGCGCACGTCTCGCTACTGGTGAACCAACAATAGCTATTTATCGTCTGTTCCTGGCTAGAAAACGACTGCGCTAGATGCTAGGTTCGAATCCCAGACAGGCAAAAATAATTCTATCGTCATTTAAGGTTCCAACATCTCGCTGTTGGTGAAAACATTTGATATTTGACTTCTGATTTTACGTGCTTTGTTAACAATCCGATTAGGCGCTGGGTTCGCATCCCTGTCACAAGCTTTACATGGTGGCATTTCAATTTTAAACATTAGCATACCTTGTTCCATGTGAATTACGCCATATTAAACGTCGTTGGGGACAGTTCCCACGAAGGTAACTGTTATGACAGGATTCCCACTTCAGTATAAACATTTTCGTCATTTATTTTCAGTATCTGAATTGATAACTGATACTGGTGCATACGGCTATACTACACGTCTCTTTATGCCTAGTGATAGAGTCTCAATAAGGCACAAACAAATCTTAGCTTAGTTAGCAATGGCTGTAGATGCTGGGTTTGAATCCAGGTCCAGAACAACGAGGTTGGTCATGTCATTTAAAGTTCAAATTTGTGTACACGTAGCTGTTTATGTGTTACAAGAACAATGATATTACTGGTGATTCGTTGTCAATGTTGAGATTTTCGTAGTGTGCTTGTTGCTGTTAATCGCGTTTTTTTTACTGGTTCGTCGAATATCCAGTTTCCAGAACCACTCGCCGTTGAGCGACGTTCAGCAAGTGGATGGAAAACCTTTTTGAGAGCGAAAAACTTTTTTCCAATTGCCGTACAACTTTGTAACTCCATATATTGTCTCAAGTATTTAATTTTGACTAAGGATTACTGTACGATATGTGTAAAATAATCGGTTTTCTCAGCACTTTTGGAATGTCACTTGTTGTAATTAAGGTTAGTTTATGAGTGTTATGGGGTGTCTCATCGCTAAGAACGTGTTTTCTAATAGGTTTCGTATGACGATATTAGTTGACACTTAGATTGCCATAAAGACCTTTGGTCTCTAGTAGTCTCTTGCAGTGCCCATTGTGTGTAGTCAAACGACTGTACCCCACGGGGTTTTGGTGTTTAGAGGACCTGCAACACAGCTACGTTATGTTGGTTGTATTCAGCAGTGACCCACTTTTTTTGCTGTCAAGTGTACATTTGGCAGTTTGAAGCATGTTCTATTTCGCGAATGTCTGACTCTTTTCGTACCTTATTTCATCCGAAGTAGGTTCCATAATTGTCTTCATTTACTCTCGCTGGACGTGGATCCTTTTCTTGAACCTGTTTGTTTGTTTAATGAGATATTGTAGGAAATGTACAAGGTACTAGATGTCTGCCAGACAGTTGGGTGACTCATGATGTACATCTACATTTACATCTACGTCTACATGGTTACTCTGCAATTCACACTTAAGTGCCTGGCAGAGGGTTCTTCGAACCATTTTCATAATTTTCATACTACTTCTCTACCATTCCACTCCCGAATGGCGCGTAGGTAAAAGGAACAACAAAGTCTTTCCGTTCGAGCAACCTCCGAGAACATCCGCGAAAGATTTAGCGGGATATTGAGAATTCCGATAAGCAAATGTGTTTCAAAAAACAGTGTATGTTACCATCTGTGTGTGTGTGTGTGTGCGTGCGTGTGTGTGTGAAACTTTTTAAGTCGTTATAATAAACTGTAGTACTACCAACTGGAAACAACTTCAAAAAGTTAATCAAAACATAACTATTACACTAGCATGCGGGCTGCACCCCACACTGCAGAGCAGCACAAGTAATCGCTTGGTGGTCGTGGACAAGGACTGCGAATAGGTGGCGCTGGCTGGGAATGTGGGTCAGCCGAGAGGCTACCGAGATAGTCTGTGATTCCAATAAACATTGCGTCCGTGTGGCGCAGTGGCTGACGCACCTGCCATCTAAGCACAAGGTTCCGGGGTCGAATCCCGGCCCAGCACGTATTTTCACCCGTGGCAGCTGATTCTGCATAGAGTCCCGATGCAGCTGACATTACTAGTACCTCTCCTTTCTGCCCCCTCAATCTTAAATTACGCAATGCACAAAAGCTGCGTTGTAGATTTCGAATTGGAAAAGGGCTCTAAAATGTAACTTTTGCGTATTGGTCGTTACAAAATTTCCTCTGGTAGGCTCTGCATCACATACCCTGAGAGAGAATACAACAAAGGTCCATCAATAGCAGCGGATGTACTAGCACCGGGAGAAAACAAACACACAGTCTCGGACAACATTAAGGTCTTGTAAGATACGACGTCTCCCTGAGGAATTTGCTAGTATTTAACAGCGTCTGTAGAAATACTACAGTCAATTTCAACATAATAATGTTATTTAGAAATTGTAGGACCCCGCCTATACACGAGATGAACAGAACGACGGCGAGGCATCTTGACGAAAACTTTTACAATGACTGGTCATTACTTATGGAACAACAAGGTAAGGTAACGCCGAGTGCAGGTCCTAAGAAAGTGCTATACATATCACCAGAAGTAACTATGTATTACTTACACAGAGGCTTACCGAGCACTCATGATGGTGTAGGTGTCGCCTTTGTGGATTGGCACGCAAAGTACTCTAATTTGAATATCCACAGAGAATCTTAGGAACTACCTGCACTGTGGCGACAGTGGGTAGGGAAGGGACTCTCGCAACATGGCGGACGATCCCTAGAGATGTCTTGGCGGGAGTGGTTGGGCATTGACGTCATGCAGTACCAAAGTCTCAACGAAGATAAATAAAGCTATCATAAGTTATTCTGCAGGCGTAACACGCCGGCTGTGAAGTATGTAATTTTGCATTTGTCTTGTAAGTTTAAGATGCTCTTATCGCTGACCTTATATGTAATCTTGACAACTGTGACGACCGGATGCATTTATGAAATAACATTTTAGAATTTCTTTGAAAGACACGGCATTTTTCAGGCAAATGAAGTTCATAAAATATCAGTTATGTCTCAGAGGTCTCAAAAGTGTACGAGGAATCTTGCATAATTCCTTACTACATAAAAATTATATCTGGAAACTCTGACGTTATTTGCGTCTCATCTTTTTCTATAGTGTTTACGATATCTCAGCTATGATTACTAAGTATTCAGATAGTATGCGAATCATGGTGCGATTAAATCATAGCGAAATCTTTGACCTAGTGAGAGTGTTTATATAGTAGTATTTCATGTTTTGTGCTCTCTAGATACAACATTCATTGACGCAAAGCAGTGTTTTATTTTATTTTATTTTTCTTCAGTGTATCTTAATTAATTCTCTTTCCATAATCAGACTTTGACACGCATACGCATTTGAGCGTAATTTATCTTTTCCGTCTGCTTAGCACAAACATATTCTCTCAGTGCGGATCTGTATCAACTTCTGCGAATTCAATTTCTATCAAGTCTCGTAGTTCAGATTGAAGTTCACTATGTTCTGTGAATGTCCCGGAATACCCGGAATATTTTCTCCCACTTCTTCTGTAGGATAACGAGAAGCTATGTAAACAATGGGGATATCTAGTATCGCCACCAAGCGCTGCATCCAACTGCTAGTATCCTTAAGTTGAGGGTTGTTGGTTCATCAGCGCTTTTCTTTCAGTCCTGTTATGTCGGTATCATGTGTCAAGGAGAATGCCTATATGGTATTGCTGTTGAAAATGGCCAAATCCGTATTACTAGCAGATTATGAATGGTATTTGTGCTTCGAGGGTAGTATCGAGAAAGGTTGCAATTTAGCATTTTGTAGATACTAAAATCATTAGAAATGTACCAGTAACTCAGATGGCAAGGATGAGCAAAGTGGTCGGCGTAAATGAGGGAACCATCCCCGCATTTTTTAGAAGCGATTTGCGGAAACAATTGAGAGATTAATTTAGATGTGGACTGGGATTTAACCCTCCAATTGTTAAAATTTAATACGAATAATTTGACAAATAAGAGGTCCAAAACTGCCTTCCTTTGTGGTAAATAATACACGTTCACTCCCAAAATACCTTTTAAGCTGACCTGTTTTAAAAATCGGTAAAGTGGGACATATGGGATCCACGAATCTACCTAGATCCATGATTTAATGTGAATCTAGGATTTTCAGAGTTAAATTTTTAATTATAGAATGATTTTATCAGGATGGTAATTACGTCAGAAAGTAAAACATATCAGTACCGAAAAATACCGCGTACAAGTTTTCAACATAACATTGAATATGGCTTTTCATACCCCACACCACTGTTTGGTACAGTGTTTGAAGTATTCTCCCACATCATGTAAGTTACGTACGAACAGCAAAATTACTAAGGTGTGCATTGTTATTTCAAAACAATGTCTATAATTTATAAGAAAATACAATTAGTTATTTCGCACATTCTTGGGATGGAGAAGGTGGTGATTCGATTTGATTTTCATCATACACACTACAAACACACGCTGCTCCATTTTATCACTCAGAGCCTTCTATACAGGGTGTTACAAAAAGGTACGGCCAAACTTTCAGGAAACATTCCTCACACCTTTTTGTAACACCCTGTGTACCTCAACCCATGGTCCGTAGAATTTTTCTCCAAGTACCAAAAGCATCTCGCTACTTGTTGGCACTAGACAGATATGAGATACAGACGTGCCAACGCAGAAAAATACGTATTTCCGTAGTGGGTCATGCGTGTCCTATCAACCATGAAATGGTTAAACCTCATTGCTTCAGGTTGGTCATCATACTTCGCCAAACCATTGGGCAGGCTAACTCCGCCCGATGAGGCCATGATGGCTCAACGGTAACGACCGGCCGCCGTGTCACCCTCAGCCCACAGACGTCACTGGATACGGATATGGAGAGGCATGTGGTCGGCACACCGCTCTCCCGGCCGTCTGTCCGTTTACGAGACCGGAGCCGCAACTGCTCAATCAGGTGCTCCTCAGCTTCCCTCACCCCGCTTGCCAACAGCGCTCTGCAGACCGGATTGTCACCCATCCAAGTTCTAGCCCAGTTCGACAGCGCTTAACTTTGGTGATCTGATGGGAACCAGTGTTACCACAACAGCAAAGCCGCTGGCTTAAGATCACAATGCCTCAGCCGAAATATTTACACTAATTCTACTCCAAAGAGATCTACACAGGCCATTCGCTATCCCATAGCACGCCAAACGCCTGTTCAACATAACGTTTTTCGATTGTCGTATAGTTCTGTGCCAACCTGCATTCCACCATTATTCTCAGTAGAATAATCCGAAACTGCCTTCCTATGGAGACAGTTAAACGAATCGCAAAACAATGAATGGCGCAAGCAGTGTCGTCCCTCCGAACGCCAGCTACACTCCTGAAATTACTACGTGATTTCACGACGCGTGGTAGTCACTTGCTTCTCTGTTAATCTCTTGGAGTTTCCGTTTCATCTCTACAGTACTGAAGTGTGTTACATTAAATTCAGCCAGAACAGCATGAACAGAATGTCGTTATCCCTTTATAGTCGAATTCACAACCGGAGACTGGACAAAAATATGAAACCAATTACAAACGTATTTTTGCACATGGAAGCAGATGCTAGCAAAACCTGCAGGTGGTTCTGTTGTATTTGACCGCGAATGGCACCCGTACAATACCCAGATTACGTTGCAAGTCGTGGTCAGAACAGGGTTCTGTGTAGGTGTGACTGCACTACGCGGGAGCTAAGTGAAATCGAAAGTGGCAAATTGTTGGTGCTCGTATATTGGATGCTTCTATGATCAAGGTTGCCGCTGTGTTTGGCGTTACATGAGCCACAGTTGGAAGATTTATACTGCTTACGGAGAAAGCGGGAAAACATCATCCATCAGCTCACAATGCAGACGAATTTGTATGTTGAGAGATCGTGACGGAATGTTATTGAAGAACGTTGTCACTACAAGTAAGAGAACGACACCTGCAAAAGTCACTGCAGAATAGTGTCGCACTTGCGAATTCTGTCAGCTCCAAAGTGACTCAAAGGGACCTGAAGAAGTACAGAATTGCAATATGAACTGGAATTCCGAAAACACTCGCCAGCAATGGAAACGCCCGTAACAGAAAAACGTGGTGCCGAAGCCATAAAACTGTATTACGGAGGAAGGGAAGAAAGTAATCTGGTCAAATGAATTTGTTGCACATTGTTTAGAACTCCTGACCGAGTTTACCTCCCAAGATAGAATTATGGCGGGGTTTCGGTGATGTTTTGGGCAGTCATATTGTGGAACTTACTGGCTCAATGCTAACTCTGTAAAGTCTTATTACTGCTAGAGGTTATGTCATCATTTTGGCTCATAAGGTCCATACCATGGTACAGTACTTGTTCTCCAATGATGATGCTGTGTTCCAAGACGTCAGCGTCCCAATTCACACAGCTTTGTAAAGGAGCTCCCTTCGTGTTATGTTGATAGAACAAAATGGCGCAGTTGATTGGTTTTGTGATCACCAGTATGAATTGTCGCATCTTCCCTGGCCACAACAGTCACGAGATGTCAATATTATTGAGCCATTGTGTTGCGTGATAGCTTTTCACCACCATCATCGTTAAGTGAACTTGCCACTGCTGTGCAGGAAGAATGGTTTAACATACCATTCAAAACTATAAATGATCTGTATTTATCCATCCCTTGACGATTGGGTTTTCGACGTCATTTGGTTTCGTACACAGTACCAAGAAGGGTAGCGTAGAGTGATTTTGGTGTCTCTGTATTTTTGTCAATCCCCTACACATAAGTGCAGTAGGACCTAGTGGGAATTTGCTAACGACGACCAGGCCGCATATGGGGAAATCCACTGACATAAGAGACTTTTAGGGAGGTAAGATTGTTAAGTTCCACATCCCTGGAACGTGCATGTCGGGAACGCTAAAGCTGATTCGCTTCTCGTGTGCTGCTGTTGAGGCCCTCTGTAGATAGTGGTTGAGAATCGACTAAACCACGAGTAGGCAACAAGATGTTGTACATCGTCACACAAAGTGGGAGTAGGCTTGACACTTGCGTGAAGCAGGACAGTTATCTGCGGCAGATCTGACAACTGAGCCGAGCACAGTGCTGCAGCAGGCACGAGTACTTCAGTCCGCGCCATTCGGCGCATGTTGTTGAACACGAGGCTCCGGAAGAGACGATTCTCCGTCTTTCCAAGTTGTCTAACTACTCATTAGTTAAGCATCCAACGAACACGGAATCGATACGTGTTGGAAGAATGGAAACATGTCGACTATTAAGGTGATTCACGTTTATAGTTACACCAGGTCGATGGAAGTGTGCGGACATTCTATCATCCAGATGAACTGTTGCTCGAAACATGTACCGTACGACTGCCACAGGCCGATGGGTGCAGTATTATGATATGAGGGGCAGTCACCTAGGTTTGCTTAGCACGCATCAGAGGCAGCATGACACCTGTTGACTACGTAATCGTTGTTGTTGGCTACCTGCATCCTGTGGGGATATACAGGGTGTTTAAAAAATGACCGGTATATTTGAAACGGCAATAAAAACTAAACGAGCAGCGATAGAAATACGCTTGGGACAACAGTACATTTTCAGGCGGACTAACTTTCGAAATTACAGTAGTTACAATTTTCAACAACAGATGGCGCTGCAAGTGATGTGAAAGATATAGAAGACAACGCAGTCTGTGGGTGCGCCATTCTGTACGTCGTCTTTCTGCTGTAAGCGTGTGCTGTTCACAACGTGCAAGTGTGCTGTAGACAACATGGTTTATTCCTTAGAACAGAGGATTTTTCTGGTGTTGGAATTCCACCGCCTAGAACACAGTGTTGTTGCAACAAGACGAAGTTTTCAACGGAGGTTTAATGTAACCAAAGGACCGAAAAGCGATACAATAAAGGATCTGTTTGAAAAATTTCAACGGACTGGGAACGTGACGGATGAACGTGCTGGAAAGGTAGGGCGATCGCGTACGGCAACCACAGAGGGCAACGCGCAGCTAGTGCAGCAGGTGATCCAACAGCGGCCTCGGGTTTCCGTTCGCCGTGTTGCAGCTGCGGTCCAAATGACGCCAACGTCCACGTATCGTCTCATGCGCCAGAGTTTACACCTCTATCCATACAAAATTCAAACGTGGCAACCCCTCAGCGCCGCTACCATTGCTGCACGAGAGACATTCGCTAACGATATAGTGCACAGGATTGATGACGGCGATATGCATGTGGGCAGCATTTGGTTTACTGACGAAGCTTATTTCTACCTGGTCGGCTTCGTCAATAAACAGAACTGGCGCATATGGGGAACCGAAAAGCCCCATGTTGCAGTCCCATCGTCCCTGCATCCTCAAAAAGTACTGGTCTGGGCCGCCATCTCTTCCAAAGGAATCATTGGCCCATTTTTCAGATCTGAAACGATTACTGCATCACGCTATCTGGACATTCTTCGTGAATTTGTGGCGGTACAAACTGCCTTAGACGACACTGCGAACACCTCGTGGTTTATGCAAGATGGTGCCCGGCCACATCGCACGGCCGACGTCTTTAATTTCCTGAATGAATATTTCGATGATCGTGTGATTGCTTTGGGCTATCCGAAACATACAGGAGGCGGCGTGGATTGGCCTCCCTATTCGCCAGACATGAACCCCTGTGACTCCTTTCTGTGGGGACACTTGAAAGACCAGGTGTACCGCCAGAATCCAGAAACAATTGAACAGCTGAAGCAGTACATCTCATCTGCATGTGAAGCCATTCCGCCAGACACGTTGTCAAAGGTTTCGGGTAATTTCATTCAGAGACTACGCCGTATTATTGCTACGCATGGTGGATATGTGGAAAATATCGTACTATAGAGTTTCCCAGACCGCAGCGCCATCTGTTGTTGTAAATTGTAAGTACTGTAATTTCGAAAGTTTGTCTGCCTGAAAATGTACTGTTGTCCCAAGCATATTGCAAAAAACGGTGTATTTATATCGCTGCTCGTTTAGTTTTTATTGCTGTTTCAAATATACCGGCCATTTTTGAAACACCCTGTATATATGGTGGTCCATTGATCGTGACCGTGCCAAATATCTCACGAAATAAGCCTCAACGAAAACACTACAAAAAAGGAAACTTGCCTATCTGGAAGGGGGAAACCAGATGGCGCTATGGTAGGCCCGCTAGATGGCGCTGCCATAGGTCAAATGGATATCAACTGCGTTTTTTAAAAATAGGAACCCCCATTTTTATTACATATTCGTGTAGTACGTAAAAAAATATGAATGTTTTAGTTGGACCACTTTTTTCGCTTTGTGATAGATGGCGCTGTAATAGTCACAAACGCGTAAGTACGTGGTATCACGTCGTTACACGTATTGCCAAATGCATTGAGGTTGCCGGACATAATTTTGAGCATTCATTGCATTAATGTGGTATTTACAGGTAATCACGCTGTAACAGCATGCGTTCTCAGAAATGATAAGTTCACAAAGGTACATGTATCACATTGGAACAACCGAAATAAAATGTTCAAACGTACCTACGTTCTGTATTGTAATTTAAAAAACCTACCTGTTACGAACTGCTCGTCTAAAATTGTGAGCCATATGTTTGTGACTATTACGGCGCCAACTATCACAAAGCGAAAAAAGTGGTCCAACAAAAACATTCATATTTCTTTACGTACTACACGAATGTGTAATAAAAATGGGGTTTCGTATTTAAAAAAAACGCTGTTGATATACGTTTGTCCTATGGCAGCGCCATCTAGCGGGTCAACCATATCGCCATCTTGTTTCCCTCTTGAAGCTAGACAAGTTTCGTTCTTAGTAGTTTTTCGTTTGACTATATATATATATATATATATATATATATATATATATATATATATATATATATATAGTTTCCCTCTTGAAGCTACACAAGTTTCGTTCCTACTACGGAATTATCCAAAAGGGGCAGAAATCAGTAGATGTGGTGTACATGTAAAAACAAATGATAACAATTTCACAGAAATTGTATTATATGTTCAAGAGAAAGAGCTTCAAAAACTAAGAAAGTCAATAACGCGCTGGTCCACCTCTGGCAGTTATGCAAACAGTTATTCGGCTTGGGATTGACTGACAAACTTGTTGGACATCCTCCTGAGCATCGCTCTTCAAATATCAATCTATGAGGTGTGCATATCTGAAAAATCGGGACCTGGACAACATCCCTAGAGGTGACATAATTCGTGCTTACGACAAAATGAAAAGTTAATGGGTTAGAAAATAGCAAGAATAACATATACATTTGTGAACAGCTCAGTGTAAGAATTTCCAATACTTTGATAAAGTGCAAAACTGCTATGGTAGTGTGCGACATATGCGTAATTTCAATTTAGGTTGTATGAGATTGGAGAAAAGTATCAATGAATTCGAGTATTTTGTTGCTTTGCAGAAATAATGAATGTCGATAGAAAGGAATTAATGAAGCATGAAGTGTATGTGGAAGAGGATAAGTGAGAGTTCTCACTGTGTTGCTGACGTTTATGAAAGAAATGGTGGAAGTGACTGCTCGAGGGAGTCATGAATATTGATGGGCGATGATAAGGAACTGTATTAGTACTCCGGAGACGGCAATAAGTAGCAGCTGTGTGTTTTTCGGAAAGTGGTCGCTTAACAGGGACTGCGCACTATATTGGGAGTTTCATAACGATACCCAGAACCTCCAAAATATTGCAGAGTATGATTGTAACGAAAAGCTAAGGATAGTTTATTGTACTGAGTAATCCTTGCTTAGGCGAGGTGTGTAGTGTGTGTGTGTATGTGTGTGTGTGGTACAAATATGGATAAATTTTGAACGAACAGAAATTCACGAAAGAATTATTTATGCTAAGGTAGAATTAGTCGAGAAAATAAAATTCCTACATTAAGGTAACATAAATTGTCTGTTTGTTCATACGAACAAAGATGCATTTGATAAAGTTGCTTGAAAATTGGGAAGAAACCGATATGTTTTATATTCAGTATTATACGAAAAACATGTTATTGTGATCGAGTGATGTTATTACTATTGCTGCATGGAATCCAAAGCAGTGTAACAGGTTCCATCCTTAGCTTTCTAGTCGATGATCTACCAGCTTCCAATTGTAGATATTCTTGTTTCATCTTGTTTCTTAAATTGTGCTTCAGGACATGTGCTTGGTTCTAACCAGCAGATATTAGGAGCATTGACTACACGTAAATTTGCCGAAGCTTTCGTGGATGGAAATGATGTCCATGAGTCAGAGAAACTTCAACGGAGAATCTAGAGATGATGCGGACTATGATGCGAATTTTCTTCACTTTGCCCTTCTACGTATTTAAGACCATCGAGCCTCAGAGACTTATGACATTACAAGAAGGTCTCACGGATGTGAGTTAAAACGCCACAGTATTCATTGTGATTTGCTGTTTGGTATGGTTCTTGAGTCACCGCAGCAGAAATGCAGTGTGATTACCAGCCCATCCCTCAACATGATTCTCAGAACAGAATTCGTAACATCTCTGATGACGGCGAACGGAGCTCAAGCAAAAAATGTATGTGGTTCCCCTGTTACGCAACACTTCCCAGAAGCATTTCACAGCAGTTTCGCGCAACAGGAAAACATTCATAGTCGTCCTCGATTGCAGTACCTCTTCCTCCTTCGTTCTCTGCAAGCTGCTTTCGAAACCTTAATTATACGAGTAACTGTTTCGTTCTGCGGTCAAGCAGTGCGAAGATCAGTGGATAAGCTGTAGTCGGCTGTCTCGTTCGAGTAAGACAATACGTGCGGCCAGAGAGGTTGTTCTCCTTGTTTCATTCCCTCACAAGGGAGACCTGGGAATAGTACAGCATGCCTCTTTCCTGACATAAGTAGATTAAGTAACAAAGACGCATTCTAAACATTAGTAAGGAGGTTCTAGTATATGCGTGCTCTAAAAATGGTGATTTACATTAATAAGATTGAGAACTGTATAAATTTTCTATTGTCTTTAGAGAACAATCAAGCTGATAAAATTGGAGAAAAGAACTACGCAAGACTGAATAGGAAGGAACTATACTAGGAAGAGCAGAGAGGTTGAAAGCGAAATGTTGGTTTGGGATATGGGGACAGATTCCGTAGAAATACTGGAACACGTGAGGCAATACTGACCTTACGACTTATCTTAGAAGAAAGATTAAGGAAAGGCAAACCTACGTTTCTAGCATTTGTAGACTTAGAGGAAGCTTTTGAAAATGTTGACTGGAATACTCTGTTTCAAATTCTAAAGGTGGCAGGGATAAAATACAGGGAGCGAAAGGCTATTTACAATTTGTACAGAAACCAGATGGCAGTTATAAGAGTCGAGGGACATGAAAGGGAAGCAGTGGTTGGGAAGGGAGTGAGACAGGGTTGTAGCCTCTCCCCGATGTTATTCAATCTGTATATTGAGCAAGCAGTAAAAGAAACAAAAGAGAAATTCGGAGTAGGTATTAAAATCCATGGAGAAGAAATAAAAACTTTGAGGTTCGCCGATGACATTGTAATTCTGTCAGAGACTCCAAAGGACTTGGAAGAGCAATTGAATGGAATGGATGGTGTCTTGAAGGGAGGATATAAGATGAACATCAACAAAAGCAAAACGAGGTTAATGAAATGTAGTCTAATTAAGTCGGGTGATGCTGAGGGTATTAGATTAGGAAATGAGACACTTAAAGTAGTAAAGGAGTTTTGCTATTTGGGGAGCAAAATAACTGATGATGGTCGAAGTAGAGAGGATATAAAATGTAGACTGGCAATGGCAAAGAAAGCGTTTCTGAAGAAGAGAAATTTGTTAACATCGAGTATAGATTTAAGTGTCAGGAAGTCATTTCTGAAAGTATTTGTATGGAGTGTAGCCATGTATGGAAGTGAAACATGGATGGTAAATAGTTTGGAGAAGAAGAGAATAGAAGTTTTCGAAATGTGGTGCTACAGAAGAATGCTGAAGATTAGATGGGTAGATCACATAACTAATGAGGAGGTACTGAATAGGATTGGGGAGAAGAGGAGTTTGTGGCACAACTTGACTAGAAGAAGGGATCGGTTGGTAGGACATGTTTTGAGGCATCAAGGGATCACAAATTTAGCATTGGAGGGCAGCGTGGAGGGTAAAAATCGTAGAGGGAGACCAAGAGATGAATACACTAAGCAGATTCAGAAGGATGTAGGTTGCAGTAGGTACTGGGAGATGAAGAAGCTTGCACAGGATGGAGTAGCATAGAGAGCTGCATCAAACCAGTCTCAGGACTGAAGACCACAACAAAAACATCGTGTAATGTGGATAGTTCAATGGTAGAAAAATGTCATATTTGAGGCAGATGTAACTTTGATGAAGACCGAACCATGGAGAGGACAGAAAACGAAATACCAAGAGGAAAAACTGATGTAAGAAAGGATGGGGACGGCTTTATTGGGAGTGGTAAGAAGGGAAAATTTAGACACTGGATTTGCAGCGTATGTAGGTACACGATACAAGTTTGGAGGTGCGCCTGTGTTAGTATAAGCGATGTTGTAAACTAGGGTCGGAAATAAGGAGGGGACCGACTGAGTGAGGAACAAATAAGATTTGTTATTTCAGACGAAAGAGATAATTACCTTTTTGTATTAGTGGTAGCAACTGTGTGTTTTCGGATTTAAATTAAAATTTGTAGTTAATAATTTTTTGTATAGCATATGAATCACTGTCAGGAATAGATCTATAATTAATATGGTAATAAAATGGTCCTGCCATTGTCTACATCTAAATCTATACTCTGCAAACCAACTTCAGATGCATGGCAAAGGATACGTCCGATTGTACCAGCTATTAGGGTGTCTTCCTGTTCCATTCACGTATGGAGTGCAGGAAGAATGATTGTTTGAATGCCTCTGTGCGGGCAGTAATTATTCTAATCTTATCCTCACAATCTCTATGTGAACGATACTTAGGGGATTGTAGTATATTCCTTGAGTAATCATTTATAGCAGGTTCTTGGAACTTCGTTAATAGGCTTTCTAGGATTAGTTTACGTCTATCTTCAAGAGTCTTCCAGTGCAGTATCTCTGTGACACTGTCCCACGGATTAAACAAACCTGTGACCGTTCGTGCTATCCTTCTCTGTATACGTTCAATATCGCCTGCTAGTCCTTTCTAGTACGTTATGTAACATACTTTGACCACTTTTTAACAACTATGAGGTAGTTGTATGGAATGTTTATTATGTTCCCCGTTTCTCGCGATATAAATACTTTCAGAACATTTTCATCGGCTAGTACAATTCATGGTCATGAAACAGGTTAAAACTACATTGATGGACAATGACCTTGCAGACAATATTAATATTGACAGTAAAATCAGGCTTTTTGCAGATCTATAACGAAGTACTACCTGAAAGAAGCTGCATAAATATCCAGTCAGACCTTGATCAGATTGGAAAGTGATGTAGAGATTTTCAACTTGCTCTAAATGTTCAGAAATGTTAAATTTTGCACTTCACAAAACGAAAAAACATAGTATCCTATGATTATAACATCAATGAATCACTGTTGAAAACGGCCAACCCGTACAAATACCTTGGTATAACACTCTGTAGGAATACGAAATGGAATGATCACCTAGGTACAGCCGTGGGTAAAGCAGATAGTAAACTTCGGTTTACTGGTAGAATTACTTGACAGTGTAAACTTCACCGGTTGAAGCTGGTTTCCTCCAGTCAGAGCGCTCAACGTCACGTCCGAACCGTTCACCGTTGCCAAAATACCACCACAAGTGGTCAGTTCATTTCCAATGCCTTGTCTTGCATTCCATCTTGATGCATTTGGATCCAAAATCATGGGTCTGCCAATTTTGTTTCGTATTTCATCACACATGATAATCACACCAGAAACTACACGCTCTCTCTCTCTCTCTCTGTCTCTCTCTCTCTCTGTCTCTGTCTCTCTCTCTCACACACACACACACACACACACACACACACACACACACACACACGCACACATACATACATAAATACATACATACACAAACAGCTGGAGCTGGATACTTCTGCACAAGACGCGCTTCAGTGTTACATATAAACCTAACACAATCTCAGAGATCGACTTACATTGGGTAAGTTTCGCACGACTTTACATGAAGATGCATTTTTGAAGGCGATTGATTCATCCTGGCGATTGAGTCACCACAGTCATTAATATAACTATTTTACGAACTGTTGTGACATAGCACAACGGTTAGCAAGTCAGCATAACGTGTAGAAAGCCATGGGTTCGAATCTCGTCAAGTGTAGCGATTTTTTTTTATTTTTAAGTTTGCAAAGAAATTTGATTATTATCTTTGTTCAGTTAACTGTCATAAATCGAATTTTTTTTATTTCTAATTATTTGCCGTGTCATCTCCATCATCGTATTGAGTTTTTTATTTGCTCATTTTTCTTCGGAACATTCTTTTTTCGTTTGAAATCTGCATGTGTCGCCTATAATCTGTAACCATGTGCCATTGTGTACGGCTCTTCGGTTGAAATCGCGGCAGCTCCCGTAGTCAGTGTGAGGATATTTTCAGGTGACCAATGGTAGTGAGAAATTACAATTTGCTTTTAGCTCTAAAACGGATTCTTTTCTGTTTTGAGTGTGCTGGTAGAGCTGAACTTTAATCGCCATGGCCAAAGCGATTGCCGCAGAATGGTGACCGCTGTTTTCTCGGATACATTGTGATTAGTTCAGGACACGACTTTAAATTTAGGGCTACAAAACGCGTCTTCTGCCACTATTCAGTCACTGGTCACTTAAAATTAGCTGTCGACGGGACATCTCGGAATTTCGACGTTATCGGCATTTGTGAAGTGACCTGCCGTGTTTGTGTGTCGTCTGTAACCGAGCGGTAGCAGGCTGCCTATGTGTCAACACTGTAGCGGTAAGTGACAGGATGTCAACTATCAAGTAATTTTAGCCGGACTATAGAGGGCACTTCACCTTCGACTGACGATTTGCCGACATCGTTGGGGTAACCAGCTTGAGCTGAGCTGTCGGAAATCAGTCAACAGCAGCAACTTCGTCCAGTAAACAGACTGCTTTGTTAGTTAAATCCACCAAATCTACCAAGCAAAACAACGGTAAGTCGAGGGTCGAATAAGAAAAATATTGCAAAGATGTTAGGTTGCTTCTCAGTATGGAGATGAGACGCTATGTCGCGGACAGACACAATGAAATGATGCTACACATTTAAGCTTTCGGCCAAAACGCTTTCTTCCGAAATAGAAAACATACACTAACTTTCACAGAACTCACACACACGTGACCACTGTTCCGGCTGCCGTAGCGAGACAGTGTTTGTGTGTGTGTGTGAGTTTTAGCGGAAAGCTTAAATATATAGCAGTGTTTCGTTGTTCCTGTCTGCGACTCAGAATTTAGTAAATAATAGGTATATTCACAAAGATAAATATTCTGAGGTCAAACTGTCGACTTCATCTCTGTAGTGTAGACTTACCAATTCACTTACGATCAGTATATGTTATACTGGCGACAAATAATATGGTGGCATGAGGGTGACTATGAAAGATGTCCCCTTCACTTTTTCTACAGGATTTCTCGACAAACACATCCTCCACCCTCCTCCCCCCCCCCCCCCAATCACTCACCGACCCTTATTGGCCAAGTCAGTCGGAAAAAGTCTTCTAGCAAACAGCGTATTTCCTTCTTTAGTACATACGGGCCAGCAATAAGAATAAAATATAGCAGACGCAGCTCCGTTGATGAATTAGAGTCACAGACGCTGAAGATGTTTTTTAATTATTTATTGGCTTTATTCTTTACAACCATGCAATCCACAGCATACGAAAAATTCTTGACCTTATCCTCATACAATCACATTGCCTCATGTTTAAGGTACAAGTCATATTCCACACTCATGTGAGCAAAATGCGTAGGCTATGACGTACTTGCGTAACGCTGCCTAGCTTAATGACACCTCGTACAAACATAATGCATATAAGTAATAAAAATATGTTCATAATGATGCTGGCAGGAGACGTTTTCATGAGTCATTATTATTTCATTGGGTGATGTCTAAAACTGTTAACTGCAAATAAATAACTTATTTTTGTCATTTGTCTCGTAAATTCTGTATTTGCAGGAACTCCAATAAGTACTTCACTGCCAGCAGCTGTTTGAACCAACACTATAACCTGACCTGTTGGTCGCCTATCGAGTAGCAACATAATCCAGATGGTGCATTTCCTGAGAAAACGTGGATTTGAAGATGCAGCACGTTCATAACGTGTGAAAATCCTATGGAACTTCCAGATGATGAAAGAATGTGCAAATCATGAAGACCAGTTACTCAGTACAGAATCAACAGGGTAAAAATTAGTAGGTTGTGACACGGTTCAATGAAACGCGCCGTCTTACGTACCAGAATAGACAGGTCGAAAACGCGTGGAAACTGTAATTTGCTTGTGAACTTGGAAAGAAATGGTCACTGACATTATAAAATATTTGATTTACACTAATAGTTTGCCACTAGCATTCTATGATATGAAAGATGTGATAGTGTATCGTGTTACTGCATATGACTAGTATTCGTCTTGTACTCTGCAGTTTCAATAGTTCTTGATAATGCGTGTGGAAGAAAGGGAGGGGAAACCTGAAGTATTGGATTTGTGGCATCACTGCAGCAGGTAGCCGTTGGGATAATTTGATGTTTTCGGTGCCGACCCCTTACTAGCTGGGGACGTGAAGAACGAACCCTTTGGTGATGTCGTAGAGAATAGATTACTCGCCATCATAATCATGTTTCATATCCTGTTCCACTCCAATCTTTGCCCAAACACGCTTGGCACATTTTCAGGAGCCGCAAGCCTTTCTTTGACTAGTTTTTATGGCACGAAAACTTTAGGATTGTCTTTGGACCGAACAATATCGCACAGATCCTATATGCAATGGATAAAAGAGCAGTTGAATAACTGCAGTTATCTGTAAAATCCAGTCGGGTTTCCAGCAACATCAAGTGATTAATTTTCCCAAATCTTGCGGCTGAGTACGCCGCAGCCATCGTCACGTGCTGAATTAATGAAATCTTCTCATCACTCTTTCGTGCGTCTTTGGCTATAATGTAAACGTCTTAAGAACATCCACTCCGGGGCTAACGTACAGTATGGCGGGATACTGCGTTCTGCTTCGTCTAGTATGGTTTCAGTCAGTTTACCACTTGGAGGGAATAACTGTTATCCCGCAAGACAGAGCCACGAAATGCACTGCGTGCTAGCCAATCTCAGATCAAATCTGACATTACAACAGCCATCAGAACAGCGAAAGGAATATAATAAAGTATGTAATACACTGTGTCTTCACCTGCTGTGTTGATGACAGTATTAGCTTCCTTATTCCTGCAATAAGTTTTCTTAAATAACATCACAATCTAGCTAAAGTAGATACTTCAGCAATACTTATTTGTATAAGTCATTTATTGCCACGTCTATTCTGAAACGCTGAAATTCGCTTCAACATTAATGGTAATGGTTGGACTGGGCATTAATTTCGTTATGAATTACATCTTAATGCGCCAAATATGTCAGAGACCTATTAAAGTAACTTAAGCCCTTCATCTTCATCATTTCCTTAAAATTTTATTAAGAAAACTTACCTCGAAAGATCTCGACAAAATTCTCCTATTCCACATCACCACCCGGTAATTTTGCAAGTGAGACAATGTGCTGTATGACGAAAGGCAGGTATTATTTCCAAAGAAGAGAAAAATCTCTATTCCAAGACAGCCCATGTCTTACAGGCACTAACTGCCTCAAATTTAGGCCGTGTATGTGGCAGACAGGTGAGATCCTCAAGAGGAATGATGTACGTCAAGACCCAGCCAGCAAATAGCAACTCTTCACTAGAACACTTTGGATGTTAGAGGTGAAGAATAAAGGAAAATGATGGCGTGTGACCCACATGACGACCCGTTACGTCACTCAGCAGACGTTATAACGGCACAGCCTCTAGTACACACTAAACCTAAAGTAAATGTTTTTGTCAGTTTTTTATGTAGTGTTTGATAAATGCTAATTTGTGTGGTATCACATATCAATACCACCCGCACGGGCGTCAGAGCAACGGAATAGCAAGATTCCATCTGACGTCGGTATCGGACGCGCTGGATCTGGCGGACTCAATGGTGCGCGACTGAACAACATCTCCAGCGGCTCTGTACCAAGGATACCCTCTGCTGTCGCGATATAGGACGGCTGGCGGCTGCGAATCACTCCATGCGCGCTCGAAGCCACGACACCACGGGTTGCTACACAGTTGCTGCTTGGTCGCGGCCCCATCTTCATCTATCGTGCTGTAGTACACAGAGACTTCCCGTTGTTGACACTATGATAACTGGACTATGTTTCTTGTCGCATTATCTGTAACAATTCATCGTCTGTTTGGAGAAATACAACTTAATTAAATCTTCTGTTTAATCTGATACACTATGTGATCAAAAGTATCCGGACACCCCAAAATATTAGGCGCATTGTGCTGCCACCTGCTGCCAGGTACTCCAGATCAGCAACCTCAGTACTCATTTTACATCGTGAGAGAGCAGAATGGGGCGTTCCATGGAACTCACGGTCTTCGAACGTGGTCAGGTGATTGGGTGTCACTTGGGTCATATGTCTGTACGCGAGATTTCTACACTCCTAAACATGTCTAGTTTCACTCTTTCCGATGTGATAGTGAAGTGGAAACGTGGAGGGACACACAGCACAAAAGCGTACAGGCCGATCTCGTCTGTTGACCGACAGAGATCGCCTACAGTCGCAAAGGCTCGTAATGTGTAATAGGCAGACGTCTATCCAGACCATCACACAGGAATTCCAAACTGCATCAGGATCCACTGCAAGTACTACGACAGTTAGGCGGGAGGTGAGAAAACTAGGATTTCATGGTCGAGCTGATGCTCATAAGCCACGCAGCACGCCTCGCTTAGTGGAAGGAGCGTAAACACTAGATTATTGAACAGTGGAAAAACCTTGTGTGGAGTGATGCATCACGGTACACAATGTGGCGAGCAGAGGGCATGGTATGGCAAATGCCCGGTGAACGTCATCTGCCAGCGTGTGTATTGCCAACAATAAAATTCGGAGGGTGTTGTTATGGTGTGGTCGTGTTTTTCATGCAGGGGGCTTGCACCCCTAGTTGTTTTGCGTGCCACTATCACTGCACAGGCCTACATTGATGTTTTAAGCACTTTCTTGCTTCCCAGAAAGGTTCAAATGGCTCTGAGCACTATGGGACTTACCTTCTAAGGTCATCAGTCCCCTAGAACTTAGAACTACTTAAACCTAACTAACCTAAGGACATCACACACATCCATGCCCGAGGCAGGATTCGAACCTGCGACCGTAGCGGCCGCGCGGTTCCAGACTGTAGCGCCTTTAACCGCTTGGCTACCACGGCCGGCTCTTGCTTCCCACTATTGAAAATCAATTAGGGGGTTGGAGACTGCATCCTTCAACACGATTGAGCACCTGTTCATAGTGCACTGCCTGTCGCGGAGTGGTTACACGACAGTAACATTCCTGTAATGGACTGGCGTGCGCATATTCCTGACCTGAATCTTATACAACACCTTTGGGATGTTTTGGCACGCCGACTTCGTGCTAGGCCTCACCGACCGACATCAACACCTCTCCTCAGTGCAGAATTCAGTGAAGACTGAGCTGCCATTCCCCAAGAAACCTTCCAGCACCTGACTGAACGTATGCCTGCGAGAGTGGAAGCTGTCATCAAGGCTAACGGTGAGCCAGCACCACATTGAACTCTAGTATTACAGATGGAGGGCGCCGCGAACTTGTAAGTCGTTTTCAGCCAGGTGTCCGGATACTTTTGATCACATAGTGTATATTCGTCGCTAATCACTTCTCCTCCTGCCCAGCTTCCCTACGAAGATAGCCTGCCCCACCACTCTGTAACCCACCTCTCCTTGAGGTTGTGTACGAAGTAAAATAAAGCAATGCCTAATTGGAAGAACTACTGATATTATTAAATTTTTCCATGCTTACATACCTCTCTGACATTTACATTCATCAAAATAATCAACACAATTTTTTATAAGAAATATTTAAAAAATGTATGACAATAAACAAAGGGTATCGAAAATGCGTGATAAAATATGTTGCATCGGAAATTACACCTGGTACATAGAACATGAAGTAGTCAGACCAGTTTCATTACATGTCCCAGGATCCAGTGACACATCTGTGGCGGTGACGGGAAACAAGCTGCTATGCAACAGTGGCACAGTCGTTTACGAACATGATTCAGCCGACTGCACACAACGCGATACTGGAGCAGTCGTTCGGAATTTCAAGCCCACGCAACACCTTCTGTCAGGTTCTTGCAACCGTCTAGCATACTGCCCAGCAGGGTTTGACGAACACATAGTTCGGTGGTGCTCGACACGTGTCATGTCGACGGGGTATTTCAAATTTTCGATGGTGCACAATACAGTGGATTATTCTACTTTTGCTGATTGAGAGTGTTGACTGCAAGTCATTTAGCGGTCATCGTGGATCTCGATATCATTATCTTTCACGAGCTCTGGAAATCTGTGCTGTTTTTCTTGTTGTAACTGTCATTCGTGCCCTCTATCGCTTGGCGTTGGAGCTACCCAGGAAAAGCTACTACAAAAGCAAGTGGAAGGGGACAACGGGAAGATGATACCAGGCAGACGCCACCGGCGTTGCATAAACTTGACCTGGCGAAGGATCCTTTTGTTGAGCTACGTAGTTAGGCTGGAGGAACACCTTACAGCACACAGGACAACATCTGGTGTTATCAAACGTGATTTCTTATTATTCAGTGCTGGTGCTAGTATCTATTAACTGGGGCAACACTTATTTCTGGGTAAGGATCCATGTCTGCCAGACTATAGGGAAACTGAAGGACAAGTTAATTGAATATTTTGAAAGTGTGACTCTAGTCGCAAAGGTGCGCCATATATTCTATAGGACACATTAAGTACCTTGACAGTCGCTTATCGAATGCGGGGCCATGTTGCAAGGTCTCACTAGGGATTGCAAATTCAAATGTGAAAATCAAGAGGCGCCTCAAGGACTGTCACCTTACCATGGTGAAGAGGTTTGAGTGTGCCATTACATCCTGACAGATATACTGGTGGGAGTTTAAGATCCTTGCAGGGACACTCAAGGAAGACAGATCGAAGGTTTAATCCTAGACAAAGAGCAGTGCACAACGAGACCCATAAAGGCTTCAGTTTAAATTGCTTTCAGGATGACTCAGATATGGGACAGGAAGTGCTCTTAGAATTGCTGAAGTCAACGTTCCTATAGCAACTAATCGTGAAGAATAATTAAGCAACTCTTGCCTTGAGTTAGGTGACTGGCTTATCACACGCTAGAGGAAGTAAACCTCGGACAAAAATTACTGGTAAGAGATAGGCCAAAAGGAGGTTGCCCCACCACACGTCCAGCTTCGCTATAAGGTGGCGTTCCGTACCGGGAACTTTAATTCACTCATAATGTTCGAAGGACCTAGCCACGTGGATTATATAGAAGATGCCCAAGCAAATAAATGATAAACGGTTTCCATAATGGAAAAGCTCAACATTGTGACTTGGAAAGCGAGAAGCCTATGTTTAAAAGAAACAGAAAAATTTAAAGAACTGAAACAAAGAAATATTGATATTGCAACAATCACAGAAATAAAGAAAAAGCTGAGAGGAATTGTAGGTGTAGGTGGATACATAATTATTTACAACTCCATAGGAAATTAGTTACTAGTAAATAATAAACTGACATATAAAATCGGAAAAGTGACACAGTCATGACACCGAGATTCAAATTACATCGAGGGCATCTAATAGTGATTTGAGTGTACCCTCTTTAAAATGGGAAAAAAGAAGAGACTGAGGATTTTTCATCTAAACGCACAAACAGATGTAGATAATACACCAACACGCACCACCTATTAAATACCAGAGTAGGAAATAACTGGTTGCCTCTGATAGTGGGAACTTTTTGTGAGCAATACGTAAATGATAATGAACATTCTGTTATACACTGTACCTCAAGTAACGGACTGAAAATCACTAATTCTGTTTTTAAGGAGTGGATATATACGAATACATTTGGAGATCGAGGAGACAGATTATGTCACTGCCAACAATAAAATGTGTCGACAGGCTCAGGACATTCGTGTTTTCAAAGGTAGTGGCATTTACTCGGATCACTACTTAGTGGTAGCAACAATAGCTATACAAAATTGTTAAGGCTTTCGTGGCCACTTGTTGACAAACTGCCTATTGGCTTCTGTCTCGGGTTCTTCGGCCGACGTTCATCTAATGATTTTTCTGACGTTTCGCCAGCACGAGTGGCTGGCATTGTCAAAGCTTCACCCTCCATTGCCGGTGGTGAACTGGAGGCGAGCTCGCGGCCGCAGACTATATGTACCTGGCGCGCCAACGTCCGAGGGGTTCTCCGCGGTCATTTCCGGTGCGGTTCTCCTCTTGCTACCTGCGACGGTCGTTCGCTGCAGTACGGGAAGCCAGGATCCGTTTACCTTAAGGCTTTCCTCTTTCTTGTTGAAACTGTTCGCGTGTTTTTGGATTTCTACAGCTTCTCTGAACAAGCGCGTGTGATAGTGCTTCTCTACAGCCAGAACTTCCGTGTCGGCGAATTTTATTACGTGGTCGGTCTCATTCAGTGCGTGCTCTGCCACGGCCGATATCTCCACCTGCCCCAACCTGCAATGTCGCTTATGCTCTTTGATCCTGGTGTTAATGGATCGTCCAGTCATTCCGACATAAACTTTTCCGCATGTGCAAGGTATACGGTATATTCCCGACATTGCAAGTGGGTCTCTTTTCTGCTTCGCCGATCTAAGACACTCTTTGATCTTCCTTGTCGGTTTGAAAATCGTCTTTACGCCGTGTTTGCGCAATATACGGCCGATTCTGTCCGTCACTCTGGAAATGAATGGCAGAAAGGCCGTACCCGACATTTCTTTTTCTGGTTCCTTGCTTCGCCGAGTGTTTGGCTCTGTTACACTTCTAATGTAATTTGTGGAGTACCCATTGCTCCTCAGAACGGTTTCCAGGTGTTGCATTTCTCGATTGAGGTGTTGAGGCTCACATATTCGTCCTGCTCTCGTTACGAGCGTACTAATCATGCCTCTTGTGACCAGCCTCTTGTGACCATGCCTCTTGTGACCAGCACATCTAGAAATGGCAGTTTCTTATCCTTTTCTACTTCCATGGTAAATGTTATGTTGGCGTGGAGGCTGTTCAAGTGTCTCAGGAATTCACCGAGCTGTTCTTCACCATGGCTCCACACCACGAAAGTATCATCGACGTACCTGTACCACACCTTAGGTTTGCAAGTCGCCGAGTCCAGTGCCTGTGCTTCGAATTGTTCCATGAAGAAGTTGGCCACCACTGGACTGAGAGGACTTCCCATGGCGACGCCTTCCAGCTGTTCGTAGAAATCGCCATTCCACGTGAAATAGCTCGTGGTGAGACATGCATGGAAGAGCTTTTTGATGTCTTGCGGGAACATGGAACCGATGTGCTCCAGAGCGTCGCTGAGTGGCACTTTCGTAAATAACGAAACAACATCAAAACTGACCAGGATGTCGTTTGGCGCAAGTTTCAGTTTCTTCAGCTTCTCAATGAAATGTCCTGAGTCCTTAATGTATGTGTCGGTCTTTCCCACGTGTGGCTGGAGCAGAGAGGCCACGTGTTTCGCCAGTTTATACGTTGGTGAGCCAGGAGCGCTAACGATCGGTCTCAGTGGAACGTTGTTCTTATGGATCTTGGGTAATCCATACAGCCGAGGTGGTGGGGCTTCTGTGTTGCGCAGGTTTCTCTGTATGTCCGCCGGCAGAGAAGACGCCTTGATTAATCGATTCGTATTCCGAGTGATACGCTGCGTCGGATCTGCGCTTAGTTTTCGGTACGTCGTCGGATCTAATAGGTCTCGGATCTTTTGCTCATAATCTTCGGTCTTCATTACGACGGTCGCATTCCCCTTATCGGCAGGCAGTGCCAATATACTCTTGTCGGCGTTGAGGTTCTTAATGGCTTGTACCTCTTCTTTCTTCAGGTTGCAAGCTGGTGGTTTTGCTCGGCGCAGTATCCTGGCTGTTTCAGTGCGTATTTCCTCTGCCCTTTCACAAGGAAGGGTCCGAATGGCTGCTTCGGTGTTGGCAATGATGTCCTCCATAGGTATAGTTCTCGGTATGATAGCGAAATTCCCTCCTTTTTGAAGAACTGACACTTCCTCTTCGGTCAATTGTCGTTCAGTGAGGTTGACCACTGTGTGTGACATGTCGGGAATCGCCTTGTCGGTCTGCTTCCGGCATCTTTCAAACTTTTTCTTTTGCCGCTCGGTGCAGCGCTCGAGTTCGTTCTGCATGCTCCTGTGAGTGATGCTGTCGATCTTGTCCCAGTCGTCTCGATGCATTCTGCTACTTAGTTGATAGAAAATGTCCAGAAGTTCCTGATCCGTTCTTGTCAAGTCTCTCCGTGTTGTATGTATTCGCTCACGAAGAAAAGCTCGTTCCATTCTGTCGTAGATACGATGTGCTTGGGCGGTGGTGAATAAGCGCTTGCATCTCAAGAACTTCGGTGTAGCACATTCATCTCGGCACCGTGACAGAAAGGCGAGAGAGGACATCAGTCGCGCTTTCTTCTTCCGTCGTTGGTCAAGGCGTCGGTACAATCTGCAAATCTCCTCCCCGTAGAGGCGTAATACAAAATTGTTAAGGCTTTCGTGGCCACTTGTTGACAAACTGCCTATTGGCTTCTGTCTCGGGTTCTTCGGCCGACGTTCATCTAATGATTTTTCTATGTGTTGGTCACAAGGGACGGCGAAAACCTGGGACACAGCGTGTATCGAAAACCGACACACACGGACCGATACCTGCACAAACTGTCAAACCACCACCCGAGCCAGAAAAGAGGCATGATTAGTACGCTCGTAACGAGAGCAGGACGAATATGTGAGCCTCAACACCTCAATCGAGAAATGCAACACCTGGAAACCGTTCTGAGGAGCAATGGGTACTCCACAAATTACATTAGAAGTGTAACAGAGCCAAACACTCGGCGAAGCAAGGAACCAGAAAAAGAAATGTCGGGTACGGCCTTTCTGCCATTCATTTCCAGAGTGACGGACAGAATCGGCCGTATATTGCGCAAACACGGCGTAAAGACGATTTTCAAACCGACAAGGAAGATCAAAGAGTGTCTTAGATCGGCGAAGCAGAAAAGAGACCCACTTGCAATGTCGGGAATATACCGTATACCTTGCACATGCGGAAAAGTTTATGTCGGAATGACTGGACGATCCATTAACACCAGGATCAAAGAGCATAAGCGACATTGCAGGTTGGGGCAGGTGGAGATATCGGCCGTGGCAGAGCACGCACTGAATGAGACCGACCACGTAATAAAATTCGCCGACACGGAAGTTCTGGCTGTAGAGAAGCACTATCACACGCGCTTGTTCAGAGAAGCTGTAGAAATCCAAAAACACGCGAACAGTTTCAACAAGAAAGAGGAAAGCCTTAAGGTAAACGGATCCTGGCTTCCCGTACTGCAGCGAACGACCGTCGCAGGTAGCAAGAGGAGAACCGCACCGGAAATGACCGCGGAGAACCCCTCGGACGTTGGCGCGCCAGGTACATATAGTCTGCGGCCGCGAGCTCGCCCTCAGTTCACCACCGGCAATGGAGGGTGAAGCTTTGACAATGCCAGCCACTCGTGCTGGCGAAACGTCAGAAAAATCATTAGATGAACGTCGGCCGAAGAACCCGAGACAGAAGCCAATAGGCAGTTTGTCAACAATAGCTATGCTTGCTAGGCGGAAGAAAACAAAAAGAGTTGAGAGTTTAAGATCTACTTATTACAGGACGAGAATGAAAAGCATCTATAACAAAACAGACTGAATCTTTGCTCTTACGACACGGGCACAACTGAAAATTTAGAAACCGAATGGCAAAGCATAAAGGTATGCCAGAATGAGATTTTCACTCTGCAGCGGAGTGTGCGCTGATATGAAACTTCCTGGCAGATTAAAACTGTGTGACGGACCGAGACTCGAACTCTGGACCTTTGCCTTTCGCGGGCAAGTGCTCTAATAACTGAGCTACCCAAGCACGTCTCACGCCCCGTCCTCAAAGCTTTACTTCTGCCAGTACCTCGTCTCCTACCTTCAAAATTTTACAGAAGCTCTGCTGCTAACAAAAAAGGTTCGCAGGAGAGCTTCTGTAATGTTTGGAAGGTAGGAGACGAGGTACTGGCAGAAGTAAAGCTGTGAGGAGGAATCGTGAGTCATGCTTGGGTAGCTCAGTTGGTAGAGCACTTGCCCGTGAAAGGCAAACGTCCCGAGTTCGAGTCTCGGTCCGGCACACAGTTTTAATCTGCCAGAAAGTTTCATAAAGGTATGTATTTGAACAAATTACAAATGAGTCACTAGGTAAACAGAAAAAGAGAAGAAATGAGAAGGGACTTACTGTATAGAACGAAGATACCGCTAGAGCAGATGAGGGAAAGAGACTAGTATATAACAGATCCAGCCAAACGAGAATATAAACAAGAAACAAAAGAGGTTAAACCATTGTCAGGAAAATAAATAACGTATCTTGGACAATTTTTTGATCGTAATTGAACACGATATCTTATAGTCTATAGCTTATATGACACTGAAGCAGAAGGTAAATAGATAGTACGCTACAAACAGACCTGGTATCTACATCTACATACATATTCCGCAATCCACCATACGGTGCGTGGCGGAGGGTACCTCGTACCACAACTAGCATCTTCTCTCCCTGTTCCACTCCCAAACAGAACGAGGGAAAAATGACTGCCTATATGCCTCTGTACGAGCCCTAATCTCTCTTATCTTATCTTTGTAGTCTTTCCGCGAAATGTAAGTTGACGGCAGTAAAATTGTACTGTAGTGGGCCTCAGATGCTAGTTCTCTAAATTTGCTCAGTAGAGATTCACGAAAAGAACGCCTCCTTTCCTCTAGAGACTCCCACCCGAGATCCTGAAGCATTTCCGTAACACTCGCGTGATGATCGAACCTACCAGTAATAAATCTAGCAGCCCGCCTCTGAATTGCTTCTATGTCCTCCCTCAATCCGACCTCATAGGGATCCCAAACGCTCCAGCAGTACTCAAGAATAGGTCGTATTAGCGTTTTATAAGCGGTCTCCTTTACAGATGAACCACATCTTCCCAAAATTCTACCAATGAACCGAAGACGACTTTCCGCCTTCCCCACAACTGCCATTACATGCTTGTCCCACTTCATATCGCTCTGCAATGTTGCGCCCAAATATTTAATCGACGTGTCTGTGTCAAGCGCTACACTACTAATGGAGTATTCAAACATTACGGGATTCTTTTTCCTATTCATCTGCATTAATTTACATTTATCTATATTTAGAGTTAGCTGCCATTCTTTACACGAATCACAAATCCTGTCCAAGTCATCTTGTATCCTCCTACAGTCACTCAACGACGACACCTTCCCATACACCACAGCATCATCAGCAAACAGAAGCACTTTGTTATCCAACCTATCCAAAAGATTATTTATGTATAGAGAAAACAACAGCGGACCTACCACACTTCCCTGGGGCACTCCAGATGATACCATCACCTCCGATAAACACTCACCATCGAGGAGTTCTATTACTTAAGAAGTCTTCGAGCCACTCACATACTTGGGAACCAATCCCATATGCTCGTACCTTAGTTAGGAGTCTGCAGTGGGGCACCGAGTCAAACGCTTTCCGGAAGTCAAGGAATATGGCATCCGTCTGATACCCTTCATCCATGGTTCGCAAGATATCATGTGAAAAAAGGGCGAGTTGCGTTTCGCAGGAGCGATGCTTTCTAAAGCCGTGCTGATGCATTGACAGCAACTTCTCTGTCTCAAGGAAATTCATTATATTCGAACTGAGAATATGTTCGAAAATCCTGCAACAAACCGATGTTAAGGATATTGGTCTGTAATTTTGAGGATCCGTCCTTCTACCCTTCTTATATACAGGCGTCACCTGCGCTTTTTTTCCAGTCGCTCGGGACTTTACGTTGTGCAAGAGATTCGAGATAAATGCAAGCTAAGTAAGGAGCCCATGCAGTAGAGTACTCTCTGTAACACCGAATTGAATCCCATCAGGATCTGACGATTTATTTATTTTCAACCGATTCAGCTGCTTCACAATCCCAGGGATGTCTATCACTATGTCCTCCATACGGGAATCTGTACGAGACTCACACGGCGGTATGTTTGTACGATCCTGCTGCGTGAAAGATTTCTCAAATGCTAAATTTAAAATTTCAGCTTTCGTTTTGCTGTCTTCCGTTGCCAGGCCAGACTGATCAGTGAGTGACTAGATGGAAGCCTTCGATCCGCTTACCGATTTTACGTAAGACCAGAATTTCCTTGGGTTTTCAGCAAGATCTTTTGCTAAGGTATGACGGTGGTTGTGGTTGAATGGTTCGCGCATCGCTCTTTTTACAGCAGCACGAATCTCTACTAACTTTTGCCTGTCCTCATCCTCCCGATCTTTCTTGTACCGCGAGTTCAACTGCCTTTGCTTCCTGAGCAATCTCCGAATTGTGCCGTTGAACCACGGTGCGTCTTTTCCGTCCGTAACCCACTTTTACGGCACATACTTGTCCAATGCGTGATTTACTATGTGTTTGAAATTTGCCCATAATTCTTCCACGTCCATCGTAGCGTAAGTAAATGAAGTCGATTCATTTACTAAGTGGAATACTAACAACTGCTTATCTGCTCTTTCCAGTATGAATACTCTCCTAGCCTTCTTGACCGACTTTTTAACTTTTGTAACCATAGTCGTAATGACAACATCATGATCACTAATCCCTGTGTCAACACTGACACCGGCGATGAGGTCTGGTCTGTTCGTGTATAATGAAAACCAAGCGTTAGAGGACGATCCCCCCTCTCCCCCCCCCCAACCCTTCCGATTCTGAAATGATGGATAAACTATACACCATACAACGGCGATGTCAAAACTATCCAAGACCTAAACGAGGCCCTGAATGAAACAGAAAAACGAAAAGCGACAGAAGTTGACAGCATGAATGTAGAGTTACTTGAATATGGGTGATTATTTACACTTATACAATATGTGCTGGAAAACACATCTAATCCCATACCCAGGGGTATTTGCAGATCTCATGTTAGTATTTAAAAAAGATAAATGAAGTGAATAGAGAAATAAGCGTGCTATAAAAAATTTGCGTTCACACCGTATAAGATTTACGCTTAGATAATAAATCGATATCCACAGATTATTGCTGAAAATCTATTACCTGAAAAACATAGAGAAATCCTTCGACCACGTACATAGGAAAATCTTATGAAACATGTTAGGTAGGAAAGCATATCCTCAGCACATAATAAAGGTGATAGGAAGCACAAACAGGAGGGCAAAAGTGAGAATGAAGACTAACCACGATTTATCGAATTACCTTTATACCAAAGCGGCCACCAAGGTATAGTTTATCATCCAGACTTTTTAATGCATGCAATAGCTATATGAGTGAGGCATGGAGGCAATAAATTGATCTATGCTTGATATTATCACATGTTGCTGATGACCCTGCAGTCGTACAGAGCACCTACACTTCACTACAAAGATCTATGTATAGATTAACCAAATTTCAAAATAATATGCATAATATGTAAGTATCCATTCTAAAGAAAGTGATTCTTTCAAAGGGATAAAACCGCTAAGGAGCAAGGAAAAAAACAATTGAACAAGTAAATCACTTCAGTTACCTGGGAAATATTACAAGTTACCAGAATGAACTCAACTTTCACAACAAACTACAGAGATATCAAGTGTGGGGAGCAACCAATAGAACAATGAGAAATAAATTTAGCAAAGACAGAAAAATCCAGTGTCGTAAAGTAATGTAAAAAAAGAAGGTTCAGTCCAGATTTAGTGAGTGTGAGTGTATTAAAATGGAAAGAAGATAAGGATTTCAGGCCACACGAATATACGAGTAATATCAATAGCAGCAGAAAGTGGCGTGAATAGTAACGTAGGTCAGAGAATGAGCTACTACGAGCAGTTAAGTGAAAAGGTTGTTATCAGATTCGACAAACCAACGCCGACAACAATAGTTCAGTAATACATGCCGATGTTACAAGCAGAATACGAAAAAAGTATATGAGAGTATTAAGTAGGTAATTCAGTATATAAATGGAGATGAAAGTCTAATATTGATAAGAGATTGGAACAGTATTGTAGAAGAAAGAATAAAAGAAATGTTACGAAAGAGTATGACTTGGAATTAGGAATGAGAGAGGAGAAAGGCTAATTGCGTCTGCAATAAATTTTAGCTGCTATTAACAAATATTCTGTTCGAGGTTAAGAAGAGGAGGAGGTAAACTTGGATAAGACCTGGAGACACAGAAAGATTCCAGGTGGTTTACAGCATAATGAGACAGAGATTCCGCAGTCAGATATTGATTGTAAGGCGTTTGCAGGAGCAGATATAGACTCAGATCACAATGTAGTACTGATGAAGAGTAGACTGCAGAATAATAGAATAGTCTAGGATCATCATTGCAGAAGAAAATGGGATCGTGAAATACCAAGGACTGATGAGAAACGTTTCAAGTTCGCTAAGAATGTGGATACTGCGAAAATGAATACCAGATGACGCAGTTTAGGTGAAAAGAAATGGAGATTTGTAACAACGGCAATGACAGATGTTGCCAGGCGAACGTAGGTAGAAGGAAGGTAACACAAGAAATACTTCAATTCATCAACGACAGAAGAAGTACTACAGTGTTCAGGGAAAGACGGGAATACACCAATATAAATCACTTAGTATGTAATAAATACAGTGCAAGGCAAGCAAGGCGAAAGGAATGCAGGAACAATGTGAACAAATTGAAAAAAAAAAGACCGTCGGACGGATTGGTTCAGCGTGTAGCAAAATCATAACAGCCTCGGTAAACGAGTACCTTAAATGCCTCAATGACGGGGATGACTTGTCCTAAGATGTGACAGAATAAGAAATTGGAGTCGATGTGGGAGATATAGGAGATTGAGTATTAGAGTAAGAAAAGCTTTGTAATCGCAAGGTAAAAAAAGGCAGAAGGGGTAGATAACATGCCATAGGAATTCCTAAAATAATAGGAGAAAGTGGCAACTAAACGACTGTCCAAGTTGGCATGTAGAAGCTATAAGGCTGGCAACGTACCATCACATTTTCGGAAAAATATCATCAACAAAATTCCGAAGATGGAAAGGGCTGATAAGTGCGAGAACTACCGCACATTCAGCTTAAGAGCTCTTGCAACCAAGCTGCTGACAACAGTAGTATATACAAGAATGGAAAATAAAGTTGAGGATCTGTTAGATGACGATCAGGTTGGCTTTAGGATGGATAAAGACACCAGACAAGCAGTTCTGCTTTTCTGTGGAAAAAGTCTAGACACGGTGACAGGATTTGTCGACCTACGAAAATCGTTCGACACTGTAAAACGGTGAAAGACGTTCGAAATTCTGATAAAATATAGGAGTAAGGAGTAGGGAAAGACGAGTAATATGCAAGAATACAAGAACATAGAGAGAACAATAACAATGGATGACCAAGACTGAAGTGCTCGGATCAGATAGGGTGTAAGACAGGGATGTATTCTTTCACCCCGACTGTTCAAACTGTACACCGAAGAAACTTTGACGAATATAAAAGAAAGATTCAAGAGGGGGCTTGCAATTCGGGGTGAAAGTGTATCAGTGATTAGATCCAATGATTATATTGCTATTCTCAATGAAAGTGAAGAAGAATTGCAGGATCTATGGAAAATAGTTACCTAATGAGTACAGAGTATATGGTTCAAATGGTTCTGAGCACTATGCGACTTAACTTCTGAGGTCATCAGTCGCCTAAAACTTAGAACTAATAAACCTAACTAACCTAAGGACATCACACACATCCATGCCCGAGGCAGGATTCGAACCTGCGACCGTAGCCGTCGCTCGGCTCCAGACTGTAGCGCCTAGAACCTCCTGGCCACTCCGGCCGGCAGTATAGAGTATGGGTTGATACCCGCCAGGATAGCAGGATAGCCGAGAGCACTGCTTCCTGGACTCGAGTAAGCGCGCCGGCCCCGGATCGAATCCGCCTGGCGGACTAACGATGAGAGCCGGTGTGCTGGCCAGCATGGATGTGGTTTTTAGGCGGTTTTCTATATCCTGCTAGGTGAATACTGGGCTGGTACCCACTTACCACCTCAGTTAACCTCAGTTACACGACTCGCAGACACTTGTAACACATTCGCACTATTCCATGAATTACATTAGATGCAGGCAGTTGGGGAGTTGAGGTAGACACATTTTGTCCCGGGGGAGGGGGGGGTGGTGTACAGGTGGCCACAGGACGGGCATCCGGCCGCCCCTTAAAATTAACACGCCAATCCGGTTGACCATAACAACAGACCCCGCTAGTCGGGATAATTGCTTGGAAATAGAGAGATAGAGTATGGGTTGATAATATAACTAGAAAAAGCAAATCTAATGAGAAATAGCAGAAATAGCGAGAAACTTAACGTCAAAATTGTTGATCACAAAGTTGACAAAGGGAACTGATTCAGCTATATTGGAAACAAAATAAACCCTGACAGATGAAGCAAGGAGGACTTAAAAAGCAGACTATCACGGGCAAAGAGGGCATTCCTGGTAGCAAGAAGTCTACAGGAATCAAACGAAGGCATTAATCTGTGGAGGAAACTTCTGAGATTATACTTTTGTAGCTCATCATTGAATGATGTATCATGGACGGTAAGAAAACTGAAACACAAGGAAATCGAAGCGTTTGAGATGTGCTGCTACAGAAGAATGTTGAAAATAAGGTGGGCCTATAAGTAATGAAGAGGTTCTCCACACACTCTGCTAAGAAAGTAGATGTGTAAAACACTCACAAGAAGAAGGGACAGTATGATAAGACATGTGTTAAGACATCGCGGAATAACTACCATGGTATTAGAGGAGTTGTGGGAGGACATTGGAATATGTAATTGAGGACTAAGGGTGCAAGTGCTACTCTGAGATATGGAGTTTGGCATGAAATGAAATTCATGATGGGCCACGTCACACCATTCAGAAGATTGCTGACTTTGAGCCAAATTACTGAGGTTTCCTATACTGAGGTACAGTACGGCACGAAGGGATGGAGTAGCAACAGCAATTGAGAGATTCATACCTCATAAATTGGTAAGAAATGGAACTGATCCCCCATGGTACACAAAACAGGTCCGAACGCTGTTGCAGAGGCAACGGAAAAAGCATGCGAAGTTCAGAAGAACGCGAAATCCCGAAGACTGGCTAAAATTTACAGACGAGCGAAATTTGGCACGGACTTCAATGCGAGATGCCTTTAATAGGTTCCACAACGAAACATTGTCTCGAAATTTGGTAGAAAACCCGAAGAAATTCTGGTCGTATGTAAAGTATACAAGCGGCAAGACGCAGTCAATACCCTCGCTGCGCAGTGCCGATGGTACTGTTACCGACGACTGTGCCGCTAAAGCGGAGTTATTGAACGCCGTTTTCCGAAATTCCTTCACCAGGGAAGACGAATATAATGTTCCAGAATTTGAAACACGAACAGCTGCTAGCATGAGTTTCTTAGAAGTAGATACCTTACGGATTGCGAAGCAACTCAAATCGCTTGATACGGGCAAGTCTTCAAGTCCAGATTGTATACCGATTAGGTTCCTTTCAGATTACGCTGATAAAATAGCTCCCTACTTAGCAATCATATACAACCGCTCGCTCACCGATAGATCTGTACCTACAGATTGGAAAATTGCGCAGGTCGCACCAGTATTTAAGAAGGGTAGTAGGAGTAATCCATCGAACTACAGACCTATATCATTGACGTCGGTTTGCAGTAGGGTTTTGGAACATATACTGTATTCAAACATTATGAATCCCCTCGAAGGGAACCATCTATTGATACGTAATCAGCATGGTTTCAGAAAACATCGTTCTTGTGCAACGCAGCTAGCTCTTTATTCGCACGAAGTAATGGCCGCTATCGACAGGGGATCTCAAGTTGATTCCGTATTTCTAGATTTTCGGAAAGATTTTGACACCGTTCCGCACAAGCGACTTCTAATCAAGCTGCGGGCCTATGGGTTATCGTCTCAGTTGTGCGACTGGATTCGTGATTTCCTGTCAGGAAGGTCGCAGATTGCAGTAATAGACGACAAATCATCGAGTAAAACAGAAGTGATATCAGGTGCTCCCCAGGGAAGCGACCTGGGACCTCAGCTGTTCCTGATCTATATAAATGACCTGGGTGAGCAGTTCTCTTAGGTTGTTCGCAGATGATGCTGTAATTTGCCGTCCAGTAAGGTCATCCGAAGACCAGTATCAGTTGCAAAGCGATTTAGAAAAGATTGCTGTATGGTGTGGCAGGTGGCAGTTGAACCTAAATAACGAAACGTGTGAGGTGATCCACATGAGTTCCAAAAGAAATCTGTTGGAATTCGATTACTCGATAAATAGTACAATTCTCAAAGCTGACAATTCAACTAAGTACCTGGGTGTTAAAATTACGAACAACTTCAGTTGGAAAGACCACATAGATAATATTGTGGGGAAGGCGAGCCAAAGGTTGCGTTTCATTGGCAGGACACTTAGAAGATGCAACAAGTCCACTAAAGAGACAGCTTACACTACACTCGTTCGTCCTCTGTTAGAATATTGCTGCGCGGTGTGGGATCCTTACCAGGTGGGATTGACGGAGGACATCGAAAGGGTGCAAAAAAGGGCAGCTCGTTTTATATTATCACGTAATAGGTGAGAGAATGTGGCAGATATGATACGCGAGTTGGGATGGAAGTCATTAATTAAACCAAAGACGTTTTTCGCCGCGGCGAGATCTATTTACGAAATTTCAGTCACCAACTTTCTCTTCCGAATGCGAAAATATTTTGTTGAGCCCAACCTACATAGGTAGGAATGATCATCAAAATAAAATAAGAGAAATCAGAGCTCGAACAGAAAGGTTTAGGTGTTCGTTTTTCCCGCGCGCTGTTCGGGAGTGGAATGGTAGAGAGATAGTATGAATGTGGTTCGATGAACCCTCTGCCAAGCACTTAAATGTGAATTGCAGAGTAGTCATGTAGATGTAGATGTAGTGTCGACTGGGCAATATGTTGTATGTTGTACTGAAGGCAGACAAGGATAGTCGATGCGAATATTTGGATCAGTTATGAGCACCTGTGGAAACATTTTTCCTTCACCAATTTATGCTTCGCTTCAGTTTCAGGTGATGTCATTGCGTTTTCCCTGGAAGGGAAGGAGGTAGTCACAGAACCAAAGGAGTTTACCATCGCCAACACTCTGTCACAACCTGAATCGATGGTGGCAGAGCCAATTGGGGATGGCTCAGAGGCGGGAACAGAAGTGGAATCGTTCTCCGGTTCTGTAGCAGGCAAAGAAGAAGTAGTAGTAGAAGAAGAAGATGTTTCTCCTCTCTCCCTTACCTGGAGGGATCTATCCCATACTATTACCCCTGCCAAGTGATCTACCCTTCCGTCACAGCAGCTCGAGGGCCTGGTCTACATTAGGTTGAAGCCAGCGGCCTTTCTCAGAGGCTACCAGCAACGGCCACGCGGCTCCGTCCCGCCTCGTCCTATGCACCAGTCGTGCAGAGAGCTGACATCACTCCTAGCCGGATGCATCGCTCAGTATTAACCCGCATGGCTACTTAACTCGTGCCCGAACAAACAGCGCAGTCGGTAATGAGCAAGGCTCAGTAGACTGCACGCACCAAAAGAGTAGTTGTTATGGATATAAGCGTCTAGGCAACGGTGAAGCTACTCATCTGTTCGTGTGCTATTGTCGTAAGAATCTACTAGAATGTGGTTGAAGTACGATGAAATGACGAATAGATGATAAGATGTTGGACACTGTGGAGGCCAAAGTAAGCGTAATGCATCATATAGGAAAGATATATCACCAACTTACGTAAAACTAAATGTCACGCTGACTACCAATGTGTAATTTCTTTGTTTAAATTAGATGAACTGTGACTAATTTTATACAGTGCGAATTAATTCGATTTGTTTAATATATTATAGAAGTACATGGGCGAGGAAGGATCTCCCAGCTTGTCAGAGTGGATTGATGAATGAGGCAACTGATCTGGAGGAAACGTTCAAATGGTTCAAATGGCTCTGAGCACTATGGGACTTAACATCTATGGTCATCAGTCCCCTAGAACTTAGAACTACTTAAACCTAACTAACCTAAGGACATCACACAACACCTAGTCATCACGGAAGGAAACGTCTAGGCTGCTGTAAAATCATGTGGCCATATATATATATATATATATATATATATATATATATATATATATTCAGCTTGGGATTAGAAAAGCAGAGAATTAGGGTGAAGTGTCTGGCTTTCGCGGATGATCTTGCCATTCTAGCGAACAATGGAGAGGAAGCCAAACTTGCATTGGAAAAACTACACGAAATCTCACAGAAAACTGGGCTACTAATGTCCTACGCCAAATTACAGTATATGGAAAACAAACCTGTAGATAATCTCCCCTTTACTACTCAATAAAGGAAAGTGGCACAAGTTGCCCACTTCAGATATCTGGGAGAAATAATCCAACCATCGGGACTGAACTCAATAGTCAATAACATAGAATCTCCAGATTACAAAAAGCAAACTTGGAATCACTATAATAAGAAATCTATTTCTGTCAGTGCGACACTAAGGCATTACAACACAGTAGTCCTACCAGAAGCACTTTATGTTGCAGAGTCTACAGTGATTCATTGTCATACGAAGATCAGAGAGACTGAAAAGTAGGAAAGAAAAATTCTGAGGAAAGTATATGGACCAGTGTTTCGGGAAGGAATTTGGATGAAGAAGCCAACTAGAGAGATTTACAAAGACATAGAAACGATACCAGACACCATTAGAAAGAGAAGGATGAAATTTTATGGACATATCAGCGGGATGAATAAAATCAGGCTCACAAGACAAATCTTTGAGATAGTAAACCAGAGCAAAAACAAGACAAAGTGGATCACTGAAGCAGAAGAAGACATTAAATAACTGGGGATCATACAAGGCAACATAAACAATAGACAACAGGCTAGAAACATATACAGAAACACACACTTAAACAAGAACATACGGAGAACAGAACGGGAAAAAGATGGTCGGAAGAACCCAAGAGAGAACACAGTGAATGTATGAAGAGAGTTTGGGAAGAACGAAGAAAGGAGAAGAAATAATGACTACTCAAGTTCAATCGCTCCCTCAAAAGGGAATAATCGAAAATAATAGTGGGCGAAGAATGGTCGTCCATGCGTCTAGCTCCATCTAGCCATCCGTGTTCAAAGTGTAGTAATTCCCGTGCTGCAGCCATAATCACCTCGGAAACCGATTCACATGAACCACCTGAATACAAGTGGCAACTTTCCGAATGCGCAGCCGTTTTATTCCTGGTGTACGCTATAATAACGCCCTCTGTATATGTGCACATCGTTATCCCATGACATTTGTCACTTCAGTGTATTGCTTGTGGAAAATGAATGTTTCGTAATTTCTGTGTAGAGTCTGTAACATTTATGGTACAGTCTGCTATCACTATCACTGAGTTCCCGAGGGCTGATATAATATATATGATAGTGCAGACGACGCTAGTGAGGAACACAGCGTCCACGGCTCAGCAGAGAATATGCGGCTACGAAACTTGTCCTCTCAGTAACGCGGTGTGGACGGCGATGTGTGAATGATGCTGGCGCGGGCACAAGCGTTTCGATGCACACCGTTCGCCGCACATTATTAAACATGGTGCTTCACAACAGGCGCATCTCAAGTACTCGCATGTTGACCCAACGACTTCGTCAGCTACGATCGCAGTGGGCCGGAGAATATCGAGATAGGACAGTGGATCTTTGGAAACTTGTCACCTCTTCCGATGAGTCATGCTTCTTGTTACATCAGATGGACAGCCGCGTCCTGATACGCCGTCATCCGAGCGAACGGCTATTCGGAACACTCACTGCACCACGGTCGCAGGCCGCATGCTATGGGGACCCTCACCTGGGCTGCCATGGGACCCTTGGTTATAATAGGAAACACCAGGACTGCTGTGGTCGACATGAACATTATTACGGATGCCATCTTCCAGCAGGATAACTGTCCGTGTCACAAGGTCAAATAGTGATACAGTAATCTGAGGAATATTACAGTGAATTCACGCCAATATCTCGACCACCAAATTTTCCTGATTTGAACCCGATAGATGCAGGACGTTATCTGGCGCTTGCTCCTCGCAGAGAACCTATCGACAAGTAACGTATGGCAATCTGCTGACCTGTATGTAGACATCTGGTGCCACATAAATACGGAAATCTACCAAGGATTTGTCGAATCCTCACCAAGCAGCATCTCTCCTTTGTTGCGCTATTCTGCAGCTGATTATCAATGAAAATATTTCATTTAAATCACTCTTTTTACAGAATGCCGCAAATAAAAGTGGCTCAGCCGGGTGGCAGCGTTAATGGAGAAAGAACAGACCTACAGTTACTTGCAATAGGATGAAATGAGAACCCATACAGCAGGCCGAAATTTGGAGCATATTTACATAATCTTCACGCCTGACCGAGTTGTTAGCAGAGGTCAGTGTGGTCGTGGCCCTACCACCCAGATAACTGATTTGTCAGTGTGCAAATTACTTTGTCTGGAGAGGCCTCAAGTCTAAAGAGTATCGCAACAACCCTCATTGTCTTTGAGAACTGCAGCAGAACATTTCGGGTAAGACTGCACCATTTCCAGCAGTCCACCTTCGAATCGCCTTCAGCAACTTGCTGACCAGGGCCCAAAAGTGCTAAGAGATGAATGGTGGTCACTTTCAGCATTTCCTATAATTAGGTTAGTACTGCGTTTCCTTCCCTCTGCTGTGTATCTTTGTACCCTGAAACTCTGTTCTCAGGGCCACTTTTATTTGCTCCACCCTGTATAAGTCATCAGACTGCTGCCTATTCATTACAGCGCAGCTTTTCACCCAACTTCCTCACTTATTTGTTTGGTATATTCGAATCATAACGTACAGCTTTCGTCTCTAATACCGTGGAAGTCACTTGGTGATGTGTTAACACATATCCTGTCATCTTGTCCCTTCCTCTTGTCAGTGTTTCCCTCGTTTTCTCTCCTCACCGATTCTGCGAATAACTTAGTTTGTTATCTCTTTAGTGTCATTAATTATCGCTATTCTTTTATAACAAAACATCTCAAACGTTTCGATTCTCTTGCCTTCTGGATTTCTCACAGCCCATGATTCACATCTATACAATTCTGTTCCACAAAATTTCTACCACAAATTAAGGCCCATGTTTGATTCTAAATGGCTCTGAGCACTATGGGACTTAACATCTGAGGTCTTCAGTCCCCTAGAACTTAGAACTACTTAAACCTAACTAACGTAAGGACATCACAAACATCCATGTCCGAGGCAGAATTCGAACCTGCGACCGTAGCGGTCGCGCGGTTCCGGACTGAAGCGCCTGGAACCGCTCGGCCACATCGGTCGGCTTGTTTGACTCTAGTGGACCTCTTTTATCGATGAATGCCCTCTTTGGCCTGCTTTGGGTCGACTAGCAGGACGTTACTTTGCTTCTAAGGTACGAGAATTCCTTCATTCTGCCAACAACGTGGTTATGACGTTAAATTTATTGCTTATTTCGGTTTCAAATTATTCCCATTAATCTTCCTTTGTTTCACTCTTCATCCATATTCTGTGCTCATTATACTGCTCATTCCATTCAGCAGATCTCGTTATTCTTAATAAATGAAAAGCGCTAGTTTGCTTTTGTTCTACAGTATAACTTTTATTCTGTTAACCGGTTTTCGGCCATCTTGAGACGTCTACTGGCATTGTCTCCAAAGAAGTTAGTGTGTTTATAAACGACGTTGGAAAAGAAGTTGCATATTTAGACTGAAACTGAAACGTGCAGTGCATAACATCTTTGAGAGTGTGGTGGTAATGCAACGTAAAAAGTATGAAGTCGGACAATAAATATATACAAAGAGATTAAACAGAAAAACTTTAACAGAAGACTGGAACAGTAAGCCTGCATAGCAGATTATATAAATATATAAAACCAATAAAATAAAATAAAATTAGTCGTTGATAAGGCTACTTCAGGAAGTATAAAACATGGAGAGCGATATACAAACGAATTAAAAGAATGAATTATCAATGTAACTACAGAAAATAGGAACTTAAGCAGTACTTAATATAAACAGAGATGAAAAAATGCAGGAAAATGGAGGAGTGTGAGGGAACATACAGTAAATTCCATCTTTGAGAGTGTGGCAGTACTGCATTTTTCAAATTAAAAAGTTGAACAATATACGAATATAAAAGAAGCAAACATGAAAAACATTAACATTATACTCAAAATTGCATCTATGTAACAGTTTGCACTGAATAACTGAATCAGGTTAAACAAAAACAGTACATCATGAAACAACTTCAAGAGGTATTAAATATGGAAAGTAATACAAGTACCAGTTAAAAGAAACACTTAAAAATTGTAACTGCAGCCAATATATATTACATAGACAATTTTATTAAAATAAAATAACTGAATGAATACAGGAAAATGAGGGAGTATGTGGGAACAGACAATGTGAGAAGTAATGAGAAACAGAGAGGATTATGTGAAGTTTAGGAGAGGAAAGGTAGTAAGTTGTGTCTGGTCATTTAAGTTTAGATACGGACTCTGAGCTAGTTGATTTTTGACTTCCAGGACTTCCAGCAGGTTGAGTTTATGTCCTTTGTTTGCTAAGTGAAGGACATGGGACCCTGGCCCTCACTCAGTACATGCTCAGCCAATGCGAAGTCAGAATTCTGCAACCTCCAGCTGCGCTCATGTTCAGCCAGCCTAGTTGCTACGTCACTGCCTGACTGACCGGTGTCCTACCAAGAACCGACGAGAGATTTAGTTGACCTATAATTCTTCTTCATTTTCACTGAAGATAGCAATGTAGTCATCGAATCCTATCACTGATATCCTTTCACCCTGAATTTCAGTTCCGTTGTTGAACTTCCCTTTTATTTCCGTTATTGCTTCTTCGACGTATAGGTTTAATGTAACTGCCTTACACCCTTTTTAATCCGAGTACTTCGTTCTTCGTCTCCCACCATTATTCTCCCGTCTTGGTTCTTGTACATATTGTATATTCCCGTCTTTTTCTAGAGCGTACAGCTATTTTTCTCAGAATTACGGTTTTGGAACACTTTCCATTGTCTAAGGCTTTCTCCAGGTCGACAAATTCCACAAACTTCTCTTAATTTTTCATAAGTCTTTATTATCAAGCGCAATGTCAGAACTACCTCTCTGTTCCCTTTATCTTTCCTAAAGCCCAACTGATCGTCATCTAATACATTCTCGATTTTTATTTTCCATTTTTTTCTACATTAATCTTGTCTTCGATTAATGAGTTGTTGAGCTGATTATGTGATAGTTACCGCTTGTCTTTCCCTTTCTTAAGTCTACATGAGTGTTTCGAATGAGTTCAGTAGGTAATATGGACGGACCATTATTATAAGCTCAAGAACCATGGACTGTTCTCTGTTGTCTTGCTTGTGGACATGCAGCAGGGCCGATCTCTTGGCTGATGGAACACTGGACCGCGAAAGAGGTCAGGAAATTTGCTTTCAACAGTTGCTAACTCTGATGGAAGAAATGACTGACGTTTGATGCTCGATAGTGGTTGCGTGCCGCAGAATCTGGCAACTGTTATTATACTAAGTTTTAATTACAATGTGATTGTAACCTTCACGCTATTAATCGACATGAGTACAGCATAGAAAGTCAGACGAATAATCAACGACTTTTAGAATTGAACGCGATCTCTCTTATTTCAGCGTCTGTGATAATTTGTTAAACGAGTCAATATGAAATGTATAGGCATTTATCTGTACATGGATTTTATGTGGAAAGGCCTTGCTGCACTGGTAGAACCGTTCTCGTCAGGTCACCGCTGTAGGGCTTGGCTAGAACTTGGCTGGGTCATCGTCCAGGTCTGCCGAGTCCTGTTGGCAAGCAGGGTGCACTCAGCCCTTGTGAATCCAATTGAGGAGCTACTTGATTGAGAAATTGCGGCACCAGTCACGAAAGCTGACAACGGCCGTGATAGTTGTATGCTGGCCACATGCCCCCCCCCCCCATCTCCACCCCCTCCCCACCCGCATCCGCATCTGGTGGCGCCTAAGGTTTGAGGATGAGACGGCGGCCGGTCGGTAAGGCCGCACTCCAAGGCGTGTTCGGACGGTGTTTGTTTTTCTTAGTTTTATTTTATGTGAAATGGCTTCCCCAAGAACAATCCTAATTGTTAATTATTGTTTGAATTTCAACAGAGTCGCAAAATATGTTTTTTGAATAAGGAGACTAGGTAGTATACTCTGTTCTGAGTGAATAGTATTGGTTTTCGAATTAACGACTTGTAAGCACTCTGTGGGTCATACTGTATGAAGTGTAATAACAGATAGATCATATTTCATTTTAGTCTTCTTACAAATGGTACTCTTCAAGCTTCATCCTGAAGTCAATTCGGTAAAGAACGTCCATTACGTAATCCGGAAATTGGTTATCATAGTGCGAAATTAACTGCAGTTCTTCTTAACGGAACAAACACGTAATTATTGGCTGAAACATTGCTGTCTTGGTCCCCACGGTATAAGAGTTAAAATATGTTACCTTCGTAGAGAACAATTCTTTGAATTACTAGATATTTAGTGTAATTCCAGTGAAATGGTAATGTAGCAAATTGCTTCAAGACAGAAACACCCAGTAACAAATCTTTTGTTAATTTATGCTAACGGACAATTATGTTCCTCACCGTAGTTTCTGTGCGTGCTTTCAATATATATAACCATTAATACACACATCCACTATTTACAGTTCTTTTCTTTGTCTCTCCACGTCTGTCTGCTTTATTACTCTCGACTCAGAAACATACAAATTTACAGAAGCCATACACAGCAATATATATATATATATATATATATATATATATATATATATATATATATATATATATATATATATATATATATAGGGTTATATGGGTAAATCACCTAACGTTACCGCTGGATATATTTCGTAAACCACATCAAATACTGACGAACCGATTCCACAGACCTAACGTGAGGAGAGGGGCTAGTGTAATTGTTTAATACAAGCCACACAAAAATGCACGGAAGTATGTTTTTTTAACACAAACCTACGTTTTTTTAAATGGAACCACGTTAGTTTTGTTAGCACATCTGAACATATAAAGAAATACGTAATCAGTGCCGTTTGTTCAATTGTAAAATGTTAATTACATCCGGAGATATTGTAACCTAAATTTGACGCTTGAAACCTCCGACGTACAGTTGCGTGTTGTAACAAACACGGGCCACGGTCGGCGAGCAGCATCTGCAGGGACATGTTTACGATGACGACCGTGTTTACGAGTGTGGCTGTAGTGCACTGTTGTGGTTTGGTCTAGCTGTCGCAGTGTCCGCATGTAGCGCTTGCTGCTATTCTTATTCTGCGTTCGTCTCCGCACGCAGACCAACTGTACTACACCGTGTTACCAGACGTCTGTGATAGTGTAGTGTTGTAGGACCTGTGACCATGGTGTATTCCAACCCTGAAAAGGCGGAGATGATACTCATCTATGGCGAGTGTCGACGAAATGCAGCTGAAGCCTGCAGGGTGTATGCAGAACGGTACCCGGACAGAGAGCACCCAACGTGCCGCACATTGCAAAACATCTACCGCCAACTGTATGCAACAGGTATGGTCGTAGCACGCAAACGGGTCCGTAACAGGCCCGTCAGAGGAGAAGCGGGTGCAGTTGGTGTGTTACCTGCTGTTGCCATGAACCCACACATGAGTACACGGGACATTGCGAGAGCCGATGGACTGAATCAAAGTAGTGCCATGCGCATACTACATCGTCACCGCTTTCACCCGTTTCATGTGTCGCTACATCAGCAATTACATGGTGATGAGTTTAATCATCGAGTGCAATTCTGTCAATGGGCATTAACAGAGAATGCGTTGCAGTTCTACCTGTTTACCGATGAAGCGGGTTTCACAAACCACGGGGAAGTGAATCTACGGTGTTGTGACTTGGCAAGACAGCCAAGCCACTATGAGGTAGCCGAAAGGCACGCGTTTAAGCTCACGCAGGCTGGCGTGAGCTCTGGAACAGTTAAAGGAATAGAGACTAGCAAAAAAGGTACGTAGCTTCTGGAATACGTAACTTTAATCCATAATTGGTGAATATCGGTCTGACGGTACATGCATCACAAGATAAATAGCAAATGATAATGGCGCCTTGCTAGGTCGTAGCAAATGACGTAGCTGAAGGCTATGCTAACTATCGTCTCGGCAAATGAGAGCGTAATTTGTCAGTGAACCATCGCTAGCAAAGTCGGCTGTACAACTGGGACGAGTGCTAGGAAGTCTCTCTAGACCTGCCGTCCTTCCGCAAGCGAAGACCATTTTGTCGCAAGACCTGAAATAATGTTCTGAGATTGACTAAATGTTCTTCTTCCGTCTTTCCGGAGATCACAATATCGTCCAGATAGTTTGCTGCAGTAGGGACCGACGCACGAACAGTTTGTAGATATTGCTGAAACAATGCAGGGGCGGATGCACACCCGAATGGCAGTCGTTTGAATCGGTACAAACCAAGATGCGTGTTAACCACCAACACGCGCTGGGATTCTTCGTCCACCGGTATTTGCAAGTACGCATCTGCTAGGTCCAACTTCGAAAAATATTTACCCGGGCACAGTTTGTCAAAAAGATCTTCCGGGCGGGGTAAAGGAAAAGTTGCAGTCTCTAGTTGGGGATTCACTGTTGCCTTGAAGTACACACAAAATCTCAATTTTCCGGAAGGCTTTTGCAAAATTACTAAGGGTGATGCCCAGAGAGAAGCCTGCACACGTTCAATTACACTTTGTGATTCCAAATCGTGTAATGTTCTTGTGACCTCATCACGCAATGCGTGGGGAACATTGCGCGCTCTGAAAAATTTCGGTTGCGCGTTCACTTTCAGTTCCAAATGTGCTTCATAGTTCTTAGCGCAACCAAGGCCCGGTGCAAAAATGTCTGCAAACTCTTCACATAGATGAGAAACACTGTCTCAAGGCACAGTCTGGTTCACTGATAGGACCTGATTTACTATAGACAAGTTAAGGGGCTCCGGAACGCCCTATACTTGCAATGTTAAAATAACGCTTATAAATTACATCTTTCCTCACAAAGTATTTGAGGTAGGAAGTTGAACTTTTTACAGATTATTTATTGGAATATGGGCTACAACTTAACACAGAGATTTTGCAAAATTTTAGTTCAGTTATTAAAGATGATTTTTTTTCAATTGTAATGAAAATTCACAACATTTTTTGCAATTTTTTATTTATATATTCAAAAATATATAGTTTTTTGGAAAAAAGGCTGTGTTAAATTATGCAGAAGGTACTGTGTAACATTTACTGAAAGTTTGAAACAAATATGTTTGGAAGATCCTTAGAAAACATGTAATTAGTATGAGAAAATAAAAGTTTTGGGAATCGAGCGACAAAGATTGGATTAACTTTTTAGTGCATTCCAGGTCCATAGGATGGATTATCTTCATCCTCTGCAAACTCCTCCTCCAGCTTCCTCTTGTTCCTCCTCCTGTTTACTCTTGCTTGTATTTCTAGACTCTTTACAGCCCTGTCTGCAGCCCGAAGGCGTTCCTTGTCTAAAGCAAGCATCGCTCGTACCTTGTTAGAACCTATCTTCATTTCCATATTTCTAAATACCTTGCACCTTACAATGTTGCCATCATTGAAAGTCGCAACAGCATCATACACACCAAAGTGAAGTGTTTCTATTCCAACAAATACAGTCTTGGGGATTCTCGACCATATAACACTATTTACACTTTCATTGGGGTTTTGAGTTTTTCCGTGAATACACTTTTTCAACAGTTCAGGTGCTGCTAAGTCTCTGAAAATAGGTTTTATCACCTCCATTATTGCATGAGGCAGACTATGCTTATGAGTGTACACTTCACCAGTTAGCAATCCTTTGTTATATTTACACCAACTGTCTTCTTCTTTGGGACACAAGCTATGTTGGGGATTTTCATCGGTTGAAGAAGTATGAAAAAAAAAAAGAGCCCAAACAGCCTTCTTCATTTCGTCGACACTTTGTGTATTTTGCCTAATAGCCATTCCATAATAGTTCTGTATTTTGTCAATTACACTGTCAGTTAACCTTCCCTTCCCATCCAACCCTTTACCATCACTGAGTTTTTGTTTTTTGTACGAAGCTTTCAGTCGCCGAAGTCTTGTTCCCATTCGCTTCTCTACGTGTCCAATACACTCAAATTTCTGCACTACAACATCATCACCATAGGGCTTCAGTCCTTGAACATGTTTGAAACTTTTAGAATCACCGTCATCAAGGTAATTAACATATCGCACTTTATCACACGCCTCAGAACGCTGGAATATACTAGCAACACCAGCCACTTCCATTCCTCCACTACTGCCACTATAGTTAGCTTTGCAATTATTTTCATGTGTACCTTTATATTTTTGTGGACATCTACAATACTTTGATATTACTGCTACATCTAAAACTTTCCCTGTATACATACTGGTGGCAGATACTACACCATGAAGAGATGTGTGTCCCCGTTTATGCCAGGTACCATCGAACGCTGCAGTCAAATCCCTGTTACCATTATTTTCCATTACTGCCTCTTCCACAGCGTTCTTCATAGATTCTATATAGACATCTTCTACTTTAGACCCTATTAATTTATTATAGGTCGTAAACTTGGTTGGGGGATTTGGAAGATTCATGATGCCACAGAGAATTGCACCTGCAATAGCACCCTTACCAACTGAACGCAAGGAATAAACAAATCTAATGTTGTGTTCGTAGATTTTGCTACCATTTTCTTCAGTTGCAGTTACTGCAACACTGTTCCAAAAGGTGGTCATGTATGAATACTTATCACATTTCAGTTGTATTTCACTAGCAAGTCCTACGTGCTTTATTATGGAGAGTTCCAGACCAACTTCACTACAATGAATACATCTTACACAGTTTGAAAAAATTCCTTTGAGAACCGACATATCAAATATTTCATTCACATCCGATTCGCCCATAAAACATTCATAGTTTTCACTCATTGAACCAAGCTTCTTCTGTGAAGTATTTTCTTCCCCACTTTGACTGCTATGGGCAGGTGTACTTGAGAGGTTAGGTTCACTCACTTGGTTATCGTCTTTATTGGGGTCTAGTGCAGCAGGGGATACAACCCGTCGGCTTTGAACAATGACGTCATTCCTTAGTCATAGATCGTAATGTCTTCACTTCGAGGCATAGATAATAAAGCAGTTCTGTGTTCTAATAAGCACTATCATTACAATAATTGAATGTTAATCTAAAAGCGATCGCTTGATATTCGGTGCATCATTAAATGTGTGATTTAATTAACTTAATTGTTTGTTTTTTATTCGTCCGGTACTTAATATTTTTCGTAATGATATTGAGGTAATGTGGATTGTGTTTTTTGGCTTTTTTTTTTAAAAAAATCTCACAAGATAGAATAAACTGATCCTACTTTATTCAGCAATCAATAAAAAAAACTAAACTAAAACATAACAGCTTTTGCTGTTATCTTTCCATTTCGTTTTTTTTACTGATTGCTTAATAAAGTAGGATCAGTTTATTCTATCTCGTGAGATTTTTTTTTTAAAGCCAAAAAACACTTATCAGCTACTGAAGGCAGCTACAACACTACGAAGAATCGCTTCTCGGCTTCTGACAAGATATTGCTTAATAAAGTAGGATCAGTTTATTCTATCTCGTGAGATTTTTTTTTTTAAAAGCCAAATAACACTATTGCTTAATAAAGTAGGATCAGTTTATTCTATCTCGTGAGATTTTTTTTTTTAAAAAGCCAAAAAACTCTTATTACGTACTGAAGGGAGCTAGAACACTAAGAAGAATCGCTTCTCGGCTTTTGACAAGATATTGCTTAATAAAGTAGGATCAGTTTATTCTATCTCGTGAGATTTTTTTTTAAAAGGCAAAAAACAGTTATTAGGTACTGAAGGGAGCTGCTTAATAAAGTAGGATCAGTTTATTCTATCTCGTGAGATTTTTTTTTTAAAGTCAAAAAACACTTATTACGTACTGAAGGGAGCTAGAACATTAAGAACAATCGCTTCTCGGCTTTTGACAAGATATTGCTTAATAAAGTAGGATCAGTTTATTCTATCTCGAGAGATTTTTTTTTTTAAAAGTCAAAAAACACTTATGCTTTTGACAAGATCAATGTTTATCTCTCTCGCATTCCTTTGTTTCTCAACATTCTCCTCAGCTCTTTCATCTCTGTAATACATGCTCTCTGGCGACTTGTGACGTCATTGTTCAAAGCCGACGGGTTGTATCCCCTGCTGCACTAGTCCCCTTTATTGTTTACAGTAATAACACATACCTTTGGCTTTCCAACATTTCTCCTTTTCTTAAAAGCCTTCAGAGGATTTCTAATAACTTTACTTTTACTCATTATTATACTTCAACAAAACAGAGACTCAAGAAACAGAATTAATTACGAATATTTTCGAGATAACGACAGAGTAAATAAACATGAAACAATCGACAATCACACCAGCGATATATATTGAACCATCACAGGTTAGCCACAACACATACTTTATCTCACATCACTAAAATGTACCTGATTAACACGGACGTTAATAATAACACCATTTGACAGCAGTTTAACAGCGCCACAGTGGGTCACGCCCATGTAGAACACATTTAAAATTTTTTTAAAAATAGTTGTAGTCTTCGGAATTGAATAAATTATATATCTATTAAAAGGTAATAGTCTGTAGATTCAGAAAACGCAAAAAAGTAAAAATTGAACTTTTCACGATTTTGAGCCTTTCCGGGGCCCCTTAAACAACTGAAATAAATCGAAACCAAACTAGTTCACTGCAGAAGAAGAACGAAGGACGTACAATGACACAAGTTTTGTTTGTCCCTTGTATGTTGCAAGAAGGCTGCATTGTCCTAACACAGGGAGCCCGTGACCTGAATATGTAGTTAGCTTAACATTTGCGGCACGCAACGGAGGTGTGCCCAGCTGTTTGTACGTGTCTTGATTGATCAGTGAAACTGCAGCTCCGGTATCGAGCTGGAAAGGTATCACTGTGCCGTTAATGTCCAAATCTACAAAAAGTTTATTGTCCTGCTGACGACAAGAGCGACTGTCTCGTGCAACGTGAACTGACTCTGGTACAGAATCACTTGCGATTTGACGGGATTTCCGGCGATGGCGACGCACACTATTTGTGGGACGAACACAGTCACTGTTAGAGAGAGTGGCACTGGGCGGAGTGGAATGAACTACATGAATTTCCATGGGTGAAGTCTCACGAGCCTGAGTATCCTTGGTTCGATTCCGATTCCGGCGCGAAGCAAAGGGCCTGGAATGGTTTTCAGCTTCCGATCGGAGCTTTTTCTGGCAAACACTTTGAACATGTCCTTTTTTATTACAGAAAAAGCAAATAGCCTGGCGTGATGGGCAATTCTCACGCGAATGTCTAGTAGCACACCACGGGCATGATTTCACTGCATTTGCTTGCCGACGGGGGACACGTGGCTGAGAGCCAGGCGGCTTTGGCGTGTCCGGGCGCGAGTACTGTTTACTGTTCCGTGCAGCTCGACCGGCTGGCCGGTTAACGTGACACACGGGTGGCGAAGTTTCAAGTGATGCCTGAGCAAAGTCAAGTGTGTCCTGCCGATCCAATATGTCCATCACTTGTTGAAGGGAGGGATTTACTAGTTTCAAAATCTGTTCCCATATACGAACATCAGAAACATTCTGTGCAATTGCATCACGTACCATAGTATCTGAATAAGGGAGTCAACATTGACACTCAAAAGCACAATCCCTAGTAAGGCCTTGCAAGGTTGCAACCCACTCCCGATTAGTCTGACCGGCCGTACGTTTTGTACGAAAGAACGCATACCGTTTGGCAACTAAATTGACTGATTCTTTGAAATATGCATCTAATGCAGACAAAATTTCTTCGTAGGACAGAGTTGCTACATCGCGTCGGGGAAACAATTTGACTATCACATGGTACGTTTGGACGCCGACGGATGCCAACAAAAAATGCTGCCGCTCGTTACCTTGAATTCCGTAGGCGGCGAGATGGAATCCAAATTGGCGTGACCACTCCGTCCAGCTTTCCAGTGCCGCATCAAAAGGACGAAAAGGTGGTGCAACTGTGTGTTGTGGTGGCGGTAGCGGTGAAGCGGCGGCTGCCGCATCGTTTTGCAGTGCAAGTTGACCCTGGACGAGCTGTCCAAGGGCATCCAGTAAGGCCTCCGTCTGCTGATTCTGTAAGCGGTAAAATTCGGACAGTACATCTGGAGATGGTGGCGAAGCCATTACACAAGTAAATCAGGGGAGTATTGGTACAAACGCGAATTGGCTCGTCGCCAATCCTCGTCGCCAAACTGTTGTGACTTGGCAAGACAGCCAAGCCACTATGAGGTAGCCGAAAGGCACGCGTTTAAGCTCACGCAGGCTGGCGTGAGCTCTGGAACAGTTAAAGGAATAGAGACTAGCAAAAAAGGTACGTAGCTTCTGGAATACTTAACTTTAATCCATAATTGGTGAACATCGGTCTGACGGTACTTGCATCACAAGATAAATAGCAAATGATAATGGCGCCTTGCTAGGTCATAGCAAATGACGTAGCTGAAGGCTATGCTAACTATCGTCTCGGCAAATGAGAGCGTAATTTGTCAGTCAACCATCGCTAGCAAAGTCGGCTGTACAACTGGGGCGAGTGCTAGGAAGTCTTTCTAGACCTGCCGTGTGGCGGCGCTCGGTCTGCAATCACTGACAGTGGCGACACGCGGGTCCGACGTATACTAACGGACCGCAGCCGATTTAAAGGCTACCACCTAGCAAGTGTGGTGTCTGGCGGTGACACCACATACGGAACATGCATTACTGGTCCGTGGACAATCCTCGCTGGCTCAGACAGGTAGAGCGACAGCGACTGTGGACTGTAAATGTATGGTGTGGAATCATTGGCGACCACCTCATTGGTCCTCACTTCATTGCAGGGGCCCAAACAGCTGCAACATACATCGCATTTCTACAGAATGATCTGCCAACGTTGCTCGAAAATGTCCCACTGGAAACGCGTCGACGTATGTGGTATCAGCATGATGGTGCAACTGCACATTCCGCAATTAACACTAGACTGACCCTTGACAGGATGTTCGACGGGCGTTTCATAGGACGTGGAGGACGCATAAATTGGCCAGCCCGTTCTCCTGATCTTACACCTCTGGACTTATTTCCGTGGTATACGTTCAAATGGTTCAAATTGCTCTGAGCATTATGGGACTCAACTTCTGAGGTCATCAGTCCCCTAAAACTTAGAACTACTTAAACCTAACTAACCTAGGGACATCACACACATCCATGCCCGAGGCAGGATTCGAAGCTGCGACCGCAGCGGTCTCACGGTTCCTGACTGTAGCGCCTAGGACCGCTCGGCCACTCCGGCCGGCTGTGGGGTACGTTAAAGGAGAATGTGTACCGTGATGTGCCGACAACCCCAGAGGATATGAAACTACGTATTGCGGCAGCCTGCGGCGACATTACACCAGATGTCCTGCGGCGTGTACGACATTCATTACACCAGAGATTGCAATTGTGTGCAGCAAAATATGGCCACCACATTGAACATCTATTGGCCTGACATGTCAGGACACACACTATTCCACTCCGTAATTGAAAACGGGAACTATGTGTGTACGTGTACCTCACCCCTCATGGTAATGTACATGTGCGTCGGTGAAAAAGACCAATAAAAAGGTGTTAGCATGTGGACGTAATGTGCTGTTCGACTCTCTTCTGTACCTAAGGTCCATCACCGTTCCCTTTGGATCCCTACGTAATTCGGTGCTCTCCGATACACACGATCGAACAGCGGAGGAGTGGTACTCAAACGTCAACTTTAGGTTACAGTAATTATGGATGTAGTCAACATTTTACAATGCAACAAACGGCACTGATTACGTATTTGTTTATATGTTCAGATGTGCTAACAAAACTAACGGAGTTCCATTTAAAAAAACGTAATTTTGTGTTAAAAAAACATACTTCCGTGCATTTTTTATGGTTTGTATTAACCAATTACACTAGCCCCTCTCCTCACGTTCGGTCTGTGGAATCGATTCGTCAGTATTTGATGTGGTCTACGAAATATATCCAGCGGTAATGTTAGGTGACTCACCCTGTATACAAATTCTATTTATATTACATGTGCCCAGTACTTTGCAACCTCCAAGGCGCTTGGAGTGGCTTGCAAGAGATCAATCTTCGTGCAGGATGTAGGGCACAAAAGGCACTGGAGCATGTGGCTTGTGGTTTGTTCTTGTCCACAATCACAGGACGTACCTTCTGTTATGAAGCCCCATCTCTTCAGGTTGTCTCTGAATCGTCCAACTCCTGATCGTAATCTGTTTAAAGATTTCCACACCAGCCAGCTCTCATTGCGTCCAGGTGGTAGTTCTTCAGCTTCTGGCATCCATCCATATAGGTGAGGCGTCGACTTCTTCCATAACTCCAGCCTTGCCTCCTCTGGTGAAATGGTGAGCTTCTCGGATGTTCTCAGGATGCTCTTTCGCGATTTCAGCCGTTGCTGTGGTGGATTATGTCCGTGCAGTGGATGGGCACTGCCCTGTTCCACTTTCAGTCTCTCCTTGTTGGCAGCCACTGTTCTGCGTATCCATGGTGGCGCTATTCCAGCCAGGCAGTAGAGCAGGGCTTAACAACTGGTCGGTTTTGAGCGCGAGTACTCGCGTCTGCTCAGGCACGTGCTCGCAAGCAGGTGCAAGGTCACGGAGTAGGGAGGGAGGGGAGGGAGGGGAAATGCGCGCGCACGTTTGAATGTGATCTCGCGTTCTTAGCAGATTTAACTAGCCATCTGAATGCTTTGAACATTTTACTACAAGGTAAAGATCTGCTAATTACTCATTTCATAGATCGAATACGAGCTTTTAAAATGAAATTGACACTTTGGGTGAGTCAGCTGGAAACAGGAAATCTAGCTCATTTTCCTAAATTATCATCCATGCAAGATGTTCACAAAGACTTTGAACGTTATTAAAATAGTTTAGTTGCCCTTAAGGAAGAATTTGATCAACGCTTTCAAGATCCGACAGCACTAGACAGTGATTTTGATCTGTTCTCCTCTCCATATTCAGCGAATATTGAAGAGATTCGTCCTGATCTGGAACTAGAAATTATTGACCTGAAGTGTGACAGAGAATACAGAGACAAATTTCAGAACAAGAAAAAAAATTTGGAATTCTACACACTTCCCTCAGGATAGATTTCCTCGTTTGCACAAACTGGCGGCTACAATAATACCAATGTTCGGTTTCACGTATGTTTATGAACAACTGTTCTCTGCAATGAAATGTAACAAGACGCGCCTGAGAAACGCATTGCCTGATCGAAATTTAAACTGCACGCTGCGCCTACAATGCACAATAACAATTACTCCAAACGCAGACGCAATTGTAAAGGGCAAAAAGTACAAGGTAACCGAGAATCCCACACTTCAGTGACACCTTTTATTGTGTAACAGTTCACAAATTATACGAATGTAGAGGTATACACTAAGCTAATAAAATTATGTGGCACGTGTACATTCTCCTTTATTTGTTTCATTTGTCGCCGTAATAATTCGTGAGTGATCTCCCTGCATGTGGCCGCGGATTTACATTGACTGGCGGCAGCTGTTGTGTGCCCCACGTGACTCTCCCCACTCTCCGCTCTGGTCCCGTAGTGGGGGTAGCGTGCTCGCGCTGCTCCGTGCTCGCGCCTGGCTGCGCACAGCTTGCTCCGAGAGCACGTATTTTGTGAAGCCCTGCAGTAGAGCTTATCAGTTGGGGTAGGTCTTAAGCAACCTGTGATCAATCTGCAGGTTTCGTTGAGAGCAATGTCTACTTGTCTGGCATGAGATGACCTGTAACAGACTGGAGAAGCCTATTCAGCAGTAGAAAACCACAGTGCCATTGCAGAACAGCGAATAGTTTGTGGATGCGATCCCCACTGTGTACCCGCTAGTTTGCGAATTAGGTTGTTTCGAGCGGAGGTTTTCATTTTGGTGTTCTTGCAGTCTGTCTGCTAATGCGTCTATTCTTTAGACAGTATTTTGTGATATACGTAACCGGGAAGCGATATCTGTTACTTACATTGTTTTCCTCCGCTTGCGGCCGCGCGGGCTATGCGAGAGGTCGAGGGCACCTTTCCAGGGTCCGCGCGGCTTCCCCCGTCGGTGGTTTGAGTCCTCCCTCGGGCATGGGTGTGTGTGTCTAGTCCTTAGCGTAAGTTAGTTTAAGTTAGATTAAGTAGTGTGTAAGCTTAGGGACCGCTGACCTCAGCAGTTTGGTCGCATAAGACCTTACCACACATTTCCAATTTTTGCTCCGCGTGCTCTATGCTGAGGTCATGGGACAGCGCAAAGGGCAATGCACTGTCGAATCTGTCATTTGTACTCAGGTGATTAAAGTGAAAAGCTTTACTACGTGATTATGGCAGCACGACGAGGATTAACTGATCGCGGAATGGTAGACGGAGCTAGACGCATGGTACATTCCATTTCGGAAATCGTTTCGAGATCGACATTGTCAGGAGAGTGCCGAGAATAACAATTTTCACGCATTACCTCTCATCAAGGACAACGCAGGCGTCGACAGTCTTTACTTAACGACCAAAAGCAGCGGCGTTCGCGTTGAGCTGTCAGTGTCAGACAAGCAGCAATCCGGGAAATAGTCTCAAAAATCAATGTAGGACGTACAACGACCGCATCCTTTAGGACAGTGCGGCGAAATGTGGCGTTAATAAGGTACGACAGGAGACGACAGACTGTAATTCCTCTGCTAACAGCGTGACATCAAATGCAGCGCCTCTCCTGGACTCGTGACGATATCGGTTGGGCCCTAGACGACTGGAAAACTGTGGCCCAGTCAGGTGAGTCCCAATTTCAGTTGGTAAGAGCTGTCAACAAGGTACTATGGTGAAGGCTGCATAATGGTGTGAGCTGTGTTTACATAGATTGGACTGAGTCCTCTTGTCCAACTGAACTGATCATTGACTGGATATGGTTATGATCGGCTACTTGCAGACCATTTGCAGCCATTCATCGACTTCGTGTTCCCAAACATCGACGGAATTTTTATTGATGATAATGCGCCATGTCACTGGGTCACAATTGTTCGCGGTTGGTTTGAAGTAGATTCTGGACAGTTCCAGGGAATGGTGTGGCCACCCAGATCGCTCGACATGAACCCCATCCAACATTTGCGGTACATAATAGAGGGGTAAGTCCATGCAGAAAATCATGCGCCGGAACCACTTTCGTAAATGTGGACGGCTATAGAGTCAGCACGGTTCAGTATTTCTGCAGGGGACTTACAACGACTTCTTGAGCCCATGCCACGTCAGTTGCTGCACTACGCCGGCCAAACGGATATCTGACACGAAATTAAGAGGTATCCAGTGACTTTCGTCACCTTGCTGTCAGGAGGGAAGTATTTCAGTACAGTGACTCTATTCCCACCATCGTTTACAAATGTTATTGGCGTCTATACGGGCCGAAAATACTTTATTATTTTACAAATTCGTATATCTGTAACTATCCAACAAATAGGCACTAGCCACTAGTAAACTGTCTTGATAAAATGGGGTTGTCAGACCATGGTATAATGGTTCCGCACTGAGAGATGTTTGTAGAAAGTTACCTCGACAGCTTTACAAGGTCGCAGTATCTCATACACAGCACTGACTTAAAGTCAACCATATTAATAGTTTAGTACGTCAACGCTGTCCTTAGTCTTTTTCTTTCTTTATTCTGTATTACATGCAAAATATGTAAATCCTCTTGTAATGCCCAGGTATAATCAAATGAAGTCTGTGGTTGTCTACTTATCAGATGGCAGAAAAAGACGTACAGCACGATGCCTTACGTAGATATCCTCTGACCATTCTCCTGTACTCTTAGTATTTTGACCGACTGCTAAATGGTCATTGAAGGCTTTAACTCTCTCGACGTGTCATGTTACTATTTTTGGAAGCGATAAACGTAGCCGTTCCGCTCTGAGTCTACGGACAACGATTCAGATAATTAAGTTACCAGTGGTCTGCTGCACTGATATGCTGAATTTAGAACGATGACATGGCCCTATTGGTTATCGACTGCAAGAAAAAGGCCTGTCACATAAAACACGAAGAATCGAGCTAACTATTTGACTGTTGCTGACTTGCGAGTATTATTAAAGTTTTTTGGCTAACATCAATTTATTTAAGTAGCTTAGGTAATTCAACCAACTCGCTATGAATACGTATTACGAACGTGTTTGAACGCCGATTCGTCCATATGCTCGAACGGAATCATTACTCAATCATCGCAAATTTGGGTCAGTGCTTTTTCATCGCTGCGATGAGTAAATTGAAAACAGCTATTGAATAGAATTATTTTGTGGATAAGGAGACTGAAAAAGAGCAGATGATCGTGAAGTGAAAAGAGCTGCTTGTTGGGCGAACTGAGGTAGAGCAGACATGCATTTTTTGAGTCATCAGTCTTCTCACTGGTTTGATGCGGCCCGCCACGAATTTCTCTCCTGTGCCAAACTCTTCATCTCAGAGGAGAGCTTGCAACCTACGTCCTAAATTATTTGCTGGATGTATTCCAATCTGTGCCTTGCTCTACAGTTTTTGGCCTCAGACACTCCCTCTAGTACCATGGAAGTCATTCTCTGATGTCTTGACAGATGTCCTGTCATTCTGACCCTTCTCCGTGTCAGTATTTTCCACATATTCCTTTCCTCTCCGATTCTGCGCACAACCTCCCTCATTCCTTACTTTATCACTCCACCTAATTTTCAACATTGGTCTGTAGCATCACATCTCAAATGCTTCGATTCTCTTCCGTTCCGGTTTCCCCACAGTCCATGTTTCACTATCATATGATGCTGCGCTCCAAACGTCCGTTCTCAGAAATTTCTTCCTCAAATTGAGGCCTATGGTTGATTCTAGTAGAAATCTTGTGGCCGCGAATGCCCTTTTTGCCAGTGCTAGTCTGCTTTTAATGTCCTCCTTGCTCCGTGAGTCATTGGTTATTTTGCTGTCTATGCAGTAGAATACCTTAACTTCATCTACTTTGTAATCATCAATCCCGATGTTAAGTTTCTCGCTGTTATCCTTTCTGCTACTTCTCATGGAAAGATAAATAAGACTATTGATTATCCATTAGACGAATCACCACAAGGGTTGGGCAAAAATGTGGAAAAACCACGAGAAATTCATACTTTAACATAAATGCAGATGCTAGCCAAGCTTCCAGGTTGCGGTGTTGCATTTGAGCACAAATGCCACCTGCGCAACGTCCTCAGTTGTGTCAGATCAGTGATCTATGTAGTTGTGAGTGGACTACGTCGATGCTAAGTGAATTCCAAGGTGCGCAAGTTGTTGGTTCTCGCATGGAAGCTTCCGCAGCGACGGTAGCCGACGTGTTTCATGTTTCAAAAGTTTCCATATCGAAGATGTGTACTCCATACGGGAAAAGAGGAAAAACATCATCCACTAAGTCACAGCGCGGTCGAAATCATGTGTTAAGTGATCGTGACAGATGGTCATTGAATAGGATTGTGATGAAAAATAAAGCGGATGACAGTTGAAAAAGTCACTGCTGAATTGAATACCGCACTCGCGAACCATGACAGTACCAACAGAACATTAAAGGAGCTCCCAAGCAGCACGAGTTGGAATTCCAAAGGACTCGTCAGTGATGCAAATCCCCTAACAGTAAGATGTGGTGTCGAAGCCATAAATCCTGGAGTATGGAGCAATGGCAGAAAGTTGTTTGGTCTGATGAGTCGAGTTTCACACTGTTTCCGACTTCGAGCCGACATTATGTCGCGAGAATGAAACATGGCGGGGGTTCGGTGATGATTTGGGCAGTCTTATTGTCGTATTCCATGGGCCCCATGGGCACTCTGAAAGGTCGCATTACTGCCATGGGTTATGTGACCTTTTCGCTGATCAGGTCAATCTCATGCTACAATGTTTCTTGCACAGTGGTGATGTTGTGTTCCAAAAGGAAAGGGCCCCTGTCACGCCCTCGCATTTCCAGGACTGATTTTGTGAGCGCGACGATTAACTGTCGCATCTGACCAGGCTAGCACAGTTACCAGAACTCAATATTATTGAGCCTTTGCGGTCTGCATTGGAGATATGGGTGGGAGGTCGCTGTTCCTCTCCATCATCGTCCCATGAATTTGTCAGTAAGAAATAAGATTTCCTTGAAAACAATACTTTGCATTCCGCGACGACTATTTTGAATGCCACTGGTTTTTTCTGCACTGTATTATGCATGGTAATGTGTTCTTAGCATTGTTAATATTTGCAGCCATATTCCTCAAGTCCTAACTAGAATTATGTTTTATCATACATAAGAAGGATACCGCATTTTGCAAATGAATTTATTTGTGTGTGCCATACATATTGCGCGTCCTCATGCAAGGCATCTTCGCTGGTCTGTTAATACAATGAAAAATATTTAATTATACATATTTTTATATGAGAACTGTAGCGATTCTTTGGCGGCTCATATCAAAATTTCTTTTTACCGATATATGGATGAGTTATTTACTTACATTCATTGCATGTCCTATTCATGCAGCCATTTGTTGTTCTTTATGTGCTAAATGAACATAGTAGAGGTTTCTTCTAATGAATATTTCTTTGCACATAACCTATACTGTAGCACACTACGTACATGCCTTAGGCCTGAGTGAGGTGATCTTGGGAGCTGTAGGAGGGGTGACTAGATTTGTGTGTTGGGGTGGGGAATGAAGGAATGGTGTGTGGTGTGTGGTGGAGCATTGTATGTGTGTGTATGTGAGTGTGTGTGTGTGTGTGTGTGTCCGTGCGTATATATATATATATACAGAGTGGTCAGAAAATGTGTGAAATGCTTGTAGGGATGTTACAGGGCAGGTTGTACTGAGACATGAATGTTAAGAAAGAAATTCGATACGTTACTCCGTTGTCTGTTCTTATCCCAGTGTGATAGTGATTTTCTTTTATTACAGTCTCAGCATGTGTGATACATTCAGTCGTCAATGATCTTATATGCCCTTCCACCAATGTTAAAGTATCTTACAGTCATTCCAACATAGTACAGGAGCAGCGATTGCACGTTAATTCATACATTCCTTTACTGTTGTAATTATCATTCCCTTTTCTTACTGCTTTTAGCTTCTTTTTTATTCTGATTTTTGTGTTGAACGATCAAGAACGACATCCGGAAATAGGGTGGCCAAATATTTACAACAATGTTGCAAATTCTTGGCTATGCTAGGAAAAGCTATGTAGCGAAATGTCTGTCTCGCTCGTGTGGAGGAGTGAGCGCGTTTGGTTTTTACGCAGCGTTAACTAATTACACTTTGTAACATTACGTATTCTGCGTGGCTAAATATCCAACATTCCAGTCTGTCAGATTCATTGGTCATGTTCATCGCTACAAAACAGCGATAGGAAAGCTATTCCGAATAAGCGAATAACAGTATAATGGTAACAACAACTAACAAATAATGAATGACGTTTATAGCGCTGCAAAAGAATCGTGACAATTAAAGATAAAAATAGGGTGATGTTCAGCTGTTGTCGTGCAAAATCTTTCTTAGCATTTTGCTACTGAATTCCGTTCTGGCTTTTTTCAGAGGAAAAAACTAAAGCGATACACATCCCTGATCCAACGAGATCTGAACCAGCAAATACCCTTGCCTTAGACCACGAGATGAGCATGGCGCCACAGAGCAAAACTGATACTGCTTCGTTTAGCTCTCTGCCATTGCTCTGGTGGTAGTAATGCAGACAGTTCACAACACGAAATACTAAAGCAGCTGAAATTTAAGCGTGAAAATGCCTTCCTAATACAAAAATTAAATTTACGTCTCGACCTCATATAAACGCGATGACTCCTCAGATTACTTTTTCATTACGAAAAGAGAGTGTTACGAGAATTTAGCAGGATCACTCTGCACCAATCCCGAAAGTGAGTGGTCACGAGGTGACGAACAGCGACAACTATACAGACAACTCTCAACTGCACTAGCTTATGAGGGACCCCACGGACAGTTCACAGTGTCCTCACTGCTATCCACAGCCTGCTCCAGACAGCCGTCAGTGAAGCTGCCCTACAAGAAGCTGATCTATGGGACAGCTTCAGACTGACTACACCGTTGTACAATAGGGACGAGCTTGCGACGAAAACTTATTTCAACAGAACTAAAAATATGTGCAAAACGACTTTGCCCAAAATGTCAATCAAGATTTAGCTATTACGCACTGTTGACCTAAAATTGACTGTTAGTACGTCCAGTCTAGCGTCATTCATAACTAGAACATCAGGCATACAACCAGAATGTGGATGTTTTATGGATGATAGACTAATACATCGATGCCTTAGAGTAATACATGTAACTACGGATTCACTGGAAAAATTGAACGTACGATTACTCAAACAGAAACAAAACCGAGCGAGGTGGCGCAGTGGTTAGCACACTGGACTCGCATTCGGGAGGACGACGGTTCAATCCCGCGTCTGGCCATCCTGATTTAGGTTTTCCGTGATTTCCCTAAATCGCTCCAGGCAGATGCCGGGATGGTTCCTTTGAAAGGGCACGGCCGACTTCCTTCCCCATCCTTCCCTAATCCGATGAGACCGATGACCTCGCAGTTTGGTCTCTTCCCCCAAACAACCCCCCAACCCCCCAAGAGAAAAAAAAAGCAGAAACAAAACAGGAAGACATGCAGTTCTGCACTTTTAGTGTTTTTCGCGTCCAGATCTGCCACGGGTAATACCTACTAAGGGAGTGTTCATTGCTTCAGTGATTTATCTCGTCTTGGTTTGATACCGAGATGACGAACAAAATACACATTCGTGTCATCGACAATTTCTCGGAATCTGTTCAGAAGTTTTCTCTTGTTTTGTAGGAGATGTAACGTGGTGTTCAAACAGATTTCTGGCTTGCAGCCGGTCGTCGTAAACTTCATTGCACGATATTTCGGCTTGACAACTGCCAGCCATCTTCAGGTGAGCCGAACGAGGACTCGACTCACCTGAAGATGACTGGCAGTTGTCCAGTCGAAATATCGTGCAATGAAGTTTACGACGACCGGCTGCAAGCCCGAAATCTTTTTGAACAGTTGATTCGCCGGGAAAACTTCAAATTTTATATGTAACGTGGTATTCGCGATGCCGATGACGGTGGCTACTCCTGTGAGTTTACCAGGAAACATGCGACACCAAGTGTTAAGATTCTCCACTTAACTTGTGGCAGTTACCAGCTAAATTAAAGTAGAAGTCAAGGGAAATGAGAAGATGCAGCTTGTTAAGAAAAATTGTAAATGATTTCAACTGCAGCTACCGTTTTAGATATCATTTATTTCCGAATCGCCGTACGGAGAAAGTAGCAACTTAAACAATTTGATGGTACACAAAAATGAGGAGCTTCCTACATTAAGTTCTGGCTACCAGACGAATTAATGCTTTCCGAAATCAACGAGCCAGGCAACAGTGAGAGAAGTTCACTATACACTCATTACTTCATCAAGATAATGGTTGAAATTAATATTAATCAGACAGCGAATGGGACCTAACGTAGCAAAGTACAGGGTTATTACAAATGATTGAAGCGATTTCACAGCTCTACAATAACTTTATTATTTGAGATATTTTCACAATGCTTTGCACACACATACAAAAACTCAAAAAGTTTTTTTAGGCATTCACAAATGTTCGATATGTGCCCCTTTAGTGATTCGGCAGACATCAAGCCGATAATCAAGTTCCTCCCACACTCGGCGCAGCATGTCCCCATCAATGAGTTCGAAAGCATCGTTGATGCGAGCTCGCAGTTCTGGCACGTTTCTTGGTAGAGGAGGTTTAAACACTGAATCTTTCACATAACCCCACAGAAAGAAATTGCATGGGGTTAAGTCGGGAGAGCGTGGAGGCCATGACATGAATTGCTGATCATGATCTCCACCACGACCGATCCATCGGTTTTCCAATCTCCTGTTTAAGAAATGCCGAACATCATGATGGAAATCCGGTGGAGCACCATCCTGTTGAAAGATGAAGTCGGCGCTGTCGGTCTCCAGTTGTGGCATGAGCCTATTTTCCAGCATGTCCAGATACACGTGTCCTGTAAGGTTTTTTTCGCAGAAGAAAAAGGGGCCGTAAACTTTAAACCGTGAGATTGCACAAAACACGTTAACTTTTGGTGAATTGCGAATTTGCTGCACGAATGCGTGAGGATTCTCTACCGCCCAGATTCGCACATTGTGTCTGTTCACTTCACCATTAAGAAAAAATGTTGCTTCATCACTGAAAACAAGTTTCGCACTGAACGCATCCTCTTCCATGAGCTGTTGCAACCGCGCCGAAAATTCAAAGCGTTTGACTTTGTCATCGGGTGTCAGGACTTGTAGCAATTGTAAGCCGGCCGAAGTGGCTGTGCGGTTAAAGGCGCTGTAGTCTGGAACCGCAAGACCGCTACGGTCGCAGGTTCGAATCCTGCCTCGGGCATGGATGTTTGTGATGTCCTTAGGTTAGTTAGGTTTAACTAGTTCTAAGTTCTAGGGGACTAATGACCTCAGCAGTTGAGTCCCATAGTACTCAGAGCCATTTGAACCATTTTTGAGCAATTGTAAACGGTAAGGCTTCTGCTTTAGCCTTTTCCGTAAGATTTTCCAAACCGTCGGCTGTGGTACGTTTAGCTCCCTGCTTGCTTTATTCGTCGACTTCCGCGGGCTACGCGTGAAACTTGCCCGCACGCGTTCAACCGTTTCTTCGCTCACTGCAGGCCGACCCGTTGACTTTCCCTTACAGAGGCATCCAGAAGCTTTAAACTGCGAATACCATCGCCGAATGGAGTTAGCAGTTGGTGGATCTTTGTTGAACTTCGTCCTGAAGTGTCGTTGCACTGTTATGACTGACTGATGTGAGTGCATTTCAAGCACGACATACGCTTTCTCGGTTCCTGTCGCCATTTTGTCTCACTGCGCTCTCGAGCGCTCTGGCGGCGGAAACCTGAAGAGCGGCTTCAGCCGAACAAAACTTTATGAGTTTTTCTACGTATCTGTATTGTGTCGCGACCATATGTCAATGAATGGAGCTACAGTGAATTTATGAAATCGCTTCAATCATTTGTAATAGCCCTGTATTTTATCGATATCATCTCGATAGTAATTTCCGTATGACTATGGTGACGTTTTTGTATTGACAGCACCCTTAGAAGCAATCAGGTAGTAAATTGGGAGGAAACTGTGCTGACTTCGGGGCGTCAGCTCAACGCTGCCCACGCTCAAGGTGGTAAACAAGCTGCTTTTATTATTAATTTCTTTCTTTCAAAGTGACGTGTTCTGCAAATCAAGAAGCTCGTTCACTAGACGCTGTTGGTATTTATTGGCGAGCTTCCTGAGAGACCATGCAGTTAACATTACGTGTAAATGACACTTATCGTTCTTTTGATGTATGAACGTAAATAGAAGGGGAAAATAAGCTACAGTCGAATTACGTCAGGTGATGTGGAGGGAGTTTAACCATATAGCAAGCAAAATAACTGACGGTGAAAGAGGCAAACCGGATATAAAATGTAAGAACAGCTTTTCTCAAAAGATAGACATGCTAACATCAAAGATATATTTGAATGTTAGAAAGTCTTTATTGGAAGTATTTGTCAGTTTGTCAGACTTCCTGCTGTTATTTAATGGAGTAGTTTGTTATCAGTGCCCCTAAACATTATCCCTAGATAAGCATTACCCATGAACAGAGTCACAGAAATGGGACAGAACTCTCGTTTGAGTCTTATTCAGTTTTTCACTCTTTTTAGACAGTAGGCACACCAAATGTCTAAAGTATGGAGAGCATGGTGTTTCATGTTAGATAGGACAGTTTTACTATCTGTTAACACAGCATAACATGTAGGGAGATGAAGTGCCACCAACATATTGCCTACAAACGTGAAGTCGAAAAACCATCAGAATATTCCGAGATTGTTTTAGTTACAATGGAAGACTGTATTGTTGCTGATATATTTAAATCTTATGTTTATCTGCTGTATCTAATAAACTAAGGGATAACGCTAGTTAGTATGCACTGTATTAATAAAAATATCGTGATAACGTTATGAAAAAAGTTATCGTTAGTAATACAAAATTTCCCAAATTATCACGAGGTAGCAGTATAATACATACTTTCGGCATCGAAAGAGTTTGTCTCTACGTTCAATGCACAGGCATACTAAAGCAGCGTTGCAGGACTACCACGAATGTATGCAGGCCGGCTGTTGTGACCGAGCGGTTCTAGATGCTTCAGTCCGGAACCGCGCGACTGCTACGGTCGCAGGTTCGAATCCTGCTGCGGGCATGGATGTGTGTGATGTCCTTAGGTTAGTTAGGTTTAAGTAGTTTTAAGTCTAGGGGACTGATGACCTCAGATGTTAAGTCCCATAGTGCTTAGAGACATTTTGAACCATTTGAACCAATGTATGCAAATTTAGCAGTACGGATAGTTACATAACAAAATCCAGTAAACAATTCGAAAAATTATGAGAATTGTTGCTGATATATTTAAGTTTTATGTTTATCTGCTGTGACTAATAAACTAAAGGATAACGCTAGTTAGTATGCACCGCACTAATAAAAATGAATAACAATTTATCGCGACAACGTTACGAAATAAGTCTTCTTTAGTAATACAGAGTATCCCAAATTACCACGAGGTAGCACGATAATACGCACTTGCGGCTTCGAAACTGTCTGCCTCTACGTTCAATTACATGCGTAATAAAGTAGCGTTGCAGAACCACCACTAATGTATGCAAACTTAGCAGTAGGGACAGTTACATAATAAAATCCAGTTAACTATTCGAAAAATTATGGATCTACAATGGACAGAAGCAGAAAAAAGCAGGCACTATGTGTTGAATTCAGCAAGTTTTCACCTTCAGATCTAAAGTAGTGACAAAACCTGTGGAGAAGTTGTCTCAGGAGTTCCTTACTGATTGTCGATCTGCCTCCTAGTGGCTCTTTCACAGAAGGAGTGAACACTTGTCTTCATCGAGATTATAACCGGAAACTAAAGCACTCTTCCGCTTGAACTGTGAACCCTTTACCGCGAAGCTAGCATACAACTATGTCAAACAGCAGGTGATTTGTTTTGTCAGTGATGGCCATGACAGAGAATGCGCAATTCAAATAGCAAAAGCAACTGAAATCTCTGCTGGAACGCGCTTCCTGGGCTCAAAACAAAACATTTTCTACCTCTATGTCATCCCTTAAGTAAAAATAGCTCAGAATATTTAATCTAATGACAAGAAAATATCAAGTCAACCTATCGGGATAGGCTGAACCAAATCAGAAAGTAAATCTACCGTCAGATAGTTACAGAAGGTATTTGACAGTGTTACCAATTCTCCATAAGACTGTCGGCAGGCAAAATACGGCTGCTCAGTCAATGTGAATCTTGGACTGGGTTGCGCTGAGGAAGCTCACCTTGCGAAGACGCTGTGTCACCGGCTGCTGCCACTGTACTTGCTGGGAGCAGAAATACCAGACAGACCAATGTGCTTCATTCGCATTTCTGGAAATAAGATTTGCGCTAATGAGTGATTACGAATAATATCCAGATCCGCCGACTGCAATTCGACCATCATAAGTAAAAAGCAAGGATAGTTATTTCGACGGTTCTCCTCATCTATAGTCGTCGTGGGTATTTTTCTTCCTGCCTTAAGCCAACTGCAAAGTAAAAATCTCATTAATTGGAAGCGATTTGCTTTTTTAGCGTCAACAGATACTACACACATCAAAAAAAGTTTTGCATCACCTCGGTTTCGAGAGTTCCAGAACCTGTACAGAAAACTGGAATAGAGAACAACATAAACATCATTTCCGCTCTTTTTATTGCTCAGGAAGACCACACATCGCATGTTGTAGCACCATACAGCGAGCCCTTCGGAGATGATGATCCACATTGCTGTACACACCGGTACCTCTAATATCCAGTAGCACGTCCTCTTGCAGATGCCTGCCTGTATTCGTCGCGGCATACTATCCACAAGCTCATCAAGGCATTGTTGGTTTCGATTGTCTCACTCTTTAACAGCGACTCGGCGTAGATCCCTCAGACTGATTGGTGGGTCACATCGTCCGTAAACGGCCCTTTTCAATCTATCCCAGGCGTATTTGAACGGTTCATGTCTGGAGAACATGCTGGCCAGTCTAGTCGAGCGATGTCGTTATCCTGAAGGAAGTCATTCACAAAATGTGTACGATGAGGGCGCGAATTGTTGTCCATGAAGACGAATGCCTCACCCATATGCTGCCGATATGGTTGCACTATCGGTCGGAGGATGGCATCGACGTATCGTACAGCCGTTACGGCGCCTTCTATGACCACCAACGGCGTATGTCGGCCCCACATAATGCCACCCTAAAACAGCAGCGAACCTCCACCTTGCTGCACTCGCTGGACAGCGTGTGTAAGGTGTTCAGCCAAACCTGGTTGCCTCCAAACACGTCTCCGACGTTCCTGTCTCTCTGTAGCTCCTCCATGCCCGAAGAATATCACTTTGGTTCACTCCGTGACGCCTGGACACTTCCCTTGTTGAGAGCCCTTCCTGGCACAAAGTAACAATACGGACGTGATCGAAACGCGATATTGATCGTCTAGGCATGGTTGAACTACAGACAACACGAGCCGTGTACCTACTTCCTGGTGGAATGACTGGAACTGATCGGCTATTGGACCCCCCCGTTTAATAGGCGCTGCTCATGGATGGCTGTTTACATCTTTGAGCGGGTTTAGTGACATCTCTGAATAGTCAAAAAAATGTTCAAATGTGTGTGAAATCTTATGGGACTTAACTGCTAAGGTCATCAGTCCCTAAGCTTACACACTACTTAACCTAAATTATCCTAAGGACAAACACACACACCCATGCCCGAGGGAGGACTTGAACCTCCGCCGGGACCAGCCGCACAGTCCATGACTGCATCGCCTTAAACCGCTCGGCTAATCCCGCGCGGCTCTGAATAGTCAAAGGGGCTGTGTCTGTGATACAGTATCCACAGTAAACGTCTACCTTCAGGAGTTCTGGGAACCGGGGGTGATGTAAAACTTTTTTTGATGTGTGTATTAACGTTGTGGGTAAATAACGTTCACTTTAATGTTATATACTTGAAAACAGTTTTCCTTGACCAAAACTGTCATTCATTCCACAAAAAAGTATCGTCTAATCCTAAATCTTAGCATAAGTGTTGGTGAAGCTCTGTCAATAACAGCGAAAAGCGCTTGATGAATGAGCTTTTCAATTGTCAAACAAATTAACACGGTGTGGAACCAAAGTAACAGTAAGATGTTATCCTAGGTGAGCGTGGGAAGGAATTTCTGTGCTGTATCTAGCATTTGGCAAATTTTGCGCATAGTTTATTTCTCAATTGTTTCACGCCAATAATCCCTATAGACTATCACAACACCGTATGTGAAATATCCAAGTGTTAAAAGAGACTGCTATTTTTAACATTACAATCTTATGGCCGGATCTGACTCGGTGGACAACTCTAGTAGTAATTTTATCTCATTTTGGGGGCTACTGGAAAGACTTAATGATGCATTCACGATACTCACTGCGCACATCGACATGTCTCCTGAGACAGTTTCTCATCGGCTCTTGTTTAACTAAGAAGTTGAGGGTCGCATAAAAGGGGCAAAACCGGCGGGAGCAATAGGCATTGATAGTAGACACCTAGATCTCTACATCACGGTGGAATAACTTGAAAAAAGTTAAGCCCTGGTAAGCCAACGAACTTAGATCATATGACGTTGATGAAATGAATTAAACTTTTCAAGATGAAATCTAAACATTTTCTCAGTAAGTATTTCCGTTTTGAATCGTCCCTACGTGGCTAACGATCACCAGTTACGTGAATTTGTAAATCTCTTCCAATTGTTTTCAACACTTTGCTATCTGGAGGTAGCAGTGAGAGATGTCCACCATCCGACACTATAGTCATTCCCGTACCGATGCGATGCAGTCCCCACCTAGCGTCCTACAGATTCATCGAAAAACTTAACAAAGATATAGTGTGAGGAAGAATGTAGACAGAGAGAGAGCGAAATAGATAGAACAAAAGAGTTCACAAATTGAAGGAAATTAAACGTATCAGTTTCCACGGAATCAGTAAGAGTTAATTTTACTTTAACAAACGTAATTACATCGTAGTAGTCCTGAGGGATGCTGGACGAGGTCGTTAATTTCGATAGTACATCAGTTTCTGAAGACCGACGTTCCGGGCCTTACGGATAGGTGCGGAAATACTGTAAGAACACCATGTTCCATGCGCTGGGTTGGATTTGCATCAGCAATTTCCTGAAACTACATCTTACAAGGAGTGACCACAACTGGTCGCTCACTTCGCTTGGTGAAAAAATGGAGAAGGTAAATGGATAGTTATATTGTCTGAAGTGCCAACACTCAATAGTTTCCGTGTAATTCTAGAAAGTATGCTAGAGCAGAGCGATCGGGATAAAATGCTAAAAATGAAATAAAAACAATCTCGATCACGTTTCCAGATTTTTTATTGTTTAGTTGTTAGCAACCGGTTTCCGCCGTTTTCTCAGATGATCTTCAGGTTACTGACCGCCATTATGGCTGCTGGTGGTGGCAGACGGAGCGAGATTCATAGAAGTGAGGTTGTTACTCAAGCCCTGAAGATGGTCTGAGAAAAGGGCCGATATCAAAAAAAATCTGAAAACGCGATTGATTTATTTGATTTTTAATTTTTGACTTTTAGTTTCCGAGAAAGTGAGAGTCAAAGTTTTGGTACTACTGCGTCAGTTTGCACAAATGGTGTCGTACTAAGCAAGAGGGTATAGCAGTGACGTAACACCGTAGGTTCAAATTTTCGCACTTGGTTTTCAAATCCAGTCTGATGATATCATTTTTTCCTTTTGCTGCCTCAGAAGTATGTGAGATCTGTGACATCAATATTTATGTTACATCGTGAAATACAATGGAATTATTTATAAAGTAAATAAGAACTTGGAATATTATTTGAAATTATAGTTTACCATGGCAAATCTTATATAATCTACCAAACTAACAGTAACTGAAAATGAAAAACATATAAATTCTACTATATCAATTATTGATTTAACTTTTATATGTCAACAGAACCCGTACATTCCGCAGGGTGGCATGTGTCATAAAAACGTTCAGGTCATAAAAAATAGAACCACCACCAGCAACAAGCGAAAGTCTAATGTCACAGTCGTATCCTTTAAAGTGAAAATCATTAGGAAAAACAACTTCCTTATCGTTCTAAATAGCTCACGATCTGGCGATAATTTTGCGGCAGACAAACCGTGTCAAAGTACTTTCTCAAAAGCTGGAGCCTACAATTGCTTAAGGATTATTTTCTTCGCTTCAAATTCTAACTTCCGTTTGCTCTGAGATGGGAATACGGCACTTTTGTAACGGGCGAATATAATTAATTCTTCACCCGTCAGTTTAAGTTCTCGTCTTAGGGTTGACAGAACGGCATAAACTTTGAAGGAGTTACTTGTAATGAAATCGTCGATATTCCACTTTCATCGACAACCATTCAATCGTATATGGAGGATAAACTTAGTCCTATAACGCTACTTCAGTATGGTTGTGGACTGAACGTAGAGACAGACCGTTTCCAAGCCGAAATTGTGTATTATCCTGCTAATTCGTGACAAATTTGGACACTTTGTATTACTAAAAAACACTGTTTTCATAACGTTATCAGCCGCCCGGAGTGGCCGAGTCGTTCTAGGCGCTTCAGTCTGGAACCGCGCGACCGCCACGGTCGCAGGTTCGAATCCTGCCTCGGGCATGGATATGTGTGATGTCCTTAATTTAGTTAGGTTTAAGTAGTTCTAAGTTCTAGGGGACTGATGACCTCAGGTGTTAAGACCGATAGTGCTCAGAGCCATTTGAACCATAACATTATCATGTTAAATTTAATTCATTTTTATTAGTTCGGTGCATACTAACAAGCGTTTCCCGTTAGCTTATTGAGCTCAGCCGATAAACATAACTGTTAAAGAATTGAGCAACAATATGATCCTCCTCACTATCTAAACCATTCTTACTGTGTTCTGATGGTTTTACACTCCACATCTATAGACAATACGTACGTGGCATTTGTCTTCTTACATGTTATGCTACGTACCAATCATGTACAATGCCCACAGTGTGGGATCCACCAACCTCACCCCACTACCTAATCAGATGCATCACTTATGACTGAAACCAGTCCACGGTGGCGCCGACTTCGAGCTCTGAAGTAAGTCAACGTACAAGCAAAACACCCTGAGAGTGAAAACATCCCCTGGAACAATTGTGCCATGTGCATGTGATATCTTTACTGGTATCGATTCGACTTGCACTAGCTTTGCCTCAATGGTATCGTACAAGGTGGTCGACAACTCATCAGCAGTGGTCTTCCTGATCAGGAACATTCTACCAGTAAACGAATTAGAGCTTACATCAACTATCTGAAGGTCGCCACTAGGAATCAGAGTGCTGGAGAATCTGCTTGATATCTCACAACAAGGTTTAAGATAACTGTCAGGAAAACACATGGAAGGTGGACCAACATAATTCATCATTTGTCATTTCATGGCATACACGTTACTGATTAACCACAATTATTATGATTGCAAATTAAAAATCTTGTCAAAAATGAATAAGGCCTCTCACAATAAGTTTAAGAACTTGGGCAGGATAATCATACAATGTAGGCTTTCACGGCCGGTGTATGGATGTCGACGTTGCGCCAGCAGAATGACAATCGATTACTCTTAATCGAGAATGATGACGCCTTCCAAAGATAGGCATACCGTCGGCATCACGTGACGAATGATGGTTCCCTCTATGCTCTCTATAAATGCTAGAGTAGCTGGAGCCTCAGTGGCAGTAGCCGGACGACCTCAGAAGATGTCTCCCGCAGCTGGAGACGAAACGTGAGGTAGAAATTTTATACATCGACCACGGCCTCTCAGCCCGGAAGTTTTAACTGAAGACAACACCGGCCTTGAAAGCCTACATTCTATGATTAAACGCCTCTACGGGGAGGAAGTGTCAGTTTTGGTTCGGCGACTGGAGGGACTGCGCAAGAGGGAAGCACAACAACTGTGTACGCTTACTTTCCTGCTACGCTGCCGGGACACCGCGACAGTGTCGAAGTTTCTGAAGGCGAGGAGAATGTTTCACTCGGTGCAAGCGCACCGTATGTACAACCGCATGGAACTAGCGATGCTTCGGGAACGAATTCATCAGACGCGGCGAGAACTAGCGGAAACTAGCAGTAAGCTGTTATATCTCCATTTATATATCAGTAACATAATGCAGTGTTATGACTGGAATAAGGTGGACTGTATAACTGTCAGGACCATGGAGCTCAGTGCAGAAACGGCAATTAATAGGCAGAAGAGGAAATTCGATGGCCTACAAAAAGGCAGAAGTGGAACATCAGTCACTGACAATTCTCGAACTGTGATTAACATGTCTGGGAGAGAATTAACAAAAGAGGAACATTCAGTTCTATCGAAAGGAGGCAACTTTGCAGTCACGCCACTAAAGGTTCCTACGGAGTACATTATAGCGAATGTGGAGGCAGGAATCCGTTTGTTATCATCGCATTCCGCGGATGAAATCAGGACTGAAACAGCCAGAATATTACGCCAAGCGAAACCACCTGCCAGCAATTTGTCTGAAGCGGAAATGAGGGCACTGAGGCACGTCAATGCGGGTAAGAGCATTATTGTACTTGCAGCTGATAAAGGAAATGCTACCGTTTTGCTGAACACCGAAGATTATCACAAGAAGATTAGTGACCTTTTGGATTCGACTACGTACAAAAAGTTTCAGAAGGACCCTACAACCAAAATTTTGAGAAATACCAATCAACTGGTGAAACAATCTTCTCTTTCTTCGGATGATAAAAAACAACTCTGCAAAACGGAAGCTCATCCTCCCAGACTTTATGGCCTCCCAAAGGTACATAAACCACAGGTCCCGTTGAGACCGATTGTGAGTGCCATAGGATCTCCAACACAAGAGGTGGCCAGATATCTCGCCTGCTTGCTGCAACCACACATTGGCAGAACGGACAGTTACATTAAAAACTCGGCGCATTTTATTGAAAAACTGAGGGAGATTAATGTAAGCCCAAGTGATATTCTCGTGAGCTTCGATGTAGTGTCATTGTTTACCATGGTGCCTGTAAACGAAGCTATTTCATATATAGCAGATATTTTTACTACTGACATAGTGGCTTTACTTAAACACTGCCTGACTACAACTTATTTCCAGTATAACAACGAGTTCTACGAACAGATCGACGGGATGGCGATGGGAAGCCCTCTCAGTCCAGCTGTTGCCAATTTATTTATGGAGAATTTCGAACAGCGAGCGCTGCAGACTGCCAGTAAAAAGCCTGCTAAATGGTACCGCCAATTTGGTGACACATTTGTAGTGTGGACTCATGGTGAAGAAGAGTTGGATGTCTTCTTGGTCCATCTGAACAGTATTAACCCGAAGATACAGTTTACGATGGAGGAAGAGAGCAACGGTCAACTCAATTTCCTGGATGTATCGGTAATTAAACGGGTGGATGGGACGCTGGGCCACAAGGTATATAGAAAAAACACTCACACGGATCGATACCTCCACAAGGAATCTAACCATCATCCAAGGCAAAAAAGAGGTGTCATGAAAACCTTAGTGGACAGAGCCAACAAAATCTGCGAGCCGGCTTACTTGCAAAATTAACTAAATCACTTACGGTCAGCCTTCATGAAAAACGGATATACCAGCAAGGAAATTGATCGAGCCCTCCATCTAAGAAGAAAAGAGGCCAGAAGTCCAGAGCAACAACGGTCACCTACTGGAAAAGTTTTCCTCCCTTTCATCAATAAAGTCACGGACCGTATCGCGAAAGTTATGGCCAAGTATGGGATCGAAACAATCTTCAGGCCCACCAAGAAGATTAAGGAATATTTAAGAACTGCAAAAGACTCCCGACACCCCCATAGCAACACCTGGGGTATACAAAATTCCATGCAGTTGTGGACAAGTATATATTGGAACAACGAAAAGAAGTGTAAACACCCGCTTAGCCGAACATAAAAGAAACAGTCGCTTAGGACACATCGAGAAATCGGCAGTAGCTGAGCATGTTTTTCGAGATGGGAATCACGAAATTAAATTTAATGAGACAAGCGTTCTAGCACGAACATCCCATTATCACGCACGCATGTATAGAGAAGCAATAGAGATTCACAAACACCATAACAATTTTATTAGAAAAGAGGAAGTTTTAAAGTTGGACAAAATATGGATGTCGACGTTGCGCCAGCAGAATGACAATCGATTACTCTTAATCGAGAATGATGACGCCTTCCAAAGATAGGCATACCGTCGGCATCACGTGACGAATGGTGGTGCCCTCTATGCTCTCTATAAATGCTAGAGTACCTGGAGCCTCAGTGGCAGTAGCTGGACGACCTCAGAAGATGTCTCCCGCAGCTGGAGACGAAACGTCAGGTAGAAATTTTATACATCGACCACGGCCTCTCAGCCCGGAAGTTTTAACTGGGTTGGGCAGGATAAATTCATTACTAAAAAACTATCAATTTACCCTATTTAGGAGGAGGCTCAAAACGATAAGTCCCCAAATACAAGTAACAGGTTACAGGAACTGGATGTGACTGCAAGCTGATTCAACAAATGAGTTTTCCCAGTAAAATGAACTGAAAATCACTGTCACTGAAAGTACTAACAATTCCCAAGCATGGACAACTTTAAACAAATAAACAACGCCCACCCAAAATACAGAATGGACAATAAGTCACGTCACTCACACTGGCAAGCCCTTAACAATTCATAATTCTTAATAAAATCCCTTAAGCAATAATATACACAGTCCCCAAAAATACAAGAAGAACTGGGAAGGCATACAATTTAAATGTGACTCCCAGATAGTGCACACAGGAGAAACATCGACAATGACCCTTAAAGAAATACACAATCCCTCAAAATACAAAATAAGCTGGGAAGACATGCAATTTAAACGAGACTCCCAACTGGAACACACCAGCAGAAACATTAACAATGACTTTTAAATAAATATGCGGTCCCCTCAAATACAAGAAAAGGTGGCATATTACTACAGATGGCTATCACAGCCAACAGGCAATAAGAAGGTAAATCTCACAATGAATGGAGTCAGCTAATGACTGTAGATAAAAACGGAAAAACTTCACAGCTCATGTAAACAAAGGGCTTTTAAAATTAACATGCTCCAGAACTAGCAATAAGGCTGCAAGGTTAAAACAAGTAGTTAAAGAGAAAATATAGTGAGAAGCAAATTGCTTGCAGAACAAACATCAAAGTTTATGTGCTTGCTGAATTCACAGTACTGAATAGATCAAGAGATCTGTAATTACTTGCCGACGTTCCGCTGTGGCACATATCAAACGGGAAAATTTACTTTACTGGAGTCAACACGAGGTGGCTGGCAGAGGCATCTGACGTCATGCAACGATGGAAGTGTCGCCGCAGCAGAGAGAAAACACGTCTCTGCTCCAGGCCCAGGAAACAGGAACGCGTCGTCCGCTTCCAGGACCACCCTACCGACACTCATCAGCAGGGAACAGTAACCTGCCCAAATAAGGCTACAAGTGAGAATGTCTAGGATGTAGACAATACCAACTTATTGCGAAAGTGAATACACATACAAATTACAAATTTAACACTCATTAAAATTACTCGAAAATTAACAAGGTGAAATATCAGCGCCTGCAGATCCAATTATTAGGGCATACTCATCCATAAATGGTGCCTTGCCAATGACACGGACTACGTTACAATTTCAGTTTCATAAATACGCTTTGCAACAGGCAATGCACGTACACTTGCATGGAATGTGGCCTAGAACAACAAATTTTTATCAGTTACACTGACCGATGACTACCCACACAATCACTCGGAGGGGCGCTAATGTGACAGGCTAATTCCACATTAACAGAAACATTGCCTTACGATAGCAAGTACCAATAAGAAACAAAACTTAACTCCACTCATCTATGAAGGGGTCGTGACTTCTAGGGTTCCAGGCAGCGGTATTATTGCCTCCAGGCCATACAGGTGATCTTCTAGGTGTCATAAAATTTAAGCTTGCAGAGTTGGCCGGGAACTTGCCTACCCCCAAACCCAACAACCTGCCAGCCACATGCTTTCCAGATAACTGTCGGTACCATGGCTCACTAAACCAACAACAAATGGTTCAAATGGCTCTGAGCACTATGGGACTCAACTGCTGAGGTCATTAGTCCCCTAGAACTTAGAACTAGTTAAACCTAACTAACCTAAGGACATCACAAACATCCATGCCCGTGGCAGGATTCGAACCTGCGACCGTAGCGGTCTTGCGGTTCCAGACTGCAGCGCCTTTAACCGCACGGCCACTTCGGCCGGCAAACCAACAACACACTCCTTGAGCAAAGACCATAGTTCCCGACGTAGACAGTGCTGCAAAAGCAGATTTACTAAACACAGCCTTCACAAAAGAAGACGAAGTAAATATTCCAGAATTCGAATCGAGAACAGCTGCCAGCATGAGTAACGTAGAAGTAAATATCCTCGGAGTAGTGAAGCAACTCAAATAACTTAGTAAAAGCAAGTCTTCTGGTCCAGACTGTATACCAATTACGTCCCTTTTGAAGTAAGCTGATGCATTAGCTCCATACTTAACAACCATATACAACCGTTCGCTCGAAGAAAGATCCGTACCCAAAGACTGGAAAGTTGCACAGGTCACACCAATACTCAAGAAAGGTAGTAGGAGTAATCCACTAAATTACAGGCCCATATCGTTAACGTCGATATGCAGCAGGATTTTAGAACATATATTGTGTTCGAACATTATGAATTACCTCGAAGGAAACGGTCTATTGACACACAGTCAACATGGGTTTAGAAAACATCGTTCCTGTGAAACACAACTAGCTCGTTATTCACATGAAGTGCTGAGTGCTATTGACAAGGAATTTCAGATCGAATCCGAATTCCTGGATTTCTGGAAGGCTTTTGACACTGTACTACACAAGTGGCTCGTAGTAAAATTGCGTGCTTATGGAATATATTCTCAGTTATGTGACTGGATTAGCAATTTCCTCTCAGAGAGGTCACACTTTGTGGTAATTGACGGAAAGTCATCGAGTAAAACAGAAGTGATTTCAGGCGTTCCCCGAGGTGGTGTTATAGGCCCTTTGCTGTTCCTTATCTATATAAACGATTTGGGAGACAATCTGAGCAGCTGTCGTTGATTGTTTACAGATGACGCTGTCGTTTATCGACTAATAAAGTCATCAGATGACCAAAACAAACTGCAAAACGATTTAGAAAAGATATCTGAATTGTGTGAAAAGTGGCAGTTGAACCTAAATAACGAAAAGTGTGAGGTCATCCACGAGAGTGTTAAAAGGAACTCGTTAAACTTCGGTTACACGATAAATCAGTCTAATCTAAAAGCCGTAAATTCAACTAACTACCTGGGTGTTGCATTTACGAACAACTTAAATTGGAAAGAACACATGGAAAATGTTGTGGGGAAGGCTAACCAAAGGCTGTGTTTTATTGGCAGAACACTTAGAAAATTTAACAGACCTACTAAGGAGACTGCCTACACTACGCTTGTCCGTCCTCTTCTAGAATACTGGTGCGCGGTGTGGGGTCCTTACCAGGTAGGACAGACGGAGTACATAGAAAAAGTTCAAAGAAGGGCAGCACGTTTTGTATTATCGCTAAATATGGGAGAGAGTGTCACAGAAATGACACAGGATTTGTGCTGGTCATCATTAAAAGAAATGCGTTTTTCGTTGCGACGGAATCTTCTCACGAAATTCCAATCACCAACTTTCTCCTCCAAATGCGAAAATATTTTGTTGACACCGACCTACATAGGGCGGAACGAACACCACGATAAAATAAGGGAAATCAGAGCTCGTACGGAAAGATATAGGTGTTCATTCTTTAGGCGCGCTATACGAGATTGGAATAATAGAGATTTGTGAAGGTGGTTCGATGAACCCTCTGCCAGGCACTTAAATGTGACTTCCAGAGTATCCATGTAGATGTAGATGTAGGATCTGGAGAGCCATGTCTACCAAATTAAAGCCGCCACGGCTCACTACTCATACTTTGCCCCTCCTGTCCCTGCAGGTTCCAACTCAATGAAGGGAGGATTGTGCCACCTGTGCGTGATATCTTCACTGGTATCGATTCTATTTGCGCTCGCTTTCCCTCTGTCTATGGCTCGGTGACTAGGGAATACTGGGTCGCTAGGGGGCATGCATGAGTGGCTGCTGACAGGATATATTTCCGTGCTCACCTCGTAATGAGGGACGTGACTGGGTCGCAGAACTAGTACTTGGAGGTCCGATTTCATGGAGGGCGTATGAACACTTCGTGTTGACCTACGATTGCTGGATGACATGCAGCTTTGCTTATAAAGAGTCATCTGCACCGTCACACAGCCTGGGAATTTGAATTTCTTTTACTTAATCGTTGGAGAAAGAGAGCCTGTTTGGGGAACTGTTGCCTGCACATATTGTGGAATATGGTGAGGTGCATGTTGAAAGGGATTGGATCTCTCCCAAACTGAGAACGTTTGGAGCATTAAGGGTAGGACCCTCCTACCAGCGGTGATTTTGACGATCTAAAGGGATTAGTTGCAAAGAATTTGGCAGGATATCCCTCAGAAAAACATCAAACAACTCTATCAATCAATATCAAACCCAATAACTGCTTGCATAAGTGCCGGAGATGGACTAACGCTTTACTGATTTGCTCGACTTACGTACCTCTTTCTCTCTACAAAATCGTCAAATTTTTCTGATACTGCAAACACTTCTTTGTACACAGACATCACATCCATCAATTTCGGTCTCATTCGAACATTCTTTCATGGGTCTTCTTTCTTCTATCTGTTTTCTCTTCTTTCCCTTAGAGTGTACCTTACGCATTGTCTTTCAATCTCATGCAGTTTAATTGTATGTGTATGTTGCAGGAAATGTAATCCATTATTTTAAGCTTTCTTATCAGGGACCTCACTATACGCCTTAGTGCTGTGGCAGACGTCAAACAGAATTGGTAATACGTCCGTTAATAAAACTGCTAGGCTGGTGGGTGCTTTAGATCCGTAATACTTGCTGTTTGTTATCTTTGTTTACTAGCCCACTGTATATTAACTATTTGACAGTTATTTATTGGACCGTACCGCCCGGTTCTTGCCGAGTCTGTCGGTAGATTTGAGTGACTACTGCCGTTGTTTGCTGCTCTGAAGTTGAGTGTCGGTCTCCCTTAGGAGCGTCCTGTAGTATAAATTTAGCCTGCTGCTGTTCTAGGCCACTGAATTATTTATGGACTTCCTGTGTTTTCATCAAGTTTCAGGGCATTCATATGGTAACTCTGCCGATTGCAGAGCTTGCTTAAGTGGCCGCTGGCCGTTAACTTAATTTATGTCTTTCTTTTGAAGTACTTTTAAAATTCCTTCTAAATCTTAGAGTTTGCTTCTGGCTATAATTTTACAATGAGGTGACAGACGTGATGCGATGGCGCTGTGGGCATATATAGAGGGCGGTAGTATCGCGTATTTAAGGTATAAATGAGCAGTGCATTGGTGGAGCTGTCATTTGTTCAAATGGTTCAAATGGCTCTGAGCACTATGGGACTCAACTGCTGAGGTTATTAGTCCCCTAGAACTTAGAACTAGTTAAACCTAACTAACCTAAGGACATCACAAACATCCATGCCCGAGGCAGGATTCGAACCTGCGACCGTAGCGGTCTTGCGGTTCCAGACTGCAGCGCCTTTAACCGCACGGCCACTTCGGCCGGCTAGAATGTCATTTGTTCTAGAGTGCTTCACGTGAAGAGATTTCAGACGGAATTATGGTCGCACGGCGGGAATTAACAGGCTTTGAAAACGAAATGTTGGCTGGAACCAGACGCATGGACATTCCATTTCGGAAATAGTTAGGCAATTCAGTATTCCGAGATCCACGGTGTCAGTGGTGTGCCGAGAGAACCAAATTTCAGGTATTACCTCTCACCACAGAAAATGCTTGGCCGACGCCCTTCACATAACCATCGCGAGCAGCGGCATTTACTTTCAGTTGTCAGTGCTGACAGTTTTTGCTAGATGCGGTGGCACAAGTGAGAACGGTGGCCATGAGAGGTTTGCTCGTAGAGATGTAATCTGTTATCGTAATTTTCTCTTTAGTGAAGTTGGAGGTGGTAGTACTTCATATTTAGTTCCTGCACAAGCTTTGTTTACTCGTACTCGTGGTCGCAGGAAGGTGGATGATGATAAGGCTGTATATTTTTCGTGTAAAGGACATGGTTGCTGTGAAGATGTATCACTTGTTTGTGACTACACTCTGTATTATCTTAAAGAGTGTTGATCTTGAATAAAAAGACTACAGACTAATCTTGCCGAAAACGGAGAAACGATTCTTAGTGTTTCAGCTCTCTGGGATGATCTCTGGGGCACTCTGGGATCTTCTCTGAGACTCCCCTGAGTCTATGGGTGTCTTTGTGAATGTGTGTGTCTCTGTGAGGTCATCAAAGTTAAAGACGTGCTTGATTAAGTGACGCAACGACTTAAAGAAGCTGTCCCAGAAATCGCTCTGGGACTTACGGTGAGCGTATCCTTTAGGGCAGTGCTCTGAAATTTGGTGTAAATGGACTATAGCAGCAGGCGACCGAGGTGAATGCCTTTGCTAAAAACACGATATCAGCTGTAGCGCCTCTCCTGGGCGACCATATCGATTGGAGCCTAGACTACTAGAAAACCTTGGCCTGGTCAGATGAGACCTGGTTTCAGTTGATAAGAAGGTTTGAGTCTGGCGCAGACCCCACGAAGCCATGGACGAAAGTTGTTGACAAGGCACTGTCCAATCAGGTCGGGACCCCATAATGGCGTGGGCTGTGTTTACATGGAATATACTGGCTTCTCTGGTCCAACAGGACCAATCATTGACTGGAAATGTTCAGCTACTTGGATGAACTTCATGTACCCAGACAACGATGACATGCCACTGCGCCAGAATTGTTCGCTACAGGTTTCAAGAAAAATTTGGACAACTCGAGAGAATGATTTGGCCACCCAGATCGGCCAACATGAATCCCATCGCACATTTCTAGCACATAACCGGGAGGACAATTCGTTCAAAACATGCTGCACCGCCAAAATTTTCGCAATTATGGACGGCTATAGAGGCAGCGTGGCTCAGTATTTCTGCAGTGGACTTCCAGGTGCTTTTTGAGTCCATGACACATCGAGTTGCTGCAGGACGTCGGACTAAAGAGGTCCGCCACGATATTAGGAGGTCTCCCACGACTTTTGTCACCTGAGTGTAGTTTTAGTATTTACGTTCCTAATCTGTAACTATTCTTGCTATTATAACTGCAACAGCCTACCTTACTTGAATTTTTAAGTTATCGAAATAGTATGTGTTTATATGAAAACGTTCCTTAAAAATTTTTTTTAGTAAAGAGACGCCATATAGAGACAACCTGTAATATAATTTCCGCCTACTGTTAGCTAGGCCACTGTGCTGTCAGTCTCACTATCGTTACTAATAGATATCTTGGTCTTTTGGGGAATTTCAGACAAATCTTAAAGAGCCTCCATCGATACTAAACTTGTCTCCTTGGAAACCTGCTGTTAATTAAGTTAATGTGTATATATTCTGGCTTTTTTGAAAATTGCTTGTAAAATTTGTGGCCCGCTTAAAATTTGATGTTTCCTTGATCGTGGTTAGTAACTTTACTAGGTCATATGCCTTTTGATGAAATTTTCAAGTATAAATCATCGGCATCAGAATTTACGTTTTTAATCTGTAATTATTCCTCATATTTGTTGGTCTTATTACAGTGCACTTTTATAATTCGGCCGTTGGTGGAGTTGTTAAGAATGTTTTTGGATTTAGCCTGTTATTATGTCTGCTTTTAAGAGTTTTTTGTTGGCTTTCCAATGACACTTACCGTTAACTGGGCCTTACGCCAGTTTTGCAGTTGCTAAAAAATGGAAACGTCGTGTGACTAAGGCCTCCCGTCGGCTACACCGGTTGCCTGGTGCAAGTCTTTTGAGTTGACTCCACTTCGGCAGCTTGTGCTTGGATTGGGATGAGATTATGACAACACAACACCCAGTTCCTGAGCGGAGAAAACCTCCAACTCAGCAGGCAATCGAACCCGGGCCTCTTGGCATGACTGTCTGCCGCACTGACCACCCAGCTATCGGGGCGCACTGCAGTTGCTACGTTTGTCGTGTCGTTTGCTTTACCTGTCTATCAACAAAGCCACATAGGTATTAACTATTTAGCAGCAATTTCATTCGTAATTCTTTGCTAGTCACTGCAAGATTTCAAAACTTTCGAGTTGGCGAACGTTAACTGTATTTTGGTTATGTGAAGTCCAGGTGCTCCAGCGGAATTTTCTGACTTGTGGCCGTTAGCGTTCCGTTTAACTGCCCTGGACGCTGATGAAAAATTCAGGCTGAGTCCTTTACTCACCGTGTTGTCGCTGTCCAACACGTGTGTGTAGTTTTGACTGGTTATGCATACTCGGTTGTGGGCGGCTACATCTTTTACGTTATGGCCTTGGAGTTCCTTGTGTAATGGTCGGGTGGAAAGCAAGTCGTCTTGTCGGTGGGTCCGTTGACTATCTCTTGGTTGGGTTGCCGGCGGATCGGATATAGTTGGGTCGACTACCTGTCTCCCCTAAGCGAACGTTAATGTTTCAAGTGCAGACCGACCCACGGAAACTTCTGAGCGTCGCTGGCTGTACTGAATTTTCTTATTGGTGTTAGATTGTGTATTTTAATGGCTCATAGCCGATGGTTTGAATTTGTATGCTTTTAGTTGGGTTTCAAATAATGGGCCTTACTTGTCAAGTCTTGCATTGTCTGGGCCTTCAGCCTCATTTAATATATTTTTTTCTGGATACAGCTTTGGGCCTTCTGCCTTTTTAAAGTTTATTGTAGTTGTGTTTTTCAATCATGGGCCTTCAGCCGTCTTAAAATTTAAATTCCTTACTTGTTAAGTCTTACATTGTTCGGCCCTTCAGCCTCATTTAAAAAAATTATTTAAGGATAAAGCCTTGGGCTTTCTGCCTTGTAAAAATTTATTGTAGGTATGTTCTCAATCATGGGCCTTCAGCCATTTTAAAAGTAAAATTCCGTATTGTTAAGTCTTGGATTGTTTGGGACTTAGGCCCCTTTTTTAAAATTAATTAAGGATAAAGCTTTGGGCCTTTTGCCTTTTAAAATTTATTGTAGTTGTGTTTTTAAAATCATGGGCCTTCAGCCTTTTTAAAATTAAAATTCCTTACTTATCAAGTCTTAGATTGTTTGGGCCTTCAGCCTCATTTGAAATATTATTTAAGGAAAAAACTTGCGCTGTCTGCCTTTTGAACATTTATTGTAATTGTGTTTCAAATCATGGGCCAGCAGCCGTTTTAAAAATTAAAGAGGATGTGCCCTTAAGCCATGAGATTGTGTGGCATATTCAGTCGATAGTTAATCTCGGTAATTTAGGCTGTAATGTTTGGGCAACTAAATAAAGTTATATGTGTTCGAGTGTAACCGACGGCCGCTCATTTTTGGACCCTTTCCACAATTCCAACTACCTGTTCCGTCCTGCGGATTTAACCAGGCGTTTCAAATATAAGATCAAAAGTAACAGAAAAACAGTATTAACCAGTGAATACCTTCAACTTATTTTTCTAGTGTAGAACGTGACGCATTATCTATTTCCTCTCTAAATTGCTGCTTGGTCAGGTGACAAAAGTTCATTTCGTATCGCCAGTAACAAATCCTCATTTAGGCCTCAGAGGACTTTTAAGTGTTACTGCATCGCCTGCTTAGCATGTGATTTTAGCCACATGTATTTTGTACTGTTACAGAATACGGACAATTTAGACGTGGATGTAGCATTGGGCCACATGATTTCGAAGTCCACAGTTGTGCTTTAGGCGGCATATATGTCTTAACCCGTAACTTAGATCTGTAGTGCCAATAAGTGAGTCACATGTATCTTTATGAATAGTAGAGACATTCTAGTTGTAGAAATAGACCTATTTAAACTCGTGGTCAACCACATATTTCTCCATGTTAGGCACGAAGATACAACTTAAATCATGGATAAGAGGGAGTACAGAGAACAAGACAGCTGACTCTGGTATACATACTGACTGGCTCTTTCATTTTAATGCCTGACAAAATACTGAACTGTGATTGGTTATTTTCTTTTAATGCCTGGCAAAACACTGAGCTGTGATTAGAGGAGAGCAGAAGATGTGTATTTGAGCTGTGGTTGGTCTAATTCCAAGAGAAGGGCATGGCTTAAGAATGAGTTAAGTAATAATGGGTGGTGAAGGGGGGGTGGGGAGGGGACAGGGTGGGAGAAAGTGAGTGGTGATGCCATGTATTCAACGGTTATTAATGTGGCTCCTGCATGTAGGCAAGCTGGTTCGAAAAGTTCAAGGTCATTGATTACATAATGTCTTCAAGGTTAATGACTGCATTCAGGGTTAACTGGCATCTAGAAAGAACTTTGCTCTTCTACTGTAAAATGCCGCTCATACATTTGGAATGATATCACGAAACCACACAAACTGCACTCATAGTGACTGCATCACATATAGAAGGCAGTATCATCTTCTAATGAAATATCTTTCACTTTCTGAATCGAAATTACTATATTATCAGGTGGACCTAAATACCTCAAAACTGATTAGTATTATCTTCTGCCGTAATTAATGATGTGAAATAAAATATATTATAACTCAATTTATTGTCTACTGTTCAGCAAACACTTGAAAGGGTTCCATAGGCGAATCGCAATACCATATCAGAAAACTGTGAAGAAGTTAGGTGTAACTTTAGATAAGCACTTTAACTGGGCTGAAAATGCTGGCACTAAGTGCACGAAGACTTCTGCTTGTCAGTATGTCCTCCAGAAATTTCGGAATATATTTCCACAGGATATGAAATGTGCATACATCTATTCACTCATTCTCCATAAAAACGAAGGCAAGGCCGAATGCACCGATGAAACACGCACAACGGGAAGGACCATAGCGTCAGAATAACTTTGACCGCTGAGTGTACCACCTTCAAAGAATTGGAGATGCACTGCGCCCTGACTTAATTTTTATGGATTACAGCGTACGATCGCATCGAACAGCACGGGAGGAAGAGCTATTGCAACGAGAGGATATTAGCCGAATGTACTGGCCTGTCCATGCCCCTACGTAAATCCCACAGCTCACGAGTGGAATGCATTGGGGAGACACATTACAGCACGTCCACATGAACTAGCGACCTTTCTGCGGATGACAATCGAGTTGGTGGAGTAATGTGAATCATTAGCAACGTGTGAACATGATGGGAGCAGCGTCATACCTGCACGATATTTCGGTCACGTTGCTCGTGGCCTTCATCAGGTGCGACCTGAGACTGCTCCTCGAGTGGACCTGGTCCAGTATTTATGCCTATGGCCTTCCCCCTCCACCAACGGCTGCAGGCGCTTCCTCTGTGGTCCGCGCCCATTCCCTGCGACCTGCTGGAGCGTTGCTGCTCCGTTTTCCGTCCGCTGCGGTTCTAGGTGTTCCCTCTGCGGTCCGCGCCCACCAAACCCGCTCCTGGGGGTTTCATCTACGGTCTGGGGTACAAAGCGTTCCCCCTGCGGTCCGCGCCCGCTCACCACGACCTGTTGGGGCGTTGCCGCTCCGTTTTTCGTCCGCTGCGGCTCTGGATGTTCCCTCTGTGGTCCGCGCCCACCAGTCCCACTTCTGGGTGTTCCATCTTCGGTCTGGTGCGCCTGGCAGTCCGTCAGGGCTCGTTTTCCATCTCCATGTCTCTGGTTCTTTGTGTAGTGTTGCAGCTGGCCCCATTGCTCCTTTAACAATTCCAGAGCTGGATCCCAGGCTCTGCTTAGCTGGTACCCTGTGTCACGGTTCATAAGATCGTCAGCCATTTTAATTTCTATCAATTCTCTTATAACACTGTCCCAAAATCTGGGTGTTTGTGCTAGAATCTTGGTATCCTCATACTTCATGGCATGGTCTAGTTCTAGACAGTGTTCAGCAATGGCTGATTTAGTCACCTGTCTTAATCTAGTGTGCCTCTGATGTTCTTTGCATCTGATCTCCACAGTTCTTGTTGTCTGGCCAGTGTAGGACATGCCACATTGAAAAGGTATATTGTAAATCCCTGGTTTTCGTAACCCCAGGTCGTCTTTGACATTCCCCAGCAGTCCCCCGATCTTGTTGGATGGACAGAAAACACACTTGGTATTGTGTTTACGGAGGATCCTACTGATTCTGGCAGAAATAGAGCCAGCTACGGCAGAAGAAAGGGAAGATGCTGAGTTCTCTCAGTTTTTTGCTGAGGTGTCGAGATGGAGAAGTGGTACCAGTATTTGCCAGAATTAAACATCACATCAACTCCAGAGCGGCGAACAAGATAAAACGCAGAGCCAACATGGCACTGGTGAGAGAGAGGATTCGAGATATGCGCCACAGGTTAGATGTTGTGGCCAGGGAGCTGTTACACATTCATCTGTACATGGCAGCCTCCTTAACAAGAGAAGATTTGGATTGGGTAGACCGTGGTCTTTAGCTGAGTGTGCTAGAGGGAATGCCTCATCTTGCCAATCTGCAAAGTTTGACCGCATGAGTAAGAAAGCACAGCAGATAGAAGAGACATGCACTGTGACGAATCTGAGTGGCATACAGCTTGATGATACAACCTTAAAGGTACTCAGCAAGGGTCTCAACTTTGCTACGACCCCTAGAAACGTACCCATTTCAGGTTTCGTCAGTGCAGTAGAGCAAGTTACAGCCACACTTCCACCTAATGTGGCAGAGGAAGTCCGCCGAGAGACCTGCAGTGCCCTCACCAAGGCCAGGCCACCGAAATCGAACATCACAACCGAGGAGAGGCATGCACTCAAGAAACTACGGGAAGACAACAGCATTGTGGTACTGCCAGCAGACTAAGGGAACTCCACTGTCATCTTGCAGCGGATGGATTATGATGAGAAAGTACGCCAACTTCTGGAGGACCCTGCATACAGAATTCTGGAGTGTGACCCCACGGACAAGGTGGCCAAGAAGACTGATGCTCTCTTGAAGGAAACAGGGATGCCCAATAAGATCATCAGACAACTACGGGAAAAAGCACCAGTGCCACCTAGACTGTATGGTCTACCTAAAACACACAAGGAGGGCGTGCCCCTACGGCCTATTGTCAGTAATATTGGGGCACCTACGTACACAACAGCCAAATACTTGAAAGGTCTCCTGTCTCCATATGTGGGCAAATGTATTCACCACATCCACAACTCAGAAGATTTCCTGCAACGCCTCAAGCAACTGCACATCACAGATTCGGACAACATGGTTAGTTTTGATGTGGTATCGTTGTTCACCAGAGTCCCACTGAAGGACTCACTAGAACTGATTGCAGAGAAATTTGACGGTGCTCTGTTGGACCTGTTCAGTAATAAACTGACATCCACGTATTTCCTGTACAGAAACCAATATTACGAGCAAACTGAAGGTGTAGCTATGGGCAGCCCACTGTCCCCTGTGGTTGCCAACATGTTTATGGAGAGTTTTGAGGAGAGGGCGTTGGAGACAGCCACATTTAAACCCACATGCTTCTTTAGGCATGTGGATGATACCTTCGTGATCTGGCCACATGGGATGGACAGGCTCAATGAGTTTCTTGAACATCTTAACTCATGCCACCCTAATATCAATTCACCATGGAACTGGAGAAGAACGGCCAGCTGCCATTTCTGGATGTACTAGTCCAGAGGAAAGCAGATGGATCAATTGGCCACAGTGTGTACCGAAAACCAACACACACTGATTTATATCTGCAGGCCAGCAGCTGTCACCACCCTGCACAGAAGAATGGGGTTCTGAAGACTCTGGTCCACAGAGCACGTGCCCTGTCAGACCAAGAGAATCTACCTATAGAAATAGAACGTCTCAAAACAGTTTTCTTCAAGAATGGATACACGGACAGACAAATTGAGAGAGCACTCCAACCAGCCACTATACCACAGGTTCCTGAAGAAGACCAAGATGAAGCAAAGAAGGTGGCATATCTGCCCTATGCTGGCTCTATTTCTGCCAGAATCAGTAGGATCCTCCGTAAACACAATATCAAGTGTGTTTTCTGTCCATCCAACAAGATTGGGGGACTGCTGGGGAATGTCAAAGACGACCTGGGGTTACGAAAACCAGGGATTTACAATATACCTTTTCAATGTGGCATGTCCTACATTGGCCAGACGACAAGAACTGTGGAGATCAGGTGCAGAGAACATCAGAGGCACACTAGATTAAGACAGGTGACTAAATCAGCCATTGCTGAACACTGTCTAGAACTAGACCATGCCATGAAGTATGAGGATACCAAGATTCTAGCACAAACACCCAGATTTTGGGACAGTGTTATAAGAGAATCGATAGAAATTGAAATGGCTGACGATCTTATGAACCGTGACACAGGGTACCAGCTAAGCTGAGCCTGAGATCCGGCTCTGGAATTGTTAAAGGAGCAATGGGGCCAGCTGCAACACTACACAAAGAACCAGAGACATGGAGATGGAAAACGAGCCCCTGACGGACTGCCAGGCGCACCAGACCGAAGATGGAACACCCAGAAGTGGGACTGGTGGGCGCGGACCACAGAGGGAACATCCAGAGCCGCAGCGGACGAAAAACGGAGCGGCAACGCCCCAACAGGTCGTGGTGAGCGGGCGCGGACCGCAGGGGGAACGCTTTGTACCCCAGACCATAGATGAAACCCCCAGGAGCGGGTTTGGTGGGCGCGGACCGCGGAGGGAACACCTAGAACCGCAGCGGACGGAAAACGGAGCAGCAACGCTCCAGCAGGTCGCAGGGAATGGGCGCGGACCACAGAGGAAGCGCCTGCAGCCGTTGGTGGAGGGGGAAGGCCATAGGCATAAATACTGGACCAGGTCCACTCGAGGTCTCAGGTCGCACCTGATGACGGCCACGAGCAACGTGACCGAAATATCGTGCAAGTACGACGCTGATATCCGGCAGAACACCCGACAACCCAAGATGTCATTAGATCGCCGGGAAAGCCTGTTACATGATGGGAGCACGTGAGAGAGCATGCTTTGCCGTTCGTCATGGCCACAAACCCTATTAAATGTCATGTTACGTTGCTTTTAATGTCCAGGGAACTATCATGACTCGCGATGACTTCAATGCAATTGTGGTCTTCGAATAAAACTCCTAAAGCGTATTTATTTCAGTTGCCTTCTGTCCTATGATGTAGCACGTTTTCTCTGTAAGATCCAAGTTTTATTGGGGAGTGTTTCTTGGCAGCGAATTGTCATGCAGATATTTCTAACGTTTTTAAGTTTTACACTGTTCCGGCGTAACGACAAGAGCCGGAACGAAAATCAAGGACGACACAGCAGACAGGGCTGTGAGACGACGTCGGCCAATAACACGCCGACTATTACGTCACCACGACTGAAGCGGCATCTCTACGAAGCGAATAAAAGCGACGCCTAGCCTCGGCCGTACTATTAGACCTGGACTGGAAGAGAGCACTAGAAGAGCTGCAGTGATATTAACGATAACAGTGACTTATCAACTTCCGTGATCAGCTTACACGGATATTGTATCTATCAAAGGACACTGATTATTTGCATGTCGCCAACTGCTTGCGATCCTTCATGTAGAAACGGAAGTTAAGTATTGTCAATTGAATTACAGTAATAAACTCCATTAATATGATTTGCTTGCATGTTGTCTAGTTATCCGAGAAAACAGCTTCCTAGGCACCCTATAACAGACGAGTACGCAGGATCCCACATACACACAGTGTATTTGTTGGTGTGTACGTCGTCTGTTTGTTAGTCGTAACTGTACTGTCTACACATTCCAGTGTGCGTGAACAAAATTGTGAAGAGTTGCACGAATAAAATCGATAATCGAACCAACAGTATCTTTCAGAGTTTTGGACTATCGGCCATAGTATAACGTTTTCAGAAGAGATACATCACTGACTTTAGATCGTTTTCTTAAACAGTATCTGCCATCTTTCACAATCCTGGCAGACATGAGACTCAAAACGTTTCATTCTGTTGGGCCGTGAAGTCGCTCAAATATTGGACGAACACCACACAGTCAGATATAAGAACTCACCTACATATTGCACGAAATGGTATCGATTTAGCGCACCAGATGCCAGAGAAACCATGTGATGACATATACATTTCACTTCAAAACTTTGGAGCATTAAACAACGAAATGCCAAAATAGCACTTATGTTAACATAATAAGCTGCATTTGGTTTTGAAGAAACAGGTATGGCAATATTCTTCTGGTACGCCAAAGCTGTATGTTGATAAATTGAACTGCTATCCCATAGTTACAAAAATTCGTGAAATAACTCTGAAGAAGATGTGCTATAGCCAAAAGCGCTTACGTTTTCCACCGCAATGACCGCCGAGGCGCCTTCCAAATTGTACGCTGTTCACTGAAGACCACATACGGGGCTGCGGGCCCTCGGTGTTCAAAAGCCTCATAAAACCTTGAACCACCATTTCTCGGAAACACTTAACGAGTGCGTAAAAGTAAAGCAGCATTTGTTAATCCTTGAGCGTGCTGTAATCGTGTGAGAGATGAGTGAAATCGGTGATCTGCTGAGTGTATACGACCTAGCAAGGCGCCATTATCATTTGCTATTTATCTTGTGATGCATGTACCGTCAGACCGATGTTCACCAATTATGTATTAAAGTTAAGTATTCCAGAAGCTACGTACTTTTTTTTACTAGACTCAACTCCTTTAACTGTTCCAGACCTCACGCCAGCCTGCGTGAGCTTAAACGCGTGCCTTTTCGGCTATCTCATAGTGGCTTGGCTGTCTTGCCAAGTCCAAACAGTAATGAAGTAAAAAATAAACGAACATCTTCACTATGCATAGGTATACAAAATCATAAAAATTTTAGCATTAATGACAGCACTTTTCTACGAATCACTGAATGACAAAACTATATGCAGCCAGATGGTCTAGCAATGGAAAGAATGTTGCTATATATACATATAGGGTGAATCACCTAAAACCTGAAGCGCAAATATCGAGGAAATGGAAAGTGGTACTGATTTGCGGTTTTCACACAATAGATTGGTAGTCAGAGGATAGGTCGTATTGTTAGCAAATCTACCGATTGTAATAATATTTACAAGGAATATTTTTGTGCACACATACATTGCTCTTAAAAATGGTTCAAATGGCTCTGAGCACTATGGGACTTAATATCTATGGTCGTCAGTCCCCTAGAACTTAGAACTACTTAAACCTAACTAACCTAAGGACATCACACAACACCCAGTCATCACGAGGCAGAGAAAAACCCTGACCTCGCCAGGAATCGAACCCGGGAACCCGGGTGCGGGAAGCGAGAACGCTACCGCACGACCACGAGCTGCAGACATTGCTCTTACATGGAACAATTCCTATGGACATTAACAGACTAAAAGTAGGGTAAATTAGAATGTAAGTGGTGTTTTTTGAGGATTCCAGTGCGAGTGGCTTGAAAATTTTCCACTGCCACACTTGTACAGTACCTGTATCACCACACACTAAACAACAACACAAGTGCATACACTAGCCATGTGCGTCTAACCAGTAGCGAGACAACTGCCCATCACAGTTTGTGTTCAGAATGGCCACCTGCAGCGGAAGTACACGCATCCATTCTGGTATTGAACGACTATTGAACAAGTGGTAGCATTTCAGCGGGGACGTCAGAGCAGGCTGCAGTAATACGTCGTAGAATATCATCGGGTGTAGTCTTTAAGCTTTCCCCACAGAAAAAAACTATACAGCCGTCAAATCTGCAGGATGGGCTGGCCAAGGTACAGGTCCTCTGCGTCCGATCCAACGATTTAGAAATAATATGTGAAGACCTACTGTAGTATTTTGTTCACTATGGGCTGGACAACCATCATGTTGATACCTAAGGTCCCTCTTACTCTGCAGAGGAACGTCCTCTAGCATCTGTATAAAATGTCCTGTTAGGAGACTGCGATACTTGCGCGCGTTCAGTGTTCCGTCTATTAAAAACAAACCTTTGAGTCGATTGTTCACTACTCCTCACCGCATGTTTACACTTCATCGACGCTGACGTTCCATCTGACGAAGCCAGTGGGAACTGTCAACAGGCCAAAAGCGCACGTTCCGGCGGTTTACCTAGCCATTACTAATAAAAGTGGCTTCATCACTAAACAAGGTACATGATACGTTTGGAGTAACCCGTCTTGATGTCTGTGTGTAGAAGTTAACACGATTCTCATAATCGTTTCTCTGCAGCTCTTGAAGAAGGGTTATGTAATAGTGATGGAGCCTCTGTTGATGTGTGTAGGGCACTCGCTGACTCATTCCACTTCCTCTTGCAACTGAGCAAGAGCTAACGTCCGGATCATCTGCAACAGCAGCAAGAACATTAATTTCCCCCTCTTCTGTCGTCACTTGTTTCCCTCTGTTACGTTGTCTCGGTCTTACACTACAACTTTAACGTTATTGGTCGAAGAGGCTAATAAATGATTGCCGAGATTGTTGAATTCTGTTCGGATGTATTTCTACATACGCCGCACAAGAACGAACTGCATTCTTCCTACACTCTCCATACATCGTGAGCATGTCGACTTTTGCTGCATTGATAAATCCCACTGTCCACTCACGACCTACTGCTTGGACTGTTACACACTAACTGACTAGCAAGTTCTTATGCGCCGAAGGAACACACAAGCGCACTATAAGCAAACATGACAACATCGTACATAAGAACTACGCAAGTTGAATGGCATAAACAAGTGGCGTTGTGGAAACTTTCCAAAATCTTTTTTAAACGACTCGAACTAGAATTCCGCCGGCCGCGGTGGCCGAGCGGTTTTAGGCGCTTCAGTCCAGAACGGCACGACTGCTACGGTCGCAGGTTTCAATCCTGCCTCGGGCATATATGTGTGTGATGTCCTTATGATAGTTAGGTTTTAGTAGTTCTAAGTTCTAGGGGACTGATGACCTCAGTAGTTAAGTCCCGTAGTGCTTAGAGTGATTTGAACCATTACTGAAACTCAGAGTCTCGTGCAGGAAAGAAAATATTTGGGTGGATTGCCTTCTTATGCCCAGTTGCATACCGAGTTACAAAAATTTTCTGAAGGACAGGTGTTCAAATACGTTTCCGCACTAACAACACTGTGCGACATAACATGGTACACAGTTTCAAAATCACCAGCCTAGACCTTGAAAAATCAGGACTGTGCAGGCATTTTCCTTGCCCGACCGTTAGGTGCTGTAATATAAGACACCTTAAACACATGGACACCTTCAGATTAAAGAATTTGAGTAATTCTGTAATCGCCACTCATATGGATCAACTTCAACACTGTTTTCGAACTGGTTTAATATGACCTGCCAACAATTGCTGTGCTGCGTGAACTCCTTCCTTTCAGGCTATCACTTGCATGCGACCTAGTCCCTCAATTATCTGCTGGATGCATTCCATTCTCTGTCTTCCCCTCCAGTTTTTGCCCCCTAGAGTTCCATCTAGTACTATGGGTGTTACTCCATGATTCCTTAACATATGCCGTATTAAAGATGTCTTACAGATATTAGATTCCACAAACAAAGGAAAGAAATTGATCTCCTAGAAGAACTAGAGATATACATTGATACTGTCAGTTCATCCAACAAGAGCAACTATTGATAACTAACAAACCATTTCTGCATATGTTTCTTTGGCTATTCCAAAATTAAACACAACATAGACCAGAATCTAAACAAAAAGATCGTCACTAAAACAGAAAAACACTTGCACTTCTTAACGTGCTAGCAAGTGCCGTAGAAGGAAAGGAACAGAGGCCATAATCAAACGCTAGACAGACACTCAGAATATCCTAACGACAAATACTCCATAAATGATAAAAACTATTAATTTTTACATTTTCGTAGAGTATGCTTTAATTGTAATTTTCATTTATTTATATTGGAAACAACCTGTTTATGAAGTCCATATAAAGTTAATTAAACCTAAACTGTAATATCCAGCAAATGTGTTGCTGTCCACACCACTTTTTGAAATAGTTATGTCCTCAAGTAACTTCTAAACTACAAGTATCATTATTTGAAGCGCCAAACAAACTGGTATAGCCATGCATACTCAGATACAGAAATGTGTAAACAAGCAGAATACGACGCTGCGGTCGGCAACGTCTATATAAGACAACAAGGGTCTCGCGCAGTTGTTAGAACGGTTACTGCCGCTACAACGACAGGTTTACAAGATCTAAATGAATAGTCGGCGCACTAGCGAATGGACACATCATCTCCGAGGTAAGAATGTTGTAGGGTTTCTCCCGTTGGACCATATCGCGAGTGCACCGTAAATATCAGCAGTCTGATAAAACATCAAATCTCGCACATCGCTACAGCCGGAAAAAGATCCTGCAAGAACGGGACCAACGACGACTGAAAAGAATCGTTCAACGTGACAGAAGTGCAAATCTTCTGCAATTGCTGCAGATTTCAATGCTGGGCTATCAACGAGTGTCACCGTGCGAGCCAATCAACGAAACATCTTCGATATGGGCTTTCGGAGCAAAAAGCCCACCCTTTTACCCTCGATAACTGCATGACACAAAGCTTTACACCTCCCCTGGGCCCGTTAAAACCGACAGTGGACTGTTGATGACTGGAAACATGTTTCATGGTTGGACGAGTTCCGTTAAAAATCATATCGAACGGATGGACATGTACGGGTATGGAGACAACCTCATGAATCCATGGACGCTGCATGTCAGTAGGGTGGAGGCTCTGTAATGGTGTGGGGCGTGCGCAGCTGGAGTGATATGGGATCCCTCATACATCTAGATACGACTCTGACAGGTGACACGTACGTAAGCATCCTGTCTGATCGCCTGAAACCATTCATGTCCATTGTGCATTTCGACGGACTTGGGCAATTCCAGCAGGACAATGCGACAACCCAACCGTCCAGAATTGCTACAGAATGGCTCCAGGAACACTCTCTCAACATAAACACTTCCGCTGTCCACCAGACTGACCAGACATGAACATTATTGATTAAAGGATGTGAGGTGCTGGCCCTCAGCTACGTACCCTCAGACTCAAAGTTGAAATATTAAAAGTTTTGGCTTGTTTCGTTGTCTAGGGGCTGGGATACGTAGTTGCCGCATTACATAGTGCTCAGAGCCAATTGAATCATCTGAACCATCTTTGGCACTCTCGACATACAAGTCTCTTTCATCGACACAGCGTCACTATGGAATTCCCAGCCACGTGCTCAGGCTGGACTCCTCTTGCTTCGGCCAACGTCCGGCACCACGTGGTCTGCCTGCTGAGCGGGCCGCGCCCGCTGAGCGTCCCGAGCAGACACGCCAAATCCGAACTTCGAATATTTTCAGGGCGCCACAATTCGCCCGTTACGTCACAACTCTAACGGATTTATGGACAGCCTTGCAGAATTAATGGTGACAATTGCTTCCAGCACTACTTCAGACATTAGCCGAGTCCATGCCACGTCATGTTCCTGCACTTCTGCATGCTCGTGGGGGCCCTATACGATGTTAGGAAGGTGTACCAGTTTCTTTGCCTCTTCAGTGTATGTAATTTCACTCTTACAGTAAAAGCATTTTTCCATTATTAATGTGCTACAACTGCTACACTTTTTCGTTGCTTAGTTTTTATGTTTGCTTAACAGAGAATGAATGATATCCTTGCTTTATGGACGCTCTTTGCATTATAAACAGAAACAACGAATGTAAAGCACACGTCGGAAGCTGAAACTAAATTGAAGAATAGTATGAAATTTTTGTGTGCCACAGTGATATATAAGTGCATAGAACTATTTCACGTTGTATAACAGATTATAGGAACTTTAGCATGTTTTTCATATCGAAACGACATGTAAAGCGACGTGTATCTTTGCGCAGTGCAGGAGTGGGGGACACGTTGGTGATAAAAATATTAATGTAATCTGAAACGTAAGCCATTTCGAGGTGGCTATGATGGCGAGACATTGGTTATGGCATTGAAATAAAGCTTTTTAAAAAGTGTTTGTGGCCACTTGCATTAATCAACATTAACCCTCAATGGCTGCTGATTTTACGAGACCAAGCATGGATTAAATGAGGTATGGTTGTTTTACTAATATTATTAATGTGTAATTAGAGAAACAAATTTTAAAAAATTAAAAAAAAGATACTGTTATGTAGAGACATTGTCTTTGAGCCTTTGTCCAACTTCAATGTGGGGTGGGCCGGATCGTATCACCCGTCACGAAATTAATATTATTAATGTGTAATTAGAGAAACAAATTTTAAAAAATTAAAAAAAGATACTGTTATGTAGAGACATTGTCTTTGAGCCTTTGTCCAACTTCAATGTGGGGTGGGCCGGATTAAAAAAAAGATACTGTTATGTAGAGACATTGTCTTTGAGCCTTTGTCCAACTTCAATGTGGGGTGGGCCGGATCGTATCACCCGTCACGAAATTAGTGTTCCTCAGTTGTCTGTGTCTAATGTAAGCCATGAAATAGTGCGAAAGTTTTCAAATGACTGCGAGTCGTGTAACTGAGGCGGGAAATGGGGACCAGCCCAGTATTCACCTACTGGGATGTGGAAAACCGCCTAGAAACCACATCCAGGCTGGCCGGGACACCGGCCTTAGTAGTTAATCCCCTGGGCGGATTTGATCTGGGGCTGGAGCGCTTACCAGAGTCCTGGAAGCAGTGCATTTGCGCCCTCGGCTAAACTGGCGGGTCCATGTAGAGACTTTTCTACGTTATACGTTTTTGTGCAGTATGGATTTGTTTACTGGAGGGAATGTTGCCAGAATGCAATAAGTAAATATTTGAATATTGTTGTTTCAATATTTAGTATTTGGTTTGAAAATAAATATTTACAGAGGGAAAAAGGTAGTAGAAGTGCAAACAACCAACAGTTCGTGTAACACGCGTCTCTTGGGCAAGTCACAGCAAAAACAGTAACAAAATTACACAAAATTAACAATGTTGAGTTGAAAAATTTTTATTTTCTTAAAAAGTTACAAAACAATCTTGCAGGGACACCGAAATAACCATCTGTAATCATTTATTATGAATGTCTGCCAACACAATACGACTGAGGGACAAGAGAACGATAGGAAAGTGGCTGTTACTTAACAAGTTAATTAATCGCCTCTAGTCATACTATCACGGAATACAAACGGTGTGCGGTACTCCATAATCACAACAATCGGGCAATACTTTGATACCTCACTGTCTGATGTTGGAGTTCGGTGAAGCTAGGCAGAGCAGCGAACCTCATTCCTCAGAGACGTTCAGCTCATTCATGCTGCGATGGAAGATATTGACGTGCTCGACGTGCGCGTTCGGCACGGTCTCGAGCTCCCACATGAAGAGCCTCCGGTCCATGGGGAAGAAGGGGTCCCGGTGGTCGGTGATCCTCTGGCCCTCCCAGCCGTTGCCCTTGGACTCGGTCACGATAGCGACCAGTGTGACAGGCAGGCCGGTGCGGCGGCCCTGGGGCAGCATCAGGCGGTGCGGCAAGCCGTCGTACTTCTCCCTGTCCGCCCCTGGCGACAGCTTCTCCCCTCCTTTCAGCGACGCCTCCACTTTGTTCAGCATCTGGCGGAAGCCCATTGCCTCTCCCGACACGAGGAACATTTGGCGCGAGCCGCGCAAGATACTGTTCTCACCACTATTCACTGTCGACAAAGAATGATCGGATTGGAGTGGAAACACTCATCAACGGCACATAAAGGTACGAGTCAACATACACAACAGGGTGTTTCCGTAAGTGCGTGCAAAAATTTAAGAGGACTGAACAATTTGTGGTAGGGAACGTGGTTTCGGACACGCCAGGTGGGATTAAGGAGGTACTTTTTTGTTTACATTAGTTACACTTAACTGCATATACCATCATTGACACAATGAACGTACCATCTGTCCCCTATCTTACAAAATGTGCTGAAGCTGACTGCTACAAACTTCAATGGAAGCATGACATCGGCGAACAAGACTCTGACGCGTCCTGTCAAATACCCCTGGTATGTTTCGAATCGCATCACAGGTAGCTAGAATTCTGGCAACTAATTCTATGTCCACATCCACTGGGGACTCATACACAAGTGACTTCAGGTATGGCCATAGGCAAGAATCGAGGGCTTTCAGGTCATGTGATCTCGTGGGCCATGGAATAGTACCTCCCCATCCAATCCAGCGACCAGGAAATAGAGCAACAAGATGGTTGCGGACATCCACACTGAAGTGAGGCGGTGCACCGTCATGTTGAATGGGTCTGTGATTCATAGAACGTTCCGTAATGAGACAATGTAAATACGATTGAACAGAGCCACCTTACGGAAAAGTAAAGTAAACAAAACCTGAATCATGACTTCCTAGCAATCAAGATCGTCCTTTTTGTTTCCTGGCAGGAGGTAAAGAATGTACCTTGCAGGAAATAATGAATGTCCATGTAAATAAACAGCACAACATGTGTAATACTGTACTTATGTTAGTTGTAAATAAGCTGGAAAACAGTAATACTAGACAAAACGGTATACAAGTTTACTTCCATATCTTCTAAAGTTGCACAACCCCAGGTTCCCTACGTCAAATTGTTCAGTAGAGCATTCTCTATGTCGTGTTACATTTTTGCACGCTCTTACGGAAACGCCATACATACAGGATGAGGCATTTAAAACTGTTTGTCGAATATATGGCGAAATAGGCATCACATTAAAAAACAATGTGGTAATAAACGTTGTTCACCTCGAAGAGGGAAGCTGAGAGGGATGGTGACTTTAAAATCATAAATAGGAACCCCCATTGTTTTTACTGGAGATTTCGATTGGTGATGAGGTCCCATACTCCTTGCCAGAGCGTAGGGGAACTATGTGGAGGACCCGCACCACCGAACTAGGCAAGGTCTTAATGGACGTGGTTTGCCATTGCCTTCCTCCGACCGCAATGAGGATGAATGATGATCATGAAGACGACACAATAACACCCAGTCATTTCGAGGCAGGTGAAAATCCGTGACCCCGCCGGGAATCGAAGCCGGGACCCAGTGCTCGGGAAGCGAGAACGCTACCGCTAGACCACGAGCTGTGGATAGATTTGGATTATCCGTGAAAAAATATGTAACCCTTGTATAAAACATTTCTTTCGTTTCATGATAGATGGCGCTATAATCGGCAAACATGGATGTGGGATGACAATTGTTCCGAAACGGTAATATCTCACTAAAATACACATCCAATTACGAAAAACAAAGTACGTTATTTGATATTTGGGAAAATGATATCATGTGACACGTGCCCCTTACCTCTCACTATCTTGGGGTGCTTGGCTACTGTGAGTCCCCTTGCCTCTCACTTATCTTGGGATGCTTTATTACTGGAATCCCCTTGCCTCTCACTATCTTGGGCTACTTGAGTACTGTGAGCCCCTTACCTCTCACTATCTTGTGGTGCTTGGTTACTGTGAGCCCCCTTGCCTCTCACGATCTTTGGGTGCTTGATTACTGTGAGTCCCCTTGCCTCTCCCTATCTTGGGTTGCTTGAGTACTGTGAGCCCCTTACCTCTCACTATCTCAGGGTGCTTGGTTACTGTGAGTCCCCATGCCTCTCACTTATCTTGGGGTGCTTGATTACTGTGTGTAACCTTGCTTCTCACTATCTTGCGCTGCTTGAGTGCTGTGAGTCCCCTTACCTCTCACTATCTTGGGCTGCTTGAGTACTGTGAGTCCCTTACCTCTCACTATCTCGGGGTGTTTGGTTACTGTGAGTCCCCTTGCCTCTCACTATCTTGGGGTGTTTGGTTACTGTGAGTCCCCTTGCCTCCCACTATCTTTGGGTGCTTGATTACTGTGAGTCCCCTTGCCTCTCACTATCTCGGGCTGCTTGAGTACTGTGAGCCCCTTGCCTCTCACTATCTCAGGGTGCTTGGTTACTGTGAGTCCCCTTGCCTCTCACTATCTTGGGATGCTTTATTACTGTGAGTCCCCTTGCCTCCCACTATCTTTGGGTGCTTGATTGCTGTGAGTCCCCTTGCCTCTCACTATCTCGGAGTGCTTGGTTACTGTGAGTCCCCTTGCCTCTCACTATATTGGGGTGCTTGATTACTGTGGACTAATGACCTCAGCAGTTAAGTCCCATAGTGCTCAGAGCCATTTGATTACTGTGAGTCCCTTTGCCTCTCACTATCTTGGGCTCCTTGAGTACTGTGAGCCCCTTACCTCTCACTGTCTCGGGGTGCTTGTTTACTGTGGGTCCCTTTGCCTCTCATTATATCGGGATGCTCGGCTACTGTGAGTCCCCTTGCCTCTCATAAGTGTTTCAGTGCAGCAAATATTCGAAATGTTGACTATTGTTTTTAATGCGTATTGCAACTCTGTGTCTGAATGACTGTCCGACATGTAGTAGTGTCTCTGCGACAATTTTTGCACATTCATTGCGAATTCGCTGCCGCATATCTTCGGGGGTAATTGGTACATCCATGTAAACTCCGTCTTTTAGTGATCCCCAGAGGAAAAAATCAGCAGATGTCAAATCGGGTGAACGTGTGGGCAACGTCCAATACATCGACCTGGATAGTTTCGATTCAGAAATCCTCAAGCTAGTCGTGAATAATGCGCTGGGCACCATCGTATTGAAACCTTATATCCATTCTCGTTTGAAGTGGAACATCGTCCATTAGCCTGGGTAACATATTATCCACAATGTCGCTGTACATTTGACCCGTCATTTTACCTCCTATGAAGTACTAACCAATTACCTGCGTACCAAACGTTGACACTCCATGGACGTTAAAGTTCCCTTACCCAGTTGCGATTCTCCACTGACCAATAATGCGTATTATGTCGATTCACTTGACCACAATTCGTAAAATATGATTCATCGGGGAAAAGTATCTGTGAAACGAAATTATCCCGGTTATTCCTGTATCCCGTTGCAGAACTTCAGGCGACGGTGAAAATCATCACCATGCAGTTCTTGATGCAGCTATAAATGAAATTGATGCAATTTGTGTATGCAGTATGCATAGGACACTTCTTTGCGAAATTCCTCAGCCGGCCGGAGTGGCCATGTGGTTCTAGGCGCTACAGTCTGGAACCGAGCGACCGCTACGGTCGCAGGTTCGAATCCTGCCTCGGGAATGGATGTGTATGATGTCATTAGGTTAGTTACGTTTAATTAGGTCTAAGTTCTAGGCGACTGATGACCTCAGAAGTTAAGTCGCATAGTGCTCAGATCCATTTTTGAAATTCCTCAACGTCGCACAATTTGCAGTGAACTGATGTGAGGATTTGCAGCAACAGCAACTAAAACATTCACTGGTTTTTTGTTTTTGCTTTTTTTTTTGTCGTAGGCCGTGGCCGGACTCTCTCTCTAACAATGCCCGTTTCAGTAAACAGGTGGACAATACTGCGAAACGTCGTTGCAGACGGAACATTTTTATCGGAGAACAGAGTAGCGTACCTTTGACGAGCCCCATCAAAATTTCGACGAGCCTCAAAATACGCGGAAATTATATCGACCCTCTCTGCAATCGTTAAAACTGTGGACCAATTGCGACGTGATGTATACAGTCAGAATCATTGAAGTAACAAGCACAGTCTGACCACAGACTGAGTGCATGATCACGGTCTGTACTTCATTCGATCGTGGTAGGTGTCACATGTTAGCATTACCAAAAATATCAAAAAAGTACTTCCATTGTCTTAATCGGATGTGTATTCGATTGAGACCGGATCCTTTTTTCAACAATCGTCACCCCACATTAACGTGTATCCATTACTATCTATTATTAAACGAAAGAAATGTTTTATACAAAAGTTATATATTTTCTCACGGATAATCCAAATCTGCACTAAGAAATAGGGATTCCTATTTATGATTTCAAAGTCATCCCCCTCCCGTTCACGGGGGTGATGTAGGTGGGGTCGAGCATTATGTTAGCGATGTCCCTTTTCGAGGTGAACAACGTTTATTACCACTTCTTTCAATACGATGTGTATGTATTCCGCCAAGTATTCCGACAAACGGATATATATACGGGGATATATATGTATTTATATAATAAGATATAAAAGTCTATGTTTTACAAGTGTAGACTGTATGGTCTGGATAGATTTTTTTATCTTTCATTGAATTTTCATATTGTTCACAGACTGTAACATCTTTTAAACTCTTTTCACAGCAGTTAAACCATAGAAGCATAGTCTTTTCCGCATTAATTTCTGACCACAAGGCGACTCTTGCAGCTGGAGTCAGATGTCTTTCTTAAACATGCCTTTTGAATTTTTCTGGTGAAACTTCCATAGAAACTATCGTACTCTAACACACACTTCTTTAGAAGTCATATACCAGATTTGATAGATTCAGCTTTAAAAATGTTTTAATATGACGAAATGTTCTCATAAAAATTGTCATCTCCTATTTCACCTCCTTAGTGGATGAATTTCCAAAACCACTGAAACCTGTATTTTTTATTTCCTAGCGAGAGCTCAAATACCAAGTTGCAGAGATATAGCTTTAAAATGCTTTAGTAGTAGTTTAATAATTACATATTTTGAAAATAAACTTTCAGCTACTATTTTACACCCCTTAGTGGTTGAATTTCCAAAAATGCAGAAGCATGTATTTTTTTTTTAATTTCTGACCCAGAAACCAAATACCGGTGTTCATAGATCTACTTTCAGAGTTACGTTAATAGCGACGCATTTTCAAAAAAAATTTCATTCCCTACGTCTTCCCCATAGGGATGAAATGTCAAACAGTTTCTTACTAAACGATGCCGACAGTATGGGGTAACGCAGTCTCCAAATTTCAAGCTTCTATCCTTAGCGGTATTGACATTGCGACGATCAGTCAGTGAACCAGCCAGACCATATTTCGACTGCTTAGCGGTTGAATTTCCAAAAGCATTGCAACACAAAGTTTCTTATTTACAAAAGACAAGCCAGATTCAAATATTCATAGTGAAATATTTTCGTTAAAAGTTTCATCCTCTACTTCCGACCTTATGGATGGAATTTCCAAAAATACTGAAATACTTGCGGTATTTTTTGTATTTCTAACTGTGATGCCAAATACAAAATGTCATAGATTTGGCATTAAAACGCTTTCATAATGGAAGATTTTCATAAGACTTGTCATCCCTTGTTGAATCTCTTAGAGGGGGTTATTTTATTTCTGACTGAGAAACCAAATTCCAATTTCCGTAGTTCTAGCTTCAAAATTTGCCTTAATAACGACACACTTTCACAAAGCCTTTCACCCCTTATTTCACTCCCATAGGGTTGGAATATCCAAAAATAACCCCTTAAAAGGCGTTCCCAGTAGAAGACCAAAACCCTCTGCAGATTTCAAATGTCTATTTTTTAGTGATTTGGTCTGGGTGACGATGAGTCAGTGAGTGAATCAGTCAGTCAGGACTTTGACTTTTTATCTTACACAGGGTGATTCAGCTGCCCTACGATGAGTTTTATGCAACCGCAACACCATTAAATACCTCACACAAGATTTTCATATTCTCTCGCTCGTTACGTGCACACTATTAGTCCTACAGGAAAACGAGCACGATCTGTTTGTAGGAAATTTAATGTAGTTAAGTTTTGTACTTGGATACGTAGTTTGGGCGAATGATTCTACAAAAACGTAAAAAATTAACCTTCAGACGTATTTCTCTCGAATAACTCTGAATGACCCTGTTTCTTCTAAGAGACGTCGTACGCATTTTCTCTGGTGTTTCGGCAGACATTTTCAATTTCGTTTTTGTATTGTATAGATGGAGTCAGCCCAAACAATTACTGCTCGTCACATATATCATTCGAGGCCTTGTTCAATAATCTCCGTTTGTTTTCCATTACAAACAAAATTATTTTAAAATAGGAATTTTACGTGCTCATTCGATACAGTGCTCCCAAATTATCCGATATTCGTTCTATCGATGTGCATTCACAGCGTCAGTATAACAGGAAGAATGAACAGCTATTCAGCAGTAATTCAGTGGCACTACATGCTAGAAGTCAGTGCGGTCTAGGACAGTACTGTAGCTGCTGGAATGCTGGTTACTCTTCCAGTCTTACTGTCCTTCTTAATTCATGTCGATAAAACAAATATCGCACTCAACTAATCTGAGATCACTCTATCGAATGGGCACGTAAAATTTCGTCTGTACTGGGACACAAATTGACACTTTCCATTGACATCAGGCGTCGCATGAAAGTTGTAATGAGAACTATTTGTCAGAACTGACCCCAGCTACACAATCCAAAAACGAAATTGTAAACATCTGCAGGAATACCCAGAGAAAATCTGCCCGACGGCCCTTAGGATGATGATGATGATGTTTGGTTTGCAGGGCGCTCAACTGCGCGGTTATCAGCGCACGTACAAATTCCCAACCTTTGCTCAGTCCATCCTCGCCCCTTTGATGAATGATAATGAAATGATGGGGACAGTACAACACCCAGTCATCTCGAGGCAGGTGAAAATCCCTGACTCCGCCGGGAATCGAACCCGGTACCCCCTGCTCGGGAAGCGAGAACGCGACCGCGAGACCACGAGCTGCGGACACGACCCTTAGGACAGACACCGTGTGTATACAGGGTGTGTCAGGAGGGAAAGTACATTCCTTTGATGGATGATGGTGTTAGTGATTCTGAACAAAATACTTCATGTGGACATATGCCTTATTCCAAACGGATCCGAGATAGAAATTTACATTAAATCCATTCTATTCTAAAACTATTCGGAATAGGGCATACGTCAACTTGATGTTTTTTGTTCAGAATCATTAATACTATCACCTTTTAAAGTATTTTCCTTCCCTCCTGACCTACCCTGTATATACAGGGTATCCCACACAACTCTGCCACCTCATATCTTACCTAAATGAAACAAAATGTGAGAAATGAAATTGGCCAGGGATGCACCTTTGTCATGGTCTCACATAATGGGCATGTATGCGTAATCTATAGAGGTGAACGAATACCACTTTCAGCACAAGTCAGATTTTTTAAGTGGCATATGTACGTTTTTCTGTACGACAATGAAAACTAGTGGTACGATTAGCGACAGCAGACTTGGTTTCACTGTTATGAACTTCATACATTCCGAAATATTATACTATAAAGGTGGCAACGACGCCACGCTATGTGCCCTATAAGCAGGGAAAGGGTTTCTGCACTGTTCTGCAGTAAATAAACTTCTGACAATACGCAAGTTCTATCTACACCGTCCAGTTTAGAGATTAAGCATTCCTGTCCATTATGTGAGCCCCTGACATAGGCGCATCACTGGCCAGCAGCATTTTTCGCATTTTGTTTTGTTTTCGGAAACATATGAAATTGTAGACTTACGTGGTGTATAAAAGAATATACCAATTATAAACGGCCATGTCTATTTAATACTTAGCCATACCAAAAATCTGGAAAGTTGCACAGGTCACACAAATACTCAAGAAAGGAAATAGAAATAATCCGTTACATTACAGACCCAGATCACTAACATCGACTTGCAGTATTATTTTGGAACTTGTAATATGTTACAACATTAGGTAATATCTCCAAGATCTGTTGACACATAACCAGCAAGAATTAGGAAAATGCCGTCCTTGGGAAATGCATCAGGCTATATTTTTACACTAAATAATGAACGGTGCAGATAAGGGATCTCAGGTGAGTCCATGTTCCTACATTTTCAGAGTTTCTTGTTACCGTTCCTCACAAGCGGCTTCCGATCAAATTACGCGTAGTATCATCTGAATTGTGCGTATGGATTCACGATTTTCTGTCAGAAAGACAGATCGTGGTATTTGGCGGGAAGTGATACAGTGAAACCGAAGTTATACCAGAGACTTCCCAAGGGAGAAGCCTCTCTGCTATTCCTAATCTACGTAAACGATTTAGGAGAGAACCTGAACAGACCATTTGTTTGCTGATTATGCAGTCGTTTACCGCCTAGTAAACTTACCAGAATATCGAAACGAATTGCAAAATGATTTAGACAAGATACCTGCATTGTGAGAAATGTGTAAATTGACAGTGAACTACAAAATGTTTGAAAACCTCCATATGACTACTAAAGAGTTTCCATTAAATTTTGATTACGCGATAAGTCATAGAAATATAACGATCGCTGTTTCAACTAAGATACACAGTGATAACAGTTATGAAGAACTTAAACTGGAACCATCACAAAGATAGTGTTGTCCGGAAGATAAAACAAAGACTGAGTTTTATTGCATCCAATCTGCTAAAGAGACTGCCTACAAAACGCGCTTCCGTGTCTTCTTCTGGAATATTGTTGTGCAGTATGGAATACTTACCAGATAGGATTAACGGCGGACATTGCGAAAGTTGAAAGAAGGGCAGCTCGTTTTGTGTTATCACAAAATAGGCGTGACAGCGTTATGGAGATGAAACACAAGTTGCTGTGGCAATCATTAAAGCAAGATATCTTGACACGAAATTTCAATCCCCAACTATTTTCTCCGAATGCGAAAATCTTCTGAGTCCCACTTCCTCAGCGACGAATAGCCATTGTAATAAAGAAAGAGGAATCAGAGCTCGCATGGAAACATTTAGATGTTCCTTTTTCCACGTGCTTTTCGAGAGTGGAACTTCCGATGGCAGTCGGGAAGTGGTTTTGTGAGCCCTCTGCCAAAAGTAAGTGTGACTTGCAGAGTACTCAAATAGACGTAGGTATAGCGATAAAAATTACAGAGAATGTAACAGAAAATTCAGAATTTCGATCGACATGCAAAGCGCAGCGATATAAAAGGAAGTTCATAGTTCCAATCATTGCGTATACGCACTGAATCGGAAGCAGTCACCTGTGCGATGATGTGTAAATGAAAAGTCCTGCGTCAGACGTGAAAATTGCGATCGCGTTCAGAAGGCATTCTCCCCGCAGGAATTTAATAACTGCCGTTCTGTTATCACAGCTCAGATTTTTTCGGCGATGCAATCACCTCAAAATGCCAAAACATTCGCAAAGAGAGAGAGAGAGAGCTGTAAATGAAATCGTTCGGAACTCAATTACGCTAGGACAATCTTGGAAGCCACGGGTGAAGAAACGTTTGCTAATGTCACATTTTAAGCCGTAAACAACATTCCACAATTCGGAAGGTAAGATTACCCAGCACAACATTCAAATGCCTTGGTGTGTAACTGAACATCAGCGTGATTCACCGAAAGTTCGTTTGTTCTGCGCAGTGTTAATGCAAAAACCGTACGTTCAGTTTTTCTTCATCGAGCTAAATGTTTTAACAAACCCCTATCTAGACATATTTGAACACTGGTTGACGCTACAACTTGACACGTGTTCCATAGATTACATCTTTCAGCAAGATGGAGCACCCTCAATTCCTAACGACTGAATTTCTCTTTCTGAACATACTGACACCTGTGTTCTGCTTTTGGGCACTTAGATCTCCGTACTTGACACCCATGGATTCATTTTTATGGGGTTATGTAAAAGGCCTTGTGTACGAGTAGGTGCCATGTTTCCCAAAAACAGTTCCAAAATTGAAACTGTGCATTTGTAATGTACTCACGTCGGTGCTCCACATGTAATTCAGTGTGTGCGGCGTACAACGAACTATTGCTTAATGTCTGTGTGACCAACAGTAGTCATGTAGGATAACCACAATCTATGCAAAAAGAAAATTGATATTTCTTTTGGATTCACTGTAATTCTTAACCATCTATCGCGATGTGTTAAATATTCATGGCCTCTTCCAATCGTTTTATTCATTTCGTAGTGCCATGTAGAGAACCTAGAGGGAACTGTAAGAACAAAAACCAAGACGGAAGTCCTTGTTTCAGAAAGCGTGTAGCAGCGAAATGCATTCTTTATCCTTTACTGGTCAAGTTATCCAGGGAAGAATGGATGACGCAAACATAAGAAAGGTTCAGGAGTGAGATTAATATTCAGGACATCAACGATAAGATTCAATGATGATATTGCTGTCGTCAGTGACGAGGAATTACAGGACGTGTTGAATGGAATGAATAGTCTAATCGGCATAGAACATCGATCGAGAGCAAACTAAAATTAGTGAATATAATGACAAGGAGAGGAAATGAGACTTAGACGTAAATTTATCAAAGTCAGAGGTCAAGAAGGAGAGGAAGAAATTCTTCTACCTCGGAAGAAAAATAACACATGACGAACGAAACAAGGATGATATAAGAAGTAGCCTAGACAGGCAAAGAGCACACTAATAGTTGGTATACATCCAACAAAAAATTGAGGACTTTCGGTTCAAGTGCTACTCTGAGATGAAGAAATTGGTACAAAAGAGCACTTCGTGGGCGGCTAAAAGTCAAAAGACAGATGATCCCTCTAAAATCATCGACAAGATCATGAGTGTCTTCTGCAAGCCCCAGTTTTGTACTCCAATGTGAGCTCCTGTAGGCATTAATTAAAGGTGAACACCAAGCATTGCGCTCATGGTAAGGTAGAGATTCAAGACTGCCTGAGCATTTTATGGAATTTCGTTGTTGGAAGAAATAGAGAACACGCAATTTTGTGATATAGTTGTCTCTTCGATGGCTTTAAGTGAATCAGTATTTTGAAAAAACAAAATAAAAAAAAAACTCGCCAGATTTTTGAGGAGACAGTCCACGTGATACTATACGTCACCTGTTTTATTCAGACAGTTTCAGTTTGTACCTATGAAGCCGTTCCTAGATGAATGAAAGATCTTTAAACGGAAGCAAGAGAGTATACATAAGAACAGAAAACAAACATTATTATGCGGCTAACTTGGTTGGGGAATAAACCAGAAAACAGAAATATACACACCCCTTCGGCAGACATAAAGGCATAAAACGCCCGAGGCAACTAAAGCATTAAAATGAAATAACTCAGAAGAATCCTTTTTTATAAGAGCAACCTGCAAGTGATAATGTCGGACTTACTGATCTCCTGTTTTAGTAATCCTTGTAACATACTCATGGAAGAGCAAAGGCAAGCAAAACGACTCTTCACCATTACGAGTCTGAGTGAAGCAGAGTTTGCAAGTGAGGACACTACAAAGGCAAACACAATATCCAAACTTTCGTAGTCCTGTCTTCCTCAGTTGCGTGTAATATTAAGGTATATTGATAATTTTTACTTTATGGACCGTCTGACAGTAACTGAATAAAGCACAATTTTCGTGCCAATAAAACACAATTTTAGTGCCAGTAAAATTGTGTTTTATTCAGTTGCTGTCAGATGGTCCATAAAGTAAAAATTATCAATACACCGTAACAATATCCAAACGCAGACAGATTTCACAGACTGTCTGGCGATTATGTAGTGAGCACCAGACAACAGTCATTTCTGAGGCGTAGTGTAATGGAATTCGTAAACAAGTTACTGACCGCGTAACCTAAAGAAGTGAAGAAAACCGAGAGTAAGGAACGAATAGAGAAGAAAACAAATCGCACAAAGTAACAAGTGATCAAAACTGAAACAAAAAGTGAGCGGACACTTACGCTTCACCTCGAAGGCGTCCAGCAGGTAGAAGTGGTGCCTCATGTCGTCACCCGTCCAGACCTTGCCGGAGCCGCCACCCGGTCCCAGGAAGAGGCGCACCACGGCATTCATCTCCTTCTCGCTTCTGACCTTCAGTAGACAAGTGAACGGTTTGTGGTTGAGCCTGTGCTGGCGCGCAACCACGTTCACCTTGCCGGCATCCTCGATCTTCTGCACGTCGATTGCGTTATCGACGTGAATATCGAAGTCATCAAAATACGTCATGAGTTTGTCCATCTTGATGCTCTCAATCTTTACACCCGGTACCATCAGCTACAAAAGCAAGAACAGTTCCTCTTATTCTCTCGTTTACTAGACATCTTTTTATAGATTCAGAAGAACAGAATAGGTTACAAACTTACGTCCTCCTTGTGGTACGGCGGCAAAGTATTCTTGTACCCGTCCATTACCTTCCACATCCGCTTCAAGACTCTGTAGAACAGTGGGTCCCTCGTCATCGTTTCCGGAATCTCGAGAGCGGTTGGCGTCATCTGCAACAAGAACCCACGTCAGTCCATTCACACTTTGGGAATAAGAATCTTCATTGCCATTGTAATATACCGGTTAACTTACTCCATATTTGTGATATGGATCCATCAGATGCCCGAAAATGGTGAACAGCCCATAGTATACGGAACCATAGTATTTTCTATTCGGTGAATCTTCACCGCCTTTGAGCATGAGAGAAATCATTTTCATTGCGTTCTCTTCATTCAGTTGCTGGATTTGTACTTTATCCTAGTAATAAAAAGAAAACAGACCACATAAAACAGTTTTATTCGTGTTCCATCCAAATAGCAAAATGATGCAAACTAATTTACGGAAAATTGTAAATAATGTACCATAACGGCTGATTGTGAGCAGATAAAGTTACTTAATACCCTAGATCTTGATACGTTGCAAAATGTGTTACAGGACTGATCTCACTTGTCATTATCTCTCAGTCACTGAAGGGCCCATATTTTGAAATAGTTTAATATAATCGCCTTTGCATAATTTCTTTATCCCTCATTTTTAGCAATGGATGCTTCAGATTCCAATGTTTCTCTACTATTCCGGTGATCACCGAAGGTTGTTTATGAAAGGCACGGGGAACTTAATTCTACATCTCAGCAGGAATTTGAACTTCATAGGTTTAGGTTCGCCACGTCCGTGGCATTCGATAAACCTCACGTGACCTCTGTGTCGTGCAAAACGGTGAGCACCTAACGAACCTCAGCCTTCATTGGCTGGCTACGAATGGTTCGGCGAACTTGATTTCCTCAGATGCAGACTGGTATCCCTGTACGATCCTACTGCGCAAATTATTTTTTTGAACGCGAAATTTAAAAATTCAGTTTCTCTTTTGCTATCTTCTATTATCACACCAGACTGGTCTACGAGTGGATGAAATGGGGCCTGCGACTCCCTTATAGACTGAATGGCACCTTGCTCTAAATGTGGAATAATGTAAGTCAATGCCTTTGAGTAGGAAAAACAACCATGTAATGTTCGACTACAGTATTACTGCTATATTGCTTGCGCGGACACATCTATTAAATATCAAGGCAAAACGTTGCAAAGCTACTTGAAATGCAATAATCATGTAAGGTCGGCTGTAGGGAATGTGAGTGGTCGAGTTCGGTTTATTGGATCGATTGTATGTAAATGTAGCTCGTCTATAAAGGCTTGAGTACTGCTTGAGTGAGGAACATAATTACTGCCAAGAGCTGCTATAAAATTTCTTTCTAGAACAACGAGTTTCGGTCCATCATCGGGTTCATAGAAGCATTTACAACATCACACTAGACGATATAAAATCAGTAGTGTTCGATACATAAAATCCATGAATTTAACGCATAAAATTTAACGCATAAAGATATAGATTGTATCGTCTCTCACAAAATGTGCCAGTCAGTGCTATATCACGCTAGATCAACAGTTAGGATTCACGCTACAAAAGGAGGTATTCTGCACGATCACTGTGTACCAGTCGAATGAAAGATGTACGCAGACCCTTCTCACGAGCTGTTTGGTACAGGCTTCTAAAAATATCCTGCTCGAGTGTTTGAGATACCCACCAGGTCGGATTGAAAGGAAGACTAGAATTCAATTTTCCGTTGACAGTGGTGTCACTGAGATCGAGCACAAGCTCGGAATGTGGAAGAACGAGGAAGGAAATCGGGCGTGAACTTTCAAAGGAACCGTGCCGGCATTTGCCTCAAGCGATTGAGAGAAGTCACAGACAACCAAAATTTGGATGGCCGAACGCGGAGTTAAACCATCGTCCTCCCGGATGCGAGTCCAATGGGCTAGCCACTGCGCCACCTCGATGTGTAGGACGAATTAAAGAAAGACGTGGAAGCAATTCAGAGGTGTTCTCCTAGGTTTGTTATCTGTAGGTTCGATCAGCAAGAAAATATTACAGCAACGCTCCATCAACTCAAAAGGCAATCTTTTGTCGAAACGGTAATGAAAAATTTTAGAGCGCCGACGTTTGCGGCCGACTGCAGAACTATCACACTGCCACCAGGTTTCCTACCGGGCATAGGTATAATTTCACACTTAGAAAGCTAAGATTTTACTTGGAGGCATAATATCTTCGGACAGCTACATGAATGCGGCTTTCGAGGACCTCTCCTTGTCCTCTAAACGGTCCTTCCTATTCCTAAGTTATTTAATGCGGCTCGTTACAATTGACTGCTTCGAGGAAGAGTGTGGTGACTCTCAAAATAGTATTTTAAGCGTGATTGTCTTTAATTGTAGAACACGACCATAAAATGTCCATTGCAGTGTTTTTGTTTGTGGACAACGTTGCCGTCTTTTATTCCTCCACCAGCCTTTCAATAACAAAGACTCAGCTGCCGCTAATAAAAGAGTTTAGAGGAACAGGCGGGGAAGATATACACTCCTGGAAATAGAAAAAAGAACACATTGACACCGGTGTGTCAGACCTACCATACTTGCTCCGGACACTGCGAGAGGGCTGTACAAGCAATGATCACACGCACGGCACAGCGGACACACCAGGACCCGCGGTGTTGGCCGTCGAATGGCGCTAGCTGCGCAGCATTTGTGCACCGCCGCCGTCAGTGTCAGCCAGTTTGCCGTGGCATACGGAGCTCCATCGCAGCGTGGACGTGAACCGTATGTGCAGTTGACGGACTTTGAACGAGGGCGTATAGTGGGCATGCGGGAGGCCGGGTGGACGTACCGGCGAATTGCTCAACACGTGGGGCGTGAGGTCTCCACAGTACATCGATGTTGTCGCCAGTGGTCGGCGGAAGGTGCACGTGCCCGTCGACCTGGGACCGGACCGCAGCGACGCACGGATGCACGCCAAGACCGTAGGATCCTACGCAGTGCCGTAGGGGACCGCACCGCCACTTCCCAGCAAATTAGGGACACTGTTGCTCCTGGGGTATCGGCGAGGACCATTCGCAACCGTCTCCATGAAGCTGGGCTACGGTCCCGCACACCGTTAGGCCGTCTTCCGCTCACGCCCCAACATCGTGCAGCCCGCCTCCAGTGGTGTCGCGACAGGCGTGAATGGAGGGACGAATGGAGACGTGTCGTCTTCAGCGATGAGAGTCGCTTCTGCCTTGGTGCCAATGATGGTCGTATGCGTGTTTGGCGCCGTGCAGGTGAGCGCCACAATCAGGACTGCATACGACCGAGGCACACAGGGCCAACACCCGGCATCATGGTGTGGGGAGCGATCTCCTACACTGGCCGTACACCACTGGTGATCGTCGAGGGGACACTGAATAGTGCACGGTACATCCAAACCGTCATCGAACCCATCGTTCTACCATTCCTAGACCGGCAAGGGAACTTGCTGTTCCAACAGGACAATGCACGTCCGCATGTATCCCGTGCCACCCAACGTGCTCTAGAAGGTGTAAGTCAACTACCCTGGCCAGCAAGATCTCCGGATCTGTCCCCCATTGAGCATGTTTGGGACTGGATGAAGCGTCGTCTCACGCGGTCTGCACGTCCAGCACGAACGCTGGTCCAACTGAGGCGCCAGGTGGAAATGGCATGGCAAGCCGTTCCACAGGACTACATCCAGCATCTCTACGATCGTCTCCATGGGAGAATAGCAGCCTGCATTGCTGCGAAAGGTGGATATACACTGTACTAGTGCCGACATTGTGCATGCTCTGTTGCCTGTGTCTATGTGCCTGTGGTTCTGTCAGTGTGATCATGTGATGTATCTGACCCCAGGAATGTGTCAATAAAGTTTCCCCTTCCTGAGACAATGAATTCACGGTGTTCTTATTTCAATTTCCAGGAGTGTATTTTAATTCTTCATCATAGAAGTCTATTTGCGTCCTTTTAGCTGTTCGCGTCTGTTTTTAACTTTCCTGTGTCGAAGGTTAGGGATACTATCCCTAAATTAAAAGAAATGGCGATGTTTCTGTGTCCCACATTTCATCTTCAGTGTAACTTGTGATTCCAAAGGCCAGTGTAAGCAAAGTCCCTAAAAGCACCAAAGGTTTCAAAATGTATTATCCACATTTCGTGGGAAGCAGACCGAACATGCGTACTCCTGGTTGACAGAGTCTACGTACTACCTCGGCTTGACTTGTGGGTGCGCGGTGTATGGGTTTTCGAGATCCTCCTATTTAGAAGTGTTAAACGTGGTGCACCAGGAAGAAATTGGGTTGTCCACTGGGGCCTTCAGAGCCAGTTCTATACCAAGTCTCTGCACTGATGCTAGTGTAACATCAAATAGCCGACTGCCCACTGTGCGACGATCTTAGATCTTATAAGACAACATCCGCTCCACAGACGCCTGCATACCGTACCGTTCGTGTCCCACTAATGAGTAATGGAAAGCTTTTCTAATTATAGAGCCCTATATTATCTGCGTGCAAGTCTGCCTTTTAGAGAAGAGTGTGGCTGATATTAAAGTTATACATGACGTTTGAGCAGATTTCCATCTTCTGATGATGACCAGAATTACTTTAGATTTAACAGATTTTAAAAGAGAAATCACTCCAGATCTAACCTTTATATCTTTGGTTTATCACGTTTTAGATAGATATCATGGTTTCAAAATAGTGTATGCTAATAAGCGTAGGCACTACCTACCTGTTCCATCGGGTCCTCCGACCGTTCCATTAATCTTTGCCTTCCCGATGAAAACAGTCTGTTTATTGTAGAGCTACATGCCGTCCTCAGGACATTGGAGTAGACAAGGAGTCTTCAAAGCCAAAATTTTCTCATCTGCTACAATTCTCTTAGTGCGCTACCAGCATTAGAACAAATGTACCCAGTGGAGAGAAAGTCGCAAAGACGCTCCTTCTTCAACAGGATGGAAACATGTATCATTCTGCTTGGTTCCAAAACACTTGCGAATCTGAAGAAACGAGCAATCGGGCAAAGCAGCAAAGGGGTCCTAAGGGGAACATAACGTGGTGCAATGCGCCACTCCCTGCAAGCTGCTGAATCGGAAAGCCACGCACCTCTGAGTGGAGGAATAGTTGGCAGCTAGGAAAAATAAACTTCTGTCGGTGAAACAATGTGTCCGGTGAGGGCGTACTTCGTAACAACCTCTGGCGAGGTGATGTAACTCTTACCCGCCTCTTAATATGACACAGTCCACTAACACTTTGATTAATACTCCGGCCACACGACCTTTCAGTCTGTGATGTCTGTGACGCACTGATCTCTATAGACCACATTTTAACAGAGCAAAATTTAAGTAGTGAGTTCTATTTCATTGAATGACGAGGCAGATATGGTAAGGCATTTAAAGTTTTGTGCAGTCTGCACTCCAATCTTACGTTAGAGAAGTTGGTTTGTTGACTGGTCCTTTTATTTCGAAGATCAGTGTGACATTCTTTTCGGTTTGATTAGCTGCGACTGAGAGTAATTGAGTAACACTGTACTGCGGCAGCCAGATGCTACGTAGAAATACTGTACAGATGTAGCAATAAGATGTGTTATTTCATTCTCGAACGTTTAGAAATACAGTGCGTACACTTAGCATGAGGCGTCCCAAAAAGAACAATCTTTCGTCTGCTGTATCTCCCTTGAGATTACGGTCAGGAATCTCGTTTAGAAATACAGTGCGTACACTTAGCATGAGGCGTCCCAAAAAGAACAATCTTTCGTCTGCTGTATATCCCTTGCGATTACGGTCAGGAATCTCGTCTCATAGTTGTTGTTGCTCTTCTTTAAAGAAAGAGCTCCATTGCCTTAAAAAATAATTAACAAACTCTGTAGGTTCCTGTCCTTTCACACTGAACAACACGTAATAAAGCCAGCTACACACAGAGAACACGAGACAAAAGTTAGGTGTCCGTGGAATGCGATCCAGGAGGTCGTACACTATTAGATGGCTATTTATTTGCCCAGTTCTTCAAAATGCACTAACGGCAATAAAAATTGCAAAACTAAAAAATAATTAATGTAGAGTAACGAAATTTCTGGAATAAATTCGTCTAGGTTACATATTTAAGTGATCAAATTGCAAGATCACAGATTAATGTAAGCGTGAGATTAGCCACTGCAAACGCGAAATGCTGTTACATTAAGAACCGGTGTAACCACCAGAATGTTAAATGCGTGCATGCAGATCTGTACGGATTTTCTTGTACAGGTGCCGGATGTCAGTTTGTGGGATGGAGTTCGAAGGCTGTTGCACTTGGCCGGTCAATAAGGGGACGGTTAATGCTAGTTGTGGATGACTCTGGATTTGTCGTCCAATGATGTCCCATATCAGACAGATCTGGTGATCGAGCAGCCAAAGGTAACATGTCGACACTCCGTAGAGCATATTGGGTTACAACAACGGTATGTTGACGAGCGCTATCCTGTTGGAAGACAGCCCCTAGAATGTTGTTGATGAATGGCAGCACGACAGGCCCACTCACAGACTGACGTAAGTTTTGCCGTCAGGGTGCCTGGAATAACTACGAGGGTGCTCCTGCTGTCATAAGAAATCTCACCCCAGATAATAACTTAAGTTGTAGGTCCATTGTGTCTATCACTCAGACAGTTTGGTTGCAAGCCCTCAGTTGGCATCCTCCTAAACAACACACGGCCATCACTGGCACCGAGGTGGAAACGGCTTTCATCAGAAAACACAACAGACCTCCACCCTGCATTCCAATGAGCTACCGCTTGACTCCACAAAAGTCGCAGATGGCAGTGGTTTGGGGTCAGTGACATGCACGCAACTTAGCGTCTGCCTCGGAGCTGTCATTGAAGTAACCAATTTGTAACAGTTCCTTGAGTCACTGTGGTGCCAACTGCTGCTCAAATTACAGCTGCAGATGTAGTGCGATGGAACACAGCCTTACGCCGAACACGACGCTCTTTCATCTTGGTAGTGACACGTGGCCGCCTGGAGCACGGTCTTCCTGCAACCGTACATTTTCGTGATCACCGCAGCCAGCAGTCATGTACACTAGCCACATTCCTGTCAACTCTTTCTGCAGTATCGCAGAAGGAACAAACAGCTTCTCGTAGCCCTACTACACGACCTCGTCCAAAATCAGTGAGGTGGTGATAATGGCGTCTTTATCACTTTATAAGCCTTTCTTGACTAACATCAACACACAACGTCAAACGTGAAAAGTAACGAACGCTGACTACCTTGAAGCACGAATTTAAAGCAAACCTGATTCGCATCCTCATAGTGACGCTGCTAGCGCCACTCTTAAGCGACTGGCGCGAAATTTAAATGGACATCATCTTTCAGATGTACAAACACGCCTACCAACTTTTATTTATGTCGCACAACTTCTGCTTGTAGCTGTGATTTTTTTTTTCATCGGTGTAATATTTTGTGCAGCACTGGTAATTAATACCAGGTGTTCGCCATATGCAGCAGTGTGAATTATATAATTTATTTTCGTCACTATCCTATTCCAGATATTAATATTCATTATTCATGTGTTGTTAAGAAGCCTCTCAGCGCCAAAAAATTGGACGTAGTCCATGTAACACACTGATTTATGTAACTCGCTACTGCTGCTGCTGGGTACTTACGTCCAGGTAAATAGACATGGCGACGCCGTCGCGAATCCTCCTCTCCCAGTCCATGAGGTCTTCCATGGACAACACGTCAGTACTTCTGGGCTTGAGACCCTCCGGGCGGGCCGGGAACTCGTGTCCACTTTGGTGCCTGATCTCCGGATCGTAACCCTGCAACAAGAACCATATCAATCTGATTCATCACTCTGGAGGAGCTGTTACGTATTTACTTCATGCAGGACTTGTTAATCACCTCAACGGGCTCCCACAGTTCTACCGGCCACACGGGTGGCATGCCTCGGGAGTATCTCTCCATGTCGTAGCGAGCCAGAAGGTTCCGGATCAGGATGTAGAAGAGCCGGCCCCGGTGCTGCAGCATGGGCTGGGAGCTCTCCGTGGTGCTCACCCAGAAGGGGAACTTGTATCCGAAGAAAGCCCAGTATGCAGCGAGCCCAACGTCTTCCCGGAAGTATGACAGCACGGATTCCGTGTCTCGCGCCTCCATCCAGCCCGTGTAGTTGGCTTCGATGATGTACGGGGCACCCTCTTTAGTATCCAGGCCTGTGTGCATGAGACAGATTTCAAATTAAAAAGTGTTTATAATTTCACTTAGCAATATTCTTTGTAACGATAGGTACACAAGTAAGGCACGGTAAGCAGTAAGAAGAAAAACGGAATGTAATAGCAAGCCTCAGAATTTGTATGACTTTGTGACATTCTGTCTGAGCTGTTTAGCATACATCTGAGATGCTACAGATCCTATCCTCGATGACCTTCAGGGATGGAAAGGTCCCGATACGATCATGTATTTCAAAAGAAACGAGGCTGCACTGCGAATAACGCCTTATTGAGTGAAAATTACTAGTTCTGGCGCAATTAAAGGTGAAAATTTGGACACCGAACCTCATAAGAACTTATTAATGATGTAATCTATCAAACTATGAAAGGTAACTAATGGTCACTATAACAAACTAGTTTATTGCGAAACAAATTATTTGTCCACTGAATCAAAGATACTACCATTCAACAATTGGAGAAGGCATTGCATATACCAACTATAGCCTTGGCACAGAAGGGTGGCGACATAATAGTACAGTAAGAACCTGTGTCATGAACATGGCGAATGACAGTGAAAAATCTGAGTGATTTAAAGAAAAGCCTTGGCAAAGCACGAACAACAATCAATAATATCATCTAATCACACTATGGTTGCAATTAGCCGGCTGTGAAAATTATATATGCAGAATGAAAGCCTGGTTACAATTAAGTGACGTCACACTCACCTCACCTTAATGGATGGAATCAGTGACAGCCCATGCTTTCCATTCTTAAGTTGCGCAAGGGCGGAAGACGGCTGTGGTACTAGCTGAAAAGTCTAAGTTCAGCTCAGCCTCTGTATTCTGCTCAAAGTCGAAGACAACCCGATCTACAGCTTTAAGACCTAGCGCGCTGCCTCAAGCCGTGAAACCAGTGTCCTCTGCGGCAGTCCCGAAGCATTTGTGTCCAAACTCTACGAAACGTAACTGGTTCTGCCAACATCAGAATCTCGCCGGCTAAGTGCAACAGACCTTGTGAGTTTTAACGATAATTTAATAAACAAGTTTAACAATTTTCTACTCTTGTGAAATTTGGTGGGGTTAAGCAATAAGGACCGATGTAAGAGACGGCCTGATGCCCATAATCTGATCACGTTAAATACATAAATAAATAAACGATCAAGCGGTCGTCGATATTGCGCGTGACGTCAAAATGACGTCACGCTTGCGGTAAATGTTGCCACTGTTGAGGCGCATCTGTTCGCTGACACTGAGCAGCATAGCGCAGTGGTTAGCATACTTGACTGGGATGCGGGAGCCCGACGGTTCAAATCTGCATCCGGCCACCCTCATTTAGCTTTTCCGTGATTTCCCTAAAAATGCCGGGCTGGTTCCTTCGAAAGGGCACGGCCGCTATCCTTCTCCATAATTCCCTAGTCCGAGCTGCTGCTCCGTCTCTAACGACCATGTTGTCGACGGCACACTAATCGCCTCCTCCTCCTCCTCCTCCTCCTCCTCCTCCTTTTTTCGTTGATAGGCAAGGGAAGCCTCTCTGACAGTTGAAAGACGTGCGTTATTTCGCAAACTTTTCATACTTCTATAATATTTAATCCTTTGATCGTATCTTTATCATTTTCTTTATCTGGCAATGTCTCTGATACGTGAAAGAGGATAGGACCTGTTATATTGTTAGAGGAGGCCGAAATGCACGCTATAAGCTCACGCAGGATCGCGTGAGGTCTGAAACAGGATACGTAATGAATGCTATAAAGAAAAGTACGTAGCTTCTGGAATACTTAACTTTAATCCATCATTTGTATACATCGTTCTTGATGAGACATGCTTCATACGATAACTATCAATTGCTATGGCGCCTTGCTAGGTCGTAGCCATTTACTTAGCTGAAGGCTATTCTAACTATCTGCTCTGCAAATGAGCGAGGCTTCGTCAGTGTGCATCGTTAGCTAAGTCGTCCGTACAACTGGGGCGAGTGCTAGTCCGTCTCTCGAGACCTCCCGTGTGGTGGCGCTCGGTCTGCGATCACTGACAGTGGCGACACGCGGGTCCGACCTGTACTAATGGACCGCGGCCGATTTAAAGCTACCACCTAGCAAGTGTGGTGTCTGGCGGTGACACCACAGGAACAAGGCATTTATTTTCTTAAAAACTGCAGTCCCTCTGAAGTAGCCAAAATGGAGTCCTTTTCTTCGCCGAGACCATTTAGCTTGACAGTGTGGCTTGTTTGTAGGGGCCGAAGAAGTCCCCTTACTTACACTGATAAGCCAAAACATTATGACCACTGCGACCTCGACACTGGATGACGCTTGGTGACGTTGCGGGCACGTTACGTGATAACAAAAGTATGTAAGCGAAGCACACACGTACGAGAGGTCACCATAGCGAAGATACAGGCTGCATATGGGAAAATCCGTTGAGATAAGCGCAGGGCCTGTGAACGAATATTTCTAAAACGGCGAATCCGATCAAATGTTTAATGCTACTGTTCTGAGCATCTACGGAAAGACGTAGGACAGTGAAACTACCGCCGGCCGCGGTGGTCTCGCGGTTCTAGGCGCGCAGTCCGGAACTCGACTCCTGCCTCGGGCATGGATGTGTGTGATGTCCTTAGGTTAGTTAGGTTTAAGTAGTTCTAAGTTCTAGGGGACTTATGACCACAGCAGTTGAGTCCCATAGTGCTCAGAGCCATTTGAATCTTTTTTTTTTTTTTTTTAACTATCACTAGGCGCTACCTGGAAGGACGTCCACGACTCTTCACAGGAAGTGGGGTTCGGGAGCCTGTCTGTTGTAAAGTAGGACAGATGGTGATCTGTGACATCTCTGCCAAAAGAACACGATGGCGGTGCACGCAGAAGTGTTTCAGAGCACAACCTTCATCGTACGAGCTCCACAGAAGACCATCCCTACGTGTCCACATGTTGACCCATCGACATCGTCAGTTAGGATTGCAGTGGGCAAGGGACCATTCGGATTCGATCATCGATCAATGGAAACATGTCGGCTCTTCGTGTGAATCATATTTGTGCTAGAATAGGTCGATTGTCGTCTCCACAAACATTCTCATCGAGGTGAACGGCGGCTCAGAACGTGCCTCGCGCCACGGGCACAGGCTGGTGGGAGCAGTCTTATGGAATGGGAGGCATCCTCCTGCGCTTTCATGGGACCTGCGGTGGCAACTGAAGACACGCAGACAGCTGCGAATCACCTGCTTCCCTTCACGCTTGATTTCTTCCCCGACGGCGGTGTCATCTTTCAGCAGTACAATTCTCCGTGTCTCGGAGCCAGAACTGCGCTACAGTGGTTTGAGGATCATTCTGGTGAACTCACGTTGATGTATCGGTGGCCAAATTCACCTGATGCAAATCCTATCAAACCAATCTAGGTCCCCATGACAGTATACACAAATCATCAGCCCATTATTTACGCGAGTTACGTGACATGTGCGTAGTCATCTAATACCACATACTTCCACAAACCTACCAAAAAATTGTCGGATCCCTGATAAGCAGAATCAGTGATGTATTTCTTTCCAAAGACGGACAAAGAAACTATTAAGCAGGTGGTCATAACTTTTTGGGTCATAGTGCATTCTTCGAGGTTTAAACATAGCCTCTATTGCATGTTTCGTGACGCAAAGAGATTCCTCTCCCTACATTTTGGTGAATCACGAGCCATCTTACTGCATTCGGGTTACATGTCAGAACAGCTCAAAGTTGACGCGGCAATTTGGCGTGGCGTCATTAACTACAATGGCGAGCGGCACTTTTCGCCCCCATGAAGCCCGGCCTCCACTTTGAACAGGGGAGAGAAGATGACTTCGGTAGAGGAGCAGTAGTTCTGCAGTAGATGAGTAAGCGAACACAGAATTACACGAAGTCGTGATTCTGCATTAAGTTATAGATTTGAAAGCATCAGCGCTTTCTTGTTCATCTACTTATTCTTACCTCCATTTTTCTTTATCCTTTTGTGTCTGAAATTCATTGAACGTTGATCTGTGTTGGACTCAGCACCCGAGTTTTTCTCCGTTACTTAGCTCTCACGTACGTGGAGACATTTGATAACCACGTTAAGTAAATTCATCGGCTTTCCATGCATTTGTTTAGCCTTCGGCGAGTCTTATACTGGTTACAGTATTTCGTAAGTGAAGTGCATATTTTTGAAACTGATAATTTTCGTGGCACATGACCTTGTTGCTTTGTCACTGATCTTAAGACCACGTGGAACACTTGATAACCGCGTTAATTAAATTCATCCCATTCATCCGATTCAGTATTTCGCGAGTGAAATTAGTATTTCTACAACGGTCAGATTTTGTGAGACATGTTTTTGCTTTTTTCCTGACTCTAGGACCAAGTGGCGAGCGATTAGCTGGAGCATATCTTAACAGAACTGTAATTATACGTGACTGAGGGATCCACCATGTGGACGGTAGTAAGCTACAGATCATGTGATAAATGCTCCAGTGATTTACCTAACATACGGAGGGGATCCTCCTTTGTCCTTTTCCTCACCTGTAGCGAATTATTTCCCCGCCTATCTATCCTCAGTGGTGCCTGCTTGGTAACCCTCTCCCATTTCTTTGTAACCACTAACGTAATTTTCTCGTAGTAACGGTCATGTTCCGCCATTCTCTCCTTTTTCGCAGTCGTCACATTATTGAGAGACTTGACTACTGAAATAAGTGTTCACACAGATATAATGTTAACATATGGTAGACTAATCATGTTTCGGTTGCAATCCATACTTAGTTTTCCTGCAATAATCTAAAACTACACATTTCTTCTTTTAATAACATACAACGCAAAAACAATGTTGATGAAACGCATGAAATAGCAAAGAAGCTGTAATGCCCACCGTAAGGGAACAAATAAATTCATATCATTAACGTGTGGTTTTCGTACGGTCGTCACGGATCACGCGTTGGCTTCATGCTGCTGTTGCTAAATTAATTGAAGATAGAACTCAACACATCGCTCTTAACGGATCAAAATCGACAGATGTATAGGTAACTTCCGCAGTACCCCAAGGAAGTGTGATACGAACGTTACTATTTACAATATATATATATATATATATATATATATATATATATGATCTAGTAGAAAGCGTCTGATGCTCTTTAGGGCTGTTCGCAAATGATGTGGTCGTCTGTAACAAAGTAGCAACGCCAGAAGACAGTAAAGATTTGCAAAATGACCTCCAAAGAACTGATGAATGGTGCCATCTCTGAGAGTTGACCCTGAAAGTAAATAAATGTAAAATACTGCGCATACATAGGAAATGTAATCTTCTACTGTACAGCTACACTACTGATGTCAAACCACTGGAAACAGTACCTACCGTAAAATATCTAGGAGTAATTATCCAGAGCGACTTGAAGTGGAGTGAACACGTGAAAGAAATAGTGGGAAAAGCAGATACCAGACTCAGATTTATAGGAAGAATCTTAAGGAAATGTAACTCGTCCACGAAGGAAGTGGTTTATAAGGTGATTGTTCGACCGGTTCTTGAGTATTGTCCATCTATCTGTGATCCCTACCAGGTAGGACTGATAAAAGAGATACAGAAGATCCAACGAACAGCGGCGGGTAGACAGCGGGAGAGCGTTACGGAGGCGCTCAAAAAACTCCAGTGGCGGACGTTGCAACACGTTGTGCATTACGGAGAGAGTTACTATTGAAATTTCGAGAGAGCTCTTCCCGAGAAGCGTCGGACAACATATTACTTCCCCTCAGATACGTTTTGCGTAATGACCACGAGGAGAAAATTTAAAAAGTTGGAACCAATACAGAGGTTTATCGACAAACATTTTTTCCACGCGTTATTTGTGAGTGGAATAGCGGTGGACGGCTCAGTTAGTGGTGCAAAAGTGCCCTCCGCCACACAGGATTAGGTGATTTGCGGAGTATGATGTAGATGTAGATGAAAAGTTAGAGGTCAGGGATTTCGATTCAAGGCCCGTTTCGACCATAGCAAGTACGAAAGACTAGCCAAATATTGTTCCTTCTAGTAAAGGAACTACCGTGTCTTATTCCTAGACGCGGAATAAAACTCTACTTGATGTGGTGAAAGAGTATGCCTGCTTTTGGACGGTTATAATTATACATTTATTCCTTGAGATCTTTGTATGAAGGCGGTCTTCCTCATCCGCCCCCTGAATGTCGACACTTATAACGAAAACTTATTGTCAAACATAACCTTTCCCTGATGCTTTGTTGAATTACGAATCCTGAAAAAATCCTACTTCGCAGGCCCAGCCTGAGGTGGGCCATACATCGACCGTGTAAATGCTGTCTTCCTGGACCCAAGTTACGTGACATACGATTCTGCGGAGCTGAGCGAACAATGCATCGCCCGTCCTAATACTTGCGAGGCTGATTTTATTCCTGGAGTGTAAGTGACATCGGCGCAGTAACTACAGTGGCAGCTGGAACCAACAACTGCTAGCAACAGGTGTGCATTCCACCAAGCAGTGGAGAGCAGGCAGTGTTAAGTAGTGAACGGGCCGCCGTAGTATGCCAACGTTGGTGTATCACAAATCGCAAAGGAGGAACATATGTAAATTAAGTGTTCGAGAAACTCTCTAGATTGCTTCGAAGAAGAGATAAGTGTGTGCAAAGTTTGTTCCGCACACCTTGCATCCCGAACGAAATCAACGACGTGTGGACGCCTGCCGAGACTGAATTGCAATGCAAAAAGCGGACAGTTCTTCTCTGGAACCTACCACTAAAAAACAAAGTGCAGAAAATCAGATGAATGGTGAACGACTTGAAGACATGACTAACATTCAGACCAACGCAATGCGCTAGTCGAGCAACGTTCCAAAGAAGGACTTCTCTGGCAAGCTCACATGGCTGTATGAATATTCCGTGTCATGTTCTGAAGTGCAGGGTTGGGTTGGGGGAAACTATATAGAACACTTTCAACATGAAAACAACAATCTGCCTCACTGATAACATGAATTAATAGAATCTCCAAACTTTTCGGACTGACAGGGTAGGCCTGCCCTCTCGAGCGCTAGTCGCATGGGACCATTGAGATCGTCCCCCTGTGGAATTCCTGCAAGTGGTGGTAGACGGTATTCTTTTTATATGAGGCGTAATATGAACTTCTCACAACCAACCAACATTCAAATGCGATTTCCGCATAAGAACCCACAGAGTAACGTTTAGACAAAATGTAGATGGCGTTTTTCTTACCAGCTTCTGCTGAGATGCCGATAGTTCACATATCCAAGAATGTAGCACTTTTCACGCCGATTTGGAGATTGTTTCATGCCAACTTCATGGTGTTACAATTTTATTGACTGATCAGCGCAGATTGCCGGTGTGGCTAAGCTAATTGGCCTGTAAGACCCAGAGATGTACTGCAGCGGAGTGGACTCACCTCTGAGATGGGCGTCGTAGGCCATTTGCATGACGTCACTGGTGACGAAGTACTCGGGGAAGACCTCGTAGGGCGGCGGCAGCATCATGTGGTGCGTGTCCTCGCGGTGCAGCAGGACGGTGTACAGCGCGTGCGCGAACATCCTCTCGTTCATGTGGTAGCGCATCCACACCGCCATCTGCAGCACGTGCAACAAGAGATCGCTAACGACGCTGCTAGCGGTACTCATCGGCACCCTCCTGACACTCTAATAGCCAGCTGACAGAAGGTATTAAGCACTGTCACTTGGAGCTCGTTCGGGATCCACAGAACAAGTTACCGTGGCACTACCAGTCGCTCTATGACAGATGCAAGTGTAGCGGAGTAATCCTCACACTAAGCGGCTACCATAGCAGAATCTTGTCCGAAGTTTCCACGCAAAGCGCTAATAAATTCTGGTCATAGGCGGATGATGACAGTGACAACGGAGTTAGTGTCCTGACACTGATTGCTGACACAGGAACTGAAATTGAGGGCAGCAGAGTGAAATCAAAAATACCGAAATCCGTTTTCAAGTGCTCCATTGCTAAGGAAGATGCAGTACTGTACCAGTTTACTTCTCTCTAAAATTAAACGACTCTCAAAGGCCCTAAAGGATTCTGTCATATTATATACACAATTTGCAGCAGAGCTCGCTCATATTTTAAGAACAGTTCGTACTCATCTAGAAAAGAAATCTGTATGGTGCGAAAACTGGCAATTAACCCTAAATAATGAAAAGTGAGAGTTCATCCATAAAAGTGCTAAAACGAATCAGTTAAACTTCTGTTACACGATAAATCAATCGAATCCAAACGCCGTAAATTCAACTAAATACCTAAGAATTACAATTATAAACTACTTAAATTGGACAGAACACGTAGAAAATGTGGTGGGGAAGCGGATCAAAGACTGCGATTTATTATGACAGCATTCAGAAGATGCAACAGATCTACTGCGGAGACCGCTGAGGTCATCGGTCCCCAAGCCTATACACTATTTAATCTAACTTAAACTAACTTAAGCTATGCTTTCTTAAGCTATGGTTCCTCCCGAGGGAGGACTCAAACCTCCGACGGGGGGAGCCGCACGGACCGTGACAAGGCGCCCTAGACCACGCGGCTACCCCGCGCGGTAACACTTAGAAGATGCAACAGATCTATAGAAGAGACTGCCTACACTACTCTTCTACGTCCTCTTCTGGAGTACTGCTGTGCGGTGTCGGATCCTTACCAGATACAATTGACGGAGTACATCAGGAATTTCAGAGAAGAGTAGCACGTTTTGCACCGTCGATAAGTAGGGGAGAGAGTGTCACGGACATGATAGAGGGTTTGGGGTGGACATCATTGAAACAAAGGTGTTTCTCGTTGAGGTGGATCTTCCTACGAAATTTCAATCACCAACTTTCTCCTCCAAATGCGTAAATATTTTGTTAACGGCGACCTATATAGGGAGAAACGATCATCATAATAAAATGAAGGAAATCTGAGTTCGCATGGGAAGATATGGATGTTCGTTTTTCCCGCGCGCTGTTCGAGAGTGGAATAATAGAGAATTATTGTGAAGGTGGTTCGATGAATTCTCTGCCAGGCACTTAAGTGTGATTTGCAGAGTATCGATGTAGATGTAGATGAGGAAGGATAACAGAAGTCATCCATAAAATTACCGTCCACACTCTTTGACGTCCATCTGTAGTAGAGCCATAGACAATTTTCAGAGCTCAAAACAAATGAGGAATTTCCGATTGAATGAACTTCTGGACAACAACAATCACAGACCTCTAAACCATCGATCATGCGAAATGCAACTTGTGCACTTCTCACTCCCCACTGTGGAGACCATGGATCACTGAAAACAGGTAGACGCTGTATTTCTTGAGTTCCGAAGATCATTTGCATTGGTACCACACCAACGTTTACTAAGTGCAGATATATAGGGTATCGGACAAAATTTGTGACTGGGTTAAGGATTTGTTGATGGGGAGGAAGCAGCCTGTTATGTTGGAGCGAGAGTCAACGACAAATGCTGAAGTAACTTTAGGCGTGGCCCAGGGAAGTGTGTTAGGAGCCTTGTTGCTCAAGTTGGATATTAATGGCTTGGCACACAATATTAAAAGTAATCAGACTTCTCGTAGATGACGCAGGTATCTACAATGGAGTATTATCTGATAAAAAGCTGCAGATATAATCTAGATAAGATTTTAAATTTATGCAAAGATTGTAAACTTGTTTTAAATATAGAGAAATGTAAATTTATGCTCTTCACGAAACGAAAAAAAATGCAGTGTGCTGTAAGTATAAAATGAATTTTTCACATCTAAAATTATTCAACTCACACAGATACCTGAGTGTGACAGTTTCTAGGGCTATTAAATGGAATGAACACACAGGCTCACTCATAGGTGATACATTATCCACTGCAGCAAATAAGTGTGTAGTACTTATTTGACATAAAAAGCTGGGATTGCATGGCAGTTCCATCATGGTCGTAGCGATTAGATAATAGTGAATAGCTTGGAATTTGATTTATGATACAGCTAGGTAACATTTGGAGTGTCAGTGAACAGTGTACGTAGAATAATTATAAGAGCTTATCGTCAAATTGTGAGTTACTTTATTTTGCTTAATACAGTTATGAAACAATTCTTGGCTTCACTGGGCTCAATTTCATAAACGTCTGTAACGATCTCATGTTTTCCCAATTGACAATAAGGCAACACTTCATTAATTATTATGAGTACTTCCTCTTCTTTCGTCATGGTCAAGGCCATAGGTCTGTTCTGCCTTTTAAAGTATCCAGCCATTTCTGGTTGGTTTTCCTATGGCTCTTGTCCTAAAGACTTAAAATTATGGCTTGTTTTGGTTTACTCTTTGTAGATGTTCTAAATAGCTTTGACGATTGGACATCATCTTCTCATTTATAGCATACAAGATTTCTTTTTTGTCGCTTGCATTCTACTTTCTTGTTTTTTAGTAATTGTCCACATTTCACTTCCAAATAGCAAAGAGAGAGTGGCCATTGCCTTGTAAAACAGGACTTTTATCTCTTTCCTCACTTTATTTCTCAATGTTCTATTGATTGTTCCATAAATCATTTGATATATTTGCCATTTCTTGACAAGTTCACTCTGGTTGTTGTTGTGGTCTTCAGTCCAAAGACTGGTTTGATGCAGTACTCCATGCTACTCTATCCTTTGCAAGCCTCTTCATCTCCGAGTAACTACTGCAACCTACATCCTTCTGAATCTGCTTAGTGTATTCATCTCTTGCTCACCCTCTACGATTTTTACCTTACACGCTTCCTTCCAATACTAAATTGCTGATCTCTTGATTCTTCAGAAGGTTTCCTACCAACCGATCCCTTCTTATAGTCAAGTTGTGCCACAAATTTATCTTCTTCCCAGTTCTATTCAGTACCTCATAATTAGTTACGTCATCTACCCAACTAATCTTCAGCATTCTTCTGTAGCACCACGTTTCGAAAGCTTATCGTCCATGTTTCACTTCCATATATAGCTACACTCCATACAAATACTTTCAGAAACGACTTCCAAACACTTAAATCTATTCTAGGTATTAACAAATTTCTCTTCCTCAGAAACGGTTTCCTTGCCACTGCCAGTCTACGTCTTATATCTTCTCTACTCCGGCCGTCATGAGTTACTTTGCTGCCCAAATAGAAAAATTCATCTACTAATTTAAGTGTCTCATTCCCATCTGATTCTCTCAGCATCACCTGATTTGATTAGACTACTTTCAATTACCCTCGTTTTGCTTTTGTTGATGTTCATATTACATCCCCCTATCAAGACACTGTCCATTCCGTTCAACCGTTCTTCCAGGTCCTTTGCTGTCTCTGACAAAATTAGAGTGTCATCGGCACACCTCAAAGTTTTTCTATCTTCTCCACTGATTTTAATTCCTAATCCAAATTTTTCTTTTGTTTCCTTTACTACTTGCTCAATATACAAACTGAACGACATCGGGGATGCGCTACAAACCTGTTTCACTCCTTTCTCAACCACTGAATCCCTTTCATGCCCCTCGACTCCTATAAATGCCGTCTGGTTTCTGTACAAATTGTAAATAGCCTTTCGCTCCCTGTATTTTATCTCTTCAGAATTTGAAAGAGAGTATTCAGTTAACATTGTCAAAAGCTTTCTCTAAGTTTACAAATGCTAGAAACGTAGATTTGCCTTTCCTTAATCTATCTCCTAAGATACGTCGTAGGGTCAGTATTGCCTCACGTGGTCCAATATTTCTACGGAATCCAAACTGATCTTGCACGTGGTCGGCTTCTACTACCTTTTCCATTCGTCTGCAAAGAATTCATGTTATTATTATGCAGCCGTGACTTATTAAACCGATAGTTCGGTAATTTTCGCACCTGTCAACATCTGTTTTCTTTGGGATTGGAATTTTTATGTTCTTCTTGAAGTCAGAGGGTATTTCGCCTATCTCATACATCTTGCTTACCAGGTGATAGAGTTTTGTCATAGCTGGCTCTCCCGAGGCTATCAGTAGTTTTGTCTAATCCCGGGGCCTAGTTTCGACTTAGGTCTCTCAGTGCTCTGTCAAATTCTTCACGCAGTATCATATCTCCCATCTTATCTTCATCTACATCCTCTTCCATTTCCATAATATTACCCTCAAGTACATCGCACTTGTATAGACCCACTATATACCCCTCCTACCTTTGGCCTTTCCCTTCTTTGCTTAGCACTCGTTTACCATCTGAGCTCTCGATATTCCCAAAGGTGGTTCTCTTTTCTCCAAAGGTCTCTTTAATTTTTCTGCAGGCGGCATCTGTCTTACCCCTAGTGATATATACTTCTACATCCTTACATTTGACCTCTACGTATGCATTCCTTTTCGCCTGCTTAATTTACTGCGTTTCTATATTTTCTCCTTTCATCAATTAAATTCAATATTTCTTCTGTTACCCATGGATTTCTGCTAGCCCTCGTCTTTTTACCTACTTGATCCTCTGCTGTCCTTACTATTCCATGTCTCAAAAGATATCCATTCTTCTTCTACAGTGTTCCTTTTACCTGTTCTTGTCAAATGTTCCCTAATGCTCCATCTGAAACTCTCTACAACCTGTAGTTTTTTCAGTTTATCCCAGTCCCATCTTGTTAAATCCCTACCTTTCTGCAGTTTCTTCAGTTTTAATCTACAGTTCATAACCAATAAATTCATGTCGGAGTCCACCTCTGCCCCTGGAAACGTCTTACAATTTTAAATCTTATTCCTAAATCTCTGTCTTACCATTATTTAATCGATGTGAAACATTCCGGTGTCTCCGAGTCTTGATTGATTGATTCTTAAACCAAGTGTTGGCGATGATTAAGTTATGCTGTGTGCAAAATTATCTCGGCTGCTTCACTTTCATTCTATACACCCCCCCGTTCATATTCACCGACTAGTTTTTCTTCTTTTACTTTACCTACCGTCTTTTATCTCATCATACAGTTCTTCAATCTCTTCATCGTCTGCGGAGCTAGTTGACATATAATATTGTACAACTGGTGATGGTAGCTTATAGTATTTCCAAGGTAACTGAAATGACTAATTTGTTCAATTGTTTTATTTCCCATTATGGTCTTAATTCTCAGCGCTATTGGCCCTTTGAAAGCCATCACTCCTGTTTTTCGAATGGACATTTTCATGTTATAGACTTTACAAATTTGTTTCAGTTTATAGATGGATCTCGCTATCCTGAACAACTGCAAGGTCGCCTACGAAAAGCATAATATTAAAAAGAAATACGTTATGCGGTAATTCCAACCTCGGATTAATTTGTTGTTTCAATGTTGTACGAGTTCTGATAACAAAAAACTACGAGAAGTCATATGAAAAATTGAGGAGATGTATCGTATTAAGGCTGTTCATTTGTCCTTTTTAATATAAATTTCTTTTTATTAGCCTCGATAGCAATTTTTTATAATGATTTGACCGGTTTTGATTGTGTTATCAGTAATCTTCAGATCATAAATTTATCGCGTAGCTCGTCATAAGTTGTGCAGTCGAAAATTCATTCATTAAAACGCCGCATCCTTTTACAACTGAGCTTCTATGGGTGTGCAGACCGTCTCCACGATCTCGTGGTTTGCGCCGCTGGTTACTAACGCTGAGGTTCTGCACTAGATTTGTAGTAACTGTGTCAGAAATTATTGTAACGAGAAGGTCTGGAACGGGATCAGCCCATTCGGGTGAGGCCTAATAAGAAGCTGCTTGATAGAAAAAAGTATCAAAAATTAAGAACGCGCCTCCCAAGTGTTGTCAAATCTAACCACTTGCACCAGGCTGGAAGTAGAACGACATTTTCGCTTATATTACGGCTACGAGTAACGACGAGTAGTCAATAAAGCCTGTTCGCGACGTTGTTGACGCAAATTATTGTGATGGAGTTCGACTCGGACTTATTTTTCCGCTTCCTGACCAAATCTTCATCAGTGGTGTCTGGCAGTGGTTGGAGAAGACGTGATGGTGAAAAGTGCCCCGTTCGTCGGTCTTAGCGCAGATGTCGTGAGATGACCTGCGAAAAACCTCTCTCTGTTTTATCATAAGTTGACTACATTCGTCGCAAGGGGCCTTTGAACTCATTCACTGTAACACCTCTAGTCACAGTACTTATTTTTTTGCTCACATTTAGGGTCCAGCATTTCGTGCAGTTTCTAACATGCCATGATTCGGTCTGCAAATATAGACCGCGGTTGTGCTGGTCGCAGACGGTCAGCAAAACGCCTGTTTAGCGATACACCCGGTGCTTTTATGAGGAGCTGGTAGCCCAGTGGAGTGCCATCATTGACGACCAGCCGCCATAGCATAGAGATGGCGCGAAAAACTTACTTTTCGTATCAAACGGAAACCAATCGCTACTTGAACAGCTGGGAATGCATACTGAAACATTAGCGTTATGAAATGAGTAGTACAGGGTGTAACAAAATGTACAGCCTAAATTGCAGGACACATTCCTCACACGTAGACGAAGAAATTGTGTTTTATGAACATGAGTCTAGAAACGCTTTGTTTCCCTGTCACAACTCATTTTCTCCAATTCATTAACCATTCATGAACACAACACACCAGCATACCACAAGCAGCTCTTTCTCAAATGAGATGTTTAATATGCACTCCTTGAGCATACATTCAAGCATCTAGACGCCTTGTTAGTGAATATCGGATGCGCTGATGTCTCCCTGAAATATTGCTTATAGTTTCACAGCCTCCCATAATACGGGCACCGAGACTCTGAAAACATTTTGTACTACGGAACTTTCAAATGCCCACACAAGTAAACGGTCAGTGGGTTTAGGTTCAAATGGCTCAAATCAAATGGCTCTGAGCACTATGGGACTTAACATCTGAGGTCATCAGTCCCCTAGAACTTAGAACTACTTAAACCTAACTAACCTAAAGACATCACACACATCCATGCCCGAGTCAGGATTCGAACCTGCGACCGTAGCGGTCGCGCGGTTCCAGACTGTAGCGCCTAGAACCGCTCGGTCACTCCGGCCGGCAGTGGGTTTAGGTCTGGAGAGCGTGGAGGCTAGGAAATTGGCCCATCTCTACCTATCCGCCAGTCACGAAATTTCTGCCGGTACAAACGGTGAGTGCGAGCGCCATTGTCGTCAGCTAATCCATACATCAAATGGGCATCTGCCAACTATGCATTTGTGTACACTGCCATTGCACGAGCCAAGTCTGCGATTAACTCTACGCTGTAGCCTATGTGCTTGAAACGGTCGTACTGATTGCCGGAATAGTTGATGTTACTAGTAAATAATCAATGACGTACGTCGCATAGCGACAGGTACATCTAAAACAAAACACTGGTGTTGCACAACGTAACCAGACGTCGCCGAGAGTGCATGTTCCCCATGATTCTAACGTTCTGGTCGTGTGTGTTTCTCATGATTAACGAGTAGATGAAATTGAATTGTAACATGAAAACAGAGCGTTCCCACACCCATGTTCATATAACATAATTTCTTCGTCTACGTATGAGGTATGTGTCCTGTCATTTGTGCCGTGGATTTTTGTTACACCGTGTGTAATCTGAATCCTAAATCCAAAACAAAGGGTTAAATCTGTTAAGCTGATCATAACCAACCAGACGCTATGTTTTTATAAATGTGATGATATACAATATATGCAATAATATACAATATATACTAGAACTAAGCGGGAACAATAAGAATGGAGACGATAATTCAGTGCCTGTGCTGTTGAAAAGTGCGATGTTATGTTCATTCGGACAAGCATGCATATCCGAAGAACAATGGTTCAAATGGCTCTAAGCACTATGGGATTTAACATGTGAGGTCATCAGGTAGACTCAGAACTACTTAAACCTATCTAACCTAAAGACATCACACGCATCCATGCCCGAGGCAGGATTCGAACCAGCGCGGCTCCGGACTGAGGGCCTAGAACCGCTCGGCCACAGCGGCCGGCTCCGAAGAACAATGACTCGCTCTTCTCAACAGCACAAGCACTACAATATCCTATTTATCTGCCGACACCGAGCAAGCATTAATGTTCGGAACATTCAGTTCCTCGACAGTAGAAATTCGCTCCTTGGTCACGGAGCTTTTGGAGAACCGCTGTGTGAACGTTCTCACTGTTGTAAAAGTTCTTCCCACCCCGCCACCCTCAAAATGTTCTCTCAGTTTGCCGGAAAGATGGAAATCGCATCGAGCAAGAACTGGAATTCCCGACCATTCAGCTTCTCTGTGCCTTGGGGCAAATTATTGGAACGATATTACTACGGCTGGAGACAACACTGCATTTGATCCATACCGCCAGACTTTCACGGTGAATCTGTGTAAAATTTCGACGTTTTGCCCACAATAACCGTACAGCCCAGCGCACTTTCACTCTGGAGTAAGTTGTCAGCTCCCGCGCCTTCCCAATCGCACACTTTGATGCGCCTGTCATTCGTACTGCATCAAACTGTGTCTGCAATATACCCAAACGTGTACTCTCTTCTGACAATGTACGAAACTTCTTGCGCAATGGGCTCAGCGCGGAACGTCATGCGTAAATTTCTTCCTGAAGTCCCTACCAGTCATTGTACTTATATGTGGTTGAACAGCATTGAACCTCATAAAAAATTTTATTTGCGACAATCCAAACCTATGTTTCGTGCAAGGCCCTTCGTTGCCAACACCAAACCATAGCAATAAAAGTAATCATTGCGTTTTTATCTACGTGATGAACTGAAGTGGTACGTAGTCAGAAAGTTTGTTGCGATAAGACTTTGGCGCGAAATAAATTTTCTAGCTTATATCCTAATTGAAATGTATTGTGTCAGTTACTAGCATGTCACTACGTGCGTTTCTAAAGAGTACTCCAGCCGTGTAGGAACAGCTGTAAATGGCAAGCATTTGTCTGTATGGATTTGACACATGGTTGTCTTATTGATATTCTATATGATTAGGATAGGTCCCTGCGCCTCGTCTTCTTTTCACTCCATACTCGTGGATAACAATACAAACGAACTACACTATACGACCATGCATCGAAATTTAACACCTGATGGTAAAATACTCGAGGTGTGAAAATGCGGATTTCTTAGAATAGAGAAACTTCTCAAGAACCCCGATAAAAGTTACGTACCGATTTCGAAGAGAGGAGAAAAATCATCCCGTTTAGTTAATGATCGTAGAATGTCTTGTTGTAGAAGTGAATACCAAAACGCTGATACAACTCATTACTAGCCCCCCATTTAAGCGGTAATAATACTCATAAAGCACTAGTAAAAGGAATATGGCTGAAAGAAGAGTAGAACGTCGGCGAAATTTTAATTTTTGATTAGGATTTATTTATACTGCAAAGGTAAGCTGGACGCTAGAGATTAGTGCAGATTGAGAATGTGAAATAACTGGATGAACAAAAGTACTGGATCAGATGCGGTAAATGGGTGCTCTTTCAAAAAGCCTGTCACATGACCCGCAGTAGCGCAACATTCCACGAAAATTTAGAGTAATTTCTTCTTGATTATTTTATACTATTAGATGGAGGGGTAAGCTATAGGGAAAGACGGGAAATGTGCAATATATGAAAGAGCCAAAAAGGAATAATAAGAGTGGACGACTAAGTATGAAGTAATTGGATTGGAAAGGGTGTAAGACAGAGATACAGTCATTCGCCCCCTGTACATCGAAGACGAAATGATGGGAATAAAAGAAAGGTTCAAGAGTGGGGTTAAAATTCAGGGTGAAAGGATATCACTGATACGATTTGCTGATGACATTGCTGTCCTGAGTGATAGTGAAGAAGAATTACATAATGTGCTAATGATAATTCTAATGAGTACAGAATATAGATTGAGAGTAAATCAAAGTGCAGAATATGGATTGAGAGCAACTCGAAGAAAGACGAAAGTAATGAGAAGTAGCAGAAATGAGAACATCGAGAAACTTAATATCAGGATTGATGGTCACAAAGTAGATGAAGTTAATTAATTCCACTATGTAGGCAGCAAAATAACCAACGACGGACGGAGCAAGGAGGACATCAAATGCCTAATGCAGGATTGGCTCAGGTGACTTTTAACATAGGGGGGTTTGTAGGGATTTTACTAAAGAGGATCAGGTAGTGATTGTGGGTGGGGCTGGTAATAGTATTGATAGGGATGGGGAGTATGACATAGACAGTGACCTGGAAAAGATAGCCACTCAGACTGGCAACACGAATGCAACGATATATCCAGCAAATAATTGAGGCCGTAGGTTGCAAGTGCTACTCTGAGATGAAGAGGTTGGCACAGGAGAGGAACACGTGGCGGGCCGCATCAAATCAGTCAGAAGACTGATGACACAGAAAAAGAAGATTGGGGACTAAAGTGATTGGTATGAGTGGTAAACACAGCGTTTCGTGTGATGTTCTAAATGCCTTACCCAGAAATAATCTTGAGTGGTTAGAGAACCCACTGAAGCGGGTATCGTTTTAGACCTCGTGACTACGAAAAGGCCCGAAATTTTCGTTTCAAATAACGTATAGAAGGGAGTTAGTGATCATAAGGTCGGTATAACATCACTGAATACGTCAGTAGGAATGTTCAGAAAGGTAGGAAGATATTCGTGCTTAGTAGCTGTAGATGTAGGAAGTATGCAGCAGACCTCAGCAGTTACGGTGGCTAGGACAGTTGCAAAGTCTAAGAGAAAGAAGAAGGTTCTGCTGTTAGGTAGTTCTCATGGTAGAGGTGTAGGCCAGGAGTTGCAAGAAGTTTTGGGGAGTGAGTAACAGGTCACCAGCATTGTGAAGCCTAATGCAGGATTGGCTCAGGTGACTTTTAACATAGGGGGGTTATGTAGGGATTTTACTAAAGAGGATCAGGTAGTGATTGTGGGTGGGGCTGGTAATAGTATTGATAGGGATGGGGAGTATGACATAGATGGTGACCTGGAAAAGATAGCCACTCAGACTGGCAACACGAATGTGCATTTCGTGGAACTGTTTCAGCGTCACGATCGGCCTCATCTTAATACAGCCGTCAGGCGTAATAACATGAGACTTGGGGGTGCGCTGATGACAGAAGGCATGAGTCACATTTCAGTGGTGTCGGTGGAGTCTATCAGCAGGACGGGTTTCACTAGACATGGCCTGCACCTCAACAGGTATGGGAAGGGGAGGTTGGCAAAACTTATAGGTGACAGCATAGGTGGGGGTGGTGGGATCACTCATGGGAAAATTCCGGTAGTTGTGGGTGTTAGAGCTGTATCTTTTTTAGATTGAAGTCAGCTGATAGGTATTCCTGCTTAAGGGAAGTCTCTCTAACAAAGAAATCACTTTCTACAAATCTTGGGTATCCGATTAATGAGGGAATTAGTATATTTCATCAAAATATACAAGGTATTAGAGATAAAGTTAGTGAACTGCTTATAGATGTTGACTCTGAAATTATTGGTATATCTGAACACTTCTTAAATAAGGAGACAATTCAGAGGCTTCCTTTACCAGGATACAGGTTGGCTGGCAGCTTTTCTAGGAGCTCTTTGCGGTGTGGGGGAGTAGCCATGTATGTGAAAAACGGTATCCCATTTGAGTCAATTGATGTTACAAAGTACTGCACTGAAAAGGTGTTTGAACGTTGTGCAGGTGTGGTTAAATTTAGTGGAGCTAAACTTCTTACTGTTGTTATTTATAGATCCCCAGACTCCGATTTCACAACATTTTTGCTAAAGCTAGAGGAGGTTCTTGGTTCACTTTATAGGAAATACAAAAAGTTAGTTATATGTGGTGATTTCAATATTAATTGTATAAGTGATTGTGCAAGGAAAAGGATGCTGGTAGACCTCCTTAATTCATATAATCTTATGCAAACCGTATTCTTTCCAACGAGAGTGCAAGGGAACAGTAGAACAACCATAGACAATATTTTTGTTCATTCGTCATTATTAGAAGGGCATTCTGTTAGCAAAAAGGTGAATGGCCTTTCAGATCATGATGCACAAATTTTAAGTCTAAAAGATTTTTGTGCTGCAACACATGTTAAATATAGTTACCAACTTTTTAGGAAAGCCGATCCAGTTGCTGTACAGACTTTTGTAAACCTTATCAAGGAACAAGAGTGGCAAGATGTTTATAGTGCTGATACAGTAGACGATAAATATAATGCTTTCCTCAAGACTTTTCTCGTGCTCTTTGAAAGTTGCTTTCCGTTAGAACGTTCAAAACAGGGTACTAGCACAAACTTGCAGCCTGGGTGGCTGACTAAAGGGATAAGAATATCTTGTAGAACAAAGTGGCAATTATATCAAAACGTTAGAAACAGTCACAATCTAAATGCAGCAGCCCATTACAAACAGTATTGTAAGGTGCTTAAAAAAGTTATTAGGAAGGCAAAAAGTATGTGGTATGCAGATAGAATAGCTAAGTCTCAGGATAAAATTAAAACCATATGGTCAGTCGTAAAGGAAGTGGCTGGTCTGCAGAGACAGGTCGAGAATATAGAATCAGTGCGTAGTGGGGATGTCCGTGTTACTGATAAGTCGCATATATGTACAGTATTTAATAATCACTTTCTGAATATAGCAGGTGAACTAAATAGAAACCTAGTCCCAACAGGGAATCATATAGCGCTCTTAGAAAAAAGTGTTCCGAGACTGTTACCTGAAATGCTCCTCCGTGATACTGACAAGAGGGAGATTGAGTTAATAATTAAATCACTAAAGACCAAGAACTCTCATGGATATGACGGGGTATCTAGCAGAATACTGAAGTATTGTTCCACGTATGTTAGCTCAGTACTTAGCCATATCTGTAACTTTTCCTTTAGGAGTGGTCGGTTTCCTGACCGATTAAAGTACTCGGTAGTGAAGCCACTTTATAAAAAGGGAGACAGGGATAATGTTGACAATTATAGACCTATTTCTATGCCATCGGTGTTTGCTAAAGTTATCGAGAGGGTTCTATATACAAGGTTACTGCAGCATTTAAATTCACATAATTTGCTGTCAAATGTACAGTTTGGTTTTAGAAATGGCTTAACAACTGAAAATGCTATAGTCTCTTTTCTCTGTGAGGTTTTGGACGGATTAAATAAAAGGTTGCGAACGTTAGGTGTTTTCTTTGATTTGACGAAGGCTTTTGACTGTGTTGACCACAAAATATTACTGCAGAAGTTGGAACATTATGGAGTAAGGGGAGTAGCTTACAATTGGTTCGCCTCCTACTTTAAGAACAGAAAGCAGAAGGTAATCCTCCGCAATATTGAGAGTGGTAATGATGTTCAGTCCCAATGGGTCACTGTTAAATGGGACGTTCCCCAAGGGTCGGTGCTGGGGCCACTGCTGTTTCTTATTTATATAAATGATATGCCTTCTAGTATTACAGGTGATTCAAAAATATTTCTGTTTGCTGATGACACCACCTTGGTAGTGAAGGATCTTGTGTGTAATATTGAAACATTATCAAATAATGTAGTTCATGATATAAGTTCGTGGCTTGTGGAAAATAATTTGATGCTAAATCACAGTAAGACTCAGTTTTTACAGTTTCTAACTCACAATTCAACAAGAACCGATATTTTGATCAGACAAAATGGGCATGTTATAAGCGAGACGGAACAGTTCAAGTTCCTAGGCGTACGGATAGATAGTAAGCTGTTGTGGAAAGCCCATGTTCAGGATCTTGTTCAGAAACTAAATGCCGCTTTATTTACCATTAGAACAGTATCTGAAATAGGTGACATTTCAACACGAAAAGTAGTATACTTCGCATATTTTCATACGCTTATGTCATATGGTATTATTTTTTGGGGTAATTCTTCTGATTCAAAAAGGGTATTTTTGGCTCAAAAACGGGCTGTTCGAGCTATGTATGGTGTAAGGTCGAAAACCTCTTGTCGACCCCTGTTCAATAGTCTGGGAATTTTGACATTGCCCTCACAGTATGTATTTTCTTTAATGTCGTTTGTTGTTAGCAATATTAGCTTATTACCAAGAGTTAGCAGCTTTCACTCAGTTAATACTAGGCAGAAATCAAATCTGCATGTGCAATGCACTTCCTTGACTCTTGTGCAGAAAGGAGTGCAGTATTCTGCTGCATCCATTTTCAATAAGCTACCACAAGAACTCAAGAATCTTATCAGTAGCCCAAACACTTTTAAGTCTAAACTGAAGAGTTTCCTCATGGCTCACTCGTTCTATTCTGTCGAGGAGCTCCTGGAAGAGCTAAAAAATTAAGCAAATTCCAGTGTTACATTCTTGATTTTCTTTATTTAAACTAACGACTTGTCGCCTGAATATGTTTCTTATATTTCATTTTATCTGTTTCTACAATCGTGTTATAATTTCATGTATTGACTCGTTCCATGACCATGGAGACTTCTCCTAAATGTGGTCCCACGGAACAATAAATAAATAAATAAAAAAGTAAATGCTACAAGATAAAGATTTCAGTCTACCTCATCTACCATAATCAAGCAGTCGTCTATGAAACCCCCATTACTGAGTATAAATAGACAAAATTCGAGAGTACTGCGATCACGCCTTAAACAGACAGTCGAGAGGCATTTGAGAGTTGAGAAAAATCCTTCGGATTTAACAGCCATGTAGGAAAGTAACGCCGAAAACAAAGAGAACTTCACCACCTAACCAAAGCGTTTTACAAAGAGAAACAAAGTTACTCCGAAAACACAGACAATTTCAAGACATGACCTACACCTTTTTGACAAAGAGAATGTGATCGAAGCCAAAAATTGATAAGAGAATAATGCGTAAAGGATTCAACAAAATGGAATATAAAATTCTAAGCACCCATCCGACACAAAATCCTTTGGAGTTTCTGTTTTAATTTACGACTTACGACAGTGAATGCAGTGCAGTCATCTCACCAGGTAATCACGGACCATACTGACAGCAAAAGCGAAAGATGATAGAAAGCTGAAATCCTAAATTTCTTGCCGCGAAACTGTTTAACTGAGAAAATTCGTAGATCGATTACTCCTTAAAATCGTCGCACTAACAGCAGAATGGCAGATATCGAATTATGCGGCATGAGAATACAAAATCAGGTAAAACCGGTCGAAGGAGATAAGACTGCTGCACATGATGGGATTCCTGTACGATTCTAGATAATGCGAAACAGCTTTCCCTGTTTCTAAAAGTAGTCTGTTGTAAGACACTGGAAAACTTAAATGTTCCAGTCGATTAGTATAAGTGCAGGTCATTCCCTTTCTTAAGAAGGGCGGACGAACAAATGTATACATTTCTAGGCCTATATCGCCAATGTCAACCTATTGCAGAATTTTGGAACGCGTTTTATGTGTACGTGTTGTGGCCTACCTGGACATCAAAAATCTATATGGGAATCAACACATGTCTACATCCACATCTACATGGTTACTCTGCCATTCACACTTAAGTGTCTGGCAAAGGGTGCATCGAACCATTTTCATACTCCTTCTCTAGCATTCCACTCTGCAATGGCGCGTGGGAAAAACGAACTCTTAAACCTTTCAGTTCGAGCTCTGATTTCTCTTATTTTATTATGATGATCATTTTTCCCTACGTAGGTGGGTGTCAACAAAATATTGTCGCATTCAGAAGAGAAAGTTGGTGATTGAAATTTCGTAAACAGATCTCGCCGCAAAAAAGACCGCCTTTGTTTCAGTGACTGCCACCCCAAGTCGCGTATCATATCAATGACACTCTCACCCCTATTGCGCGATAATACGAAACGAGCTGCCCTTCTTTGCACATTTTCGATGCTCAAGTGGGGACTGATGAGTCCCCTAGAACTTAGAACTACTTAAACGTAACTAACCTATCACACACATCCATGCCCGAGGCAGGATTCGAACCTGCGACCGTAGCAGTCACGCGGTTCCAGACTGAAGCGCCTAGAACCGCTCGGTCACAGCGACTGGCCTTTTCGATGTCCTGCTTCAATCCTACCTGGTAAGGATCCCACACCGCGCAGCAATATTGCAGGAGAGGACGGACAAGTGTAATGTAGGCTGTCTCTTTAGTGGGTTTGTCGCAACTTCTAAGTGTTCTGCCAACAAAGCGCAGTCTTCGTTTCGCCTTCCCCACAATATTATCTATGTGGTCTCTCGAATTTAGGTTGCTCGTAATTGTAATTCCTAGATATTTAGTCTAATTGACAGCCTTTAGACTTGTGAGATTTATCGTATACCGAAAATTTATCGGATTTCTTTCAGTACTCATGACCTCGCACTTTTCTTTGTTTAATGCCAATTGCCACTTTTCGCATCATACAGAAATTCTCTCTAGATCATTTAGTAATTGGAATTGATCGTCTGATTATTTTACTAGTTAGTAAATTACAGCGTCATCTGCAAACAATCTAAGGGAGCTGCTGAGATTATCACCTAGATCATTTATGTAAATCAGGAACAGCAGAAGGACTATGACACTATCTTTGGGAACGCAGATATCACTTTTTTCTACTCGATGATTTACCACCTATCACTACGAACTGTGACCTCTCTGAGCGGAAATCGCGAATCCAGTCACACAATTGAGACTATACCCCATATGTACACAATTTGATTAACAGTCGCTTGTGAGGAACGGTATCAAAAGCCTTCTGGAAATCTAGAAATATGGAATCGATCTGAGATCCCTTGCCGACAGCACTCATTACTTCATGGGAATAAAGAGCTAGCTGCGTTGCACAATCCGTGTTGGTTGTGTATCAATAAGTCATTTTCTTCAAGGTGATTCATAATGTTCGAGTACTGTATATGCTCCAAAATCCTACTGCAAATTGAGGTCAGTGATATGGGTCTGTAATTCAATGGGTTACTCCTTATTCCTTTCTTGAATATTGGTGTGACCTGTGCTACTTTCCAGTCTTTAGGAACAGACCTTTCGTCAAGTGAGTGGTTGTATATGATTGCTAAGAAAGGCGCTATTGTGTCTGAATACTCTGAAAGGAAGCTGATTGGTGTACCATCTGGACTGGAAGACTTGCCTTTCTTAAGTGATCTGAGTTGTTTCGCAACACCTAAGATATCTACTTTTATGTCACTCATGCTAACAGCTGCTCTGGTTTCGAATTCTGGAATATTTACTTCCTCTTCTTTCCTGAAGGAATTACGAAAAACTGTATTTAGTAACTCCACTTTAGTGGCACCATCATCGGTAATATTTCCATCGCTATGGCGCAGTGACGGTATAGACAGTTTTTTTTTCCACTGGTGCACTTCACATACGACCAGAATCTCTTTGGGTTTTCTACCACATTTTGAGACAATGTTTCATCGTGGAAACTATGAAAAGCATCTCGCATTGACGACCGCGCTAAATGTTATGCAAACAACGGTCGTGTGGAAAACAGCTTACTCTGTTCATCCACGGGAGCAAGACGATAGGTGACGCTGGCACCCAGGTTCATCCTGTGTTCCTTAAGTTTCGGAAAACTTCCAATACAGTTCCGCGTTGTAGCCTAATGAACAAAATGCAAGGGTGCAGAATATCAGACCACGTTAGTGACTAAGTTGGAGAGCTACCATAAAATGGAATGTAGCATGTCGTTCTAAAGGGAAAGATAATAGGATGTAAAAGCAACTTCGTGAGTACACAAATGATAATGTTGGTAGACTGTTCGCGGATAATGCTGTCTGTACAGAGAAGATTTGCTGCGGATCAACTCTTAGTAGAGGGATTGGCGTTTAACCTTCGATACAAGCAAGTTTAAAGTATTACACGAAAATAGGCGGAATTACCAGTTATTTTTCGATTATGCGATTGTCAAAAAGTCACTAAAACGGTCACAGCTATTAAATATCCAGGAGTACGTGTACGGAGCGATTTAAAATGGAAGGAACACACAAAAACAATCGTAAGACAGATGCGAGGCTGAGATTCACGGTAAAAATCCTCAGGAAGTGGACTCTACTCATGAATACTTTAGCTTGGCTCTGAGTACTATGGGACTTAACAAAAAAATGGTTCAAATGGCTCTGAGCACTATGGGACTCAACATCTTAGGTCATAAGTCCCCTAGAACTTAGAACTACTTAAACTTAACGAGACTAAGGACATCACACACATCCATGCCCGAGGCAGGATTCGAAACTGCGACCGTAGCAGTCGCGCGGTTCCAGACTGAAGTGCCTAGAACCGCTCGGTCACCACAGCCGGCTATTGCAGCTTGAAAAATCTACTTTCGATAAATACTTGAGTATGGCTCCTCAGAATGAGACCCTAATAGAGTGGAACTGATAAATGAAATAGAGGAAATCCAAAGAATAGCAGCGTATTTTGTCATGGCTTTATTAAATAAGCGCGGAAGCGTGACGGTGGTTCGCATTCAATCCCAGTAAAAGGCGCTGTGCGAGATCGTTATGCCTCACGGCGTGATTTGCTGTTAAAAAGCGAGTGGTACCTTTGCTAGAAGGGTCAACTAATATAGTGTTTCGCCTTATATGTATATGTCTTACAGAAAGACCATGAATGTAAATAAAATTAGAGAGATTTGGGGTCATACGGAAACTAACCAACTGTTGTACTTCTCATGCACCATTCATGACTGGAACAAGAATAGGGATCTTCGCCTAGTGTTTATACATCCATTTAGATGCAACTGTATACCGGGCTACAGAACAGAGTATGTCTCTGATATGAAGTCAGGAGTTCCGACATCCACGAAAATTCATTTCATATTATTGTACACGGAATGGATGGTGTCTTGAAGGGAGGATATAAGGTGAACATCAACAAAAGCAAAACGAGGATAATGGAATGTAGTCGAATTAAGTCGGGTGATGCTGAGGGTATTAGACTAGGAAATGAGACACTTAAAGTAAAGGAGTTTTGCTATTTGGGGAGCAAAATAACTGATGATGGTCGAAGTAGAGAGGATATAAAATGTAGACTGTCAATGGCAAGGAAAGCGTTTCTGAAGAAGAGAAATTTGTTAACATGGAGTATAGATTTAAGTGTCAGGAAGTCATTTCTGAAAGTATTTGTATGGAGTGTAGCCATGTATGGAAGTGAAACATGGACGGTAAATAGTTTGGAGAAGAAGAGAATAGAAGCTTTCGAAATGTGGTGCTACAGAAGAATGCTGAAGATTAGATGGGTAGATCACATAACTAATGAGGAGGTACTGAATAGGATTGGGGAGAAGAGGAGTTTGTGGCACAGCTTGACCTGAAGAAGGGATCGGTTGGTAGGACATGTTCTGAGGCATCAAGGGATCACCAATTTAGTATTGGAGGGCAGCGTGGAGGGTAAAAATCGTAGAGGGAGACCAAGAGATGAATACACTAAGCAGATTCAGAAGGATGTAGGTTGCAGTAGGTACTGGGAGATGAAGAAGCTTGCACAGGATAGAGTAGCATGGAGAGCTGCATCAAACCAGTCTCAGGACTGAAGACCACAACAACAACATTACTGGACACACATCTAATGAAAGAAGATGCTAAACGTTGGAGACAATTGTTTACACAGCATTATAAGGGCACTCAGAACAAGCAACGGAAACCGAACTTTACACCGAGCATAATGAAACACTCTCTGGTATGTTAGCCCTCACTTCCCCTTGACACATTCTACCAGATACGTGCTTGGCAGGTCCTGATACCTTTCTCGTTCTCTACATTATTTCATTGTGTAGATTCCCCCCTTACCTTCCAAAAAGTTTCGAAGTCGGTGGCAGAATGAAGAACTTTGTACAGCTGCTTCATCTGCCAGAAGTGTGCCATATACGTCATGCTGAAGTCCTTGTTTCTCTCCAGGAACACGTGATGGTCGTACAGGTACATAAAGTGTTCCAGCATGGTGGGATCCTGAAACGGTCAGACCCGCAACTTACACATTTCTGATTTATGTTTTCTCAGTAAGTAGTGTGTTCCGTTATTGCTAAGTACAACTGATATGCGTACCTTGAATTTGTCCTTCATGGATTCCCATTTAAATGCCTTCAACACTTCATCGTGTTCTGGGATCAATACCGGCTGCTGAATCTTGGCAAAGAGCCTCAGAACCTCCAACTGATGATGAGCGAAGTCGGCACCTGTTGAAAATATAGGAACATTAGATGTAAGATGGAGTTCTAATTATTAACGGGATTGGTCTCATTAGGTAGCAGTTCAGACAAAAATTTCGTATTTCGGTAGATTTAGCATTGGGCATTTGATGAAACGTACTTTTAACGATTACGACAGTTATTGTTGAGATAATTAACGGCCGGCCGAAGTGGCCGCGCGGTTATAGGCGCTACAGTCTGGAGCCGAGCGACCGGCCCGGTCGCAGGTTCGAATCCTGCCTCGGGCATGGATGTGTGTGATGTCCTTAGGTTAGTTAGGTTTAATTCGTTCTAAGTTCTAGGCGACTGATGACCTCAGGAGTTAAGTCGCATAGTGCTCAGAGCCATTTTTGAGATAATTAACGATCGCTATCCTCTTCCACTGCATTTCTCCACGAAACAGCGCAAATTATACTTCTTCCTTTTATACACCTATTCTTTGTAGAGTTGTGGCGATTCGTGAATGAGTCGTTCATTTGAACGACTCTACATAAAGAATCGTAAGAATCGAATCGTGATACGGACGAATCGTCGTTCAAAAGAATCGTAAGAACGATTGCGTGTTTCCGAGTCGTGACGATTCCAAGTTCCAACGATTCATCGATTCTTAGTACGCTATGCTTCGAAGGCAACTTCCGAATCATGCCGAGTCGTGCCGAATGATTACGACCGCCAGATGGCAGTGAAGTGGAGGATGCGTGTGAACAAAGGAAGCTCGGAACGAACAAACGAAGTTCGTGGGCCGTAATATTAGGCTACCTGTGGCAACCAAGCTGACACTTGGCGGTGGCTGACGGGAACGAGCGTAAAGGCATTTCCCATTTACTATCGCTACCATCAGTCACCGCGCCGACGTCAGCTTAGTTTGCGAGAGTAATACACGAACTAGTGATGGCAGAAACGATATACAGCGAGTACACAGCTCCCAAGATACACGATTAAAATCAAGAAATCCAAGAATGATGAATAAATACGTACCTCTTATTTGTTGCAGATGCAATGCAAAACACACACACCTTCTTTACACACGAGCAATAGCACTTGGATTATGTATTACATTTCGCGTATCTCGAAAACGGCCCTAACGATTTGGATGAAATTTTGTATTTAGACTAGTTTTTGCTTTTTGAGTTCACCTACATAGTTCTACTCTTTCGTAAAAAGTCTGTTTTACAATATATGTATATATACTACATAGTTCCATTCGTCTGTAGTTAGATACGTTCAAGCCACATAACCAAACTGGCATACCACGTAATTTTGCACCATCTTTCGCACAATATATGTATAGTTCCATTCGTCTGTAGTTAGATACGTTCAAGCCACATAACCAAACTGGCATACCACGTAATTTTGCACCACCTTTCGCACAATATATGTATAGTTCCATTCGTCTGTAGTTAGATACGTTCAAGCCACATTACCAAACTGGCATACCACGTAATTTTGCACCCGTGCCATCACAGACTAGAATGAATCGTGAACGAATCGTAGAAATCGATTCGCAATGTGAGATTGAATCGTAGGAATGGATTCGAAAAAAAGAATCGTGTTGCCCTACTGTAAATCATTATATGACGCCAAACATTATGTCAAGTGCAGCATTATATGCTCCACCGCCGCGGTACGCGCCTGCGAGTCACAGACGCTGATCGGAAGACACGCTTAAACACTCGCCGTCTGTGGCGAAGGCGTATTTGCGCGGTTGCATGTCCGAAATTTAATAGACTATTCATTACGCTGCGAAAAGTTGAAAATGCACATCAAGTCGACTTCCTTTTTTTCATCTGTCACGTTTTCATTTGACTGTTCCTTGCATAAAAGATTAGTTACTCTGACGATGGATAGCACTCTAAAAAGGTAAACCCGCGTGAGATAACATTCAACCGGTTTATTAGAACACTTTGTGTAATGCGCTCAGCACAGGTTCCGAGAAACGGAGAAAAAAAAGTGTAGGGAAACAATACTACTACAACATCAAACAATTCGATGTGTCTCGTGAGTATATGAAAAGTAAGGAAAACGGGACAAATTAGTCGTTTAATTTCGATAAAATTGTTCTGTGTGAGAAAACCGCCGGCTTACAGCTGCTATCGCAGGGAGTTCATCAGGTATAATATCTCTGGTATGAAGCTACTACTTTATGTATATGTTATTTCATATGGCTGGGTGACGAGATCAGGGGTGAGGGATAGTACGTGCTTCTAGATGGATGGAAATATTTGATATTAATATTTACTGAATGTCGTCAGCAAATACGTTGGCAACACTACTTCACTATAGTAGCTTCCACCAGATTCGCCGGTAATAGGCAGTATTCTTACCTATTTCGACAAATAACACGTTTTGTTTTAAACGGTCCACCTAGCTTGGCTTCTATGAACGTAGTATTTACATTTATCCATATTTCGTCCTGTAATGTTGGGACGAAGAAGGCAAGACTTTAATTGGGATGTGTACATCTTGTCTGTGGAGTGAGAAAGCGTTTAACAGAGTGAACTAGGGTATTGTCCCGAAGACATTGAGAGGTGTTGGTGCAGACAGGAAGAACAGGAGACTGGCAAAGGAACTTTGTATAAGAAACAAATCGGTAGCAACTACTGTGATTACGAAACAGATGAAACGAGTATTGGAAGAGTTGTTAAAGAAGTCGCCATCGCAGTCCTATTGTTGTGCCGAGAAGCTATCAGAAAAAACATTAGATAAATCAAGACGCATAGTAGTAGGAGAAGAGAAAATAAAGCACATGATGAATCTTGTTGACTGAATCAGATATATAACTACAGATTATGACGGAGAGGATTGTAAAAGTCTGAAAAGAAGTTGGTGGACAAATGTAGGAAAAAATTATGTGACGAGAATCAGCAAACATTAAAAAGGTTCAAGGAAGGACTTTGCAACAAGCAAAGCATTTCAATTGTGACAGAAAATGAAAGCTGTGTGGAGGAAATAAGAGGAACAATATCTACGGTCGGAGGAGATTTCGAAAAGGTGAACAGTTTGTTTATAGCAAATAGAATTCCCATAGAATTAAGAAGGAGAGATCTTTGTCTAGACTACAGTAATCAAATAACGACTTCTCGCGGCTTTCTACGTCAGGACCGGTGGCATAGCGGTAGCTTTGTTTATGTGGAGTTATGATTAAGTAATTTTCCTTTAATTTACGTCTATGGTCAGAAACTTTTTGTTAACAGATTACCGGTTTCGGTCTTTAATGACCATCATCAGATCTCTTTCATAAAAACAAATTCCTAATGTACTGCAGCCATAGTGGCATCGTACATTAGGACTTTGTTTTTATGAAAGAGATCTGATGATGTCATTAAAGACCGAAACCGGTATTCTGTTAACAAAAAGTTTCTGACCATAGACGTAAATTAAAGGAAACTTATTACATATACGGGTCACTGTTTTTCCCGACGATGTCGCAGCTTGTGTTATGATTAAAATTCAGACAACAAAGTTGGGTAACTGAGGATTAACTCCAGATTTTAGTGTAACTAAAAGTTAAATGATTTAATCAGCGCACGCCAGAAAAGTCTGAGGAGACACGACTTGATCGACAAACATCACCGTATTTCAGCCAGTTTACACTAAATAGTATATAAATTATATATACAAGCCTCCCTCGTGAATCAGTCTGCCTATTAGTGAAAACCGTATCAAAGTCTCTTCTGATATTAGCCATCACGTACGTACAGAAAAACGCGGCGAGGCACGAAATAGTATACTAGCGATCCGCCTCGTCTTCGCAAGGGTAGCACTAAGTAGGATGGTCGGACGACTTACGACGTACAGGCAATTTTGTTTGTGGGCACTGCGCAGAGTTATGGTTAAAATCAGGGAACGGCGTTAGGTAACTGAATTTCATCGCGTTCATAAAAATTAAACGTTTCAGCAGCATAGGGCACTTGCTGGCATATTGCAACGCCTAAAGGCGTAAGCGGACTGCCCGACCGCGACCCGCTAAAGGCCGGTTCCCACTAGAGCGCGGCAGCGCGTCGTGCGGCAACGGCAGCGGCAAGCGTTTTCCGCTTTGACGCGGCGGCTCGCGGAATTGGCGTTCCCATCTGGAAGCGGCAGACGCTAGCGGTAGCCAATGACGGACTGCCACTGAGGTACGGGGCGGGACCCACTGAAACTCACGGTGCGTTTGAAAAACTATATCTTACACCTACATGGAGGAAAGACGAAGTTGGGTGGAGACATACCAATTTTTCATTTTCTGTACAATGTACTCTTTCACATATTCTATTATGCATGTTTTCTCATCTCACCATAAACAGATTTCATGACTACCGTTCATCATTGTTCACTATCTAAGAATCATGAAAGAATAATACATATTTGGAACAAAGTTTTCGAAACCAGATTTTAAATTATAAGACATTTACCGGTGCAGACGCAAACCTACAATATTAGTTACGAGCTGCAGTTTACAACTAAAGAGACAGTAAATGGTAGAAAATTAAGGAAATGGAACTTGAATAAGTCAAGACCCACAGTTTTTCGATAATCTTAAAGTTAGCGTAATGCAACGACTGACTGAAACAGAGGAAGGAATCCGCTAGAATACGAATGGATATCTTTGAGAAAAGAAGTGGTGAATGCAGCAGAGTATGAGAACGGGAAGAAGGTACAGTAGAAATCGTTAGATAAAATGTGAAATATTAAATCTGACAAGAGGGAAAAATACAAAAATGCAGCAAATAAAGTAGGCCATTGGAAATAGAAATGTCTAAACATGACGTTGACAGAAAGTCCAAAATTGCAACGTGATTTTGCACTTGGAAAACATAAGGGAATGAAAATGAGAAAGAACAAAGAAAACTTTGCTCAAAGGAGAAGCAACTGTCAAGAACTCATTTGGCAAGCCAGAACTAAGCAAATAAGAGAAGGCTAGATAGTGGAAGGAATATGTAGACAGGACAGGGAGAGAGGTTGTACAAACTAACATAAGTACAATCTTAGATTCCTGTGAGATGTCTGAACATGCAAGGCAATACTGATCCTACCACTTAACTAAGTAGACACACTGAAGAACAGCGAAACTGTGTTTATAGCATTTGCATGTTTAGAGAAAAGTTTTGACAATCTTAATTAAAACATTCTTTGAAGCTATGGAGATGTCATCGATAAAACACAGGGACACAAGATTATCTACAACTTGTACAGAAACCAAACTGCATTTCTGAGACTTCAATGACTTGAAAGGGAAGCAATAAGTGAGAAGGCAGAAGTAGAGAGGATATAAAATGAAGACTGTGAATAGCAAGAAAAGCGTTCTGAAAAAGAAAATTTGTTCACATGGAATATAAATTGAAATGATTGGGTACTATTTTACGAAGGTATTTGTGTGGAGTGCAGCCTTGTAAGTAAAACGTGGGCGATGAACAGTTCTGTCGAGAAGACAATGGACGCTTTCAAAACGTGGTGATCAATAAGAATGCTGAAGGTTAGACATGAGGATCGTGTAACTAAAGAAGAGGTACGGATTTAAATAGAGTAGGAAGAGGAAATTACAGCACAACTTTGACTACAACAGGGGTAAGTTGACAGGACATATTATGAGGCGTCAAAGAGTGAGGACAAAGGGGTTGGGTGATAGTATTCTGATAATAATCATTTGTTCAAATGCTATTCTACTATTTTATCTGTTAATGTAAGCAGTGAATTTAGTATTCCATGCACTCCTCCACAAAACATTTAAACCAAAACTGAAATCAGCTGAACACCAAACCTTTCAACCAGTGTCTGACAACTACTGCATTCACTTTCAACTTTCTATAACTATCACTGGCTAGCCCTACACATATACAGACATAAGAACAGAAATAAACAAACAATTTCAGCATTTAATTCTTTAGGTTGGCAACATGTACATAAACAAACCAAACAGGAAGGGGCATGAGGTGAACACACTGTAGTTACGACTTCAAATCAGTGTTTTCGGTAAAATGTCTACAGCTAGTGACAGAAGAAAAAAGAGCGAACATGAAAATGTGCTTATGTTCCATAATCTAAGTTTTAGTTCAACCTCCAGCATGTGACCAGGTGAGGGGAAACGTATATGTCCGCCAAAAACTCGATTCACTGTAAGTAATCAGTTATGCATTTAAAACGAAACTGAATCATTCTAGATTCCACCGAAAATGCCATAAAGTAAAAGGCGAAACGCGCCTTGAACCAATAAAGTATACTCGATAAAGAAAAAAAACGTTTGTTACTTACCAAAGGAAATAATCAATAACTGTAGATACTTAGCAAATTACATCTTATGACATACCAGCAAATTAGTTTCTGTTTAACTTCTCATTCCACACGCTATTAAATGCTGTTTAAAAAAAATCATCTATCCCTTCTGAAAAACTGTAGTTTCTTTCATATCTCGGTTGATAAACAGATTTTGGATATTTATCATGCGACGAAATACATGACTTTTTACAAGTTATCGTTTGCAAAAAAACGCTTTTAGATTTCTTGAACCGTTTACGAAATTTGCAGTTGATACAACCACATGGTTTACGACGAGCAGGACGAAGTACCGGTCGCGTCGCAAGCGACCCGCGCACGGTCACCGCACAGCCCATCCGCCGACATATCATTCAATATCTCGAGAACGGTGATAGCTATCGTTCTGCTCTCAGCTTTAAAAGCAATTTCGATATGTTGACTAAATTTCATACGCAATAATGTATTACCTAAAATGAACTGTACGCAAAGTCCACGCAATGCGTTTTTACCTCTGCACACTCATTAAAATTTCGTGTAAAGGTTTACGTAAATGCGATACAGCACGTAACCACGACGAATATCGAAAAGAAATTCGGCCCTTTATCGAGAGAAGATGCCCAAGAATCAAATTTTTCTACCGAATAGTTTCCTTGGAATCGGATGATAAGTATTTCATAGCTGCCGCCGCGTCCGCGCCAGCGGTTCGGCGAAAGTTCTTGTGGCCCGGGGTTGCGTACCTGACGTCACGCTCAGCGCGTTCTGTGATTGGCGGCGCGCACCTGGGGCGCGTCACGCGGCAGCGGAAGCGGTTCGACATGGGCAAACCGCGACGCAGAGCCCGCCGCGCCTTGCCGCTGACGCCGTTTCCATGGCAACCACGCCGCTGACGCGCGGTTTTGACGCGCGGCAGTCCTAGTGGGAACCGGCCTTAACGAGGCAAGCCGTGCATCAAAGGCTCCGCTTCCGCTGCCTCTCCTTTGTCGACAGGGCGGCTGCGTTAGTGCGCCGCGAGTATCAAAAAACGTATAGCATTTTCTGAGAGTAGCCTTCACTTTTACATGCGACACATCTTCCGAAAGACGAAAACCGAATTTCGAAAACCGTTTGCGTGTTAAGGACTGAAGCGGATTTGCTAGCCCAGGTAAATATGGCGCCCGGAAAACAGCCGTTACAGTTTCCAATGCAATCAGTGCAATCACCATTTCCATTCAATTATACGAGATGTAAACAGCTTCATTCTACATTTCTACTTATCCTTCGCTGTACAAAAAGCCACTCCGTTCATATTAGCAGAAAAATTTTAAAAACAAGACAAAATCTGACAGCCGAAGCACGTTTCAAAACCGGTTGCGTTTACATAGGAGCGAAAATCGATTGCGGACAACTAGAAGTGAATTTCCAGAATCGATCTTCAAGTGTTCACATGACCACCCATCAGCACTACTGGGAAATCGGTTTACGAAATACGGTTTTGGGAGCCCCATGTAAGCGGTGTTATACAGACAGAAAAACGCGGCGGGGAATTGTAGTTCATCATAGTTCAGCCAATTTGCACCACATATTTTTAAGTTTCACACACAGATCTTCAGTGAAAGAAGCCTTATCAAAATCTTTACAGTACTTCCTTCGATTAGCCGTCATATATAGATGGATCTAGGGTTAGCGTCTCTGATTAGTAAACAAAACGTCCTCGGTCCCGAGTCTGAATCCCGCCACTGCTTAAATTCTGATTAATAATCAGCATCGGCGGCCGAAGACTTCCGGCATAAGAAGTCACCCTCGTTCTGCCAAAGGCCTTGTCAAAGAGGGCGGAGGAGCGCACAGAGGTTCAGGGCACTCTCTTGTCCTAGGGCTGGGAAACTGTCCCTGAATGCGGAAGAATCAGCAGTGATCAGCGGCGTGAGGATGCAGAAGGCAATGGAAACCGCTGCATTAAAGACACGCAACGTGTATCCACAGGACATGTGGCTTGTAACTGAAAAGGTGTCATGATGATCTCTCCACTGGCAAAAGATTCCTGAATAGTCCCCCATTCGAATCTCCGGAGGGGACTGCCAAGGGGCAGGTTACCATGAAAAAAAGATTGAATAATCAACGAAAGCATAACGTTCTGCGGATCGGGGCGTGGAATATCAGAAGACTGAACGTGGTAGGGAAACTAAAAAATCTGAAAAGGGAAAAGCAAAGGCTCGATCTAGATATATTGGAGATCAGTGAGTGAAATGGAAAGCAGACAAGGATTTCTGGTCAAATGAGTATAGGGTAATACAAACAGCAGCAGAAAATGGTATAACGGGAGTAGCATTCGTTATGAAGGTAGGGAAGAAAATGTGTTACTGTGAACGGTTCAGTGGTAGGGTGGTTGTTATCAGAATCGACAGCAAACCAACACCGACAGCGATAGTTCAGGTATACATGCCGACGTCGCAAGCTGAAGATGAGATGGAGAGAGCACATGAGGATATTGAAAGGGTAATACAGTACGTAAAGGGAGACTGGAATGCAGTTTTAGGGGAAGGAGTAGAAGAAAAGGTTACAGGATAATATGGGCTTGGGAAAAGGAATGAGAGAGGAGAAAGACTAATTGAGTTCTGTAACAAGTTTTAGCTAGTAATAGCGAATCCTCTGTCGAACAATCACAAGAGGAGGAGGTATACTTGGAAAAGGCCAGGTGATACGGGAAGACTTCGGTTAGATTACATGATTGTCAGGCAGACATTCCGAAATCAGATACTGGATTGTAAGGCGTACCCAGGAGCAGATAGATCACAATGTCGTAGTGATGAAGAGTAGCCTGAAGTTTATGACATTAACAGAGTTTATGACATGCACAGAGTTTTCCGTGTAGCTCATCTGGTGTTAGTATTTCGACTGGATGTCACTTTGGCGAACTGCATCTCCCTAGCCAGTTATCCAACCGGGAAAAGGCGACCTACAGTTTAATACGGAAACCGAATCACGTTCCGTTTGTATCGAAGTTCCACATTATTGAAAAGTGACTGTTAAGTTAAAAAGAAAGATAAAAAAATCGACGTCCAGATGGAATTCTATCCCGGAAGGTTGCTGTTACCAAAGACGCGCTTTACCACTCGATCACCAAACCCTGCTTCCATTCTGCTCTTCCAAACGACACCTACAGTTTAACATGAAATCCGAAACACGTCATGCTTCTGTCGAATGTCCATATAATTGAGGGGAAATGCTAGGTTGAAATGGTTCAAATGGCTCTGAGCACTATGGGACATAACTTCTAAGATCATCAGTCCCCTAGAACTTAGAACTACTTAAACCTAACTAACCTAAGGACATCACACACATCCATGCCCGAGGCAGGATTCGAACCTGGGACCGTAGCGGTCGCGCGGTTCCAGACTGTAGCGCCTTTAACCGCTTGGCCACCCCGGCCGGCGAAATGCTAGGTTAAAACACAGTGAAAAATCTGTGGTTCGACCGGGATTCGATCCCTCAACCCCATCTCACGCTTTAGTGGTATACCACCTGGACTGACTCGTATACTGTTGACGCTTCGCTTTGTCTGGAGTTGTAGCCGTACCGCTAGATGGCAGTTCCATCGTTTTAACAGAAGAGGCGGACTGTAATTCATCATAGTTCAGCAAGTTTCCACGATATATTTATAATATTACATACACGAACTTTCTCGTGACTCAGTCCAACTGTTAGTGAAAACTGGATCAAAATCCTTACAGTAGTTTCTGAGATTAGGCCGAACGTACTGACACAAGTGACCAGGGAAATTCAGTTTATTCTTAAGTGGCAGAATATATTCTGGTCAGGATTTTTATTGCTCCCCGGAGTTGCGGTAGTTCTTTACTGCTTTTCCCTCCATAATCCGCCTCACCTGTGGATCAGTAGCTCGTAGCTCCCATCAATGACACGAGATGTCACTCCAAATTCCAAGTAAAAATCTGACAGATAACAATGTAACAGTTCAAACAGTTTGCACGAAACATTTATACATTGTACACACAATACTTTGCCGTTAAGCAGTCTATACACCAGTGAAAATCATACCAGTACCCCTATAGTAGTTCCCGAGATTATCCTTCTCATACAGACTGAAAAAGACATTGAGGGCTTTAATAATGTGTGTAGACAGCAGGGAATCATGGGCACTCAAAAAGGGAGAGGGAAAATAATTGTCCTGTTGTGAAACGTGGATCTGGACAAAAATGCTAGAAGTGGAATGGACTTACAGAGCGACGAACGAAGAACTACATCAAACAATAGACAGAAATTTTGCCGGAAGGATAAGGAAACTGGAAACATCTTGTCAGGGGCATATGCTGCTAAAAATTGACTGCAAAGAAGGATCTTTAAAGGAAGATTGCGTGGAAGGGAACTAGAGGAAAGAGGAAGGTGTGGATCGCTGCCAAGAAATCAACAGATTACTCGTCGGTTAAGGAAGAGAAAGAAAGTGGAGGGCCCCATTCGATTCCTACTTAAGTTAGATATACTAAAGATGAAGTATGTGTTACAATGTTATAAACTGAAATGAACGGGTGTATCAAAATGGTGTATCAGTCATTTGCGATTCCTGAAACGAAAGGTCGCCAGGAATATTTTGGCCGTGTTTGACCGTATTTTGACCGTAGTACAGAGCTCTCAAGTGTCTTCTGCTAGAGTTGACAAATGTCCCGATATTCTCGGGATGTTCCGATTTTTAAGGGTAAGATGACGTATGGCTTTCCCGGAACCCACATGTCGCAGCTTCTTGGCACTGCTAATAATTCAAATGCATTGCGTTTTTACTTCAAAAACAGTTGAGTACACCAAAGTTACCAATCAAGAAGAGTGTTGCCATCAGCCGATGAACTAAACGGACGCCTCATTGCATTCCAGAATTGTCCATTTCGAAAACACTCAGCCGTTTGGCTTCCACTGTTGTATTTTCACCGCCACGCCGCTATTTCCTTAAGAGTATTTCAACTTTTCCCCCAACTCGGCCACTGATTGGCTGTGACCCCTGTTGGCGCACTTTTTAGCAATTCGACCACTGCACCCTCCCCAGCTGCGATTCTTTAAACAATCGACCTCAGTGTAATTTGTGCGTCGTGAGTTATGTTGCCTCGAAGGGTATACACACTATCTAACTTTAATACTTAACCTACTGTGTTTAATTGTTTTTCCCACACCCGACTAGGTGCATGCTGGGGTGGTACCCACGTCCGAACTCACGTGATTCGCAAACATTTTGAAAACGTTTTCAGGCTTGCAGACGCTATAACACTGGACGCAGAAGAATAGAGTACGCAAATACCGTTCCGGAGAAGGAGAGAATGATGCAGGGTTCCCACGAAAAAGAGTATCCTGCTATAATGAGATTTTCACTATGCAGCGGAGTGTGTGCTGATATGAAACTTCCTGGCAGATTAAAACTGTGTGTCGGACCGAGACTCGAACTCGGGACCTTTACATTTCGCGGGCAAGTGCTTGGGTAGCTCAGATGGTAGAGCATTCGCCCGCGAAAGGCCAAGGTCCCGAGTTCGAGTCTCGGTCCGGCAGACAGTTTTAATCTGCCAGGAAGTTTGAGTATCCTGCCTTACTAATAATACCAAATCCAGAATAACATGCCGATCCCCTGAAGTCACGGTATTATACTACTTAATGAGAACATGACAGCTTTTTAAATATTTAAATGTGACCAGTCCAGTAATTGAACGAAATACTGAAAAACGAACAGATGAGTCGTGTATATAAGAGGGGGAAAAGAACAGACCCGCAACATTACAGACCATATCCGTAACACTGGTTTGCTGCAGAAATCTTGGACGTAGTCGCAGTTTGAATATAATAGATTTCCTTGTGCCGGAAGTGCTTCTAAAAAAAATGGCTCTGAGCACTATGGGACTCAACTGCTGAGGTCATCAGTCCCCTAGAACTTAGAACTAGTTAAACCTAACTAATCTAAGGACATCACAAACATCCATGCCCGAGGCAGGATTCGAACCTGCGACCGTAGCGGTCTTGCGGTTCCAGACAGCAGCGCCTTTAACCGCACGGCCACTTCGGCCGGCCGAAGTGCTTCTGTCCACGAATCAGCATGCTTTTAGGAAGCGTCGCTAGTGCGGAACTCAGCTAGCCCTTTTCTCACATGCGAACCATGGGTAAAGGGCATCAGGCAGATTTCATATTCCTAGATGTCCGGGAAGCATTTGACACGACACCCCACTGCTGACTGTTAATTAAGGTACGAGCTTACGGAATAGGTTTCCAGATATGTGCGTGGCTCGGAAGCTTCTTAAGTAAGAGAACCACGTACGTTGTTTTCGACTGCGTGTGTTTATCAGAGACAAGGCCATCGTCGAAAGTGTCCCATGGAAGTGTGATGGGGCTGCTGTTTTTTTCTATATACGAGGGTTGGAACTTAATAGTGGCAACCATTTATTCACAATGGATACAAAAAAATTACATGTTTGCACCTGTTACTGTCCTTCAAAGTAGTTATCAGTGTTGTGTAGAACCCGTTGCCAATGACATGGAAGGAGTAGTATACCGTCAGCAGAGCCTGTTCTGTTGATGGTGCGAATGGAGCGGTCTACTGCCTGTCGAATCTCTGGAACCGTTCTGAAGCGAATGCCACGAAATTGTACCTTCATCTTCGGAATCAAATCAAAGTCACAAGGACTTAAGTCCGGGAAGCATGGTTGATGGTACAGTACTTCGCAGTCCCATCGACCGAACAGAGCAGCCACAGCTTGCGCTATATACGCCCGCGCATTGTCGTGTAAAATGATGGGTGGGTTGCTCGGAAAGTGTCGCCGCTTCTTTCGCAAAGCTGGTCGCAGGTGATGCTCCAAAAACGAACAGTAATACGACTTAAGTCTTTGTGACTTTGATTTGATTCCGAAGATGAAGGAACCACTTCGTGGCATCCGCTTCAGAACTGTTCCAGAGATTCGACAGGCAGTACACCGCTCCATTCGCATCATGAATAGAACAGGCTCTGCTGACGGTATACGACGCCTTCCACATCGCTGACAACGGGTCCTACACAGCGCTCGTGACTACTTTGAAGGACAGTAACAGGTGAAATCATGTAACTCTTTTTTATCAGTTGTGAACAAATAGTTGCGACTATTTAAGTTCCAACTCTCGTACATTAACGATCTGTGGGATAGGATAAGCAGCAGTTTGCGGCTGTTTGCTGATGGTGTACAGGAAGGTATCGTTTTTGAGTAACTATAAGAAGATAGAAAATTCCTAGTTACTGTTATGAAAGGCAGTTTCTTCTAAATGTAGAAAAAAGTAATCTGATGCAAATGAGTACGAAAAACAGCATTAGCGGTGTGCTGCTTGAGAAATTCACGTCAATCAAATATCAAGGCGTAGCACTGCAAAGCGATATTAAATGAAATGACATGTGAGGATTGTGGTAGGGAAGGCAAATGGTCGACCTACATCTACATCTAAATCTACATACATACTCCGCAATCCACCATACGGTGCGTGGAGGAGGGTACCTCGTACCACAACTAGCATCTTCTCTCCCTGTTCCACTCCCAAACAGAACGAGGGAAAAATGACTGCCTATATGCCTCTCTATGAGCCCTAATCTCTCTTATCTTATCTTTGTGGTCTTTCCGCGAAATGAAAGTTGGCGGCAGTAAAATTGTACTGCAGTCAGCTTCATATGCTGATTCTCTAAATTTCCTCAGTAGCTATTCACGAGAAGAACGCCTCCTTTCCTCCAGAGACTCCCACCCGAGTTCCTGAAGCATTTCCGCGTGATGATCAAACCTACCAGTAACAAATCTAGCAGCCCGCCTCTGAGTTGCTTCGATGTCCTCCCTCAATCCGACCTGATAAGGATCCCAAACGCTCGAGCAGTACTCAAGAATAGGTCGTATTAATGTTTTATAAGCGGTCTCCTTTACAGATGAACCACATCTTCCCAAAATTCTACCAATGAACCGAAGACGACTATCCGCCTTCCCCACAACTGCCATTACATGCTCGGCCCACTTCATATCGCTCTGCAATGTTACGCCCAAATATTTAATCGACGTGACTGTGTCAAGCGCTACACTACTAATGGGGTATTCAAACATTACGGGATTCTTTTTCCTATTCATCTGCATTAATTTACATTTATCTATATTTAGAGTTAGCTGCCATTCTTTACACCAATCACAAATCCTGTCCAAGTCATCTTGTATCCTCCTACAGTCACTCAACGATGACACCTTCCCGTACACCACAGCATCATCAGCAAACAGACGCACATTCCTATCCACCCTATCCAAAAGATCATTTACGTAGATATAAAACAACAGCGGACCTACCACACTTCCCTGGGGCACTGCAGACGATACCCTCATCTCCGATGAACACTCACCATCGAGAATAACGCACTGGGTTCTATTACTTAAGAAGTCTTCGAGCCACTCACATATTTGGGAACCAATCCCATATGCTCGTACCTTAGTTAGGAGTCTGCAGTGGGGCACCGAGTCAAACTCTTTCCGCAAGTCAAGGAATGTGGCATCCGTCTGATACCCTTCATCCATGGTTCGCAACATATCATGTGAAAAAAGGGCGAGTTGCGTTTCGCAGGAGCGATGCTTTCTAAAACCGTGCTGATGCATGGACAGCAACTTCTCTGACTCAAGGAAATTCATCGGAATATTTGGAGGATTTCTAAAGTGTGGTTCGTCTGTGCGGGAGACCGGATATGGGAGACTAGTGCGACATATTCTTGAGTACTGGTAGAGTGTTTGGGATTCGCAACAGTTCGGATTAAAGGAAGACATCGAAGCAGTTCGGAGGCGAGGTACTAGATTTATTACCAGTAGATTCGAGTAACACGCAAGTGTTAGGAGATGCTTCGGAAACTCAAATGGAGGGAAGATGGCGTTCTTTTCGAGGAACATTACTGAAAAAATTTAGAGGACGGGAATTCTAAGCTGACTACGGACCATTTCTACTGCCGCCAACGTATACTTCGCTTAAGTACTACTAAGATACCAAAGCTATTCTGAAAGAAAGGTTCGATTCGTCGAGAAATGGTAACTCCTGTGAAAACCACAAAAGTTTTATTTGCAACAGCTACCTTCCAGCTACTTCTCTATAAAGTTGGCGCTCCGACTTAGAAAACTGTCGTAACGTTGAACCAACTTTCCAATATCCTCGTCATAGGAGATAGCAGCCTGTGCTTTCCTCCAATTCTATAAACTAGTCTACTAGTCTACAGATGTCTGAGCCAAAATGTTCTCTTCATAGCGAGCGGTTAGGTGATCAAACACTTTCCGCTGAAAACTCTGCAAGGGCATCATCATTGCCCATGCCGAGTGCGGCCGAAAACAGTCATGAAGAACGAAACACATCAGAGTTATGTTACGTGGGCTGTATAACATCAGGCGAAATCTCTCACCAGACCCGCATACGTATCGGGAGACACTGTTTTCCGGGTATCTATAAGTTCTCATTCATAACAGAAAAGAGCGACATAATGCGATCGAAGGGGATACTAAGGCACTGCCCAACACATCTGTGTAAAGCTTCACTGGATTTCACGCCCAGTGAAGCCTTACTTTCCAAATAGCCCACGTCAGACAAGCTAAATAATGGCTCGTATGGTGACGCTATACAGGGGAAACCAAATGGCGTTATGGTTGGCCCGCTAGATGGCGTTGCCATAGGTCAAACGGATATCAACAGCGTTTTTTTAAATAGGAACTCGCATTTTTCATTACATATTCGTGTCTTACGTAAAGAAATATGAATGTGTTAATTGGACCACTATTTTCGCTTTGTGATAGATGGCGCTGTAATAGTCACAAACGTATAAGTACGTGGTATCATGTAACATTTTGCGGACGGAATTTACTTCGTGATACATTACCCGTGTTAAAATGCACCGTTTACTAATTGCGGAAAATGTCGATATCGTGTTGATGTATGGCTATTGTGGTCAAAATGCCAAACGGGCGTGTGCTATGTATGCTGCTCGGTATCCTGGACGACATCATCCAAGTGTCCGGACCGTTCGTCGGATAGTTACGTTACTTAAGGAAACAGGAAGTGTTCAGCCACATGTGAAACGACCTGCAATAAATGATGATGCCCAAGTAGGTGTTTTAGCTGCTGTCGCGATTAATCCGCACATCAGTAGCAGACAAATTGAGCGAGAATCGGGAATCTCAAAAACGTCGGTGTTGAGAATGCTACATCAACATCGATTGCACCCGTACCATATTTCTATGCACCAGGAATTGCATGGCGACGACTTTGAACGTCGTGTACAGTTCTGCCACTGGGTACAAGAGAAATTACGGGACGATGACAGATTTTTTGCACGCGTTCTATTTAGCGACGAAGCGTCATTCACCAACAGCGCTAACGTAAACCGGCATAAATGCACTATTGGGCAACGGAAAATCAACGATGGCTGCGACAAGTGGAACATCAGCGACCTTGGCGAGTTAATGTATGGTGCGGCATTATGGGAGAAAGGATAATTGGGCCCTATCTTATCGATGGCAATCTAAATGGTGCAGTGTATGCTGATTTTCTACGTAATGTTCTACCGATGTTACTACAAGATGTTTCACTGCATGACAGAATGGCGATGTACTTCCAACATGATGGATGTCCGGCACATAGCTCGCGTGCGGTTCAAGCGGTATTGCATACCATATTTTACGAGAGGTGGATTGGTCGTCGAAGCACCATACCATGGCCCGCACGTTCACTGGATCTGACGTCCCCGGATTTCTTTCTGTGGGGAAAGTTGAAGGATATTTGCTATCGTGATCCACCGGCAACGCCTGACAACATGCGTCAGCGCATTGTCAATGCATGTGCGAACATTACGGAAGGCAAACTACTTGTTGTTGAGAGGAATGTCGTTACACGTATTGCTAAATGCAATGAGGTTGACAGACATCATTTTGAGCATTTATTGCATTAATGCGGTATTTACAGGTAATCACGCTGTAACAGCATGCGTTCTCATAAATGATAAGTTCACAAAGGAACATGTATCAGATTGGAACAACGGAAATAAAATGTTCAAACGCACCTACCTTCTGTATTTCAATTTAAAAAAAACCTACCTGTTACCAACTGTTCGTCTAAAATTGTGAGCCATATGTTTGTGACTATTACAGCGCCATCTATCACAAAGCGAAACAAGAGCTCCAACTAAAACATTCATATTTCTTTACGTGCTACACGAATATGTAATAAGAAATGGGGGTTCGTATTTTAAAAAGAAACGCAGTTGATATCCGTTTCACCTATGGCAGCGCCATCTAGCGGGCCAACTATAGCGCCATCTGTTTTCCCCCTTCAAGCTAGACGAGTTTCGTTCTTTGTAGTTTTTTTCGTTTGATGCTTATTTCGTGAGATATTTGGCCCGCTCACGATCAATGGACCACCCTGTATACAGTCGTATTTCCTCACTGTACTTGCAAGTGCAGTACGAAAGGAAATAACTTGTAGTGCTACATGGTACCCTCCGCCGCGCACCATGCGGTGGCCTGCGGAGTCTGTATGTAGGTTTAAAATAAGCGAAACCTAGACTGCCGACCCCTCCGCGGCCCAATCTGTTCACCCTGGCGGACGGGCGCGGCCGGCCGGTCCGTTAGACCAGTGGAGTTGTGAGTGTGAGCCTTCAGAGGCAGTGACCGCGAGAGAGGCGTCACTCACCGTCCGTGGAGCCGCCGAGAGCGGCGGCGGAGGCGCAGGCGAAGAGAGCAGACAGCAGGAGCGTCGACCACATGCCGGCAGCTGGCAGCTGGTGCTGGCCCTGCAGCGGGCTACCTCGCCCCGCCTTAAGTACTCTGTGAGCCCCCGCAGATAACCGTCGGCGCGTCATCGCCCGGCCTGCCGTGGACCCGTGCGCGCGCACCGCTCCTGGAAACCGGTCCCTGTCGCTCGTGCCCTGACCTTCATCCCCTCCCCCCTCCCCCCCCTCCCACCACGCTGAGAGAGGTCATCACTGGAGAAGGTGGCTGGCAGGCCGCAGCCCTATACTTCAAGAAGTACGGCGACTAGCCACTTTTTATATTGGGCGTTCGGAAATTCCCGTTACTGATATCTAAGACTTGTATATGGAAGTGAGTGCATAACATTTTTTCATATGGACCCACGTCCAGAAACTACCGTTTTCGATCTACAACGGTTTCAATTCAGACGAATAACACTTCAACGTCTGCTGTTGAAAGATACGTCTGCTGTTGAAAGATGGATAGGCAGAGGTGTCCAACCGTGTGGCCGCGATCGCAAGACGTAGATCCGATTGACAACTTCTTGCGGGCTAGTGTGCAAAAGCCACGTTACGCGAAGACAGAAGTGCCAATAGTTCGTCAGTCTTCCTTCAGCTGCTACCAACTACAGCAGCAAGTTTCAGCGCTCTGCATCGTCAGTTATTGAAGTTGGGGTTTGTCTCCCTGAAGCCTGCAATGAACAACAGCAAATCCATTTCTTAAAAGACATCATAGACGCCGTTGTGTGTATAAAATATTTATTATTACGATTGCAATTTCGGCCTTGTGGCCATTTTCAAGTAACACTGCAAAAGTTACATTCTGTCAGAATGTTCGACTATCTGACGTGAGTACATGTCGTCGTCAAAATGAACCCATTTGACTGTGAGAGTCTCACAGTTCCGATGAGTACGACACGGATCTTGTGGGACTCTCACAGTCAAAAAGCTGCATTTTGACGACGACATGTACTCATGTCAGATAGTCGAACATTCTGACAGAATGTAACTTTTGCAGTGTTACTTGAAAATGGCCACAAGGCCGAAATTGCAATCGCAATAATAAATATTTTATACAGTCAACGGCGTCTATGATGTCTTTTAAAAAATATTATATGACTGTGAATCCCAATCACGAGAAGTTAAGCAAACCCATTGTCGAGGTTCAGCAGCGGTGTGTTTTTATTCATTTTTCTATCTATCTTGAACCAATGCAGCTTGTCAAAAGACTGTTAATGGAATTTTAGCCCCTTGCAGGATTAATATAGTACTTTCCATTATTTTGTAGTATGACTTTCACGTGTATGTGTATGTGTGTCGTATACAACACACTGTTTTTTGGAAAGCTGGTTAATAATTATTGAAAATAATTACATTTTTAACCTTGTTGGTCATCTGATTACACGTGATAGAAATATTTGATGAATAGACAGTTTTTTCGACTAGTGGTACTTAAGAATTTACAAGGCGTAGTAGTCTCTGCCCCGACGAACACAGTATTTGTTTTATACCCGAGACAGAGGAAAATCTGCTGGCAAGAGTTGTGGCCGGTGCAATAGTAACTGAAAAGACACTGGTGCAAAGGACAGTGCGTGCCAGAACGCTTCGTAGGTACAGTGTCTGTAACAACGTTGGTGGTCGCCACATCGAGCCGCCGTTGTAATTCATCAGTACTGTTCTGTACATAAAGGATGCGGTTTTTTGTTTTGTTTTTGAGTAATGTTAAAACGTAATGTTTAAGTGTTAATACCAACAAATGTGCTTCAATGATAAATGGATGTTCCGTCAGGTTTCCCTTCCAATTGTTGCCGAGTAAGTTTCCGTATATAGGTTCCTATTCAAAATGTTATGTACTCAGTCCTCTCTACAAGAACTAGAAGCTTGTAACGGCATCGTTGATGCCAAGACGTGTTACAGGAAGTCTGGCAAGGAATTGTCCGTCGTCCTTCCATTTTAGGTCGCTCTGGCCGCCCACTCCTACGTGAAGTTCGGTTTTGCAGTGTAATCTAACACTGAACCACTAAACGCGCTAACGTGCCGCTTCTGGAATTCTTGTAGGCGAGCCTCGTGTCGTACTGAAACGTCCCATTGAAAAATTATGAATGACTGTGCTCGTAAACTTCTACGTTATATGATTTTCAAACGGCTGACTAAAACTCAACGCACTCAAACAGTTTTCTCTTTACTTATTCTGATCATCACTAAACTGACACACAATATTTTTTAGGGCAACGCAGTCTGATTCTCAATAATCCCCACAAAAGTATGACCTTCACTAACAATAACCTATATGTTTCGTGAATCACTTACCTCACAAAAATTTTCGTTACTCGAACTACTGCAATACAGCAGTGCCAATACTGACAGCTAAATAAAAGATTATAACTACTGAAGGCACTAACTACTGATAGGCATAGTTAGAAAATGAAAGATTTTGATAGAGAAAAAACAATTTATTTACCTTAATAATGTTCAAAAGTCATCATATATATCTGTCAATTCATGACAACCATCTTTACAAATTTCCTTTTCCTGGCGGGCACACGTCCAGGTCGTCCGCTTATAGTAACCTCTCAAAACTCTGGCATCTCTCTCTCCACATCCACCACTGCTGGCGGCTCACCTCCAACTGCCCAACGCTACGCGCTGTTCACATCCAACTGCCCAACACTAGACAAGCGAATATTCCTACAATGAGTCCAACCAGCCACAGACTGCACACAGCGCAGTCAGCGATTTTCATACAGAGCACTACGAGGCGTTAAAAAACATAAAAACCTAAACACCCTACTTACAGTACCTCGGCTCCGCGGAATAACGACGGCTGGTGAGCTGTCCAGCCGGGATGTGGGTTTTAGGTGCTTTCTGACATTCATTTAGATAAATATACGATAAATCGTAAAAAGGTACCGTTACAACAACGGCAAATTTATCGCCATACTGATCTACAAAAGTATAGGCTGCACATTGCACGTATGCTGCCGGTTTTAAATCTGTATGTTTAAGTATTGATTTATTATTGGATACCTTGTACGTCAGCAAGCTAGTAGCCTGCTTAGCCCCATTAACGCAAGAATTGAAAAGGAAGCGATGCACGTTCACGCTTGCCGATAACCACTTTGCTAAAAGTGGTAACTGCATGTAAGTGGCACAATAAAAGGCGTCCGATGGGTCGTCCGTGTTCGGTTTCGTCATACATCGGGTTTGCCCGGAACATTTCGTGTCGACTTCGTTGTTTTTCATTTCTGCCAACGCCAGCGACCTAGCAGTTGTGGTGTCAAGAAGGCATGGTGAAGCTAAACGTTGCCGTTTCTGTTGGTAGCGCCGAGCGCCGATTACGTCGATATTTTCCCTCACAAGTCTCCTCCCACCGCAAACGACAATCTTGTCATTCAGATTTTTGTTCATCATTTGCAGCAACTGTTTTTTAAGAACGCCGATGTGAAGAAATAGCACACCACTTGCGTTAAAACATATTTTTAACGAACTCGTGTGCTATTTCTTCACATCGGAAATCTTGTTATTCCATTCACACCGCGACCCCCAGTGCAATCGGACTTCTTCTTTGTGACCACTATACTTGCTACACCGTCGAAGAGAAAGACTGGACTTTATGAAAGCTCAAAAAGTAGTAACGCTCCCTTCACGCAGTGAGAGTAAAATTGTGTTCTACTACAATGCCAAAAGAAGACTTTCGAATATTTACCGAAAATTACGAAATAAATATTATACAAAATAAAATATAGGCACTCGATATAGCCATTCGATATCGATATATCTTGGGTGTAACAATACCGACATAAGTCGATGTGTAATGGAAATAAATCGATATAACGATGTTTCATCAACAGCCCTAGTAAATACCGCTCTGGTACCCATGTTCGACCTCAGTTACACGCTACACAATCGTTTAGAGAACGTCGTCACACTTGCACATGAGGTTTACTCAACGGCCGACCCTCAAGAGAGTAAGGGACAATGCAACGAAGAAGAGGAAGTATAATGAAACAAAAATAATGGGTCTTTACGCTCACTGAAGAGCAATACGTCACAACTGGTGACGTAGATTGTCAACAGCCAGTCGCTACACCAAGCGTCGATGCTCTTCAGAATTTCCTGCGTTTCGCTACAATTTTCCGATATCTGCGACTATAGGCCTCAGCAGAAATTTTTCCACGGGAGAAAGTGAGGTGGAGGAATAAGACTGTAAAAGTGTCAATTTTTATATAAATGAGTTGGTCAGTTTCGAGATGTGCCATGACATAAAAACTAAATATTGTAGATGACACAAAAATTTATTATGACCCACAGAATTGATGCTTATCCACCCACTTCTACAGGTTGTTAGAAATCTGTAATGAATTAATACTCTGTATTCCAGATCGTAGCGGGAGGGGTGCAGTTTCTCCTCTTACCCCTCCTCATGCTGCCCCTCCCCTCTTGCGGACGCCTATACTCTTCAAAAGTGGCTCTGAGCATTATGGGACTTTACATCTGAGGCTTAAACATAACCAACCGAAGGACATCACACACATCCATGCCCGAGGCAGGATTCGAATCTGCGACCGTAGCAGCAGCGCGGTTCCGGACTGAAGCGCCTAGAACGGCTCGGCCACAGTGGCCGGCGCCTATACTCTTATACGATGGTATAATCCATGAAAGACTTCTCGGAACTCGAGATATTTTCTATCATCTCACTTACGTAAACTGTTCAAAATTTTTAACCACGCAAATATACATTGTCTGTATTTTTTTTTTTTTGTTGGAAATATGACTGATACATCCGATCATTTCAGTCCGTATCAATGTAACACAGACCAATAACGGATATTCTTCTTCTTTGGTATAAACGACTTGAAGCAGGAATCAAATGAAGCTCTCCACTTACCTTCTCTTCTTTAATCTACGGATAATCTGTTGATTTCGTGGCCTCCAGCACTCCAGATCTTCTTCTTTTCTCTAACTTCCTTCCCCTCAGTCTTACCTTACTTTTTACTAGAAACCTCTTTCTCAATACTTGCTCTAGAAGAAGATCTCGCTAAGTACCTCTCCACCTGTGCAATAGAGTTAAAAGAAAAGGGAAATGTGAGTGCTTTTCAGCAGAGAGCCGTGTGTCTCCAGTCGGGAATGGGACATTGCGGCTGGTTTGCACGGTTCAGTCTGTCAGCGTGCCCTGAAAGGTCGTTTCAGTCCTACTTACAAGGGAACCTCCCCATCGCACCCCCCTCAGATTTAGTTATAAGTTGGCACAGTGGATAGGCCTTGAAAAACTGAACACAGATCAATCGAGAAAACAGGAAGAAGTTGTGTGGAACTATGAAAAAATAAGCAAAATATACAAACTGAGTAGTCCATGTGCAAGATAGGCAACATCAAGGAGAATGTGAACTCAGGAGGGCAGTGGTCCCGTGGTTAGCGTGAGCAGCTGCGGAACGAGAGGTCCGTGGTTCAAGTCTTCCCTCAAGTGAAAAACTTACCTTCTTTATTTTAGCAAAGTTATGATCTGTCCGTTCGTTCATTGACGTCTGTGTTCACTGTAATGAGTTTAGTGGCTATGTTTTGCGACCGCACCGCAAAACCGTGCGATTAGTAGACGAAAGGACGTGACTCTCCAATGGGAACCGAAAACATTTGATCGCAAGGTCATAGGTCAACCGATTCCTCCACAAGAAAACACGTCTGATATATTCTATACGACACTGGTGATGGCATGCGCGTCACATGACAGGAATATGTTGTCGACCCACCTAACTTGTACACTTGGCGAATGGGTAACAAGATTCTTCTACCTTGCCCGATTTAGGTTTTCTTGTGGATATGATAATCACTCCCAAAAAAGTGATGAAAACATAAGAGCTTGTCACATAAACTGAAAATAAAAAATTAAACTATTCACTCGAGGGAAGACTTGAACCAAGGACCTCTCGTTCAACAGCTGCTCACGCTAACCACGGGACCACGGCGCTCCTGAACTCACATCATCCTTGATGTTGCCTATCTTGCACATGGACTACTCAGTTTGTATATTTTGCTTATTTTTTTCATAGTTCCATACAACTTCTTCCTGTTTTCTCGATTGATCTGTGTTCAGTATTTCAAAGCCTATCCACTGTGCCAGCTTATAACTAAATCTGAGGGGGGGTGCGATGGGGAGGTTCCCTTGTTAGACCGTGCGTGCGGACGCCGTCACTCTGCAGCCAGACGGGTCGTCAACACGGGAAGTTGACCGCCGACTAGTGTACACCGTAGCATCATTATTCCGCACTACCTTTTTGGACGCCTGTGGGAACGTTGTGTCGACCCAGACTCCACGTGTCAAGATCAATTTTGGCTCTAAAAGTTTCTTACGCACAATAATACATACACCTAACACCGTACTACGCGAATTTTACCTGAATATCCTCTTCGTACCTCGCGTGTTGTATACAAAATATGGACATGGTAACTTTAGTCTGCATACGGAGCTGATGTTACGCGAAATACAGAAGTGCCAATTCTTTGTTAACCTTTATTATGATGTTGATACCTATCACAGTAAGTTTCAGCGTTCTGCATCGTCAGTTATTTAAATCAGACATTGTTTCCCTAATACAGTAAATGTATTCGCAGTTGCGAATATGGAGAACCATCAGGTGTAGACTGTAATGAAGTCACTGAAAATTTTTGCCGGACCGGTATTCGAACACGGATGTCTCGCTTATCGCGAGTGGTCGCCTTACCATTTGGCTCTCCGCGTACAACCTACGGGCAGACCAAACTTCCATACACCGTCAGCGATGTGTGTATGTCCGAATGACCATTCATTGTAATTTAGAATAACACAGGCACTGCGATGTCGTATTGTTTCCCTAACTCTTCAGTGATGAACGGCAAATCCAGTGTCCGGGTTGAGCAGGTTTTTTCAAATGGTTCTGAGCACTATGAGACTTAACATCTGAGGTCGTACTTAAACCTAACTAACCCAAGGACATCACATCCATCCATGCCCGAGGCAGGTTTCGAACCTGCGACCGTAGCAATCGCGCGGCTCCAGACTGAAGTGCCTAGAACTGCTCGGCCACCGCGGCCGGCTAGCAGGTGTGTGTTTTCATTCATTTGTTCATCTCTTGTCCGTCTTGGCCCAATCCTATTTGATTGTCTACAGACTGTAGATGGAATATTAACAGCTTGCAGCACAAAGATAATATGATGAAGATGTTTGGTTTTTGGGGCGCTGAACTGCGCAGTTATCAGGGCCCGTACAAAGTCCCAACCTTTGCTCAGTCCAATCTACCCAATGCCAGGAATGATGAGGACAACACAAAGACAGGTGAAAATCCGTGAACCTGCCGGGAATCAAACACGGGACCCCGTCCTCGGGAAGCGAGAACGCGACCGCGAGACCACGAGCTGCGGACATAAATACAATACACTACTGGCCGTTAAAATTGCTACACCACGAAGATGACGTGCTACAGACGCGAAATTTAACCGACACGAAGAAGATGCTGTGATATGCAAATGATTAACTTTTCAGAACATTCACACAAGGTTGGCGCCGGTGGCGACACGTACAACGTGCTCACATGGCGAAAGTTTTCAACCGATTTCTCATACACAAACAGAAGTTGACCGGCGTTGCCTGGTGAAGCGTTGTTGCGATCCCTCGTGTAGAGGAGAAATGCGTACCATCACGTTTCCGACTTTGACAAATGTCGGATTTCAGCCTATCGTGATTGCGGTTTATCGTATCGCGACATTTCTGCTCGCGTTGGTCGAGATCCAATGACTGTTAGCAGAATATGGATTCGGTCTGTTCGGGAGGGTAATACGGAACGCCGTGCTGGATCCCAACGGCCTCGTTTCACTAGCAGTCGAGATGACAGGCATCTTAGCCACTTGGCTGTAACGGATCGTGCAGCCACGTCTCCATCACTGAGTCAACAGATGGGGACGTTTGCAAGACAACAACCATCTGCACCATCTGCAGCAGCATGGACTATGAGCTCGGAGACCGTGGCTCCAGTTACCCTTGACGCTGCATCACAGACTGGAGCTCCTGCGATGGTGTACTCAACGACGAACCTGGGTGAACGAATGGCAAAACGTCAGTTTTTCGGATGAATCCAGGTTCTGTTTACAGCATCATGATGGTCGCATCCGTGTTTGGCGACATCGCGGTGAACGCACATTGGAAGCGTGTATTCGTCGTCGCCATACTGGCGTATCACCCGGCGTGATGGTATGGGGTGCCATTGGTTACACGTCTCGGTCACCTCTTGTTCGCATTGACGGTACTTTAAGCAGTGGACGTTACATTTCAGATGTGTTACGACCCTTGGATCTACCCTTCCTTCGATCCCTGCGAAACCCTACATTTCAGCAGGATAATGCACGACCGCATGTTGCAGGTCCTGTACGGGCCTTGCTGGATACAGAAAATGTTCGACTGCTGCCCTGGCCAGCACATTCTCCAGATCCCTCACCAATTGAAAACATCTGGTCAATTGTGGCCGAGTAACTGGCTTGTCACAATACGGCAGTCACTACTCTTGATGAACTGTGGTATCGTGTTGAAGCTGCATGGGCAGATGTACCCGTACACGCCATCCTTGCTCTGTTTGACTCAATGCCCTGGCGTATCAAGGCCGTTATTACGACCAGAGGTGGTTGTTCTGGGTACTGATTTCTCAGGGTCTATGCACCCAAACTGCGTGAAAATGTAATCATATGTCAGTTCTAGTATAATATATTTGTCCAATGAGTACCCATTTATCATCTGCATTTCTTCTTGGTGTAGCAATTTTAATGGCCAGTAGTGTAGTTTCCACTATTTTGTAGTATGAGTCTCACCTCACGTGTGTGTGTGGTGTACAATACATAGCTTTTAGGAAAATCTAGTCAATAATTACAGAAAGCAATTACATTTTATTAACCTTGTTAGTAATTTGATTACACGTATCAGACGTGTTTAATGAATAAACATACTTTTAGGCTAGTGGTACCGAAGAGGTTTTAATAATGGTACTTACAATCCGTCTTGATTGAAAAATATTTATTCATTTGACCGGTTTCGGTTCCTGGAGAACCATCTTCAGATCTGATATTTCGGTTACAGGTGTAACCCGTCCAAATATAGCAGCATGTGAAAGCTGCTGTACTTGGACGGGTTATCCTGTAACCGAAATATCAGATCTGAAGATGGTTCTACAGGAACCGAAACCGGTCATATGAATATAAACATTTTGCAATCGAGACGGATTCTAAGTAACATTGCAAAATCACTGATTGCGGTTATGCTATCAGATATTATGTCTGTTTTTGCAAAATACGAGGTTTTAAGGCGTAGGTTTCTCTTTCCAGACGAGTACAGGTTTTGTGTGACACCCGATGACTGTCGTAGAGGAGTATGTAAGGTACCAATGCACATCTCAATCAGGCAGCCCCACAAGTTAATTAATGCAGTGAGACATGTTTTGGGGCGACGTCACATAAAGCAGCCGGACGTGACCCGTTACTATTGAGAGTAATTTGAAGTCAGTGCAGGAACTGGACATTGTCCTCCACCTATTGTCCAGTTCTGCAGATAACATTTCAGGGATGGCTTCCTGTATGAAGACGGTAATGCACGAATGCATCGTGCCTTCCATATGAACACTTTCGTTCAGCAGGCAACATTCAACCGAATGATGTGCCTTGCCGAACCTGCTGACATGAACCGGACTGATCACGCTTGGTAACAGACGAAATCCTGCAGCGCGTCATCGGAGGAACCCTCCTCAGCTACTGGATGATCCCACCAGGACCGCTGTTGTAGGGTCCTGCTGGCATGAATATCAGTGTCTCGATCTCCTAGAGGGCACCACGGGGAAAGTTAGCAATTTACAATTCGCGGGAGGGGGGGGGGGTTGGATAACAGTGATACAGCTCCAAACATGTTAAGCTAATTAAATCTTGAAAAATTAAGGGCTAGTGACTTTTGATCATATCGAAAGAGGCCCGCCCGGTTAGCCGTGCGGTCTAACGCGCGGGTTTCCAGATTGGGAAGGAGCGCCTGGTGCCCGGCGGACTTGTGTCGAGGTCCGGTGAGACGACCAGTCTGTGGATGTTTTTTACGCGGTTTTCCGTCTGCCACGGCGAATGTGGGCAGGTTCCCCTTATTCTGCCTCAGTTACACTATGTCGGCGACTGTTGCGCAAACAAGTTCTCCACGTACGCGTACACTACCATTACTCTAACACGCAAACGTAGGGGGGTTACACTCGTCTGGTGTGAGACGTTCCCTGGGGGAGGGAAGGGGGGTGGGTTCACCGGGAGCCGAACCGCACAATAACCCTGGGTTCGGTGTGGGGCGGCGGAGGGGTGAAGTGGACTGCGGTAGTTGTGGGGTTGTGGACCACTGCAGCTGCGGCGGGGACGCAGCCGCTCCGTCGTTTCTGGGCCCCCGGTTAGCATACAATACGATACATACAATATCGAACGGGGGGACGGATCCAAACAGATCAAGCATGTCCGATATAAGCGAATATACTCATTGCGTAAAATATAAGCTTTCTTGCAACAGCTCCTCGTATTAGTTCACTTTCTTCGAACTTCGTATACGATAAGTCTAGTATATTTATGTTACGACGAACTTCTTGTTTCTGAAGTTTAAGCACATGAAAAAAGTAATAACGGGAATATAATACAATTTAGAAAACAGTTCGTAGTCTTTCCATTACCTTACAGTCTACTATTCACTAGATATCAAGTTCACCATGTCTGTGATCAAAATTAAAAGTTCAGAATGGCACTGCAGATTTCAATCCCACTGAACGCAAAGTTTGTTTTCTTTCTTACGGATGCCATGTCTGAGAATATTCAAGCGTAATAGAAGCACTTACAGCGAAGTAAAAGTATCCCACCTCCACTATTCGTCCAACAGTTACGATAAGAAAGGAAAGCTGCTTAAAATAAAAGGCGCAAAATACCTTGGCTTTGATTTCCTTTATTACACAAAAATGACCTTATAACAACACGTTTCATGTAAAAATGACCGTACGACAACAACAAGTTTCTAATATGTTCTGCTGCAGTCCTTCGACGCATTTTTACCTCGCGTATCAAGAGGTTTCTTAGTTCGTGCCAAAACTAAAGGGAAACCTTCGTGGAAAGAGTTTCGCAGACGGTGACGAGGCTAAAGGGCAGTGGTAAACAAGCCTGCTTTTCGATATCATAATAAAAACTAAAAGTTTGCGTTCTGTCTAAAAATATTTATGGACACCGTTCATCGCTATAGGTAAAAAGCAAATGTTATGTTCTACACAGGCGTATCAGAAAGATATGAAAATGTAGTGCTTCGGAAATGTTTTCTGTTGTTTGAGTCTCTTGTCCTTACCTCCAGGATGACAGCAGCAATTCGAATATTAGTGCTACAACTTTTTTTTTTACCAAAATTTCGCCTCTGACCTTTCAAATTCCTCAAATAAACCTCATCCCCTACTGTCTCCTCTTGGTAACTCAAAAAATAAACAAGTTTAGCAAGCTGTACAGCATAGACTGGTGAAATTTTGTTTCATTCAAACCAGGCGTCGAACTGACAATGGTTCAGTATTTTCCTTTAAGGCAGACGCAACACACGCGCCTTTTTTGACTAGAAATTTCAGTACGACCTGTCCTAGTAAGTCTTGATACCTGCGCTGATAGCAAATCGATTTAAAGTACTGCTTGGAAGACACAAAAGTCAGTAGACACAGAAAGAAGAAATTACAAATAACTTTTCTTTTCGTCGGCGGTCATATGGAGGAACTGTTCAGGTAGATGGAAGAACAGACACCGGACCTGGATAGATCAGGCGTTTGCCTGAAGTCATTTGAAGAAGAACCAGGATATATTCAAATGAAGATTTCAACTTCCTCCCGATTACGTAACCACTACACTAGACAGCAGACCTTAGGGGAGGATCGTTAAAATTCGCAGAGAGTATATCTTATATAGATTTTTGGTGATTTCTGTGATGCGCATAGCTTGATGAAAGCGGAAGGCGCCTATCCCCATTTTACTTTCATTATTTTTATCTCTTGTCAACAATCTGTTACAATGTGATCGACCTATATCATCTAGGCAGAAACAAGCACATTCAGCAGGGACAATATTAACATGTAGTTGGAAAATAAACGTAATGAATCTCAGTCAAGAAATATTGCTCGGCAAAATAATATTTTCCAACAGCCGATAGTCACTGCAGTATTTCCTTCTTGCTGCTTCCAGATGAGAAGAGCTGAAACTGGAACATTCCCAGAGCTATGGCGCTCAAAACAAGTAAAATCGTATGGCATGAATGGGTGGGAAACTCCGAAGGGCAGGTTCGGCCGCCTAATCGGAAAGGTTTTCTGTGTCCTTAGCGCCCACAGGCACCTTTCCTTCGCGAAGTATGAGGGCTGTGTGTGAAAGTGCATGTTAAGTGTAGATGACTGTAACGGTGTGCGTTTAGTGTAGTGTAGTGTTCGTGTTGGAGATGACGAAAGAAAGGAGAGGTTGAAACCAGGTGCCGGCACACAGCCCTCTCCTCTCGAAGAACACCAAAGGGTTCGTCCGGCTCAATGCCCCAACCCGATGGACGCACCACCAAAGTTTCGCTTGCCCTCACTTCATGAGTCACTGCGGAGAGATTTGGAAGTTAATCCAGGACATTGGCGCAACGGCTGCTGATCAGCGACTTCATGCCACTTTCCTTCCTGACCTTTTAGGGCAAAGTCGAAGGGAAGGTTGGCAACAGCACGGGCAAAGCAGGACGGTAGCCTATCCGAGTACTGGTCACACACGACGGCGCTTAACTTCGTTGATCTGACGGGAACAGGTGTATCCACTCCGGCATGGCTGTTGCCTCAAAACAAACTAAAACTACGATTATCGCTGTCCTTTGATTCTGGAATTATTGCAACAGACTGAAAGGGGAAATAAATTCGTAGGATGGTGTAACATAAATCTGAACCGCACCGTTCGGTAAATAACGAAATGAAGTTCGTGTGTGTTGCAACGATCCTCAAAAAACGGTTCAAATAGCTCTGAGCACTATGGGACTTAACATATGAGATCATCAGTCCTCTAGAACTTAGAACTACTTAAATCTAACTAACCTAAGGACATCACACACTTCCATGCCTGAGGCAGGATTCGAACCTGCGACCGTAGCAGGCGCGTGGTTCCGGACTGAAGCGCCTAGAAACGCTCGGCTACAGCGGCCAGACAATGGTCCTCTGTCAGACGTTTAGTATACAGGGTGTTTCAGCAAGAGAGTGCAAACATTTAACAGGAGATAGAGGATGCTCCACCGAGCAACTTGAGGTGGGGAACCTAGGGTCGGAGAAGCCAGCTTAAGGTGATAACAGGATTAAAATCACATTACTGTGTATTTTTTGTTTACATTATTTAACTGAAAATATCAGCACTGACACAATGAACGTACCATCTGTACTGTATCATACACATACATGTGCTGAAATTGTCAGCGATCAACCTCGACGCTAGCATGACATTCGCCAACAAGATTCTGACGCACCCTGACAAATATCCCTGGTGTGTTTCGAATAACATCAAAGGCAGCTACAATACCGGCAACTAACTTCATCTCCGTATCCACTGGGGGCTCATTCACAGGTAACGGGATTCAGGTCAGGTGACCTAGCAGGTCACGGAAAAGGCTCTCCCCTTCCAAGCCAGTGATTAGGAAATACAGCATTGAGATGGCTTCGGACATCCATACTTCAGTGAGGCCATGCACCGCATATTATTTCCACATCGTCTCATGAACAGCGGAGGATATGCCTCCAAGAACTAAGTAGAACTCTTTGCACGAACCTCAAGCACAGGTGGACATTCAGACGGCCAGGTAGAAGATATGGCCCAATGAGATTTTCGCCTACAATGGAGGATGATGCCTCCTAGGAAATCGTTCCCTGTACAGCCTTTCAACAGCGGGAGCGTTGCAACTTACTTCCGCATACACAAGGTGCAGAGCAGTGAGTTCTGCGAAACTGTACCGACACTGCTCCATCGTATTGTACTGTACGTCTCTGAATAGCCCTGAGTTATTAATGGGTCTGTCGTTCATTCACAGCACATTCTGTCATGAGACAATGTAAATAAGATACAACAGAGTCGTCTTATGGGCATGTAAAGTAAACAAAATCTGTGTCATGACTCCCTAGTAATCAGGCTCGTCCTCCTCATTTCCTTGGAGGAAATAAAGAATGTACATGTAAATAAACAGCACAGTACATGTAAACCTGTACACATGTTACTTGTAAATAAGCTGGAAAACAGTAATGCTAGATGTTATGCCGGAGCCAAGGTAGCCCCTGAAGGCCGGCAACCCATATTACACCACAGAGGACAGGGTTGTCAATGTTCAAGGCGTTCCAAAAGCACCATGGTAAAACACCTGAGAAGATAATGGAAAAAAGACATTCCGAGCACTACTTCCTGCTGGGGGAGCTCGAGCCACAGCCTGCAGGAAGTATCACTATGCCAAAACCTGATTGGCTGGAGAGAGCTATTTAGGGGCTAGAACCAGCACCAAAGTTCAGTTCACTCCGGATGCCGACCTCGTGGACTTCGACCGCTGAAGATTACGTCTTAGTCTCTGAATTGGACTTTTACTAGTGTATGTGTGTTACCACGAACCTTTGTGGAAAATTAGACATGAACTTCTACTGGCATCGTTATTGTTACTTTTATTTTGTTGTTCAGTCATCATCCTTGCAAACTTACATAAATAAAAGTTGTGTTTGTGAAAAATTGCGAGTTGTCAGTCACAACACTAGACAAAGCGGCTGACAAGTTTACTTCCGTATCTCCTTACGCTGGCTTCTCCGACCCCATATTCCCTACCTCAAATTATTCAGTGCAGCATCCTCTATGTCTTGCTAAATGTTTGCACACTCTTTCGGAAACATACTGTAGATGGTCAATGTGTGGCCACTGTTCCCACTTCCCAGTAGCAGTACAATTGCGGGTACCATAGGGAAAGAACAGAGGTGCTGGCAGTATTTGACAAAGCGGGAAACTAACCCCTTCACCAATAAATTACCTTTGTTAGATGATACGGCAATAGCGAAGCTTTTCTTACTTGATACTGACAAAAATATACTTTATGTCAAGAAAGAATAGGTAACCCATTTGCAAAATGGTTATTTATTTATTTAATTTGTGATGCGTTAGACTCTTACATGAGCATCATCAGAAATCTGGGGGAAAACCAATATTCCCCAATACAAATTTAAGAGCCAGGAATCAGCTATAAAGCTACATTATCAGTTACATAAATCAACTGGAACACCGCGACCAGAGATGTGAAAAGAGCGTAACCAAAGACAAAATCACTGGTCAAAAAGACTCGTGGACCACTGGCAAGTGTACAGAAAGTCCCGCAACCACCAAAAATGGCACGTCAGCCAATATAATTTACAGGACACGTCCACCGGGTAAAAACTCTTTAGGACCACTAGCGAGAGTACAGAGCGTCCTGAAATAAAAAAAATGGCACATCATCCAATAAAATATAGAGGACACATCCACCTTCCGAAATAAATAAGAATATGTTTCAAGGCGAAGAGCGGTAATCGGGACAAACATGAGAAAGCACACAAATAAGGGTGGAGATTAAGGAAAAAATATTGAGTGCTAAGAGACTTTGGCTCACAGAGTATGTGGAAATATAAGAAATAAACCGTACAAGGATCACACATGACCTGTGTTTACGCGTAATCGCTCTTAACGCAATGCGGGGCGTGTTTACAACATAGGCCGGGCGTATAAAGCGTTCTTATGGCACCAGTTTACGGCTTCTACTACATAGAAATGAATCAAAGTGACCGATATCGTACTCGGTGCCGCCGCCAGACGGAAAAACAGAGAATGTGTTCACAGAATAATGGTAAGCTTAGATCCATTGTCTAAGATAACGTAACGCTTGAGCCTGTACGATTTTATTCCTTCTATTACTCGCATACTCTGTGAGAAAAGATCTCTTAGCACTCAATATTTGTTCCTTTATCTCCACCCTTATTTACGGCCTTTCTTATGTTTGTTTCGTTTACCGCTCTTCGCCATGGAACCTACTCTTATTTATTTCCGTAGGGGGATGTGCCCGTCATATTTTATTGGATGATGTGCCATTTTTGGTGATTGCTGGACTTTGTTTACACTTGCCGGTGATCCTCTAGTGTTTTTACCCGGTGAATTTGTCTATGGTTCCGCTCTCTTCACATCTCGGGTAGTGGTTTCTCATTTGCTTTGACTGACAATGTAGCTTTATGGCTACCTGGCTGAAAAATTTTCACTGAGGAAACTTGCCTTTTCCCCAGATGTCTGATGATGCTCCTGCGAGAGTGAAAAGGGGTCACTAAATAAATAAATAACCGTTCTGCAACCGAGACTGCGTACTCTTTATTGATCATCTCAGGAGGTTGCTGTACCATTAGCCCAAAGATGGAGCGGAGTGGTTTTTACCTACTGTCATGTCTTACATGTGACATGTCAAGATTCTGTGCGTGACCGAGCCTATAAATGTGGACCACGCTATTCGCGTGCAGTGCGCCGCCAACCACGCCACACCAGCAGTCTTGCCATTCCGACTCAACTTGTCACTGGCTCCTTCTCTGTCCTGCCAAACTCCACCGAAGTTCATTCACGAAGCTGTAAGGCTAGGGCCCCCTTTAGGAAGGATATATCCTCGGCTTTGGGATTGTTGCTGAAAATTTGTTCTCTAACACAAAGAGAAGTATTTGAAGTGATATTATCATAGCCCTCTCCTACAAAATTTGTTTGAAGTTAGCACCTCTTACCCTAACTCATCAATTTCCATGTCGAGAAATCCAAGTGTTTTGCACTCCTCTGAACCGGCGTGGGATGTTTTTAAACACTTAGTAGTCACATATCTGCCACAGAGGCCTTGCATTCTTCAAAATAAGAATTCAAGATAGAAAATTGCCCACAAGTAGAAATCCTGAACGGTATCGCAACGTTAGCCGTACCCTTGACACTGCACTCGCTGGGATGATGTGATAGGGACGTCCTCGCTGTCCCAGAGAAATTCGCGACTCAGCGCAGCGAAAGGCGAACTGGGAGCAGAGGCGGAGAAATGTGATAAACGCCAGACCATGTAACGCGACCTCGTGTCACTATGTCGGGCACTCGAGTGCGATCGTCAAGGTTCACCTAAAAGCCCTCACATAGCGAATAGAGACACATATATTTTAACATCGGTGATCAACAGTGAAGCATGACAAAACACGATGTGTTCCTATAGCTTACAGTGACATCTACCGATGTTCTTCTGAGAATGGTTCGTTATTCATTAAAGCTGTCTTAGGCTGCTGCCACTGCGGTTTCAAAATTGGGTCTCTGTAATGCTTTTGGATATAAGACAGGGTTAGCAGCCTAATCTGTAGGGTAGTCCGTGGTGCAGGCCAACCAATGTGTCATTTGTTGATCTGTTCAGTTAATGATTGACAAATAGTCAATGATCAGAGATTACGCATGTCTTTCCCCTTGAAGGTGTCCATTGTGCTAGATCCAGTTCTACAGGGTGTTCGGAAATTCCCGTTACATACTTCTAGGACATGTAGAGGAGAATGAGTACATCATAATTTCAGTAGGAAGCCACATCCGGAAGCGCACTGCCTCCGTTATACGAAGGTTTCAATTCAGATGTTTTAACTCATCCACGTCTGGTTGAGGAAATTAATTAGGCAGGACGCACAACAGTTATTAGGTAAGAACTCGAAAGGGAACATAACGAAACATCGATTTGTCATTTAAGGACATTTGTTTCTAATAACACTTAAACATTACGTGTTTACCTTATCCCAAAACAGAAAAGAACCCAGAATGCTCTACTTACAGTACTGATACATAACAACAGCGGCTTGAAGTAACGACCACCAGCGTTATTACAGACATTGTACTACGAAGCATGTTCTGGTACAACTGGTGTCTTAACTTTATTGTGCAGCGGTAAAAACTCGTGCCAGTAGAACTTCCTCTGTCTCTACAGGAGTACCGTAAATCAAATTTTGTTTACGACCCCACAAACGGTAGTCCATAGGAATGGTAAGGATTGTAAGTAGGCTGTTTAGGTTTTTATATTGGTAAAGTCACGTAGCGCTCTGTATGAAAATAACTATATATATATATATATATATATATATATATATATATATATATATATATATATATATATATATATATAATGACTTTTGAACACTATTAAGGTGAATACATTGTCTGTTCTCTATCAAAATCTTTCATTTGCTAACTATGCCTATTAGTAGTTAGTGACTTTAGTAGTTAGAATCTTTTATTTAGCTGGCAGTATTGGCGCTCGCTCTATTGCAGTAGTTTGAGTAAGGAAGATTTTTGTGAGGTGAGTGATTCATGAAAGGTATAGGTTATTGTTAGTCAGGGCCATTCTTTTGTAGGGATTATTGAAAGTCAGATTGCGATTTCCTAAAAATATTGTGTGTCAGTTTAGTGATGATCAGAATAAGTAAAGAGAGAAATGTCTGAGTACGTACAGTTTTGCTCAGCTGTTGGAAAAACAGCACAGTAATTCATAAATATTTCTAAGGGGAGGTTTCTGGGTCATCCGATCTACCCCGTTGCATACCAGAAAAAACATATATCAGACCTTTCTCTTTCCCTCTGTAGATTTGGACGCGTTACACACCCGAATTTAAACTGTTGTGGAACGGAAACAGCATGTTTCTGGAGATGGGTTCCTATTCAAAATGTTGTTTACTCACTCCCAGTTTGTAACGGAACTTTCCGAACACCCTGTATACCTACGAGTGTGACTCAAATACAAACCGCAATTTTTGTTTTAGATGTTTTTGTGTAACCTGAGGGCAACATGATCTCTGCTCATTGAGGTGTTGCTTGCAGAGATTATCCTCCGTAGCTAGACCGTTCGTTGCCTTGTGTCTTTTTATTTGTAACTCAGAATAACAGCCAACAGAGGGCGTAAAACTGGCCGAAATTTTGAAAAGGCTTGAGGCACAGTTCGGGGACAACACCGTGAGGAAGAGTCAAGAGTACATAAGGCATAAACAGTTTTTACGAGGATGAGAAACAGTAGAGAATGCAGCACACCGACGTTGCCCGAGGACCAGCATGACAAAGGATAATATTCACATTGTTAGCAAGTTAATTCAAGACGATCACCGAATAACGGTTGCTGCAACTGCTACAGAGGTTGGGAAAGTTATTGTAGTGCTCAGGCGATCATTACTGGCAACCTTGAGTTTCGGAAAGTGTCCGCAATGTAGGTGCCTCGTCTTCTCACCACAGAGCACAAACTTCTACATCTACATCTACGGGATTATTCTGCTATTCACAATAAAGTGCCTGGCAGAGGGTTCAATGAACCAACTCCAAGCTGTCTCTCTACAGTTCCACCCTCTTATTACGCGCTGGAAAAACGAGCAATTCAATTTTTCTGTGTAAGTCCTGATTTCTCTTATTTTCTCGTAATGATAATTTATTTCTCCCTATGTAAGTGGGTGCCAACAGAATGTTTTCGCAATCGGAGGAGAAAACTGGTGATTGATGTTCCATGAGAACATCCCGTATCTGAAGGCCCAAACAGTAATAATTCAATATATATATATATATATATATATATATATATATATATATATATATATATATATATATATATATATATATATATATACGATCATCACAATCTGACCAAATCAAGAGAGAAGTGGGCCTTAGAGAGTGCTCCACGGATCGACCTGTGGAAGTTGCTCAACTTCGTAAATGATGAACAGGCAGCCAAGAGTTGTATTCACTTAACCGGATGGCAACTCAAATTAGTGACAGTTTAAATGCAGACCAACACTCTTGCAAAATCTACCTAACGTCTGATAACCAATACAACGGTGGAATAACTCAGGCGAGGCGGAACTGGTGGACAGCACTGCGTCTTCAGAATCCGGCGTTTAGAAGATCCAGAAGCAGAAGGAACCGCTATGATGAAAGTAGTCCAAAAGAAACAAAATATCCGAGCCACAATCAAGGAGGCTGTCGAACTGCATGCCTTACTGGACAGCAGCGGCAAGGTGAAGAAAGGTACACTGCCACGAAAATACGCTAACCTCCAGGGCAGGTAACTGGGGCGTTAACGGCCACAAGGCAGAAAAATACCGCTGGTGGAACTTCACCAATAATAACACAAGGAATTCAATGATTAATAATAAGAAATGGAAGATGGCTAATTAATTTCGTCAACTCCAGAGACTCCATTCATTGCTCCTCGTCTCAGCGACCCTGCGAGCAGCAACGCGCGAACAAACGGCATGATCTCAAAATAGTGGAGGTTTCACTAGTGGGCTAATGTTCACTCAGACGAGGTTGGGGTCCTCGCAACTACATTCCCTCGATCCGGCAGTGCCTGCGTGCCGCCAGCGGTCCTGGCACGTCCTCGCTGGTGCTCCATCCCAACCGAACTCGCCGATCACTCCGACCCAGAGAAACACCTGACGTCCCTCCAAAGGTAGTACCGCCGTACTAGATATCGATAACCGCTGTTGCTGCCACTCATGGACAGACAACGCTAGCAAACATAGTGGCCCCAGTAAACACAAGAAGAAAACGAGACGCCATGGCACCAACACAAGCCTCAACACGGCTCAGCAACGTTGCCACCCAAGGTTGTTGCCACCACTCACTATGGTGGCGGTCCACTTGCTACTTACCCAGTGCGAGTGGTGGTGCAGCTGTCTGCTGTGGAATAAATGACTCCCACACAATGTGAGGCTAAGAGAGTTCTTACCAGTGCATACGTGTAAACAAACAAATCCTCCCCCACTCCATCCAGCAGAAGCAGTGGAAACAGGCAGGCCTCTTTCTTAAAGTCACAATGCAGGCTACTGCAGGAAGACAGCATCCACCAGTGTTCCACATGCTCAGATTTTATTACTGCAGTATTTCCAAGAATGAGACCTTAAAATTTCATCATCCTGGCATGCATGATACCCCTAGCGCGATTATCCTTACACAACTCTAACACACATTGGTCGCAAATACACTCCTGGAAATTGAAATAAGAACACCGTGAATTCATTGTCCCAGGAAGGGGAAACTTTATTGACAAATTCCTGGGGTCAGATACATCACATGATCACACTGACAGAACCACAGGCACATAGACACAGGCAGCAGAGCATGCACAATGTCGGCACTAGTACAGTGTATATCCACCTTTAGCAACAATGCAGGCTGCTATTCTCCCATGGAGACGATCGTAGAGATGCTGGATGTAGTCCTGTGGAACGGCTTGCCATGCCATTTCCACCTGGCGCCTCAGTTGGACCAGCGTTCGTGCTGGACGTGCAGACTGCGTGAGACGACGCTTCATCCAGTCCCAAACATGCTCAATGGGGGACAGATCCGGAGATCTTGCTGGCCAGGGTAGTTGACTTACACCTTCTAGAGCACGTTGGGTGGCACGGGATACATGCGGACGTACATTGTCCTGTTGGAACAGCAAGTTCCCTTGCCGGTCTAGGAATGGTAGAACGATGGGTTCGATGACGGTTTGGATGTACCGTGCACTATTCAGTGTCCCCTCGACGATCACCAGTGGTGTACGGCCAGTGTAGGAGATCGCTCCCCACACCATGATGCCGGGTGTTGGCCCTGTGTGCCTCGGTCGTATGCAGTCCTGATTGTGGCGCTCACCTGCACGGCGCCAAAGACGCATACGACCATCATTGGCACCAAGGCAGAAGCGACTCTCATCGCTGAAGACGACACGTCTCCATTCGTCCCTCCATTCACGCCTGTCGCGACACCACTGGAGGCGGGCTGCACGATGTTGGGGCGTGAGCGGAAGACGGCCTAACGCTGTGCGGGACCGTAGCCCAGCTTCATGGAGACGGTTGCGAATGGTCCTCGCCGATACTCCAGGAGCAACAGTGTACCTAATTTGCTGGGAAGTGGCGGTGCGGTCCCCTACGGCACTGCGTAGGATCCTACGGTCTTGGCGTGCATCCGTGCGTCGCTGCGGTCCGGTCCCAGGTCGACGGGCACGTGCACCTTCCGCCGACCACTGGTGACAACATCGTGCACTGTGGAGACCTCACGCCCCACGTGTTGAGCAATTCGGCGGTACGTCCACCCGGCCTCCCGCATGCCCACTATACGCCCTCGCTCAAAGTCCGTCAACTGCACATACGGTTCACGTCCACGCTGTCGCGGCATGCTACCAGTGTTAAAGACTGCGATGGAGCTCCGTATGCCACGGCAAACTGGCTGACACTGACGGCGGCGGTGCACAAATGCTGCGCAGCTAGCGCCATTCGACGGCCAACACCGCGGTTCCTGGTGTGTCCGCTGTGCCGTGCGTGTGATCATTGCTTGTACAGCCCTCTCGCAGTGTCCGGAGCAAGTATGGTGGGTCTGACACACCGGTGTCAATGTGTTTTTTTTTTCCATTTCCAGGAGTGTATTTATAGAAGGACGAAACATTGTAACCATACACTTTCTTTGATGGGTGGTCGATCTCTGGGACGTATTACAATAATGAATCAAATGCATAATATAGACTCCCTCCATTCCATTAACAGTAAACCCATCACTAGTGAAATGCATAGTAATAACCCTTATTTTAAGTTGGTAATAAGTAAGAGTTTCTATATAATGTTATTACATACACACAAAAAATGCGACGGAATAACTTTATTACTCAGTAAACAGTGCTAACGTCATGTGTAAGGGTGAGCCGAAGACTACATTTTATGGACTGAATGTAAAGAAGACGCAGGAAATCTATTCTACACAACACATTTTACTTCGTTTTTAATTTATTGCTGCACGGTGCTGTCTTTCCCTATATTCTTCGGTACAAATATACTATAACAAGTCTCTCAATGCTGTCATTTAAACAACTGTTGTGGTAATCTAAATTTGCAGGTATTATTGAGACTCATATCAGTAATAAGGAAGCAAGCATTAGCAGTAGAGAGCGCCTGCGAAGAGATTTGTTGGTAAAACTTAGGGTTCACTAACAACTCACTCTACGTAGCTTTACACCACTGTATATGATGCAAACACAAACTGTAATAATAGACTGTTTATATTAACTTGAAACAACTACAGATCTCTAAAACGACGCATCGTACGAAAAAAGCTGCTCGAGGTGAAAAGTTAATATTGCTACAGGGGACATATGTCTGTGCTACAACTGACCACCTTCTAACCACCCCTCCTTTGTGGGCAGAGTTAGCTTTTTACTTTCAACTGGGAATCCCAGATTTTTACTGCATATTCGGATTCCATGCCAAAAAACTACACTTACATCGTAAATGAAATGTAAAATCCATTGTGTCTTTTATTAACTGTGTGGCCGTGCGTTTCTAGGCGCTACAGTCTGGAACCGCGTGACCGCTACGGTCGCAGGTTCGAATCCTGCCTCGGGCATGGATGTGTGTGATGTCCTTAGGTTAGTTAGGTTTAAGTAGTTCTAAGTTCTAAGGGACTGATGACCACAGATGTTAAGTCCCATAGTGTTCAGAACAATTTTTTATAAACTGCAATAACAGGCACACTTGATATTTATCGATTACAGCGCCATCCACCACGAATGAGAACAGTGGTTTCAGCGAACTTTGTTTTGACTTTCCTTTATGCTGAGTCAGTCCTTCTTCGAATCATTTCTTTTTCGACTTCACATTTTTCCAGCAGCCTTTTCGTCTTAGCTTCTCTGTACTTCCCATTTATTTCATTGCTCAGTGACTTGTATTTCTGTATTCTTGAATTTTCCTGAACATTTTTATACTTCCTTCTTTCATGGATCAACTAAAGTATATCTTCTGTCACCCATGGTTACTTCGCAGTTACCTTCTTTGTACCTGCGTTTTTCGTTCCAACTTCTTCAACTGCACTGCGTACTGAGATTTTCTTATTGCTCTATCTACAGCCTTAGAGAACTTCAAGTCTATCTAGTCCGTCCGTATCCGACTTTTTTGCATATTGATACTTCCTGGCTGATCTCTTAAGCTTCGGCCTACTCTTCATCACTACTAGATTGTGATATGAGTCTATATCTCCTCCTGGGTATGCCTTACAATCCAGCCAGTATCCTATTTCGAAATCTCTCTCTGACCATTATGTACTCTAAGTGAAATCTTCCCATATCACCTCGCCTTTTCCTAGTATACCCCGTCCTTTTGTGATTCTAGAACACAGTGTTCTCTTTTTCTAGCTGAATATTACAGAATCCTTTCTCCTCTCAAATTCCTTGACCCAAGCCCATACTCTCCTGTAACCTCTCCTCCTACTCCTTACCCTGCAACTGTATTCCTGTCCCCCATGATTATTAAATTTTCATCTCCCTTTACAACTTCTGTACTGTAAACCCTTTCAGTATCCTCATATACTTTCTCTATCTCTTCATCTTCAGCTTGAGACGTCAGCATATATACCTGAACTATCGTTGTCTGTGTTGGTTCCCTGTCAATTCTGATAAGAACAAACCTAGCACTGAAGTGTTCGCAGTAACACACTCTCTGCCCTGCCTTCATATTCATAACGAATCCTTCTACCGTTATACGATTTTCTGCTGCTTTTGATATTACAGGATATACACCTGACAAGAAATCCTTGTCTTCTTCCCATTTCGCTTCAGGGACCTGTACTATATCTAGACTGAGTCTTTGCATTTCCCTTTCCAGATTTTTCTAGCTTCCGTACCATGTTCAAGCTTCTGACGTTCCACGCCCCAACTCGTAGAACCTTATCCTTTCGTTGGTTAATCATTCTTTTTGTCATGGTCACTTCTCCCTTGGCTGTTCCCTCCTGGAGATCAGAATGGGGGACTGTTCCGCAATCTTTTGGCAATGGATAGATCTTCATGAAACTTTTTCAATAACAGACCATATGTGGTGTGAATACACGTTAAGCGCCTTTCATCCAGTGGTTTACATTGTCTTGTGCGTCCTCATGCCGTTGATCATTGCTGAATCCTCCACCTTTAGGGGCAGTTTCCCAACCCAAGGAGAAGAGAGTGCCCTGAACCTCTGTCCGTTCCTCCGCCCTCTTTGACGAGGCACAATGAGTGTGTTGACTTCTTATGCTGGAAGTTTTCGGCCGTCAATTCTGGTTATTAAGCAAAAATTAAGCAGTGGTGGGTTTCGATCGCCGGACAGAGGACGTTTTGAATATTAATCAAAGACAGTACCTGTTTTTTATTGTAATTTGCTGTCGAATTGATATTTCTCATTACTTGTCTGGAATTAATTGCTTTAATTGTAATGTTTTTTTTTTTATTTCTGCTTCTTCGTAACCTCATGTTAATGATCGTAGTAAGGTTTCATTTGAAACTCTCTGACACATTAAAACTGTGTGCTGGGTCGAGTCTCGAAATCGGCACCTTCTCCTTTCACGAGCAAGTGCTCTGGCACGATGCCTCCCTCTTCCTGAAGCTTAATTTTACTTATTTGTTTATTTCATTTTTGTGCACTTGTATACAGAGCGAAAACAAATGAAAACTAACCCACCCATCCCGAATCCTGGAAATCCTGCAGGGTATAAAGTGTGGCAGGCGGGCCGAGTTCAAGGTGTAGGGGCGTCTTGTTTCAGTCAGAATCGGGCGGGCACCTGCCACAGCGGGAACACGCCAACGTGGTGGAGGCGTGGTAAAAGCGCTGTTAAGGTAATTGGGAAAAGACTCGTTACAACGGGAACTGTGCGCAACCTCCGCACGTGCAGTCTGCAAGTACTGCCAAAAATCAAGGCGCGAGTGATGAGCATCTCCGTATAGATATGCCAAAGTCCAGTCCTTTTTCCAGAGATCCACCTGGGATTTTCTTGCAGGAAAATATTCCACCGCTGGATAAAGAAAGGACTCGGGGTCAGTAACATGCGGCGGCACTCGTAGAAAACACGCGACTATTTGTCGCCCCAAGAAGCAGACATCCGTTACGCCTACACAGTTTGTGATGATCATCGTTGACATTACGGTAGGCGTCGCAGAGGGGAGAGTTCGCCAGTCCTATGGCATGAAGCCGCTGATTAGCTGGATACTTCCCACAGGTCGCATAATACCAAGTCGATCTGATATGCGTCGGAAAGAAGCTGTGATGAATGTGGCGCCAAGTCACAGTCCACTGCAACAATGATAACTTGTATTCTACGACGTTACAGGTGACACCACGCAGGAAAAGGACGTAGAAATTCTTAGCCCGCGGCAGCCGCTTTCGTGCGAGTTCGGCGCGAGTGCAACTGAGTTTCACAATGAAGGCCGAGAGGTGTGCAAACGCGGGCCCGATGCTACCGACCGGGACCGGCTGGGAGAGGGATGCTGGCACATGGAAGGCAAGTAAATGGTGCGAAATGGAGGCTTCGACACTGCGCCATTGCTTATGCGTCGTGGCCATGTGACGTGTTGCCGGACGATAGCGGACGTTCGTCAGTGCAAGCCCTCCAGTCGGGGGTCGAGTGTGCGGGTCACAGAGTACTTTGAAGATGGACCCAGACGTCTGAAAATATCTGAATGTCTCTTGAATGCAACGTCCTATCGAAATCGGCAGCGGTAGAATCTGCGCAATATGAATCACTCTGGATGATACACACGCATTTAGGTATACACCAAGCTGCAAAGGATCGAGGCGGCGTAGGGAGCTGTGACTGATCATCACATGGGTAATTCTTAAAACCTTACGAAAATTGACCGCCGCTGTACGGCGCCTTGTCGACGGAAAGGTAATCTCAAGACAGTAGAGGTGTAGTACACTGGGCAGGTGCGCCACATCTTCCCGCGTCCAGTACACAACGCCGTGGATTTGCGCACATTCAGCACACTTCCAGCCGCTCTCCCATGAGCCGTGATGGTGTCGAGGATCCGTGCGACCTCCTCCCGAGAATGAATCAGCAGCGGGAGGTCATCTGTGTATGCCCGACATCGGAAGGTGTAACCACGTAAGGAGAGTCCAGACAGCTGCGTCGTCAGTAGGCTGACGAGTGGCTCGACCATCACTGCATAAAGGTAGATGGACAGGGAGCAGCCTTCTCGAACGACCGCTGAATCGGTATCCGACTTGCCACATGCCCATTGACTTGGACCAAATAACGCGAGCTGCTAAAAAGCCGCTGAATAGTGCTGCTGAACCGGGCAGGTAAGCCCATCAGTTCTAAGACAGAATATAGGAAGGCATGGCGTACCCTGTCAAATGGGCTGTCGAAATCTATGGCAACAATCGACGCATGAAGTCTGCACGCCTCTGCCAGCGCAATCACGTCACGACACTCTCCAGTTGCTGTCTGGACGTTAACTGGACCACCTGGCGTAGTTGGCACGGTGAAGAGGACACGTGGTAAGAGGGGTCTGTAGCGCGCCACCAGTAACCTCGCAAATATCTTGTAATCATTATTTAATAATGTAACAGTAGTGGCCCGTAATAATTCCAGGCGTCGGTCTGTGAACTGGGACCGACAAAGGGCTGGCGGAGCCGCAGCTGAAGATATGATCAGTTCATTATACATCCCGTCTGAGCCGTGTGTTGGCTTTCAACATATATATCGCGCTGTTAAGATTGTTCTGAGTCCTTCCATTCCATCGTTAATTGCTTCTTTCTTATTTATCGTTATGCTGCGTACGATTCTGTTGAGATTCCCCTCTGGCGGCGTGTCTGGTCTTATCGATCTTCGAGTCGTTGCTTCCTGTTAGCCTTGTGTAAGGGAATAAGATCTTTGGGGGGATGGCCGGTTGGTTGCCTAGCGGTGACGAGTCGGTCGGTCGATTTTTAAAATCGGGAGTTAGAGAATGTCGTAGGATGAGACCGCGGCGTGGCGTGGCGGTGGAGGGTTGGCTGTTGTTCGGAGAAGCCGCTTGGTCTGTCCTGGCGCTGTGAGACGTGTGGGACGAGTTGACGGGACAAGGCTGTAAGCTCTTGCTCTGAACACCCGGGGGCCACGGCTGTGGTTCCGAGTCACTACTTGGTGGGACGCGGCGACGAATGTCTTTAAATTGTCCGTCTCGAGGCGGGAATGATGGACTAGTAACTCGCCTAACCTGAGGAGTGGTACTTCGCCGCCGTGGGTGCAGAGAAGACGAGGGCTCCGGCGACAGAGCGCGTGGCTGCGTGACTGTGTCCAGCTGGGTACGCTGGCGACGTGGACACTGTCGGGTGTGAGGAACCTTTGCATCGGAGTTCACCTGCTGTTTCTCTGATAAACTGCAAGTTAAGTTGGTTAAAGGTTTAGAAGTTAACTGAAGAATTTTGGTTTGTGCAACCAGCGTATTTTCTGCCTTGTGGCCTCCTGCGTTCGGGTTTCCTGTCCCTGTCGCCGGTGTATTTATAGACAGTGATCTTTTCCGCTTCTTATTAGTACTGCCCGGTAGGAAGTGTATTTTTGGGCAGGAAGTATTGTTTTAGACTACAATTTTTCTGCCTTGTGGCCTCCTGCGTTCGGATTTCCTGTCCCTGTCGCCGGTGTAATTATAGACAGTGATCTTTTGACTTCTTATTAGTACTGCTTGGGAGGAAGTGTATTTTTTGGCAGGGATTATGGTTCCTGATTTGATGTCTCCTCCTCCCCTGGCCTCGCGTGAGGTCAATGTGATAGCTGAATGTGAGGCGTTGTGGGTCTGTTAGTCCGCTTCTAGCCTGAGCATCCTTCGGGAGACGATTGTGTCCGCCCTTACACCCGGTCGGTGAATTATTTCTATCCCAGGACATTTTGGTGGCAGGACATGGTATTAAAGTTGTTAGTTATTGTAAAATGATAAATGGTTGTATTTTACTCTGATTGTTTTTGGCCACTGTTTAAAAAGGTTAAGTTTGCCTTTCTTTGGTGGGTTTTTTAAAAGTACGTGGCTTTAAAATTGTTAGTTATTGTAAAAGGTGAATGACTGTATCTTTACTTTGATTGTTTTAATCTACTTGGCATCCTTTGGAAATGCTAGTTCTGCCTCCCCGTTAGCGAGCCCTTCTAATTTAATATCTTGTTGCGCCAAAATTTAAAAGAAGTGGCTCCCTACATGTTCGGTGGAGAAATTGTATGCAAATTGGTGTTTTGTTTCATTACATGGAAATTTTAATTTTGTTATTAAATGCTTTATCAAAGTCTGTTTTAAGTAAAATGGCTTGGCTATTAACGGTAAAGTTTTTAATTTCATTACTTGGAAAATTTTGATTTGTCATCAAATGTTTTATCAAAGCCGGTTTTAAGTAAAACGGCTAGTTCTGAAAAGGCACTCATACCTGCTAGCTTTTTGGATCTGTTCCTGGTCAAGTGGTAAAGGAATGGCTTTAAATGGTTGAAGTAATCAATAAAGAAATTGTAAATTGCAACTCGACAGTAACCAACTAATTTTGGCCCCGTTTCCCAACTGGGGGTTTTCCTTGATTAATCGTAACACCCGTTTCACCGTCCATCGTGTAAAGAAGAGACCACAAAACGCACGACAAAATTCGGCAGGAGACTGTCGATGCCTGGTGACTTGCGCAGTGCACCGCTGAAGATAGCGGTAGTGAAAGGTTCCATTAACGTAATCCCCTTCTCAAGAATAAGGGTGCGCGGAACGTTCTCGGCGCTAGGTTCGTAGTCCAGTACGGCCCCATTATCGACACAGTAGACTCGGCGATAATGTTCGACAAAGCTATCGACTATGTCCGCTTGGTAGGTGACTCGCTGCACACGATGATCTACGAGTTTTGTGACAGAGTTTAGTCTGCGGTGTCTGCAATTGTGCACAATATGCTGCATGGAGAAATTCTCCCGCCACACCACACCAGGTCTACGGGCACGCGCCACTGCCCCATGGAGTTTCCGGCGAGTAATCGCTAGTAGCTTCGCCTTAATGATGCTACATTGAGTTAGTACTTCTAGAGAAGGTGACTGGCGGAGGGCGCTGAAGTAGAAGTCTGTAGTGTGCCTGTGCCAAGCGGCCACCTGCCTGCTGTAAGTCCTGAACGTTCGCTGGAGCATCGGTTTGGCAGTCCACGACGAATGGGTAGGATTGGAGATGCAGTTAGCATCTTGTCCATGTCTCAGTGATACGTCAGCGACAATCAGGATTCTGTAGATGCTGAGTGTTGAGTTTCCATGGTGCCCGACTTCTCCAAACCACATGTACACAGGTACGCGCAGTGGTCGTAGAACACCAAAGGCAAGCGCTCTACATCGAGCACCGCAACAACCAGCCTACGGGAAACACAAATGCGGTCTGACGGACTAGCCGAATGCCTCGAGTGAAATGTGAATCGCGGCTCGCCGTACCTCCCAAGTATCCCATAGGGCTAGATCATGAACAATGAGACGCAGCTCCTGGCACGGTGTAAAATTTGAGCATTGATCTTCTCGGCCAAGTACGCTCTCTAAGTCCTCTACAAAGTGAAGATGTTCATGTCGACATAAGAACAGTGGGGCAGTCTCCTCCGTACGCCGACGTCCAGTACCAGATGACAAGCCTGTTTATTATCTCGAATACAGCAGTGTCATTCCGTTAGATAATAAACAGGCTCGAACCATATCCATGTGGACCGACATGACAATGGGAAAATGTAAATCACCCCTCTTGTAGCGTCTACCGTAAGGAGTCACGCCGATTAAACAAACGCTCTACGGTGGATCATCTATTAATCCTAGCTTTTAAGTGTCCCAGGCCGATACAAAAAAGAGAAAAAAAAGAATAATAAGGTCACTCAAGTAAATGTTTTGTAAACTGCTTCTTTTTTGAATGGGTCATGTTTCCTTAAGATTACACCAAATTAATGTGAGCCCCCCTGCATCTGCTTTTGGTTTATGTAGTCATTCCATTTTAGATTCTTCCAGGCACAGTTACTGCTAGGTATTATATGGCTGTTACAGTTTCCACCGATTGTGTAATAGAACGGTACAGGATTTCTTCTTCTATGAATGCACAATATGTTACCTTTATTTACATCTTGTCTCTACACGAATCTTTGAATCTGTGTAGTTCACTACAATATATCAGCACTGCTGTCTCCTTCATATAGACAACTGCATCATCAGCGATCAGCCTTTTCATATTACAAAATCATGCGTGTGCTTTGTACACTTGCTGTTACTCCAGACCCCCCCCCCCCCACAGAACACCTACGTAAATAGATAGATATTGCAAAAAAATGCAAAACCCCAATCAATTACCAACTTTTGTTTGTGATTGTTGTAAGCCAACATGGGAATCACTGACTGACTGTAGAAGCGTCCAAATGGTTCCTTAGAAAAGCACACCACTATGTTATCAATGCTCTAACTCCCTGTACTGTTTACAATGGATGACATTGTACTTAGGCTTCATACATCTGTTCCCAGACAGTGCTGATGCGAACTGTACCGAAAATCAGATGCCACCATACGGGTATATGGTGGAAGGCACTTTCATCTAACTCTTGTCATACTTACATATTCTGATATGCAACATGCGTCCACCACTCGGTTGCAGATATGAATGCTTTTGCATTGCTCATTAATGCACAGACTTGCGGTTGTAACCAAAACCCGACTCGAGAGTGATTGCCACTGCAGGTTGTGAGCCTAATGAGACACCCTCACAACTAGCGTGACAGCTATTAGTGCTCCACGTACCAGACAAACTCGCACCGTATTCACATTCCAAAACCGTGACACTCATTCCACAAAAGCTGAACGGCAGGTCTAACTTAGTTCTTCAAAAATGGTTCAAATGGCTCTGAGCAGTATGGGACTTAACTTCTGAGGTCATCAGCCTCCTAGAACTTAGAACTACTTAAACCTAACTAACTTAAGGACATCACACACATCCATGCCCGAGGCAGGATTCGAACCTGCGACTGTAGCGGTCGCACGGTTCCAGACTGTAGCGCTTAGAACCGCTCGGCCACCCCATCCGGCTAACTTAGTTCTTTGGCATTGTAATACAAAACACACTGATGAGTGGTTATCGATTGTTTCCAGCTACAGAAGGATGCAGAAGCTGAAACGTCCCCTTAGAATAATTATACATGACTGTGCTTAAACTGATACACAATATTTTTTTTAGCGCAACGCAATCTGACTTTCAGAAATCCCTACAAAAGAATGGCCCTGACTAACATTAACCTATACTTTTCACAAATCACTTACCTCACAAAAATCTTCGTTACTCAAGCTACTGCAATACAGCGAGCGCCACTACTGCCAGCTAAATAAAAGATTCAAACTACTGAAGGCACTAACTACTGATAGGCATAGTTAGCAAATGAAAGATTTTAATAGAGAACAAACAATGTATTTACCTTAATAGTTATATATAGCAGTTCATGACATCCAGTCTTACAAATTTCAAAACTCCGCCATTTGTCTCCCCACATCCACCACTGCTGGCGGCTCACCTCCAACTGCGCAACGCTACGCGCTGTTAACATCCAGCTGCCCAACACTACAATGGCAGACAACAATGCAAACTAGCTACAGACTGCCCACAGCACAGCCAGTGATTTTCATACAGAGCGCTACGTGGCGGCGGCGTTACCAATATAAGAACCTAAACAGCTTACTTACAAAGCCTATAGAACAAAATATCCCAATTTTTGATCCCACGTCAGTCAGTTGTAGGCACTGAATCTGTCACTTTCTTCAATTCTATTAATGTTTCTTTGCATAGGGTCAAGCACTGCAATAAAGGGGGAGATACTATTAACTTAGGAAATATTCACAGGTTAATAGTATCTCCCCCTTTTAGGGTATTTTTATAAATTCGGCAGGTTGGCTACCGAATGTTAAATAGTGTCGGAGTCTGTGTAAAATTGACTTCCACATAGTATATATGTAAGATAAGCACTTTAAAAAAAAAGAAATGTTTGTTAAATATACAGATTTTTTTTAAGGTCAGCGAAGTGCTTTCCAACCACTAGATGCTTACTGTGGTGCTCTTATAACCAGGCTGTATACACTGCAGAACACAGCACAAAATACAGCCTGCTAGTACGAAAAATGTTTAGCACCACCTCACAGTTATAAATCACAGTTTGCTACGATGTTCTCTAGTCAGGAAAACAAGTGTTTTGGTATTTTGTACGATGTTTACCTAATCATAGATCTTTCATGCCCGAAATATCAGTCAAACTAATGTGTTTTATGTAATACAAGTACCATTGTGTGCTTACTGGCACCTGCTAGCCGAATAGTGACAATAAGTGAGTCCTTCGTATATTTCTACTGCTATGGAATAATTAAATTACGACAGTAACGCTACATATGTGTTTTATACCGTAATCGAAATCTTTAATAGAAAATGGTTTACGTTTGTTCGATACATTGCGTAATAACGTTGTTTCTAAGAACCAGTCCTAATTAGGTAATATATATACACTCCTGGAAATTGAAATAAGAACACCGTGAATTCATTGTCCCAGGAAGGGGAAACTTTATTGACACATTCCTGGGGTCAGATATAGTTCAAATGGCTCTGAGCACTATGGGACTCAACTGCTGAGGTCATAAGTCCCCTAGAACTTAGAACTACTTACACCTAACTAACCTAAGGACAACACACACATCCATGCCCGAGGCAGGATTCGAACCTGCGACCGTAGCGGTCGCGCGGTTCCAGACTGCAGCGCCAGAACCGCTCGGCCACCAGCGGCCGGCTGGGGTCAGATACATCACATGATCACACTGACAGAACCACAGGCACATAGACACAGGCAACAGAGCATGCACAATGTCGGCACTAGTACAGTGTATATCCACCTTTCGCAGCAATGCAGGCTGCTATTCTCCCATGGAGACGATCGTAGAGATGCTGGATGTAGTCCTGTGGAACGACTTGCCATGCCATTTCCACCTGGCGCCTCAGTTGGACCAGCGTTCGTGCTGGACGTGCAGACCGCGTGAGACGACGCTTCATCCAGTCCCAAACATGCTCAATGGGGGACAGATCCGGAGATCTTGCTGGCCAGGGTAGTTGACTTACACCTTCTAGAGCACGTTGGGTGGCACGGGATACATGCGGACGTGCATTGTCCTGTTGGAACAGCAAGTTCCCTTGCCGGTCTAGGAATGGTAGAACGATGGGTTCGATGACGGTTTGGATGTACCGTGCACTATTCAGTGTCCCCTCGACGATCACCAGTGGTGTACGGCCAGTGTAGGAGATCGCTCCCCACACCATGATGCCGGGTGTTGGCCCTGTGTGCCTCGGTCGTATGCAGTCCTGATTGTGGCGCTCACCTGCACGGCGCCAAACACGCATACGACCATCATTGGCACCAAGGCAGAAGCGACTCTCATCGCTGAAGACGACACGTCTCCATTCGTCCCTCCATTCACGCCTGTCGCGACACCACTGGAGGCGGGCTGCACGATGTTGGGGCGTGAGCGGAAGACGGCCTAACGGTGTGCGGGACCGTAGCCCAGCTTCATGGAGACGGTTGCGAATGGTCCTCGCCGATACCCCAGGAGCAACAGTGTCCCTAATTTGCTGGGAAGTGGCGGTGCGGTCCCCTACGGCACTGCGTAGGATCCTACGGTCTTGGCGTGCATCCGTGCGTCGCTGCGGTCCGGTCCCAGGTCGACGGGCACGTGCACCTTCCGCCGACCACTGGCGACAACATCGATGTACTGTGGAGACCTCACGCCCCACGTGTTGAGCAATTCGGTGGTACGTCCACCCGGCCTCCCGCATGCCCACTATACGCCCTCGCTCAAAGTCCGTCAACTGCACATACGGTTCACGTCCACGCTGTCGCGGCATGCTACCAGTGTTAAAGACTGCGATGGAGCTCCGTATGCCACGGCAAACTGGCTGACACTGACGGCGGCGGTGCACAAATGCTGCGCAGCTAGCGCCCTTCGACGGCCAACACCGCGGTTCCTGGTGTGTCCGCTGTGCCGTGCGTGTGATCATTGCTTGTACAGCCCTCTCGCAGTGTCCGGAGCAAGTATGGTGGGTCTGACACACCGGTGTCAATGTGTTCTTTTTTTCCATTTCCAGGAGTGTATTTAATATTACAGTGGAGAACAATGTCCTAAAATCAGTTGCAGTTGGTCTGGGGGTTTACAACTGGATTAATCACTTCCTCAACCATTATTACCATGTACTACATACCCCTTCGATATTTACCGCATATTAAGAAGCTACAATTGATCAATATTCTGTATTATTAATGAACGAGTAAATTCACCATTGTTAGCTGATCATAGAGCTATATCTTGTGGGATTCGGTAAGAATAAAGTTGGCTGAAGTCAACATTCTCACTTATGATGCACTAAGATTGTAACGTACTGAACTACCACCACAGTCTGTGTGTTTTAGGGTATATATGGAATAGCTTTGGCAGGTAGCATTTTTGTTTACAGAAGTTTATCTAGGCAGGCACGTGGAGGAAGAAGAGGAAGTGCTCCTCAAAGCACTTTATAGATACTCTGGCTGGATGGCATATGTATATCATGGTTGCATGACAAAGAAGACAACCTACACCCGCTAGAGTAACGAAGAAGAGCACAACTATTCTTGTATCAAATCTTTATTAATATGCAAATATATTTAGACGTAGAATCATATGTTAGTCAAATAAAAATTAGTGAACTATAAATGTTTTATTTCATGCGCATATTCACGCTACGAAGAATATAATTTAATGCACAAAGACTATACCGTATGACGGTGCTGAGACAGGTCATGGCGTGATTCTAATATCGTATACACAGTTAAATTTTGAATAGTTTCACGAGCGGGTAAACACGGGAACTGCACCTGAGTTACGTGTTTGCTTACACCTGGTGCAGTTGAGTAGATGTTTATGGGACTTCCTCTTCTGGGACAGTTGACTTCGGCATTGATCCTCATATTTCGGCAACAACAGACATTAAAAATTACTTATGTACATTTTGGTACTATAAATTATTTCTACAACTTTTTATTGGTTTGGACGTTCGTTTACGCTGGTTTTTGTTACATATAACTGAACGATGCTTACGCATGCGTGTTACGGAGGTAAGTCGTTATCTGTACTTCGGATGATTTACCAGGAAGAACACCCAGCCACATTGCATGTTTTGCTGCATTGAAAAGCGTTGCTACGCGTTAAGAAGCGTACATTTTATGTTTGGAGAGCGACAACTGTTGTCTGCTACGGTACGGTCGTATCAAATTTGTATTCCCTGAACTAATCTAAAGTTAAGGTTGCGCAAATAATGAATCACAGAACGCTGTATGAGGATTTACGTCCTGCTGTATGGTTTCTTCGTGTTGCAATGTAGCAGATTCTTCACACTATATTATATAATAGTGACACACTGCTTTACAGTCCATAGGTCTTAAATACTTGCCTATGTTTTTACCAATGCCAAATCTTTAGTTGAGCGGATATATCCGCCTTTGGTATCATTCTACAAATGGAGTTTATCGGTTTCCTTTGAGCCTGCAGGCATTGTCTATTCCAGTTGAGGTTATATCAGTAAAATCTTTATTATTCCGAGCAGTCTGTAAGACATACCCAACCGATATAAGAAGATGACAAATGCTAAGGCTATGTTAGTTATCAGAACGGTTTTTTATTTCTTGTTACCAACCTATAAGCCTATAAGCAAACTCATAGCTTGTCACCAACGAGATTTAGAAACCAAGCTAAATGCATTTGATCCAAAAAGACTTACTGAATTTGCAAAAGATATTTGTTGGGGAAAATGCTTTTGGTTATTTTTCTTTTTTTTGGGGCGGGGGGTCCAAAGAAATATTAGCTGAAAAATGTTTTACACTTGTCAGATTCTGTACTGGAACACTGTCAGCAACATTGTTTAGCTCTACGACTGAAAAGTAACTGCAATGTAGCGTACGTTTCCATCATCAGTCAGTTATTCACGAGTTCCTAATTATGTCGCTTTTGCGAAGTGCGTCTCTTTTACCAAACAAGAAGAGAAGTTTATTCTTGAACTTTATAGCGGTACAGCCTCCCCCAGGTCTCACATGAAATATCCGATACCATCTTTTTTTATATGCATCCGGATGGTTATCAGACAATTCAGTGCTTCCTACCAGCGCTTTCGTTTGGTAAGTCACATCATCTTCGTTTTTAGATATATTTTTCCCACGTGGAATGTTTCCCTCTATATATATATATATATATATATATATATATATATATATATATATATATAGGGAAACATTCCACGTGGGAAAAATATATCTAAAAACGAAGATGATGTGACTTACCAAACGAAAGCGCTGGCACGTCGATAGACACACAAACAAACACAAACATACACTCAAAATTCAAGCATTCGCAACAAACTGTTGCCTCATCAGGAAAGAGGGAAGGAGAGGGAAAGACAAAAGGATGTGGGTTTTAAGGGAGAGGGTAAGGAGTCATTCCAATCCCGGGAGCGGAAAGACTTACCTTAGGGGGAAAAAAGGACAGGTATACACTCGCACACACACACATATCCATCCACACATATACAGACACAAGCAGACATATCATATGTCTGCTTGTGTCTGTATATGTGTGGATGGATATGTGTGTGTGTGCGAGTGTATACCTGTCCTTTTTTCCCCCTAAGGTAAGTCTTTCCGCTCCCGGGATTGGAATGACTCCTTACCCTCTCCCTTAAAACCCACATCCTTTCGTCTTTCCCTCTCCTTCCCTCTTTCCTGATGAGGCAACAGTTTGTTGCGAAAGCTTGAATTTGAGTGTATGTTTGTGTTTGTTTGTGTGTCTATCGACGTGCCAGCGCTTTCGTTTGGTAAGTCACATCATATATATATATATATATATATGTATATATATATATATATATATATATATATATATATATATATATATATATATATATATATATATAGGGTGTTACAAAAAGGTACTGCCAAACTTTCAGGAAACATTCCTCACACACAAAGAAAGAAAATATGTTATGTGGACATGTGTCCGGAAACGCTTACGTTCCATGTTAGAGCTCATTTTATTACTTCTCTTCAAATCACATTAATCATGGAATGGAAACACACAGCAACAGAACGTACCAGCTTGACTTCAAACACTTTGTTACAGGAAATGTTCAAAATGTCCTCCGTTAGCGAGGATACATGCATCCACCCTCCGTCGCATGGAATCCCTGATGCGCTGATGCAGCCCTGGAGAATGGCGTATTGTATCACAGCCGTCCACAATACGAGCACGAAGAGTCTCTACATTTGGTACCGGGGTTGCGTAGACAAGAGCTTTCAAATGCCCCCATAAATGAAAGTCAAGAGGGTTGAGGTCAGGAGAGCGTGGAGGCCATGCAATTGGTCCGCCTCTACCAATCCATCGGTCACCGAATCTGTTGTTGAGAAGCGTACGAACACTTCGACTGAAATTTGCAGGAGCTCCATCGTGCATGTACCACATGTTGTGTCGTACTTGTAAAGGCACATGTTCTAGCAGCACAGGTAGAGAGAGTAACCCGTATGAAATCATGATAACATGCTCCATTGAGCGTAGGTGGAAGAACATGGGGCCCAATCTAGACATCACCAACAATGCGTGCCCAAACGTTCACAGAAAATCTGTGTTGATGACGTGATTGCACAATTGCGTGCGGATTCTCGTCAGCCCACACATGTTGATTGTGAAAATTTACAATTTGATCACGTTGGAATGAAGCCTCATCCGTAAAGAGAACATTTGCACTGAAATGAGGATTGACACATTGTTGGATGAACCATTCACAGAAGTGTACCTGTGGAGGCCAATCAGCTGCTGATACAGGCTGCACACGCTGTACATGGTACGGAAACAACTGGTTCTCCCATAGCACTCTCCATACAGTGACGTGGTCAACGTTACCTTGTACAGCAGCAACTTCTCTGACGCTGACATTAGGGTTATCGTCAACTGCACGAAGAATTGCCTCGTCCATTGCAGGTGTCCTCGTCGTTCTAGGTCTTCCCCAGTCGCGAGTCATAGGCTGGAATGTTCCGTGCTCCCTAAGACGCCGATCAATTGCTTCGAACGTCTTCCTGTCGGGACACCTTCATTCTGGAAATCTGTCTCGATCCAAACGTACCGCGCCACGGCTATTGCCCCGTGCTAATCCATGCATCAAATGGGCATCTGCCAACTCCGCATTTGTAAACATTGCACTGACTGCAAAACCACGTTCGTGATGAACACTAACCTGTTGATGCTACGTACTTATGTGCTTGATGTTAGTATTGTAGAGCAATGAGTCGCATGTCAACACAAGCGCCGGAGTCAGTATTACCTTCCGTCAATTGTGCCAACTGGTGGTGAATTGAGGAAGTACAGTACATACTGCCGAAACTAAAATGAGCTCTAACATGGAAATTAAGCGTTTCCGGACACATGTCCACATAACATTTTTTCTTTATTTGTGTGTGAGGAATGTTTCCTGAAAGTTTGGCCCTACCTTTTTGTAACACTGTCCTATTTGATAAAAAACTTGATATTCGTTGCGAAGGCCTGTGGAATGTTCTGGAGGGACGTGCGTTGTCGTAATTATCGGTGGATTGTTGTCATTGATAAAATTATGTACATATACTACATTAAATAACTAATAAAGAAATTGAAGTAATATGTCCTTAGAAATAAAGAACTAGAGACTGCAGAGACGTTAGCATGAAAAATCTATGCTTCTAATTAACAAAATGGTAATCTAAAAATCCAGTAACAGAAGACCATACTATCTTGAGAAACAGTTTAAAAGTTATTAGCAAATGATGTACATTCATTTGTTATTTGCTTTAATGTCTCCCTCTGTAATTAATATTCTTTGTATTTACATTTCTAATTAATTCACCAATTGTTTGCATCTCACAGTTTTCCAGTTTCCAGAATTTGAGGCCTTTTTGTGCATTTTATGTATATAATCGGATAAAGCACGAGCTCTGTACTACCATTAAATATTAGTAACCAAATCCAAACTGTAATTAATTACGTAACTAAAATAATACCAGAGACATTATTGTAATTAAAGTTCAGAATGATTTTCTTATGGAAAACTAAAGATATTACTATAAAAGATTGTCATTGAATGTTGTCTTTTATACCTTATTCGGCTGTAACACAAGTTTATTTATGTTTTATAAATTTTAATTGTAACATCAAAATTGTACAAAACTAATAATGCTTTGTTTTGGAAGAGATTGTTAAAATTCTACATAAAGTGATGCAGAGATGCTGCGACGAGTCAGTTTTGAAGTTACTTTTGGAAGTCAAAGAGCTCAGAGACGTCTGTCCGTGTTTTGTTTGCATGACGAGTGTCCAGTTAGGATGTCAATTAATGTGTATAAAGTTTGTGAAGCGTGAAAATCTCCCATTCATTCATCAATGGACCAGAAGGAACTTAAGTAACATTCAACATGAATCGCTGCTACTGCAGTAACTGTTGTTATAGGAGCATTTTATGATCATTTGCATTGGTAAATAACAAAGTGCTCATCGTCTTTCTCTGGAGCGAAGAAAACAAAAAATGGTACGAATGACAAAATGAATTAACAACAGTTTTGCTTGAGAGAGATTTATTTATACAATTACGTAAGAAGAAAACACATGTTACAGCGTAGGCAACGAACTATGGTCTTGTGATATGTTCATTTACATTCGACAGACCATATGTTAAGAGCAGATGATGATATCTACAACTCACGCACATTTATGCTTGCCTGGGTGTAACTGTATCGTTAATAAAATACAAATGAGATTCTCCGTTGACAGCTATTGTCTGCCCACCAAATGCTGTACAGTTCATCGACTTTATGATGTGTTTCGGTGGATTTGGTCGTCGACTGCAGGCACCACGATGGCTCTACTTGCTGAAGCTGTTAACTGTGTTGTTCTGATCGAGTCCGGTGGGCATGTCTGGTTCTCAGGTGGGCATAACTTGCTACTTGGCGTTCTTGATGGTGATCTCGATGACTTTGGAGTTGGGTGTCATAAATTCATCGACAGACTCGATTCTGCGGTCGAAGGGGAAGCCGAGCGGCCTGCGGTCAGGTATCTTGCCGTCCAGCACTCCACAGTAGCTGAGGGAGGTCAGGCTCTCGATGTCATCAGGAGTCACCTTGTCGTCAACCTGGAGAGCAGACAAAAATGGTTAGTTCATGTACTTAGTCTGTGGAGTTTCAGGGTGGGGACAAGATATCACGGACCTCGCTAGCATATTGTCTCAATCCTCATAGGAACAGCTTCATGGGGCATTAGCGTCTGATCCCCTAAATCCGAAGCCATGGAATATATTGTCGACTAGGAAATGCCTACATGGTTAATAACTTTTATAAGTACGATTCACAATTACTATAGCCGGAACAGTTATTAAAGCCAACGGCCTTGCCGCAGTGGTAACACCGGTTCTCGTCAGATCACCGAAAGTGTTAAGCGTTGTCGGGATGGGCTAGCACTTGGATGGGTGACCATCCGGTCTGCCGAGCGCTGTTGGCAAGCGGGGTGCACTCAGCCCTTGTGAGGCAAACCGAGGACCTACTTGATTGAGAAGTAACGGCTCCGGTCTCGTAAACTGACATACGACCGGGAGAGTGGTGTGCTGACCACATGACCCTCCATATTCGTACCCAGTGACGACTGTGGGCTGAGGATGACACGGCGGCCGGTCGGTACCGTTGGGCCTTCCAAGGTCTGTTCGGGCGGAGAGAGAGGAGAGAATTGGTTATTAAGGTAACTAGTGACATGTGATTCGCAATGAAGAGTCGGGGAGTCATGATATTGACACTGCTGCTTTTCTGTTACGCTTTTGCTACCGTCAATTTTGGCATATTGTTCAGGAAATTAATAAAAAAATTAAAAATTAAATTTTCAGACAGTGCACTGAAGTGGTCTGAAAACTTCTTTCGAAAAAGACAGTAGCGTGTTGCTTGTGGGAACGAAACGTCTTCCACGGAGCAGGTTCTCTCAGGAGTGCCAGAGTGGTCAGTTTTACGTCCTGTACTGTTCTCCACGTATTTCAATTACATCTCGTCAGTTCTGTCCTCCGGTAAATTTCCTTTGCCGACGAACTCCGGACTTACTAGACCTGAAGTTATAAATATTTCAATTGTCCTGATGAATGATGGTCTGTCTTCAATAGTCAAATGAGACAAAACCTATGCCTTAAGCTAAACGCGAAGAAGTTCGAAGAGACATTTTGGTACTTCCTCAAAAAATAGTCCACAAACAACTTCCTCCTGTTCTTCTCGACGGTATCACAATACCGTATCAGAAAGTCACAAAAGCACTGGGTGTTCCTTTGGATCAGCTCCCCAATTGAGGAGAAAATACCGTGCAGGAAGATTTCCGTTTACCTCTAGCCCCCCCCCTCTCCCCCCCCCCCCCTACATCCCACCCACCCCCCGTTTTCGCCAGAAGTTTCGGGGTACATTTCCACAGGCTGTGTGGTCCATATCCTTTTGGAATCACCCGTCCCGCCGAACTTCCACTATTGCGATGTAATCCCACAGCGCTAGAATTGTAAGTTGTAGAAGATTAAAACTAACTCTAACAATTATCAGTGCTTCATACGGCCAATTAGGGTGATTTCACCCGGAGACAAGTCACATGACTGTTATACACCACGTCTACTTTATCGGCCCTGAGTTCGCGCGCACGCCATTACATTGCATAAGAGATTAAGTATCTGTCATTTCATTATTATCGCAACACAGTGTCTCGTTTATCTTGTAACCCCGCTGTACCCATACATACGAGTAAAACAACAACATGTACAAACTGCTTCTTCGTTGCAACAATCCGCCTCTGGAAAAAACATCGCCACAGTATTCACTGCCCCGTTACATTTAAGAAGAAGCTGAAGTGCTTTCTACGATCAATTAGGTATCATTTTGTCTCAAAATTAACGTAAGTAGTCAGTTTATCTCTTTCAAGCAGTAAAGCTAATGCTCCTATATCCTCCCAGTTACGTTTAGTTCTCTTTTCGTTTCTCAATCGGTCACGTTTCGTTCTTTCACTCTTCTCTCACTTCTGTTGTTGCCAGTGTTTTCACATTAAAGCAACAGCCCGTCATGCATCTCTCTTGATCTACTTTTCATGGAATAGTATAATTTTTCCTATTATAGCTACTACCGTTTCCGTTATTTGTGTCCGCCTCAATCCATCTGCGTTGTGATGTAAGATTCCAGCAAGTGTTTCATTTATCTGCCAAATTCCATTGGTAACACTTCACCTATTACCAAACCAGACCGAACAGTTACATCAGCCACTTACGCCGCTATAACAGAGCAACAACGAGAGAGAACAGCTGCAGAGCGTTATTCGTCGACAATATTTTCTCCCTCATCATAAAATTTGATAATATGATTTCCTCGTCCACGTAGTTGGTAGTAGCAGAGTAACAACAAACAAGGGCTGACAATAAATAACATTATTCAGTAACGGAAGCAGGTCGTATTTCAGTGTGCATCCCTTGGGAGGGATGAGAGATGAGTTTTGCTGTAGTGTCTTTTGAGGGAAATCGCAGAGACCTGAGAAATATGCAGAGGATTTGAATACGGGTCATACTAATGCCTGCTGGTGTTCATAATATTTGTAGTATAGTCTTCGGCGAAGTTAGAATAACACAAACTGAATTGGATTGTAATCCTTTGCTTTGTTAGTTATTAAATCCGTGGCCAGTGAAATACATTTAGAAAAAAGGCACAGTGTGTTGCTCAAACTTTTAAAAATAGTCGTAAAAATTGGTCCCGCGATTTGGATAACGACTTTCAGACATTATAGTCAAGTAAAACACTGCAGAATAGAATATAAGGCCATCGGTTTTAAAGACCTGGTGTTTATTGTAGTGGTACATAGCGGCAATCTGCTCGTATACGGAAAACAACAAACGAGACGGATATGCAAAGAATTAATAAAAATGCTTTCTGTGCGGCCATCATAAAGAAATGACAGCTGCTGATAACTTTATGTAAAGACAAGAGCACGAATAGCCCTTTACGTCTTTTAAAAATAATATGCAGTACACGGCACAGTTTCATGTTCCATGGATGTAATTTATTTCATTGCATGTAGTACATATACTTAATATAGATTTAATCACCGATATTTCTTGATTTATTATATCATTCGTAGTAAAAGCCGGGTCGAAGGCAGAGGAGATGTAAGTGCTTCGAAGATGACACGAATAGGAAAAATATTAATTTCTGAAATTTATTTAATTACCATTTCTTTCTCTGATAGCGAACATATTTTTCGATCTATTATCACACACAGCCTCTTATGTCATGTCGTGTGGAAAGACCTGTCATAAATGGCACATTAAGTTGTTGACTTTACATATTCAGTGACAGTATCCATTTTTAAATCTTTAGTTTGTTAAATTGGTGTCACACTGGACTGAAAACATTCAAACAATGAGTATTTACTGCAATAAAGCGTAATTACTCTTTTGTACAACTCCAGCGTCTAAAATGTAAAGAAGCAGACCGCACAGAAAACTATGAGCCATGGCCTTTTGTTACTCCCGAAGCGCAAACGCAGGTAAACAATGGCGAGGAAATTGGTTTCCGCGGAAATAATGACATCGAACTGCTATGGGTAAACTGAATTAATTCTCTCATTTAATTGTGATCAATAACCCGTCTTAGCCACACGCAGACAACCTTTATGAATGGATATCTTTTTTCTTAAGTGAATGTTCCAGACAGACACTGTCACAAGAAATTAGAATAGACCAAATACAAAGTAAATCCTAGTATATTTTTTCTGCTATTTTCCCAGAGCGGATATAGCTTACGCAAAGCACTGTGAACTTATAATGCTTTTAATGGCTTCTTTTCAATTAGCTTCCAGATACAGAATCTCGATTCTGTCTCGCTGCCAGTGGGCAGATTGTAAATCAAAACATACACTCCTGGAAATTGAAATAAGAACACCGTGAATTCATTGTCCCAGGAAGGGGAAACTTTATTGACACATTCCTCGGGTCAGATATATCACATGATCACACTGACAGAACCACAGGCACATAGACACAGGCAACAGAGCATGCACAATGTCGGCACTAGTACAGTGTATATCCACCTTTCGCAGCAATGCAGGCTGCTATTCTCCCATGGAGACGATTGTAGAGATGCTGGATGTAGTCCTGTGGAACGGCTTGCCATGCCATTTCCACCTGGCGCCTCAGTTGGACCAGCGTTCGTGCTGGACGTGCAGACCGCGTGAGACGACGCTTCATCCAGTCCCAAACATGCTCAATGGGGGACAGATCCGGAGATCTTGCTGGCCAGAGTAGTTGACTTACACCTTCTAGAGCACGTTGGGTGGCACGGGATACATGCGGACGTGCATTGTCCTGTTGGAACAGCAAGTTCCCTTGCCGGTCTAGGAATGGTAGAACGATGGGTTCGATGACGGTTTGGATGTACCGTGCACTATTCAGTGTCCCCTCGACGATCACCAGTGGTGTACGGCCAGTGTAGGAGATCGCTCCCCACACCATGATGCCGGGTGTTGGCCCTGTGTGCCTCGGTCGTATGCAGTCCTGATTGTGGCGCTCACCTGCACGGCGCCAAACACGCATACGACCATCATTGGCACCAAGGCAGAAGCGACTCTCATCGCTGAAGACGACACGTCTCCATTCGTCCCTCCATTCACGCCTGTCGCGACACCACTGGAGGCGGGCTGCACGATGTTGGGGCGTGAGCGGAAGACGGCCTAACGGTGTGCGGGACCGTAGCCCAGCTTCATGGAGACGGTTGCGAATGGTCCTCGCCGATACCCCAGGAGCAACAGTGTCCCTAATTTGCTGGGAAGTGGCGGTGCGGTCCCCTACGGCACTGCGTAGGATCCTACGGTCTTGGCGTGCATCCGTGCGTCGCTGCGGTCCGGTCCCAGGTCGACGGGCACGTGCACCTTCCGCCGACCACTGGCGACAACATCGATGTACTGTGGAGACCTCACGCCCCACGTGTTGAGCAATTCGGCGGTACGTCCACCCGGCCTCCCGCATGCCCACTATACGCCCTCGCTCAAAGTCCGTCAACTGCACATACGGTTCACGTCCACGCTGTCGCGGCATGCTACCAGTGTTAAAGACTGCGATGGAGCTCCGTATGCCACGGCAAACTGGCTGACACTGACGGCGGCGGTGCACAAATGCTGCGCAGCTAGCGCCATTCGACGGCCAACACCGCGGTTCCTGGTGTGTCCGCTGTGCCGTGCGTGTGATCATTGCTTGTACAGCCCTCTCGCAGTGTCCGGAGCAAGTATGGTGGGTCTGACACACCGGTGTCAATGTGTTCTTTTTTCCATTTCCAGGAGTGTATTTACAACTTTCGCCAGAGCAACTGTCTAGCCACTTACACAGGGTAAACAACAAGTTGCAGGAAGTTTATCACATTTGTTTTAATTGCTGCAGCTGTTGACCCTCTTGGACATGCATGTTATATCAGGAGCAACTTATTTTGAAACGCTATTCAGTTTCGACGTCTCTGTTTTAATCTACGAAAACATCGTACCTTTCTGAAGACAAGTAACGAGTTCCCGATGTTGTACCCCTAAAGTGCAATACACGGTGAATCCAGTAAAGCAACTGTCAGATACCTGCTTAATCATATCAGCTACGACGGTGGTACTCCATTGAAGCTCTGGGATCCATAACAAGTGTCATCTGATTATACAGTCCTTATTATTGTAGGTCGCTCCCTCTATGGTTTAAGGCACTGCGATAATAAACAGTGAAAATATCAACACGGATATTTTATCTCACGTCATAGTATTTGTGCTACGCGAACAGGAACTGTCGTACTGAGTCCACCTCAAGAAATCCCAAGTTTTCGGGACCTCCCCTCTCCCTGCCTCTCCTCCTCCCCCAACCATCCGTGACAAAAATTCCTTTTCTTATCAATCTTGTAGCTAGCTTTTCTCTCATTTTTATGCGCAGTTTTTTGTACTGTATGTTTAGACTACTTGCTAGTGGCAAGGTACCTCTCCACTACGAGCGAACACATGACAGCTCCATTTACGAGGTGTCGGCCAATCACCTGCTACAAGATCCCTGATCTTCCAATATTCCCGTTTATCCTTTATTGGTTCCATCTCTGACTTCTCAACAAATGAATCTGTTGATCTGTAACTAGTATCTAATATACGTGTCTGCCTTGCTTTTCTATGTGGGTTGGACTAATTATGATGTATACTCACCACGTCCTTCTGGTAGTCGGTGACGGCGACGTAAAGCAGGTAGGGCATGCCCTCCTGCTTACCCTTGGGCAGCAACAGGCGGTGTGGGAACCCACAGTGGCGGTGGTACTGCAACAGAATAACGAGTTTGTGTTATTTACTCATCTGACTGGCGACAAGGGGCAGTTCATTTCCGATCAAATTAGGAAGCTTATTCATTGGAATTAACAAATCGTCAATGGAAAATTTGGCTGAGAAAGCAGAGTAATAGGAATTACTGAAGCAAAAGGAAGGAGGAAGGTTATGCTTTTGCGCCACATTGGCCCTGAGGGCGTTAGAGAAACAGCACAAACTCATATACGACAAGGAAAAGCTCAGACGAAAAGCCTGAACAACAGTTGAAACTCTGAGAGGATAAGGTATTAGGAAATACCAGTAATTTCTGTAATAAGATGCGCGAAGTACATGGATAGAAAAAAAGAACCTCTCTCGTATTTTAGGTAGTACTGAGAAGCGAAGCAATTGTATTTCACGCATATGTGCGCATAATTAGTGTTTTAATCACGGAACGAAGATCTTGACTATTAACATTAGATTTATTAGTGTCACAAGGGAATTCATGATGTCAGCCGCATCGGGCCTTTACGCGGAGTCAGCGTCGAAACATATATGCCGGACTGTGATTCGAACCCGGGATCTCCTTGAAGGTGTGTTAACCACTGCGCCATCCAGACACAGTCATTCTCTCCATTGTGCAGACTACCTCGGTACGCCCCTCGGCCGACCTACATTCCCAGCTAGTGCCACCTATCCTAAGGCCCCGTCCGTGTCCACGTGCTGTCCATGTCCGAATGTATGGACACCACGCATTCACAGTACGAGGGTCATTCCAAAAGAAATGCACACTATTTTTTTAAATCCATCTTTTATTCTACATGTTTGAAAGTTTTACAGTGTGTAGATACATCTTTTAGGAACAATATTTTCATATTACCACATAATTTCCATCCCTCTCAACTGCCTTACGCCATCTTGGAACCAGCGCGTGTATACCCGCACGGTAAAATTCTAGACCAACCTGTTGGAGCCACTGTTTGGCAGCGTGCACAAGGGAGTCATCATCTTCAAACCTTGTTCAACGAAGAGACTCAGTTTCCCAAAGAGATGATAATCACATGGAGCCAGGTCAGGACTGTAAGGCGGGTATTTCAGTGTTGTCCATCCGAGTTTTGTGATCGTTTCCATGGTTTTTTGACTGATATGTGGCCGTGCATTGTCGTGCAACAGCAAAATGTGCTGCTTTTGCCGATTTGGTCGAACACGACTTAGTCGAGCTTGAAGTTTCTTCAGTGTCGTCACATATGCATCAGAATTTATGGTGATTCCACTTGGCATGATGTCCATAAGCAAGTGTCCTTCGGAATCGAAAAACACCGTAGCCATAAGTTTTCCAGCAGAAGGCGTGGTTTTGAATGTTTTTTTCTTGAGTGAATTTGCATGATGCTTCTCCATTTATTGCCTCTTCGTCTCTGGTGAAAAATGATGGAGCCATGTTTCATCACCTGTCACAATTCTTCCAAGAAATTAATCTCCACCATTCTCGTACTGTTCCAAAAGTTCGCTGCATACCGTTTTTCTTGTTTCTTTGTGAGCCACTGTCAACATCCTGGGAACCCACCTGGCACAAACCTTTTTTAACGCCAACACTTTCCGTAGTCTGCAAACACTTCCTTCCCCTATCCCAACGTAGCGTGTCAATTCGTTCACTGTGGTGCGTCTGTCAGCAGTCACCAATTCGTCAACACTCTACACATTGTCTGGAGTGTGTGCAGTACGAGGCCTGCCGCTGCGAGGACAATCCTCAATATTGCCGAGCCCGCTTTCATCACGTAACCTGCTTGCCCACTGACTAACTGTACTGCGATCGACAGCAGCATTTCCATACACCTTTTTCAACCTCTTGTGGGAGTTTCCCCCCTGTCTCGTTGTCACAGCACAGGAATTCTATGACAGCACGTTGTTTCTGACGAACGTAAAGTGCAGCAGCCATCTTGAAGACATGCTCTGACGGCGCCACTCACGGGAACAGGTTAAACTAAGTTTGAAAACAAGCGGGAAGGATGTATCTACACACTGTAAAACTTTCACACATGCAGAATAAAAACTCAATTTTTACAAAAATAGTGTGCATTTCTTCTGGAGTGACCCACATATATACAACGTTTTACAGTCTTTATTGTCGCCTTGTCTCGAGTAGTAATACAGAAGAACTGTAACAGAGACTGGTTGTTACTGTAGGCAAACAGTTTCACGTTTTTCCAGATAACTGTGTTCTTAGCTAAATGCAGGTCAGTGGTGGTTTTGTTAACTTTTAATAAATATAAGGAAAACGGAGACCCTGCGAGATAAGGGACTGAACACCACTTTTCAATAGGTAAATCAAATGAAGGAAAATGTTGGAATCCTGCGGAGACAAGTGGTAACATAAGGTATTATTAGTACTAACGCCATTTTCTAACTGACGTATTTATGGGCGCCCTCGTTAAGTTATTACGAAGACATTTAAAACTGGGGCCAGAAAATTTGCGGAAACCCTGGTGAAAATGAACTCTATACTCTCACATTTATTTAGGTGTCCGAATAGCTGCAATGAGAAACCTTTCAAAATCTGAGGCTCCAGCCAGTGAAGGATAGCTGTAGGATACGACTCTAGAAACAACATGGTAGGTAACCAACATAATCGGTCTGTTCACAACTTACGACACGATTATTATGAACTAGTCGATTATAGGTACAAAATTTCTTTTATGTAACGCGCAATCCATGAATTATGTCGCTTTGTCTCTGAAGAAGCTACACAGATAACTAGTAATAAACTGTATATAACAGTCTCAATAACGTTACTAGACAATCACGTATCTGTATGAATGAAAATCATCCTTTTGATAGCTTTTACGTGTTTAATTTTGATGCCGGATGAAATGTAGTAGGTATAACAGAAATTAAATTACAAGTTCACAGCTGGTAGTTCCGGCAAGCATTGTCGTCTAAGGCCGGAGTGGCCGTGCGGTTTTAGGCGCTGCAGTCTGGAACCGCGAGACCGCTACGGTCGCAGGTTCGAATCCTGCCTCGGACATGGATGTGTGTGATGTCCTTAGGTTAGTTTGGTTTAAGTAGGTCTAAGTTCTAGGGGACTGATGAGCTCAGTAGTTAAGTCCCATAGTGCTCAGAGCCAGCCATTGTCGTCTAAACGTACACTAGGCTTTTGCGGAACGCGTCGGAGACTTGTGGGTCAGTTAGGTTCTCTAGCCGGACTGACCTTGTCTAGGGCGAACTCCTGCTCTCCCCGCATGGCGGCTTGCACGTCCTTGACGAGGTCTGGGAAGCTGCGGGGTTCTGGGATGGTCACCGACGAATCTTCAGAGCTGCGGACCACCACGTTCTCGCCCACCCTCACTGCAACATCACACACACACACACGTACATCACACTTCCACTGCGTTCCACACTTCATTTCCGCTGTCTGGTAGGCTTGTCTGCGGGGTATCTCTCCCCGACTGGCCTACGACATCGTTTCTGCTGACTAGACTGTTACAACAACTGAACGGACACGTTTTCTCTATCATTTGAGCCTGTGATGTATATTAAGCACCTCTAATATGGTGAGAAAGCTTAAAGAAGACTGTGAACAGTGGGGCATGAAAATTAATTGTACAAAGATTGAATACTTGGCTGTCGGAGGTATAGGAAGGGATCTTGTAATGGATGATGGATCTATAGTGAAGTGTAGCCGTTCATATAAATATTTAGGGACAATCATTTTGGCTAGAGGTGGAAACAACGAGGAAATCAAGCATAGAATAGGGATTCAAAAGGTGGCAATCAAGCATTTACACACCATTATTTGAAAACTAGTTGTAGAAAACTAGCAGAAAGAAGAGAAGAAGGATATGAATGCCTTGTCTGAATTTACAGACAAAGAGTACTGCAAGCGAGGTGAAGCACTGCAGTGTCACGAGCTGCCAGCAAGACAAAAGGTTTCCATCGTCCGCGAGTACATTACACACAAAGAGTACTGCTAGCGAGGTGAAGCACTGCAGTGTCACGAGCTGCCAGCAAGACAGGTTTCCATCGTCCGCGAGTACATTACAGACAAAGAGTACTGCAAGCGAGGTGAAGCACTGCAGTGTCACGAGCTGCCAGCAAGACAAAAGGTTTCCATCGTCCGCGAGTACATTACAGACAAAGAGTACTGCAAGCGAGGTGAAGCACTGCAGTGTCACGAGCTGCCAGCAAGACAAAAGGTTTCCATCGTCCGCGAGTACATTACACACAAAGAGTACTGCTAGCGAGGTGAAGTACCGCAGTGCCATGAGCTGCCAGCGAGACATAAGGTTCTATTGTCCCCGAGTACATTACAGACAAGTGAATTGCGCAGGTTACTGGAGAGGGTATATGTAAATGTTGAAAATATTGAAGTAAAGATGAACATATTAACATTTAGTACAGCAGCAATATTTTCATGAACACGATTGTTCGCAATATCATTTAAAAGCCCTCTTTAAAATGGTAGTTTTGATGAACCATTTGTGTGGCAGTACACAAAGGCAGATCAAGTAGAACACTGCGTCATAATTTCCGTTTCAAATACAACTGACAAAAACCCTCTCTGCTTCAAATACTGGAGATCAAGAGGCATCACTAGGACAATCCAGAACAGGTACTGGGTGATCATACAGACTATAGTTAGTCTCCATTCCCTAATTCTGCCAAACCCCACCTATTAGCCAATCCACATTTTGTCTTTTCAGCCCCACTACCAATGCATTTTCCAGTAATCTGTTTTAATTAGGACTTAATTATTTGTATGTTTCGTATCAACTGTTAATTTCTTGGATATTTTTAAATTATTTGCTTTGTCTATGTTGTACGGAAGTGAAACGTGGACAATAAATAGTTTGGACCAGAAGAGAATAGAAGCTTTCGAAATGTGGTGCTACAGAAGAATGCTGAAGATAAGGTGGGTAGATCACGTAACTAATGAGGAGGTATTGAATAGGATTGGGGAGAAGAGAAGTTTGTGGCACAACTTGACTAGAAGAAGGGATCGTTTGGTAGGACATGTTTTGAGGCAACAAGGGATCACAAATTTAGCATTGGAGGGCAGCGTGGAGGGTAAAAATCGTAGAGGGAGACCAAGAGATGAATACACTAAGCAGATTCAGAAGGATGTAGGTTGCAGTAGGTACTCGGAGATGAAGAAACTTGCACAGGATAGGGTAGCATGGAGAGCTGCATCAAACCAGTCTCAGGACTGAAGACCACAACAACAACATAGACAGTGGAAGGATGTAGGCTGCAGTACGTACTGGTGTAGCATGGAGAGGTGCATCAAACCAGTCTCTGGACTAAAGACCACAACAACAACAACAACAACAACAACAACAACATATTTATGCTGGTATACAGAATAACATATTTGCCACTGATGCTAGACAGCTGTGAGACAACTCGAAACCGAGGTCGCAAAAGTAAGTAATTAGTGAAAGAAATGGCAAAAAATGTTTTTCCCCTGTTATTATGTCCCAGGAAGTAACCGCAGTGAACACAACGGAAGATCATAAGCCCTTGGTTTCATACTCACCCGATTCTTTCTCTTCTTTCGTATCTTTCAGTTATACCTACTTTAGGGAGAATATCGCCGTCACCTGTAATAGTTGTATCTTTACCAACGACTATCTACCTTCCTTTCCTATCATTTTCTATAAATTACATTCTTATAACGAAGTTTTCTCACAGTGTACCACGGTGTGTTGAGTGACACTCTTTTGTTTTCGTCAGTTTTGAAAGTACTGAAATATTCTCCCTTCCATTATAATGTTCCAGTCATTAAAAACCATTTGTTCAACTGTGATATCCATGGAGTACTGTCGTCCGAAAGTAGGTTGAAGATTCAAATTGCTATCGTTCCAAAAGCGAATTTGGAATTTTAACGCTTTGTGGTCTCTCTGCATGCTCAAGTAAAGCTTGCATGGCGCGAAGATGCCACTGGGTTTAATTATACAAATGCACAGGCGTGACTAAAGTAGTTGGAGCCTGCGGCAGACTTAAAGTTGCCGGCCGTCCGCTACCGTCCCCATCCGCCCCCTCCCGCACAATCCCCCACCGACCTCCGACCATTTCTTGATTAGTACTCACCGTAACCTACCGCTCCTTGTTAGTTTGCTATATTTGAATGCACCAATAAAGCAAAATCGCAATTTACGCGCTTCAGTTAATTGTTGAATATTTTAGGCAAGAGTAATTTTAAGTCGGAGACTCTTTGGTTGCCTGTTTCAACAAGAAGTCAGCAATCTTTCAATTTCAAAATCCAAACTAACCAAATCTTCTAAAATTGCAAGTTCTTAGTGATACGTAATGATTCGTTGTTCAAATTATTGGGTATAGTTAAGTAAAAGGCACTCATCTTAATAACTCTTTCTTCATAATGCAAGTTCACAACATGGAACAGTACACTGTCTCAAGTCCTATTGCTTCCGACAGTAACGCAATTCCTTTTTCAGTGATTAACTGGCGCTCAATGCGGAGTCCTAGCACAGTGCAACACAGTCATGACACTATCTGGTTCGAAAATTGTTACGGTTTGACTGCTGGAGCGACATTAGCGCTCCAAACGGTGAGAAAGAAGTCACATGCGTCGTAAGGACAATATTTGTTTGTAATTATTTTCTATTTAAGTAACGAAATAGTTGTTACATTTTTGCGATCGTGGGTAACTAAATAACCAAGAGAGATGTAGTATCTTCAGTACACGTACAAACAGCCAAGTCACACTGATTCAGTGACATGAGCTAGAACCTATTCATGAGGAAATACTTTCGAATGTGTGTATACTTGTAGCTTAGGTTGGTTTGGGGAAGGAGACCAGACAGCGAGGTCATCGGTCTCATCGGATTATGGAAGGATGGGGAAGGAAGTCGGCCGTGCCCTTTGAAAGGAACCATCCCGACATTTGCCTGGAGCGATTTAGGGAAATCACGGAAAACCTAAATCAGGGTGGCCGGACGCGGGATTGAACCGTCGTCCTCCCGAATGCAAGTCCAGTGTCTAACCACTGCACCACCTCGCTCGGTACTTGTAGCTTATTCCGCTGAAAGCAAGAGGCTATAAACATATTTCGTGCATGAGAAACGTATATTTCTGGTGCCTGTTCTTGCTATCATAGTCACTTTCTTTGACACTTAAAATTTTTTTGTGGAATCCAGTGATTCGGTCATTCCCACGCTTCACTCGACTTTCTAATACAGGCATATTTTTGTAAATGTATTGAAGATTTTGTTCCGTTTGTGTCTCAGATTCAGCAACAACTGTGCAATAGGTTTCCTTGGGAAGCAGTTATACTGATTTTGACGATATATTATCACAGCTCTCTGGTTTTCCCTTAAGCTACAGTTGTAGTGGATTATTTGATACGTTAAATAACGTAGATATTACATTCCACATAGGTTTCATACTTTCCACGTTCAGTGATTTGGCTGAAAGTGTAGGGAACAAAACTCTGCTTTTTTGGGTAGACATACGACGCCTTTCAGCAGAAGGTCAAGACTTCTGGTGTATACGATCAATTTTTTGTTATTAAAGGAAAACGACGTAATTTAGTAAATGTCTCTAAGTTACAAGAGAATAGTATTAAACTGTCTTGTAATGAACTGCTTTGTATCTCTCAGGGTCCTTAGGCACCTAAATAATGACAAATGTTGTGTCATTCTTTAGTTACTGTCGATTGTTACGCCACTACATACACTCCCAATTGTAAAAACTATATTGCAAGTCAATATAAATGTTAGTATTCACACTTATCCGATGTCGTATTCAAAAGTGTTGATTGCTGGCCGCTTGGGGCGCTGCTGTCACTGTGGTAACAAAAACAAGAGAGAGTGTCACGATTGTTATCTTAGACTATTGTCTTAGCACGAAACAATACACGCGAAATACACTCTTTTCTGTTCCGCTGTGATCGCTTACTTCGAATAACGAAAATAGCTGTATCTAGTAGCCAATAATAAGAAATGAAGTTCTGTGTGCCAAGTGGATTTACCATAGATCTGTTGCTCATCACAGTCCAGTCCGAATCTCGTCATTAAATCCTTCTACGGGATTATTCGTGAAGTACCTCCAGTGTTTCAGAAGAAGATTATGTGTAAAGTACAAGACGTACAAAAGAGAGGCACATTTCAATGGATAGAGAATACTTACAAGTATTCTACTGACGTTACATGTCCTCAGTACCGTTTGTGACACGGCAAACGCCAACACGTGCGTTCAGTTCTTTGAAGTAGCTGATGCGAATTGCTCGAGAAGGCGCAACAGTCTGCTTTGGAAATGTATTAACTGAGTTACCTCTCTGTAAGCGTGAAATAATTTGATGCGACAATATGTAGGAGATGATATGTCTGCGCCCTAGTGTAGCTACGTCGTTGTCGTATTACGAATCGATATTTGGTGAGATGCTCTACCTACTGATATGTATCATTTTTCTGTAGGTCCTTTAGTTATCATAGAGTTATCTTCTTAAATTTCGGATGTTCCTGTAAATAGCTCTGTGTTTACCTACTCATCCCCCTTTTTAGTTTCCTCCAATCCTTTCTTTTCCCTTCTTCTTCTACTTTTCCCTCATAGTTCACTCTCTATAACTTCCCATTTTTTGCCGTTCCTTTTTTTTCATGACACTGAACTGTATTAACTGGATTTTGTTAGGAATGCCGGTTTCTGGCGTAAGCCATCATCTGGTACCTAACAACAGAACATTGCAATTTATAGAACCACATTAAGACAACGCAAATTGGTGCCTAGAAATCACATAATAATATACTTACGAAAATCACTCAAAACATTTCATTTGTCATGAATACTGAAACAAAAAACACGCAATATTTTAATCCACGTAAAACAAGAAATGAAAAACTCATTCTTAGCGTTTACAAGTGCGGCAAACGTCCTAGTCATATGAGATGACAACAACAAATACAAAGTGACTTGGTATCACGGCCCAAAGATTTCGTTATGTTGAAGATATACCTATGAAGACATATCGATACGTACATTAATCATTTACAAAATCTAACAAATAACGTAATGAAAGCTAAATCTTATCTCCACTATCGTCATGTAGCACACTAATTTTTTTATAACAATCATGTCATTCTAACACACAGAAAAAGTCATAATGGAAAGCATACATAAAGGTCTAAGTTGACCAGATCACTATTTAAAGACTGAAAACGTAACACTGTATAAATTATGGAATTGTGCAAATTATAGTGCAGAATAAAACAAAAACGAGACCTAACATAAAAATGGTGCAACAACAGTCATGCACTTAAAGTTAGTGGCAGGATAAGGTGAGATCGTGTAATTCTGTGGCTCATCCAAGTTATTACATATCGTGTCCATAAGCTTTTCCAGCGCTGTATAACTTTCTGACGAGGTAGAAAACATTCACAATATAAATTATCCTGTTAACGTACAGTAAAAGTACGAAGTGTGAAGACGTAGGTTACTGGAATTGCTGAACCAATGATAATTAGATCAACAAATTGTACTTATTTCCAAAGTATGTTGAAACAGTAAAAATCTATCTTGATGACTAACCATTTGAGTAACATCAACAGGTTATTTATCAAACAGTAGGTACTCAAATACTGAAAGTCCAAGAATAAAACTCTACCTATATTAAAAACTGACAACAGATAGAGTCACTTTTATTCGAGTGGACTGTTATAACCCACTGTAAAAACCAAAATCTGCCACGTGCAGCATCTTGAAAATGTGTTAACTTAGTAAAAATTAGTCTTGATGACTAACCATTTGCGTCACACGTATAGAACAACCTGCAAACAAATAGAGAAATTTCAAGAATTTTTTTCTCCTATTACAAAACTGCGCTAATGACGGAACCGGCCAATGGCACGCGCCGCGGTTGTTCTGAACTAATTACTCCACTGTGTAACTGTGCAGGCAGGCAGAGCAGGTACTCACACTTGACGGGGAACTTGTCGAGCTCGATGGTGCTCCAGCGGAGGTCTTTGAGCGGCACCTGTTGGCCGAACCAGTTGAGCTTAGGCGCCAGGAAGATGCGCACCAGACCATTCACCTCGCGCTCTGACCTCACGGTGATGACGTAGCGGAACGGTTCGTGGTTCAGGCGGTTCACCACAGCCTGCGATCCAAAAGGGTTACATCACTAGGATGATAGCTGCTACTCCGCTTAGAGGCGTAGGTTCAGTTGCGTAATGGAGAAGGAAAATCCTTCTGAAGCGCACAAACAGGTGATTTTTAAGGACGTATAGGGGGCAGGAGGATGCTGCTATGAGAAAGAAATCTGTAGGGCCTCCGTTCAAGATGACATCCACTCAGTTGAACTTTTTATACTAAGTTGAAGCACTGCAGAAGTGAGAGAAATGAAACTGAACTAAGCACGTCTGCTTATATGTATTACTACTAGAACAGTACACACATAAAATCATACTTACAGCTTTCATACGCTCTTACTCATAGTACTGAGGAACTTGTTTGGATGAAGCTCAGGTGTAAAGTGCACCGATATGTCTCATTAGCTTTCCATGCAAATCCCACGTGTTTCATGAAGTTCAGAAACTGGGAAGTGATGGATTTGCTTCCTTCTAGGATGTCTAGAATACTTTTTTAATATTTTTTAATATGTCCAGCAGGAGTATTTTCGGGACTTGGTACTGAAATGGTCATTAAATAATAGGGCAAAATGTAACATTGAGCCCACATCTACAGCATTAATGAATGCCATAAAAACTGAAATAGCCAGAACAAGGTGGTGGAACAAGAACTGTCAATACCTTCTTACGATTAAGAAAATGGTACATAAACCAGTCAGCCCTAAGTCAAACATACGATGACAGTGCGTGTATACAACAGCTTTACACGTGTAACGTAATGTTTCCTGGCCTCGATAATTGCCTATAATCTTATCGGTTTAAAATACCAGACGAAATTTGTTTCTCCAAGTACATTTCTGAGGCGCTGTAATTGAAATTGCAGGTTATTGTATTGTATTGTGTGTTAACTGGGGGCCTAGAAACGACGGAGAGGCTCCGTCCCCGCCGCAGCTGCAGTGGTCCACAAGTCCACGACGACTACAGCAGTCCACTTCAGCCCTCTGCCACCCCACACCGAACCACTCTTTCAGGGTTATTGTGTGGTTCAGCCGCGGGTGGATACCCCAGGGAACGTCTCACACCAGACGAGTGTAACCCATCTGTTTGTGTGGTAGAGTAAGGGGTGGTGTACACGTACGTGGAGAACTTGTTTGCGCAGCAATCGCCGACATAGTATAGCTGAGGCGGAATAAGGGTAACTGGCCGACATTCGCCGAGGCAGATGGAAAACTGCCTAAAAACCATCCAACCTCGACACTAGTCCGCCGGGCGGATTCGTGCCGGGGACCAGGCGTTCCTTCGCAATCCGGAATGTCGTGCGTTAGACCGCACGGCTAACCGGGCGGGAAATTGCAAGTTAAGTTTAAGAGATGTTCAACAATGATCATTTACTGGCATTGAGCACTACAGCCACATCTCACAGGTATCGTTTTGTCCAAGCGTCATCAGCAGGAGAAATTAGCAACGCGTTAAAGGGAATGCCGATACACAATTAATACATTTAAGTAATTTAGAATTTATTAATTTATGACTCTATACACTCTATACTCTAAACGAAGCAAGATGAAATTAATTTGAACTTCCATGTACAAGATTTTATTACTTTCATAACTTTATATAAACGGGATTTTTCTTTTTATACCGCCCGTTTGATAAACGCTCCCTTCTTGGACCGCATGCGGGGCGCGGGTTGGAGACCCGTGGTCTATGATGGGACTCTGGTGATCTACGAGTACAGTGTACATATCATTCATATTCAGAATGGTCGAAGCTAAACGGGTAGAATAGTTTGCGTTAACGCGCAAGATAATCCCAAAAAAAAATCAGTCGACTTTAAGCTAGTGTACGTAAGTTACTGCATGTGTTCGGGCCTTCCTCTGCTTGCATAACTCCACTGTTGAAAACTTAGCTCACTTTCATTTCAACCGTCTAAGAGAATGCGAAAATCAAAGGCCTGTTGTTGGGCAAACAGACGCGACTATCTGCAGCAGCTCTTCTCAGCTTACGCACCTTGATGTTGACTTCCGTCTTGTAGTCGGACTCCACAGCGTTCCCGAGATCGACGTGAGTCTCGTCGAAGTAGGTGACCAGCAGGTTGGGGACGCTGGCCTTGCACGTGCCCACCACCTTGACCGCTTCCACTTGCACGCCTGGGAAGTTCAGCTGAAACGCAAAGAGCAAAGAGTGGCAGCAGGTCCTGAATGTTGTGGGGAAGTGTTATCTTTCATATTTTGCAATGTACGAAATGCTGTCGTGGACCACACGAATAAATTTTACGCAGAGGGTGGCTGGAGAATTGATAGAGTTAAAGGTTGAAATTTAGATCACGTAGCTAAATCAACAAACACAGGGAAGGAGAACCAAAATAAACAAGGAAGAACTCACTGTAATTACAGGCTCGGCTGTGAAACAGGACTGCATGCTTAGGATCACGGGCGACAGGTTTACAAAGCGCAGCCAGTACAAATTTACAAACACTTACTTGGTAAAGGAAGAAAATCAATTGTTATCAAGTTATACTCCAAAAACTGCAATATCAATTTCTCGTATTACCACTTCTGTAAATTTTATCCAATCATTTGAAGGATTACAAACAACCCGTGATGTGCGGAGGAGAGCTGACGACTAAGTGGGGGCAGCCTTACCTCTTCTCGCCTGTAGGGCTGCAGGCGGTTCTTGTGCTCGTAGAACAGGTTGTCGATGTGCTTGTGTAGCCGGAAGAAGGCGGGGTCCCTGGTGGCTGTTTCGAAGTGCTCCATCACGCCGGGCGGCATCTGTCGATACGACAAGAGTTACTCCACTTGTAAACACACAAACTCAACTGTGGCGTTTATAGCACTCTTTCCACAGAATAAGGATCAAACGTATTTGAGTCATGATTTCAGATTTTTAGAAAAGTTCAGTTCAGTAACAAGTATGTAGCTGTTTTTGCGGTCTTCGGCCGAGACTGGTTTGACGTAGCGCTCCCTGCTAGTCTATCGTCCTCAAACTTCTTCATCTGTGTATAACTGCTGCAACCTAGATCCATTTGAACTCCCTTACAGTGTTCATGCCTAGGTCTGTCTCAGCAATGTTTCATTCTGCCTCTTCCCGCACACATTTCCTCCATTACCAAGTTAACTATTCCTTGATACCCCAAGATGGGTCCTGTCAGCTGATCGTTCCTCTAGTAAGATGTGCCATTCATTTACTTTTCCCCGTTTCTGTTCAGTGCCTCCTCATTGATTATTCCATCAAACCATTTAATCTTAGGCATTTTTCCTTAGCAATATGTTTAAAAGTTTCTATTCTCTTCTTATCTGAACTGCTTATGGTAAATGTTTCACTTCTGGTTGAGGCAACACGTCACACACATTCTCATTAGATGTTAAAAAATTCATTTTTTGCAAAAATGCTTTTCTTGCTGTTAACAGAGTGCATTTTACGGCTTGCCTACTTCGGCAAATACCTAAATACTAAAACTCATTTACTACTTTTCGCGTCTCATTTCCTAAGCTAATTTTCGTAACATCGCTTATTTAATTCTACTACATTCCATTACTCTTGTTTTACTTTTGTTGTGTTCATCCTATTATCTTACTTAATGATTCTATTCACTCAGTTCAACAGCGCATTCAAGTCACTTGCTGTCTCTGACAGAATTACGAAGTCATCCACAAATCTTAAGGCTTTTATTTTTGTCCCTGAACTTTAATCGTTCGAAATTTCTCCTTTTTGCTCTATTGCTTGCTCAATGCACAAACTGAATAACATAGCCCCGTCCCAATATTGCTTTCCTTTCACGACCCTCGACTCTTATAACTACCGTCTGGCTGCTATACAAGTTGTAAGTAGCCTTTTGTTCGTTTCGTCCCCGGAATTTTATGCGCCCCCCCCTTCCCCGTCCCCTCCCCTTCAGAATTAAAAACCCTTTATACAATGCAGAAAAAGTACCGAAACACCACAGTTAGTTGCAGTGACCAGTATTTATTGGTAAAGATAAGCATGTATATTAAATACTAGTGCATAAAGAATGGTACATGACCAAGTAACGCCGCTAATACATCGAACCATAATAAACATAATCGCAAATGCATTGTGACCCAAACTCGACCAGCAAAATTTCGGATTTTCTCCAGGGATATCGTCAGAGCTTTCTAGTAACAGGTAGATGTCATTACCCACCATGGATCGTTACAGTTTAATAATGTAGTTAAGGCTTATTATGATTGTTATCCTCATTAGATATGTAATACATTCACAACAGAGCCAAAGTATGTAATTTTCCTTCACAGTGTAGCTAATTAGCATACCTACAAGAATGATAATTTGTGCTTTGGGTCCTTATGGAAGAGAATATCAAAGAAATCGGTGCGGCAGCTTTTCGCAAATGTTTCGTACATACAGTATATGGGTGCCGCACTGATAAAGCTGGTTCACTGCAAGATCAGCAGATGTCAGGATCGTGCATACATGCACAGTCTCAAAATCGACGACGGTGTGCTTTAGTCCCTTATGGTTCTCAGTGCCCCATTTGTTTGCACTGAATGTCTGTACAGTCGCTGTATTAAACATCGATATCACATAGATAACTCGAATACTCTCTTTCAAATTCTGAAGGTGGCAGGGGTAAAATACAGGGAGCGAAAGGCTATTTACAATTTGTACAGAAACCAGATGGCAGTTATAAGAGTCGAGGGGCATGAAAGGGAAGCAGTGGTTGGGAAAGGAGTGAGACAGGGTTGTAGCCTCTCCCCGATGTTATTCAATCTGTATATTGAGCAAGCAGTAAAGGAAACAAAAGAAAAGTAGGTATTAAAATTCATGGAGAAGAAGTAAAAACATTGAGGCTCGCCGATGACATTGTAATTCTATCAGAGACAGCAAAGGACTTGGAAGAGCAGTTGAACGGAATGGACAGTGTCTTGAAAGGAGGATATAAGATGAACATCAACAAAAGCAAAACGAGGATAATGGAATGTAGTCAAATTAAATCGGGTGATGCTGAGGGGATTAGATTAGGAAATGAGACACTTAAAGTAGTAAAGGAGTCTTGCTATTTAGGGAGTAAAATAACTGATGATGGTCGAAGTAGAGAGGATATAAAATGTAGACTGGCAATGGCAAGGAAAGCGTTTCTCAAGAAGAGAAATTTGTTAACATCGAGTATAGATTTAAGTGTCAGGAAGTCGTTTCTGAAAGTATTTGTATCGAGTGTAGCCATGTATGGAAGTGAAACCTGGACGATAACCAGTTTGGACAAGAAGAGAATAGAAGCTTTCGAAATGTGGTGCTACAGAAGACTGCTGAAGATGAGGTGAGTAGATCACGTAACTAATGAGGAGGTATTGAATAGGATTGGGGAGAAGAGAAGTTTGTGGCACAACTTGACTAGAAGAAGGGATCGGTTGGTAGGACATGTTTTGAGGCATCAAGGGATCACAAATTTAGCATTGGAGGGCAGCGTGGAGGGTAAAAATCGTAGAGGGAGACCAAGAGATCAATACACTAAGCAGATTCAGAAGGATGTAAGTTGCAGTAGGTACTGGGAGATGAAGAAGCTTGCACAGGATAGAGTAGCATGGAGAGCTGCATCAAACCAGTCTCAGGACTGAAGACCACAACAACAACAACATCATATAGATCTGCGTTCCTACAGGCAGCAGAACCATCCGCGAGCAGCCTTAATGTGCTTCTAACTTGAGTCGCCGGAACAGTGATTTAAATCTTGAACAGAATACAGAACACTGTGGTGACAGAAGTCGTGGGATACCTTCTAATATCGTGTCGGACCTACTTTTTCCCAGCGTACTGCAGGAACTCAACGTGGTGTGGACACAACAAATATTTGGAAGTCCCCTGCAATAGTAGTGAGCCATTCTGCCTCTATAGCTGTCCGTAATTGCGAAAGTGTTGCCGGTGCAGCACTTTGCGCACGAACTGGCCTCTCGATTATGCTCCATAAATGTTTGATGGGATTCATGACGGACGATCTGTGCGGCCATATTATTCGTTCGAATTGTCCACAATATTCTTGGAACCAGTCGCGGACAATTGCGGCCCGGTGACATGGTGTATTGTCACCCATAAAAAAATTCTCGTTTTTTGGGAAAATGAAGTCCGTGAATGGCTGGAAATGGTCTCCAAGAAGGCGTACGTAACCATTTCCAATCAATGATCGGTTCAGTTGGACCAAAGAACCCTTTAAATTCCATTTAAACACAACCCACACCATTATGGAGCCACCACGAGCTTGCAAAGTGAGTTGTTGACACAACTTGGTTCCATGGCTTCGTGTTGTCTGCGCCACTCTCGAACCCTACCATCAGATCTTATCAACTGAAATCGGGACTCATCTGAGCAGAAAACGGTTTTCCCGTCATCTAGGGTCCAACCGATATGGTCACGAGCTCAGCAAAAATACGACTAGCGACGTGCTGTTAGAGAAGGCACTCTTGTCGGCCACCTGCTGCCATAGCCCATTAACGCCACGTTTCGCCGCTCTGTCCTAACGGATAGGTTCGTCGTACGTCCCACATGGCTTTCTGCGGTTATTTCACGCAGTGTTGCTTGTCTATTAGCACTGACAGCTCTACGAAGAGGCCGCTGCTGTCGGTACTTAAGTGAAGACCGTCGGTAATGCCTGACATTTGGTATTCTCCACATAGCCCTGGCACTGTGGATACTGAAATATTGAATTTCCTAACGGTTTCCCAAATGGAATGTCCAATGTGTCTAGCTCCAACTACCATTCCGCATTCAGTCTGTTAATTCCCGTCTTGCGGCCATAATCACTGCATAAACCTATTCACATCAGTCATCTGACAAGGGAACCTCCCCATCGCACCCCCCTCAGATTTAGTTATAAGTTGGCACAGTGGACAGGCCTTGAAAAACTGAACACAGATCAATTGAGAAAACAGGAATACGTTGTGTGGAACTGTGAAAAAATAAGCAAAATATACAAACTGAGTAGTTCATGGGAAGATAGGCAACATCAAGGACACTGGGACCGCAGGAGCGCTGTGGTCTCGTTGCTGCGGAACGAAAGGTCCTTGGTTCAAATCTTCCATCAAGTAAAAACTTTAATTTTTTATTTTCAGTTTATGTGACAAACTCTTATGTTTTCATCACTTTCTTGGGAGTGATTATCACATCCACAAGAAAACATAAATCGGGCAAGGTGGAAGAATCTTTTTACCCATTCGTCAAGTGTACAAGTTAGGTGGGTCGACAACATATTCCTGTCATGTGACGCACATGCCGTCACCAGTGTCGTATAGAATATATGATATGTGTTTTCCTGTGGAGGAATCGGTTGACCTATGACCTTGCGATCAAATGTTTTCGGTTCCGATTGGAGAGGCACGTCCTTTCGTCTACTAATCGCACGGTTTTGCGATGCGGTCGCAAAACACAGACACTAAACTTATTACAGTGAACAGAGACGTCAATGAACGAACGGACAGATAATAACTATGCAAAAATAAAGAAAGTAAAATTTTCACTCGTGGGAAGACTTGAACCAAGGACCTCTCTTTCTGCAGCTGCTCACGCTACCACGGGACCACGGTGCTCCTGAGCTCACGTTCTCCTTGTCGTTGCCTATGTATCCCATGGACTACTCAGTTTGTATATTTTGCTTATTTTTTCAGTTCCACACAACTTCTTCCTGTTTTCTCAATTGATCTGTGTTCAGTTTATCAAGGCCTATCCACTGTGCCAAGTTATAACTAAATCTGAGGAGGGTGCGATGGGGAGGTTCCCTTGTGAGTAGGAATGACAGCTGCGCTAGTGCACTATCTTTTGAAAGCTTGTCTACGTAATACCAGTGCCATCTGTATATGTGCGTTCTGCATTCCCGTGACTTTTGTTATCTCAGTGTAATACTGCCCTGTGCAACTCTAACAATTTCTTTTACATCTGCCGATTTCGGGTAGAACGGTGCATTGAACTCTGCTAGGAATTCATAAATATGTGACAAATTTCATAGTTTATCTATCGATTTCTTCTTGGTGCAGCATCTTATCCTGTCAACATTCATTTCAATACAATTATATTATGAGTAGCATTGTTAGCAGGCGGACTAGTCATTAGAATGAATGAAGTCGAGCAAGGCAAACAGCGAACTAAGAAAAGGTGTAATAGCCGTAGTATAGCCTGGTGTCAAAAATTCAAAGAACAAACGGGTTTCTTCGTCCTGTGTCTAATTCACGATATAATCGTACAAACTGTCAACCAGATGTCTGTACGATCGTGATCTGCACAGAGGAAAGCATTTCGGTCAATGGGCAACCATGGCAACGGTGATGTCAGGGCGCCTATGAAACGATATAGTATTTGCCGGGTAGCCCCACATCCACAATCCTCGTGTACACAGTCACAAACGTTGTAGTATGGCACAGAGAAGATGTTTGCCTGACTCTCTGCGGTGGAGGGCCAGAGAAGGAAAGGAAGCAGGACAGTCGCACACTGATATGGCGCGATGGCTTGGTGTGAATTGTTCTGTTATTTGTCCGATGTGGCGACAGTGAATACAGACCGAAATTCTATCCCGAAGACCAGGGCAGGGCCAACTACGTGTGACTTCAGAAGAGAGGATCGTTATTTGGCTATAAGGGCACGACGGTACCACCTTAGTACTGCACGTCAACTTGCACCTGACCTCACAACATCCACTGGACGTGTTGTATCGAGGCAGAGAGTGTAGAGAAGGTTTCGGCAGAGGGACCTTTATTGTTGGACACCTGCTGTATGTCTACCTCTGACGGAAGGGAGCAACTAGAGTGAAGTCATCAACATGCCACCCGTGTGGTCGAACAGAGGGCCACAGATTAGCCCCGATTTAGTCTGGAGAGTGGATCTCAATGGATTCGTATCTGGAGGGAACGTGGAACACGATTTTGGGAGCCAAATGTTGCGGAAAGAGACCGATATCGAGGATGATCCCTAATGATGTGGGCAGGGATTATGTGGACCACTCGAACATCTCTTAATTAAATTGTACGGGTGAATCGGCAAGGGTTCAACTGCTGTGAGGTATAGTGACGAAATATTGGGTCGTAAAGCGGTTGTTGCGAGATGCTGTGGGCCCAGATTTCGTATTGATGGACGATAATGGTCGATCTCACAGAGCAGGCGTGGTTGATGTTTCCTTGGAAACGGAAGATACTGCACGCATTACATGGTCTGCCCACTCTCCCGATTTAAATTCCATACAGCATGTCTGGGATGCGCTAGGGAGACGGCTTGCATCACGTCAGCATTCACCATCCACTCTCCAAGAATGCGCTCTGCAGAAATAATGAGCCTTAGCGCCCCAACATGAGACATGACATAACTCACAGCATGCCCCTTCGTCGTCAGGCTTGTATTGGTGCCAGACGTGGTCACACTCCATACTGAGCAGATTAACGAGTTGTCGAAATGTGTGCGCAATTACGTTAAGTTGGAAAAAACGAACAATGTCTACCGTTATACATGTTGTAGTTGTTAAGTTCATCTACATCTACATCTACATCTACATCCATACTCCGCAAGCCACCTGACGGTGTGTGGCGGAGGGCACCTCTATCGGTTCTCCCTTCTATTCCAGTGTCGTACTGTTCGTGGAAAGAAAGATTGTCGGTATGCCTCTGTGTGGGCTCTAATCTCTCTCTTATTTTATCCTCATGGTGTCTTCGCGAGATATACGTAGGATGGAGCAATATGCTGCTTGACTCCTCGGTGAAGGTATGTTCTCGAAACTTCAACAAAAGCCCGTACCGAGCTACTGAGCGTCTCTCTTGCAGGGTCTTCCACTGGAGTTTATCTACCATCTCCGTAACGCTTTCGCGATTACTAAATGATCCTGTAACGAAGCGCGCTGCTCTCCGTTGGATCTTCTCTATCTCTTCTATCAACACTATCTGGTACGGATTCCACACCGGTGAGCAGTATTCAAGCAGTGGGCGAACAAGTGTACTGTAACCCACGTCCTTTATTTTCGGATTGCATTTCCTTAGCATTCTTCCAATGAATCTCAGTCTGGCATCTGCTTTACTGACGATTAATTTTTTGTGGCCATTCCATTTCAAATCACTCCTAATGCCTACTTCCAGATAATTTCTGGCATTAACTGCTTCCGGATGCTGACCCGATATATTGTAGCTAAATGATAAAGGATCTTTGTTTCTGTGTATTCGCAGCGCATTACTCTTGTCTACATTGATATTCAATTGCCATTCCCTGCGCCATACGTCAATTCGTTGCAGATCCTCCTGCATTTCAGTACAATTGTCCATTGTTACAACCTATCGATATACTACAGCATCATCCGCAAAAAGCATCAGTGAACTTCCGATGTTATCCACAAGGTCATTTATATATATTGTGAATAGCAACGGTCCTATGACACTCCCCTGCCGCACAACTGAAATCACTCTTACTTCGGAAGACTTCTCTCCATTGAGAATGACATGTCTAGGAACTCTTCAATCCAATCACACAATTGGTCTGATAATCCATATGATCTTACTTTGTTCATTAAACGATTGTGGGGAACTGTATCAAACGCCTTGCGGAAGTCAAGAAGCACGGCATCTACCTGGGAACCCGTGTCTACGGCCCTCTGAGTCTCGTGGACGTATAGCGCGAGCTGGGTTTCAGACGATCGTCTTTTTCGAAACCCATGCTGATACCTACAGAGCAGTTCTGTATTATTTACGTTGTTTCTACTTTACTGCCAACTGTTTACACCGTTTTGTGAAAAAATAAACGCAACCTTGCAAAATTTACGTGTGTTGCTTTAATTTTGAACACCAATGTATTTTAATACAGCTGAAGGAAACTAGTTCTCCTACATTATAAAGATAGCTAGAGGAAAAGGATACCCTGACAAGGGAAAAAGTCATATACGTTATAAATGGTACTCTGAAGCGAGATTACAGCTATGTAAAAACAGAAGCGGTGGCGACGGGACGTGCGAACTCACCCCGTAGCGCTGGTCAGGGTCGACGATCTTGGAGAGCAGCACGTGGGCATCGTTGTGCAGCTGGCCGTAGTACAGTGGGTTCACGCTGTGTCTGGACGACTCGATGATCTCACCCAGCACGTTGATGCCGTCCGTCTCGTTCAGGTACAGCACCCCCGTCGGCTGCGGCACAAGCAAAGCGACATCAACTCACACGACGGCGAAAGCAGCTACATCTACATGGCCACTCTGGAATTCACACTTAAATCACAAATTTTCCGGTCCAGACTGTATACCAGGTAGGTTCCTTTCAGAGTATCCTGATGCTCCATACTTAACAATCATATACAACCGCTCTCTCGACGAAAGATCCGTACCCAAAACACTAGAAAGTTGCACCACTATTCAAAGAAGGTTGTGGGAGTAATCCACTAAATTACAGGCCCATATCATTAACGTCGATATGCAGCAGGATTTTGGAACGTATATTGTGTTCAACCTTTATGAATTACGTCGAAGAGAACGGTCTATTGACGCACCGACTTAGATAACATCGGTTTTGTGAAACACAACTATCTCTTTAGTCACACAAAGTGTTTAGTGCTATTGACAAGGAATTTCGAATTGATTTCGTAGTCCTATACTGCCAGAAGGCTTTTGACACTGTACCTCGCAAGCGGCTTGTAGTCAAATTGCTGGTTTATCCAGTTCTGTGACTAGATTCGTAATTTCCTGTCAGAGAGGTCACAGTTCGTAGTGACTGAGGGAAAGTCATCGAGTATAACAGATGTGATTTCTAGCGATCCCCAAGTTAGTGTTTTAGCCAGTCTCCTCCTCCTTATCCGCATAAATTATTTGGGAGACAATCTGAGCAGCCGTCTTAGATTGTTTGTAGATGATGTTATCGTTTATCGTCTAGTAAAGTCATAAAAAGATCAAAACAAACTGCAAAAGGATTTACAAAAGATATGGTGCGAAAATTGGCAACTGATTCTGAATAACGAAAAGTATGAGATCATCCACATGATTGCTAAAAGGAATCCGTCAAACTTCGGTAACACGATAAGCCAAATCTAAAGGACCTAAATTCAGCTAAATACCTAGAAACTACAATTACGAACAACTAAAATTGGAAGGAACACAGAAAACGTTGTGTGGAAGGCGAACTAAATAGTGCGATTTATAGGCAGAGCACTTAGAAGATGCAACAGATCTACTAAAGGGACTGCCAACACTACGGTTGTTCGTCCTCTTTTGGAGTAACGCTGCGTGGTCTGGAATTCTTACCAGATAGGATTAACGCAATACATCGAGAAAGTTCAAAGAACAGAAGCACGTTTTGTTTTGTGGAGAAGGAGGGGAGAGAGTGTCACGCACATGATAGAGGATTTGGGGTGGACACCATTCAAACAAAGGTGTTTCTCGTTGCGGCGGATCTTCCTACGAAATTTCAATCACTAACTTTCTCCTCTGAATGAGGAGATATTTCGTTAACGGCGACCTATATAGGGAGAAACGATCATCATAATAAAATGGGGGAAATCAGAACTCGAACGGAAAGATATAGGTGTTCGTTTCTTCTGCGCGCTGTTCGAGAGTGAAATAATAGAGAATTATTGTGAAGGTGGTTCGATAAACCCTCTGACAGACACTTAAGTGTGATTTTCAGAGTATCCATGTACATGTAGATGAAAGGTCTGGCATAGGGTTTACAGAACCATTATCAGACTATTTCTCTACCGCTCCACTCTCGAATAGCACTTGCTCTAAATGAAAACGTAAATATTTCAGTGTGAGTAACGATTTCTCTTATTACGGTCGCTATTTCTCCATATGTGTGTGAGAGCCACAAAAATATTATCACATTCGGAGAAGAAAGCTGGTGATTAAAATTTGCTGAAAAGATCTCGCCGCAATGAAAAACGCCTCTACTTGAATGATTATGCCCCCAATTAGCACACCGTATCCGTGACACTCTCTCCCCTATTTGGTGAAAAAGTTAAACGAACTGCCCTTCTTTGAACTTCATTGGTTTTTCCGTCAATCGTATCTCAAGACAAGTGTAGCGTAGGCAGTGTCTGTAGTAGATTAATTGTATCTTCTAGAGTTTTGCCAATAAAACACTACTTTGTTTCACCTTCCTCAGAAAATTTTTTTATAGAATGGCGGCAATTCGAGTTATATTTGTGTGATGCACCGTGTAATCGAAATTTAAAGGATTTTTTTTTAGTACTCAAGTGCAGAATTTCGCATTTGGTATTGTTAGGGTCAACTGACTGAATTGAGTCATTTTGAAAATCGTTTTGATCTTCTGATGACTTTACTAGACAGTAAACGACAACATTTCAAGCAATGTAAGGCGGCTGCTCAGATTGCGTTCTTAATCGTTTGTATAGATTAGCAATAGCATAGGTTCTATAAAACTTCCTTGAGGAACCTTAGATATCAGTTCTGATTCGCTAAAAGACCTTCTGTCAGTTACTGCGAACTGTGACCTTTCTGACAGAAAATCATGGATCCTGTTAGACAACTGAGACTCCATAGATAGACAATTTGATTAGAAACTCCTTCTGAGACACTGTGTCAAACGCCTTCTGGAAATCAAGAAATGTAGAATCAACGTACAATCCACTGTCGATAGCACTCATTACCTCGTGTATATTAAGAGCTAGTTGTCTTTAATAAGAAAGATATTTTCTGACTGTTTGCTGGTTATGTGTCGTTAGATCGTTTCCTTGCAGATATTTCATAATACTCGAAAACAATATATGTAGCAAAATCGTAGGGCAATTCGATAACTATTAGGAGTTCTTCAGTGCATCGAGTTCAGGACCTCGACAGCTATACATGCTTGGATAGTCCAACCCCAATGCAGTTCCCATCCGAAGAACGTAAAAATTAAGAACGAAATACAAAAAACGCATTTATAGGTGCGTCTATCTGTCTGTCTCTCTCTTTCTCCCTATCACTCACTCACAGACACACACACACACACACACACACACACACACACACACACACACAGCTTCACGCTCCTAGAAAGGAAGGAAGATTACGTACCGATGTCCCGTCTGAAATAAGGGTTAGGGACGTAGCACAGAGAAGAGGAAGTGCCTAAATCGACTAAGTAAAACCACACAGAACATAAATCTGGTGATTACAGTTGGGATTGGATCTCTGCCGTCCCGGTTCATGCCTCATTAACGTTTGCGCACGGTGTACCGAGAGAACCGTACATAAGCCTGATATTTCTCAGAGTGTGAAACACATTCTAAGTTGAACGAGTAATTGATAAACGAGAAACTGGACCCATGTGTCAAATTACTAACAATGATGTATACGCCGTCCAATAGAGCACATACTTCATTAAATTTGTTATGAACGCGCGACTTGTTTGTCTCAGTAACTTGTACCCAGAGGTAACCTCATAATGGGGAAAAAAGTGTGATCTTACACACAACGTAATAACCGAGCAATGCATTTGCAAACATCGCCTCAGGAGTTGCCTAGGAAATCAAGCTCTCTTTATTCACCATGAGCTCTGTGTACTTGTTGTATTGTACACATTAAAATCCATTATATTGATGACGCCACGTAATGAGCGTACGATGTACTGTTGTGTACCGAAATACATTTATTCCTGTTCTCATGTCATTTCACAGTTTCATTACGCATCAAAGCAGTGTTTTCAGATTCCACGTTAAATGAACGTGACAATTTAAAACCTTACGCTCATATAGGATTGCGTCAATTCGTTATGAGTCATGGCCTCCTAAAGCTTATCGGAAAGCGAAAAGCATTCAGCTGCGATGAAACAATCGCGCAGATGGACGTTTCTGCTTTACAATTTTTCAGCGTTTGGAGGTGATAAATTATTTCGCCAGGCCAACAGCACTGATTGTATCACAGCGCTCGGAAAACTGCAACAGCCTTTCTCATGCAATCCTAATTACAGATTCCGAAATTTTCGTCGAGTAAGGAACACTAATTTGATTACATTTGCTTCGTATGGGTACTCCAGTCACTATAACTGCTTCAATAAAGCAGTATTAGTACCTTCGTATTAACCCTCGTTCATTAATATAAATAGAAAGCTACTATAATTATGAATGTTTTACAGTCGATATCTTTGATAAAGGTTTGGTAAATAACACAAATTACTTAGCTGCTCTGGCTCCAACTTTCTGATTGCAAATTTGGATTACTGTGATTTTGATAGAGACCTCGGAAGGCCTGTGGATGGTTGCGAAATAACGTAGCTCGTTTGCCAAGCATTTTTCTCAACACCTTCTTAAGTTTTGAATGAACACTATAATTAAGTTTCAATTATTTACTAAATATTTTTCTGTGTCACTGTACTGCAACATTATTTTTATACTTGCTTGCATGAGCCGATGAATTTTAGCTCTTGAAAATGTACAACAGTGTTTGACTTCTCAGGCAACACTTGTCTCCTTGCAGTCTCAAACAGAACTAACGTCAGTGACACCAGCTCTTGAAAATGTTCTAAGACGTAATTTGACGGCTTACTAAGTGGGACCTACGATCAATAAACCATTTTTCTGGTGCTTAATGTGAAATTTATGGCAAAAGTCAACACTTAAATTAGCGTTTGATATGGCAGTAGGAGGGTCGGTCTCACGTCTTCCACAAATACTCATCTAATTGCGAAGCACGAATTATTAAGTTCAGAAACATTCTAATGTTGAACAGTATCTTGTAATTTTATACAGGGTGATTTTTCCACCGTGTACAAACTCTAGGGATTGTTCGATGAGAGGATACGGAACAAAGAAGGTCTAATGAACTTACATTCGGAAATACATGGTTTCCATGCTAGAGACCATTTATTCAATCATACATTGTTACAGAGACTGCAGTCTAATAAGCGCTGTACGATGCAGCCGCAGTTACATTATGTATTGAAAATGGTTTCCAAGTGCCTCAACGTATGTGTGTACGCTCCTTAGCATGTTCTGTCTCACACGTTCACATTGACCAGGATGCATCGGAACAGTGTCAAAGGCAACATAAATACGTTGCTCCAGTGTTTCCACATCTGGAATGGTTTCTGCATGCATGATACTTTTGAGATGGCCCCATAACTAGGAATCGCACGGGTTGAGATGTGTTGCAGCCATCTAACATTTCGAATCATCAACGGCACTTTCTCCAGCAGGGAAGGCAAAGCCACCCGCAAGAAACGCCGATAGTTCCGGCCTGTTAGGCGACGTGAAAGGAAGACTGGTCCCAAAATACCGCCGCCAATTACCCCAGACCACGCATTCCAGCTGCACCGATGCTGGTGATTCGCTGTCACCATATCACGGGGGTTCTGCATACCATCCCACACATGACTGTCATGGAAGCTGAAGACACCACTTCGCGTAAAGGTGGCCTCATCTGTGAATAGGATGGATGACACAGATCCGGGAACCATGGTCGTTGGTGAAGAAAGCAGTGACAAAACTGCTCCCGAAGTGAAAAGTCTGTAGCTAGTAAACCCTGCACACGCTGTAAGTGATAATTGTAGTAACGATTGGTTCAAAATGGCTCTGAGCGCTATGGGACTTAACTTCTAGGGTCATCAGTCCCCTAGAACTTAGAACTACTTAAACCTAACTAACATAAGGACATCACACACATCCATGCCCAAGGCATGATTCGAACCTGCGACCGTAGCGGTCGCGCGGTTCCAGACTGTAGCGCCTAGAACCGCTCTGCCACCCCGGCCGGCAGTAACGATTGTCTTGGAAAATATTCCACACGGTCATCTGGCTTACTCTGCACTGGCGGGCCAACTTCCTGGTACTGATACGGCGGTCGTCTTCCACAGTGTTAATCACATTTTCCTCCAAGTCTGGTGTCCGAGCATTTCGGGTGTGTCCTTCATGACTTCCTGCTTCGTGAACGTCCTGTCTCAGACAAAGGGCGAAACACTATCGCAGACATTGAATCCTCTGGTTGTTGTCGGCAGGGATAGAACTCGCGATACAACCTTGCTTCCTACCGCCAGTTGTCATTTGCCTTTTCGTAAGTAAACGCTCTGTTGGCAGGCTCTGGATTCGAATACGGACCCGTTGTGTACAACGCTGTATCACATCCACTGCAAAGCGAGTCAGCAAGAGAAGTGAATCGGACACAACATTACCAATTACTATGGCAGGAGAGGGCGCTACGGCATGACGTGTGTGGAACAATACCACCCTCTAGGAGGTAACCATGCATACTGTGACTGTGACTGCGTGGTACAGAGCGTATTAGACCGCAGTCTCTGAAACAAAGTATGATTGAATTAATGTTCTCTAGCATCGAAACCATGCATTTCCGGATGTAAGTTCCTTAGACCAATTTTGTTCCGTATTCTTTCGCCGATCAGTCTCTTGAGTTCGTACATGGTGGAAAAAATCACACTGTATGCGAACTTTCAAATTCTGCATTTGTTCGGTCGTATTGCCGTCTGTTGCTTTATATTTATTGAACGTATTTTAATTCCGTCTTTGCAACTACTATGGTGACAAAAATATGCATTTTTTGTAGTTCCAAGAACGGAATTAAAATATGTTCAATAAATATTTACTTTTACGTCCTCAGATCGTAAAAATAAAGAGTTTAAGAGATAAATATTTTCCATAAATGTAGAGAATAATGAAAACAAAGAAATCTGATGTAGCATCAGTTTTATCTATTTTCTGCTGTCACAACTGATGTCTCAGACGCTCTCATCTGTTATATTCATTAACTTACGATCGTGGAATGTAAAAATTCATATCCATACTTTAACTTCAACGTCCATATACCGTTTAAGTCAGTGTCTCGAATAAATTACTTTGTGTGAACCAATTCCAGTCAGAGTCAAAACGGTCAACACTTAATACCCATGTATCAAAGTTCTCTGCGAGTTTGGCAGGGATGAGAAACATGCCACGAAATGCTTCTTGAGAAAACAGATAGAAAACGGAACAGAAAATCATAGGCTCTCCTTGGTTGTAGACTGAAATTTTACGGTAAAAATTGCGAAGAGAAGAAAAATGGATTCCTCATTTTTTAAGTGCTTATTCTCAGCAGGGGGCAGCATCGATTAGGAAGGTGGTATCTGTCTTCGTAAGCTTCATTATGTATTCACTCAGTTAGCTTTATTTTTGATCACTAAGTATAAAGTGAAATTAACAACAACGCACGAGGAATAAACGTGTGTTAATTTTTCTCTTTAACCGCACCCTTCTCATTGATCGTTTCAAACCTAGGATCCGACTGAGTCTAGAAGACACGTTTACAAGACAGGAAACTCAGTGTGTTCACTATCAGCATCTCTTAATATGAAATCCTCTGCATACTGACAGAAATATTAATCTGTTCCATCAGTGAAGTTGGGGATGTAATAAGTGCAAAGTTTGAGATCTTTCAGAAGTATTGCTCGGGAATCACAGTGGGAGCGCAACATGGCGCCGTTATGTTCTGGGCTCTTCGATTTTCTTCATACTTATGGAACTACACTCCTGGAAATTGAAATAAGAACACCGTGAATTCATTGTCCCAGGAAGGGGAAACTTTATTGACACATTCCTGGGGTCAGATACATCACATGATGACACTGACAGAACCACAGGCACATAGACACAGGCAACAGAGCATGCACAATGTCGGCACTAGTACAGTGTATATCCACCTTTCGCAGCAATGCAGGCAGCTATTCTCCCATGGAGACGATCGTAGAGATGCTGGATGTAGTCCTGTGGAACGGCTTGCCATGCCATTTCCACCTGGCGCCTCAGTTGGACCAGCGTTCGTGCCGGACGTGCAGACCGCGTGAGACGACGCTTCATCCAGTCCCAAACATGCTCAATGGGGGACAGATCCGGAGATCTTGCTGGCCAGGTTAGTTGACTTACACCTTCTAGAGCACGTTGGGTGGCACGGGATACATGCGGACGTGCATTGTCCTGTTGGAACAGCAAGTTCCCTTGCCGGTCTAGGAATGGTAGAACGATGGGTTCGATGACGGTTTGGATGTACCGTGCACTATTCAGTGTCCCCTCGACGATCACCAGTGGTGTACGGCCAGTGTAGGAGATCGCTCCCCACACCATGATGCCGGGTGTTGGCCCTGTGTGCCTCGGTCGTATGCAGTCCTGATTGTGGCGCTCACCTGCACGGCGCCAAACACGCATACGACCATCATTGGCACCAAGGCAGAAGCGACTTTCATCGCTGAAGACGACACGTCTCCATTCGTCCCTCCATTCACGCCTGTCGCGACACCACTGGAGGCGGGCTGCACGATGTTGGGGTGTGAGCGGAAGACGGCCTAACGGTGTGCGGGACCGTAGCCCAGCTTCATGGAGACGGTTGCGAATGGTCCTCGCCGATACCCCAGGAGCAACAGTGTCCCTAATTTGCTGGGAAGTGGCGGTGCGGTCCCCTACGGCACTGCGTAGGATCCTACGGTCTTGGCGTGCATCCGTGCGTCGCTGCGGTCCGGTCCCAGGTCGACGGGCACGTGCACCTTCCACCGACCACTGGCGACAACATCTATGTACTGTGGAGACCTCACGTCCCACGTGTTGAGCAATTCGGCGGTACGTCCACCCGGCCTCCCGCATGCCCACTATACGCCCTCGCTCAAAGTCCGTCAACTGCACATACGGTTCACGTCCACGCTGTCGCGGCATGCTACCAGTGTTAAAGACTGCGATGGAGCTCCGTATGTCACGGCAAACTGGCTGACACTGACGGCGGCGGTGCACAAATGCTGCGCAGCTAGCGCCATTCGACGGCCAACACCGCGGTTCCTGGTGTGTCCGCTGTGCCGTGCGTGTGATCATTGCTTGTACAGCCCTCTCGCAGTGTCCGGAGCAAGTATGGTGGGTCTGACACACCGGTGTCAATATGTTCTTTTTTCCATTTCCAGGAGTGTAGAAGGTCAGTGCACGGCTATCAATTTTTAAAGCAGTATGTTACAGTTCTCGTTTGAAGATACGGAGGTTTCCTAGCGTTGTTATGCATAGAACTTTTGTAACTTATTAACGTAGTCGCTGTTGGCTGTCTAGCGCGATGTTAGTTCACTGCTGGAGTCGGATCTCGCTACTTGCCAACTCCTTTTTGCTTTTATTTAACTTCTAATTAACAAATATTGATCAAACTGTTTTAAAAGAAATACATCATTTTATTTTTGACTAACAACCGCATGAAGAGAAATTAGAATTTAATGCATAAATGTGAAATTTCTTAGTGTTAAATGAAAAAATTATGTACATCAGTAATATGATTTGTATACTACAGCAACCCGGTTGCAACAAGGTTTAACTTGACCTGCTTTCGACACCGACTATGGGTGTCTTCATCAGCAAAACCAAAAATAGTTATATCTAAAAACAGATTTACGAGCAAAATGCTCTCGTCATATAAAATAACTTCTTTAATTCATATTTAAAACCATATAAAAATTACAGTTATTGGAACTGACGTAACAATGGGACTTGCCAGTAAAAATTATAGCTACATCTGTAGCACGCTGTATGCCGATGTACTGAACTGCCACAAAATGATTTTAAGAAGTTATTTTATATGCCGAGAGCAGTTTGCTTGTAAATCTTTTTTCATCTGTCACTACATGTAATTGATTTTGTTTTTTCTGATGAAGACACCCGTAGTCGGTGTCGAAACCAGGTCAGTTACATCTTCTTGCAACTGGTTAGCTGTATTCTACAAATCACGTTCTTGTACGCCTGCTGGCTCACAGCCATGTCTAAAATTGTGCATTAATAGTACTGTTGACTGGCTATAAATGAAGGAGTTTTTATTTTATGGTTGATTTGAACCAAATTTTAGTTTGTTGCGAATACTCGTATTTTCATGCAATCAGTAATTTAAACTAATAAGATATTAGTTTCAAAATAATTAATTCTATATTTTTGTTTAACATTTTGCCCAACGGCCTTGCCACGTTCTCGTCCGACCAACGAAGTTAAGCAACGTTGGGCTCGGTTAGTCCTTGGATGGGTGACAGTCCGGGGAAAACGAGATGCAGTGGGCTGACGGAAATGCAAGTGGCCGAAGCGGCGTCCAATTCAAAGACTTGCTCCAGGCTGGTGTGCCACACGGAATTATTATTATTAATATTTTTATACAAGAATAAATACACAATTAAAAAAAAGGGATTAAAAAAGGTCGCTTCTAGTGAGATTCGAAACAGCGACTTCGCGATTACTAGACTAATTTATGTTATAAATGATGACTAACTGACAACCTCAGCTGCCGACAGGTGTTGTTAATGTACCTCGATGTGGACAGCTGAAAATATGTGCCCCAACCGTGGCTGTCCACATCGAGGTACATCAACAACACCAGTCGGCAGCTGAGGTTGTCAGTTAGTCATCATTTATTCCAGGGAAAATCTGCACGGTCATCAACAGTAACTGTTCTTTCCAGAACAAGTTACTGTCTTCGTATATTATTTATGTTATACACTTGTCTGAAGGAGACTATGTCACCTTACGAATATAGTGCACTGAACAGAGCTCGAAGACTTCTAAAGACGATCCTCTTTTACATCACAGCATACACTCTACAGCGTGTTCCGTGTCAGTTCTTACCGTTCTGACGAATCCGGCAGCGATGGCGTCCCGGATGCGGTCCTCGTAGGCCTGCATGCTGGAGATGCGCAGCCAGGGCAGGTCGCGGAAGCTGACGCGGTCGGGCCGCATGGGGAACTCCTGGCCGTTCTCGTACATGGCGCCCGGCGCGAAGCCCTCCTCGATCTGCTCGTACCAGCCCAGCGGCCGCACCGGCGGCAGGTCATTGGACAGCCGCTCGGCATCGAATCTGCACCACAAACAGTTCTCTCTTTCGCTTTGACTCACGGCGAGTTTCTGCAGGGCCGCTTTTTTCCATGTCCGGTGACACAGCCACAAGTTTATTGAATGTCAGGTCCGTTTTCCCCCGTGGCTGATACACGATCATATGATCAGCTGAGCTTGGTGATATGTCGTTTGCAAGTTTCGAATCATCCTGTGTAGAGCAATCGATCTATCTATCTATCGCTTGAGCCTTGTCCCGCAGGTACGCAGGGTCAGCCATCTTTAATCCAATTTGGCATGTTAATGTTTAAGGGGTGGCCGGATGCCCTTCCTGCCGCCACCCCGTACCCCCCGCCGCCACCCCGTACCCCCCAGGACGTAATTAGTGTACCCCAACTGTCTGCGTCGAGTGTAATCCATGGAACAGTGCGAATGTGTTCAGATGTCTGCGAGCCGTGTAACTGAGGCGGAACAAGGGGACCAGCCCGGTATTCACCTAGTGGGATGTGGAAAACCGCCTAAAAACCACATCCAGGCTGACCGGCACATCGGCCCTGGTCGTTAATCCGCCGGGCGGATTCTGTCCGGGGCCGGCGCGCCTACCCGAGTCCAGGAAGCAGCGCTTTAGCGCTCTCCGCTACGCTGACGGGTAGCCTGTATAGAGCAATGTTCTGTGCAATGTGTTACAGGGTGTGTAACAGAAGTGTCGCATATTTCTATAGGATGCAGTATGCGTCAAAACTAAAAGAGAATTCCTATAAGCCAGCCGGAGTGGTCGAGCGGTTCTAGGCGCTACAGCCTGGAATTGCGCGACCGCTACGGCCGCAGGTTCGAATCCTGCCTCGGGCATGGATGTGTGTGGTGTCCTTAGGTTAGTTATGTTTTAGTAGTTCTAAGTTCTAGGGGACTGATGACCTCAGAAGTTAAGTCCCATAGTGCTCAGAGCCACTTGAACCAATTCCTATAATGATATCTCCAGAAACTAATATTTGCTGAGATATGGCCCAAACTGTCCTCTAATACAAATCTGTCTGTTATGTGGGAGTAGACACTATAGGCAGTGCTGGATGTGTTTACTACCTATCCTGACACATCCTTCAGCTCTTTTCACAGTGAACTACGCACTGCTTTCAAATACACCTAACTCCACTGGGATTGCCTCACGTGCATTGGTCATACACTCCTGCAACTTCAGCCCCCTTGTCAATGGTTTTGGACGTATACCAACGCCTTTAAATGTCACCGTAGCCGGAAATCTAACGGATTCACGTCCGGTGAACGGGAAAACGATGCTACTGGACCTCGTAGGCCAATCCGTCACCCATGAAACTGTAAGTAGGCTGTTTAGGTTTTTTTATTGGTAACGCCACCTCTGTATTAAAATCACTGGCTGTGCTGTGTGCAGTCTGTGGCTACTTTGCATTGTTGTAATACTCGCCATTGTAGTGTTAGGCAGCTGGCTGTGAACAGCGCGTAGCGTTGCGCAGTTGGAGGTGAGCCGCCAGCAGTGGTGGATATGGGGAGAGAGAAGGCGGAGTTTTGTAATTTGTCATGAACTGCTATATCTATTATGACTATTAAGGTAAATACATTGTTTGTTCTCTATTAAAATCTTTCATTTGCTAACTAAGCCTATCAGTAGTTAGTGCCTTCCGTAGTCTGAATCTTTTATTTAGCTGGCAGTAGTGGCGCTCGCTGTATTGCAGTAGTTCCAGTAACGAAGATTTTTGTGAGGTAAGCGATTTGTGAAACGTATAGGTTAATCTTAGTCAGGGCCATTCTTTTGTAGAGATTTTTGAAAGTCAGATTGCGTTGCGCTAAAAAAATATTGTGTGTCAGTTTAAGCACAGTCTTGTATAATTCTTCAAAAAGGGGACGTTTCAAAACGCGTTCAGGTACTATCACACGAACCGTAGAAAATGGGGTGGTGTTTCACCATGGATTAAATCGCAGTCGCTGACTTTCCGCAAAGGTAACGTTCTCCAACGGCGTGGTGATTCATCGCTTAGAAATCAGTGATACATAGCACCTGATAATCTTTTTGTTGAAGTTTATGGCCCCATTAGTCCGTCATCGACAATTCCTGTCGCCCACAGCTCGTGGTCTAGTCGTGCCGGCACGGTAGCTCAGCGTGTTCGGTGAGACGGTTAGCTGCCCTCTGTAATAAAAGCTGAGGGAAGGGACCAGCGATGAACTTGAACAGGTGTCACGGGAGATCCTCCCCCAACAAATGCAACCCCTCAGCATTTCGGTCCCATAGGAACTTACTCCCAAATGCAACGAATAATAACGAACAAAATATAACAATGAAAAAAAAGTTTAGCGTTGTTGACCCTGGACCACGGGGCCCCTGGTTCGATTCCCAGCCGCGTCGGGGATTTTCTCCGCCCGGGCACTAGATGTTTCTGTTGTCCTCATTATTTCATCATCATTCAGCAATTGGCGAGACTGGAATGTGGACACGTTGGGGATTTGTACGGGCGCTGACAATCACATCCCGCAAAGCAAAATTCATCATCATAATTTCTACCCTTACATACATACTCAATCAATCCTGATGTCTTACGTGCATCACGCCTCGAGGATTTGCACCTGTCCACGCATGCGTATTGCGGTAATTTACTCTTGCATCTTTTGTGCCTTTTGCATCATCTGTAATTAAAATAAAAACGCTGAATTGCGGATCTGCATCGGCCCACATATCTATAGGAACTGGTTTTCGGACAGATCATCACCGTAAATTTTCTTCTAGTTTTGACATTTTTTTAAAAAAACAAAAACATGAATATTTAAACAACGCCATCATTTTTGTACCCGCAGGGGGTGACGAGATAAAATTAGGACGGTAGGAGAAACACTTCAAAATGGTACACATCTGAAAACAGCTGAGCTTGCGATAAAAACGAGAATGATTGTATAACAGCCAAGATGGCTAAGCCACCTGCCGCTACTCTGAAAGGGAAATTAGTGATCCGTTTTGATCCTCTAGCTAGAGTTTCATGACTTCAGAGATGGCTCAGTTTTAACGTAAGACGCAACAGCGTCCAATTTTAATTTGTCAAGATGAAACAGGGTACTTATTCCATAATAAACGTATTCACCATTAGACTGTGTGAATTTTATAAACACAAATTAATGTGCTGATTTCTTCCACTGATATTATAACGCACACTAACGACATTGCAAATGATCCTCTGAATGATCCTCGCTTTAGGGTAGGGGTGGGGGAGGTATGACAGACCGCACTGGAAATACAAGCACTACCTTCAGATCTAACGATATGAGGTATTCTCTTGTTTTATTCTACATCTGTTAAGTACGTGACTCGATACAGAGAGTCATGGTTAACCAAATTATATATGAAAACGATGTGACTAGGCTGAACTAGGTGGGTGAGATGTCAAGTAGATAAAATATCATCATTTTCTAGAAACCATTCAATAAAACAGTTTATGATGAGAATGGCCCCTTGGCATACGCCTGTGTTTGTGCATTAGGTTACTTTGTAAATTTTCGCTTTGTCGTAAAGAAAATTCGCGTACAACTGAAAAACACAGGGTGTATTCCAATAACGAACCTGTGAATCTCGCAGGTGTGAGCAACCTGCTGTCTGATCAAAGAGAGACTTGCTGTTGATGTTTCGTCCCAGATTGCTTTGATCACCTGGGAACTTGAAACTGTCTGTAAATATCATGGACTGATAATATCCTCAGAGTAAATAATTACAAATCCAGTACTAGAAAATGTGACATGTTGCTTCGTACGAAACGTCAGCACACCAAACCTACTTTGACATATCCTGCGAAGCCTAGAATTTAATAAATTGTGTATATGCGACTAGGGTCAGACGTGTTCGAACTTTTATTCGTAGCTCAGTCGGGTAGACAAGCGAACTTTAAGAGCAAGAAAACTACTGCCGAGTATTGGAAACATGTTTCTCATATATGAGTGCCAAGTTGATGTGCTACACGGACTGACGCCGTCACTGTAAACGTGGTAACGGTAGGCAGCCTTGCTTTATAACTGCATGTTCTCAAACACATACCTGGCGGTCATTTGGTGGTGCATGTAGAAGAAGAGTTCTCCCTTGCGGTCCTTGGGTTGGTCGTAGGTTGGCTTCCACCAGAACGGGAAGTCCATGTGCCAGTGCTGATGGTGCGAGTTCATGCCCAAGTCCTCGCCGAAGTACGCTACCCTCTGTTCCGGGTTGTTCACCGAGCCAGTAAATTTCATAGGGATGATAGTTGGTTTCTGCAGACAATAATTAACATTTGGTGTACGACATGTAACGCAAAAATTGTAACGTATAGATTAATGTAGGTATTGACGAGGGGAAGTCAGAAAGTAAAGGGACTTTCGCAATTTCTCGCCTTGGGTGTTGGTAACACTGCCAGTATCCAGGGCTGAAGTATTTTCATCTGCAACAATTCTATTTAACGTGTCACTCTTATTCCCACGTTAGTCGTAGTATTGTAGGAGACCGTGAAACATGACAGCACCAGAGTCCATCTGCACCAAGGAGGGCAGTGATTCGCTGTTCGTTTCTAGAAGGTGTTAAACCTGCCGATATTATTCGTAGAAAGCAAGCGCACTGTGATGCCAGATGTTTATCGCAGCTTAAAGAGTCAAGAAATACGTACCAGCCGATGTCCCCCAGGCCATAATGGACTGACAGAGACACAGAGAACTATTGTCACGTGTTGCGAACTAAACTGAAAATTGCATTCAGATCCAAACATTGAGTAATACTGCAGCAAGATAACACTCGGCCACAGTCTGCCAAGCGGACGACCGAAGCAATAAAAGAGTTAGGATTCGAACTGCTGGAACACCCGGCATACAGCCCAGACTTGGCTCCAAGCGATTTCCATATCTTATCTTCATTGAAGCAACGATTCAGGGTAAGAAGGAGTCATTGATGAGGTGCAAAACTGGTTACAGATGCAACCAAACAACTTTCTTCCCTCCGAAATCAAAAACCTGTGGAAAGTTGGGCAAAGAACATTGAAGAACAGAAGGGGGGGGGGGGTATTTATAAAAATAATGTATGCTTCGGTTTTCTATCATTAGAATAAACATTCCTTTTCTCAAAAGCCCCCTTTACTTTCTGACTTGCCCTCCTAAATTGACAATACAGTTGTCATATTCGAATATTAGTTATGGTTATCTTAGCAAGTTATATCCGATCTTTCAAGCAACAGTAGGTTAGGACGTGTCGTCCTCAGCGAGATGATAGAGGTAGACGAGTAGCTGAGTGTTGCAGGCCAGGGCGAAGGGAACGGCCTCGGATTTTTTTAAGGGGCCATTCCAGGACTAAGCGTAAGTGATATAGGAGAAGACAAAATATGATTTGCCTCTCTTCTCCAGAATGTGTTTCCAGAGGCTTGGGCCGGCCGGAGTGGCCGAGCGGTGTGGCCGTGCGGTTCTAGGCGCTTCAGTCTGGAACCGCGCGACCGCTACGGTCGCAGGTTCGAATCCTGCCTCGAGCATGGATGTGTGTGATGTCCTTAGGTTAGTTAGGTTTCAGTAGTTCTAAGTTCTAGGAGACTGATGACCTCAGAACTTAAGTCCCATAGTGTTCAGAGCCATTTGAACCAGAGGCTTGACAGGTTCTCATGGTGACGCTTTACCACACATTTCTGTCCTCTCACATTCGATCTAGTACCTCGAAATCTTGTGGATCTCTATCCAACAGTTGTAAAATATTTCGAGTGCTTCCAGTTCGTCTCTGTTTTTCTCAGGATCCATCATTCACTTCTTTGTAAGGTTGTGCACTACACACACACCATTACAAAAGCTGCGTTATCCAATTAATTGTTAGTGTTATTGAAGGGCGTTTTCTTCCAGTTATCGTTTTGATTTCGGCAGTATATGTAACCACTCTTCCTTGAAAGGTGAGCTTTTTTTCATTTCTCCCACTTGTACGAATGCGTCTTTGACATTCTGATATTACATAGGTCGTTATTCTACATCGTACAACTCCTCATCGGTTTTCCTTTTGTTTTATGTGTAGTTAGTGATAATTGTTGGGCTACGAGTGGTGTCCGCCACATTCAACACTTCTTCTAAGTCTTCTCTCTTTTCAGGAATGTTGTCTTCAAAGTTTAACTTTAATATACACTCCTGGAAATGGAAAAAAGAACATATTGAAACCGGTGTGTCAGACTCACCATACTTGCTCCGGACACTGCGAGAGGGCTGTACAAGCAATGATCACACGCACGGCACAGCGGACACACCAGGAACCGCGGTGTTGGCCGTCGAATGGCGCTAGCTGCGCAGCATTTGTGCACAGCCGCCGTCAGTTTCAGCCAGTTTGCCGTGGCATACGGAGCTCCATCGCAGTCTTTAACACTGGTAGCATGCCGCGACAGCGTGGACGTGAACCGTATGTGCAGTTGACGGACTTTGAGCGAGGGCGTATAGTGGGCATGCGGGAGGCCGGGAGGACGTACCGCCGAATTGCTCAACACGTGGGGCGTGAGGTCTCCACAGTACATCGATGTTGTCGCCAGTGGTCGTCGGAAGGTGCACGTGCCCGTCGACCTGGGACCGGACCGCAGCGACGCACGGATGCACGCCAAGACCGTAGGATCCTACGCAGTGCCGTAGGGGACCGCACCGCCACTTCCCAGCAAATTAGGGACACTGTTGCTCCTGGGGTATCGGCGAGGACCATTCGCAACCGTCTCCATGAAGCTGGGCTACGGTCCCGCACACCGTTAGGCCGTCTTCCGCTCACGTCCCAACATCGTGCAGCCCGCCTCCAGTGGTGTCGCGACAGGCGTGAATGGAGGGACGAATGGAGACGTGTCGTCTTCAGCGATGAGAGTCGCTTCTGCCTTGGTGCCAATGATGGTCGTATGCGTGTTTGGCGCCGTGCAGGTGAGCACCACAATCAGGACTGCATACGACCGAGGCACACAGGGCCAACACCCGGCATCATGGTGTGGGGAGCGATCTCCTACACTGGCCGTACACCACTGGTGATCGTCGAGGGGACACTGAATAGTGCACGGTACATCCAAACCGTCATCGAACCCATCGTTCTACCATTTCTAGACCGGCAAGGGAACTTGCTGTTCCAACAGGACAATGCACGTTCGCATGTATCCCGTGCCACCCAACGTGCTCTAGAAGGTGTAAGTCAACTACCCTGGCCAGCAAGATCTCCGGATCTGTCCCCCATTGAGCATGTTTGGGACTGGATGAAGCGTCGTCTCACGCGGTCTGCACGTCCAGCACGAACGCTGGTCCAACTGAGGCGCCAGGTGGAAATGGCATGGCAAGCCGTTCCACAGGACTACATCCAGCATCTCTACGATCGTCTCCATGGGAGAATAGCAGCCTGCATTGCTGCGAAAGGTGGATATACACCGTACTAGTGCCGACATTGTGCATGCTCTGTTGCCTGTGTCTATGTGCCTGTGGTTCTGTCAGTGTGATCATGTGATGTATCTGACCCCAGGAATGTGTCAATAAAGTTTCCCCTTCCTTGGACAATGAATTCACGGTGTTCTTATTTCAATTTCCAGGAGTGTATCTTCTCGTTTTACATTTTCTGTGGGTTACATCAAAGCGTAACGTGTTCAAATGCCCAACACTTGTGAACAAGTTTTTCTTGTACTACAGTTTTTAAAAGTAATTCTTCATATATGTACATGTTAAACATTCGCCTTCTGCCTCTTCCCTTCTTCACCATTCTCCACAGCATGTTTGTTACTCTGTTGCTAATTCTTCTTCGAGCACTTTCTGTAAGTCAAGTAGTACCACGATGATAGCCTGTATTTTTCCTCATTCTTTCTTTTCTGTCCAGAGGAATGCTGTTTCCTTCTGTACATTTTGTACTTGAAATTTTTCATCATCTGGTAACTGTTCTCTTTTGCTTCTGTTTTTCTTCACATTCTTCTCGGCAGCAGTTTATGAGTGACATGTCAGACAGAACAGGCGTTGGTGCTGACATTAATACCCATGTGCTGCTTCGTCGGTGTTACAATAATAACACTTATCTTAAAATTCCGATGTGGTATTCAGTGTTTCAAAGGTTCTGGATATTAGATGAAATAATGTACGAACTGCAATACCCCCCCCCCCCCCCACTCGCTAATTTTAAGAGCTCGGAATATCTCGTCTTGTTGCTGTACAAGTTGTAAATAATCTTTCGATTTCTGTATTTTATCGCAGCTCTCTTGAGAGTTTCAAAGTATGGTGTCGTCCAAAGATCGCTGTGCCATACGAAAGTCGGCAACACTTATCGATACCACAGATTTTGTGACGGCTCGCTGCAATCCGCAACGACATTTGGACATATGAGAGGCTCTCCTGAACACCACTTCTCCCCTCTGAGAATATCAGGGCTCTCATGCTGATGTCAACATAGTTTAGAGGATGAAGATCTCACACTAGTTAATAACCTCAGCTATAGCAGTCTCCATCGTAGTGTAGGGCCAACAAGTAGTTAAACGAATTGTGAAGTTGTAAATGTTGAACACTGTACGGCATGAGAAGAGTTTGTAACTTAGTAATGCTTTCGTAATCAGTGACAGTTGTAAATTATCCAGCAATCCTGTGGCAAAGAACTTAAATAAATCCTTCATTCATTTACGTAATAAAATAAACTAATACTGGGCTTGTCAAAAATAGGGGACAGATTTCAGACGTATATTGTTTCCAAACTACAAGAGATAAAAACGCAATTCCAACGTTCCTGGTAAGAGTTTCTATCTTTTGTAGTTTGGTACCAATAGATGCTTGAAATCTAGTGCTTCTTCTTGAACAACCCTGTATTTCTTGTCTTATAGTTTGATGAGGCGTTTCGCAGAGTACGGCCACAGTGGTAGCCGGACGAAGGTGATTTCACCTGGACACAAAACAGAACGTGTGGTTCAGTCAACATAGTCAAAACATTTCTAAAAATATTGATTAGCGTTTCTTCAGTCTCCCTTCTACGGTATCTTCTAAGATAAGCCTATGGGTCAGTATGGCAGTGCAAAACCATGGTTAAGGACATACGAAGCCATTAATCTTGTAATACTACGAGGAAACATGAAGAAACATAAAATGAATGGAGAAAGAAAGCCCAAGAGAGAGAGGAAGGTATGGAAACTAAGTGGCAGTAAATACCGTAAAATGGGACGAGGAGAAAGAAACTATCGGTACACACGAGATGCTATTAACATCATGCGCACTAATGTGAACGACCTTAATTTTTAAATATCCCATTTTTTTGTGGAAGTATATACAAACGCGAACATTTTTGGTAATGTATTTTGTCGCTATAACTGGCATGGAATGAAACAACATGCTTTCTGTTACACGTGACTATCTATTTATTTGCACAGTTCGTATCATATGTTTAAAGCTCCATCATCAGGTGGATTTACGTTGATAAATATTACGTCTGTGATAATGGAGGTTGAAACCTCCGAAACACGTTGTGGAAATAAATAGTTAGTGGCTGGTGAAGATAAAGTTGTTGTTTCTTTCTATAACCGTGTCTTACTCTTCGCATATCCGGAAATGAAATAAAGTACGTGTGAGGCTGCAAACAAAGACCATATGAGCTCCCAACTGGCCTGCCTTATGGTCTCAGGAGGAGGATTTTGGAACATACTTATGGGGGGTAGGACGTCAAACGGGTCGACTTGGAGCAGGAGAGGCATCACAGGACATTTTAATTTCTAGTGTCTATACTTTTACAAATAAATTCATAAAACTTTGTCAGCATGACCAGGAAGGATTCAGGATTCACACTCATTGCAGTGCAAGTTCGAAAACATAACAAAGTAATTTTTTTTACGTGCAAAATTTCTCATCATTTTTTCACTTACTAATGGCTGCACTTGTTGCTATAGGTACATTTTTCTTCATAAATTAGTTTGGTCTATCGATTATTCACATAATTTTGAAGAGCATCCCTGTTGGTTTTCGAACATTTTCGAACACATTCTAAGTTGATTTCTGAACGAATCATAAGTTGATTGTTGAATGCGTGCGTACTGTACTCAAAGTACCCTCCGCCACACACCGTCAGGTGGCTTGCGGAGTATGGATGTAGATGTAGATGAATTTTGCACAGCATACATACCATACTTACAGGTGTATGAAACTCTAGAATTTATTTAATTTGTGGATAAACGAATGAGCTGTTGTATTTTAGAAAAAACACAAATTTTGTAGTTAATTACCTCAATTTTTACCACAGTTTTAATAGGTTTGGAAAATTCTAGAGTTCCATACGCCTTTAAGTATGGTTTGTATGCTGTGCAAAATTCATCTAAGAATCTCTCTTACTTATGAAGAAAAGTGTACATATAGCAACAAATGCTGCCATTAGTAAGTGAAAAAAATTATGAAATTTCACATGTAAAAAAAATTATTTCGTTATGTTTTACAACTTCCACTGCTATTAGTGTGAATTATGAATCCTTCCCGGTCATGCTGACAAAGTTTTATAAAATTATTTGTACCAGTACAGACAGTGGAAGGATGTAGGCTGCAGTACGTACTGGGAGATGAAGAAGCTTGCACGGGATAGAGTAGCATGGAGAGCTGCATCAAACCAGTCTCAGAACTGAAGACCACAACAACAACAACTGCCAGTGGAAATTGAAATGTCCTGTGGTGCCTCTCCTGCTCCAAGTCGGCCCGTTTGACGTCCTGCCCCCGTTAAAAGATATTAAGGAGCGTGTACTCACGAGCCGCATCCTGGCCTGGTAGGCTCGGCGCACGACGTCGGTGGTGAGGAACATGTGCGGCGTGATCTCGTAGGCGGGCGGCAGCGTGAGGCCGCGGCAGTCTCGCCGGTGCAGCAGCGCCACGCTGAGCGCGTACAGGAAGAGGCGCGGGTTGAGGCGGTCGCGCAGGAACACCGCCGTGCCCAGCAGCGTGTCGAAGTCGCGCGCCGCGTACAGCGCCTCGAACACCGCCACCATCTCCTCGCGGTGGCGCTCGTCGAACAGGCTGAACACCGCGTTCCTCGCCAGCGACCGCCCGGTCGACACGTAGCTACAGCACCGCCGCACCGCCTCCGGGTCCTGCGGGCACACACGGCCGACGTCTCAGCGCCCAGTGCACCTCTCCACATACCCACACCGCTGCCACACTGCTCACTGAGGTGACTGTGGAGCGACTCTTGTGCAGAAACGAGGCCCGGATCTAGGGGCGGCAGTGGGGGCAAACCGGGGTATCTACCCCGAGCGGTAATTTCAGAGGGCGCCAAATTCGTGTTCTTGAAGAAAAGACGTTGTTTCACAACGCACCTAGCATCCAGCACACTTTGGTCTATCGATTATTCACATAATTTTGAAGAGCATCCCTGTCGGTTTCCGAACATTTTTGAACACATTCTAAGTTGATTTCTGAACGAACCATAAGTTGATTTTTGCATGCGTGCGTACTGTACGTGGCGTCTCCGCCAGGGGGATTCCCCGTCGCATCCAGAAATAAGAAACTTTCTCGCAGACAAAATAGAGGACGAGTCCATGTGAGGTGAGCTGAATAAACCCGAACGGGTGAATGCCAATTCCTGTTTGGCACATCCAATAAACCACATACAAAGTTATAACTGAAACTTCCTGGCAGATTAAAACTGTGTGCCGGACCGAGACTCGAACTCGGGACCTTTACCTTTCGCGGCCAAGTGTTCGCAGGTGAGCTTCTGTGAAGTTTGGAAGGTAGGAGACGAGGTACTGGCGGAATTGAAGCTGCGAGGACGGGGCGTGAGTCGTGCTTGGTTGGTTGGTTTGGGGAAGGAGACCAGACAGCGAGGTCATCGGTCTCATCGGATTAGGGAAGGATGGGGAAGGAAGTCGGCCGTGCCCTTTGAAAGGAACCATCCCGGCATTTGCCTGGAGCGATTTAGGGAAATCACGGAAAACCTAAATCAGGATGGCCGGACGCGGGATTGAACCGTCGTCCTCCCGAATGCGAGTCCAGTGTCTAACCACTGCGCCACCTCGCTCGGTGTCGTGCTTGGGTAGCTCAGTTGGTAGAGCACTTGCCCGCGGAAGGCGATGGTCCCGAGTTCGAGTCTCGGTCCGGCACACAGTTTTAACCAGCGCACACTCCACAGTAGAGTGAAAATTCGCAGATTCTACCAGAGTGGGAATAAACGACTAACGGCAATAACAGGTAAAAAGATTACATATTATCTTTTCGGTATATCCATGAAAATGAAATTTTGACAGCAAATTATTGCCAGATCTCTACAGTGCTAAGGGCCAGTTATACAGTCCCTCGGTACAGTGCAGAAAGCGCGTTGTATGAATACGTAACATCTTCTGGGACCCAACCGCTGTAAGCCGTGGCTTAAACACAAAAGCAAAGTTGACACCTACAGAAGGAATTAACTACTACAACCTGACACTGCAAGAAGCAGCATGTTTTCAGCATTACATAGTGGTTTTTATGCTGGAATGTTAAACCCTCCACGTACTCCGATCCGCTGTTTTCAAGTTAACACTCAGACACCACTTCGAAATATAATCAACAAATAATCAGGGAAAGAACACCGACACCATATCCCTGTCTCTACCTCTTTGTTAACGCTTATGCAGTGTTATGGGATCCAGTTTCTTCAGAATTTGACGAACTTATTTGTGCAAATAATCCAGTTGGTGAAACATCCGCAACTCTGCATGGTAATAGAAACGGATATCACAGCTTCAATTATAAGGCCTCTATTTTTTAAATTTACGATCGGTTTTGGGCTGACAAATACCCATCATCAGCTGCAGTTAGCTGTGTACTGTGACCCCAAGGGTCGAAAGACTCTGTAGGCCGGAGGCGACCACCGCGAGCGAGCGTAGAGCATGTGTTGCCGATTGCCTTTCCTGTCACCACAGACGTCAGCGAACCTAAAAGAACGTACTTGTGTGCGCAATCCGTGTGTGTGTGTGTGTGTGTGTGTGTGTGTGTGTGTGTGTGTGTGTGGGCCGGCCGGAGGGACCGAGCGGTTCTAGGCGATTCAGTCTGGAACCGCGCGACCGCTACGGTCGCAGGTTCGAATCCTGCCTCGGGCATGGATGTGTCTGACGTCCTTAGGTTGGTAAGGTTTAAGTAGTTCTAAGTTCTAGGGGACTGATGACCTCAGAAGTTAAGTCCCGTAGTGCTCAGAGCAATTTGAACCATTTGTGTGTGTGTGTGCGTGCGCGCGCGCGCGCGCGCGCGCTCGTGTGTGTGTGTGTGTGTGTGTGTGTGTGTGTGTATTATTGTATGTTAACCGGTTGTGCGTCGTATTTTCCGAGGCAGACGTTAAGGAATAGCAAAGAATTAGCCTGACCGTAAAGCCGCTGAAAAACTAACCTCAAGCTGGATCATGTATCAGGCCAACAATCGTTACTCGGCCTCGTGTATTCGATACCGGTCTCGCTCACTTCCAATCTCGCCAGCCAGCTCGCCGTGCATTAAGCAGTACGAATAGCTATCAAATATTGGTAAGGAAAAGCGAACTGAACATTATTCCTCAAGATTGAGATCTCAGAATACATTCTTTTCTATAACGGCAGAAATTTAACTTTGAATTTTGCCTCAAACTTTGAGGAAACAAATTCTTGGGGGCTATCAACAGTTCACATAAAAGATATCATTATATGGAGAAATGGACTGACTCAGCAGAGAGATGAAATATGTCCACACTGATAGCAGTGAAATGTACTATGCGGAGAATTCCATCATCCTACTTACTGGTCCGCAGCATCCTCAGGTAAACATTGCTGATTCAAGCCTGTTAAGTACGAAGGAATGTTGTCCGTTTTAGTTCTTATATATATTCAGACGTTAGCATACAGTATTTTCCTCTTTGTACCACTGAGCAAACTTCGAAGCCAGAAATGGAAATGCGATGTAAGTGACTCCCTTTTCCAGAAATTTCTACCTATGTTTCATTCAGATCCTTGTATAGCATATTAACATTGACGTACTTTACTTTCATAATTCATATTTCGGCACCCAATCTGAAATTCCGCCGAAGTGAAATGTAATTATTGCAGTTTGAATGTACAACTTCAATTCTTTGTGAAAACAATTGCGTCATAATTTGCATTGAATGTTTGAATCGGTCCTCAATTCTCTGCTAGTGTTAACGTTCTCTGTCTACGTCCATTGCGTGTTTGAGTCCATGATTCTTCTCGCACCTTGAAATGACATGAAGTCCCATGCTTCTTTACAGAGCGTAGGGGAACGATGCGGGAGACCCGCACCGCCTTACTAGCCAAGGTCCTAATGGAGGTGGTTTGCCGTTGCCTTCCTCCGACCGTAATGGGGATGAATGATGATGATGAAGACGACACAACAACACCCAGTCATCTCGAGGCAGGAAAAATCCGTGACCCCGCCGGGAATCGAACCCGGGACCCCGTGCTCGGGAAGCGAGAACGCTACCGCGAGACCACGAGGGGCGGACCCTCTGGCACCTTACTACTCTACAAATATTGTATCTAGGCTACGTTCCTGATTCCTGTTGCTCCCTGTAAGCAGTACGAGTAAGGAATCCAACTAAGATATGTCAGCATAATGCGAAACTGAAAATTGGCGATAACCAGTTGTTTCAAACGAGAGTCAAAAATCAAACAGGCAAAACAGAAACATATTTTTATAATCTGATGTTCGATACAGAATAACAGAGTTCAACAGATTACAATCCTGTGGTGATAAAATTTTTCTGCTCTGCTATTGTTCGCAGCTTAGGAGGCAAAAGCGTAACAGCCAAATATTAGGAATAACAGGAAGAATGTTTCGTTTAGCCTTTATCTGTGCAGCAAGTTGACAGCAGCTAAAGACCCACGCGCTCATATAAATTCCTCTACAACTGAACACACACAGAACTGCTCTGCGAATGTAAAAATTTCAAATTGCACCTAGAACGTGTAGGTTTCTATGTAGCACGTTAGGTGAGCCAGTTCAAGGTCGTAGGGAGACCAGATCATGACAATTCTAATACGATGACGCATAGTGAAGTATTTTGGTGTTCATCCCAACGTTTGCATTGATTACATCTTCGCTGTTATACATCTGTTAATTTACAGCTGCAAATGATATGAAAACCGTCAACTGAGTAAGGGAAAAAATTGGACATGCTGAGCTCTACATCTGCAGTTAATCAGTATAAACAAGGGCGGAACCAGAGAGGTGCAGGAGAGGAAAACTGCAACCCCCCCCCCCCCTCCCCAGGCACACACACCCCTCTAGAAAAAAGTCTTTGTGAATCGAACTTGTATCCTGTCCCACCAAACACATAGAGTGTCAATGCAATATCGGTTTGTATGGAAACAGGAGCTTTTAGTGGATGTTGAATAGTAGCAACTGTACTTAAGAGACATTTGTCGTGAGATCTCTGTCAGTCGTCGGTAAACTAACTTGAGTTGCCTTTTGTCTACAAAGTTGTCCGTCTATTTCTCTCAGGCATATTCACAGAGCACGTCCTCATTCGTCTGAACTTACCGAGTACTTCTCGAGGTTGTTGAGCGGTACATAAGAGTTCTTGATGCTGACGAGGTCGGGGTCTGCCACGGGCTGGCCGATGTGTTTGAGCAGCTTCAGAACCAGCAGCTGTCTCTTCAGGAACACTCCATCGGCTGCAACAGTGGAATACTCAAGTGAACTCACTCCAGCAAACATAGGCAAACATGGCACTCAGAAAAACCTGCAGAGAAATAAATTGCGAATAGCATCCTCACAAAATTAATCAAGACCAAATTAAACACACACACACACACACACACTCAGGCTGTAACAGGATGTTAATGAGCAAAAGTGTAGATACTTTTTATATGTGGTATCAGCACCTTAATATGTACACATGCCGGCCGAAGTGGCCGTGCGGTTAAAGGCGCTGCAGTCTGGAACCGCAAGACCGCTACGGTCGCAGGTTGTGCCTCGGGCATGGATGTTTGTGATGTCCTTAGGTTAGTTAGGTTTAACTAGTTCTAAGTTCTAGGGGACTCATGACCTCAGCAGTTGAGTCCCATAGTGCTCAGAGCCATTTGAACCACTTTTTATGTACACATATTAGCCTGTTGGTTGTTTTTTCTCTGCGTCGAACAGTCTTCCCACAAGCAGTTCACAAACGTTACGACTTGATGTTCTCTGCATGGCCGTACCTGGGCCGCAAAGTCAACAGCGCCTGTCAGTATGGACTAATGGTTTCGTGTCCAGGTGTCTGCACCTCAACACCTGATCTGTTGCCCAGCGGAAAATAATCATTAACGGCTTGCTCTTGCCACATATACTCAGACGTATTAACCAACAGCGAGTGTACTACTTAAGACTGAAAATGCCGCAATGATGTAATGTTGATCAGTACACCGTCATCATTAGAAATATCTGCACTTATAACCTTTACACATGGAGAGAATTAAATAAATTTCTTATCACCGTACATCTCAACGATCAATAACTGATTTCTTGTAATCATTTGGTCATTAAATGACTTGATTGTTCACAAAAAAGAAGAGAAGAAATTTAACGAGCTGGTATTGAAATTGCTTCAACAAAGGAGCTAAGTAACCTACGTTACTACAAACTTGCAGCGTTTGTTCGACCTGAAAGCCTGTCAGCCACTCAGAATCCTGTGTTCTGATTTCGAAGATGGTTGAGTATACACCGATCATTGCCCCGTTCAACAGTTCAACAGAGGAAGCTCCCATAGGATTCGTCCTGATCCACTCCCCCTCCCCCACCCCTATTCTTATGTCTTTAACAGTCGAACATCTAAGTGGATAGTATACTGTTTAGATGTTACCTGAATGTATACTTACTCAGTTTTCACTAGTTTCACTGCTTACGCAATGCATAATGGAACGCAGCAGTCTAGGCTAGAAGAATAAATAACACGCTAAACCTTTCGTTTCCTCTTTCCCTGCTGAAACACATGAGAGCGGGGCTGGTCTCACAGAATACCGATCTAATCCCTGTTCTCTAATTACTTCTATCTGCGCATGCTTTACGAAAATCCATCTTTGTGTGCCCTTTCTCTGCCTGCGGAAAATCCTACAAATTGTATGGTGGACAATATGAGGGTAAGTGAATAGCTTAATTTTCAGTTTCGACAGACACATCCACGCAAAGAAGATATAAGCATCAATTATTTCAAAATCGATCGTTTTACGATATTGCTGTCACACTTGATACAAATCCTCTAATCTCTGTTCCTGTAGACGCTGCCTACGTTCATCGCGTGTTTGCCTACATTACACTTCCCAGGCACAAATTCGGTTGTTGTGTCCGTGATTCCTCCTGCACTATAGGACTTTACAAATACTGTGTCGAAGCAACATTCCTGATTCCTGTTGCACCTCACCGCTGTTGCGTTTCAAACACCTCATAACTCATTTTCATCGACACGCAGGGCACACAGAACTATCTTTTCCACACAACAGCGGAAAATTAAAAAAAAGGTATACAATACACTAGAAATGACCGGTAGTAGCCCCTACGTCATCACTGGCCTCACCACAAACGGTATCAATACTGTAACAATGAAATTGTTAGTAACTGGAGAAATAACTAAGTCATAACAGAATGTTGAATCTTATTTCACTCCACCGTTTGTTGGAATGACATAAACAGTCTTATCTGTCTTTGGTTTTATGAATGTTTCTCATAAAATTTTTGTTTTAATTCACTACAGTGCTACTGTGTCCAGCATTGACATAAATTACAAGAAAAGTTCATTCATGCTTTCCTAAATATTTATGAATTCGACTTGCTTGACAGCATCAGCGTACTTATGGTTCTACCTGTGGTAAGTTTATGTTACGTAAGCCTCGCATGGTAGTGTCTCTGGGAAACGTATTATATTGTGTAACATAAGCTCACCACAGGTAGAACCCTAAGTACGTTGATGCTGTCAACCAAGTCAAATTTTGACCCCAAAGTGATTCTAGCAACTTTATGTCGATAAAACGCAAAATATTTTCACAAAAATAATAATGAGTTATTGAAACACTCGTGTACAATATTGAAATTACAACTCCATAGTTTCTTCCTACAATTAAGTTATGTATAAGTTGTAATTATCTACTAGCTATGTTTGTAAAATCAAAACATATATATTGTTTAGCTTTTTATTTCCAAAAATTATTTTAACACAAAATATTCATTTACCACATATGACGTTAAATACTGTAATTAATTAATCTTGAAAATGTCATAGTGGCTTGAAAAATAGGTAAGCCATACTCATCTGACCAAAATTCACTCCAAGGTTTCCCACTTACCTTATATAAGCCAGCTTTTATTAATAGACCGAAGAATGCCTGGAGTTCTGTAGAGTCAAGTTCAGTCCAGCGTTCAATATACGGGTATATAATTTTACTGTCATCTGCACGATTATTGATAGGCATTAGTATCACATTCTGCATGTGACTGGTGATAAAACCTCTGAGACGGTCTGTCCACGTCTGTAATTTTTGTCTATGAAGACGTACAATATGTGCAATTTCACTTATTGCATTTATTGCAATCTGCTTGCGCACATCAGGTGGTACTGAGTCCTATGTTATCTGTCCGCTTCTAGATAAAAAAGTTGGCGCACTTGTTTCCCGAATACCATTATCATCTTCTTCACATTAACAAACATCACATTCGTCTCTGATCTGTGTATCCCTCTCTGTCATATCTACTCCAACGTCACTCTCATCCTCATTTACAGAAATTGATTCATTGTCACAGTCTGCTGAAGCCAGACCGAGACTATAGCCTCTTTCAAAACGTGTAGCAAACACAATTCATAGCTGTGAATTTGTCATAACACTGTACATGTATATATTTTACACAAATTGCTTGAAACAACCGACATATAAATGTCGGTTTAGAAGGTGCATTGTTGCCAACTTTTGATTTTCGTAATAAAGTTGAAATATAATATTGAAAATCGCATATTGTATATCTGGGGTATTTTCTGACCACATTGTAAAAAATTCAAGTTGAACTATGAGCTGTGATGTTACCATAAAATTTACGAGTATAATAAAATGTCCATAAAAATCATATCTGGAGGATGAGAAGTCTACGTCCACCTGAATTATGTATGTTGTTGTTGTGGTCTTCAGTCCTGAGACTGGTTTGATGCAGCTCTCCATGCTACTTTATCCTGTGCAAGCTTCTACTGCAACCTACATCCTTCTGAATCTGCTTAGTGTATTCATCTCTTGGTCTCCCTCTACGATTTTTACCCTCCACGCTGCCCTCCAATGCTAAATTTGTGATCCCTTGATGCCTCAGAACATGTCCTACCAACCGATCCCTTCTTCTAGTCAAGTTGTGCCACAAACTTCTCTTCTCCCCAATCCTATTCAACACCTCCTCATTAGTTATGTGATCTACCCATCTAATCTTCAGCATTCTTCTGTAGCACCACATTTCGAAAGCTTCTATTCTCTTCTTTTCCAAACTATTTATCGTCCATGTTTCACTTCCATACATGGCTACACTCCATACAAATACTTTCAGAAACGACTTCCTGACACTTAAATTTATACTCGATGTTAACAAATTTCTCTTCTTCAGAAACGTTTTCCTTGCCATTGTCAGTCTACATTTTATATACTCTCTACTTCGACCATCATCAGTTATTTTGCTCCCCAAATAGCAAAACTCCTTTACTACTTTAAGTGTCTCATTTCCTAATCTAATTCCCTCAGCATCACCCGATTTAATTTGACTACATTCCATTATCCTCGTTTTGCTTTTGTTGATGTTCATCTTATATCCTCCTTTCAAGACACTGTCCATTCCGTTCAACTGCTCTTCCAAGTCCTTTGCTGTCTCTGACAGAATTACAATGTCATCGGCGAACCTCAAAGTTTTTACTTCTTCTCCATGAATTTTAATACCTACTCCGAATTTTTCTTTTGCTTCCTTTACTGCTTGTTCAATATACAGATTGAATAACATCGGGGAGAGGCTACAACCCTGTCTCACTCCTTTCCCAACCACTGCTTCCCTTTCATGCCCCTCGACTCTTATAACTGCCATCTGGTTTCTGAATTACGTAAAAGAATGATAAATTTTACGACTATAATCAAAAGTCCATGGAAATCGTATCTGGAGGTTAAGAAGTCTGCATCCACATTAAAACTGTTACTTTGTTGCTAAACGAGCCTTGGTGTCTAAAAAGACCCCAGACACCATTAATGAGGGCTAATGAGGAAGCCTTGGTCACCGAAAAATATCGTAAACATGGAGGTATTGAACACGATGTCATTGACCTGTTAACTCGAGCGAAAATTATATGCCTAATGGTCCTCATAACGCATCGATTATTTTGAGATTTGGGTAAAAGTTCGTACTTTTTTCGTTGTAATGTGACCCGCGATGATGACATGGTTGCTGTTGCTGCGCCTACAGATAGGCCACCCACGTGGCCCGTGACTTACCCTTGTCTTCTGGGACGGGGACAGCTACCACGCATGCGCAGAGCGCGGCCACGGCGAGGAGCAGCTTCATGGCGGCGAAGCGCTGGGTCGCCGGTCACCTGGCCGCTGCGCCGTATATAGCGGCCGTGGGCCGTGCGCACCGCCCACCCGCCGGGCCGTCTGCACGCGCCGAGCGCACCTCAGGGCTTCAAATAGTCAACGTCCAGCCGCTGACGGCCTGTTCAACGCAATCACAGCACCTGCTTACTCGTTTCACATAGCGATACAGTCCTTCGAATGTGGGAGTACCACTAACTTAACATTAAACAGCACTGTTTAAGTGTGGACATGATTACACTTGCGAGATGCTTTTAATGATTTCCACAGCGAAATTCTGTCTCGAAATATGGCAGAAAACCAAAATAGATTCAGGTCATACAAGAAGCACACCAGTGGCAAGACACAATCAATACCTTCACTGCGCGATAACAACGGTGAAGTCACTGATGACAGTGCCACTAAAGCATAGTTATCAAACACGGTTTTCCGAAACTCCTTCACCAAAGAAGACGATGTAAATATTCCTTAATTCCAATCAAGAACAACTGCCAATATGAGAAACATATAAATAGATATCCTCAGTGTAACAAACACGTGCGGTTCTAGGCGCTACAGTCTGGAACCGCGCGACGGCTACGGTTTCAGGTTCGAATCCTGCCTCGGGCATGGATGTGTGTGACGTTCTTAGGTTAGTTAGGTTTAATTAGTTCTTAGGCGATTGATGACCTCAGAAGTTAAGTCGCATACTGCTCAGAGCCATTTTTTTGTAACAAAGCAACTTAAATCACTTAATAAAGGCAGATTGTATACCAGTCATGTTCCTGATAAAATAGCTCCATATTTAGCAATTATATACAACCACTCGCTCACAGAAAGACGCGTACCTAAAGACTGGAAAATTGCTCAAGTCACACCAATACCCAAAAAGGGAATTAGGAGTAATCCGCTGAATTACAGGCGTATATCACTAACGTCGATTTGCAGTCGAGTTTTAGAACATATACTGCATTCGAAGAGCCGGCCTTTGCGGTTCTAGGCGCTTCAGACCGGAACCGCGCTGCTGCTACGTTCGCAGGTTCGAATCCTGCCTCGGGTATGGCTGGTGTGCTGTCCTTAGGTTAGTTAGGTTTAAGTAGTTCTAAGTCTAGGGGACTGATGACCTCAGATGTTAAGTCCCATAGCGCTCAGAGCCATTTGAACCATTTTGTATTCGAACATTTTGAAGTACCTCGAAGAAAATGATTCATTGACATATAGTCAGTTCGGATTCAGAAAATATCTTTCTTGTGATACTCATGAAGTAACAAGTGCTATCGACAGGCGATGTCAAATTTATTCCATATTTTTAGATTTCCAGAAGGTTTCGAAACCGTTCCTTACAAGCGTCTTCTAATCAAACTGCGTGCCTACGGAGTATCGCCTCAGTTGTGCGACTGGATTCGTAATTTCCTGTCAGAAAGGTCACAGTTCGTAGTAATAGACGGAAAGTCATCGCGTAAAACAGAAGTAATATCCGGCGTTCCCCAAGGAAGTGTTATAAGCCCTCTATTGTTCCTGATCTATATTAACGACATATGAGACAATCTCAGTAGCCTTCTGAGACTGTTTGCAGATGATGCTGTCATTTACCGTCTTGTAAAGACATCAGATGATCAAAACGACTTGCAAAATGATAAATAAGATATCTGTATGGTGCGAAAAGTGGCAATTGGCCCTGAATGAAGAACAGTGCGAAGTTATTCACATGAGTACTAAAAGAAATCAGCTAAATTTCGATTACGCGATAAGTCACACAAATCTGAGGGCTGTAAATTCAACTAAATACTTAGGGATTACAATTACAAATAGCCTAAATTGAAACGATCACATAGATAACACTGTGGGTAGAGCAAACCAAAGACTGCGATTCATTGGCAGAACACTTTGAAGGTGCAACAGGTCTACCAAAGAGACTGCTTACACTACGCTTGACCGCCCTATTCTGGAGTACTGTTGTGCGGTGTGGGATCCGCATCAGGTGGGACTGACGGATGACATCGAAAAAGTACAAAGAAGGGCAGCTCGTTTTGTATTACCGCGAAATAGGGGAGATAGTGTCACAGACGTGACACGTGAACTGGAGTGGCAATCATTAAAACAAAGGCGTTTTTCGTTGCGACGGGATTTTCTTATGAAATTTCAATCACCAGTTTTCTCTTCCGATTGCGAAAACATTCTGTTTGCACCCACCTCCATAGGGAGAAATGATCATCACGATAAAATAAGAGAAATCAGGCCTCGCACGCAAAAATTTAAGTGCTCGTTTTTCCCGCGTGCCGTTCGAGAGTGGAACGGTAGAGACAGCTTGAAGGTGGATCATTGAACCCTCTGCCAGGCACTTTATTGTGAATAGCAGAGTAATGACGTAGATGTAGATGAGATGTAGACACAATAAACAGCGGTGACTTCATATCATCTACGAGAGTAACAGTAATACTAACCGCTTCCGCACCATCACCCGCAAAATTTCTTATCCTCATCAGTGGATATTAATCTTTTGTACACCACAGGGTCTCCCAGGTGATATAGACAATAATCTGGGATAGGACAGGAACGACCATTTGTAGAAGAAAGTCCAGTAAACATCGGCGTTTAAATGCACGCTTTGAGAGCTATGAGCGCTTATTCACCTTCGATACTGTGAAACAAAATCTCTTCTACTGCAAGCTCTTTGCTTGCCGTATTTTGAGAGGAGGTACTATGAATGCAAACAACAAAAAGTTTACCAGTGAACATGCATACCTTCAGAGCTATGAGTATTTATTCAGTAGACGAGAAGTGTTTCGTATTAGTGAAGATGAAATAGTGCTAATAGCTCTTAAGATATGCACTTTAGAGCGCTTGTTTACTGGAATTTTTTTATTGTTTTGGTCCATACTACAACTTCTCGCAATATGGAAAGCAAATAGCTTTCAATAGAAGAGATTTCTTTCACACTATCGAAAATGAAGAAGTGCTCATATCCATTAACGTACGAATCTTGGAGCCCATGTTCAGACGGTTTTGCTTCGCATGATCGTTCCCGCCATATCGCTGAATATTGATCAATCGTCCTGGCACACTCCGTATTTATTTTGAGAAGATGGTGTCCCAATACTCGCATGTGTTTAAAAATGTAATACTCGTAGTTCAAAACCGCTAAAAAAATCTTTATTACATCCAGTTTCAGTCTTTAGACTGCCACCCCGTATTCTGTGTACGAAAGGTGAGAATATGTGAAATGCATGTAATATTTAACTGTCGAAAACTCACGTAATGAGATATCACATACTTAAATAAAATATTTAATATAGCTTACACAGTGATGTAAAACAAACAGCGTAAACAACATAAATTTTTCTGTAAGTCACTGAAATTAAAAATACATCACACAAAGTGAAACTACAGACAGTGTTTATACACAGTACATGATCAATAATAAAATTTGTTTGTTACATTTCGTTATAGTATAAACAACCTAATATATTTTACAATGCTAAAGTATGAAAGCTACACCATGACAGAAATCAAGGAGACATATCGTTCACAAAGTTCCTGGCTCGCTAGAAGAAAATAGTGATGATGATGATGATGCCACTGTATCAATGCATCGTACTGATGCAAAGAAATGCGGAAGTGCGGGCGGGGGGGGGGGGTTGACGGAAATTGGGGGGAGGGGCGCTTGCCTGCCCCCTTCCCCCAGCAGAAATCTGTGCCACAGTCTCATTATTCATAATAGAATTCACACCCATTTCTAGAAATGATTCTATGTCATGCTACTAAATCCCAGATTTAGTAATGGTAAGGGCAATGGCAAACACTGTGGCTTGAGCAAGTAGTGTGGGACTTGGGTTTGTTTGGTTATCAGGCTGTCCACGTTAAATTACAGCGTTATCCAAACGCGGCGGCAATTTCGGTGTTCTTTCTCAGTCATGGTGGATATTTAGAGAACATTGCCAAAATGTGACCTGAGATCTTTTCAACACAGTACAAGATCCAGGCGTCTTGTTAGCTATCGTACATGGCCGCAGCAAAGTAAAGTTTGAAAGCAAACACAGACAATTTCTCCTTGACAACTCCTTCCATTCCGTAGAAGAATTTCTATTATTGTTAGGGGGAAAAGGTGGTGTGTGGAAAGTACTAACATCTGTACATTTAAAAAAAGAAAAAAAAGAACTTATAAATTTTGAGCTTGTAACCATATGTACAAATTAATTTGCGATGTGAACGTAAAATGACTCGTTCCACTTCATTACAATTTATCATGCGAAATAATAAATGGAACATGAAACCAACTGACTAACTACATGACAATGTATCAAACTGAGGTCACGAGGACTGTATTCGTCCAGTTCCAGGTTGTTAATAGTTGGTTCTACTGATGAAATTGAGCGTTCTTTGGAAGATTTCTCACAGTTGTCTCGACGGATGCCGGCCTCTGTTACATTTTACCCTAACAACCCAAAAACAGATAGCTTTCAAAATATATCTTATCGAGCTTATGTTATGACAATTAATATTGAAAAAAGAAGCCTTAAAATTAACGAAATAAATCCATCCGACAGAGCTGATGTGAAGTTTTATAATCAAACAAAAGCATCAAAGCTGAATACGCATTTTTGCTACCCTCATTTCCTGTTTCTGCAATTGAAGGAGTATCAAACAGAGGCACTTTTTTTAGGGTTATTTTTAACGGGATCGAATAGGATTCTTCCAAGAACGCTAATTCTTTTTCATCTCAGGTTTTTAGTTTCGTGTATCAACCCACCATTACTGACGTATGAATAAAAATACGTTTTGTCAATATTTTATTACTTTATTACGTAACTAGTTGAATTTAACGACCTTAAAAATGTTCTTTAGTAGACGATAATCAAATACGATTACCTTTTAGGTGTGAAAGTAATCTTTGCTATTTGACGCCATAGGATTTATATCACCAAGTAAGACTGTTTCAGTGTATTATGTGAGTAGTATGTGTCATCATATTACGTGACATCATACTACGTGAGTTTTAGATACCATTGCATTGAGAGTAAAATCTGGGATGCATTTCATGTGTTTTCTCCTACGACATACCCGATAGCCGATGATGCCCTGATTTCGCAAAAAGTGGTTCAACTGGCTCTAAGCACTATGGGACTTAACATCGGGGTCATCAGTCCCCTAGACTTAGAACTACTTAAACCTAAGTAACCTAAGGACATCTGACACATCCATGCCCGAGGTAGGATTCGAACCTCCGATCATAGCAGCAGCGCGGTTCCGGACTGAAGCGCCTAGAACCGCTCGGCCAAAGAGGCCAGCTTCTGATTTCGCACTTGTAATTTACATCCCATTAACTACAAACATAGAGTCTGATAATGACCAATTTGTAATAGTAAGTTTCTGTTAAAAATATGTTACTCTGTTATATTCGCCGGCCGCGGTGGTCAAGCGATTCTAGGCGCTCAGTCAGGAACCACGCGACTGCTACGGTCGCAGGTTCGAATCCTGCCTCGGGCATGGATGTGTGTGATGTCCTTAGGTTAGCTAAGTTCTAGGGGACTTATGACCACAGATGTTGAGTCCCATAGCGCTCAGAGCCATTTGAACCATTTGTTATATTCAAATGTGGTCATTATCAGCCTCCAAGTTCTTAGTTCCCAATCAAAACGTCCCGAGACTAGGGACAGAACTTCGCCACTGCTTAAATTTCGAACAAACGTCGTCGCCAATGGCGGCCGAAGCCTTCCGCGTAAGAAGGCACCATCATTCTGCCTACTGCTTTGTCAAAGAGGACGGAGGGCCGGACAGAAGATGAGGCTACTCTCCTGGGGTGGGAAACTGTCCCTAAAAGCAGGAAGAATCAGCGATGATAAAGACAACGGGATACACAAGGCAATGGATGGTAATACAGGACCCATAATGTGTATCCACAATACATGTGGCATGTTAGTGAACAAGTCTCTTGATGACCTCTCCACTGGCAAAAGATTCCGGATCCCATTCAGATCTGCAGGAGGGGACCGCCAAGGGGGAGGTAATCCGAAGAAAAATATTGAAAAACCAACGAACGGGCAACGTTCTAAGAGTCGTGGCGTGGAATTTCAGAAGTTTGAACGTAGTTGGAAAGCTAGATAATCTAAAAGGACAAATACAAATGCTCAAACTAGATATAGTGGGGGATCAGTGCAGTGAAACGGAAAGAGGACAAGTATTTCTGGTCAGACGAGTATAGGGTGGTAACAATAGGAGCAGAAATGGTATAAGGGTGTAGGATTCGTTATGAACACGAAGGTAGGGCAGAGAGTAAGTTACTGTGAACAGTTCAATGATAGCGTTGTTCTCATCAGAATCGACAGTTGACCAATACCGACAACAATAGTTCGGGTATACATGACGACGTCGCAGGTAGAAAATGGAATGCAGTTGTAGGGGAAGGAGTAGAAGAAATGGTTACCAGAGAATAGAGGCTTGGTGCTAGGAATGAGAGAGGAGAAAGACTAATTGAATTATCCAATAAATTTTAGCTAGTAATATCGAATATTCTTTTCAAGTACCACAAGAGGAGAAGGTATACTTCGAAAACTCCGGGAAATACAGGAAGATTTCAATTATATTACATCATGGTCAGGCAGAGGTTCCAAAATCAGATATTGGATTGTAAGGCGTACCCAGAAGCAGATATAAACTCAATCACAATTTAGTAAGGATGAAGAGGAGGCTGAAGTATAGCAGACTAGTCAGGACGAATCAGTGCGCAAATAAGTGTGATACGGTACTACTAGCGGAAAGAAGTGATACGCTTCAATTTCTCTGCTGCTATAGATACTGAGTTGATGGATAGTTAAGTAGGCAGTTTACTTGAAGATAAATGTAGAGCTCTAAAAAGGCCAATCTCAGAAGTTGGGAAGGAAAACGTACAAGGTAGCGTGGATAACAGAAGAAATACTTCAGTTGATCGACGAATGAAATAAGTATAAAAGTATGCAGTGAAATACAGGAATATAAAGATACAAGTCACTTAGGAACGAAATAAATACGAAGAGCGGGGAAGCTAGGGCGAAATGGCTGCAAGTGAAGAAATCGAAAAAGAAATGATTGTCAGAAGGACTGAATTTGAACGAAACAGGAGTCGACAGGGAAGAGATAGGTCTTCTAGTATTATAATCAGAATTTAAAAGAGTTTTGGACGGCTTAAGGTCAAATATGAGAGAAGGTGCTAAAAACATTCCACCGGAATTTCTAAAGTCATTGGGAGAAGTGGCGACAAAACCACCAATCACGTTGGTCTGTAGAATGTATGAGTTTGCCGACATACCTTGTGACTTTCAGAAAAGAATCATCCACACTATTCCGAAGACTGCAAGAGCTGACAAGTGTGAGAATCATCGCACAATCTGCTTAACAGCTCATGCATCCAAGTTTCTGAGATAGATAGAAGACAAATGATAATTAAATGGACACCCTAGCTGCAAGGAGGCGTTGATACACTTCATTGGGGACATGTTGAAAATGTGTGCCCCGACCGGGACTCGAACCCGGGAACAGATACTACCGTAATATATAGTTAAAAAAATAGATAGAAGATTGGAAAGAAAATTGGCTTTAGGGAAGGTAAAGGCACCAGAGAGCAGTTCTGACGTTGCAGTTGGTAATGGAAGGAAGGCTGAAGAATAATTAAGACACGTTCATAGAATTTATCGACATGCAAAAAGTGTTCGACAGTGTGGAATGGTGGAATACGTTCGAAATCCTGAGCAAAATGGGGGGGGGGGGGTAAGCTACAGGGATAGACGAGTTATTTACAATATATACAAGAACCAAGAGGGAACAGTAAGACTGGGGGACCTAGAAAAACGCGCAAGGATTAAAAAGTGTGTCAGACAGAAATGTAGTCTTTCGCCCCTGCTTTTCAATCTGAACATCCAGAAATAATGACGGAAAAAAAAAGATTCAAAAGTGAGATTCAAATTCCAGGTGAAACGATATGCATGACAAGATTCGCTGATAACATTGTTGTCCTGATGACATTGCTATCCTCAGTGAAATTTTTTTTATGGAGGCGCATTGCAGGATTTGTCGAATGGAATGAACAGTCTAGCGAGTACAGAAAATGGATTGAGAATAAACAGAAGAAAGGTAACATTAATGAGAGGTGGCAATAATAAGAACAGAAAAAAACTTAAAATCAGAATCGGGGATCGCGAAGTGGTTGAAGTATAGGAATTCTACTAACTAGGCAGTAAATAACCTATGGTGAATGGAGCAAGAAATACATAAAAAGCAGACTATAACCGGTGAAAAGGGCATTCTTGGCCAACAGAAGTCTACTAGTATCAAACATGTCTTAATTTGATGAAGAAATTTCTGAGAATGTACGTTGTATTTTAGTGAAACATGGACACTAGGAAAAGCGGAACAGAACCGACTCGAATTATTTGAATTGGTACGCTGCAGAAGTATGTTGAAAAGTAGGTTGACTGATATGGAATGAATAAGGAGTTTCTGCTCAGAATCGGAGAGGAAAGTTATGGCAAACGCTGCCAATAAAAAGCGATAAGATGACAGGACATCTGTTATGACATCATGGAATTGCTTACTTGGTACTAGAGGATGCTGTAGAGAGTAAACTATAGAAGAGGATGGAAACTGGAATACATCCAGCAAGTAATTGAGGTCGTACCTTGCAATGGATACGCTGAGATGAAAATTTTGGCACAGGACAGGAATTCCTGGGAGGCCGTATTAAATCAGTTAATTCATTGCACAATTAGATGATGTTAAAGTACTATAGTTGCCAATGTAATAACCTTGAAAATGTGTACTTGTAAAGTTATTGGAATGTTACGTCGAGACACACTGATTTTATACCGTACATTGCTTACGTCATATGTGAAACACAAACAGGACTCAGAGCATGGAGCGATGTTTCCAAACGACAGAGTGCGCTAGAACTATCTTAATATCGCAGCTGGCAGCTGCTGGTACGATAGGAGAAAGGTGAAGCCTACTTGTAATAGTTGAAAGGTGGCTACACTGAGCCACAGCGCCAGAGATCGCGCTAGAGAGTATTGTTCCGCCGCCTCCTCTGGCAGTGATTATTGAGATGTCGTAGTGGGCAGTGCTTGGGGAGAGCTCGTGGTAGTCAGTGCTGAGATGTCGTAGTGAGGAGTGTTTGTTGAGATGAGCTAGTAGGCAGTGCTTGCTGAGATGTGATACTGAAAAGTTCTTGTTGAGATGTGATAGTAGCGAGTCGGTGTGGAGAGATTGTAATGTCTAGAGTGCTTTTCATCAATATAAATTAAGGTAACAAACTACTTTTCTTTTCTTTCTCATTATTTCAATGTCCTGAATAATGCGTCATTACAGGTTCAGTCAACAAAGCATCTGGCTTTTGTTCTTGTATTAGAGAGTAATTCTAGTTTTCTTGAGTAATTATGGTATTTCTATTTTCTTTAATTAATTCAGTATAAATGATATTTAAAATTTCTTGTGCTATTGAAGAAGAACCGTGCCAGATGCGTACGTTGAGTCATACTTCCACACACAGAACAGTTATACTTGTGCTTTGGTTTCGTAGGTTTTATAGTTGCTGGGGACTTAATTAATTAATTGTGTTAATGAAAATTTCCATTTCATTCTTTGTTGTTGTTCTATGCAGTCAGATTGCGTAATAATACTAGTCAGGGCCAACCGTTTACGAGACTTCGTAAACGGACATACAGCTACTAAATCAAAAAATTAAACTTATTTTCATTGTATTTTAATTAAGCCCCCATGCACGTGGCGACCGCTGCTTCGGATCGTCCCTTGGAATTCTTCTGATTGTAAAAATAGTAGACAGTAGGATTGTTGTAGTAATTTGTAGTTTAGTAATTGTAGTCTATATTGCATGTGTAGATTTGGTAATTGTCATTCCTCTAATGGTATTTTTTCTCAGAATTTGATTTGTTGTCTTGTATACGCGTTTGACAATTTAGTGCAATTATTTCAATTGTTCGAATCGTGTTTGAAGGAAACATTTCGTGTGAATGGTATTGTTGGAGATAAAGAGTCATTGTGTGTAATTTTCGTACAGTGACGAGCTTTGCATGTTTTGTACATGATTACGCGATCGATGAAACAGGCGAAAATGATGAATAGTCAGAATAACGAAATTGTTGACATGGCGAACTCGCCAACACAGGACAACAGTATGATGAATAATGGAGTTGAAAACAATTTAATAAGTCGGGAAAATGGTCCGGAAACAGTTCAAAATTTTTCACAATCAAAAAATTTTCAGAATACGAGATTAACGACAGAAGATATGCAGCAGTTGATGGGTGCAATATTAAATTTGGGAGCACGAATGGAAACACGGTTAGACTCACTGGGATCACAAATGAAAGCAATGACAACACGGTTATGCTCACAAATAGGAACAATTAAAACCGAGATGAAAACAGTGGGATCACAAATAGGAAGAATTAACACGAAGATGGAAACTTTGACAATACGGCTAGGCTCACAAATAGGAACAAGTAAAACCGAGATGGAGACAATGGAAACACAGTTAGGCTCACGAACAGGGACATGTTTCAAAATCATGAAAGATGAATCAAAGAAAGAAATTAGAGAAGAAGTGCAACCGATTTTGAATGCTCACAATAATAGTTTCATTTCAACAGAAATCAGACAAGAGGAACAGGACAGAGAACGGGAAGAAAAAGATCGCGTGATAGTACAAAAATTTTCAGAATTAAATTTACAACGTGCACACGATAAGGAGGAAATATTTGAGAGAATCGAGGAATCCGTAACAAATGACTTAACACAACAATATGAACAGTTAACTACCAAATGTGTCAATACTGAAACCCGAGTCGTGACACTCACGGAAGACGTAAATAAACAGAAAGAAAAAATAGGTGACTTATCGGAAAGAGTTGAGGAGATTTCAGATAAATTGACAAATCTTAGTTTAAATGGGGACAGAGATTCATATGATACAGCACCATTGCCATTTGCAGAAACCGAAGAGTACCAGAACATAAATGAGCATGTTGAAAATCAGGGAAAATTTAATGAACGCGTCAAAAGGGAATTTGAGGCATTACGAATGCAAGTCAAACAAACTGAAGGCGAAATCGTAGGAAAAGACAGTAGAAGAAATTTAGAATCACAAATAGCAGAGGGCTTTGAAGAAAATAATTTATTTCATTTACGGGATGCAACAAGAGAGCGCCAGGCGCGGGAACTTGACAATAATCGACATTCGGACTGGAACAGACGCGGTAGGTCTTTGTCGCCACGAGGCGAAAACTTTGACTGTAAGCACTTTTTGACTGTTCGGAAATTTAAGATCTTTCGCAATTCTAAGAACGACATACATCCATGTTCATGGTTAGATCAATTTACGTACGCACTTCCGCCAAATTTGCCACTAAGTCACAAACTGAAATTTATGTTCAGCTATTAATGTCCTCAGGGGATTCACTACACTAAGTGAATATGTGCCGTAGCGCTCACAGGGCCCCGAGCTGTAGTGGTGCTATTTCCCTTTTAGTTTTCTGCACCGCTGCGTACTCTTACACTATTCTTTGCATCTATAAAAACAACTCTTCTACTATCAATCTATCTAGACAGTAGGTAAAGATTAACCGGATATGACGATTTTACCCAAAAGTGACTTTGGAAATTACCGTTTGGACTTACTATATTTTCTGCAGCATTCATTCGTAGCTTAAATGAAATTTTACCTGTTTATCTTCGTGACAATATTACTTCATATGTTGACGATATTCTTATTGCTAAACGTTTTTGGAGTGAGCACAACAAAATTTTGGATTCATTATTACGTATCTTTGCAAGAGTTGGCATTACAGAGAACTTGGAAAAATCTGAATTTGGTCGTTCTCAGGTGAAATTTCTCGGTCACATTATTTCTACAGAAGGTATTCTTCCTGATCCAGAGAAACTAGACGCTATTCGTAATTATGCTGTTCCTACTACAAAACGTGATGTTCGTAGTTTCCTTGGTGTCTGTAATTTTCTTAGACGCTTTGTTAGATTGGATGATTTGGCCACACCTCGTTTACACATTTCAGTTATGCACACTTTGGTCCCAGAAAATGTTTTCATAAATTACGAGAAAATTGCTACTTCAGTAATATGGAAAAACGTATTCGTTCTGTTCTTGCCAAATGCAAATTATGTCAACAGGCTAAGCCGCCAACTGTTTCTCACAGAGCACCGTTGTTTCCTATCATTCCGGCGAAATTGAAGGACATGGCTGCAGTCGATTTGTTCGGTCCAGTGGTTCGTTCTACTAATGGTTTTGCGTACATTTTCGTAGCAGTGGAATTAACATCAAAATATGTGTGTTTTACACCTTTACGCAAAGCAACAACTCGTTCAGTATCTAACGCTTTCATCAAACATTTTCTTAAAGAAGTGGGTCATGTTGATAAGGTTATATCAGATAATGGATCACAGTTTCGCTCTAAAATTTGGCTTCGTACTCTACGGCGTCGTAAGATTAAACCAATTTTTATTTCACTTTTTCACCCTCAATCTAATGCTTCAGAGAGATGGATGAAGGAAATCAATAAATTGTGCCGACTTTATTGTCATCAGAATCACAGAACGTGGGATCAGTATCTTCATATTTTTCAAAACATTCTGAATGAACTCCCTAATGACTCAACTTCTTTACCGCCTCTATTGATATTAAAAAATAAAGTACCAACAAATCGCATTTCTGAAATCGTTCCTTTTCCGCCTTCACGGAAACTGCAGCATTCTGAAGTTGTCAACCTGGCTGTACAAAATATTGCATCTGCGGCTGCTAGAAGAGAGAAATCAGCGAAACGTCCTGGTCGTTTAAAAATTTTGTCAGTTGGTCAAAAGGTGTTAATTAAGTCTCACCGTTTGTCTCATAAAGGAAAAGGCTTATGTCGCAAATTTTTTCTGCTTTATAACGGTCCATATAGAATTCGCAAAATTATTCATGATAACACTATTGAAGTAGAAACTCTTAAATCTCGACGCTCTATGGGAATATATCATATATCGAACGTAAAAATTTTTGTGGAATGACATACTTTTGAGACATCAACAGTTGTACGTAAACACACGGAGAATGCAAGGATACCGCGCTGTGTTCTGGCGGCGGCGCGTACTCAAAGCAACAGTGAAGTCTGCGCGCCGCACAAGGCAGTCGTTGACCGCAAACAATTACTTCATACGTCACGCGCCTACAGCTGATCGAGCGCACAGTGTGAATGCACTGACAGCCGTAAACAAATACACAGTCTAATTTCTCCGACTAAATTCTGTATAAAGCTATGGTGACTTTATAAATTATGTTATTAACGTTCAGTATTTTTCAGGATATGGTTGTATAAAATATTTAAGACCTTCAGGTAAATTCTGTGCGTGTCCGACGCTAAGACGACTTACTATGGAGAAAATTTTAGGAAGAATGGAATTTCGAAGAAAAAAGTAATAAACTAAAAAGGGTAACTATTAATTGAGTTTATTTTTCAGGTAACATAATTCCACTTAGGTACGTACTTTAGACGTAATTTGCTGCTTGCGATTACGTGACTCATACTTTGTGCTAAATTTCATGTTCCATGAATTTACTTGTGAAGCGACGTGCTTGCGCCCATTAACTGATTTTGACAATGATTGATTAATGAACAGTGTTATTACTTGTGTATATTATGCATCACTTGGCTGCTATGCTTTTTCACTGATGTCATATATTTTTATTATGTGCCTGCTGTGCTTATTTATTTAAATTGTAATTGTCAACTGATTAATTGTGCTGACTGTGGTTATGTATGTAAGTTATACTTTGTGATTTATCAGCTTGCGCCTTCATGTTTACTTATTAAGATTACGTATGAAAATTTATTTGCTTATGCTAATATGATGCTAATGACCTGTTTATTATGTAAGATAACATATTTGCTGCTGTGCGTATGGATTGCATATTTACACACTTCTGTTTTGTTGTCATAACTATAAGTTGGTATATAGAAATGCTGATATACATTGTACAAACATAGAGTTTAGGTCACACTATGGTATTAATTATAGATTGTTCGCTTGGCAGAGCCTCGTTGTAGGGATTGTGCTGCATCCACTTGTTGACATTCTGTTCTCTACTGGTATATTTACGCGCTATTGCATGTTTTGCTTACGCTCAGTGCCTTATATTTTTAAGATAAGAAAATGAACTGCTATAATTCTACGAACGACATTGGTACAAGAAACTGCATAGAAGTCACATGAGATGGAGGTTTTATGGAAGCTGTATAAATTTATGCTAATAGGAAGGAAGCTAATGACATGACATACCAACACTAGGTTAGACCATTGACAGTTATTACACTGCATTCTTCGTGAGCAATTGAAGTAGGAAGTGACACTCGACACAAAAAATACTCCACATGTTTGCTTAGGTTTGCCATAATTTTTGAAGTGGTGTACACACTGAAATATCACGATCATTAACACTTCGTACTCGTACTTACTTACTGAAGATTATTCAAACTAAAGGCTGTTAGAGGTCATGTATGCATTTCTTTTATTTAATGATGGACAAGGAACCAAAATGTATCTTATAATTTATAATGAGTAGAAAATTTGGGTCAGATGGATTACACAGAGGTTGTGTGTGGACACTGTGTCTTCGGATTGTATGGGATGCTGAGTTGAAGTTTGCACTAGGATTTTGTGTGTACTTGTTCGAGGAGACTGACTAGAGGAAAGAGTTGTTATGGAAGTGAAATGATATTGGCAATGAGGTTATATATATCGACGTATTGAAGAGGTATGATTGAGGTATTGAGATTATGTGAAGTTGATGATTATTGGAGTTTTCGTGGACAAGAGGTAAGGTAAATGATATTGATGATCGACGTATTGAAGAGGTATTATTGAAGTATTGAGATTATGTGATGCTGATGATTATTGGAGTTTTGGTGGATAAGAGGTGAAGTAAGTGAGGAGCATATTTTTTTTTTCGTTGGTCTATATGGAACAAGGAGGATAAAGATGGCAGACTAGAACACTAAAGTAGCAGGAAGATTGTCTACACACACACTTTGTTAAATCACTAAGCAGTATATACTTTTTTTTGGAGAGAGGAAGTAATTGCATATCTTGGCTCACTGACAGTTGTTCAGCAACCGTACAATTTGATCTGGCTTGGCCAACATTGGTCTTGACATGATGACTATGACGCTAACTATTATTGACTGTTATACATTGCTGCCACTACTACTTGATACACATGATGAACATAAAATTTTGACAGAATTGCATTTACACAGTTAACACTATTCAACTACACAGTAGCACTAAATGTGGATGAAAGATGAGTGAGTGTTTTTTGTGTGTTTTCCTTTCCCTATCCCAAATTGGTACCAACCTATCTCCTAAATATTATTTTACTTGTTGTTGTGGCTTGCACTGACACCCATAAAAATTATAGGTTTACTGATATTTGTGTATTTGTAATATTTAATATGACAATTATCTGATATCATTTGTGTGTTTATTATGATTTGTACGTTTAGTGTAAAAGCATTGTATGTGTATTCAAACTATTGTTCATGCCTGAACTGTCTGATTAGTGATGGTGCTGCACTTTTCAACATGATGTGTGACATTTAGTCATGTTTAATTTCTGCTGATGAACAGTGTGATTAGTGAAAGTGAATATTATGGACTGCGGTCAGCACCTGCTCAACATTGCTGGGTGCCACTGATGGACTGCTTCTACTGAAAAGATGTCACCTGTTGCTGTGTGCACCTGCTCAACATTGCTGGTGCAACTAATGGAACTGCTTATACTGAAATGGTGTTACTTGTTTGTGTCTGCACCTATTCAACATTACTGGGTGCCACTGATGGACTGTTTCTACTGAAAAAATGTCACTTGTTGGTTTTTGCACCTGTTGACCATTGCTGGGTGCTACTGCTGGAACTGTCAACTGCTTATTCTTGAGCTATGGATAGCGTTTATGTGAATATTTGTATAAACTGATTTTTTGTGTATTACTGTTTGTGAAAAGTTATGAGACTCTTACCTGCACATATTCGTCATTGCTGACGCTATTGATTGAACTGTTTAACCACATAATACTTGTGTAAACTGTTATGTAAAGTCACATGTATGAAGGAATTTGTATTGCTTACTGTATTTTATATATTAGGTTATTGAAAGGTCAGTGCAAAGCCAAAATTTTATCTAGTTATATGATATTTACGCATTAATATTATCTTTTATTTTTGTCTTTTTTTTTTTGACTAATTTGGTGGTATTTTCACCACCAATGCTGGCAAAAATACCATCAAATTCTAGCCTTTGGAGGAAGGGCATATGAAAGGTGGCTACACTGAGCCACAGCGCCAGAGATCGCGCTAGATTGTTCCGCCGCCTCCTCTGGCAGTGATTATTGAGATGTCGTAGTGGGCAGTGCTTGGGGAGAGCTCGTGGTAGTCAGTGCTGAGATGTCGTAGTGAGGAGTGTTTGTTGAGATGAGCTAGTAGGCAGTGCTTGCTGAGATGTGATACTGAAAAGTTCTTGTTGAGATGTGATAGTAGCGAGTCGGTGTGGAGAGATTGTAATGTCTAGAGTGCTTTTCATCAATATAAATTAAGGTAACAAACTACTTTTCTTTTCTTTCTCATTATTTCAATGTGCTGAATAATGCGACATTACAGGTTCAGTCAACAAAGCATCTGGCTTGTGTTCTTGTATTAGAGAGTAATTCTAGTTTTCTTGAGTAATTATGGTATTTCTATTTTCTTTAATTAATTCAGTAAAAATGATATTTAAAATTTCTTGTGCTATTGAAGAAGAACCGTGCCAGATGCGTACGTTGAGTCATACTTCCACACACAGAACAGTTATACTTGTGCTTTGGTTTCGTAGGTTTTATAGTTGCTGGGGACTTAATTAATTAATTGTGTTAATGAAAATTTCCATTTCATTCTTTGTTGTTGTTCTATGCAGTCAGATTGCGTAATAATACTAGTCAGGGCCAACCGTTTACGAGACTTCGTAATCGGACAAACAGCTACTAAATCAAAAAATTAAAAATTATTTGCATTTTATTTTAATTAAGCCCCCATGCATAGTGCCGAAAATCAGGAAAAAAACCATTTCTCCACCTTTATCTTTAGTCTCCTAGAAACTGTTTATTTCTGCCAACATAGTGACACTGTGTCAAAAATGGGTAATAAAGTAAACTGTAACAATAACTATTATTACTACAGACCATAGACAATACGAATACACGGTAACCGTTGTATTGATGTTATACCTCAGCTTTTACCGAAATAGTAATTATTATTGCGGGTATCCGCCAACGTACCCGGACATCCGCATCGACTTGGGCTTTATACGCAAAATGATAATAACAACAATAATAATAGTAGTTTCATGCAGCTAGCTGGCCGACTGCAAGTCTTTGTGTTGGCGGCTTACCTGGCCATTAACATACCTCAAATATACAACAGGGGGAAGGGGACCCACAGCTTAACTTGGAATCCAAGTCACTAGTGCTTCCTGGCAGCTCCTCTCATCGTTGAGAGGTGAAGGCTAGGTTAAAGGAGACTGATAATTTCCATGATGTGACAGGGTTCGATCCCACGAACTGTTTCTTTTTTTTAATAGACAGTCGTTTATTTACTGCGTTCATTGCTGTATTTTTCTTATTGAAGATGATATGGCCAAACAGTGTGTAAGCCAAATTTTTCATTGTAGTTTCTTTCTTAGCTTGTCGCAGTGGATACACCGGTTCCCGCTAGATCACCGAAGTTAAGCGCTGTCGGGCGCGGTCGGTACTTGGATGGGTGACCATCCGGGCCGTCATGCTCTGTTGCCATTTTTCGGGGTGCACTCAGCCTCGTGATGGCAATTGAGAGCTACTCGACCGAATAGTAGCGGCTCCGGTCAAAGAAAACCATCACAACGAATGGCAGAGCGGCGTGCTGACCACACGCCCCTCCTATCTGCATCCTCAGCTGAGGAAGACACGGCGGTCGGATGGTTCCGATGGGCCACTTGTGGCCTGAAGACGGAGTTGTTCTCTCTTAGCGTTTTGGAAATGACAATGATTTAAACTAATAACAGAATCACAGCTTTCTATTATTATTTAACCCTCACCTCCAATTGTTCATTCACTGTTACCAACTGTTATTCAAGAAAGTTGGTGTTTCGCATGTGGGTAACAAGGACTCTAGTAATGGCAAGAGGTAACGCTAGCAATACCAACGTATTTTCCGTAACGCGCATTGCCCAGAAGGGTGGGGGGTACTTTTTGCTCACCCTAAAATAAGTCAGGTCCCGAACCTGAAAATATTGAATATGAAAAATGAATTGTGGAAAATGACATCTACTACTAAGACTTAAATTTTTGGGTTAAGTTTTACCGAAAAATTTAAAGGTTTTACGGAATACAGTAGAAGAATGCATTAAAGACAATAAATACTTTTTTCAAAATTTTAAAGCAGATAGTAACTGACTAGACTGCAATATTTTCAAATGGTGAGCACATAGTACCCCCTCCACCCTCCCCCCCCCCCTCCCATTCGTATTCCGACGGTTAAACATACTACGTAAACTACTTCTACACGATCAGGAGGTCCTGCGTTGGCAACACTACAGGTAAATTTCAACTGGAAATGAGAATCTCAGTTTATTACATTTCATCTGGCACTTCAACAAGTTTTAACTATATTGTTTTGTTATTATGTTTAATATCTTGTAATGTTAAAAAACGTGTCCAGTAGACAAACTTCGATGCAACATGAGACCTCTGGCGAACGATCGTTCTATTGCACGCTGTCGATTTCCAAAGAGTACAGCTTGCACTTCTGAGGGTGCATGTAATAAAGAGATCTAATTACCCTGGCTCTGAATCACTGGTTACAGCATTTAGGCAAATTTCTCGGTTTCCGCTCAGACACTTTATAACTAGAACACCAGGCCCGAGTGCAAAGTAGTTACTACTGTGGACATCTGCGTGTATCAGTACCTGCACACGCCTTTACACTAATGGTTAGGACTTAATGAACGGGAAGTTCCTCAGCACTTTGTATCTGATCAACATTATTTTGTGCTGCAAATAAATTAAATTCCATCAAACCTCTACTTCTACGCTTGTATCCTGCAAGCCTCTTCATGGCATGTGGCGGATGGCACAGAGTGTACCGCTATTACCTTCTCTTCTCAACTTTCTTCTTATTCAGTTCATGAATAGTGTAGGGAAGATAGCTAACGTCTAATTTCTCTGGATTTACCGATATGGTAATATTGTGAAGTGTATGTTGGAGGAGCCGGACGGTGTGGCCGAGCGGTTCTAGGCGCTTCAGTCTGGAAACGCGCGACCGCTACAGTCGGAGGTTCGAGTCCTGCCTCGGGAATGGAAGTGTGTGATGTCCTTAGGTTGGTTAGGTTTAGGTAGTTCTAAGTTTTTGGGGGACTGATGACCTCAGATGTTAAGACCCATGGTGCTCAGAGCCATTTGTATGTGGGAGGAATTGAAATATTGCGTAGCTAGAATAAAAAATATCCTAGTTGATGATTCTCATGTAATCTAAGTGATGTAAGCACCAATAAATTGAATACAGTACGAAGATACATTGTGTTCTATCTATTCGATAAAGAGTGAGATTTGGTTAAGTGAACTTGAATGTTACAGAATTGTTGAGACATTCCTTGAAAAAATTCAGTTACAGTTTATTTTAGCATGTGTATGGACGTAGGTTTCGAGATGGCAGTGAAATTAGTAGGGACAGCTCTGAAGGTAAAGCATAAAACATATTCTGATAGTTTTCCGACATACAGCAGTCAATAAAACTATAGGGAACTGGAACGATGTAGGTAATTGAAAATTAAGTCATCGTTACTGGTAGTGTTTTACTGTCACTTTCTCGTTATAGGCCTTTCCTGTTTTAAATTATTGCCCTCACATTGGAAACAATGAATGACACCTCATCTACCTACACAAGCTGCAATTGAAATGAACTTGTTGAGGGCATATTTTGGGGTTAACTTGTAGAACTAATTTGAAAATTAAAAATAGCACTGTTAATTTAGTATTAGCTTCACCGCACCTCGTTTCGGCAGTTTCAGTGAAGTACACTTTACATGCTTTATCCTTCAGAATGTTCAGTCCTTGTTTGTTGACTCCGGAACTCACTGGAATATTGAATTCCGCCATGTTTCATAGTTTAGGGCCTCTCTCCTTAATCTGCTGCCATCGCATTACTCATTTGTAACGCCTTACTAACGGTAACTGAGCAGCGTTCACTATTATTACACCAGTAGGCTTCATTTCTCTTCTCTTCGTATTTACAATGTTTGTATCAAACTTGTGAGAATAGCATACAGAGAATCTTTTGTTTATTGCTTCAGAAATATCTGACAACACATGAAAATAAAACATTAATCAGCAGTATGACGTATAAAGTGTCTTTTATCGATGCTTGATCTTGTTTAACTCTCCTGCTGTGAAGGATTGTTGGTGAATAACACAGCCACAATTAATTTTAAAAAGCATAATTTTTATGCCATTATCGGTTTCAGAATATATGTCTATCTTCAGATGCTTACATTTTCCAATTATATTAATGTGTTCGTTCGCAGGATGTCGTCTGCTAATGGAATGTACAAGAATATTAATTTAGCATACCTTTATGTGTTGTGTGATTCGCAAAAAACATTTCATAAGATATAAAAAGCTTGCTTGATAAGATCTAAAAATGAAACCGTTGTGTACATTTACATAAGTTCTAGTGGACGGCATTTCGGCTTGTTTTGGTCCTTATGCTTTCCCAGGACAGTGCACAAACTCTTGCAGTGCAAACGGCACAAAAATTCTAAACAAATCACTGTGGCATCTAAAAACTTCACAATGTTCCTGTTGTCAGTTTTAGCCTCAAATGGCTCTGAGCACTATGGGACTCAACTTCTGAGGTCATTAGTCCCCTAGAACTTAGAACTAGTTAAACCTAACTAACCTAAGGACATCACAAACATCCATGCCCGAGGCAGGATTCGAACCTGCGACCGTAGCGGTCTTGCGGTTCCAGACTGCAGCGCCTTGAACCGCACGGCCACTTCGGCCGACGTTCTAGCCTCAGACATGCGCTCTACATCCCATGTTTTTGTTTGGAATGTAAAGACTATTCACTAATTAGAGGTATCATTCATTTATTCTTACCCAAAGGTATCAATTACCTTATGCTAAGCGAAGAAGATGTACGGGAGAGGAAACACGTTAACAAAGGAAAGACGTTATCTGTGTAACAGTGTACTTATTATTTAAAGACTACAGGTCTGTTGTTTTAGGGAGTTGTATGTATATAATGCATCAGCCTAATATGGTATTGATTCATAATGCATATCTTGATGTCAAGAACCTTCAAGGAAACTAGATAGCGGATTTAGACTAATTTGGTCAGAAAAAAACAATCCTTTATACTCCTTGAGAGCTGAAGAATGAGGACAGAAGCCTCATGGACTCTAGAAAAATATCTTTTAACTTCATGTAGGAATTTAATTATTTTAACGAATCCGAGGATGTGTTAGTTCCATTCTTGTTATAAGAAATAGGTAATGGCATCTACCATGTTTACTTAGGCAAGTAGATAAAGTCGTCTTGCAAGCACCTGTTTGGCGAAACTTTCTGTGACCACAAGAAGCAAATATGTGTTTACCATCAAAACCTTCTTTATCGGATATCTACTTCTTTCAAAGATGTTCAAATGTGTGTGAAATCTTATGGGACTTAACTGCTAAGGTCATCAGTCCCTAAGCTTACACACCATTTAACCTAAATTAGCTACTTCTTTACCGTATGGTCAGTTTCATGATGTAGTTATTTATTTATTTAATCATGTCGGTATTATACATTAGATTAACAACAACAATAACAGAAATGATACTTACATCTTGTGCAGGTATCATCAGAATTAAAAAAGAGATTTACTTGAAATAGAAACGTTAGATAATTACATGTCAGTATTCGATGAGAAAAAATTGTGGTTATACACAACATTACCCACACTTTTTCCAATGCCGTGTGAAACCATTAAATAAACCATTTGGAATCAAAGCAGTGCTAGTGTCGAGTTCGCACTTCCCAGAGAATAGAGAACGACTTTAAGTTCTACATCTACATCTAGATGGATGCTCGGCAAATCACATTTAAGAGCCTGGCAGAGGGTTCATCGAGCCACCTTCACAATTCTCTATTATTCCAATTTCGTATAGCGCGCGGAAAGAACGAACACATATCTTTCCGTACGAGCTTTGAGTTCCCTTATTTTATCATGGTCATCGTTGCTCCCTATGTAGGTCGGTGTCAACAAAATATTCGGAGGAGAAATATTCGGAGGAGAAAGTTGGTGATTGGAATTTCGTGGGAAGATTCCGCCGCAACGAAAAACCTCTTTGTTTTAATGATGTCCACCCCAAATCCTGTATCATTTCAATGACACTCTCTTCCCTATTACTCGACAACACAAAACATGTTGCCCTTCTTTGAACTTTTCAATGTACTCCGTCAATTCTATCTGGTAAGTATCCCACACCCCGCACCAGTATTCAGGGGAGGACGGATAAGCGTAGTCTATGCAGTCTCCTTAGTAGATCTATTACATTTTCTAAGTGTCCTGCCATTAAAATGCAGTCTTTGCTTAGCCTTCCTCACAACATTTTCTGTGCGTTCCTTCCAATTCAAGTTGTTCGTAATTGTAGTTTCTAGGTATTTAGTTGAATTTACGGCCTTTAGATTTGTCTGACTTATCGTGTAACCGAAATTCAACGAATTCCTTTTAGCACTCATGTGAATGACGTCACTCTTTTCGTTATTTAGGGTCAACTGCCAATTTTCGCACCATTCAGATATCTTTTCTAAGTCGTTTTGCAATTGTTTTGATCTTCTGATGACTTATTAGTCGATAAACGAAGGGTCATCTACAAACAACCTAAGACGGCTGCTCAGAAGCTCCCCCAAATCGTTTATATAGATAAGGGACAGCAAAGTGCCTATAACACTACCTTGGGGAGCGCCAGAAATCACTTCTTTTTTACTCGATGACTTTCCGTCAATTACTACGAACTGTGACCTCTCCGACAGGAAATCACCAGTCACATAACTGAGACGATATTCCATAATCACGCAATTTCACTACAAACTGCTTATGTGGCACAGTGGGAAAAGGCTTCATGCGGATAAAGAGCTAGTTGTATTTCACAAGAACGACGTTTTCTAAACCCATGTTGACTGTGAGTCAATACACCGTTTTCTTCGAGGTAATTCATAATGCTCGAACACAATACATGTTCCAAAATCCTGCTGCATATCGACGTTAATGATATGGGCCTGTAATTTTGTAGATTACTGCTACTACCTTTCTTGAATACTGGTGTGACCTATGCAGCCTTTCAGTCTTTCGGTACGATCTTTCGTCAAGCGAAAGGTTGTATATGTTGACCTAATGCATCAGCATACTCTGAAAGGAACCTAATTGGTATACAGTCTCGACCAGAAGACTTGCTTTTATTAAGTGACTTAAGTTGCTTCACTACTCCGACGATATTTACTTCTACGTTACTCATGTTGGCAGCTGTTCTTGATTCGAATTCTGGAATATTTACTTCTTCTTCTTTTGTGAAAGCATTTCGGAAGGCTGTGTTTAGTTCAAAAATGGTTCAAATGGCTCTGAGCAGTATGGGACTCAACTGTTGAGGTCATTAGTCCCCTAGAACTTAGAACTAGTTAAACCTAACTAACCTAAGGACATCACAAACAACCATGCCCGAGGCAGGATTCGAACCTACGACCGTAGCGGTCTTGCGGTTCCAGACTGCAGCGCCTTTAACCGCACGGCCACTTCGGCCGGCACTGTGTTTAGTAACTCTGCTTTGGTTCAAATGGCTCTGAGCACTATGGGACTCAACTGCTGAGGTCATTAGTCCCCTAGAACTTAGAACTAGTTAAACCTAACTAACCTAAGGACATCACAAACATCCATGCCCGAGGCAGGATTCGAACCTGCGACCGTAGCGGTCCTGCGGTTCCAGACTGCAGCGCCTTTAACCGCACGGCCACTACGGCCGGCAACTCTGCTTTGGCAGCGCTGTCTTCGATAGTATCTCCACTGCTACCGCGCAGAGAAGGCATTGATTGTTTCTTGGCGCTAAGATACTTCACATACAACCAGAATCTCTTTGGATTTTCTGCCAGCTTTCGAGACAAAGTTTCGTTGTGGAAACTGTTATAAGCATCTCACATTGAATTCGGCGCCATTTTTCGATTTCCTGTAAAAGATTGCCAATCTTGAGGATTTTGCGTCTGTTTAAATTTGTCATGTTTGTCTCGCTGTTTCTGCAACAGTGTTCTGACCTGTTTTGTGTACCAAGGAGGATCAGCTCCATCGTTTGTTAATTCATTTGGTATGAATCTCTCAATTGCTGCCGATACTTTTTTTTTAATTCAAGCCAAATCTGGTCTACACTTATTAATTAGGAAGAAGTTGAGATTGTCTCCCAGGAAGGCGTCAAGTGAATTTTTATCTGGTCTTTTGAATAGGTACATTTTTCGTTCATCTTTGGAGGATTTGGGGGTTACAATATTCAATCTCGCTACGACAACCCCGTTTCACTAATCCCTGTATCCGTTTGGATGCATGTTATTAACTCAGTATTATTTGTTGCTAAGAGGTCAAGTGTGTTTACTGTTCGTGTGGGCTCATGAAGTCACTGCTCAAAATAATTTTCAGAGAATGCGTTTAACACAATTTCGGATGATGTTTTATCCTTCTGTGTATCTGGTGTGTACTAAGCGACTGCCATTGCACTTGCTTTTTTGAGGACTCCGTTTTAAAGATCGTTGTCAGTGCGAGCTGTAAACACTATTACAATGAGCTATTCTTCGTTAGTTGTAGCCCTTGGTGCGAGTAGCCGTAGCTTCGGATGGTGGTCAGCAACGAAGACACCGTTAACAAGCGAACATCATCATTAACAACCTCTCCGTTTTCTAATGCAAATCGATAAACGGCATACTGATTACGTGCTTCAGTATTATTCCAAATATCCCCAGACAGTACAGTTAGTAATATTCGTTCAAATGTACTTACAGTAACATAACTGTAGATCTGGTTCAAACCATCCTTTCACTGTTACTATTGTCTGCAATACAATTGTCATGCTTGTGGAACAGCAAAATAACAAATCTTCAGGGAAAGACTCAGCCACAACTGAGTTGCTAAAAAGCGGCGGTGAAATCGCAGTTCCACAGCTTTAAAGCAAGAAATGGAAAAGATCTGAAAACTTGAAGTATTTCCTCATATCCGAAAAACAACTCTGATTGATGTTCTCTACTAATTTATAGATGAGAAAACGAATCCCAATAAGCACTGAGGCATTTCAATACTCCTGGTAGCATGTAAAATACTATACAGAACCGTACAGAATACTGCACACGAAGCTAATGTAGCAAATAGAGCTTCAACTTTGGAAAAATAAAGCGAGCTTCACAAAAAGAAGATACTGAGTGCAGCAGGAGCCTCAAAAAGATACTGTAAAACTACCTCTCTTTCTCTCTCTCTCTCTCTCTCTCTCGATCTGGCATAACGTTACGCATAAATCGATATTACTCGTACCATTAAACATTCCTGTTGCCATAGAATGCAGTGTGAGTTACACACAGCTCTGCTTTTAGTCTGACGGCGTATTGAATCCAGTACAGGAAAAATAGTGCTTTGAAGAGGTATTCAGATTGGCTTTATTGGAATCTAGCGTGGTACCGCAAAATTCATACGATTTCTTCTTACCATAAATATGCGCAGTGATTCGCTGAAATACTTCCATGCACTTTCCAGACTTGCTTCCGAACGATGTAACAAATAGAGTTTACATATTTTGAGAAGGACTTTCCGGCGACAAATGCTGGAAGTGACCACGCCTATTATTATACTGCCAATGTAAATGTCGATTCGATTTCTTTTGCATGTTAATGCAGTTTCATACTGTAGAACTACAAGCTGCCGATATAGTCCAACTCTGCTCGGTGAAGTATAAGTTCAGGCAAAAAAGAAATAAATTATGATATTTTACTTATTTTTCAATGGGGTTTTAGATTATGGAGAGCTTCATGTCAACAAATTCTTCTGTAGCTGTTCCATAGAACAACTTCACATTTATAAAGGAAAACCACAAAAAAATCGTGGATAGTCAGGAGTATTAATTTATTTAGTATCTTCGAAGCTGAACGCCGGTTAACTAAGAAAATTAATTTTTTACAACATGCACAGTTTTGACCTAGAAAACTTCTTAAGGTGTTTTGTCATATACATTTTTAATGTGAAGTCAAACGTATTTCTTCAATTCTTAGTAGTTTCTCCGTGGCCATTGCAGAGATTCGGAATCACCGCATGAGATAACGCTAAAATATATCTTTATCTACGTTAAGGAGCTTCCTTGTAATGTTAGTATTCATAGTTACTACTATGTACAATAAAATTCGCATCTTGTAAAGAACCATTGTAAGATGGCAGATTTGAATTCAAACAAATAAAATTGAGAGATCCACCGGAGAAAGAACACAGCCCTTCCACCATGTAGGCATAGTCCCGACCTGTCCGAATTCAGTCTGTGTTGGTCCGTCATGGACACGGGACATTGTTTGGTTACGTAAATGTCCATGTCAATGAAATTCACCAACAGCCGTGTATTTTAAGATGTTAGATTATTTTATTTTGAAGGCTACCAGTTTCAGCATTTCACTATGCTATCTTCAGCACCATTATTTGAAGAGATGCACTGGAGCCCGAAGATGGCATAGTGAAATGCTGAAACTGGTAACCGCCGGCCGGTGTGGCCGTGCGGTTCTAGGCGCTTCAGTCTGGAACCGTGTGAGCGCTACGGCCGCAGGTTCGAATCCTGCCTCGGGCATGGATGTGTGTGATGTCTTTAGGTTAGTTAGGTTTAAGTAGTTCTAAGTTCTAGGGGACTGATGACCACAGAAGTTAAGTCCCATAGTGCTCAGAGCCATTTGAAACTGGTAGCCTTCAAAATAAAATAAAGTAACATCTTAAGATACATAGCTTTTGGTGAATTTCATTGACACTGACAGTTTGGATTCAGGCTGTGAATGGGCACGTAGTGTCTACGTGGCAGAGAGTTTCATCGCGTTTGTGTTCTTTGTGGTGCACTGACAGGTTCATTCTGAACTAGAGACGATGCTTTAGAATGAGGTTTATTGCCTACCTTGTTCTTCATTCGCTTCTTTATTGACGATTTCATTAAGTGTCCAGTGTAATATCTAACTACAAAAATCGGACAATTTTGTTATAAACACACGTCATTCACGAGCTATCTTCCTGAAAATTTTTCTACGCTTATACCCACACTTAACACGAGGAAAATTTGTAATATGCAGACCTTCGAAAGTTAATACCTGTAAAACGTTTTAAAAATTAGGACTCTGCTCCGAATAACGTAGTTGGCTTCATGATATCCCAACGCATGTGTATTGTCCCTAAGCATTTATCATCTTCAAAACTTCCCCAGGTTTATTTACTTGCTTATCTTACCCAAAGCGACTTAAGCGGCGTGTGTCTGAGGACGTGGAAAGGCACGAATCGGTAAGCATTCTGCTATGTAGAATTGTCGTGTGTTACATTACACGTAGTTTTACGTAATTTATGAATTTCCTTGAATCACTGTGTAAACTTCTTTATCAAGTTTCCGTAACGGCTTCAGTAATTTAATTAGTAAAGGAATTAAATATTAAAGAAATTAATTAGTAAAGGAAAACTCTAAACGAGACTGGCTGAATGAGAAAATGTCTTGCGTTCATGCTGCTCAGCTCTTGCTTTAGCTAGGTGATGCAATATACTTCCAGCCTACATACCTGAATACATGTGAAATATGGCTGCAGGAAAGGTAATTCCTGATGGCTTTTCCTGCTGGAAGTCTTTTTGTCTACTGTTTGCACCCTTTATAAGACTTTTCTTTTCAGACAGATGTCCATTGTTTGTAGATTTCTACTCAGTTGGGGTTTAATGGTCACCTTCGTCTTATATTTTATTTCAATAACGGTAGAACCGAACATTTAAAAATTCTATACTTGCAATCACTTGATGCTACCAGTACTAGTATTCCATTCGCAATTTTCCTTTATTTGTTAGTCTTTTCTGACGTATCAGCCTGTGGCCGTTTTCTGCCTCTGTCCGCATTGGGCACCGACAAGGATGACCATTTTCTACCACTTAGCTTCGCTCTGTAGCCCTTCTTCTGCTTTTTAAAAATATTGTTCATTGTGTGATATGACGTGATCCATCTATACACTCGAAAGCAGAAACGGTGCATCAGACTATTCAGGTTTAACAATAATATTTGGTAGCAATAAGTGTTAAATTATTTCAGTAGCTCTTTGTAAAACCATGACACAATCAGTGTAATTAATTTATTCTGAAATCCAAGTCTGCAAAAAATCTATTCTGTTGAGGTCTCCTTAGACATATTATTCATAGCTAATATTGCCAGCTGTATTTCTAAGAATAAATAATACACTTAAAGGTTAAGCATATCTCCTTAAAATAACAAAATGCTGAGTCAAGTAGTAGTTTAAATAAGAGTCGTATTGTAAGTGGTGTAAACGTATCTGGAACAGAAAATTGTATGGTATTAACCTTTAAATGCGCGACAACTGTAGCGCTATCATATTTCTTTCTCAAAGTGTATATGTCAAATATTTATGTCAAAGAAATTTGACAATGTAATAGAGAACTTTGTCAAATTGCGTCTTTGGTCAAAGAAATATGATCAAATTTAAAGCCTTGCTGCAGATTTTATCATAAATATCATTTGCCTTCAGTTCACTGCAATATGAAATGTAAACGCTTGGTGCAATAGCATCGCTACAGCTATTTGACGTCTCTGGTAGTGTGCTTGCAAAGATGGCGTCAAAAGTTTAGTTGGTGTGTTCCTTCGACTCTTTTTAATAGCCTTGCTTCGACTGGGGTGGGGGGAGAAAAGTGGCACAAGCATGCTATTAACCGTGTGCTGATGGGCGAATTCATAATCACAATCACAGCAACAGCCGTCCACCTCTACTTCTGGAAAAATCCAGCCAGTTTTTCAGCAGTCCGGAGTAGAGGAGGTAGTCACACACTAAGACAAAAAAAAATTCTTAGTTTTCCATGCCACATTGCCTATTCTTGAACTCTGGATGCGACAAGTTAAAAAGTGCTTCATGTGTTCCGTAATGTTTGTTAATTTTGTAGTTTTGTAACAATAATTCTATTAATTAAATTATTCAAAAATAAAAATAGTTCTAACTGCCCATACAGTTTACTAAACATTTATTTACCTTCACATATTCCTCCTCCAGTGGTCCATAAATCGCTTCACACGTTTCTGGAATTATTTTGGGTAATGTGCACTGGGGTATTCGAGTGCCGTATTGTAAATTACAGTAGCTCTCTCCTGTATCAAGAAATCGCAATGTTATGGTGACATTTCGTAAGTGAGTATTCTGTTTTGTAACATGAAAAGCCACTTTACTGAGAAAATACAGAAATGCACTCTTGTACGTAATATATATAAGACTTGACGTCCTCCATGTGCAACTCTCGTAACAAATGTTGCTGAATGCTCCTATTATCTCGATGTAAAACTCTCTTAAACTTCGATGAAAAATCTGATGACAATGTCATACCCCTTTTTAGCGCCACGTCAAAGATCTTTGTTAAAGAAATGTTACCAATATTTGATCATATTTATATTAGGAAAGAGGAAACAGGAAGCTGTAGAGAATCAGTCAAGATGTGGTAGAAAAATAACAACGGTAACAGGGAAATCGAATTTTGAAAATCTTTAAACTCAAACGTAATGTCAGTTTCAAATCTCTGCTCTGGTAACCAATGATGCGTAGATTAATTAAAGTTAATCTCACCTGTTACAGCCAGAGAATCTTCTGTAAGATGCTCCACTGGTAAAGTTCGCTAGGAGAGACGTTCAGAAGGTACCTAAAGAAACCATCGGACGAAAAATGAACAGCTGAGTGACGAACTCTTGGGCAATTTAAACCGATCGATACAAAAACAGAAATGCTGGAATAAACCAGAGACGAACTTGCTTCGTTAGGCACGGTAATTAGCATACAGAAGAAACAGAAGGTGTAAAAGACACTAACACGGGAAGAAACCTGTGTATACGATGTGAAAATTACATGTTGGCTATATGAAGTAGAGTCATGAGAATAACATCAAGCTTTTTTGACAATTTCTTAAAGGTATCGAATCACAATGATGATGAAGAACCAATCTGCCTACAAAACTCTGTATCAGTTGAGTTAAAATTATTTAATTAAAGAAGAATAGCAACATCGTAAGACACCACAGAGTGCAAGTATAACTGTTCATTGCAGGGAACGAACATTCTTCTAACCACGATCTTCAGTCTCTGAGGTAAGATATGAAGACAGAATTATGAGCTGACGTTGGTCGCACTTCGAACGTATAAGAACATGACGACAAGTCGGAAATTTATAAGATACGTATACGTTTCAAAATACGTATATAAAATTGTCGCAGAAACGCCGTAGAACAGAAATTAAGAGCAAATGAACAAAGAAATAGGAATGAAGAGAGTTACTTTGAGAGGCAGAGGTGATTCTGAACCCTAAGAAAATTTACAAAGACAATGACTCACATCACAACGTTCAAGATAGTATTTGTAGCTTTCGAAAAGGACTATAATCACGTTGACAGAGAGTCTGATAAGAATCCTCGATGAGTTTAACGTCCATAAGCAACGAGAATGTCAAAAATTAAATTCGCAATGACCCTTGCGATTCTATTGAAACTGGGCAAGAACTTTCTGTGTGCTAGAAACGTCACCACAATCTGCGACTTACAGGGGAGATAATAACTTTGGATTCAAATGGAAGTAAATAACGTAATATCCTTTCCTTGGAGACGATGTAGGAATTCTTCACAAACAACGTGCAACTAATGAGAAAACTAGTTACTGTACTATGAATATCTATGAATACCACAGAAGAAACGAAACTTGATCGAGATAGTTTTGAAGACAATAAGACTAAAGAGTAGAAAGATAGAAAATGCAAAGTCTTGCCAATATTTAAAGAAGATTATCCAACAAACGGTTGCAGTCAGGAGGAGAAAGGAAAACCTCGTTTGTTGCATAATAGTAAGATATGTACAAAACGTTTCTAATCTTTAAACTGATACTAAGACAAAATAAATTGATGGCAAACACTTAGAGGAAAATATTATGACTGACTGACGTAAATGCACGGCAGTGACTGTGACCAAGTTGTAGAATATATGAAAAAGTGAGAATCATGGTTTCGAGCGAGAAGCAACGAGCATAGTTTTATAGTATTGTACTAAGGACGCTTCAAGGATGACTCAAACTTGAGATCAGCCGCGAGCGACGGAGGAATATTGTGCCTAAGATGTTCTCTAGAGTATTTGTTAGGAAAAGCAGACACGAAAAGTAACGGGAACCACTTCGCACAAATGAGGCCAGACTTCAGTGACTTCAGAGGTTAATGTTGTAAGATGCCAATGACGATCATCTCAAAATACAAGCTGAAGGAACAAAGTAGTTCAAAAAATGGCTCTGAGCACTATGGGACTTAACGTCTGAGGTCATCAGTCCCCTAGAACTTAGAACTACTTAAACCTAACTAACCTAAGGACATCACACACATCCATGCCCGAGGCAGGATTCGAACCTGCGACCGTAGCGGTCGCGCGGTTCCAGACTGAAGTGCCTAGAACCGCTCGGCCACACAGGCCGGTACAACGTAGTTCATGAATACTGCTAAAGTAACAGTGGGGGTTGGGGAAGAAGACGAATATGAAAATCCTGTAGCTCTGTGAAACATACTGCTTTGGATGTATTGAGATAAGTCATACTTATTCCAAAATCAAAGATAAGTCTGAGATAATTTATGTTATCTTAATATGGTATCTCACGATCATGATAAACGAAAGATTTATAGATTACAATGTAGTGAAAGTGGATGAAAAGGACACCTTCGTAAAAGCAGCAGACAGTACACAGAAGAAAGCAGTGAGGTAATTCTCCTCTTCTAAAATATATCCTCTCATATCGTCAGTTACGTAGCTGAGAATTGAGCGTATCTCGTAATGTAAGGTATGAAGTAAGAATGTACTTGTTTAGACTATTATTGTAGTAGACTGTATCTAAATCAATCGTAATTTAGAAACATTACAGGAAAAAGTATCAAAAATTTTTTATTGTTTCGTTTTGCATTCAAATTTCTAGTCACACGTAGCTTTTAAAACTTAACTGAGATTATGATTCAGATGTATTCTTTGAGGTTCTTCTTGGCTTTGTTTGTATTCTATATCTCAGGAACGTGTGGATTCTGGATATGTAGTACAGGTTTTACTAGTGTGCAATGTGACGGATTAGTGCATAGCGTCTCTTAAGATTTTTCTACGTTTTCAGCCGCTTCTTATTTCCGATCATTGCTTTTCTCTCTTCTGTTCTCTCTGTAGTAGTGCTACTGAAATGGGTACCGCTTCCTGGTGCCGCATAACTTACTCGCAGGTCTGTGAGATACCATTGGTTTTCGGTTAATCGGCCTTGAACCTGGAATGTAGATATTACGTGAATTTTCAAGAACAGTGTGTGTTGTCTAATGCTTTTCATCAACTGAAACTGTCTTAGTTTGAGCCGACTTCTTCGGTTCAGTTTTGGACGCAAGTTATGTGGCAGCGTGTTTCGCAGTCGACCGAGTCCACTTGCCCTTTCCCTTTTTCGCACTGGGCGAAACGGGACGGGAAGCACAATAACGGGAATGGCGCCGATGGCTGGCTGCGCGCGAAACCGCCCCTCGGATGGAAAAGGGGAGACAAAAGCAATACGAGGCGGCTATTGTCCCGGGACTACGGCGCTTCATACCATCCCAGGAAGTGCGCCACGTTAGCGAACGGTCTGTCGTCTGCCAACTGCGAAGTGAAGGCTCAGTCATAAAAGGCAACGAAAACATGTCTGTTTGAAAGCTTCCTTATACGCTGAAGCGCCAAGGAAACTGGTATAGGCATGCGTATTCAAATACAGAAATATGTAAACAAGCAGAATACGACGCTGCGATCTGGAACGCCTATATAAGACAACAAATGTCTGGCGCAGTTGTTAGAACGGTTACTGCTGCTACAGTCGCAGGTTATCGAGATGTGCGTGAGCTTGAACGTGGTGTTATAGTCGGCACAAGAGCGAGGGTACACATCATCTCCGAGGTAACGAAGAAGTGCGGGTATTCCCATACGACCATTTCACGAGTGTAACATGAATAACACGAATCCGGTAAAACATCTAGTCTGCAACCGGAAAAAGATGCTGCAAGAGCGGGACTAACAACGACTGAAGACAATCGTTAAACTTGACAGAAGTGCACCCCTTCCGCAAACTGCTGCAGATTTCAGTGTTGGGACATCAACAACTGTCAGTGTGCGAAAGATTCAACGAAACATCATCGATATGGGCTTTCGGAGGCGAAGGCCCACTCGTGTACCCTTGATGACTGCACGACTTAAGGATTTACGCCTCTACTGGACCCGTCAAAACCGACTGTTGATGACTGGAAACATGTTGACAAACTGCCTATTGGCTTCTGTCTCGGGTTCTTCGGCCGACGTTCATCTAATGATTTTTCTGACGTTTCGCCAGCACGAGTGGCTGGCATTGTCAAAGCTTCACCCTCCATTGCCGATGGTGAACTGGAGCCGAGCTCGCGGCCACAGACTATGTGTAGCTGGCGCGCCAACGTCCGAGGGCTTCTCCGCGGTCATTTCCGGTGCGGTTCTCCTCTTGCTACCTGCGACGGTCGTTCGCTGCAGTACGGGAAGCCAGGATCCGTTTACCTTAAGGCTTTCCTCTTTCTTGTTGAAACTGTTCGCGTGTTTTCGTATTTCTACAGCTTCTCTGAACAAAAGCGTGTGATAGTGCTTCTCTAGAGCCAGAACTTCCCTGTCGGCGAATTTTATTACGTGGTCGTTCTCATTCAGTGCGTGCTCTACTACGGCCGATTTCTCCACCTGCCGCAAACCTGCAATGTCGCTTATGCTCTTTTATCCTGGTGTTAATTGATCGTCTAGTCATTCCGACATAAACTTTTCTGCATATGCATGGTATACGGTATATTCCCGACATTGCAAGTGGGTCTCTTTTCTCCTTAGCCGATCTAAGACACTCTTTGATCTTCCTTGTGGGTTTGAAAATCGTCTTTACGCCATGTTTGCGCAGTATACGGCCGATTCTGTCCGTCACTCTGGGAATGTATGGCAGAAAGACCGTACCCGACATTTCTTTTTCTGGTTCCTTACTTCGCCGAGTGTTTGGCCCTGTTACACTTCTAATATAATTTTGGAGTACCATTGGTCCTCAGAACAGTTTCCAGATGTTGCATTTCTCGTTTGAGGTGCTGCGGCTCACATATTCGTCCTGCTCTCGTTACGAGCGTACAAATCATGCCACTTTTCTGGCTCGGGTGGTGGTTTGACAGTTTGTGCAGGTATCGGCCCGTGTGTGTCGGATTTCGGTGCACGCTGTGTCTCAGGTTTTCACCATACCTCGTGATCAGCACATCTAGAAATGGCAGTTTCTTGTCCCTTTCTACTTCCATGGTAAATGTTATGTTGGCATGGAGGCTGTTCAAGTGTCTTAGGAAGTCACCGAGCTGTTCTTCACCATGGCTCCACACCACGAAAGTATTATCGACGTATCTATACCACACCTTAGGTTTGCAAGTCGCCAAGTCCAGTGCCTGTGCTTCGAATTGTTCCATGAAGAAGTTGGCCACCACTGGACTAAGAGGACTACCCATGGCGATGCCTCCAGCTGTTCGTAGAAGTCGCTATTCCACGTGAAATAGTTCGTGGTGAGACATGCATGGAATAGCTTTTTGATGTCTTGCGGGAAAATGGAACCGATGTCCTCCAGAGCGTCACTGTGTGGCACTTTCGTAAACAAAGAAATAACATCAAAGCTGACCAGGATGTCGTTTGGTGCAAGTTTAAGTTTCTTCAGCTTCTCAGTGAAATGTCCTGAGTCCTTTATGTATGTGTCGGTCTTCCCCACGTGTGGCTGGAGCAGAGAGGCCAAGTGTTTTGCAAGTTTATACGTCGGTGAGCCAGGAGCGCTAACGATCGGTCTCAGTGGAACGTTGTTCTTATGGATCTTGGGTAATCCATACAGCCGAGGTGGTAGGGCTTATGTATTGCGCAGGTTTCTTTGTATGTCCGCCGGCAGAGAAGACGCCTTGATTAATCGATTCGTATTCCGTGTGATACGCTGCGTCGGATCTGCTCTTAGTTTTCGGTACGTCGTCGGATCTAATAGGTCTCGGATGTTTTGCTCATAATATTCGGTCTTCATTACGACGGTCGCATTCCCCATATCGTCAGGCAGTACCAATATACGCTTGTCGGTGTTGAGATTCTTAATGGCTTGAACGTCGGCCGAAGAACCCGAGTCAGAAGCCAATAGGCAGTTTGTCAACAAGTGGCCACGAAAGCCTTAACAATTTTGGAAACATGTTGCCTGGTCGGACGAGTCTCGTTGCAAATTGTATCGAGCGTGTGGACGTGTACTGGTATGGAGACAACCTCATGAATCCATGGGCCCTACATGTCAGCTGTTCAAGCTCGTGGAAGCTCTGCAATTGTGTGGGGCGCGTGCAGTTGGAATGATATGGGACCCCTCATACGTGTAGATGCGACTCTGACAGGTGACACGTACATAAGCAAGCTGTCTGGTCACATGCATCCATTCATGTCCATTGTGAATTCCGACGAACTGGGGCAATTCAAGCAGGACAACGCGACACCCCACACGTTCAGAATTGCTACAGAGTTTCTCCAGGAACATTCTTCCGATTTTAAACGCTTCCGCTGCCCATTGAAATTCCCCCTGACATGTGTGGGATGCCTCGCAAAGTGCTGTTCAGAAAGGATGTCCACCCTCCGATACTCTTACGGATTTATGGACAGCGCTGCAAGATTCATGGTGTCAGTTCCCTGCAGCAGTGCTTCAGACATTAGTCGAGTCTACGCCACGTCGAGTTGCGGCACTTGTGCGTACTCGCGGGGGTTCTACACGGTATTAGACAGGTGTACCAGTTTGTTTGGAGCTTCAATGTACTACAAAGCAATAATACATGTGCAGTTCACTTTAAGGCTTGTGTGGCGGTTAGTGTCAAATATGAAATGTTGACTTTGACTGAAATTTAAGAAGCACCTGTCTAGGTGCTAAACCAGAGCGGCAGCATTATGTTAACAGATTGGTAGACTTTGTACATACGATTCCAGAATGTAGTGTCTTACGTTATTGTACTTTAATGTAATAATACCATGTTAGTAATTACTCATTTTAAGCTAGTGTAATTACAGTGAAATCTATCTAGGGTCCCCACTCTTTTTGTGTGTGTATCAATGACCCTTTATTAGTAACGTTACCGTTTGCCACCTTTCTTTTGTTTACTAATGATAGAAACATTGCAATAAATAGCAAATGTAGTGCAGTTTTAGAGACATTGAGTAATGGAATTTTTATGGACATCAATAAACGGTTCCTAGCCAAAACTGAATCACTAAATTTTGAAAAAGGAACACACTGTATGCTTGTATGAGGTTTCTCGTCTATTTGTACCTAAAATATGAGGATAATATGATGAAAAGAGGTTTCCGGTGTTAAATTCTTGAGTTCACAGCTTGATAATAAATTTAGCTTGGAGTAGCATACTAAAGAACTGTAGAGGCGCCTAAACTAATCTCTGTTTGTCGTCAGACAAAAATAAAAATGTTACCGTTCCATCATGTCATGCTATATCATTTTTGCGTCAACTCATTAAGCCAAGCTTATGTTTCGTGGGTCCAAAATCATTAGATGTGATTCATTTGTCGTGGGAACGTTAGAACGTCCTACAGAGGTCTGTTCAGGGAGCTGGATTCCCAGTTTATTTATTCTTTAATGAAATTTGTCATAACGAATTTCGAAATCAAGGACTCAGTTCATGGAATCAATACCAAAAATAATAATACCTAAAAAAAAAAAAAAAGCCTGGAGTCACCTTCTCTGCACCAGAAGGAATTTCACTATTCAGAAACACACCATTCCAATAACTTGCCAGTGGCCGTAAGAAGTTTAACCACAAATAAGCCTAAAGGGCTTATTAGTGGCCAGCTCCTTCTACTCCACTGCCGAATTTCTAAGCAGAACTGACTGATTTGTATCTGTCATTAAAAATATCAAATAATGTGAGTACTACGTAAAATTTGAATTCTGTACATCTTCAGTGCTGCAACGTGAAGAACGTGTGCTGTAGACTGATTTTTGTCTTTGATCATTCGTGCCTACAATAGCCTAAAGATTATCAAATGCATCTCCTATACTGGCTGGCAGACGAAGTGAAGCACCTAGAAGACGGTGTGACAGCAATGTTACTGCTTACACGGACACCCAATTGATGGGCATGTAAATTACTTGAGATGCTGTTCTCTTCTTTCTGCCTCTGTCCCTTATCAGTGAAGGGTCAGCGTGGTTATTTAAAGACTTGCCATGGATCTTTAAGGGCTAGCCGTATGCCCTTCCTGCCGCCAACCCATTCCAACACTGCCGGAAAAACAATTGGTACACCCGTTTAGAAGTTTCCATTTCACTCATGATTTATTGTTACAACAGTGCATATGGAGTACACGAAATGATTACACTAGCACACGCGATTATGAGGTCCAGGTATCGACCCATGCTAAGGCACCCATATTAATACATGATGTAGCATCTACTGGCAGTAATGGAAGCACTGACTCTGGTAGCCAGTCTATTGTACAGATGACAAATACTCTCCTGGGATAGGTTATGTCAGCCTGCTCGACCTAGTCAGGTAGTTCTGTAAGAGTTGTTGGTTGAGCCGGCCACTGTGGCCGAGCGGTTCTAGACACTTCAGTCCGGAGCCGCGCTGCTGCTATGGTCGCAGGTTCGAATGCTGCCTCTGGCATGGATGTGTGTGATGTCCTTAGGTTAGTTACGTTTAAGTAGTTCTAAGTCTAGGGGACTGATGACCTCAGATGTTAAGTCCCATAGTGCTTAGATCCATTTGAACCATTTTGAAGTTGTTGGTTGACGAGTTGCACGAGTCACTTCTCGTTGCACCAAATCCCACATGTGCTCCATTGTAGTAGACAAGTCCGGAGATCATGCTCGCCAGGGAAGTTGTTGCACGTTGAGTTTCACGGGCAGTGTGTGGGCGAGCAGTATACTGTTGGAACAACACATCACTTCCCTGTCGTAAGAAAAGCAAATGAAAGAGTCTAACAACATTCGACACGTACCGAGCGTCTTCTCCAGAATCACCATAGGGGAACGAGAGTTATAGCTTATCGTACGCCAGACCATAAGCCGTGCTGTGGACCAGTGTGTCTTGGACGAATGCGCTCTACGAGACAGCGCTCAACAGGTCTATTTCGTACGCACAAACGACCATCACCTGCGTGTAGGCAGAATCTGCTTTCATAGCTTAAGACTACGGTGCGCCATTCCAACTTCAAAGTGCTGCTCTGACGGCACCAGTCTAGCCGTGCACATCCCAGCTGTGATGTGAGTAGAAGGCCGGCTAGAGGTTTGCCTGCCCATAGCCCCACTGCTAATACCCGGTTCGCGAGAGTTCGTACTGACACGTCTGGACTGACAAGTGCTCTTATCCATGCTTTGGTAGCTGTACGATCTGCCACTGCTGTCCTTACAAGATGACGATCCTGGCGGGCGTCTGCGCTGTGTGGACGTCCAGAACCTCGTGTGAGAATGTTTACGTGACCTCTGATACCAGCATCGTAGCACGACTGACGTAGCAGTCCCACTCGTGTGGCAGTTCTCTGAAAGGACCATCCCACCACAAGGAAGGCCACAATTTTACCCCTGTCAGACTCGCTCAGTTGGCTTGAGGGAAGCACGAATGCATTTCCGTGGCATGGTTCCCTGCCTGCTTCAAACGTCTGGACAACACTGAGCCTTTTGGATGTGAGCATTCCCTATTGAAGGTTAGACACAGCGTTCCGCTAGCTATGCCACTACGCCATCTGTTGGCACACGACGTTGAAACCGTTACCAGTATGAAACGTCCTCTTAGAAAAATTATGAATTACAGTGCTGGAAAAACTCTTACATTATTTGATTTTCAAACAGCTGAGTGAAACTGAACGTACTCAGACAGTTATCTCTTTACTTATTCTGATCATCACTAAACTGACACACAATTTTTTTTTTTAGCGTAACGCAATCTGACTTTCAATAACCCCTACAAAAAAATGGCCCTGACTAACAATAACCTATACCTTTCATGAATCACTTACCTAACAAAAATCTTCTAACTCGAACTACTGCAATACAGCGAGCGCCAATACTGCCAGCTAAATAAAAGATTCTAACTACTGAAGGCACTAACTACTGATAGGCATAGTTAGCAAATGAAAGATTTTGATAGTGAACAAACGATGTATTTACCTTAATAATGTTCAAAAGTCATTATATATATATATATATATATATATATATATATATATATATATATCAATTCGTGTCATCCATGTTCACAAATTTCCTTTTTCTGGCGGACACACGTCCAGATCGTTCGCCCAAAACTCTGGCATCTCTCTCTCCACATCCACCACTGCTGGCTCCTCACCTCCAACTGCACAACGCTACGCGCTGTTCACATTCAACTGCCCAATAATACAATAGCTAATATTCCAACAATGAGTCCAACCAGCCACAGACTCCACACATCACAGTCAGTGACTTTCATACAGAGCGCTAAGTAGAGTTACCAACATAAAAACCTAAACAGCGTACTTACACCAGTACATTTTTTGCAGGAGGAGAGTGAAATTCTTTTGTGAACATACTTGGAAAATTTAGATGTACATTGAGCCTACTCAGTGTATCCGCCACCAGCTGTGATGCATCTCGCCCAACGCTCTTTCCATGATGTAAATGCACTTTGGTAAAAGTCTGGGGATTGGCTTTTACACTATCGCTTGACACAGGAAATAAGGTCTTTTTCACTATCAAAAGTTTTACCGCACAGGTGGGCCTTCAGACGACCAAAGAGGTAAAAATCAGACAGAGCCAAGTCCGAGCTGTAGGGAGGATGAGGAACAATTTTCCGACCCGTTTTCCTGATTTTCTCCTGCGTCATAAGGGCTGTATGGGGTTTGTCATTGTCATGGTGTAGTCTGATGAGCTGACACTGAAGCTGTGGGTCTTGATGGTAGGTCGTAGCTCGTCCAATGACAAACAGTAACGGCCCCGGTTAATTGTGGAGCCAGGTTCCAAAAAGTCAATGAAAATGACACCACACTGATCCCAGGAGAAGGAGGCCATGACCTTTCGGCCTGCTGTTGATGAGAGTCTTGGTTTCTTCTACCGAGGGGAACCCGGATGACGCCACTTCATGGATTGAGTTTTGCTCTCAGTTTCGGACAAAAACAACCATGTTTCATCCTAGGTACTGACGCCGTCAAAACAATGATTCCACTCCTCAGTAAAGGTCTTCGTGAGACCCTCGCACATATTCTTCCTCATCGTTTTCATTTCTCTTCTCAGTAAAGTAGGCACCCAACGTGCACAGATTTTTCTGTACCTTAGTGACTGTACCAGCGATACCACACTACCCAAAGACAAACGAGTAATTTCAGCAAGCTGTCGTGTCGTCACACATCTGTCATTTTGGTTGATTTGATCAATGGTCTTCTTATTCACATAACTCATTGCCGTCGATGGTCTACCGCATCGTGGATTGTCCAGTAGAGAGAAATCACCTTCCTTAACCTCTGCAAACACCGCTGGACACTACTGCGATCCACTGTATCCTCCCCATAAACAGGGAGCAGCTTCCTGTGAATCGATGTGGCACAGTCATCGTCGGCCTTGAAGAGGGACTCCATCACCGAACGTTGTCGCAACCTAACATCTACTTCACGGTCCATTATGGCTCACCTGTAACTAAAAGAAAATACTTTTATACACCAACTTATAGCTAAATGTTCCAAGTATTTTCACAAAAAATTTCATTGTCCTGCAAAAAAAAAAAAAAAAATACAGATGAATGTGCAAAACTTTTTGAACGCTCTTTGTACATAGACAAACGTGCTGGTTGATGTTCACACTTGATGTTCGTTAAGTGCGCCGGTGAAGTTTCTTATTACTCTGGCAGTTGGCAGAGCCGTAGTAGCCGTAGTACAGCTTCAAACTGGCGTCTACATACTGCTCACGTTACAAACAACATGCTGTTATTGAATTCTTGTGTGCAGAAAAAGAAACCGTGGTGAACATCCATAAACGTTTTCGGTCAGTGTATGGCGATGCTGCAGATGATAGGAGTACAGTTGGGCGATGGGGAAACAAAATTACAGTCTCAGGAAATGCAGAAATAGAGCTCCATGATCAGCCACGCTCGGGACGTCCTGTCACAGTCACTGCTCCAGGCATGCTGAATAGTGCGGATGCCATTATTCGTGCCGACCAGTGCATCACAACTCGACAATTGACTCTAGAGTTGTCGGTCAGTATTGGAAGTGCGTCTACAATGATCGAGGCTCTCGGATATTCAAAGAGGTGCTCAGGGTGGGTTCCACGAATGCTCTTAACGAACCAGAAGATTCAAAAAAAGGCCATTTCATCTGAATTGTTGGAGCGCTTTGAGACCGACGGAGAGGCTTTCCTGTCACGGATTGTTACATAGGACGAAAACTTCGGGCTGGAAACCAAAATGTAGTCCATGGAGTGGCATCATCCTCACTCAACACAGAATTAGAAATTCGAGACAACCCCCTCTGTGGGAAAAGTCATGGTGGCAGTCTTCTGGGATTGTGATGGTTCATTCTCGTGGATGTGAGGCCAAGAGGGTCAACCATCAATTCAGAGGCATACGTAAAGACTCTGAATAAACTCAAGAACGGTTTCCGACGTGTCTGATGGGAGTAGAATCCAGCAAAAATCTTGCTCCAACACGATACTGCAAGCCCACACACAAGTCTGAGAACACGGGATACATAGGCAAGTTGGATTGCACATCATGGCCACGTCCCCCCTACAGTCCAGACCTGGCACCATTGGACTTTCATCTCGTTGGGCGCTTACAAATTCTCTAAGGAGAACACACTTTGAAGATGAGAGAGTCAGTTATGCAATGAAGACATGGCTATGCCTACATGTGTAAGAGATTTTACCAGCATGGAATACATGCTCTTCCACAACGGCGGTGTGCGTCCATACAATGTGATGGAGTCTACGTAGAAAAATAGAATATGGACAAGACATATTGATGTGTACTGTCACCAAATTCTGACTCTTAAAAATAAACATGTTCTGAGAAAAAAATGTGGGGCATTACTCATTGAACGACCCTCGTATTTACTAACCGAGTGACTGAGGTGGGACGTGGAAACTAGTCAGGAGGATGTGGAAAACTGCCTAAAAACCACATCAACAATAGCTGGCACATTGACCCTCTGCACGGTGTTGCTCCAGGATCGGAGCCCCTCCCCGTCCAGGAGGCGGCGCTTTAAAATGCACAGATATTTGGACGGATTTTAGTCTTAGTGCGCATAGCAGCGTCAGTTCGCTGTCAAGGACTTGGAGATGCCGCGTACTCGTGTGAGTCTACTTTATCAGTACCTGACTGAGTTTTAAAGGGGCTTACATTCGAGTTTCCATTTGGCCGGCCAGGTCTAACAGCGCGATATCCTGCTTTGTGGGACATTCGAATGACAATGACCCGATTTTGGAATATATGGGAACAAGAGAGCAGGAATACGCATCATGGTTCCAATCTACCACGTCTGAACACTGCAAGGCAAGATTGCTGTAAAGAAAATCATGAACTCTTCACATCTGCGCTTACAATCCGAGAATAAGTATTGGACTCCGTGTAACATTCTGTGTGTCACCCCTCCCATTGCTGAGACACTATCTGCAGCCAGACACAAACGGCTGTAGTTGAGTGTGAGCTATTGCTTTTCAGTGCTCTGTGATGTTCGGTATACCTGGTCCTGGAAAAAAGAAAACACTCTTTCTCTCTCTCTCTCTCTCTCTCTCTCTCTCTCTCTCTCTGCCTCAGTCGTGAATACACACACACACACACACACACACACACACACACGTACAAACCAAACACCACAAACGCCGAATACACTTCAAACTTGCGCGCCTCACCCAGACAAACACATCACGAAACAAATGAATGCTACAAAGCTGCAATAACACGTAATGGAGACGATAAGTCTTCCCATGTTTGAAAATTCGTAGAAAGTGCGATGTCAAACGACGATAAGTCACTTAAATTAGCGTATTCACCTCGCCAAAACATATGAGAAAACTCTACAACATGAAAGCCGTAAATTACAAACAAAAACGTGATATATACGCATTAACGTTCGCAAATGCATAATAAACAGAAAAAAATTACGTTTTGCTGTTTGCAGTTAACAAGTTGTAGATTGTGTAGCAGACTAACTACCAACATAAATACCCAATAGCTTCATGTAAGGAATGTAAGCTAATGCATACATCCATTCTTTTACCAATTAAGCTATAACTAGAACCTTAGACACAATGTAATAAACAACATGCAGTGCATCAGGTCGTTAATACACAACTCAACTGTGAACTGTAAACAAATCATGTATAACATTTTACAACAATTCTTCATTCACAATTGTAAATAGTTTGTACCAAAAGTTTCTCTAAATGTTAATATGTAACATCAATTTTACAGTAATAAAATAAAATAAAGTAACCCTCCGGAGATAGCACAAAAAGTGCTGAAACATGTCTGGGTAAAACGAAACTGAAAAGGTGTCTTGCATAAGGTGGAATACCTCGTCCTATTTTCATAGCAAGCACGGACATTAGGAGAACTCTAACACCACAAGATGATTAAAAAGGGTCATATTAATAGGACATGTGTTAAGACACCAGAGACTATTTATCGTAGTGTTAGAGGGAGCTACAGAGGGTAAAATCTATAGGGAATACAACCAACAAATAATTTATGTCATAGGAAGGGAATGCTACTCTGAGACGAAGAGGCTGGCACAAGTGGGGAATTCGTGGCGAGTCGCATTAAACTAGTCAGAAGACTATCTAAAAGCTTATGAATAGTCTTTAATTTGAATTCGGATGTTATCATGAATTTTATATGGTGTACGTAAGAAACAGTAAATTCGCATCTTCATCGCAATGTAGCAGCCGCACATATTGTGAGGATGACTATTGTAAGTACTGTTGCATTGTTGTACTCTGCATGTGTTACTATGGATGCCTCTGGAAAACGAAGGGAGAAAACGTTCAAACGTGTCTGAATTCCTAAGGGACCAAACTGCTGAGATCATCGGTCCCTAGATTTACACACTGCTTTAAATTAACTTATGCTACGAACAACACACACAAACACATGCCCGAGGCAGCAATCGAACCTCCGTCGGGAGGGACCGTGCAATCAGTGACGTGGCGCCTCTAACCGCGCGGCCGTTTCTCACGATGAACGAAGGGAGAGGCTTAGACACTATTCGGCATGTAACTAAATGAAATGAAATGTCGTGTGGCTAGGGCCTCCCGTCGGGTAGACCGTTCGCCTGGTGCAGGTCTTTCGATTTGACGCCACTTCGGCGACCTGCGCGTCGATGGGGATGAAATGATGATGATTAGGACAACACAACACCCAGTCCCTGAGCGGAGAAAATCTCCGACCCAGCCGGGAATCGAACCCGGACCCTTAGGATTTACAGTTTGTCACGCTGACCACTCAGCTACCGGGGGCGGACGGCATGTAACTAATCGAACCTTCCGAAGTAATCAATGAATTTTACGTTTTCGTTACCGGTTATAATCCACAGCAACACTTGAAAGGAGAAAGATATTACATCACGTCAGGCTCTTTCCGCTCTGTTTTGCACTGGGTCAAGAATGACAAGATGGGTTGAAAATATTAATGTAAAAATTTACTGAACTGATGACTAGGATTGTTATGTAAAAACACATATAGACGATTTCAGTCATTTTTTAATATGTCATACACTGAAGAGCCAAAGAAGCTGGCAGATGTGCCTAATATCATGTAGGGCCCCGGCGAGCACACAGAAGTGCCACAACACGGCGTCGCATGGACTCGACTAATGTCTGAACTAATGCTGGAGGGAACTGACACCATGAATCGAGCACGGCTGTCCATAAATCCGCAAGAGTACGAGTGGGTGGAAATCTCTTCCGAACAGCACGTTGCAAGGCATCCCAAATATGCTCAGTAATGTTCATGTCTGGGGAGTTTGGTGGGCAGCGGGAGTGTTTAAACTCAGAAGAGTGTTCCTGGAGGCATTCTGTAGCAGTTCTGAACGTGTGGAGTGTCTCATTGTCCCTCTGGAATCGCCCGAGTCCGTCGGAATACACAATGGACATGAATGGATGCAGGTGATCAGATAGGATGCTTACGTAAGTGTCATCTGGCAGATTCGTATCTAAACGTATCAGGGGTCCCATATCACTCCTACTGTATACACCTCACACCATTACACAGCCTCCACAACCTTGAACAGTCCCCTGCTGACATGCAGGATCCGTGGGTTCACGAGGTTGTCTCCATACCTGTACACGTCCATCAGCTCGATACAATTTGAAACGAGACTCGTCCGATCAGGCAACATGTTTCCAGTCATCAACAGTCCAATGTCGGTGTTACGGACCGGGCGAGGATTAAAGCTTTGTGTCGTGCATTCATCAAGGGTACACCAATGGGACTTGGCTCCAAAAGCGCACATCGATGATGTGTCGTTGAATGGTTTGCACGCAGACACTTCTTGATGGCCCAGCACTGAAATCTGCAGCAGTTTGCGGAAGGGCTGCTCTTTTGTCACTTTGAACGATTCTCTTCAGTCGTCGTTGGTCCCGTTCTTGCAGGATCTTTTTCCGGCCGCAGCGACGTCGGAGATTTGATATTTTACCGGATTCCTGATATTCACGGTACACTAGTGAAATAGCCGTACGGGAAAATCCCCACTTCATTGCTACCTCGGAGATGCTGTGTCCCATCGCTCGTGCGTCAACTATAACACTACGTACAAATTCACTATATTTAAAATCAGCAATTGTAGCAGGAGTAACCAATGTAACAACTGATCCAGACACTTGTTGTCTTTTATAGGTGTTGTCGACCACAGCGCATCAGTGTAGAAGAGTCTATCTATTATTCGATTTCTGACGAAGATACGTAGAAAAACACATAGCGATAATATTTCTTTCAAGAAAAATTGTGCTTTCAGAGACTACGAAATTCTAACTTTGCCGGTACAGAGAATTCAACGGGAAAGAGACTCATCAAAATGATTAAAACTGAAAAAAAAAAAATGTTTTTACGAGAATATGAGTACATTCTATTTGTTTCTCAGAAATAAACTCAGATTTCGCGTAAATTAGACACATGTTGTTTGAAGTCTGTTGAAACCACCATTTCTCGCAACACAAATGTGTCCTCATAACTGACACTTTTAAACAAAAGAGCGAGGTATTTCCCCACTCTTCATAATTGCTTTTATATCTCTCGTAGCTGGCAGCAGAGCTTACAAAAAGGAAGCAAAACATTTTCACCTCTCATTATAGCGGAGGAACAATGTAACGCAGTCCCGCTGTATGAAATCGAGCGGAGAGGCCCTTTGTGAGTGCCGGCGTCCGCACAGACGGTTGTCAGAGCAACGTTTTCATTAGCAGCAGGGGTCATATCACCGGACACCTGTGGAGCGACACGGAAGATGAAAAGGGATACACAAACGAGACAACGCGAGCCGGTTCGCGGAGCGTTGGAACTTCACGACGCCGACCTCTGGGCGTCAGGTCACTGACCTCCCGTAGTCGTGCCCCTCAGTCTCTCGCGGAATTGCGTACGCATCCGCGCCAGGCTCAACAACTGCAGTCACCTCGAATTCGAATCAATATTCACATCCACTCCGTTTGGCTCTCCTTGTTAAAGAGCAACACGGCGAGACGGCGAAGAAGTGCGTGACTCAGAGCATAATTGCCGATCTAACATTTGCCCGGCAAGTCAGCTTCATCCATTCATATTTTCCGTAAATTATATCTGTTCACGCTACTTCAAGTGGCTTTATTGCTGATTCAAACGGCCCCTAGACGGTCAATATCATTACTGAATATTTCCTGACGTGCCATAATATTAACAGTTGATGGTTTACGTTTAGAGGTTGTGGAATAATATTGTCCGATCAAAAAATTTTGAAATATGCTGCGCAACCTTGACAAATACACTATCTGTTCAAAACTATACGGACAATTATTAGTGAAAATATGTGGTGTGTTTTTCCTTCACCTTAATGACGGCCTTATCGCTTTTGGGGACTTTTTAGTGAGCTGTCTGAAGGTCTCTGGAGGAATGGCAGACCATTTTTCCTCAAGAGACGGAACCAAATAAAGTAGTAGTATTGGACGCTGCCGTCTGGAGCAAAGTCGACGTCCCAACTCATTCCATAGGTACTCTGTTGTGTTAGTGTCGAGACTTCGCGCAGACTAGTACATCTCAGAAATGATATTGTCCAAAAACCATAGCCTCGCACATGCTGTTTTATCATAGGGTGTGAAACGCCCATCTTATGTCCGGAGGACAGAACAGGCAGTTGGAATTGTGGAAAGGGACCAAAAGGGGGCTGTCAGTTACCCTCAAACACATATAACTTTATTTAGTTGTCCAAACAATACAGCAAAAATTTTTGAACTTAGTTATCGGCTGAATAGGCCATACTATCTTATGCCTTAGGGGCACAACCACTTAAATTTAAAAACGGCTGAAAGCCATGAACTTAAAATTCAGATTCAAAATAGAATATTTAGAAGGCAGAAGGCCTCACGTAAGTAAGTTCTATAACTTGGCTGACGGCCCAACAAATCTAACACTTGAAAAGCAAACAAGTTTAATTTAAAGACGGCTGAAGTCTCATGATTTAGGACTGCAGGTAAAATTAATTAAAAAAAAAAAAGCAACGCAGAAGGCCTTATCTTCAGTTAGGTTGAAGGCCCCACACAGTCTGATACTTGAAAGACAAGAACTTTAATTTAAAAACTGCTGAAGGCCGATTACTTAAACCAACTAAAATAATTTTTAGTAGGCAGAAGGTCCAAAGCTTTATCTTTAAACATTTTACACAGGCTAAAGCTCCAAACAATCTAAGATTCAACAAGTAAGGAATTTAAATTTTAAAGCGGCTGAAGGCCCATTATTTACAACCCAACTAAAAGCATACACATTCAAACCATCGGCTATAAGCCTTTAAAATACACTGTCAAACACCAATAAGAAAAGGCAGTACAGCCAACGGCGCTCAGAAGTTTCCGGGGGTCGGTCTGCACACGAAATATTAACGTTCGCTTAGGGGAGACAGGTAGTCGGCCCAACTGTATCCGATCCGCCGGCAACCCAACCAAGAGATAGTCAACGGACCCACCGACAAGACGACTTGCTTTCCACCCGATCAGTGCACAAGGAACTCCAAAGCCAAAACGTAGAAGGAGTATCCGCCCACAACCAAGTATGCAAAAGGTGTCAAAACTACACGCTGACGGCCACAAGGCAGAAAATTCCGCTGGTGTACTTGGACTTTAAATAACAAAATACAGTTAAACTCCACCGGATGGTGGCCAAACTTTCGCCAACTCGAACACTCGCTGTTGCTCGCTGGAATACCCCCCACAGCCAAACATGAAAACCATTGGCACAATGTGAACAGTCTGGCTTTGGTAATTAACTGACCGCTCAACTTTGATGTCCTGCGTCGGTGAGCCACGAACCCCGTAGCAATCGGAACAGCTCCCATACACTCCGATACTGCATACAGACAACCAGCGGGCCCAGCCCACTGCGTCGCGCGGAGATTTCCTGGCTGATCCACACCAACCGACCGACTGCCGCACACCGGCTAGCCGGAAACTATAAGCACCAGACCAAAGATAGAGCAAGGTGCGAATATCGATACACACTGCTGCTGCCACACGTAAAAAGAGAACTAACCACGTCATAACCGCAACAGCCGAGGGAAATCAAACGCAGAGTAACAGTCAAGGTTTAAACCAACGCATAAGCCGGGGCCAGCACGGCTCAGGGTGAATTGTCACACTAATACCATCAGCAACCAATCAACATGGACATCTAACTGTTTCTTTGCTGTAAGCAGTGCGCAGTGCTGTAAAATGTATTCATATCGTTTCGCATTTAGCTTTTTATTAAGCACAATACGGGATCCATATTCTAACAATAGAAATCAAACCCATGACGTACAGCACCTCCTCTGTACATCATAGTTAGCTCAACGGTGAGGACAGGCAACGTTCCCCACGCATTCGCCAAACCCATCCCATGACTTCGGACTTTTCCAAATATCCACCGCCCATTGGCGTCGTTGTTTACATCACATCATGCCTCACTTAGCATTGACAGCAGTAGTGTGTGGCTTATGAGGAGCTGCTCAACCACACTGTACCTCATTCTCTTTAACTTCCAGCGTACAATCATCGCCGTTTCTGAACTTTAGGTAGCACTTTGGGGCACTTTTACGCAACCATCCTCTTTATCCGACAGTGCTTGAGATCTTCCTGGTTGTGGTTTATCTGTGGTTGTTCCTTCGCGTTTCCACTTCACAATCACATCACCAAAAGTCAAGTCCCTCCTCACTCACCGCCGAGACGCCGTTCTCATCACCTCCTCCGGCCCCACGCCTCACACAGACATCCTCTCCAGCATCCCCAGCACCTGCTTTGGCCCCAGTGCCTCCCTCACCCCTGCTCCTTCCCTGTCCCCTCCCACCAACCCCAACCCCCACGTCGCTCACCAACCCTCACCACCGTGATCACTTAGTCCGATGATCACAGCGGAGGTGTTGGCGGAGCTTAAGGCACACCCGTACTTAGAAACATGCCAGATTTTCAACCCGGCCGGCCCCTCCCACCTTATGCGGGTGTTCACCAAACACGCCCCTTTCATCAACCGTCTCCTGAAGGAGGGTGCCCTCCTATTCCATCGATGGTACAAAGTCGAACCCTCCCATTCCCCTCCTCAATCCCTCCGCTGCCAGAGGTGCCTGCGCTACAACGCACACCCAACATCTGAGTGCCATGAGGCCCCCATCTGCCTGCACTGCAAACAGGCACACTTCCTCTGGCATTGTCCCAACCTCCAGTCCCCTCCTTCCTGCAACCTCCCACACCCTACCTACTTCCAGAAGTGCAAGGCCCCACCACCACTCTTGAACTCACCGTCCCCGTCCGCCCTCTGGATGCCCCCACCCCTCCTGGCAATTCCCTTTGACCCCCCTCCCCCAAAGCTGAGGACATCATCAGGTTTGTCACCATCGTCCTCCAGAACGTCCACCCGTTCCAGCGCCCCCACACCCTCCAGCAGATATCCCTTGCCGCCTGATCCGTCTTCCACCTCAACACCTATGCCACCTGTTCCCATAACCAAGCCCACTTCACCTTCTCCTGTCTCAACACTCTTGTCTAAATCCCTGTCATGGCATGACAGCACCATATCATGTTTAATAACATCCGTACCCTTGCCGCCAATAAGAACCTCCTCATGCACACCCTCACAACCCACCATGTGGATGCCTTCCTCCTCAATGAAGCTTTTCTTCAGCCCCAACGTACCATACACACATCGCCCTACCTCCTACACTGCTCTGACAATCCCCTCCCGATAGCGCAAGGCGGGCTAGCCATTGGCCACCACCGTCAGGTCCTTGCCTGGCTCCAATCCCTCCTTCCCAACCCCATGGAACACCTGATCCATAGCCTCTTCTTCCCTGGCCTTACCATTACCTGTGCCACCATTTATGTCTGCCCTAGTGCCCCTATTCCTTTTGACTTCCTTTCCCACAACGACTGTACCTTCTCCTCCTACATGATCATCGCTGACCTCAACATCCATAGACGTTCCACCACCCAGTTACGGTGGTGGCATCGGTTCCCCTCCTCCCTTCAAGGAGATCTCATTCCCATTCCCCAGCACACCCGCCCTGAATCCCACTCCAGATGTCGTCCTCACCTCCCCTAACCTCCTTGGCCGCATAGTGGTGGATGTCCTGGACCCCATTGGTAGTGACCATCTCCCTGTCCTCCTCACTGTTTCAGACAGTCGTTGCCCCCATCCCAATCCTCGCATCGACCCTCCCCTGAAATATGTCCATAATTATTCCTGTGTCGACTGGAATGCCTACTGGGATACCCTCTCTACCCAGATCGACAGCCACCCCCTCACCTACCATCACCCTGATGATGTTACTCAGGCCACATTCTTTCTCCAGCAGACCTTCTCTGAGGCCGTGGAGGCCCACGTCCCTTCCGTCGCCATCCACCCGCACCATCCCACTTTACCCCCACAGGCCGTCCTCCTCCTCTGTGAATCCCAACATCTCTACCGTGCCTTCCTTCACACACGTCACCCGGACACGTTACGACGCCACCAGCAACTACGACACATCAGGAACTTGCTCGTGGCTAAAAACCGCCGGGACTGGTGACGGACGTGCATCCGTCTTAATGCTACACATCCTATCAACTCGTCCAAGTACTGGTCAGCCTTCCGCCGCCTTACCGGATCTAAACTGCTCACCTAATACCCTCTCCTTCATGATGACCAACCCTCCCCTGACAACCTTAGTAAGGCCAATCACTTTGCCTCCTACCTCTCTGCTATCTTTACTCTCCCTGACGATCCCTCTTCCAAGACGTCCGCGATTGAACTGACACCTCTGTCCCTCCCCTCACCCCTGGTTTCTAGTACTTGGACAACATTACACACAACGAACTCAATGCCCCCATCACTACTCAGGATATCACCACTACACTCTGCACGAAACGCAATACCGCTCCCAGTCACGATCGTGTTACCTATCACCACCTCTGTGAAGCTCCCGCCTCCTTCCTATCCACCCTGGCCAAGCTATATAATGTGGTCTTGTCCACCGGCTACTACCCCGACCTGCGGAAAACCTCCCATATCCTAATGTTCCTTAAGCCTGACATACCACCATCTGCTGTCTCTTACTACCATCCTATCAGCCTTACCTCGGTCTTCAGCAAGGTCCTGGAATCCATCCTCACTCGATGCATCCACCTGCATCTCTGCCAGCACCACCTCCTTCCCACTACCCAGTGTGGCTTTCGACCAACCTTCTCTGCCGATGACCTTCTCCTTCACCTCACTCCTCTCTGAGCAGCTCAATTCCCGTCGATCCGCCATCTTCCTCTCCCTCGACCTTAGCGTGCTTACGACCATGTATGGCATTCTGGTCTCCTCTTCAAGCTCCAAACCTTCGCCCTTCCTATCATCTACGTCCGTCTGATCGCGAACTTTCTTTCCCAACGTCCTTCCTATGTCACCATCCATAACACGGATTCCTACACCTTCTACCCCTCCGCCGGTGTGCCCCAAGGTTCTGTCTTCTCCCCTCTTCTCTAATGAGGACATGCCGCCGCCTTCACCCCCAGTCCATCTTCTCCAGTACGCTGATGGCATCGCCTTCTTTGCCCTCGCCCCCACCCTGCAATGCTCGCAATACCTTCTCCAATCCCTCTTGACCGGTTCACCACTTGGTGCAACCAGTGGTTGATCAAGGTCAATCCTTCTAAGACCCAGGCGATCACTGTAGGCAAAACCACCCCTTCCTTCCGTCTCCTCGATTTCTATATCACCATTTATGGCCGTCCTATCGCCATCACCTCCACCATGAAGTACCTTGGCGTCGCCTTTGACCGTCGCCTCTCCTGGACCCCCATCTCCGGAAAATCCAAGCCAAGGCATGATCCCAACTCTGTCTCCTCAAGCTCTTTTCTGGCCGCATATGGGGTCTGGATCCCTCCACCATTCTCCACACCTATAAATCCCTCATCCGCCCTATCCTCTGCTACGCCCACCCTGCCTGGATCTCTGCCCCTCCTACCTTTAAAAAATCCCTTCAAGTCCTAGAACGCCATGCTCTCCGCCTCGCCTATCGCATCCGTCTCCCCTCCCCCACGTGGATCCTGTATGACCTTATTCCGTTCCCGCACCTCCTCCTTTTCCTCGAATGAATACGGATCCACTACACCTCCTATAAACTTGATCCCCCTCACCCACTTGTCTCTCCCATCCTCTCCCACCCTCGTCCACTGTCGCGCCTGTATTCCGACGTCCCACCTGCTCTCCATCTATCCACTCTCCATACCCTCTTCCAAGGTGGCTCCATGATGATGTCCTCATCCCCTCCATCTACCCCTCCTATCAACTTAGATAGTCCATATCCCCTCCCTGTGTTTCCTTAGGGCAACCCTCTCCCTCCTCCCCCACCTTTTCCTCTTTTTGTCAGGTCCCCGGACTCGCACACGTCAAGTGAACATTCACGCGCCGGAGATCATCGCCATCGATTCTGTGTGCGTGCCGTCGTGTTAGTGCTTCAGTGTTTTCACCGCCTCACGCTCCATCGTTCATGTGTGTTATCTCAGTCATCAGTGTTCGTGTACAGTGCTGACCTTTTTTATTTTTTACTACACCTGTGAACGGCTCCGTTTTTTTTTACTCTTGTGTCTACTGTTTTTTGTCCACCATTATGTTATGTTTTTCTGTGTCTTCATTGTTTCTATTTGTACTGACTGTGGCGGAAGAGCGGCGTTATATTTGCCGCTGCCGGCCCACCTTTTGTATAAGGTGTCAAAACTACAATAAAGAAAAAAAAGCAATGATCTTACGACAGCCGGCCGCTGTGACCGAGCGGTTCTAGGCGCTTCAGTCCGGAACCGCACTGCTGCTACGGTCGCAGGTTCGAATCCTGCCTCAGGCATGGATGTGTGTGACGTCCTTAGGTTAGTTAGGTTTAAGTAGTTCTAAGTCTAGGGACTGATGACCTCAGATGTTAGGTCCCGTAGTCCTTAGAGCCATTTGAACCATTTGATCTTACGAGATGTTCCTCACTAAGTAGAGAAAGCATTATCTTACATCTACGATGAATAACCTTCAGAAAAAAATTATTTTTTAAAATTGAACTTCAGGACGGAAGTTAGACGAAGAAGGGGGCTCGAAGAAAAGTTTCGTGATCACAAGCGCGAACAGTTCCAGTAATAAATCAAATGTTAAACATTCATTCCGTAAAAAGTAAAAGTAATCATTAATCGTTATCAACGTCAGTTCCCTCAACGAGTTTTCCTCCTTGTAAAACTTTATCGCTCATTCAGATAAGAGTCTAGATCAGTTTCCGGCCGTTTGGCCGAGCGGTTCTAGGCGCTTGGGTCCGGAACGGCGCTACTGCTACGGTCGCAGGTTCGAATTCTGCCTCGGGTATAGATGTGTGTGATGTCCTTAGGTTAGTTAGGTTTAAGTAGTTCTAAGTCTAGGGGATTGATGACCTCCGATGTTAAGCCCCTAGTGCTCAGAGCCATTTGAAACATTTTTTCTAGATCAGTTAAGCGACGCACTTCCTGTTTAGTGCAGCAATATTGTCAGCGCTCTCGGTGAGTTATAAGGAGAACGAAAGAGGATTTATCAACTGCTGGGTCTATGCATCCAAGCAGCCAATGAGACAGCAACCGACAGACGACGTATTCTGAAGGAATATTGTCACACTCTAAAGGGACAGGGAAATATTTTGCCAACTAAGATTATAAATTTAATTTAAGCTGTACTATTAGGTACCAACCTAATCACAACCTCTTAATCATGTTTGTGTGTGACAATAATATAATTGATATAATTTTTCCGAGTAAAACTGTCCTTTACATCCGAACCTAGGCCTGAGCGTAAGCTACATTTCAGTCCGTCAGCACAACAAGGTATCTTAGCTTTCCGATTCTTTCGACATCTGATTATCTCGCTGGTCACGGAAGTATCTCAAAATGACGCAGTCAGTTCATAAAGACATGTGCCATTTGTGGACGAGCACTGTATTGTTGCAAAATGGCAACGTCATACTGTTGTTTGAGAGGTAGCACTAGGAGGGGGGGGGGGGACGATGTCATTGGCGTACTGTTATGCCATCAGCGTTCCCAGAGTCACTGCTAACCGTGTCCGCAGCTCGTGGTCTAGGAGCTAGTGTTGGTGCCTCTGGATCACGGGGTCCCGGGTTCGATTCCCGGCCGGGTTGGCGATTTTCTCTGCCCGAGGACTGGGTGTCTGTGTTGTCCTCTTCATTTCATCATCATCATCATCATGATTTGTGAGAGTGAGTAGACTGGATTGTGAAAATAAAATGGACTGTGTAAAAACTGGGACTTTGTACAGGCACTGATGACCGCGCAGTTGAGCGCACCACAAACCAAACATCATCATCATCGTCACTGCCAACCGTGACCTGACGTGAAGTTATGCCCTACGGCTTCCCACACTGTGACGCCAGCATTAACACCGCTGTACCAGTCAAAAACACTGGAAGAATGGAATCTCTTCCCTGGTCACCACTATACTCGCCAATGATGGTCATCCAAGGTAATACAGAACTGCAATTTATCGCTGAATACATTGTGACGCCAATCATTAGTAGTCCATGTTTCCCAGAGACGACTCTACTCGAGTTTTACAGTAGGAAAATAAAATAACCCACTGAAGATAGCACAAAAAGTGCTGAAACATGTCTGGGTAAAACGCAACTGTAAAGATGTCTTGCATAAGGCGGAATTCCTCGTCCTGCTGACCCTTTTTGTTGTAAATACGCGGTCCAGTCGCGTTAATGGGGCTACGGACTATGTTCGACGTTAGCGTTCAATAACCACTCACAGACGGCCGGTAGCAGCATTAGCAATGGAGAATACATCAAACGTTTCTGGGGGACGCGGAAAACAGCGTAGTCGTTGTCGTACACGAAAACGGAGCGATTTATCTGGCGCCCAAAACACATGAACATTGGCTCACGGGACAAGGGTGAAAGCATTTCTGCAACGGCTGAGACTGTAAACTGTTCGCCGTGGTGAATATATACCGAGCATGACAAAATGGTGCTATCCAAAACCGGCGCAGAAACTACAATGGTGCACCACTGGCCATAAATGTCAGAAATGAAAAACGTGTACGTGCGAATAGACATGCAACTGTTGACTAACTGTTCGCCCAGATGGACCAAGGCGCTACCAATAGTAACTCCTCAACTACCATTCAGCGAAAGTTGCTGGGTCCCTGCTAACTCTGTCTGCAGCTCGTGGTCTAGCGGCTAGCGTTGCTGCCTCTGGGTCACGGGGTCCCGGGTCCCGGGTCCCTGCAGCGAAACATGGTTCATTACACATCCTGACTGCTGTTGATCGGCGACGAACGCTGGAATTGTCATGCCATTACGGGAACTGGACGTCCACTGAGCGGCGACAGGTTTTATGCTGCGTCGGACAGATGGCTGTTGGCGTGTGCACCGTGAAACATCTGGAAGCAAACGGCGCAGGCCGTAGAGGAAGCATTGTGGTTTGGGGAATGTTTTCGTAGCATTATATGGGCGATCTCGGCCATTTGGAAGGCGCAATGGATCAAGAGAAGGTGCATGTATCCTTGGTCACCATATCCACTGCCACATGCGGTTGGGTTTTCCTCGGCACGATGGTGTCAAAACAATCAACGAGTCACACAGCTCGCAGGGTACGTGCATACCTCGAAGGGCGTCAGGATTAATTGACTGTGCCTCCGTGGCCAGCAAACTCCCCTGGTTTAAACCCAGTCGAGAATCTGTACGACCACCTCGATCAGACTGTACACGTCACGTATCCTCAGTCAAGAAACCCAGCGGAGATGGACATGGCACTTGAGCTCTACATCTCTGTTGGTACCATCCAGAAGCTCAGTGACTGTCTTCCTGCATGTCTTTCAGCGGTCCACACTGCAAAGGGATCTTCGAGAAGTGTTCACATTAATGAGATTGGACAGTTTGCTTCACATGTCTCTGTCTTGGCAGATTCTTCTAAGAACTTCCTCATTCCTTATTGTATAACTCCAACTAATTTTCATCCTTCAGTAGCATCATGTCTCAAACGATTCGATTCGCTTCTTTTCTCATTTTTCCACTGTCCATAATTAACAACTGTGTAGTACTGTGCCTCATACTCTCAGAATTTTTTTCCTCCAATGAAGACTTGTGTTTGATGCTAGAAGGCTTCTCTTGACAGGAAAACCCTCTTTGCATGCGCTAGTCTGCTTTAAACGTACCCTCTCTCTCTGTTATTGTTTTTTTATTGTTTTTTGTTCCTTTTCAGTACCTGCATACTTCGAATGGCGTCAGGATTAATTGACTGTGCCTCCGTGGCCAGCAAACTCCCCTGGTTTAAACCCAGTCGAGAATCTGTACGACCACCTCGATCAGACTGTACACTGTCCATAATTAACAACTATGTAGTGCTGTGCCTCATGTTCTCAGAATTTTTTTCCTCCAATGAAGACTTGTGTTTGATGCTAGAAGACTTCTCTTGGCCGGCCGTGGTGGCCAAGCGGTTAAAGGCGCTACAGTCTGGAACCGCGCGACCGCTACGGTCGCAGGTTCGAATCCTGCCTCGGGCATGGATGTGTGTGATGCCCTTAGGTTAGTTAGGTTTAAGTAGTTCTAAGTTCTAGGGGACTGATGACCTTAGAAGTTAAGTCCCATAGTGCTCAGAGCCATTTGAACCATTTGAACTTCTCTTGACAGGAAAACCCTCTTTGCATGTGCTAGTATGCCTTTCATGTTTTCCTTGCTTCATCCATCACGTGTTATTTGGCTTTGAAAGTAGCAGAATTCCTTAACTTTCTCCAGTTCATAATTACCAAATCTGATATCAAGTTCATCGCCATTCTCATTTCCGCTATTCACTCATTTCATCTACCTTCAAGTTACTCTCGTTCCACATCCTATGTGAACTAGACCGTTCATTACATTCAACAGGTCCTCCGCAAGTGTTATTGTAGACTGTAATCTGCATGTATTGCATACTGGTATCCCCATGTTTTCACTTGTGGTAAAATAAATAGTGAGCTACTCCCATAGCCCTGTTGATGCGTCTGTTTGTAGTGTGGTCACATAATGTTACTTCATGGAAGGAAGCTTCAAGCAGACTAAACGTGGATATAGCTACTACACAAATAAAGAGATTGCTAGATGCAAATTAAAACAAGAAAACAGATACAAGCTAACCCATATATTTACTCGCTTGAATGCTACACTCCACAGTTCTGCAACTTGTCAGCACTTCTGAGGTTACAACTAGAATTTTCTGTCTAAAAGAAAAATGTAGTGAGAACTGGGATTTGTGGAGAGGTGATCCTGGGTTGAGAAATGTGTACACATTTTGCAACGATTTGTTTCTCCACACAACCTAAATCCCCACTCCAAGAGAGTGTGTAGCCCGAAGGAAATTTTCACTCTGCAGCGGAGTGTGGGCTGATATGAAACTTCCTGGCAGATTAAAACTATGCGGCTGACCGAGACTCGAACTGGGGACCTATGCCTTTCGCGTGCTAGTGCTCTACCGACTGAGCTACCCAAACACGACTCTCGACCCATTCTCACAGTGGAGAGGAGACGAAGTACTGTCAAAATTAAAGCTGTGAGAACGGGGCATCAGTCGTGCTTGGGTAGCTGAGTCGGTGCCGGCAAAGTAGCTCAGCGTGTTCAGTCAGACGGTTAGCTACACTCTGTAACAAAAAACTGAGCGAACGGGTCAAGGAAGATCCTAAATGGGTGTCATCGGATAATATAGAACAAAACGAGATCGACAAAGAAATGTCGGTAGAGCACTTGTCCGCGAAAGGTGAAGGTCCCGAGTTCAACTCTCGGTCCGGCACACAGTTTTAAACTTCCCTGAAGTTTCAGTGCGTAACCAGTTCCCAGTTATGAACATAGAATTATCTCGCAAAATATCAGAACACTCTCTTGACAAAATTAAACATTAACAAACTTTGTAGATGTTGAAATGTGAAAATAGGAAATGAGCATTGCAAATTAACAGTTTTCATAACATAAGTCTGACAGATTCCATCTTGTCAAATTCCTGCTACAGGACTCACAGATTAATGCCTTTAAATGACTGAAAAACTATTTACCCACGTTTCTCAACCTAGGAAAGTTCCAAAACACAAGTGCAGGTCAAGTTCCAGCTCCAATTGCCATTTCAATAAGCTCAAAGATTTATGTCAAAAGTTAGTCTGCACTTACTGCAGTTATTAGTTAATACTTCAGTCCTAATAACAAACAGTACACTACTAATTACTTCCGAATAACGCACGTGTAAAGAATAGTCAGTACAAATACCAATATCTCACAACAGATTGCACAAATAATCGTTTTCTGCCAAGGGGAAGAACACCAAAGCAATGGTACACAAATAAATTTATGCTCGGCTGTTCAACAGGATGATATGCAACGCATAGTATCCGTTGTCTCTAACTCAGAAGCAACAGTATATATAAACATAAAAGTCAAACCAGCTAGTGGACGGCTGTCTGTGTATAAAGCATTATTTGTGTATTTAATTCCCCACAACAACAGGAACACTTTTTTGCAAATTTCTTCTTGGCTGCAGAGCTATGCTGCAAACACATCTCACTGGCTAGCAGCAAAACAAATTTCACAACAGGTCAAGCCAACAACAATTAGCGACAGGACGAGAGAGGACAGAAATATATCCATACCCCCACAACACCCTTTGGGTTTGACCCACTCTGACCGCGGGACAAACTGTCAGGACATAGGGCCACGGGATAAATGTGCGTCCTCTTGTTATTCAGAATCCTCCCTCGTACCAATTCACTCGGATTTGTGCTGACGCAAAAGTCCTCAGTGGCCACCAGTCCAGCCAGTGAAATGCAAACAGCATTGTCTCACCACGTGTCAGGTTGCCCTGTATGAGTGCCGTCCCCACAGCAAGGTTGACATTTCGCTCGTTGATCACCAACAGGCGCCCACAAACTTTGAACACCTGAGAGGCCTAATGACTCTAGACGGCGAGGCATCGTCATCAGTCGCTGCGGCAGCCCAGTTTTTCGCTCTTATAACACGCTCTTCCCTCACTGCTGCCAGCAGTGGGGGTTTCAAAAGGTAGCGGACGTTGTGAAGGCTGGTCTCATTGTTATCTGCCATCTTGAAGGATTAATGCTGTGCCTGGTTTACACAACTCTGACGAAAGATTAGGTAGTCTACAGGTATTGGTAAGAGAGATCAGAAGGTGAGTAGAGCATATAGCATATACACTGATAAGCCCACTCAGTATAGCGTGTTGGTCCTGTTTTTGAACACAGTGCAGCAGCGATTCTGTGTGGCAGGGATTCGGCAAGTCCTTGGTAGGTTTCCTGGGCTGTGGAGCAACAGATGTCTGTGCAGTGGTCACTCAATTCACGTAACTTAAAGGCCTGTGATTTATTAGTGGAAAGCTGGTACCCAGCAGCGCCCCAGATCACGCGAATTTGGTGGCCTAAACATCAACCTGAATTCACTGTTGTGGAGCTCAAACCACTATAGCATAATTCTGACCTTATGACATTCGTAACAGACCTTCTGGTAAACGCCATCACATTGTGGAAGCCATCAATCATGAAGGAGCGCAGGTGGTCTGCAGTAGTGTCCATGCAGTCCACAGTTGACACCTTCACGTCACTTCACCACTCTTCAACAGTCAGCCGGCCGGTGTGGCCGTGCGGTTCTAGGCGCTTCAGTCTGGAACCGCGTGAGCGCTACGGTCGCAGGTTCGAATCCTGCCTCGGGCATGGATGTGTGTGATGTCCTTAGGTTAGTTAGGTTTAAGTAGTTCTAAGTTCTAGCGGACTGATGACCACAGATGTTAAGTCCCATAGTGCTCAGAGCCGTTTGAACCATTTTTAAACATATTCGTGTAGATGCTCATGACCCAAGGATGTGAATAGCCGACCAGTTTCGCAGTTACCGAGATGCTTCATCCCAGACTCTGTACGATAATCGTTGCCCTTTGTCTTAGTCACTTATGTCGGTGTATTTCCTCTCATCATCACTATAATGATTCCTCCATCTCAGATCAGCGTCATGTGACCACAACTGCACCTTTCCATACTGACACGTGGTGGGCAATGGTCATATTGGTTTACTCTCTCAGTTTGTGTACCATATACGACAAGAGGATCACCGTCAACAGTGTTATGTGTCTTCACTACGCAAGATACAATCAAGTAGTCTGGCACAGAACTTAGAACATTGCTGTGCAATACGATCATCACAGCGCATTAGGAATGTCAGTTAAGGAGGCTGGTTTAATCTTAAGCACAGGAAAAGAAATAATGAATTCGCAAATGGTATTTGAGGAATAGACGCATCTTAAAATTGTAATTTCTAGAGATTTCTTGAAGCCTTCATCTACGGCTGAAAACAGAAATAGCGAAGGCCAGTAGATGCTAGTGACCAACGGCATCCAGAGTAATTTTCCAGTAAGGGAAAAGAGTCAAAACCTGCCAGTTTTGATATAACTAATTCGGTGAGATGGAAACATGTTGTGCACCAAGAACTAAATTTGAACAATCAAACGCAAAACGTATCGTGTCTCAAGAAATTGATGGTTACTTGAATAGTATTTTTAATGTAAATTACATTGGTACCCAGGCACTAAGCATATTTCGATAGTACATCTGAAGTACATCTTTTCATATTATTAATATGAATATAGATGCCACCATTTCTATTCAACTTTAAAGTTAAAATTAAAATCCTCAAATAAGAAAAAAAAGGTATAATGATTGCGGAAATCCTACTAGATATCAACAAAAATGCCACATTACTACCTGTCAAATTGGAGAACCAAGAAAAATGTTTAAAGAAAGGCTTGTACAACTTTGATGTTGAGGAGCTGGCATCGGTGGGACTGGAACATGAGAATAGCTTTTGCAGCTGTAAAATTTTAACCGAAGATACATCAGTTTTATTAAACAATTCAAAACCGTAAAATAACTCAGAGGGATACACGAGAAAAAACAAGCCAGGAAACACCATTCAGTTTTTCAAAAGACACTTGGTACCTAGTACAACAAAATAATACTCAATAAAACTCTGGCCCCACAGGATTAATCAGTTTTACAAAGGGACGGAGATAAATATGCATAAATAAGAAAGCACTAACCTCGTATGTAAAATGAAGTATCGATGTTTCACTCCTCTAATATAAAAATATTACAATAAATAAGAAGAAATCTATCATATGGAGATAACAATAACAATACAAGTAAGATCAAGAGAATACAAGGGTACCTAACCATACAAGGTGCCTTCAGTAAGTAACACAATCCTTTTTTTCTGAGAATAGGTTGGTTTTATTCAGGATTCCAATACACCACTTTATTTTGGCTACAAAACCCTCTTTTTCGATATAATCTCCGTTCAACGCAACGCCCTTATGTCGCCTTACTGGGAGGCCTTTGTGCCCACATGGTACCACTCTACTGGTCGATGCCAGAGCCAATGTCTTTGTGTACTGCTTCCCACAAAGTGCATCCATCATTGGGCCAAACAAATGGATTTAGGAAGGTGCGAGATTCGGTTTGTACGGTAGATGAGGAAGAATAGCCCAATGTAGTTTTGTTAGCTCCTCTCAGATGCGCAGACTTGTGTGAGGCCTTGCCTTGTCATGGAGAAAAAGGACTTCGTTTGCATTTTTGTGGCGACGAATTCGCTGAAGCCGCTTTTTTAATTTCTGGGGGTTAGCAAAATAATCTTCCCAGTTCATGCTGCACCCTGAGGGAAGACATCACAGAGAATAACCCCTGTCGCAACGAGTTTACCTGCTGAGGGCGCGTCTTTGAACTTCTTCTTCAGAGGAGACGTGGTTTGGCGCAGCTCCATGGATTGCTGTTTTGTTTCCGGTTTGAAATGATTAACACATGTCTCATCGCCTGCGACGATGTTCGACAAAAATTGTTGCTATCAGCCTAGTAACACGCAAGATATTCCGACCAGATGGTCATCCGTTGCTCTTTATGGTCTTCTGTAGGCGGTGAGGAACCCAGCGGGCACATATCTTTAAGTAACTCAGCTGGTGAAAGAGTGTGTCAGCACTACCAGCAGAAACATCCAGTTGTGCAGCGAGGGTTTGATGGTGATCCGTCGATCACTTTGAATAAAAGTGTCTGCACGTTCCAACATTGCAGGAATCACACCTGTGTGCACGTGGCTGGCATGCAGGAGGTCGACAGGTTTGCGCGACCTTGTTGCAATGATGAAAGACGCCTCGCCCAACGACTCAGCGTGCTTTTGTTCACTGCGACGTGCTTTCGCTGACTGCTAGGTCTCTGTAAACATTCTGAAGGTGGCTATGAGCATCGGCGATACTTTGGTTTTCCACCAATGCAAACTCAATGAAACCTTTCCGCTTAGAACACGCATCCCATCTATGTGAAATTCGTGGAACTATAGCGGCTGAAGTGGGAATATTCCACGCCAGCCCACGACTATTTCCGCGTTTTTTAAACCGAAATTAGTCAATATATGTAAGCCGTGGCCGGCTTGCATTGATACCATTTGTTCCTTGGACAGTGTCGCAATCGAGTGGCGTCTTACTTCTCCCTGAGTTACTACCATGTTATTGTTAATTTGCTGACCTGTCTCCGTCAGTGACAGCAGCAGCGCTTATTGATACCAGTACTGCTGTACCATATTTGGTGTGACCGCTATATTTCTGTGTGATGGTGTGTGTGGCGGTTGGTCGGTTGGGACAGAGCAGTGAGGAAGTCTCCGCAGTGTGAGGTCAGGCCGGGACCGCTGGTGGCTTGCACGCACGGTCGGACTGTGAGGCGCTAGCTGCAAGAGCTACAAAGTTCGTTGTCCACCAAGCCTGGACACTGAAGTTGAGTGATCAGTTAACCTGTTATGAAACCTCAACTGCTGTTACATCTCTTTGTTAATTGTCAGTTGTTGCTTCCTAGGGACGTTCTGGCTAGCAGCAACATATGGTGTGTTGGCGTCGGCGAAATTTCCTGTGTGGTCTTTAACTATTAAATTGGCTGTTACGTATCAGTGAAGTGCACCAGCGGTATTTTCTGCCTTGTGGCCATTAACGCCCCAGTTACCTGTCCTGGTCGTTAGCGTAGTTTTCTAACAGTGTGTTTTTCCTCGGCGTGTTGATGCTGTCCGGGACGGCATGTAGTTCGACAGCCTTTTAGTTGTTTGTCCGTATTTCTTTCTTAAGATTGGTTATTGTGCCTTGGTTGTTTTCAGACGCCAATTTTGAAGATGTAGTGCGGCTGGTATCTTCGTGCTCAGCTGATATTTTCCGTTGTCGTACCACTGGCTGCGTGGAAGGGTATTGATTAGGTTGTTGGTCGGTCCTTCAGCCGTCCCTGGGCTGGATTGCCATCCGATTATTTAACCTTACTCTTGGCTGCCTGTCTCACCTCACCTTACGTTAGAGCTGCCTCCTCAGGACGACCCTTGGAACACTTCTGAGCACCACTGTTCTGTTGGTTTTAGATTGGGATTTTCATTTTAGTCTGATGTGCTGAGCCAGGCCTTCAGCTATCTATTAATTTAGTTTGTTTTAATTTTAAGATAAGGCCTTCAGCTGACTTAAATTAAAGTTTGAAGATTGATATGTCTAATAACTAAAATTTTGAAAGTTGGTTCTATCTGAAGTTCTTGTTATCCAGGCCCTAAGTCCTAAGTTATTCAGTGTCCAGTGTGTGGCCTCCAGCAGAGCTTTTACGTGAAATATTTTTAAGATAAGGCCTTCAACCGACTTAAATTAAAGTTTGAAGACTGATTTGTTTAATAACTAAAATTTTGAAAGTATGTTCTATCTGAAATTCTTGTTATCCCGGCCCGAAATCCTGAGTTGTGCAATGTCCGGTGTGTGGCCTTCAGCCGAGCGTCTGCGTGAAATATTTTTAAGGTAACTCCTTCAGCTGTCTTAAATTATAATTTAGAAAATCGATTTGTTGAACACTAATTTTTTTTCATTTTCTGTCTCTGAAAATCTTGTTACCCAGGCCCTAACCCCTGAGTTGTTCAATGTCTTGTGTGTGGCCTTTAGTTAAGTATTTACATGAAATATTTTTTTAAGTAAGGACTTCATGCACATGTATTCTTTAAAGCAATTTTTATAACTAGTGTTCAGGCCTTCAGCCGTTCTTGTTTTTGTTGTGGTTTTGGGCCCTCAGCCCAGGAGGTATCCCAAGTTTTCTTAACTAGGCCTTCAGCCGTATTGTTTTAATTTGATCCTTTAAGGCAAGTGTAATTAAGTGGTTCTTAGGAAAATAAAAGTTCGTGTGTTTTGTGCAACTAACAGTAACCGATTACGGCCCCCTCCACAACCATAATCTGATCCGCTCAGTCCTGCGAAACCAGATTTCAATATGGAATGTGTTGCATTACTTATTGAACGTCCTTCGTACAACATACCCAACTAAGGCCAACACATTAAGCTAACACCAGACAGACAACAGAAAGAGACAGACACAAACAATAGCAAGACAATGTGCTGGCTGATTTCCAACCCTTCCGCTCCTATTATGACTACGGCCACCACATGCTCCATGGGGCCTCTGTCACTTTACAGACCCCAGGCCAGCCACACAAAAACATCAACAATCTCAATGCCAGGTCCTGCGCTGAACGTCAAGAGTCGCCCGCTGCTGCCTGTGGTGGTTTGATGCTGGCACAAGCAGATGTGGCTGATTCCATTCCAGCTGCCAGATTACAATCCGCTCTGCCTGCAACGCTGCTTCTCGCCTCGTCATGGCACTGCTTTCTCAAAACTCACAGAAACTCACGTCCCCCACCGCGACCAGAGCGCATGAGCCATACTGGCATGAACTGCTGGGCAAGACTGGAATTCAAATATCCCTTGATATTGATAATTCACGGCACAATTCCGAATATAATTGATTATTTAAGGTCAAGTCACATGGATATGACCACCTCCTATGTTCAGCGTCAACGTGCAATAACTACTCACAGCATTAGCAGTGGAGGGTATACAGGGTGTTACAAAAAGGTACGGGCAAAATTAGATACGAAGAACACAGCGACTTACGGGACGACCTATTAGACGAAAAAACCACATACGACAACGACGACCTGTGGGAGAACCAAGTCCAGGCATCAACTCTGATTCACATCTCTAATATACCTATCATTGCCATTATCGGCAAAGGCGCAAACATCGATGCTTTGTCTACGTCTGTATACAAAAAGGTGTACTCTGTAAAAAAAACTCCTTCAGTCCCTGTATAAGGATATACTGTGTCCGGAACAGTGGGCTCGCTGGTACAGAATGTTACCCTGCAAGTACAAGCACAGATACAATTTGAATCCGACTGTATACAGTGCACATTTTTAGCAGTTAAGAACTTGTCTGTTCCATGCTTGTTAGGAATGGAATTTCTAAGAGAAAACTGTGCCATTATCGATCTAGCTGGAGGAAAATGCACGCTAAGACTCAACGATAGGACGTTAGTCATACATCTAATGAGAACAAAGGTCAGGATAATCAACCTTGGGCACCGACCGTTGTGACCGAGTGGTTCTAGGCGCTTCAGTCCGACTGCTACGGTCGCAGGTTCGAACCCTGCCTCAGGCATGAATGTGTGTGATGTCCTTAGGTTAGTTAGGTTTAAGTAGTTCTAAGTTCTAGGGGACTGATGACCTCAGATGTTAGGTCCCATAGTGTTCAGAGCCATTTGAACCAACCTCGAGCACAAAGTGAAAACACGCGGGCTCTCTGACAGGCAACATTATTATCGTGCGGTTGACGAGTCTAGCGACATCAACAATGACCCTGACTTGTTACCAACTGCAGACGAGCTACGCACGAAAGCGTTGGAAACAGACGGACTCAACGACCGACAGAAACACGAACTGCATGACGTACTATCAAAATTTGTGAACATTCTTTCCCGAAAACCAGGTATCATAGCTAACTATGAATTTGACATGAAGGTGAAACCTCATGGTACTTTTTGTAAAACAACTTATTCTGTTCCGCAGGCCCGTAAGGAAGCAGTCAAACAAGAAATTCGTAAAATGCTTAAATGGAAAATAGTAGAACCATCCGACTCTCCGTACAATAGTCCTTTGTTGTCTATTTTCAAACACGATGGAAGCGTCAGACTTGTCTTGGACGCGAGGAATATCAATAAAATCATCATACCAGTATGCACAAGATCTAAAGTCCTGGAGAAACAATTACAAAGATTCGATGGTGTGAAATTTGTATCCTCCATTGACCTCCGCAGTAGCTATTGGCAGGTGAAACTGTCATCATCATCCAGGAAGTACATAGCATTCATCTTTGCTAGTCGCTCTTATCATTTTCGAGTGATACCTTTTGGTCTTAACATTAGTTCTGGTGTTTTCATTGCAGCCCTTGATCATGTGCTAGGTCCGGAGTTACTTGACCAAATAACCGTCTACGTTGATGATTCACTGATAGCAACGGCTTCCTGGGAAGAACACTTAACTATTCTTCAACAGACCTTTCAAAGATTCTCTGATATCGGAGTCACCGCCAATTTGCAAAAATCCAAATTCGCCAAGAGAGAAGTAAAGTATTTAGGACACCTAATTTCTTCAGAAGGAATCTCTCCTGATACCAGCAAGTTAACAGCTATAAAAAATTTTCCTCTACCGTGCACTAAAAGGCAGTTAAAAGGTTTCATCGGATTAATCTCATTCTTTCGTCGCTTCATTCCAGATCAATCAGTGAACCATCCAGCGTTGTTGAATTTACTCAAGAAAAACGTCCACTGGATGTGGACTTCTGAATGTCAAAATGCCTTTCAGAAAATCAAAGAAGCTAAAATGCCTTTCAGAAAATCAAAGAAGCTCTTCTAACGAGTAACGTTTTCAGTCATCCGAACATGAACGTAGATTTCTGCATGTCTTGCGATGCATCGTTTCAAGGATTAGGTGCATGTTTATTTCAAATAGAAGGAACTGTTGACCAGGATGAAATCAAAATAATGTTTTGCCAGTCGAGTAGTAACCGATCGGTAACTGATCATATTCGGTAACTGAATTAGAAAGATTAGCTGTTGTGTGAACTGTTCGCCGTTTTAATTACTATATTTATGGACGTAAAATCAAGGTATACTCAGATCATAAAGCAATAAGCTTTTTAATCTCTTGCAAAATTCATCGTCCTGTTTTTACAAGAGTATGATTTTGAAATTATTTACATAAAAGGCAAGAATAACATTACTGCTGATGCATTGTCACGTATGCCGGAAGGATTGAAGGAACCTACTTAATTAATAGAACAGATTTCTAATCACAAGATACTTCTCATGAAAGACCCTCTGCATCGAAGTTACTTTCTTTGTCTGTACCATCAAATGAACACTCTTCAAGACACAGATCGCAATTGGTTAAAAATTAAACAGCTTCTTCAAAATAATCCCGTTCACTTGTTGTCGAAATTTTATAAAATACTCAATGAAGTTTTGTTCCATCGAACTTCTCCTTTGATAGGGAAGTGGTGTGTCTGTATTCCTAAAGATTATGTTGAACGTCTCATCTGGTACACTCACCTTTCCTGGGGTCATTATGGCCCGGAGAAGTGTAAATGCAAAATTTCAGGATATTGTTATGAACCTAATCTTCACAAGAAAGCTCACAAGCTGGTAAGAAATTACTCCATTTGCCAAAAGGCGAAACATTTCAACCTACCAAATGCCTTACCTTTAAACCCGATACGTACTGAAAGGCCAAACCAAATCGTCAGTTTAGATTATGCAGGTCCGCTTCCTCAGGAAAGAGGAGGTGTGAAGCATCTGGTCGTATTGTTAGGTCTTTTTGCCAAACATGTAAGACTGTATGCAATGAAGTCATCTAACGCACTTCCACTGATCAGAGGAATTGAAAAGGACTATTTTCCTCGCTTTGTCAAACCTGAATCCATATTATCCGATAACGCATCAACTTTTGTACGGAAAAGGGGGAGAAATTTTCTTACAACCAACAACATCAGGCAAATTTTGATATCCCGATATAGACTGCAGAGTAATCCGACAGCGAGAATCTTCAAAGAGTTCAATCGTTTCATACGAACTTATATTTCAAACTAGCAGACTAGCTAGATTGATTTGGTCACACCCTTTGATGAGATTGGCAATAACCTATCTCACACATCAACAGGTTTCACGGCATCTGAACTAGATTCTAAACGACTAGAAAGAAATGAATGGATAGAACTTATTCCGAAATTACAACACCCTGAAGTAACATTAGACGATAACTTAAGGCAAGCTCTCATATCTTTAACCACTCATGCCAACCTAAGAAAAAAGGTGCATGACAAACCCATTAGCAAAGCTTTATCGTATCGTAACAATGAACGAGTGCTATTAAAGACCCACTTAAAACCATCTCTGATTCATCATAAGAATCGCAAGTGGCAGCACTTATATGAATGAGATAAATTGCCGGCCATAGTGGCCAAGCGGTTCTAGGCGCTACAGTCTGGAACCGCGCGACCGCTACGGTCGCTGGTTCGAATCCTGCCTCGGACATGGATGTGTGTGATGTCCTTAGGTTAGTTAGGTTTAAGTAGTTCTAAGTTCTAGGGGACTGATGACCTTAGCTGTTAAGTCCCATAGTGCTCAGAGCCATTTGAACCATTTGAGATAAATTAAATTGATCATTCGGACCAGAATGACTGCTCATAGATGGCAATTGATTATGGTTGCTTACTCTAACGAGGTTAATGTTATGTTATGAATAAGGCGTGTTTGACAACAATTTCTATAAGACCACCTGTGAAACGCAGCAAACAACGGCAGCAACTTAGCATGTAAGAATCAAGTGAGTCGATAACGACCCAGGTAACAGTAAAGAAATGCGCAACTTAATTATTTTTCTTACTGCACGGTGAAAATCGTATACGTTCATAAAATTTTTCTACAGTGCGGCACAACGGACATACTTAGGTAGATCAGTGGCAAGTAAACTAATTTCGTACTAGAATTATCTATGTCAAACCTTCGAGATACGACGAGTGTTTTAAGAAACCAATTTTACAAATACACATAACAGAAGGTAGCCAACAGACTCTGTTCACTGCTAATGCATGCTTTACGTAATTTGGGGTATCTATAGAGAGATGCCTAGATAGCAGGATCAGACGATACTGAAACTACTATATTGATTTAATTATACTATTTGTCATGAAAAACTAAGGTGGTAATGAATTATTTTTGTTAAACTCATCATTTCATATGTCATTGACATTGTGTCTTCAAATTTCTTCACTCTATTAAATTCTGTTGTGTTTTCCTCCAAACAGCATCCCTACCTTCCTACCTTAGCCACTAGAGAAGCGAATTTTACGGGGTGATTGAGTGCTTGATACGTACAGAGTGTACGTATGGATAGCCGTGACACTTAGGTTGTTGACAGGCTATGCTTATTTTCCGCGAACCGCGAATTCAACTAAGATTTGTTGCATGCAATTGCACGATAGGGAACACCAAGCTTCCCAATTTCCCTGCTGGTAACTTGAACATGAACTGTTCATCACGTCAATAAAGCCACTTTGACTATGTCTTCAATCTAACGACGTAAGTAACAAAGAGAAAATAAAAGAGCTGAACCTCAGAAAAGAGTAACTATTGTAAAAAGAAAAGACTAACAGGATTTCGATTTACATGTAAACCTAATGTGCCTTTGGAAGCACAAACTCTAAACAAGGGACACTTTATTTTTATCCCCCATCATGCCTTGCAGTCACAGAGACTCTTTTTTCTTCGTAAATAATTTTCAGACATAATGTGTATACCAAATGTTAACTGTACTCTGTAGGAATAATGCAGACAAGCAATTAATGGACACGTATATACTGCTGCGTGTGAATTGACTATAGACAAGCAAATACAGGACACGTATAAAAATGTTGCGTGTGAACCTTAACATGACGACCGAATACATGTGGACACGAATTAATAATAAGTGATAACTCCATGGACACATGTGGAATTCCGCGTGTGAAGTAATGTTATGATTACTTGTACCGCGGAACCACGATGTGAAAGCCAAACAGTGCAAGTGAATAATTGTTGTACTTACCTCAACCGGTACTGTACACCCTTCAACAGAAATATTCTTCGCCATAGATGTGGAAGTTGCCATGTCTGGCTGCTCCCGTATTCCCCAGTCGATGAAAGTGTGTAAACTTACAGCACGGCTAGTAGTAACCAAATGCTCTGCTTCTCGCAGAATACTGCAGCCAGCATTGTCGAACCGTCAAGTTATTACCATGTGACTAAACGGACCAAACACTGCGTACGCTGCGCGTTCAACAATCCACATTCCTTTGCACAACGAGCGCGGGCGCCAAATGTGTTTGAAATACTATCAAAATAAACTATGATAAAACAATGAGTGAAGCACTCATACACCTTGTGAAATTATACAAACACTAACCAGAAAAATCTTAAGCTCCACTTTGACAATTGCTACCGCATTCATAGACCAGGCCAAGTAATTACGAAACGTGTCAACAAAAAATAAAACAAGGAAGTTGAATCAATACGAAAGCTAAGCACTCAAGAATGAGACTTTATATACATAAAAAAATTGTTATCCTTACCTAATACAATTTCCTTGTAGACTAAGTTATTAGTAAGTAAGCACATTCTAATACAGAATTTCTCTGTATTTTTCATGTTTGGGAACATGAACCTTCGTCGAAACCACGGCAAAAATATTCCTATAAATGTCACTGTAGAACAAGAACGTCAATTCTCTGTAATATATTTTTCCAAGCATGCACAATGGACCAAGACTTCCTGTGAAGTCAAATAATTTCTTTATTATTTTTAATATTTGTTATCCATGTATAATGACCCTATGTATGTGTATTTTTGTCCTAATTTCACTGACTCTTACTGAGAAATGAACATTTGTTATCTTAGTATATTACATTAGAAAGAGTACAAGTCAATCGCCATGAAATTACTCTGTGAACAAGTCAAATTAATTTCATGTGTACGAATTTATTTACCTTTTATTCCTTATGTCAACTACTTTGTTTAATGTCATATGTATGATTTATTGTAAAGAATTTCAACGAATAATCCTAACTTGTTTCACGAAAACAATAATATTACGACTACGCGTGAGTCGCGATGATCCTCGCCGAGTCACCACTCCTCACGCAGGAAACGATGTAATATTATTGGATTTCAGATACTTTTCAAATTAGATATTTGATATAAAAGAAAAGAACAGCCATCGGGTTGTACTTCATAAAGTTATTAAGCATCTCAGCGCATGTATGAAGAGACGAAATACTTTATAATGTGCGCCTACACCAAGACGAGCGTCCAGCGTTAAAATATTTCATATAAACACTATGACTCGCTGGGCGCAGATATTTAAGTCAGTGCCACAGCGCTCGATAGCAATAAGCTGCGAAACATTTGAAAGAACAATCCATCATTTGTTAAGAATTGTTCTAGAGACTTCAAAAAAATGGTTCGAATGGCTCTGAGCACTATGGGGCTTAACATCTATGGTCATCAGCCCTCTAGAACTTAGAACTACTTAAACCTAACTAACCTAAGGACAGCACACAACACCCAGTCATCACGAGGCAGAGTAAATCCCTGACGCCACCGGGAATCGAACCCGGGAACCCGGGCGTGGGAAGCGAGAACGCTACCGCAGGACCACGAGATGCGGACTCTAGAGACTTCATTACCTGTTTACGTTTGGTCGCCAACTTGTTACGACGTGTCGTGTTCAAATGGCTCTGAGCGCTATGGGACTTTACTGCTGAGGTCATCAGTTTCCTAGAGCTTAGAACTACTTAAACCTAACTAACCTAAGGATATCACACACATCCATGCCCGAGGCAGGATTCTAACCTGCGACCGTAGCGGTCGCGCGGTTCCAGACTGTAGCGCTTAGAACCGCTCGGCCACCCTGGCCGGCGTGTTGTGTAGCACCGCTACAATTTATATTTTATTTAGTGTCAAAAACCATGTAAATCACCAATCAAAACGCTTCAGTAAACCGTGTGACGCTAAAAGGTACTTAAGCGAACGCTAGAAAATTTAATTTTAAGAAATCTCGGACAGACAAAGCAGTGATGGTTGAACTGCTCCATGTATGAGAGCAACATAAAAATGTACGTTTTGTATTCATTGCATATTTGTGGATGTCCATTAGTTTAACGCCTTTGTTCTTTGAGAATATATTGATGCTTTACTTTACATAAAATCTCTGCTTATTCTTTTCTTTAAACTCACCATGATTTTTCAATGTATATAAGCTTTGTTACAGGTTCGCTCTTCATCGCGGTATCTCGATTGTATTCGGGAGGCCATTAACGTGTTCGATTTCCAATCTGATAACTTTTTACAAAATTTCACTGTTTTGCATTCATTTCCATTTTTTTTATTATTCAAATAGGTCCCTTAGGTATTTTCATCGAAGATTCTGATTGCGTGTAGGCAACACGGGTCAAAGCTCAGTCACGAAACAACCTTCGCGTAATCAAACCTTACGTCTCCTGAACACAATTGAGAACCGACGCATCGGCGATCATACATAAATTTTTCTCTCTTTCCAAGTCGTACCAAAAACGTCAAAGCAGAACTGCCGTGAGTGCGCAATCTAGTGTTATAGGCTGCTTTCTTTATCTTGTCGGCAAACATTGCCAGACATTATCATCATTCCTGTTATACTTGATGAAATGTGTGTGAATAGCAAAATCTATAACACTAGAAGTAACAATTGTGGAATTGGTTTCTTCTGTGTTGGCAGATAGTGTTATGGCCTTTGACGATATATGACAAGTGTGTCGTTTTAACTAAGCTACAAGTGTCATAACTTATTTGATACTTTAAATAATGTAGGTATTAAATTCCTTATAGGTTTCCTATGTTCTACTTTCACTGATTTGGTTGACAGTGCAGCGCACAAAACTCTTGTTGTTGGATAGACATACGACGCCTTTCTGTAAAAGGTCAGGTCTTCTGGTGGTTACTAGCAGTTTTTTGTTGTTAAAAAAATGGTTCAAATGGCTCTGAGCACTATGGGACTTAACTGCTCAGGTCATCAGTCCCCTAGAACTTAAAACTACTTAAACCTAACTAACCTAAGGACATCACACACATCCATGCCCGAGGCAGGATTCGAACCTGCGACCGTAGCGGTCGCGCGGTTCCAGACCGTAGCGCCTAGAACCGCTCGGCCACTCCGGCCGGCTTTTGTTGTTAAAGAAAACCATTTTATTCAGTAAATGTCTGTACTTACAAGAGACTGAACTCTCCTGTGATGAACCGTTTCGTACGTGGCAGGGTCCATAAGGAAGTAATTAATCATTTGTTGATTTTTATGGCAGTACATAAACACCCAATTGTAAAAAGCAATGTTACAAATCAGTATAGACGTTAGTATTCGCACTCATCCGATATCGTTTTTAGAAGTATCGCTTGCTGGCCGCGTGAGGCGCTACTATCGGCGTGGATAACAAAAATTATAGTGTTGCGGTCGTTATATGAGACTGTGCTTTCAAGTAACTTAACAGCAAAATCAGATTGAAGAACTCCTTTTTCTTTCTTGTAACGTATCGAAGCTTTACTGGCATTTTTCATTTACGTCAGGATTCTATGTCCCCAACTACAGTGATTTAGAATTAGAAAAGACTCAAGCAAAAACCAGAGTGTCATAATCACTTTTGGTTCTGAAGTTATACAATCACAACAAAGTTAAGCCCCTTCAGGTGTTGGCAGATCACCTCCCACTATCGTTTCCTAATATTATGGTCACCCTCCACTTCAAAAGAGAAAGTAACGATAATATACTGTATACAACTGTGGGAAATTTCTTGACACGTTACGGGGAATCCATACAGTACACAGAAAAAATAATTTCGTTCTGAAATTTGCTAATGTCTGTCCAATCAAATATGTTGCAAAATGAGTCACTACCGCTCAGTGCAAACCAACAATTAAACGTCTACGCAAACAACGCATCACACTATCCTCTTACCGTGTGTAAATATTTCAAATGAAATGAAATGAAATGTCGTGTGGCTAGGGCCTCCCGTCCGGTAGACCGTTCGCCTGGTGCAGGTCTTTCGAATTGACGCCACTTCGGCGACCTGCGCGTCGATGGGGATGAAATGATGATGATTAGGACAACACAACACCCAGTCCCTAAGCGGAGAAAATCTCCGACCCAGCTGGGAATCGAACCCGGGACCTTAGGATTGACATTCCGTCACGCTGACCACTCAGCTACCGGGGCCGGACATCTTTCAAATAAAGACAGCCGACACTCGATTCTCTCAGAACGTGCTAATCGCATACACAAAAACACAGCAAACACTCAGTTATCTCAGGGTCTACTCAACAGGAACGTTAACCCAAGATATATATAACAATTTAGATCAGTATCTGACCGTGACTCACATATGAACAATAAGTGCCTGATCTTAGTGAAGTCCTCTAAACGACCGTTTCTATCATCTGACAAATTATTTAAGCCGGCTCTTTACACAATTACTTAGCAAGATATCCCTTATTAGAAATTCAATGATTAACATTGGGAACCACTAAACAGTAATTCAACGGCAGAAACTCGCAGCTCTAAACAAATCGACTGTAGCGGGCCAATAACCGCTCTGACCTGCACGTCCCGAAGCTCACAGTACGTTCCACCATTCCGCTGTGATTATCCGTCCAGCGGCTAACTGTAACTGACACCACGCCTCCTCCACTGAGAAATCCAAGTGTGAACCTGACTCTCCAGCATGACTCCTCCACTATAGCTGACAATAAGACTGACTCAAACAATCGCATAGCGCTGCCACTACTTATAAAAATTAAATCGTTACATCACATGGCCGTAGTATCTTCTTCTCGGGCCCAGCTTCCACCACTACAGGACCGATGCTGGTATGATCTCTGTCGTTCGCTTTTTTACTGATGCAATTCATTACTTCTGCATAGGTACTCTACAGTAAACTTCAAACAGTTACATTTAACCAAATTTTTAAAATAATAGATGAACAATACTCGGCATACACCGACGTAAGTCCTTCTCCTGCGGTAATAAGTAACAACAACGAAATTATTTTGACAACTAAAGGGCATCAAATCTTCCATTTACCCGTCAAAGCTGGCACGTATCCTTTCATTGTGTTGGAAATCGGCGATGGAATCTGCGCGGCATTATTTTGAACCGGCTACTTTCTGCAGCTCGTCCACGGTTCTTCCCCCGTCTGGCCATGCATTAGGTTCTCTGCACTTCCCGTAAAGCACTTCGATGGAACGGCGGGATGGGTGTTTCAGTTTCTCTCTTCCTCCTTCTCTTTTCTGCCATTTATCCTGTCACACGGGCCTCGCTGTTTCAGTCGTTTGCAAATTTCATTTTATTGTTTCAATTTTGAGACCGGATGCTGTTCCTGAGGAGACACTCGTCAAGAAACCTAACGGAGTAAGTCATGCGCTACGTCTGTCGCCGAATCACGTAAACGTCGTTCTATGTGTATCATATTTTTGTTTGTGTATCGGACCAACCCAGAATTTACGTAAACCAGCGTGGGAAAGAGATGCTTCTTTGAATGAACTCACGTAATTTTAGGTGGAAATTCAGAAATTTATGTATATGTTTCAGATTATTCTTCCATCCTCATATGAATTTACATAATTTTGTACGGAGAGTGTATAATGAAAACAGGATTCGAAAAAAGCAGCCTGCGGTGAAACAGAGTGCCACAAATTACACGGAGAACTCGTATGTACATATACGACCCCTTGTTAATCAAGTAAACTCTCCAGTTGATTTGTGATTGGGTTCAGAACTTTCTATGAAACAGTACTGAATATGTTATTTAAAACAGGACTACATCTGGAAATGGGTTGTGTTGGAAGCTTCGTAATACTTTTCGCAGACGATGCTGTTGTGTATATGGAAGCGGTAACTCTAGAAGACTGCAGCGTAGCACAAAAAAAGAACTGTGGAGCATCAGTGATTGGTGCACAGACTGCCAGTAGATCCGTAACAAAAATAAATGTTTATGGAATATTCCGTCGGTTCTTAGAGGAACATAGACGTACTCAATACTTAAATAAACGGTATTAATCTTCCACAATAATATTTATTAAATAGTTCGTTATGAACCGGCTTTCGGATTCTTAAGTCATCGTCAGATAACTTAGTACTAAACAGATAATCCACACTGTTTCGGCGAGAGTTCATAATAGTACAAAGATTGATGCAGACAGGTATGTGACATTTTATGAATAAAATGTCACATACCTGAGACCGATCGTTAGCGCTCCTGGATCACCGACATATAAACTGGCAAAACACTTGGCCTCTCTGCTCAAACCACACGTGGGGAAGACCGACACATACATTAAGGACTCAGGACATTTCATTGAGAAGCTGAAGAAACTGAAACTTGCACCAAACGACATCCTGGTCAGCTTTGATGTTGTTTCGTTATTTACGAATGTGCCACTCAGTGACGCTCTGGAGCACATCGGTTCCATTTTCCCGCTAGACATCAGAAAGCTCTTCCATGCATGTCTCACCACGAGCTATTTCACGTGGAATGGCGACTTCTACGAACAGCTGGAAGGCGTCGCCATGGGTAGTCCTCTCAGTCCAGTGGTGGCCAACTTCTTCATGGAACAATTCGAAGCACAGGCACTGGACTCGGCGACTTGCAAACCTAAGGTGTGGTACAGGTACGTCGATGATACTTTCGTGGTGTGGAGCCATGGTGAAGAACAGATCGGTGACTTCCTAAGACACTTGAACAGCCTCCATGCCAACATAACATTTACCATGGAAGTAGAAAAGGTCAAGAAACTGCCTTTCTGCCATACATTCCCAGAGTAACGGACAGAATCGGCCGTATATTGCGCAAACATGGCGTAAAGACGATTTTCAAACCGACAAGGAAGATCAAAGAGTGTCTTAGATCGGCGAAGGAGAAAAGAGACCCACTTGCAATGTCGGGAATATATCGCATACCATGCACATGCGGAAAAGTTTATGTCGGAATGACTGGACGATCCATTAACACCAGGATCAAGGAGCATAAGCGACATTGCAGGATGGGGGAGGTGGAGAAATCGGCCGTGGCAGAACACGCACTGAATGAGACCGACCACGTAATAAAATTCGCCGACACGGAAGTTCTGACTGTAGAGAACCACTATCACACGCGCTTGTTCAGAGAAGCTGCAGAAATACAAAAACACGCGAACAGTTTGTACAAGAAAGAAGAAAGCCTTAAGGTAAACGTATCCTGGCTTCCCGTACTGCAGCGAACGACCGTCGCAGGTAGCAAGAGGAGAACCGCACCGGAAATGACCGCGGAGAAGCCCTCAGACGTTGGCGCGCCAGGTACATATAGTCTGCGGCCGCGAGCTCGGCTCCAGTTCACCACCGGCAATGGAGGGTGAAGCTTTGACAATGCCAGCCACTCGCGCTGGCGAAACGTCAGAAAAATCATTAGATAAACGTCGGCCGAAGAACCCGAGACAGAAGCCAATAGGCAGTTTGTCAACAAGTGGCCACGAAAGCCTCAACAATTTTGTATTTTATGAATATGTCGATACAAGAGATATGCGTAATATAATGCCCAAAGTAACTCTGAAATATTAAATCATGCATTACAGTATATCCGAATCCTAAAACTGTATGAATGTATAAGCCAAATATGTTGCACTAGTTAGTAAAGGACAAACTGGTAAAAGTGACGATGAGGCCGGAAAATGGGGGGGCTTAGGAAGAAGTCTATGGACTGTGGATATGGAACAGTTACAAATCTCTTATCTAATGGGGAGAGATGTAATAGCTGACTGCCGCTACTTTAGTAAGGGTGAGTAATTTATTTAATTTAATCGTATGGCTAGCCCGCCCTTCGCCCCCCCTCCGTCGGACACACCGTTCGCCGGCTACCGGTCTTTCAATTTGCATTTCCGAAACGGCTAGCTTTGTAAACTGGTAGTCTGCCGCCGTGGTTGAAGTATACCGTGTATGACAAAACGGCGCTATCCAATACCGGGGCCGAGGCAACCGTGATGGAGCACAGGACATACATGACAGTGATGGACGACGGCTGTGGAGATGCGTACAGGCGAATAGACGTGTAGCTGTTGAATATCCGACTGCCCAGGTGAACCAAGGAGCAATGTCTCTTCAACGACCGTCCAGCGAACGTTGCTGCGTATGGGCCTCCGCCATAGGCCTCTGGAACATGCATCCCTGCTGACTGCCGTTCATCGGCGACGTGGGCTGGAATTTGCTGGCCAGTACGGCTCCAGGTGGCCTTTTCAAATTAATCATATTTTATGGTCCGTCGGACAGATGGGTGTTGGTGTGTATATCATGAAACATCTGAAAGCAAATACCGTGCAACAGACGTGGAATGTGTCTAGGCTGGTGGAGAGAGCATTAGGTCCTGGGAATGTTTGCATGGCATTTCCTGGGTGGTCTCGTCATTCTGGGATGCACAGTGGATCAACACAAGTATGCATATATTCTTGGAGACCATGCCAGCCGCTACATACCGTTTGAGTTTCCCTCGGCACGATGGCATCTACCAGCAGGATAACGTAACGTGTCACACAGTTCGCACTGTACGTGCTTCGTTCGAAGAGAATCACTATGAGTTTACCGCACTTCCCTGGCGACCAAATTTGTCGGATTTTAAACCAACGGGATTCTGTGGGGCCACCTCGATCGGCCTGTTCGCCACCTCGATCGGCCTGTTCGCGCCTCAATCGACAAACCAGAGCAGCAGGCTACAGCAGGGGAGTCGAAGTAGCTCCACATCCCTGCAGGTACCTTCCAGAACCTCGCTGACTCCCTCCCTGGCATTTCGCAGCCGTCCGTGCTGCAAAAGTTGATTATTCAGGTTTTTAACAGGTGGTCACATCGATATGACTGGACGATATATATAGAAGTAACCGGTCGGAGTAACCTAAAGTGGAATGGGTGCATAAAGTCAATTGTAGGAAAAGCGGATGCCAGGATGAGATATACTGGAAAAATCTTAAGGATTTTCACGATATAAATGGGTTATAGAACGCTTCTTCGATCGATTATCAAGTACCAGTCTGGGCTTAGTGCCAAGTAGTATTAATAGAAGAGAGAGAACAGATCCAAGGAAGAACTGCAGGCTTCGTTATGAGATTGTTTAATAGGCGCGAGAACGCGCGGAAAATGCTCGATAAATTCCAGCTGTCGCTACGAAAAAGGCGTTGTGTGTCATGGAGAGGTCTACTGTTCAATTTTCAAGAACATACGTTGGGGGAAATGTAGGGCGACCTATTACTTCCTCCAATATACGTCTCGCGAAATGACTGTTAAAGTCTAGAGGCAGTATTTCTTTCTGCGCACCTTTCACGTATGGAACAGAGAAGGGTTACTGTTATAGTGCTGCCCTCAGCCATACTTCGTAAGGTGGCCTTCGGTATACAAATTTAAATGCAGAGGTAGTTGGAGGTACTATCCTGAGTGGGTTGCAATTTTTTTATGTACTTCAGTAAAGATACGTAAGAACCATGGTTAGCCCAAACCTAAAATTTCCTTCCTCATCACCGGCAATTCATTCTCCACTGACCCTTCTGTCTAAAAGTCTTCCCAATATCGTGGATATTTTTGTCTACTCTCAGGTACAATGTGTGAGAACTGCGGATCTCCCTTTTTCATCAGACAACGGAGGGTGCACTGATTTTGCGTGTAGTATCGCTGCAGCGGCCTGGAATCGAACTGCGGCGCTCCGGAGGGAGAGGGCGCTGTGTTTGACGTGGCTGTTTGCGCCCCGGTCGCACCCGCGGCCGTCCGATCACGTAGCAGATGTTTGCCGTCTCGCGCCACGAGGTAAACGCCCCGTGCAAACACCGATATTTACCTGTGAGCCATTGTGGTCGTTCCGATACGGCGCGTGTTATTTTCCGATTGTCCTATTTGTTAATGGAACGCGGGCACGGGGAGTCGGCTCGATATCTTGGACACAAAAGAACGGCCGTCAAGACGCTAAGACTTCCGATGTACTAAGAGACCATGCCAACTGTAGACCGGCAACTAATTCGGACACGTGACTACGTACATCCACGTTCCTGTTCAAAGTAGCACGCCTTGTTACCTCGCTGTACCAACACGGATATTAATCGTGGGAAATGTAGTCGCTAGTCGCGGGAGGATGCGACGGCTTGCTGTTTTTGTTTATTTATTTTTTATGGGGGGGGGGGGGAGGGGGGGGAGTGTCATCACTTTCCTGAATGCTTTGAGTGGTCCGCCACGAATTCCTATCCTGGGCTAACCTCGTCATCTAAGAGAGTAGCACTTTCACCCTATGTCCTCAGTTACTTTATGGATGTGTTCAAGTCTCTATCTTGCTCTTCAGTTTTTACTCTCTACAGCTTCCTCTAGCACCCTGATGTCTTAACAGATGTCCTATTATTATATCCCTTCTGTCCATTCTTCTTGTCACTGTTTTAAATGTATTCCTTTCCTCGCCGATTCTGGAGAGACCCACCTCATTTTTTTACCTTTCAGTCCACCTATTTTTCAACATTCTTCTGCAGTACCATATCTCAAATACTTTGATTCTTTTCTGTTCCGATTTTTCCCCCAGTCGCTCACTGCCATAAGACGATGTGCTCCAAACGTACATTCTCAGATATTTCTTTCTCAAATTACGACCTACATTTGATACTAGTAGACTTCTCTTGGCAGGAATGCCATTTTTGCCAGTGCTACTCTGCTTATTATGTTCTCCTTGCTCCGTCCGTCATAGATTACTTTGATTCGAATGTAGTATAATTCCTTAACTTTGTCCGCTTCATGATCACCAGTTTTGATGTTAAGTTTCTGGGTATTCTCATTTCTGCTGGACCTCATTATCTTTGACAGTTTTCCAGTTTACTCTCAATCCATATTCTGTACTCATTAGACCGTTAATTTCATCCAATGTATCTTGCGATCGTTCTTCACAATCACTGAGGATAGCAATGCCATCAGCGAATCTTCTCAAGTATATCCGTTCTCCTGCAACTTAAATCCCACCCTTGAACCTTTCTTTAAGTAACGTCATTGCTTCTTCGATGCCTCAAGCTGGGCTTGGAAGAGTACATCCCTGTCTTACACCCTTTTTAATCGGAGCACTTCGTTGTTATTCTTCAAAACTAGTTCCCTCTTGATTCTTGTACATATTGTGCGTTACCCGCCTTTCCGTACGACTTACCCATATTTTTCTCAGAATTTATGGTTTTTTCCGGGTCGATAAATCCTACGAAGTGTCTTGATTTTCTTCAGTCTTGTTTCCATTATCAACCGCAACTTCAGAACAGCCTCTCTGCTGCTTTCAACCTTCCTAAAACTAAACTTGTCATGTGTCAGCTCCTCAACTTTGCTTTCCTTTCTTTTGTATATTATTCTTGTCTGCAGCTTGCTGATTCGTCATTAAATTTTATGATGATGGGACGGAGAATAGTGTGTCAGTGCTGACAGAGAAGGGAACGGAATATGTGAATAAATGTTGACGTGCCAAAGCAAAACAGTTGAAAAAGTCGATAGTGTGTAGATCGTGGAAAGGCGATCACAATGAACGGATCTGAAGTATCTTGACCAAAGAAAACGATATAAGCGTAAGCAATAAATGCTTTACTGACGATATGGATAAATGATGTATTAGTGGCATCTTCTCTGGCACTACGAACAATACGAGGAATTAATAGTATTTTCTTTGCAAAAACTTCACGGCTTTGGTAGTACAGAACGGGACCTCTAGGCTCCAAAGAAAAACTCTGAGAAATATAGTTCCGTCTACGGGATATTTTTTAATAACTGCCAAAATAAACTATTTATCATCTATAAAAGAGACGATAAAATTTCCAAGAAAGCAAAGTACATTGGATTTTCAAAGAGAATTTGACTAACAGTGTTAGAGAGGCCAGCGTTTTATTTAGGGGAAACGTGGATTCATACACCTTAGACTGTTAATAAGAGACGGTAAAGTGGCAGAATGCGAAGAGTATTGCCAAATAAAATTGCCGGTTAACGTTTAATTGATATGCACGCAGGCAGTGATGTGAGTTTGGTTTCGCTTTCAGTAGTGTCATATTGTCATATGCGTGAAACTTCGTACTATGGCACAGGTATTTACAGATTTTTTTTTAATGTGTGGAGACCCAGATTATTACATGGTAATTTCCAGTAGAACAGTGATTTTTGATACCTCTCCATGCCACAAATTGCGGTAGGATAAATCACTTTCCTCTACTTCGCTAAAAAGTATATGCAGTCATCGCGGGCCTATATTCACATTTAAGGAAAGCTGAACTTTTGGCGTTAATTTGGAAACACCAACCTTTCTCTGTAGATTTCACTGACTTAATTTTAGAAAAAAATGGATTTGCTCTCCTACTACCGTCATAGCTTGAGAACAGATCTGTAACTGAAAAAAGTAAACGGCTGATACTCTTACTACTCTGAGCTCAGAATGTAGAAAATTGATGTGTCAGAGGTAAAAAAGTGTGCGATGACTACCGATAGAGGGATTCAGTAATGGAGTCAGTGACTGTTAATGACAGACAACGAAACGAGAGAAATTTCTGGTGAAGATACTGACATCACCTTGAAAAATTGTTTTATGGTTACAACGTGATCAGCTATTGTAAGATGCAAAGTATTCTACATCCCGAGTTAGTTCATGCTGTAAACGGTACTATGAGGTGTGTGTAAACGCGTAGCATGTGACAGAGCTTCATTTGTAAGAGTCACTGCCTACCCTTCCTGCGTGTCAACTTCACTGGCACCCTGGCAGGTCTCTGAGGTACACTACCTGACAATACAAGTGATGCATTCAGAAGAAGCCGACAGATGTCAATGTGTCTTCGTACACGCACGTATCATAGTCGGGTATGTAAATAATTACAATCGCAATTCTCTAGAACGGACATTAGAGTGCATTAGCGCAGTTCGTGTTTAGTGTTGTTACCAGGCGTGCGAAGTGTACAACGTGATTCACGAAAATATGCAAATATTTGAATATGTTATTCTATAAGAAAAACTAAAGAAATCAGTTTATATAAACAAAAGTGAGCAAATGTTTAGTTACAGAGTTACGTCCAATAAAATATTTTGCCTGAAATTTAGCAAAAAATGGCTCTGAGCACTACGGGACTCAACATCTTAGGTCATAAGTCCCCTATAACTTAGAACTACTTAAACCTAACTAACCTAAGGACATCACACACATCCATGCCCGAGGCAGGATTCGAACCTGCGACCGTAGCAGTCCCGCGGTTCCGGACTGCAGCGCCAGAACCGCACGGCCACCGCGGCCGGCCTAAAATTTAGCAACTTCGCTAATATGAAGCTATCGCAAAACTTTACGAGGTTAAAGTAAGGCACGATTTCCATTAATTTTTTTGTTATTGGTCTGGTGAATCTAATAAAACATGTCCCACACGTGTATCTGCAGTAGTTTTCCAGAACATCCAGAGAAGCGAAGATTATTATACAAGTAAATTTGTCTACTTTCCATTAAGAATGTGAAACGTTTATGTCATTGTTGGGAACCGTTAGTGAGGTTTCAGTCGGTTCCTAACCTTGAAACGAGTTAGTTTTCTGTATTGATCGGCGAAAGAACATAATAACAACCGTGTAAGCCGGCCGGTGTGGCCGTGCGGTTAAAGGCGCTTCAGTCTGGAACCGCGTGACCGCTACGGTCGCAGGTTCGAATCCTGCCTCGGGCATGGATGTGTGTGATGTCCTTAGGTTAGTTAGGTTTAAGTAGTTCTAAGTTCTAGGGGACTGATGACCACAGCAGTTAAGTCCCATAGTGCTCAGAGCCATTTGAACCATTTTGAACAACAGTGTATTTAAGTGAAATCACATAATAACTGTTGTAGTTGGCAGGTTATTTATGAAATAGGGATCTCTTTCAAATTTACGACAGAGGAATACGCCGATATGACGTTTATTTATGGCAAATGTGATGGTAATGCTACAGCTGCGGTTAATCAATATCGCTTAGGTTATCCGGCTCGAAGGATTCCGAATGCACGAACCATTAGCGGAGTATTTCAAATGTTACGGGAGACAGGTTCTCTAGCTACCGTTCATAAACAGTACGAGCTCTCGAAACGTGAAGACGATGATGAGGATATTATGGATTGCACCAGTACACGACGTAAGTCTCAACGATTAGGCACTTCGCAATCTCAGGTATGGCGTACACTGAAGTACAACAATCTGTATCCTTACCATAAACAAAAAGTGCATCATTTACATCCTGGAGATCCTGCCCTTCGGCTTGGAGTTGCGCAGCTGGTGAAATACTAATCGGCGTTACACAAATAAATTTTATTTACTGATGAGGCACAGTGTAATCGAGATAGTATAAACAATTTACATAACCAGCATGTATGGTCTGAAGTAAACCCACATGCAACAGTGCAACGCAATTTCCAGCAACGATTTAGCATAAATGTGTGGTTTTGTATAATCAACACACACTTTATTGGACCATTCATTTTACTAGGACGTTTAACTGGCGAGACGTACTTACAATTCCTTCAAGAAGAAGTGCCCCACTTGCTCGACGATGTTCCACTTGCTACGCGATTGCAAATGTATTTCCAACATGACGGCGCGCCGCCACAGTTCACCAACGCCGTTACTACACATTTAAATGAACACTTTCCCCAGAAATGGATTGGTCGTGGTGCTACACCTCTGTGGCCATCCAGATCGGCAGATTTAACACCAATGGATTTCTGTGTATGGGGATGGATGGAAGACATAGTTTATGGGGACAAAGTCAATATACGTGAGGCATTACTTGCTCTCATTATGAATTCAATAGACGACATTAAGAACAACCCTGTGAAACCGAAATGAGTAACAAAATCTGTGCATACACGTGCAGCTAAATTCATTTAACTCGGTGGAGACATTTTTGAACATTAATTTTAATGTACTGTGAAATTGTATGTACTCTGTACAACTTCCTTAACACTTAGCTTCGTTTTTCCTGGTTTAACATGAATTCACGTGTGCTATGGTATTAATAAAAGCAGATTATCTGACACACTCATAGTTTCAGTTACCATTATTACTATACTTTTTCGAAAATTAAATTCTCTACTGCTTCGGTTGAAAACTTCGTGCAGTTGACTGGAATTTAAAGAACAAATTGGGCCAAGTATTTAATAAATTAAAAAAGAATTACGAAATTACGTCTTTGCTTCTCTGTATGTTCTGGAAACCTACTGCAGATACACAGTTTGGACATGTTTTATTAGATTCACCAGATCAGTAACAACAAAATGAATTGAAATAGTGCTTGACTTTAACCTCGTACAGTTTTGCGATGGTTTCATATGAGCGAAGTTGCTAAATTTGCCGGCCGGAATGACCGTGCGGTTCTAGGCGCTACGGTCTGGAGCCGAGCGACCGCTACAGTCACAGGTTCGAATCCTGCCTCGGGCATGGATGTGTGTGATGCCCTTAGGTTAGTTAGGTTTAATTAGTTCTAAGTTCTAGGCGACTGATGACCTCAGAAGTTAGGTCGCATAGTGCTCAGAGCCATTTGAAACATTTTTTTTTTTTTTTTTGCTAAATTTCAGGCAACATCTTTAATTAGCCGTAACTCCGTAACTAAACATTTGCGGACCTATGTTTATGGGAACTTTTTTCTTTAGTTTTACTTGTAGAGTAACATATTAAAATATTGCATACCATCGCGAATCACCCTGTATAGGTTGTCCCAGGAGTGATAGTCAGTATTGAGGGATATGTCAATACCGTTCCTTCGAATTAAAAAAGTTTGGTAAACATGGGCTCTAAAATGCATACCTTAACAGCTATGGCCCTTTCATCTTCGATAGTGTGAGACTAATCTCCTGGTGTTAAAGCACTTTGCTTTCCATATTTTGAGAGGTAGTAGTACGGACCAAAACAAGAAGAAAAGTGCGGTAAAAATGGACCCTGAAGTGCATACCGTAAGAGCTATGAGCATTTTTTCATTTTCGCTAATGTGAAACACATGTTTTCTGCTGAACAAGTGCTCATAGCTTCAAGGGTTTGCACTTTAGAGCCCATATTTACGGACAATTTTTTTCTTCTTTTCGTCCAAACTACCTCCTTCCAAAATATGGAAAGCAAAGGGCTTGCAGTAGAAGAGATTCGCTTCACAGTATCAAAGATGAAGAAGTGGTCATAGCTCTTAAGATATGTATTTCAGGGCCATGATCACTAGACCTTTTTGCTTCGAATGGTCACTCGTATCATATCCCTGAATATTGAACATTTCTCCTGGGACATGCTCTGTAAGGGTGCGTGAACGCCGTAATATACTGAGTGAACACTACGAAGGACAGAGAGATGCCGTGTTCTCGTGGCGTTGTCAGCACCTGACAGCGTTCGAAAGGAGCCTCATTTTTGGTCTCCATTTGACCCGCTTGTCCAATCGCGCAGTATCCAGGTCTGTGGGGCTCTCAGATGTGACAAGCGCCCGGTGCTGGACTGCATAGGAAAGTGAGGGCAGGCGTACTTTTCGTCACGTTTCCTATCCACCACGTCTGCCCACCACAAGTGGGGCTCGACGTACTGTACACCAGGAACCTCGCAACCCGTTTAGGTCTGTGACTGCTATCCGAGAACAAGTAACTGCCTGCCTGTTACACTACTGGTTCGAGATTAGAAGCATCGGGACTAAGGAGTTACCGTCCCATTTGAAGAGACACAGTCGTTTTACTCCTTGCGTCATTATGTGGGGAGCCAGAGGATAAGACTTCTGGTCACGTCCGGTAATGACAGGGAAATCTGGCGACACAATGGCACGTCGCGTACGTCTTGCGACCTCCTGTATTATCTCCAATGCGACAGTATGGTTGTGCGATTTTTCAAGAGGACAATGCTTGTCAAGGCAGGCGTCTCTATGAACTGTCTGCGTAATATTTAAGAGTCCTCTGACCAGAAAGATCCAATATCTGTCCCGATAGAATCTATGAGGGACCAGTTTGGACGTCAATTCCTCCAGTACCCGCAATATCAAGGACCAGTTACACCTATTGCAGGCCACCTTCCCTGGGGAGGGGGTACAACAGTTGTATGACACTCCTCCCATCAGAATCAGCCCTGTATCCAGGACCGAGGTATGTGACGTCATACTGATGAGTAGGCTCATACTGCCAAGTTCTTTGTAAATACGTCTTGATTTTGTAATCGCCGTAGTAACATTACGAACCCGTGAAATTTAATTTCGTTTCATTCTCAGGTGAGGCAGAGCAATTGAACAGTTATCTCCATTATAGACAGACGAAAGGCCCCAAAAAGAATTGTGCTAACCCTGAATGTGGAAAATGTAGCAAAACTGCACAGCTGGCGCACCTCCAGTAGATCGTCGTTTCGTGTTGACCGAAAGCCGTTTAATAAACACTCTTATCTCAGTGTTCAGCTCCGTAGCGGAACCCTTGTACATTCCACATCTCGTTGTTTTCTTTGATATGCAGACTGTAACAGCTTCCTGAGGACAACTGAGTACGTGCTGTCCGTCGCCCAGAATACCATGAGACAGACCGTGCGTCACAGGAACGTAAAAATAAGCTGTGTGTAATATGGGCACAGTAGGAAAATGTGCCCCTGGGCCTTCAAACTGGAAAAATACACAGGAAAAAAAGATTACTTCTGTAGAATATTATGACTATGTGATAAATTTATTCGTTACCTTATTTCACACACTCCACTTCTCGGACAACAGGATGGCCTAAAATACGTAGAGGTAAGGCAGAACAAACTGAATCGTTCTTTCTTACGACTCAACCCATTCCGTACCGACAGTCTTTTACATGACGGGAAGGTATCAGTCATAGCAAGTATAATGGCTTTAACTTTTATGGGAGACATATTTGCTCAGGTATTACTGCCATGAAGTAATTGGTAGTAGCTACCATTTCTCTAGCAAACATTAATAATTTTCTCTTACGATTTACAGCTGTGTAAATTAACTGTGCCTGAAAAGTATACACTAGTAATGTCAGAAGCGGCGATTCACTGATAAAAGCACGAATTTCGACGCAGTCTGAATAAAAGTTAGACAAAAAAAAATGTTTCAAATGGCTCTGAGCACTATGGGACTTAACATCTAAGGTCATCAGTCCCCTAGAACTTAGAACTACTTAAACCTAACTAAACTAAGGATATCACACACATCCATGCCAGAGGCAGGATTCGAACCTGCGACCGTAGCGGTCGTGCGGTTCCAGACTGAAGCGCCTAGAACCGCTCGGCCAAAAGTTAGACATATTGTGTCAACAATGACTGCAACTACGACTGTATGCAGGAACATCGTCGCAGATAAACGAAAAGAAACAACTTTTTTTCAAAACTGTGAGTACATAAACATTGTAGTCCTTTGAAGCATATTGTAATGAAGAAGTTTTTGTTCAAACAACATTTAAAAAGAGCGCCAGCGTTCTAGCATGGACTCCATTAAGTTATCCGACAAAGAGGGCTTCTGAGCAAGAAGAGCCTAGAGTTAAGTGAAATTAAACCCAATAATTCAATAACATCTTTATTTATGTAGCCCTACTTACAATGTGAATTTTACAGGTTATTCGAAAATAAAATCAAAACCCACTTCTCATTCATTGTTGGTAAACTTACGCACATATAGAGCAAAAAGGTGAGGCAACAGTTATCAATGAAACATGCACTGAAAGGTGACGTTTTAGGATAACCTTGTCGAAGTACAATATCGTTGACTATCTCTTCGTACTTCAGGACCTATCCATTATGCAAGATGGATGGGGGACGTTATTTGTTGCTTGAAAAATTTTATGGCGTTGAGAAATTTGAACTGTGTCCACAAGAAGAGAATGTTTGTCTTTCGCTGTATCTCTAATGCTCCTTTGAAAGAACTGTCAATTTATTTATGATACTTGTCTCCTGTTCTGTTAACTTATCACCTTTTATCCTGATTAGACTCCAGACACAAAAATGAAAATGCTGAATGCACTGAACCACGAGACAGTACGACAGTAATAAAAGGTTTCAAATGCGGATTGTTAAAAACTCATAAATTACCAGTTGTAGGTTTAGTGCAGATTGCTTATAATAAAATAAACTTTACTTATCCTAGATTTGAATTCGGTAAAACATTCTCTGAGGAATGAAAATAAAGATATTGTCAACGTTCTGCACCTAGTGGAAGTAGTAAATACTCTGACTCAGAGACTGCATTATTGTACTTGAGAGTTTATTAATAATTGTGTTGAAGTTAATGGTTTCTCAGCTGCTTAGAATAATAATTTTGGGATAAAAGATAACCGGCCGGTGTGGCCGAGAGGTTCTAGGCCCTTCAGTCTGGAACGGCGCGACCGCTACGGTCGCAGGTTCGAATCACGCCTCGGGCATGGATGTGTGTGATGTACTTAGGTTAGTTAGGTTTAAGTAGTTCTAAGTTCTGGGGGACTGATGACCTCAGATGTTAAGTCCCATAGTGCTCAGAGCCATTTCTGAACAGTAAGTGTCTTTCTAAAAACACGTTTGAAAATGCGTTTACGAGATTGTACGAGTGGCTGACCTGATGCGTTTCGATAGACGAAATGTACTAAATTGTCTCACCTCTTCATCATACTGGCAAATCGGGAATAGTAACGATCAAATTCTTCACTTGTGTGCAAATGGTTATTAGTAGCTTCTTCGTATCTGTGGCTTCTATAACAACAGCTTATTACTACTAACACTATGTATGCAACTACTGAACTGCAGTTTTTTGTCAAAATGTATGTTTAGGTTTATTCCGTTAAAAAAATCTCCAGTGGTAGGTTTTTTTTGTTCCTTTGGCTCTGAGCACTATGGGAGTTAACATCTGTGGTCATCAGTCCCCTAGAACTTAGAACTACTGAAACCTAACTAACCTAAGGACAGCACACGCATCCATGCCCGAGGCAGGATTCGAACCTGCGACCGTAGCGGTCGCGCGGTTCCAGACTGTAGCGCCTAGAACCGCACGGCCACACCGGCCGGCTTTTTGTTCCTTTCATACTTACAATGTTAATGTGATATTTGTACGCAAATTTCTCCCTTGGCACTGGCGCCGTTGATAAAAAGAATAAAGAAAAATGCAAGACGATTAACGATGAACAACGAAACACAACACGGCTGCCAAGTGTTGTATGCGTATCGGCCGACGTAGCATCGTTCTAGCCTAGCGGAGTTTGTTGTTGGTTTGTTCTCTGGCGGCGGCGTTATCTGCCCGCGCCATGATGTCTGAGTAACACCCAAGAATAGTTCTTGTCGGGGTACCGTTCTTTCCAGTTTTGACAAGAGTGCGTCACATGTTCAACCAGGCTCTTTACAAATTCTTGATTGGTTGACTCATACAGTTCACGTTCCATCTGATCAGTTAGAGATTGCTTACTTTGATTATGATTTGTAAGAATTTTTGTGAAGCTTCAAGATCCCTTGCAAGCAGACCGGCTTCCCTCTCAGAGTGTTGACGGTTCCTTTAGTCCCGTACTTCTTGCAGATGTGGTGATCGAGTATATTTCGGTTAGAGCTTACAATCTTCCATCCGAAGTGGACGATTCATTTCTTAAGGCGACGTCGCTTCCTTTTGGAGTCTTTCAGCATATTCGTTGAGAAGGCTGTTCTGCACAACATAGCTTGCAGGTTTATAATGGTATCCTAACCGTAGAAATATGTGCTGAAAAGAATATTCTTTCAAGCCTGAATGTTCGTGGTTACCAGATTCATGTTACGTATGCAGAGCAAGACGGAACCTGCTTCCTTTGTGATGAAATGCGCTATCTCAGATCCAGTATTCCGCGTCATTTTGCGGTTTTAAAGTCGTCCTACGGGAAACGTCATCTGTTTACATTAGCTAAATTAATGTCTCCTCAAGTTGCTGTCCGTACTTCTCCGCCTTTATAAGACGTTGGGTAGACATTGGCCCCCACTCTGCGCGACTTTCCGCTGTTACCGGCACGTTCAGGTGCTGCCCGAGGTTGCTGTTAAGGCACCGGCACTGGTAGTACAGTTTAAACGCCGGCGAGCTCAGAATGGTGTTGATTTGGAAGTCACCCCTCCCTAGTCTCGCCTCACCGAGAAGCTGATGATGGAAGATGCTTCTTCCCATGATGACGCTTTGTGCACTGACGTTAATTGTAGTTTTCGTTTCGGCAGCCATGTATCGAAGTGAAACATGGACGATGACCAGTTTGGACAAGAAGAGAATAGAAGCTTTTCAAATGTGGTGCTACAGAAGAATGCTGAAGATAAGGTGGGTAGATCACGTAACTAATGAGGAGGTATTGAATAGGATTGGGGAGAAGAGAAGTTTGTGGCACAACTTGACTAGAAGAAGGGATCGGTTGGTAGGACATGTTTTGAGGCATCAAGGGATCACAAATTTAGCATTGGAGGGTAGCGTGGAGGGCAAAAATCGTAGAGGGAGACCAAGAGACCAATACACTAAGCAGATTCAGAAGGATGTAGGTTGCAGTAGGTACTGGGAGATGAAGAAGCTTGCACAGGATAGAGTAGCATGGAGAGCTGCATCAAACCAGTCTCAGGACTGAAGACCACAACAACGACAACAACAGGAATGAAGTGGCTGGTTCTTTTCATGTAGAAATGAGAAATGAGCGTGTTTGTGTGTTGCGTCCTCTCCTTCGCTAGCAAAAATATTTGACATTGTTAATACTGGGATGAACTTCGTTCTGGCCCAGTTTTAATTTATTCGAGATGACGGACCCTCTCCCCTCCCCCTCTGGGAAATCCCCAACACTCTCTACCCCCCCCCCCCCCCCCGCATTTAGATGTGGCAACATCGCACTGATGACATCCATGGACGATGTGATCGGTCTTCCCCTCCCCCACTTAGTTACTGACAGGAAAAATCGCACAATATGTTCTGAGCTGTTGATGTGAACGGACATAGGGTAGTTTGTTTTCTTTATTTTGGGTGTTATCATGTTGGAAAATTTTCTTGTGTCTGCTCTCCTTGACGTACAGACCAGACTAGCCTATTTGACAGTACCACCACCAGAGGGGGCTCAAACGTCTGACGTCATGGGTTTTCCCCCTTCCCTCCTCCTTCTCCACGCTCTTCCATCCCCCTCACTGATTCTGCGCTACTTTTGGTATCAAATAAATTGATTAATTAAGTAAATTGATCGATTAATTACCTCCTTCCCTTCTGGGAAAACTCCAGCCACCCTCTCATCACCCCCTATTGGCGGGAAATTAAAAATTGGTGGTAAATTCAAAGTCGATGAGAAATTCGAAATTTTGGGGTAAATTTGAATTTTTATGTAAATTCAAGTGCTAATTACATCGCATTGCAGAGAACATAATAATAATAATAATAATAATAATAATAATAATATATTCGTTATTTTAAAAATTCCATTTGGATATCACTAGTGTGGAAAGATGAATGATACTCTCTTTATTTCATCATCCTTCGAACATTGGTACAATGTAACTGTGGCATCACAATCCAAGATGGCAGACCCAGAAACTTGTGCAGTCTAGCTCCCCACTTCGTATTGGTGGGAAGTTCAAAAATTGCCAGAAAATTCAAAAATGAGCAGGAATATTAATTTTTTTCCTCTGCCTGTAAAGCATGGGTGTTGGGGAGGATGACTGCCATTGGTCAAGCGCTAGATAGTAGCTCTACACAGTCTCATCAGTAACTACTGGATGCAGGGAAGATATTTTTGCTATTAAAGTGCGCGTCATTTATGTTGGCGGCCGAGTTTAGGTTCGTTCTGCGCATTTGACGTCACAAAATACAGTCAGCCAATGAATAGAGAACGATGTTGCCAGATCTCGACTGCAGAGCAGAGCACGGACGAGTGTCTTCAGTTTTAGAAACGTTCAGTCATAAATAAAGTAATAGAACAAAAGCAATGTCTTGATAACAGACTTTGTTTTATAGAAAGTTCGGAAAAACCATTCTTTATACCAACTGCTTCATATTCTATTAATTAATTAAACCAAACAAGCAATAAGACTCCTAATTCAGGCGATAGCAAGGAAAGGTGTTTGTATCAATTTCACGAACCGCTTTTTCGCAATAAAGAACAGTGGTAATTGTTTCTTTCCTATTGTGCTTCGACGAAGTGCGAGTAATTCATAGGCATACCAACAGTGTTTGTCAGAATTTTGCGTGAACTGTTAGAGTCCTTATGGAAATGCGTTGGACGACGAGCTGCGCTATGCCGGCACGGTAGCTCAGCGTGTTCGGTCAGAGGGTTAGCTGCCCTCTGTAATAAAACAACTGAGTTAATCGATCAACAACAAACTTAAACGGATGTCTTACGACGTCCGCCCCGAGCAGATGCAACGAACGAAAGCGAACAAAATGAGATAAAAAAAAAGCGTAACGTTTAAGGCGTTAGGTTAGTAAGCGAAAGGAAAAAGAGTTCAAACCTTGTGCGATACTAAATATTTTCTTTATTTAAAAACAATATCGAAGTGTCTTACCTCACGAATTTTATTCGTTTGAATGCAATTTTTTGAAATTTCTAGTGCTTTGTCTCTTCATTAACCCTTTCGCTGCTGCAGTCACGTGCTCCCCGCATTCCGCGCTGTGCGCGATTTTGTCATCACTGCACTGCTCGCCTGTGCAGACACATGGTGTTCCCACTGCTTTGTCACACTTATCATTCGATTTCACAAAAACTATTTGGCCCAAAAATTAGATTTTTACACATCTTCTTGACTGATACCTTCCCCCCATAAATGACTTAATTTTGTTTCGATGTTCAACCCAGTTATTGTGCAACATTAAATGTAGTAAACCATTGCACGAAATTTTGAAGAGTTTGCAGAGGTAAAAGTCCATAGCGTATACTTTCCGTATGGTCGATTTTAGTTGCCACAATGTTGAGAATGAAATGTGGACAAGGTACCTAAATTTTATATAAAATTTACTGTATAACAATATCTCATTTAATTTAAGTACCACATAGGTGTCGTATGTAATATTCAGAAATATTCCGTCTTTCGCGGCTGTAATAAAAGTTTTATTTACACCGGGCGCGTTTGGCTTTATTTTAAAGCACTTCAATCAATGAAAGGTATGGCACGTACACAATGGTACTCATGTTCTCTTTCTTGTTTTTGTTCACACTCGCAGTTTTACCAATGGTATTGAAATATATTCCTCTTCTGCAACTGTAATAAGCGACTTATTTAGACCAGACGCGTTTCTCTCTTTTGAAGCATCTTCAGTGGACAGTATTTTGTCTCCTCCATTGCCAAGTCACCTTTCGTAGTTTTGTGCTGCGATAACACAATATTCAACGTTTGTGTCTGCTGATCAGTGTTTTAGCAAATAAATGCTGTTTGTGTGTGCCACACACAAAACTTACATTTGACATAGCTCAGAGCACTTCACTGATAGACGGTATATTCAAGTCCTAATGTTTTTGTAAGTCCACAGTTTTGTTTAATGTACTTTGTCTACTTCCTTTTGATTGATTGAAGCGCTTTAAAATAAAGCCAAATGTGCCCGGTGTAAATAAAACTTTTGTTACAGTCGCGAAAGACGGAATATTTCTCAATATTACGTACGACACCTATGTGGTACTTAAATTAAATGAGATATTGTTATACAGTAAATTTTATATGAAATTTAGGTATCTTGTCCACATTTCATTTTCAACATTGTGGCAACTAAAATCGACCATACGGAAAGTATACTCTATGGACTTTTACCTCTGCAAACTCTTCAAAATTTCGTGCAATGGTGTATTATATTTAATGCTGCATAATGACTGCGTCCCCCCCCCATGAACCATGGACCTTGCCGTTGGTGGGGAGGCTTGCGTGCCTCATCGATACAGATAGCCGTACCGTAGGTACAACCACAACGGAGGGGTATCTGTTGAGAGGCCAGACAAACGTGTGGTTCCTGAAGAGGGGCAGCAGCCTTTTCAGTAGTTGCAAGGGCAACAGTCTGGATGACTGACTGATCTGGCCTTGTATCAATAACCAAAACGGCCTTGCTGTGCTGGTACTGCGAACGGCTGAAAGCAAGGGGAAACTACGGCCGTAATTTTTCCCGAGGGCATGCAGCCTTACTGTATGATTAAATGATGATGGCGTCCTCTTGGGTAAAATATTCCGGAGGTAAAATAGTCCCCCATTCGGATCTCCGGGCGGGGACTACTCAAGAGGATGTCGTTATCAGGAGAAAGAAAACTGGCGTTCTACGGATCGGAGCGTGGAATGTCAGGTCCCTTAATCGGGCAGGTAGGTTAGAAAATTTAAAAAGGGAAATGGACAGGTTAAAGTTAGATATAGCGGGAATTAGTGAAGTTCGGTGGCAGGAGGAACAAGACTTCTGGTCAGGTGACTACAGGGTTATAAACACAAAGTCAAATAGGGGTAATGCAGGAGTAGGTTTAATAATGAATAGGAAAATAGGAACGCGGGTAAGCTACTACAAACAGCTTAGTGAACGCATTATTGTGGCCAAGATAGATACGAAGCCCACACCTACTACAGTAGTACAAGTTTATATGCCAACTAGCTCTGCAGATGACGAAGAAATTGAAGAAATGTATGATGAAATAAAAGAAATTATTCAGATTCTGAAGGGAGACGAAAATTTAATAGTCATGGGTGACTGGAATTCGAGTGTAGGAAAAGGGAGAAAAGGAAACGTAGTAGGTGAATATGGATTGGGGCTAAGAAATGAAAGAGGAAGCCGCCTGGTAGAATTTTGCACAGAGCACAATTTAATCATAGCTAACACTTGGTTTAAGAATCATGATAGAAGGTTGTATACATGGAAGAACCCTGGAGATACTAAAAGGTATCAGATAGATTATATAATGGTAAGACAGAGATTTAGGAACCAGGTTTTAAATTGTAAGACATTTCCAGGGGCAGATGTGGACTCTGACCACAATCTATTGGTTATGACCTGTAGATTAAAACTGAAGAAACTGCAAAAAGGTGGGAATTTAAGGAGATGGGACCTGGATAAACTGAAAGAACCAGAGGTTGTACAGAGTTTCAGGGAGAGCATAAGGGAACAATTGACAGGAATGGGGGAAAGAAATACAGTAGAAGAAGAATGGGTAGCTTTGAGGGATGAAGTAGTGAAGGCAGCAGACGATCAAGTAGGTAAAAAGACGAGGGCTAGTAGAAATCCTTGGGTAACAGAAGAAATATTGAATTTAATTGATGAAAGGAGAAAATATAAAAATGCAGTAAATGAAGCAGGCAAAAAGGAATACAAACGTCTCAAAAATGAGATCGACAGGAAGTGCAAAATGGCTAAGCAGGGATGGCTAGAGGACAAATGTAAGGATGTAGAGGCTTATCTCACTAGGGGTAAGATAGATACTGCCTACAGGAAAATTAAAGAGACCTTTGGAGATAAGAGAACCACTTGTATGAACATCAAGAGCTCAGATGGAAACCCAGTTCTAAGCAAAGAAGGGAAAGCAGAAAGGTGGAAGGAGTATATAGAGGGTATATACAAGGGCGATGTACTTGAGGACAATATTATGGAAATGGAAGAGGATGTAGATGAAGATGAAATGGGAGATACGATACTGCGTGAAGAGTTTGACAGAGCACTGAAAGACCTGAGTCGAAACAAGGCCCCCGGAGTAGACAACATTCCATTGGAACTACTGACGGCCTTGGGAGAGCCAGTCCTGACAAAACTCTACCATCTGGTGAGCAAGATGTATGAAACAGGCGAAATACCCTCAGACTTCAAGAAGAATATAATAATTCCAATCCCAAAGAAAGCAGGTGTTGACAGATGTGAGAATTACCGAACAATCAGTTTAATAAGCCACAGCTGCAAAATACTAACACGAATTCTTTACAGACGAATGGAAAAACTAGTAGAAGCCGACCTCGGGGAAGATCAGTTTGGATTCCGTAGAAATACTGGAACACGTGAGGCAATACTGACCTTACGACTTATCTTAGAAGAAAGATTAAGGAAAGGCAAACCTACGTTTCTAGCATTTGTAGACTTAGAGAAAGCTTTTGACAATGTTGACTGGAATACTCTCTTTCAAATTCTAAAGGTGGCAGGGGTAAAATACAGGGAGCGAAAGGCTATTTACAATTTGTACAGAAACCAGATGGCAGTTATAAGAGTCGAGGGATATGAAAGGGAAGCAGTGGTTGGGAAGGGAGTAAAACAGGGTTGTAGCCTCTCCCCGATGTTATTCAATCTGTATATTGAGCAAGCAGTAAAGGAAACAAAAGAAAAATTCGGAGTAGGTATTAAAATCCATGGAGAAGAAATAAAAACTTTGAGATTCGCCGATGACATTGTAATTCTGTCAGAGACAGCAAAGGACTTGGAAGAGCAGTTGAATGGAATGGATGGTGTCTTGAAGGGAGGATATAAGATGAACATCAACAAAAGCAAAACAAGGATAATGGAATGTAGTCGAATTAAGTCGGGTGATGTTGAGGGTATTAGATTAGGAAATGAGACACTTAAAGTAGTAAAGGAGTTTTGCTATTTGGGGAGTAAAATAACTGATGATGGTCGAAGTAGAGAGGATATAAAATGTAGACTGGCAATGGCAAGGAAAGCGTTTCTGAAGAAGAGAAATTTGTTAACATCGAGTATAGATTTAAGTGTCAGGAAGTCGTTTCTGAAAGTATTTGTATGGAGTGTAGCCATGTATGGAAGTGAAACATGGACGATAAATAGTTTGGACAAGAAGAGAATAGAAGCTTTCGAAATGTGGTGCTACAGAAGGATGCTGAAGATTAGATGGGTAGATCACATAACTAATGAGGAGGTACTGAACAGGATTGGGGAGAAGAGGAGTTTGTGGCACAACTTGACCAGAAGAAGGGATCGGTTGGTAGGACATGTTCTGAGGCATCAAGGGATCACCAATTTAGTATTGGAGGGCAGCGTGGAGGGTAAAAATCGTAGGGGGAGACCAAGAGATGCATACACTAAGCAGATTCAGAAGGATGTAGGTTGCAGTAGGTACTGGGAGATGAAGAAGCTTGCACAGGATAGAGTAGCATGGAGAGCTGCATCAAACCAGTCTCAGGACTGAAGACCACAACACAATGACTGCGTTGAACATCGAAACAAAATTAAGTCATTTATGGGGGGAAGGTATCAGTCAAGGAGATGTGCAAAAATCTAATTTTTGGGCCAAATAGTTTTTGTGGAATCGAATGATAAAGAGTGTCAAAGCAGTCGGAACATCATGTGTCAGCACAGGCGAGCAGTGCAGTGACAAAATCGCGCACAGCGCGGAATGTGGGGAGCACGTGTCTGTAGCAGCGAAAGGGTTAATGCGGCCGTGGTGGCTTTACTTAATGAACTGCGCGCTCTCTCCTAAACGTAAGCTTGCGATGTATGCTATACCATGGCGCTGCTTCTCTTGGCGCGTGCGTCGTGTGCAACTGGCAACGCAGCAATCTCCCGCGTCTGGGCGGGCATGCGCGAGCCCCCAAGATAAAAGAATTGAACTATAGTCTAGCACTAGAACTGCTCAAGCCAGTCTAGCCAAAAGCTCTGTGTGGAAAGGATGTGTAATAATAATAATAATAGGACAGCCAGCTATCACTAAAGTGCAAGGCACTAGCTTCTTGCCCATCTACAAGTGAGTAGCTGGTGGGAGAGACACAAAGATGGGAAGTAATATTAGCACAGCGACCATTATCCCACAGCTGCTATTTTTTCTTTATTGTTATTTCACCCCACTGCCCGAAATGGACAACTGTGCGATCTCAGTAGATACAATTTGCCACTCGTAAGTCGTATGAGAGAAAATTTTTAAAACACACAATATAAAAACTGTAGAAGGCGTTTGACAAAAATAAACGTTTTTTTAAATAAAAGACAGATCACCAGTTGCATTAGTTAAATATAAAAGGTTGGTTCGATGATTAATTAAAATATAGTAACAGATGAACATTGGTGGCCGAAGACTCCCGGCATAAGACGTCACCCTCATTCAAATGGTTCAAATGGCTCTGAGCACTATGGGACTTAACGTCTGAGGTCATCAGTCCCCTATAACTTGGAACTACTTAACCCTAACTAACCTAAGGACATCACACACATCCATGCCCGAGGCTGGATTCGAACCTGCGACCGTAACGGTCCACCCTCATTCAGCCAACGGCCTTGTCAAAGAGGGTGGAGGAGCAGACAGAGAATCAGGGCACTCTCTTGTCCTTGGGATGGGAAACTGCCGCTAAAGACGGAGGTATCGGCAATGATCAACGGCTTGAGGGTGCAGAAGACAATGGCTATGGTTCAAATGGCTCTGAGCACTATGGGACTCAACTGCTGTGGTCATAAGTCCCCTAGAACTTAGAACTACTTAAAGCTAACTAACCTAAGGACATCACACACATCCATGCCCGAGGCAGGATTCGAACCTGCGACCGTAGCAGTCGCACGGTTCCGGACTGCGCGCCTAGAACCGCGAGACCACCGCGACCGGCGAAGACAATGGAAAACCGCTGTATTAAAGACACACAACTTTTACCCACAGGAAATGTGGCCTGTAGTTGAAAAAGTGTCATGATGATCTCTTCATTGACAAAACATTCCGGAACAGTCCCACCATTCGGGTCTGGGGGGGGGGGGGGGGCGTGACTGCCCAGGCGGAGGTGACCATGAGAAAAATATTGAATAATCAATGAAAGGACAATGTCCTACGAGTCTGGGTGTGGAATGTCAGAAGCCTGAATGTGGTAGGGAAGCTGGAAAATCTGAAAACTGGAATGCAAAGGCTCAATCTAGATATTGTAGGGATCAGTGAAGTGAAATGGAAAGAAGACTGGGATTTCTGGTCAGATGATTATAGCGTAATATCAACAACAGCAGAAAATAACATAATGGGAATAAGATTCGTTATGAATAGAAAGACTGGGCAAAGACTGTGTTACTGTGAACAGTTCAGTGACAGCGTTGTTCTTATCAGAGTCGACAGCAAACCTATACCGACAACGATAGTTCAGACACACATGCCGACGTCGCAGACTGAAGATGAAGAGATAGAGAAAGTATAGGAGGGTATTAAAAGGATAATACGGTACATAAAGGGAGATGAAAATCCTATAGTCATGGGGGAATGGAATGCAGTTGTAGGGGAGGGAATAGAAGAAAAGGTTACAGGAGAATATGAGCTTGGGACAAGGAATGAGAGAGGAGAGAGACTAATTGAGTTCTGTGATAAATTTTAGCTAGTAATAGCGAACACTTTGTTCAAAAGCAAGAGGTATACTTGGAAAATACCGGGTGGTAGAGTAAGATTTCAATTAGATTACATCATGTTCAGACAGAGAATCCGAAATCAGATACCGGATTGTAAGGCGTATCCAGGAGCAGGTATAGACTCAGATCAAAATGTAGTAGTGATGAAGCGTAGACTGAAGTTCAAGAGATTATTCAGAAAGAGTCAATAAACAGAGAAGTGGGATTCAGAAGTAATAAGGAATGACGAGACACACTTGAAGTTCTCTAAGGCTATATATACACCAATAAGGAATAGCTCAGTAGGCAGCACAGTAGACGAGGAATGGAAATCTCTAAAAAGCGCAGTCACGGAAGGTGCAAAGAAAAACATAGGTACAAAAAAGGTAACGGTGAAGAAACATTGGGTACGAGAAGAAATACCACAGTTGATCGATGAAAGAAGAAAATACAAAAATGTTCAGGGAAATTCAGAAATACAAGTTGCTGAGGAATGAAATAAATGCAGGGAACCTAAAACGAAATGGCTGCAGGATTGAGAATATAGCAAAGTCAAAACAACCTTCGGGGACATTAAAAGCAAGGGTGGTAACATTAAAAGTCAACGGGAATTTTACTGTCAAACGCAGAGGATAGATGAAAAAAGAACAGTGACAGCCTCTATGAGGCGAAGATTTGTCTGCTGTGATACAAGAAGGAACTGGAGTCGATTTAGAAGAGATAGGGGATCTAGTATTAGAATGAGAATTTAAATGAGCTTTGAAGGAGAGATAACAATCCATTAGAATTTCTAAAATCATTGGAGTAAGTGGCAACAAAACAACTATATGCGTTGGTGTGCTGAACATATGTTTCTGTCGACATACCATCTGACTTTCGAAAAAATATCATCCACACTATTCAGAAGATTGCAAGAGCTGACGAATGAGAGAAATATCGCACAGTAAGCTTAACAGCTCATACGTCCAAATTGCTGACAAGAGTAATATACAGAAGTATGGAAAAGGAAATTAAGGATGTGTTAGATGACGATAAGTTTGGCGTCAGGAAAGGTAAAGGCACCAGAGAGGCAATTCTGACTTTGCAGTTGATAATGGAAGTAAGACTAAAGAAAAATCCAGACACGTTCATAAGATTTGTCGACCTTGTAAAAGCGTTCGACAGTGCAAAATGGTGGAAGATGTTCGAAATTCTGAGAGATATAGGTGTAAGCTATAGGGAGAGACGGATACTATACAGTATGTACAAGAGCCTACAGAGAATAATACGAATTGACGACCATGAACAATGTGCTCTGATTATAAAGGGTGTAAGACAGGGATGCAATCTAACGCCCCTACTGTTCAATCTGTGCATCGAAGAAACAATGATGGAAATGAAAGAAAGGTTCAGGAGTGACATTAAAATTCAAGGTAAAAGGGTATCAATGATACGATTCATTCATTACATTGCTATCCTGAGTAAAGGTGAAGAATAATTACGTGATCTGCTGACTGGATTGAAGAGTCTAATGAGTACAGAATATTGATTGAGAGTAAATCGAAGAAAGACGAAAGTAATTAGAAGTAGCAGAAATGAGAACAGCGAGAAACTTAACGTTAGGATTGATGGTCACGAAGTAGATGAAGTTAAGGAATTCTGCTACCTAGGTAGCAAAATAACTAGTGACGGATGGAGCAAGGAAGACATCAAAAGCAGACTAGCACTGGCAAAAAGGGCATTCGTGGTCAAGAGAAGTATTAATTTGAAGAAAAAAATTCAAAGAATGTACCTTTTGAGCACAGCATTGCATGGTAGTGAAACATGGACTGTGGGAAGAGAATAGAAGAAATTGAGATGTGGTGCTACAGGCGAATGTTGAAAATTAGGTGGACTGAGGCCGTAAGGTATGAGGATTTTGCGCAGAATCGGAGAGGAAAGGAATATGTGGAAAACACTGACAAGGAGAAAGGGTAGGATGATAGGACATCTGTTAAGACATCACGGAATGACTTCCATGGTACTAGTGCGAGCTGTAGAGAGCAAAAACTGTAGAGGAAGACAGAGATTGGAATACATCCAGCAAACAATTGAGAACCTAGGTTGCAAATGCTACTCTGTGACGAGGAGGTTGGCACAGGAGAGAAATTTGTGGAAGGCCGCATCAAACCAGTAAGAAGACAGATGATTCAACAAAAAAAAAAAAGTACAAAATTAGTGTCACACAAGAAGATATAAAAATCGATAGACACTTGCACAACGTTAAACGGAAAGGCCAATGTGTGACTTATTAAAAAAATACATGGATGAGCGAAGAGATGAGTGGAGACCGACTGCCAGGAAAAAGGGTATCAGGGGAATGTAGCATTTGAAGGTAGTGCATTGGAGGATGTTTGTAGGCAGATGTTTGGAGAGCAGAGTACCAGGATCTGTGAGCAGTGGAACGGGTAGCGTCGAGTTTATAGGTAACTTAGGATATTTGGAGGTGTTCAACATGGAAGAGCAAACTGGGGAATTTGATAAGTTTGTAGAGGACGCAGGTGGAGGAGGCTAAGCAGATATGAGAGACTAGGTAGAGTGCTTGGCGTTTTAAGATCTGTAGGGTGTGATAAAAGGAGGGAGAAGCGAAAGTCCATGCCACATTGGCATCATGAAGGATGGGTCGGATTAGGGCTCCATAGATGTGGAGGATTGTTACAGTAATTTTAGTCTGTTGTGGTCTTTCTGATGAATATTTAGTAGATGAGATTTCCATGTTAGTTGGCAATCAAGTCTGAGTCTGATGTATTTTAGTGTGTTAGCTAACTGGATAGGACGGTCGTAAGTGGTAAGATAAAAGTCATGGAGATAGAAGTTGCAGGTTGTTTGGCCTAAAATTATTGCCAGCGTTTTCGTAGGGCTGCTTCTGAGGAGCCGCTGATTGCACCTGGACACCTGCTGTGGGATTTAAGGCACACGAATTGGTGCTGTGAGGCGAAATAAGACAGGCGGCTAGGGAGGAAGGGGGCAGTGAGGCGGACATAATTTATGGGAAAGGCATAGGTCTGGAGCTTAAAGGGGAGCCTGGAATGCCATACACGGTCATAAGCTTTTTCAAGGTCTAGGGAGACACAAATGGCGGATCTGCGATTGTTGATTTGGCGGGACAGGAGGTGAATAAGATACAGGAGTTGGTCATAGGAGGAACAGTTGGGACGGACAGAAATGAGTAAGTGTTGTTGTAGGTGTTTATGGATATGTTGGGAAGGAATGTACTGAAGGACCTTGCTAAACAAGGGCGGGCCGCTATGGCCGAGCGGCTCCAGGCACTTCAGTCTGGAACCGCGCGACCGCTACGGTCGCAGGTTCGAATCCTGCCTCAGGCATGGGTGTGTGTGATTTCCTTAGGTTAGTTAGATTTAAGTAGTTCTAAGTTCTAGGGGACTGATGACCTCAGATGTTAAGTCCCATAGTGCTCAGAGCCATTTGAACCATTTGCTAAACAAGGAGATGAGTGTGATGGGACAGTAGAGAGAGATGATGGGTAATAGGTAATCAAACAGACTTACACGTATTTTAAAGTCACAAGTCAGACCCTAGCCAACAGAACAATTGTAGGACCCATTATCTTACTTCAACACGCCACCTCAAGACGGAAAAACTGGCCGGTCACCTCCAGTCTAACCCAGCACCGTCTACCAAGTGTATTGTGTACCTGAAGAACCGACAGGTCGTAGGCTCCCTTTGTACCTGCCGGTCGCGAGAGGTAAAGCCGCGGCTTCCAGCCTGCCGCTCGCCACGACAGGCGCCGCTAACTCCTAGCACACTTCGAGACAAGCAGGCGTGGCTTGGGTGTGGAGTTCAGTTCCACCCCAACGAGGACCCAGCAGTTTAATAAAACTCTACTCTACCCAATCCGAAACGGAGATGTTGTCCTTACACCTTTTATATGCCATCTTTTCATGCGTTTACAACAGTTTGCCATAAGCTATATTTCCTCCAACTATTCTCTCATCCGGTAAAAAGTCTGCTCATATCAGACTTATACCTGTTACATCCTGCATCACACACTACTTAACCTAAATTATCCTAAGGACAAACACACACACACCCATGCCCGAGGGAGGACTCGAATCTCCGCTGGGACCAGCCGCACAGTCCATGACTGCAGCGCCTTAGACCGCTAGGCTAATCCCGCTAGGCTTGGCTCATGACTGAGTGCTGTAAGCATGCTTTACCTCTGTCAGACGATGCCTTCTCAGTTTTGAAATCTCTTAAGATAGTCAACAGCCACGACACTTAAGAAGTCTCTTAAGGTGACGAAATAAGAGCACAGGAAGCAGTAAATATCAGGTTAATACGACGTACCACTTCATAAATTCTGTAATAAAGCAGATTTTATTACGATGGCCATCTCTCCCTGTGTAGGTGGAAGAACAAAATTTCGTTACAAAGATCTCCCAACAACGAAAAAACAAAAAGGTGCCTGATTTCCGCTCAAACTCGCGGACCATGTCTGTGACACTCCCGGCCTCACTTCCAAAAACACGGTGACACGTTATTTATATCAACTTGATTGACTAAGTAATGAAATTGATCAAAGAGAGTCCTTTTGCACGGTGAGTAATTTTATTTATCCTGCAGTCGAATTACACTTGCAGTGTAACTCAAATGCAAATCCGTGGAGGAAATACAACGTTATTTCCCAAGAACACTACTGTCTTTCGAAATCCCATCACGTTCCGACAACACTCTTCCATTAGTTAGAAGGTTGTCTAATTGCCCCCCCCCCCCCTCCACCGCCGCCCCTTGCCAGTGACTTGGTAGAGAGGTATCACAAAGAGAAAAAGAGTACATCATTTTTTTTTCTCCTGCAGGCATATCGCCGTGGCTGTCATGCCCTATTTATTTATTGCCTTCCTAAGTTAGGATGGATTAGCATGGAGAGCTGCATCAAACCAGTCTCAGGACTGAAGACCGCAATAACAACAAGGTATTTATATAGCCATGAGCATTTTTATTCTTGTTCGACCACTTCGTCGGTAAGTTGAGGTACCGCAATTAATTTTCTCTCTGCAGTCACTTCTCGGGACGTATGTGAAAGGGAGTAATATGTTTTCTCACGACGATTATAAACAGTGGAAACAGGCCACTCAGCCTCCCTTTTACCGGAGTATCGCTTTCCCCCATATTCACACGAATCTTCAATTCGATATGTAACGATAGATACCTCAAGCCACGTCACAGGCCCCCGCTAATTCTCTCGAAATCCCACCACGTTACTACAACACTGCTCCATTAGGTTGGCTAGCCCTCTACCCGTCACTGGCTATGTAGAGAGCTATAACATCGAGATAAAATGGCACAGTACCGTCCAATTGAATAGTTACATCTATCTACAGTCAGCTTCAACGTCCACCAATCCTAAATCTTCTGCAAATCGCAACCTACATCAAAATACGCACAGTGTGGACTGTGTCGTAGCAGTATCATTGACTTTTCCGTTCCTTTTCCGGTCACTTGTGCAATGATACAGTAAAACTGGATGTCTGTATACTTCTGTATATACCCTAATCACCTCCATGATCGCTACGCCACATACAGCCTTTTTAATGGCCAATGATGCCTTACTGCTGCACTTTTACTATGCGACATATGCACAAAGAAAATCTGATACATCTGCAGTTCATCTATATCGAACGATTGTCTATAAATATGCCCCTGTACATGTTCCACTCTTCTTTATCGCATTCCTGTGATTACTGCCCTAGAAATACGACAGTGCAGTGGTGTCAGAGCCTTCGTTGACGGCATAGTATTTCGTGAAATATAATCACCTTTTATTCAAATGTAGCATACTTACGTAACACGGATCTATCTGTAACATTGAGCTTCCAATACATTATCCATTGAATCATTTACATGGGTGTCACAGCCTCACACCTCCATACACAATTCAAAGCTGCTCCCGGAGTAGTAGAAGATTCGGAATTTAACCACATCATTGCTCATTTTTTACCCCTACTTACTGTTCGATAGTGGACCGACATGGTACAGTATTCAGTCTAGAGGAGGGTATATTCAAATGGGTAGTACACATATGTGTAGTGATAGTTATTTATTTATAAGCGAACCTAGTATTTACACGCTTTTCCGACTATAGTACAATGAGAGCCAGTTAATCAACAAATACTAGGGAGACAAAATCAGTGCCAGTGGTTCCTCCAGCAACAGCAGTCACCTTACTATCTCTCACACACGTCTGTGAGAATTGTAGTGCCACAGTCTCTAGGTGACATACAGACAGGATCTGCGGCTAATCGACTACTACCCTGTTACAAAGTTTCCCCCTCTCTATCTGAATGAGCTCCACCTTCGTACCTCCCTATATACTCTCAAGGTCCACTATAACTTTGAGGTCATTGTCAGCTGCTATCCCGACATTAACACACATAGACCTGCTTGTAGTTTAATGATACGCAGTGGTGAACAGTAACGTCAATTCGACAGCTCGGCTCTACATAGTCGCTACTACCAGTCCGTCCGCTGCTCGTAGTCTCGCGGTAGCGTTCTCGCTTCCCGAGCGCTTGGTCCAGGGTTCGATTCCCGGCGGGGTCAGGGATTTTCCCTGCCTCAAGACGACTGGGTGTTGTTGAGTCGTCTTCATCATCATCACTCATCCCCATTACGGTCGGAGGAAGGCAATGGCAAACCACCTCCACCACGACCTTGCCTAGTACGGCGGTGTAAAAGCATCATGTGGGTGCTGCTGGATCTAGTAAGTTGACATACCGCATTGGAATATGTGATGGAAAAAAATAACTGGGAAAGACGATGTATTTCTTCTGCAAAGAGGGGTGGATTAGGCTACGTAAGGAAGTGTATATTCAATTTTTTACTTGATCAGCGTTTGAGATGCGAATGGAATAGCAAAAGAAATGTAGTGATACAGAGTACCTCTCGATTCGCCCTTTGCCAGGGTGGAGGGTAATGGATAATACTGGAGGATGTGCCCTGTACCATGCACTATACGGCCGGTTGCAGTGTATTTTTTTTTTTTTTTAGATTTGGCTCTTCGTACGTGATGTAGTTACGAGGGTTGGAACTTAAATAGTGGGTACTATTTATTTACAGCTCGTTCAAAATAGATACGTGTTTCAAAGTTTTACTGACCTTCAAAGTAGTCACCAGCATTGTGTATAACCCTTTGCCAGCCACGTGGATGTCGTAGGATACTCTTAGCAGTGCCAGTTGTGTTAACAGTTAGAGCGGCGCAGTCTGTTGCCAGACTAATTCTTAGCAGTTCTGAAGCGAATGCCGTCAATTGTTTCCGTCAGTTTAGAAATCGAGTTGAACTCACCAGGGCTTACGTCAGGAGAGTGCAGTAGGTAGTATGGCGCTTAGCAGCCCCATCAGTCAAACAAATCAGTAACAGTTTTCACTGTACGTGCTTGGGCATTGTCCTGTAAAATGATGGTCAGGTCCTGCATAAAGTGTCACCACTTCTGTCTCTAAGCTGGTCGTAGGTTGTCTTCCAAAAATGAACACTTGAAAAAAGTGAAGTAGAATGCATATGTCGGGTTCAGATTCATTTACTGGATTCTTACGGGAAGTAATCCAAACACAAAGAACTGACAAGTCGGTGAGCTAAAGCACAAGAATATGTCGCGCTCAAATTCATTTGCCTGGATATTTAAAGGGGGAGGATGGGAAGTGTTCTGGCCACGAAGAAGTGACAGCGTAGGGGCGAGTAGCCGCAGATCCCGTTAGTATGTCACTTGGAGACAGTGGTACTACAATTTCCATGGAGGTGTGGGACTGCTGTTGAAAACACTGACATTGATTTTGTCTGTCTAGTAATTGTTGGTTAAATGGCTCTCAGTGTATGTTAGTCGGAAAAGCGTGTAAGTACTGGGTTTGCTTATAAACAAATAACTACCACTATGCATATGGTTACTACTCAGGTAGGCATACTCTAGTCTACAGGGAATACAGTATCATGATCGGTTCACTATCAAACAGCGCGTTGGGGTAAAAAGTGAGCAATGCTGTGATTAAGTCCCGAACCTCCCCCTACTCCTGCAGTAGCTCTGATTATGCATGGAGTTGTCAGGCTGTGGCACCCATGTAAATAATTCAATGAATAATGTATTGCAATATCAGTGTTACTGTTATATTCGTATTACGGATATATGCTGCATTTGATGAAAGGGTGATTATTTCTCACGAAACACTATGCTGTCAGCGAAGACACTGACACCACTACACTGTTGTATTTCTAGGCTAGTGTGTGTGTATATGTGTGTGTATGTGTAAGAGAGAGAGAGAGTTCCTAAGGGACCAAACTGCTGAGGTCATCGGTTCCTAGACTTACACGCTACTTAAACTAATTTAAACTAACTAATGCTAAGAACAACACGCACACCTATGTCCGAGGGAGGACTCGAATCTCCGCGCAACTAGCCTAGTAATCATAGGAATACGATAAAGAAGATTACGACACGTATAGGGACATATTTATAGACAGTCATTCGATATAGATTAACTGCAGATGTATCAGATTTTCTTTGTGTAGTCGTGGTATGGTAAAAGTGGCCTTTAGAAAAGCTACATGTGGCGTAGCGATCATAGAAGCGATGAGTATATATACAGAGGTATACAGACATCCAGTTTTACTCGATCATTACGCAAGTGACTGGAAGAGGGACGAAAAAGTCGACGACATTTCTACGACATAGTCCACACCGTGCACTGGTTTGTGAAATAGTACTTACATGTAGGCTCCTGTCTATAGCAGGGTTGCGAAACCGGTAAGATATAGCGATTTGCAGAGGATTGAGGATTAGTGGGCGTTGGGGCTGAATGTAGATGAATGTAACTACCCCCTGAACGTTAGTTTGCTATTTTTCTCGTTATTATAGATGCCTTCATAGACACTGACGGGTAGAGGGCAAGACAGCCTTCTAATTAATGGAGCAGAGTTGTAGCGACGTAATGGGATTTCGAGAGAATTACCGGGGGTTTCAGACTTGGCTTGGAATATCTACCGCTACATATAGAAGAGTGAAATATTCGTGCGAATATGGGGACTAAGAGGATGCTCTGACAAATGTGAGGCTGAGAGGCTAACTCTCAGCCGCTTCTTCTAATTATTACGAGCAAACATATTAGTCCCTCCCACATACGACATGTGATCGAGGGTTGGAAGATTCCGTGAATATGAAGGGTAAGCAGCACTCTGACAAAAAGCAGGCTGAGAAAAGTCCTATTTTCCGCTTTTTCTAATCGTCTGAGCGAATATATTTCTCTTTCTCTCATACGTCTCGAGAAGCGACTGATGTGAGAAAATTAAAGGCTAATACACTGAAGCACCATAGAAACTGGTATTGGCATGTATATCCAAATACAGATATATGAAAACAGGCAGAAGACGGCACTGTGATCGGCAAAAGCCTACGTAAGACAATAAGTGTCGGGCGTAGTTGTTAGATCGCTTACTGCTGCTATTTAAGTGAGCTTGGACGTAGTATTGGTACTAGTTCTATTACACATTAACAACAAAACAGATAGTTCACATGTAGGGAGGAATTTAAATACTTATAGGTCTAGTCGTCGCCCGAGCGATGGGACACAGCATCTCCGAGGTAGCGATGAAGTGCAATTTTTCCCATATGACCATTTCATGAGTCAGGAATCCGATAAAATATCAGATCGCCGACATCGCTGCTGCCGGAAAAGATCCTGCAAGAAAGGGGCCAACGATGACTGAAGAGAATCGTTCAACGTGACAGAAGTGCAGCCCTTCCACAAATTGCTGAAGATTTTAACGCTGGCCATCAACAAGTGGCAGCGGGCGAATCATTGAACGAAACATCATCGAAATGGGCTTTCGGAGCCGAAGACCCACTCATGTACCCTTGATGACTGCGTGACACAACGCTTTATGCCTCGCCCGGGCCCGTCATCGCCGACATTGGACTGCTGATGACTGGAAACATGTTGCCTGGTCGCACGAGTCTCGTTTCAATTTACATCGAGCGGATGTACAGGTATGGAGAGAACCTCACGAATCGATGGGCCCTGCATGTCAGCAGTGGACTGTTCAAGCTTATGCGGCTTTGTAATGGTGTGAGACGTGTGGAGTTGGAGTGATATGGGACCCCTGATACGTCTAGATACGAGTCTGATTGGAGACACGTACGTAAGCGTCCTGTCTGATCACCTGCATCCATTCATATCCAACGTGCATTCCGACGGATTTGGGCAGGAATGGCTCCACGAATACTCTTCTGAGTTTAAACACTTCCGCTGGCCACCAAACTCCCCAGACATGAACATTATTGATCGTATCTGGGATGCTTTGCAACGTGCTGTTCAGAAGAGATCTTCATCCCCCTCCCCCTCCCCCACCCCGTACTCTTACGGATTTATGTACAGCCCTGCAGGATTCATGGTGTCAGTTCCCTTCAGCACCACTTGCCGAGTCCGTGCCACGTCGTGTTCGTGGGGGGTCTACACGATATTAGGCATGTGGACCAGTTTCAAATGGTTCAAATGGCTCTGAGCACTATGTGACTTAACTGCTGTGATCATCAGTCCCCTAGAACTTAGAACTACTTAAACCCAACTAACCTAGAGACATCACACACATCCATGCTCGAGGCAAAACTCGAACCTGCGACCGTAGCGGTCGCGCGGTTCCAGTTCTAGCGCCTAGAACCGGTCGGCCACAACGACCGGCTGTGGACCAGTTTCCTCGGCTCTTCAGTGTACACGATTTTTACTGAAGTACAATCAGCAGCAGAAGTTCCAGTTTTTGTTTTCTCGATAAACCGCAGAAAACATTCTTCTGTCTGGAAGCGCGCGACCGCTACGGTCGCAGATTCGAATCCTGCCTCGAGCATGGATGTGTGTGATGTCCTTAGGTTAGTTAAGTTTACGTAGTTCTAAGTTCTAGGGGACTGATGACCTCAGATGTTAAGTCCCATAGCGCTCCGAGCCATTTTAACAATTTCTCACCCAAGGCGTCGTGTCCGTCAGACGACAGGAAGTTATCGGCATGAGCAGGCATGATTGGAAGTGTGTACATTGTTAATGCATATGGGGTCTTTAAAGTCGCTCTCCTTTGAACAGCGTTTCTCTGGAGTGGAGAACAAGGAGGTAATGTAGTTGTTTAATAGGAAGTCTTGCAGTGGATCTCTGTCTTGAGAGCAACGTGCAGCTATTAGGCAAAGGACATCTCGAAACACATGATGAGAACAGAATGCTGGGCCCAAGAATTCTTCCCGCGGTGCAGGCAATGCGTTCACTCGATGAGGTGGAAATACGGCTTACGGGGACCTATCTGTTAGGTGCCTCTTTGCCACAGAAATCTAGGTTGCCCAGCCAATGATTTACAACAGTGTCGTGAACGACCTTTGTCAACGGGGATGGCAGCAATAAAAATTCGTGAGTTTCCCTGTTCACCGTGGGCAAGATGCTATTGTGGGAGTCGTCAGTTGGTGTCTTCCCACAGCTTCCAGCGTTTCTTGGGAAGCTTCAGGCCTTAAACGCAATTCTGGAAGAAATGAAACATTTATGGTGGCTCTGAAATAATCTGTGTTGGAACACAAAACCACTTCTCTTGGTTACCTGGGGCCGCTGGTCAGAAACGTAGTAATGTTCAGACCGTCCAGATAATGATCTCCTCAGTAAATGTCTTGTACACTTTGGAGCTATATGGTAACTCAAAATAACACGATGCTTAAACTGGCCATTGAAAAAAAAAAAAAAACACAAGTTGGGAGCAGATCGCCTCTTCCTCTCTGCACAGGAATTTGTGAATGAGGGACTGGCGGCTTCAAAATAGAAGAATATTGTTAACTTTGATTATATTGGCTGATGAGTAGAGCAGGTGAGTTAGAGGGGAGAGATGAGGCTCATGGCGTCTCATGACTGACATGTACCCTTTTGGGTGCGGTTGTAGGAGTGCTTTTGCGGAGTTTACCACGGTTTGATGAAAAGTTAGGAGAGGAGGTACTTGGTCTTCCAATTCACACTCCTATCTGGAGTGAGTCTTCTGATTCAGACTCTGGTCCGGAGAGGATTGTGGTCCTAAATTTTCACTTGGGACAGCGCACTAGCACTGGTCTTGACTGGGGAGCCTGTGGCGAAGGCTTAGCTGCACCAACAGTTTAGAGCTGAGTCATCTCAGACAACTCACAGTGCCAAGGGCAACCTTATTCCTGACAGGTTTGCCGCTTGGACATTTGATCTCCAAATGCGCACTCCCATACAACTAAGTCAAATTGTCCATGTTATGACCACCAAATGGGAGTGTCACACACTGAAATTTTCCGAGTTTTCAGGGCTCTGTTAGAGAGTAATTGCGATCCATGTAACTGATTGCATGGGATAGGTAATCAAAGGAACGTTTACTAGTTAAAGTGAGTGCTGTCAGGGCGGGAACTCAGTCACCTGACGCCTTCCAAAACAAACCGCAAGTCTAATGTAGTATAGCATGGTCTTACCCAAGAATTTTGTGTTCCGTTTTGGCTTCTGATAGGAGAAATGATAACATCCATGGTGAATGAAGTGGTCCTCCTTCAAGGTTGGAACAATTGTTTTCATTCCTAAAAAGACGGGATGGCTGTCCGTGGATCGGATCTGTTCGATAACGCTCTTCTGTTTTCATTATAAAATCGTAGCGCGGGTAATAAATAGCCATTTGTCGGTTTTACTTGCTGATGTTGTCACGCGTTATCAAAATTGTTTCCCAGATCGCACTCTCCTGACTCCCGTTGCTGAATTTCGTGATCTTATCTCGAGAGCAGCCACTGTTCCTGTGTCGGTAGCTTTACTTTTTATTGATTTTAGCCATCATTTTCTGTTGCGAGTGCTGTTGGTTTTAATGACGCTGCATGACAGGTGTTCACCTTCCTAATTACTGGCTTTCGAGCGTCTATTGACGTGAATGGTCGTCTTAGGTCTACCACAGAAGTATATCGAGATGGCGTACAAAGATTTGCCCTATGTACGTCGTTTTTGTAGCTATTTCTGGAAACGTACCGCGATCAGTGGCTGCTCGACTGAGTGGCTGGTCCTTATTGGGGGGAACGGTTTATCGTCCGCACGTATGCCAATGACGTTATGGACCTTCTTCGTACCCATGCCAGCATATCGGTGCTCAAGGACGTTTGTTTTGTATGCATTTTGCTGTCTTACGGTACCACAGATTAACGACCAGAAATGTCAGTCACTCAATCTGCCTGTAGGCTGTAGCGGTGGCCCGCCATCGACCGTTGGGTGTTATCACTGGTCGTCATCCGATGAGGATGGCTGTGTTAAACTGGAGGCCTGTAACGGATATAATTCAAAGGAGCGACCCTTGAACACGAGCGTCTCTCCCTCTCTTTACTTCATCAGGTTCGGACATTGGAGACTTGTGTGTCGAGTAAATCCTATTCCTCTGATAATGTCCCAAAAGCTACAACGATTATCGGGTAAGTTTAAATGGAGAAACTCTATTTTTCGGGTGCACCGTGAGGTTTGGAGAGGCACCAGCTGATGGGCAGTTTGAGCCTCCCTGATGTTCGAGCCAAGGCTTATGCTTTATTTCTTCGACGCACTATTTTAACGTGTCTTCGAGTACCCCAGTCATCTGTAGCTTTCCTTTTTGCCTGTCTCCGACCAGCGAGCGTAACCCCTTCAGTACTTGTTGGTAGGATAAATAATAAATTAAGGCAAATTCTGGAATTTTTAATTGACGGCAGTTATTTGGAGATTTATACTCTCTCCCATTCGCTTCTGTCTGTAAAAATGCTGTTTCCAAATCGCGCTTCCTCTGTGAAGTCCCTGTTGCTAGATTGGAAGATTGTTTGATCGAATGTGAGCTTTTCTATTTTTCCGATGGAAGTGGCGTCCTCATGGTACCAAATCGTTCATAAGCTTCTTCCCAGCAATGTTCGACTTTCTCGTATTGGCCTGAGTGAGGCAGACCGATGCATTTGTTGCCATGAAATGGACACATTATGTCATCGGTTGGTATCCTGCGGCCACAGGCACTGGACTTGGCTCTGCTTACAATTGGTCATTCTTGCCAGGAGGATGGTAGCGGCAATCTCCGGTGAGATTCTCCTGCGTCCCAATTCAACCATCTCTCCCCGAACGAAGAAGGGTACAGTTATGTAGCTTGTTTGGCATTATGTTCATTACGTGTTGAGGAGTAGGTATGACTCGGGCACTAGTGCCTTTTACCAGTACCTGTTTAGGCCCACTGGACATGGCAAAGGATGCCATGCTATTGTTTGGTTTTTGCGAATATGCTGTCTCGTATTTAATCGTCATCGAGTTGGATGATGTGTAGAATGTTACCGTCATTTTGGTAAAATTGACCCAACAGAAAAGTTAGTGTATGACCGTTACGTGCAGAACGTCGTGGGTGCTACTCTCGTCAGGTGCTTTAATTTTATTTTGTTTTTAACATACTTATCGCAATGAATTTTATCATTGTCTTCATTCAGTTAAAAAAGTGGTTAATGTGGCTGATTGCCATGCAGAGGACTCGGGTTCGATTCTGGCTACTGCAAGGAATTTTTTTCGTTGGTGGGAGGATTGAATTGCAGTGCGCTCAACCTCCTGATGTCAACTGAGGAGCTACTTAACCAAGTAGTAGCGGCTAAAGGAGACACCTGACAACGGCCAAGATAGCGATGTGCTGATCGCATGCCCAACTATGCCTCATCCAATGGCGCCATCGCCGGAGGATGAAAGTGCGGTCAGTCCCTACCAATGGGCCTGAAGACAGACTTTACGTTTAATGTGTGGTGGAAAATATGAAGATGCTTTTTCACATAAACTTGAACCGGTAATAAAACTATAATTTTTTTCCTGACACATAATAAATAATGTACCGTACGGAAATGTTTACATGACAGACTCTTACGCCCCTTCCGTATCACAGAGATAGAACAATCTCAAGTACTAACACAGACCGCAGTTAAAAAAAAGCCAGACTTACTGTCTCTGCTGTTGTTGATCAGACGCTAGAAGCAAAACGTTTAGCAATTCCCACGCTGAATGTTTCTAGGCCATTTTACATGTTGTCATATTTGCAGGAGAAATATAAGTGGCCAGAATAAAAATGAGCGTCGAAGAAACGTATACCCACAAATACTTTTTACAGGGTGGACCATTCACTTTAGTGGTAGCCACTTGCCTGCTGACACTAGAGGAAGCGCCCAGTTCTTACACATCTTTCAGAATTCCCTCTCAATCTTGACCTCGTGCTCTCGGATTTTGTCACATGCATGGGACACGCACTCCTAAAACGTGTGTGAGTTGTCGATGGATGTGTAGTACAGCAATTCCTTTAACAGGATTCCTATCTAAGTGATCAAGTTTAAACTCGACCAGTCGACCGATCATTAAACTCTTGTGTTAGGTACTGTCATAGGAGGTGAAAAGAATGGCGTGCAGTATGAAAGTTGAGATTCCGCATCTATTTTGAACAACTCTATTGCAGACAATGCTAACGCTCTTCACCATATAAAGCGTCTGCAAAGTTCTGTAATATCACTGATAATTTTCTGTGCAGGAATTTATGGCAAATAGAATCTGAGTTCTGTAACACCATGGGTAATTAATAAATGGGTGAAGAAAAATTCGCGCACTCTGACTTCACAGCGCGAATCCTCAAATACTGGAAATACAAAAATATCTCTCACAAAAGTTAGTTCTGTGCATATATCGGGCAGTAAATGAGCGTTAAAGATTGGCAGTCTGGGAACACTGTGATCACAAGTACGGTAAGTTCATCTGTGAGGCTGAAGCGCTAGAGCTGTGCAGCTGGCGGAGGTGACAGCGTTTTGGGTTAGCACGCATGAGGTCGAGGGTTCGATCCTACATACAGGTTTATTTGCTTTGTTTACTAAAAGTAGTCTGCATGCTAAGATATCTGGCATCTTAATCATCACAGACGATTACAGTGGGTCTACATCTACATCTACATCCATACTCCGCAAGCCACCTGACGGTGTGTGGCGGAGGGTACCTTGAGTACCTCTATCGGTTCTCCCTTCTATTGCAGTCTCGTATTGTTCGTGGAAAGGAAGATTGTCGGTATGCCCCTGTGTGGGCTGTAATCTCTCTGCTTTTATCCTCATGGTCTCTTCGCGGTATATACGTAGCAGGGAGCAATAAACTGCTTGACTCCTCGGTGAAGGTAAATTCTCGAAACTTCAACAAAAGCCCGTACCGAGCTACTGAGCGTCTCTCTTGCAGAGTCTTCCACTGGAGTTAATCTATCATCTCCGTAATGCTTTCGCGGTTACTAAATGACCCTGTAACGAAGCGTGCTGCTCTCCGTTGGATCTTCTCTATCTCTTCCATCAACCCTATCTGGTACGAATCCCACACCGGTGAGCAATATTCAAGCAGTGGGCGAACAAGTGTACTGTAGCCTACTTCCTTTGTTATCGGGATGAACCTACTTCCTTTGTTGTCGGAACGCATTTCCTTAGGATTCTTCCAATGAATCTCAGTCTGGCATCTGCTTTACCGACGATTAATTTTATATGTTCAGTCCATTTTAAATCACTCCTAACGCCTGCTCCCAGATAATTTATGTAATTAACTGCTTCCAGTTGCTGACCTGCTATATTGTAGCCAAATCATAAAGAATCTTTCTTGATAGGGTATTGGTAGGCCTACTACCACAGTGATTAAAAAATCTATTGGGAACGTTCTCATAAATACGCTGTATCCTCTCCTGAATAAACGGGCCCACGGCTGTAGTAATTATCAATATACTGCATATTGACACTGTGACGGAGTTAACGTCCGATGAGTCATGGAACGGGAGGTGTTGTTCGCTACTAAAATACCTCAACGCCACGTTGATAGTTCATAGAGACTCGTAGGTGTGGGTGAGCACTTTCCTATTGGAAAAATCGCATCAAGATAGTGCCGCTTGAGACATAATACATTAGAACGCACGATGTCTTGAGACGTGCCGTTTTGGGTTGGGTGGTTTGGAGGAGGAGACCAGACAGAGAGGTCATCGGTCTCGTAGGATTAGGGAAGGATGGGGAAGGAAGTCGGCCGCGCCCTTTCAAAGGAACCATCCCGGTTGCACTCTCCTTTTTCTCTCAAAGGAAGTGGTGTTGATTTATGTTTCAATTTGGAAAGTAGGGGAGTGAATTATTTTCAAGTTTAAAATTTGGGAACAACATGCAGACTGTAATCGAACATTAAACACTACGCTGAAATGTAAGTCTCTCAGCCACATGTCAAAACAGTAAACTAATTTTAACCTTTTGCTTGGTTTCACCACAACATTTACATAACACCATTTTAAGAAATATTTTATAAAAAACTGGTTTATGTATTTGCTTACTTTATTTTCAATTAATGCTCATTGGATGTGACATGCATCTAGGGTAAAGTGTATATTTATTGTAATATCTATTAGAGAGAAATTCTTTGGCGCTGTTGTAATTGTGATAATACCATCTTTTTTCACTATATGCGGATATATCAAAATAAGTGCGTCATATACTTGTAACTATTTCGTGAAGACAAGGAAACAACATTGCAACAAAATGAAGCTGTATTTTCGACGTAACTAAACTATAACTACATCAATTAAACGTTACTGATTGGTGTGCATTGTGCTTTATAGTTGTTAGTGGCAGGTGCGTTCAAATAGGCCGTTTCTAACGTGGTTTTTCATTGCAGGGTACCACCACCCCAAGGATCTGTCGTCCAAGGGGGAAAACCGAAAATCAGTGTAAACACCAATAAATCTGCATCTGAAGATAAATCTGTCGATTCGAAACCAGTTGTTGTTTTCTTCTTCCTTTCCCGTTTCACCGTAAATAGCGCGAGAGAAAAATGACTGCCCGTGTGCCTCCGCACGGCGATTGTTTCTCTTATCTAATCTTTGTGGTCCTTACATTAAATGTACGTTGGCAACAGTAGAATCGTCCTACGGTCAGCTCCAAAAGCCAATTCTCTAAATTTTCTCGATAGTGTAGTGAAGAACGTCGCCTTCCCTCTCTATAATATATATGGAAAGAATCTGCCGGTAACATATCTAGCAGCACGCCTCGGAGTTCATGCGGCGTCTTCCTTTAATCCGACCTGGAGGGGATGCCAAACACTTGAGTAGTACTGAAGAATGGGTAGCACTAGTGTGCGATACGCGGTTTCGTTTGTACAAGAGTTGCACTTGCCTAATATTCTCACAATGAAACGAAGTCGATTATTTGCCTTCCCTACCACCGTCCTACTTCTATTCTATATCGCTTTGCAACGTTACAGGTAGATATGTAATGGACGTGACTGTGTTAAGCAGCTCGCTAATAATACCGTATTTGAACATTACATGATTATTTATCCAAACCATCTGCAAAACTCTTTGAAGGGCAGGCAAAACTGTAACGAACCACATACGTAGACGGTTTCAGTGGGCGGTGGTCACTGTGGCTAACCACATAATATTTTCTCCCTTTACCGCTCAGGGGCCAATAGTCTCTCTGCCAACCACCTAATTGTTGACTAAAATGCCGCTAGATGGCAGTGCAGGTCTTCTGCGCGAATTTTTGCCGCGTATTCAGAACAATAGTTCATACTTCTTCATTGTTAGCACTGTTCTTGGGAGCGGCGTGCAGTATTCTCTGTAGCTCTTCTTTATACGACTATTTATGTGTTGAACACATATAAGTCTACGTGTAATGTAACTTTAAATTGAAATAGAATTTCCCATGTTTTACAGACACATTTCTGAGTGGTTAGTGCTGATAACCACCGCCCTTCTTCCCCACCCAGTATATTTTCTTCGTCTCCATCGTACATGTCTAGCCGAAAAGGAATAAATGAGGACGAATGTTACCGAATGTAATCTATAGATGGAATGATAACAGGGCAGTCAACTTGATTTCAACATGTCATTCACCAACAGATGTGTCCACAGTAACTCGAAAAATGAAAGATGGAACAATAACCGATATCACTTGTCCAATTGTATTGAAAGACTACAATTCCAGTATGAACTATGTGGATAATTTTGATCGACGAAAGTCAGACTGTGCTATTGACAGAAAAAGCAAGAAATGGTAGATGAGATTGTTTTTTCAGTTTTTAGACTGCAGTGTGACAAACGCGTTCATTATGCACAAAGAGCAGTGCTCCAATAAAGAGTTCCGTCGAGAGGTGTACAAAATATTGTTGGCTACAAAAATAGTTTCAGTGGCAGCTAATTTTGCTTCTGTATCCCACAGTAGAAAAGCAAACCAGATCAAATCACACAAACCATAAGTAGACAAAAGTATACGCCACGAAAGCAGTAAACATCAACCATTTCACTCATCATCTAGAAAATACGCAGTTTGCAGTTCAAAGAAAAATCCAGTGCGAACAGTGTGGATGTGTTCAGTGTGCAAAGTACCTTTGCGTCTGAGAGCAGGCAAGAACTGTTTCAAGAGATACCACGAAAATTAAAAACAAGTTATTTCAAAGTTCAACCACCAAATATCGAATTTGTATACTGTAATGGGGTGGTGGTTACCTGTAGTGACCACATTTAATGTTAATATTTAGTTGTTGTTTAGGTGAATTTTTACAAACTCAATGTATAAAACATGTCAAGACAATAAAACAAATGTGTTACAAGTAAAAGAAATTTGAAATTCGCAAATAATTTTTCTTGCCCCACTAGGGTAAATTTTAGTGGTGTTTATCTGCCTCTCAAAGAGTTAACTTATATTGTTCTTCATTAGAGCAAACTGCCACTCGTGACGTTAACTAGAAATTCTATCCAAGTCACCTTGTGTTCTGCTACACCTTCACGTGCATCATAGCGTCATCAGCAAACAGCCAAAGACTGCTGCTCGCGCCGGCCGCGGTGGTCTCGCGGTTCTAGGCGCGCAGTCCGGAACCGTGCGACTGCTACGGTCGCAGGTTCGAATCCTGCCTCGGGCATGGATGTGTGTGATGTCCTTAGGTTAGTTAGGTTTAAGTAGTTCTAAGTTCTAGGGGACTTATGACCACAGCAGTTGAGTCCCATAGTGCTCAGAGCCATTTGAACCATTTTGAACTGCTGCTCGCGCTCTTCGTCAGATGATTTATAAACAAAGAGGATAAGAGCGGTCCTGTCTCATTTCTCTATGACACTCCGCGTTAAGAACAACGTACAGTATTTCTTAACAAGTCTTCGTGACAGATATTTGAGAACCTGATCTGTATGTTCAGACCTTCGTTAATAGTCAGCAGTGGGGTAATCTGTCAATAGCTTTCCGGAAGTCTAGGAATATGGAATCTGCCTGTTGCCCTTCATCCATAATTCGCTGGTTATTATGTGAGCAAAGGGCGGGCTAAGTTTCGCACGAGTGATTCTTTCTAAATCCGTTGTTGATTTCTAGACAAACTTTTTCGTCTCAATGAACTCTATCACATTCTAACTAAGAGTATGTCCAAGAATTGTATAAAAAACCTATATTAAGGATATTGACCAATAATTTTGCGGGCCATTTCCTTTACACTTCTTACATTCTGGAGTCACTTGTACATATTTCCAGTCACTCGGGGCTTTGACATGTGGGAGAGAGAGAGAGAGAGAGGGACAGAGATAGGCACAGAGAGATAAATCCCTTCTTATGATAACAGGGTAATCATTTCGCGTCTTATTCAAGAAGTATATTCATAATTTTTCCACTTTCCCTATTTCTCAGTGGTGATTATGTCAGGTTAAATAACAATTTCTTCTCAGACAATTGTAATTACTGACAGGCAACGTAAGATTGGGACCGATCACATATCAAAATCAAGATATGGAAAAAAGTTGTAGCGACGAGATTAAACGGTTAAAAATTATTGTGAGGCAAAAATATTACCAGTTTTACTAAAATGTGAGAAAAATTTAGCCATTTATGTTGTTAAGAGATAGTAATTTACATAGATCACTGCATTTGCTAATTATACAATTACATAACAAGTACTTAATTATTCTTAGGGTTTTAGGTAAATTACGAGTACATATTCAGTTAGCAGTAGCAACACTTCAACTACTTTTATTCGATTTCAGCACCTGTATATACGGAAGTCGTGAAACCGCATCGCTGTTGTCAAATCTTATCGCAGGCGAGGGTTACGCCATTCAGCAAATGCTATAACTTACAAATAACTCAACTAATAATTTAACTGTCCTATGACACGAGATACTATACGACTTTCGCAAAAACATCATCTACACAGTTCCGAATACTGCAAGAGCTGACAAGTGAGAGAATCATGACACAATCAACTTAACAGCTAATGCATCCATGTTGCTGACAAGAAATATGTATATAGAAGAATAGGGAAAAAAACTGAGGAAGTGTTAGGTGACGATCAGTTTTGCTGTAGGAGAGGTAAAGGCACCAGAGACGCAATTCTGTCGTTCCTCTAGATAATGGAAGCAAGATTAAAGAAAAATCAGGAAACGTTCCCAGATTTGTCGACCTAGGAAAAGCGTTCGGCGATATAAAATGATGCAAGATGTTCGAAATTCTGAGAAAAATAGGGGTAAGCTACAGGGAGAGACGAGTACAAGAGCCAAGAGGGAATAATAAGAGTGGACGGCCAAGAACGAAATGCTCGGATTAAAAACACAAGGATGTAGCCTTTCGTCCCTGCAGTTCAATCAGTACATCGAGGAAGCAATGATGGTAATAAAAGAAATATTCAGGAGTGGAATTAAAATTCAAGGTGAAAGGATATCAATGAGGCGATACGCTGATGACATTGCTATCCTTATTGATAGTGAAGGAGATTTACATGAGCTGCTAAACGGAATGAACAGTCTAATGAGTACACAGTATGGTTTGAGAGTAAATCGGAGAAAGACGAAGGTACTGAGAAGTAGTAGAAATGAGAACAGCGAGACACTTAGCATCAGGATTGATGGTCACGAAGTAGGGGAAGTTAAGGAATTCTGCTACCTAGGCAGCAGAATAGCCAATGACGGACGGAGCAAGGAGGACGTCAAAATCAGGCTGGCACTGGCAAAAAAGGCATTCCTGGCCAAGAGAAGCCTGATATTATCAAATTTCGGCCTTAATTTGAGGAAAAAATATCTGAGAATGTATGTCTGGAGTACAGCATTGTATGGTAGTGAAACATGGACTGTGGTTAAACCGGAACAGAAGAGAATCGAAGCATTTGAGATGTGATGCTACAGACGAGTGTTGAAAATTAGTTGGAATCACAGGGTAAGGAATGAGGAGGTTCTACGCAGAATCGGAAGGGAATATGTGGAATAGACTGACAATGAGAAGAGGCCTGACGATATGACATCTGTTAAGACATCAGGGAATGACTTACATAGTACTAGAGGGAGATGTAGACGGCAGAAACTACATGGGAAGACGGAGATTGGAATACATCCAACAGATAATTGAGGACGTAGGTAGCAAGTGCTACTCTGAGGAGAAGAGATTGGCACAGGAGAAAAATTCGTGGTGGACCGCGTCAAACCTTCAGAAGATTGATGACTCCGAAAGAAAAAGTACCACGTAAGCAATGAAACAGAGCGCTCCACACGGAACTCCACCTTCTTCGCGCTCAATGATTTTTTTGAGCCAGTCTCTATCGACTCCCATGACATAAGTTCGGACTTCTCACGATCAGTCATTCATTTCCTCTTGTGTTTCGTAGCTTTCGTGTCTACCCAACTGATGAAAAGACAAAGCTACGCGACGCGCTGTCTGGCTTACAGTGAGAATAATCAGTGGAGGTTGAGGAGACGTCCCGGTGATGTGTGGAAAGCTACAGTCAAAATATGATTACCGTGTCTGTCAGCTGTGCTCTGCCAGTGGAGGTCGTTCGCAGATAAAAGGAAAGCAGTATGAGTACCGTTGGCAGGGCGCCTGTTTGCCGAATAAGCAAATAGTTCTTAATCGCCACACAGCAAACAGCGCGACATGTAAACAACGGAGTGGGCGCTGACAACAGCCGTCTCACAGGGCATGTTACTGGAATATACCAATCCTACACAACACAACACTGTCGTAAAGGGCGAGGATGCTCTTCATAGATGACTTTCGTATCCAAGTGCGAAATTTTTGTTCATACGAGCGAGCACAGTTAACGGGACATTACTCAAGGCTTAATCGACGTGCTTATTGCCCAAAATTATTGACTGAACAGAAGTCTCCACCGACACATAGAGGAATTTATGATAAGTCCTTTCTTGTATCATCAGAAGCACTTTCGCCTAGGCACTACAGTACTTCGATGCTAAATATCAGCGGACGATCATTATGCCGGAAGTCACGATAGAACTCATTTTCACGGACCGAGCCACGTGCAGTATCTCACCAGATGAAAAAGCGCCAGTTCCAAGTAAAAAGTAAATTGGAAGATACTGAAAAAATTTTGTAAGGTGTTAAGGAGTATTTTTTGAATATTTTGGTATCAGGGACCCGTCGTGGCACTTTACGATTTTTTAGGTGTGATCAAAGATACGACGAATAATTTTTTTTTTTTTAGCATCATCCCGCTGACGCTACAACGATATTATGTAATTTGTCCGATAGCCAGATCCGTTAAGACAGTCAGCGTCAAGCTGGAACACGTTCTAACCTGTCAGCCGACGTCCAGAGACGTTAGAGTAAGATTGTGTTTACAGTGTCTATCGCGCATTATGGGTTTCGAACAATGCGTGAACACTAAATTCTATTTCAAGCTGCAAAAAAGTGCCAATGATACTCATGAAACGTTTAAACTGATGTGTTGCGATAATGCTGTAACTCTGAAGACTGCTTATAAGTTGCATGAGTGATTTAAAAGCGGAAATGAGTCTGTAGAAGTAGGTGACAGGGGTAAAATACAGGGAGTGAAAGGCTCTTTACAATTTATACAGAAGCCAGATGATGGTTATAAGAGTCGAAGGCCACGATAGGGAAGCAGTGGTTGAGAAGAGAGTGAGACAGGGTTGTAGCCTATCACCGATTTTATTCAATCTGTATATTGAGCAAGCAGTGAAGGAAACCCATGAAAAATTTGGAATAGGAATTAAAGTCCAGGGAGAAGAAATAAAAGCTTTGAGGTTTGCTGATGACATTATAATTCTGTCAGAGACAGCTAAGTATTTGGAAGACCAGTTGGACGGAATGGACAGTATCTTGAAAGGAGGATGTAAGATGAATATCAACAAAAGCAAAACGGGTATAATAGAATGTAGTCGAATTGCATTGGGTGATGCTGAGGGGATTAGATTAGGAAATGAGAAACTTAAAGTAGTAAATAATTTTTGTTATTTGAGAAGGAAAATAAGTGATGATGGTCGAAGTAGGGAGGATATAAAGTGTAGACTGGCAATGGCAAGAAAAGCGTTTCTGAAGATGTTAACACCGAGTATAGATTTAAGTGTCAGGAAGTCCTTTCTGAGAATATTTGTATGGAGCGTAACCAATAGGACAATAAACAATTTTGACAAGGAGGGAATAGAAGATAAGATGGGTAGATCACGTAACTAATAAGGTGGTACTGAACAGAACTGGGGTGAAGAGAATTTGTGGCACAACCTGACTAAAAGAAGGGATCGGTTGGTAGGAACCATTAAGAGGCATCAAGAGGTCACCAACTTCGTACTGAAGGGAAGCGTGGGGGCTAAAAATCGTAGAGGGAGACCAAGAGATAAATACACTAAGCAGATTCAGAGGCATGTAAGTTGCAATATTTACTGAGACATGAAGAGGCTTGTACAGGATAGAGTATCATGGAGAGCTGCATGAAATCAGTCTTCGGACTGAAGACCACAACAACAACAGAAGACAGCAACGTTCGGGACGTCCATTAACCTCAAAAAGAGAGAAAAACGTGCAAAACGCGCAAAAATTGTTCGTTCAAACAGGCAGAAAAGAATTCAAGGGCTTTCGGAAGAACTTAGCATCCCGTACGAGTCGGTGCACAGCATTTTAACCAATAATATGCAAGTGAGACGAGTCATAGCAAAGTCTGTCCCCAGACTTCTGAGTGATGAATAGAAGGTAAATCGTGTGTCAGTCTGCACGGAATTGAAGGATTATGTTAATTCAGATCTTGGTTTGATGTCCAAAATTGGAGATGAAGCTTTGGTCTGTGTGTATGACCCTCAGAGGAAAATTGAGAGTTCCGAACGGAAAACCAGAGAATGTCCTTGCCCTAAAAAGGCACGTCAGTCAGAATCTAGTATGAGACTTGTGCTGAAGCTGTAGTGCGATCAGAGTTCGTTCCGAGGGAACTGCAAATGCGGAATTTTGCAAAGGCGTACTGCAACGTTCGCGAAACGATGTCCGAAAGAAAAAAAACCAGCCAAGTGGACCAATAGCTTTCTTCTGTATCACGACAACGAGCCGCGGCACACCTGGCTATTGATTCGTGAGTTTTTGGACGAAAATGTTCTCCTGTTTGTCCACATACACCTTTCTCGCCAGATTTAGCACCATGTGACTTCTCGCTCTTCACAAAAATTAAAACCGTACTTAAATGAAAATATTTTGACACCATTGCTGACAGTGAGAGGGCCAAGATAAGAGTCATAGACTCAACGTTGGGATACGTACATTGTTAGGCAAGGACAGTATTCTGAAAGAGGTTAAATCATATTCCATGTAAGCTTATTACTTTGTTTCTAATAAAGTTATTCAGGATATCTTTGTATGACACCTTGTACGTTTCATTTCTTACCGCCATTTTACTTTGTATCTGTATTGCTTTGAAAATAGCTTGATCGCAGTGCAAATGTCGACGGTATGCACTGTGCGTCTTGTCTCGTTTCACTCACTCACAGAAATCTTCGCCGCCAAGTTTGCACCGGCACTGCTCGGTCCTGTCTCGGGTTTGTTTCGCCGGCAGTGTTAGCTGTACGTTAACAGTGATACACAGCAACAGGGATAGATCTGCTGATGAATAGCTGGTCAATATCAACCTCGTGTATGCGTTCACTGAATGAATACAATGGAAACGCGACACAACGACGCCATGCTAGGCTGTTGGCGCAGGGACGGCAGCCACATCAAAGTATTTCTGTATTTCTGCATCTATAAATAGCCAGCTACGACAAGCAGGATCCTTCCGTGTTTTGGCGAATATATTTACAGGGTAAAGCAGGTAAGACAGACCAAACCAAATATATCCATAATGAATAAATATAATGGGCTGCAATTTTCGCAAAGTTTCAACGGACAGTATGGCGAATTTTTTGACGTTCACAAGTAATTTTTATCGTTTATAGTCGCCGAATTACGACATCGACATTGTTTTTTTCCCTAATGGAACTGTACACTTTTTTCTGTGGCATTTGAAATAAACTTCTCACACACCTTCAACGACTTAACATGTACGGGACTTGAGGAAACAATATCAGGGTAACAGCGCCGCGAACCACTGTCCCGCCGTCAGGAGCACAGCTACCACAAACGTTAGCCCTGCTACGCCAGATTTAGGCAAACACGTAAGCCAGGTACAATTCGTGTGTTTATTGTCACGGCTATCATACCAACTGCTCACAATGTTGATCCTGAGCGCTGCAACATGCTATAAAGTGATTATGGAGAAACAATACTGCAAGTTGAAATTCATCTTACCCTCGGTATTCATTACCAGACCTCTTGTTGTAATTTTCACCACAGATAAAAGTATAGAAGAGTTCAGTTTCGTGAGTATGCAGACAATTTTGGGCTTCCTGAACGAAGGTTCCAATGATCTCCAAAGGCACTCCTAAGAATGTCTGTCATTACACATGTGAAATGGAAGGGGTTGGTACGACAGCAATTGCCTTACGTCCAGTGGGATGTCTTCCAATAACTGCAGCTGCAGCATATCTTAGGAGCTCTAGATATCTGACTCTATTCAAGTTCCCAGTAATAAATTAGAGACCAATGACGCTGATCTTGAAAAACACGCACCAAACGTTGACATGCCAAGATCGTTGCTTTTATTCTCTTCTGTCAGCCAGCGTGGATTTTAAACTTGCGGTTAGTGCATATTGCCAAATTTGACTTGCCAATGGTTTGTAATGGATGTTACTTCCTTGAACAAAATTTTTGCATAGATTTGCCACATCACTCGGCACTTCAAAATGGTTCAAATGGCTCTGAGCACTATGGGACTCAACTGCTGAGGTCATAAGTCCCCTAGAACTTAGAACTACTTAAACCTAACTAACCTAATGACAACACACACATCCATGCCCGAGGCAGGATTCGAACCCGCGACCGTAGCGGTCGCGCGGTTCCAGACTGTAGCGCCAGAACCGCTCGGCCACCAGCGGCCGGCACTCGGCACTATTCGCAGATAACATTCGACGAATAGTAACTCATTTTGGAAGTCATTGCTACGAAGCTGTAGATGCAGCGAAATGTGGAGAGAACAGCCGTTTTCTTGATCCTCTCGTAGTTCAGAGGGGTCTCTTACATTTGCTTGGTGTGTTACTGCTGCTAAAACATAAATTTCGTTTTCCGTCAGTTGCTTTTCCTTTTCCTTCGCTTATTTTAGTCTCCACGCTTCGAGTCTGTAGAAATTCTTTATGTTTGCAAAGACGGATCGTGAGTGATTTGTACGATCCGGATACTCTTCAGCTCTAATAGTTCGACAACATTTTATAACTGCATCAGCAGAACACAGAATGATGGGCTTAATGAGCAGAGGTGTACACAAGAGCCTATCTCACACTTCGTACAACAGGACCGACTTCCGTGGAATCTCTTCTCCCGATGGCGAAGCAGTGGTTTGCGACCCTTTTATCTTAATGTTGCTTTTTCACGTCCCATACATGTTATGTCGTTGAAGTTCTCTTAAAAGCTTCTTTCAAATGCCACACAAAAAAGGATGTAGTTACGTTAGGAAGAAGACAATGTCGGTGTCGTAATTTGGCGACTGTAAACGATAAAATTACTTGTGAACGTCAGGAAATTTGCCATGTTGTCCGTATAACCTGGTGAAAACAACATCTCGATGTATTTATTCATTCTAAATATGTTTAGGATGGCCTGCCTTAGCTATCTGAACCTGCATATTACAGGTTTTTCAGCTATTGCGAAAGTGTTCTCACAGAATCATATGCAATTAGGATAACTGGAATTAGCCATCACAGATCACGCGTTCCTTTTACCAAAATACATCCTTTAAGTACATCCGGGAACTGTAACTCCAGTACCCTTTCATCCTCTATACTACACCTCACTATGCAAAGAAGATTACAAAACAGAGACTTCCACTGCAGAAATTCACTGCTGTAACAGCATACTTCAGTGACACATGACCTTCAACATGCTTACCAATAACTGAAAGAACTTGGCAGCAATTATCGGATTCCAGTTACGCCTACTCCCTCCTGTGGCATTTATGGAGCGGAAGAAGTTATTACTTCGCCACGTACGGAGTACAGTGTCCTTGCTTCATAACCATCAACAGCGGTTCGGCTTCAGCTGAGCAAAGGTAGAGCGTGGCATCAAGGAAAACAACAAAAATTGCTCTTTTGGACGAAAGTTTCCAGTCACGACGAAGAAATTCGTCATTATAGCTTTCGATTTCCTGCGTAGAATTCTTTCACGGAATTATAGAACACAGAGTGGCAGTAGCAGGGCAAAAATCTATGCGTAGTTATACCTGTAATTACCGGTGCGTCACAGATACAATTGCCGAGGAGTTTCAGTAAAATCGTCGTATATCTAAGCTTTGATCGCCGGAACTCCAGGAAATATGTGCACCACAACCCCTTTACACTATCTCGCTGTGTATGTGTGTGTGTGTGTGTGTGTGTGTGTGTGTGTGTGTGGTGAACAGGACGACAACCGTGTTCAGTTAAATTAATCGTCAGTCGCGTTGTATAAGTAGGCTGTTTAGGTTTTTATGTTGGTGACGCCACGTAGCGCTCTGTATTAAAATCGCTGATTGCGCTGTGTGCAGTCTGTGGCTGGTTGGACTCATTGTTGGAAGTTTTTCGCCAGTGTAGTGTTGGGCAGTTGGAGGTGAGCTGCCAGCAGTGGTGGATGTGGGGAGAGAAATGCCTGAGTTCTGAGATGTCAATATGAGCGGACGATCCGCACGTGTGTTCGTCAGAAAAAGGAAATTTGTTATATATTATTTGTTCTCTACCAACATCTTTCATTTGGTAACTATATGCCTATCAGTAGTTAGTGCCTTCAGTATTTAGAATCTTTTATTTAGCTGGCAGTGTTGGCGCTCGTTGTATTGTAGTATTTCGAGTAACGAAGATTTTTGTGAGGTAAGTGATTCAAGAGGGGTATACGTTATTGTTAGTCAGGGCTATTCTTTGGTAGGGATTATTGAGAGTCAGATTGCGTTGCGCTTTAGAAATGATCAGAATAAGTAAAGAGAAAACAGTTTCAGTACATTCAGTTTCACTCTGGAGTTTGAAAATCACGTAAAGTCGAAGTTTTACCAGCACAGACATTCTTTTCATTCAAAGGGAAAGTTTCAGTTGGTATCCCACCACTTTTCGGGGCGTCTACAGACACGTCTCATTAGCTGGAGTGTGTAATGGTACTTGAATTACGTAACCATTACGGCACCTCACCTCAACCTCTCGATACCAGCAATATTCTACTGTGTTTCTGTAAAATAGTTAACATATTTCTGTGACAACATTCAGATTTGATTTCATTAATGTAGAGGTACTTCCATATTGCAATGATATTATTCTTATGTGTATTCTTTCTTTTGTCACTATGATCATTGACGTACTTGTAACTCTGATTTCTGGGCGCGTAAGCGGTTATTAGAGACTCAAGCTTTGGTCGTCATGTTAAACAGACGCAAATTGTAGTCAGTTTATGAAATGTGAACTTTAACACTGGTGAAGATATTTTCAAGTATGTTTTATATTGTGAAGTGGTGTTTTGGAACGAGTTACGTTATATTGCAACAAAAGTAATAAAAAAGAAGTGTAACTTAAATTCCGAGTGCTGATTACTTTTTTACATCACTATTGTCCTAACTTGCAAAAGTTTCATCTTCAAGAATGGTTTGTGAAACACATCTATAAAACTTTTGAATGTCGCACAATAACACCTAGGCCTCTTTGCATCCGAGCTGGGAATCATCACTACCTATATTTTCGATGAATGAGCCACGAGTTCACAACGAGACCAGCTTGGGAAACACGAAAAGATGAGTGCCTAGTTTATCCATTATTACAAGAAATGACTATTAAATGTGCTCTAATGACACCTGCCACATAATATAATTTTGTTGTTGCCCGAAAATGCAATATTTAGCAGCGTGAGCAACAGTAAAATCATAATTAATTTTTGACCTTTGTTGTGGTAGGGTTGTTAGAAGTGGAATTGTCTTCTCTGAGGAGTTGCGCTGCAAACTCAGCCCTGATGACCAGCGAAGAAGTGTCTGGAAAGGCCCCAGACAGCAGTGGGATAGCAACCTGACTGTCGCTCGCCATGCGGCCCGACAACCGCGAGTTATGGTCTGGGGTGCCACTTCATTTCATTGCAGGACCCCTTCGGCTGTCATCGGTGGCACCCCTTACAGTACAGCGGTACGTCGATGATATTCAATGATCTGTTTTCTTCATCATCAGCATGACATTCTAACCTCACATTTCAGCAAGGTAAGGCCCATCCGCACACGAAGAAAGCTTCTTCTGTTTGTCTTCATGCTGGCCAAATCCCACCTTGGTTCAAAATGGTTCAAATGGCTCTGAGCACTATGCGACTCAACTTCTGAGGTCATTAGTCCCCTAGAACTTAGAACTAGTTAAACCTAACTAACCTAAGGACATCACAAACATCCATGCCCGAGGCAGGATTCGAACCTGCGACCGTAGCGGTCTTGCGGTTCCAGACTGCAGCGCCTTTAACCGCACGGCCACATCGGCCGGCCAAATCCCACCTTGGCCAGCAACGTCACTGAGAACAGTTGGAAGATTATGGCTAGGGCCCTGCAACGAGACCGCGGTTTTGCCGATCTGAGGCGCACTTGGGCAGAACTCGGCACGATATCTCTCTTTTAAGACATACAATAACTCTATCAGTCAATGCCAAGCCGAATAACTGATTGCATAAGGGGCAGAGGTGGACCTACGCGTAATTGACTTGCTCAATTTGTAAGGCTCTTTCTGTTGATAAGCCGGCCGGTGTGGCCGAGCGGTTCTAGGCGCTGCAGTTTGGAACCGCGAGACCGCTACGGTCGCAGGTTCAAATCCTGCCTCGGGCATTCATGTGTGTGATGTCCTTAGGTTAGTTAGGTTTAAGTAGTTCTAAGTTCTAGGGGACTGATGACCTCAGATATTAAGTCCCATAGTGCTCAGAGCCATTTGAACCATTTCTGTTGAATAAATCATTCAATTTTTCTGAAATTGTAATCATTTGTTCGCCTGTACGTGTACATCACATCTATCGACTTTCGTCCCACTCGTATAATTCCTTCGTGGTTCATCTTTTTTATATCTTAGAATATATTTATATTTAAAATGGTTACTTAGTGGTGTTCTTCAGAAAGCATGGATTATTAAGTGCTTATTGGTCACTATGCATCATATTTAACTTCTGACTCATTATCTGTGTTATTGGATTGTTACCTTTGCGTATTTTCAATTGTGCCCACAGTTTGGGGAGTGTTCGAAATTTCAGTGCGGAACAGCTCTGCGTTTCAGCCCCTCCGTGACACAAAACGGCAATTCTTAATAACCACCGAATACTGTGTGGTGTTTGAATGTTGTGTGTTGTTTGGACTTATATGCGACCCCGGTAGCTGAGTGGTCAGCACGACAGAATGTCAATCCTCAGGGCCCGGGTTTGATTCCCGGCTGGGTCGGAGATTTTCTCCGCTCAGGGACTGGGTGTTGTGTTGTCCTAATCATCATCATTTCATCACCATCGACTCGCAAGTCGCCGCAGTGACGTCAGATCAAAAGACTTGCAGCCGGCGAATGGTCTACTCGACGGGAGGACCTAATCACACGACATTTTGTTTATTTGGAATTATCGTTTTCGTTAATGTAACATACAAAGAATCATTAATTACTGTTGTTGGGTTCAGGGAAAACTGTATTAAGCACCTCTTAGGGAAATATCAAGGCACTTTTTTGGGCGGTATAATTTTTACATTTTGAGCATATGTGCTGTTACGGAATTATATCGTCTTTTTTCTTTTAATTCTACTTTTACTTGATTCCACTCTTCTTGTAGTGATGTCGCGTAATACGAAATATAATGCAGAACTTCAGGATAAAAATTTCACCCAGTTCTGAACCTAAGTGTCTCCTTCAGAACATTCTCTACCACCTCTGCCACTAAACTTCCAGATCTTTTCTTAAATCAGTCATTACATGCCACAGAAGTCACTCCTAGCATCACTTCACTTAAGTGTTTTCTCTATTCATTGAATCTAATAAGCAATACGCAAACTCTTGAAATAAAAAATTCGCTCATCTGCTGCGGTGACATTCGATCTCTTCCCCAGTACAAGGGTAGTCAGATGTAGTTGCATAATAAGTTCACCATTGTGATTTGTTTGTATTAGAATAAAGTTTGCATTACATTTCGTTGTGCAAATTTACTCATATCGTGTAGCAAACCTGTTTCCTTGTTGTTGGGCAACTATGGTGTACGAGGATGATGAGACCTCTCCTCAGTCTGACGGTGAAGAACTATGTGTTTTAATTCGATTGTGCTTTACTTTTGTGCGTAGTCACCTATTAGTTCAGTGTCGTTTTACTTCATCTGGAGTTCTGCAATATATTCACTTACGGCTGCGGTTAACATCTTCATTGACTCACAACGCCTACGAACACGCAAATTTCTTTATATGTGGTAAGAAGTGGAAGAAATACAATGTAAATCCCGAGAACATTGTGAAGTTTTCAAATTCGTACTTCAAATGTCTATGTTTCTGGTTGTGGAACATCTTTGTGAGTATATGTAATTCAGGATCTACTCATGTGTTTTATTGCACTGTTGGTCCAGTACCCAGTACCATTTGGCAGTATTCTATCCTTTCCTTGGCAATGAATACATCCTACACGCCAGAACGCCCATAATTTTTCAGACATGTCTTTCCTGGTGTGATATATCCAGACGTTAACTATAGCAAGCGATCGACGCACATCAGTTACATTCTGTTTAAAACACACATTGACTGCGAACGTAGCCAGCAGTCAAAATCGTGAATGTATAGCAGTGATAAGTAAATTTTTATTTTTTTTTATTTCGCAGGGTGATATGAAGAACCGTGGGCCTTGTCTTTGGTGGCGTGGCTTGCTTGCCTCAGCGATTCAGCTAGCCGTAACATAGTTTCAACCACAATGGAGGGATATCTGTTGAGAGACCAGACAAATGTGTGGTTCCTGAAGAGTGGCAGCAACATTTTCAGTTCTTGCAGGGGCAACGTTCTGGATGATTGAATGAACTAGTCTTGTGACATCAACCAAAAATGGTCTTGTTGTGCTGGTACTACAAACCGCTGAAAGCAGTGGAAAACTGCAGCCATATTTTATCCCAAAGGCATGCAGCTCTACTGCATGGTTAAATTATGATGTCATCCTCTGGTGTAAAATAATCCGATGGTAAAATAATCCGCCATTCTGATCTTTGGGCGGATACTGTTCAAGAGGATATCGTCATTAGGAGAAACAAAACTGGCGTTCTACGAGCCGGAGTGTAGAATGTCAGATCCCTTAGTCGATGAGGTAGGTTAGAACATTTAAAAAGGTAAATGGATAAGTTGAAGTTAGATGTAGTGGGAATTAGTGAAGTTAGATGGCAGGAGGCATAATTCTTCTGGTCAGGCGAATACAGAGTTACAAATACACAGTCAAATAGGGGTAAGGCAGGAGTAGATTTAATAATGAATAAGAAAATAGGAATGCGGGTACGCTATAACGGACAGCATAGTGAACGCATTACCGTATTCAAGACAGACACAAAGCCTACACCCACCGCAGTAGTACAAGTTTAAAAGCCAACTAGTACCGCAAATGATGACGAGATTGCAGAAATATATGACGAGATAAAAGGAATTATTTATATAGTTAAGGTAGACGAAATTGTGACGAGGGACAGGAGAGGGAGAAGGAAGAGAAGGAATAGTAGGTGAATATAAGATTAGGAGAAGCCGCCTGGTAGAATTTTCCACAGAGCACAATTTAATCATTGCTAACAAATGGTTTAAGAATCATGAAAGAAGGTTGTAACCAGACCTGGTGACACCGGGAAGTTCCAGATCGATTATATAACGGTGAGACAGATTTTTCGGAACCGTTTCCCTGGGCAGATGTAGACTCTGATCGCAATTTGTTGTTTATGAACTATGGATAAAAGCTGAAGAAATTGCAAAAAGGTAGGAAATTAAGGAGACGGGAACTGTATAAGTTGAAGGAGGTTGCTGAGAGTTTCAGAGGGGGTATTAGGCAACAATTGAATAGAACAGGGGAAAGGTATCGGGTAAAAGAAAATGAGTAGCATTGAGAGATGATAGTGATGGCAGCAGAGGATCAAATAAGTAAAAAGACAAGGCCTAGTAGAAAGCCTTGGGTATCAAAGGAGATATTTAATTTAATTGATGAAAGGAGAAAATATAAAAATGCAGTAAATGAAGTAGGCGAAATGGAATACAAACGTCTTAAAAATGAGATTGACAGAAAGTGCTAAATGGTTAAACAGGAATGACTAGATCACAATCGTAAGGATTCAGAAGCATATTTCACGAGGTAATAAATAGATACCACCTACAGAAAAATTAAAGTGGTCTTTCGAAAAAACAGGATCAGGTGTATGAATATTAAGAACTGAGATGGAAAACAGCTACTAAGCAGAGAAGGGGAAACTGAATGTTGGAAGAAGTATATGAACTGTACTGGAATTCAGCACTCGTGGCTGCCGCATCGCGGTCGCGAACTGAGGCCGAGGCAGTTTCAGATAGTTTTTGCAGTCTGACGATAATTTATGGATTTGTAGTTTTAGCTTGACGATGTCCACTATGGACAAACGGTCGTTACTTTTACTCTGAGGTTGGGTTATCCTGACTGAAACCTCGGTAAATTCTAGGTAAACGATGCAATCGAGGCTGTTGGTTATTAAAAGTAAAATTAATATTCATACGGTTGCTGACAGGGCAGCGAAATGTTGAAAATATTTAAATTCATATTTCTCATATTGACAATTCCTTTGCTGGAGGAAGACGCCTGGTAGGCGAAAAATTATAATTCAAATCAAATGGCTCTGAGCACTATGGGACTTAACTTCTGAGGTCATCACTCCCCTAGAACTTAGAACTACTTAAACCTAACTAGCCTAAGGACATCACACACACCCATGCCCGAGGCAGGATTTGAACCTGCGACCGTAGCAGTCGCGCGGTTCCAGACTGTAGCACCTAGAACCGCTCGGTCACACCAGCCGCCGAAACTATAATTAATCAGAAGTTGTTGTTGAGCCCACTGACAAAACTGAACTCTATTGTTGAAGTAATTTCAATGAAGTTATAGGTATAAGTGAACATGATAAGTGTGGAAATTATGAGGATGGAAAATGCGATGTTTATTTGCTTTCGAAGCACCAACTTCATGTTGAATTCGTCGTGTGCTGAGTTGAGAATTCGAGGCTACGGCAGGAGCACAGCGACTTCAGCAGCTTCGTGTGTTCGTGTTCTACGATAACTTCGAGATCTTGCATTTAAACTTCCTGTTTCACGTAGACGAGAAATAAGACGACCAAACATCCAGCGAGAAGACAGTCACCTGTCAAGGAATCGTCTGCATTAGCTGGGCCCGAACAGGACCTCGCCCACCTATGGCAAATTACAGTACACGTATGTACAGTAACGTACAAGATAGACATAATAATCGTAAGGTTCTCCAACAATACTGAACATAAAAATGCAAAATTGTAGGATGTATACTGCTGCCATACAGTTATTAAGTTACTCTGATACACGACTACACTGTTATGGAGTGTTATGTACGCTAACATAGGACAAACATGCAGAAACTTCAAAATCAGATATTCAGACCATCTCATAGCTTTAAAAAGCAACAGCTACAAAAGCACATTTTCTGACCACCTTGTAGCCCACAATCACCATCCAACCACAGTAGAAACAGACTTAAGAATACTAAAACCCAGCCACAGCCTATAGAGCAAACTTCCACATACAGAGGGCAATAGCAGAAGGAAAACAGGTAGTAAATGAATACACTACACTCTGCAAGGGCACACTATTTAACACATTAAAGGAACTTTACAAAAAAGACAACACAAACAGATAAAGTCTACGCCCCCCCCCCCCCCCCCCACACACACACACACGAAAAATGGATACACTACAATCTGCAAAGGCTCGCCATTTACACACAAAAGGAATACCATGTAAAAAACAACACAAACAGCTAAGAAGCGTACAGACGCGCACACACACACACACACACACACACACACACGCACACGCACAAACAAAGATAAAATGCAAACAAAATTCAAATTTGTCGCCAAAGTCTCTGGTGAACAGATGAACACTAACTGGGATGGGATACACAACAAACCACAATCACACTGTGTTTTGGTGAAGTGAAAAGTGTTTTACTATCTTATTTGTGGAAAATACGTGTTATATTTACGTGTGCATCACGACACCTCACCATGATGAGTAAGTAAAAACGAATATAGGTGCGAAAACATCACGACAAACTAAATTACATTCTAGATGATAGGTTAACTCCCAGCAAAATTATCGCATCAACATCGTTTGGTTGTGGATGACAAGCTACCTGTAGTAAATAATACACAAGTGATCTGAGAAATTCACGCACACCAAGTGTAAAGCTATTTACAAAAAGAAACGGACTATTGTTTGAACTAAGCATCCACATAATTTTGTAATCATTTAACAAAAACGTTCACATTGCAGATTAAATAAAATGGAAACACACTGAGATGGCACAGTGGTGCTAAAACATGTTTGGGTACTGAGAAAAAACGGTGTTTTGCATAACTGGCGGACCTCACATCCTACAATTTTAACTGCAAACAAGGTCAACACAAGAAGCTGCATATCCAAATGATGAATAAAAATGCAAGTTACTAAATTATCTCCTTTCAACGTACTTTCTCCTTAGATCGGCATCATTTCTACCTTATCGTCATACTTCTACACAACAAAAACTGTATTTATTCACAATGTGTGCTACTGCCATACAGTTATTAAGTTACTCTGATATAGGACTACACATGTATGCAGTGTTATGTACGCTAACAAATGAGGCGAGCGGGGGATGGGACGGAGAGGAGTCCCTGTGTTTACACGAGTCGGAAATAATAAACAAAACCCACACCTCTACTATAGCGTTACATCTGGCACGTAATTTGTGGAACCGAGGCGATAAACAGCTCTGCTATTTCACAACCTGTGTCCTCTTTATCGTTAGCACACCCGCGTTTTATTGACAAAAATCGTACAGTGTGACACATTTTTGAATAGCTTTTAGTGAGAGTAAATGTATTCTTGAACAAAATGTACATGATTCCATTTAAAACATTTAACCTCTACCCCGCATCTCCTACATCTGTGAGGATACATAGGCCTCAGCAAGAACTACCTAATGATGTTAAAAAAAAACGTTTGAAACAATTTTCCATTTAACGCATCAGAGAAAAGTTGTTTTGGGTGAGCAAGAAAAATGCAACACCCTGTGTAATAAGTGTACAATAGTGATAGGCGACAAAAACTGAGATTGTCTCAGATGTATTACTATCTCGGAATTTTCATTTCTTGTTCACTCTACCACTATATAACTAGTGTTTGGACAAAATTCCTGTAGACAAAAACGAGTAATGTAAAACCATTCGAGAACACATTTGATCGGTGGCACCGGAGAAAGAGTATTGATTGTTCGTTGCCAACGGCACAACCTCGAGCAGCAGTGGTTTCAGAGTGCCGACCGACAAGCTGTCCAAATGGGTCACCTTTCATTTGACACAGCAATCTGCATTAGCCTCATGTGACCTCACACACATGCCGCATGATTGATGCGTTTTTGGAACTAATACCTCCTGACCACCTACTCCAGCGTTTTGACAGATTACTTCCTGTGACAGCTATATTAAAGCATTGCTTTTATACGTCTCCATTCTCTCGGGTCGATAAAATGCTACGAGGATAAAATCTCGTTTATGGATTGCAGAGTAGACGACAGAAACGTTATACGTTTCCTTTATACTTCAAATTAGCAATGACTCCACCTCAAATGCTAGACCCCTTTCCGCTATGAGTATCAAGATATTATAGGCGTGATTAGGTAATCTCTTTTCTGTCAGTGTCCATTAGTGATTGCTGAAATTTAAATGGTTACTGCAAGATGTGTGTTTAACATGAGACTTTGCCAGAAAAAGAAATCATTCAAAAAAGTGATCAGAGATTTAAACATCATTTTTCAAAATACATGAAACTAGTTTCTTGTTAATTTCATTCATTCAAAATGTAATCTAAGACTTACATCAGGTATGGAATTTCAACTTTTTGAAAACAGTTTGAAAATTCCATAAGATGTTCTTCATTTGAAAAGGTGTCGCCCCATGGATAAAAAATTTGTTTAACGAATATTATTTTGCTAACTTTTTCAATTTTTGTTCAAGAATATGATAAACAAGCAGGAATCTCCGGCCAGAGTCAGTTTCATTACAACCATTCTGGGAGTACTAGCGTGACATATAAAATAGTTGAAATACTGAAATAAACGACGTTCCGGCGTCTGCAGTACAGCTGAAATGTCGATTATTTTAGTATTTTGATTACATTATATAATGACACGGCAGTGCACTCACAAGAACTTAAATGAAGTTTCAGCCAAGGAGCTCATGTACAAATACGAGGTGTGGCTAGGAAAAAACCGGACTAGTACTGGTGATACAATAAAACGAATGCAATAAGGCTGAAAGTCGCGTGGCCTGTCACGTGACTCTCGCTCCGCCTACTGCTCGAGTTTCATCTGCCTCCTGCACTCAGTCTGCCCGTGGCGTCTGTTTTAAGTAGTTGACGTTTTGTCTGTGCGTCGGAAAATGTTGAGTGTACAGAAAGAACAGCGTGTTAACATCAAATTTTGTTTCAAACTAGGAAAATCTGCAAGTGAAACGTTTGTAATGTTACAACAAGTGTACGGCGATGATTGTTTATCGCGAACACAAGTGTTTGAGTGGTTTAAACGATTTAAAGATGGCCGCGAAGACACCAGTGATGACACTCGCACTGGCAGACCATTGTCAGCAAAAACTGATGCAAACATTGAAAAAATCGGTAAACTTGTTCGACACTTTCCTTGTCAACTCCTGTTAACTCAGACACTGCTCTGATTGTTAAACGGCGATCTTGTCGAACAAGTTTACCGATTTTTTCAATGTTTGCATCAGTTTTTGCTGACAATGGTCTGCCAGTGCGAGTGTCATCACTGGTGTCTTCGCGGCCATCTTTAAATCGTTTAAACCACTCAAACACTTGTGTTCGCGATAAACAATCATCGCCGTACACTTGTTGTAACATTACAAACGTTTCACTTGCAGATTTTCCTAGTTTGAAACAAAATTTGATGTTAACACGCTGTTCTTTCTGTACACTCAACATTTTCCGACGCACAGACAAAACGTCAACTACTTAAAACAGACGCCACGGGCAGACTGAGTGCAGGAGGCAGATGAAACTCGAGCAGTAGGCGGAGCGAGAGTCACGTGACAGGCCACGCGACTTTCAGCCTTATTGCATTCGTTTTATTGTTTCACCAGTACTAGTCCAGTTTTTTTCTAGCCACACCTCGTATAATATAGTAATATGTTGTGGACAGTAAGAAAACTGTGCATTCAGACTGATAAATATTTTGATCCCATTTCAAAAGTGTTAATACCATCTACTAAATTCTTTTGTGTGTCTGTAGGTCGTAATCCTCTGAGGTACGTAGGTATTTCACGTATAGCAAAATTTCGCCGAGACTGCGCACGTTTTCAAAATTAGCAATTCTGAAGTCAGAATTTTGTCATACAGAAAGACTGACAGCGAACTTACGTATATGTCTCACTCACAGGCACTTTTCTAATTCACGGGAGACGCAGCCTTTTATAAGGTCACGGGACAAAAAATTGGTCAACTCAAGCGAAGTTATTACAAGCGTCATTTAATACCGTGTAATTCGGCCCCTGGTCTTGAGAACTGCCTGGCTTCGGTTAGGAAGTGAGTCTCGAATTTGTGCGGGTATTTCATATACAGGTTAAACCACTCACACAGGATCCGCCAGGATCCACACTGCGGGGATGCCGACGGCGTTTTGCCCGCAATTCCAACATGTTCCTTCCCGCCCAGTAGCTTTGCTGTTGTTTTGTTTATGTACCTATGTGAAAAATGGCTTCTCGAGAGGTGACCGACTCCAAATATTCGTTGGGAGCAGATCCCGTCGCAATATTTTCTCGCTGACAAGTGGGGATGGAACTTTATTGACTGCATGCTGAAATTCACGTCGGATTTGGAGGCGATTTTTATTCACAAGCCGTGTAACGAGTGTCCGGTCCCTCTCTGATGGAATCTTTCTCCGGTCGTAACGCTGACGTCATGTTTCGTGGCCACGTGTGTTACAGCACTGCTCGTAGACATGTTGAACAGTCCCCTGCGGAACGCCAACAAATCCAACAACTTCACACACCGTATAGCCATGAGCACGGCCAAACACGAATGCCTCTTTTTGCCACTCTGTCCAGTCCGTACATTTATTCACGTTTAAGCACAATGTCCGCCTGAAACATAAATGCCTCACGTAGAGGTATTGTACGCCGTTGAGCATGGGATTCGATTGCTGCGCCATCTGTTAAAGCTTCACAATTCATCTGTGCCTGCTCACTGAGGTGACAACTTTTTTGTCCTATGAGCTTATACAGGGTGTTTCAAAAATGACCGGTATATTTGAAACGGCAATAAAAACTAAACGAGCAGCGATAGAAATACACCGTTTGTTGCAATATGCTTGGGACAACAGTACATTTTCAGGCGGACAAACTTTCGAAATTACAGTAGTTACAATTTTCAACAACAGATGGCGCTGCAAGTGATGTGAAAGATATAGAAGACAACGCAGTCTGTGGGTGCGCCATTCTGTACGTCGTCTTTCTGCTGTAAGCGTGTGCTGTTCACAACGTGAAAGTGTGCTGTAGACAACATGGTTTATTCCTTAGAACAGAGGATTTTTCTGGTGTTGGAATTCCACCGCCTAGAACACAGTGTTGTTGCAACAAGACGAAGTTTTCAACGGAGGTTTAATGCAACCAAAGGACCGAAAAGCGATACAATAAAGGATCTGTTTGAAAAATTTCAACGGACTGGGAACGTGACGGATGAACGTGCTGGAATGGTAGGGCGACCGCGTACGGCAACCAGAGGGCAACGCGCAGCTAGTGCAGCAGGTGATCCAACAGCGGCCTTGGGTTTCCGTTCGCCGTGTTGCAGCTGCGGTCCAAATGACGCCAACGTCCACGTATCGTCTCGTGCGCCAGAGTTTACACCTCTATCCATACAAAATTCAAACGCGGCAACCCCTCAGCGCCGCTATCATTGCTGCACGAGAGACATTCGCTAACGATATAGTGCACAGGATTGATGACGGCGATATGCATGTGGGCAGCATTTGGTTTACTGACGAAGCTTATTTTTAGCTGGACGGCTTCGTCAATAAACAGAACTGGCGCATATGGGGAACCGAAAAGCCCCATGTTGCAGTCCCATCGTCCCTGCATCCTCAAAAAGTACTGGTCTGGGCCGCCATTTCTTCCAAAGGAATCATTGGCCCATTTTTCAGATCCGAAACGATTACTGCATCACGCTATCTGGACATTCTTCGTGAATTTGTGGCGGTACAAACTGCCTTAGACGACACTGCGAACACCTCGTGGTTTATGCAAGATGGTGCCCGGCCACATCACACGGCCGACGTCTTTAATTTCCTGAATGAATATTTCGATGATCGTGTGATTGCTTTGGGCTATCTAAACATACAGGAGGCGGCGTGGATTGGCCTCCCTATTCGCCAGACATGAACCCCTGTGACTTCTTTCTGTGGGGACGCTGGAAAGACCAGGTGTACCGCCAGACTCCAGAAACAATTGAACAGCTGAAGCAGTACATCTCATCTGCATGTGAAGCCATTCCGCCAGACACGTTGTCAAAGGTTTCGGGTAATTTCATTCAGAGACTACGCCATATTATTGCTACGCATGGTGGATATGTGGAAAATATCGTACTATAGAGTTTCCCAGACCGCAGCGCCATCTGTTGTTGAAAATTGTAACTACTGTAATTTCGAAAGTTTGTCTGCCTGAAAATGTACTGTTGTCCCAAGCATATTGCAACAAACGGTGTATTTCTATCGCTGCTCGTTTAGTTTTTATTGCCGTTTCAAATATACCGGTCATTTTTTAAACACCCTGTATCTGCGTTACGATATAATTATTGGTATGCCTGCCGTGCTATAGCCGTAAAGATGACATGAATCCTCGGTCAAATATTATTTGACTCGAGTATATCAGACTGAAAGCCGATTTCTTGCGTTATTCAATACTGAAGAACAGCGAACGTGGTCACTCTCCGAGGCATGAACGTAACGTTCTAAAGTAAAGATTTATCTTGGTTTTTTTGTGTTTGCTCGTGCAAGTAATGTGTTTGTGGTGGTATTTACATTACACAACGTTAATTCAAACACGCAGTCAAGATCTACCGGCTAAAGGTAGCACAGAAACAATCACTTAAAGAATGTATTTTATTTTCTTTGTTAACAGCGGGTCATACAAAAAGTTTCGACTTCTTAGCAAGTCATCATCAGATGACCTGAATACATTACACAGTAACTCGGCCGCTGAACAGGCCAGTAGAGGTGCTCACCGTGTGGGAGCCATATGATTACTTGTTAAGTACTCTGTATTGGTAATTAAACAATTTGCGTGACCCGAGGTTGAATAATACATCAACTGAATTTCATTAAAATATAACCCTTGGATTACGTCTGAGACTCAGTACCAAAGTATTTTCACGTAATACTTCAACTGCTTGACAAAGAACTGAAGGACCCAGAAGACACGGCTTGGTCTCAATATAACTTCGTACACCTTCAAACTAATCTACTTTAATAAGTAGTTTTGAGCTCTGAACTAAACCGAGCGAGGGCTATCCCATCGTCATAACAGTTAACATATTTACATTTTACGTCTCGTTCCGCTCATAATTTGTCTACTGCACACAACGGAAACACCATCACATTAAGAAAATAACTTAATGTATTCCTGATTGTACATTGTATTAGGAACATAAGCGAGATACTCTTTTCGGCGACAGAGGACAGTGTACTGAAGAACATTACATCTGTATTAATTCATTTTCAGGCTATTAATTATAGCTATTACGATGAGTATGTCTTTAGGTTGTAAGTACCTGCAGTTACATGTGGCAAGAGCGTGCCATTAATGCTTATGTTCCCGCTTGGCAGCTGATTGGTTGTTGAAGTTTGGACACAATTATTTGACTATACTGCCATGCGTAGTCCACCTGGTGGTGCGGTTACGACCGTTCAGAAACCATCAGGTAGTAAATTATATGGTATGTTCACGAGAAGACTGTTAGACGCAGATAAAAAGAAACGAAAACATTGATGTTTGTACGTACACTGAAGCGCCTCAGAAGCTGGTGAGGCATGCGTATTCAAATACAGATGCATGTAAACAGGAAGAATAGGGCGCTACGGTCGGAAACACGTATATAATACAACAAGTGTCTGGCGCAGTTGTTAGATCGGTTACTGCTGCTACAATGGCAGGTTATCAAGATTTAAGTGAGTCTGAACGTGGTATTATAGTCGACGCATGAGCGATGGGATACAGCATCTCCGAGGTAGCGATGAAGAGGGTATTTTCCAGCACTGCCATTTCACTAGTGTACCTTACATGTCAGAAACTCGGAAAAAAATCCTGCAAAAATGGAACGAGCGACGTCTGAAGAGAATCGTTCAACGTGACAGAAGTGTAACCCTTCCGTAAATTGCTGCAGATTTCAATGCTCGGACATCAACAACTGTCAGCGTGCGAATCATTCAACGAAACATCATCGATATGGGCTTTCGGAGCCGAGGGCCGCCTCGTGTACCCTCGATGACTGCATGACACAAAGCTTTAGGCCTCTCCATGGCCCGTCAACACTGACATTGGACTGTTGATGTCTGGAAACATGTTGTCTGGTCGGACGAGTCTCGTTTCAAATTGTATCGAGCGGATGGACGTGTAAGGCTATGGAGACAACCTCATGAATCCATGGGCCCTGCATGTCAGCAGGGGACTGTTCAAGTTGATGGGAGCTCATTAATGATATGAAACGTGTGCAGTTAGAGTGATATGTGGATCGCTGACATGACTACATAAGACTCTGGACGCTGACACGTACGTAAGCATCGTGTCTGATCACCTGCATCAATTTATGTCCGTTGTGCATTCTGACGGACTTAGGCAATTCCAGCAGGACAATGAGGAACCACACAATGCCAGAACGGCTACAGAGTGGCTCTAGCAACACTCATCTGAGTTTAAACTCTTCCGCTGGCCATCAGACTCATCAAACTCCACAGACATGAGCATTATTGTGCATATCTCGGATGCCTTGCAACGTGCTGTTCAGAAGAGGTCAGCACCACCTTCATACTCTTACGGATTTATGGACAGTCCTACAGGATTGATGGTGTCAGTTCCCTCCAGCATTACTTCAGACATTGTGTACTGTGTACTGTGTATTGAACGGAGGATCTAGAAACGACGGAGAGGCTTCGTCTCGCCGTAGTCCTCAGTGGTTCACAATCCCACAACAGGCCACAGCAGTCCACCCACATCACCGCCGCCCCACACCGAACCCAGGGTTATTTATCTCCCCCCAGTGGATCCCCCCGGGAACGTCTCATACCAGACGAGTGTAACCCCAATGTTTGCGTGGTAGAGTAATTATGGAGTACACATACGTGGAAACCGTTTGCGCAGCAATCGCCGACATAGTGTAACTGAGGCGGAATAAGGGGAACCAGCCCGCATTCGCCGAGGCAGATGGAAAACCGCTTTGAAAACCATCCACAGGCTGTCAGGCACACCGGACCTCTCCACTAATCCGCCGAGCGGATTCGTGCCGGGGACCGGCGCACTTTTCCGCTCGGGAAGTGGTGTGTGAGACCGCGTGGCTAGCCGGACGGGATTTCAGAGTTTAGTCGAGCCCATGCCACGTCGTGTTGCGGCACTTCTGCGTGCTCGCGGGGACCCTACACGTTATTCGGCAGGTGCACCATTTTCTTTGGGTCTTCAATGTATTACGGTACCAGTGATCATAAACTCTGCACTTATAACACTAATACCCCGTACATTTGTTAAGTCAGGGTCACCTAGTCACGTAAGAAGTTATAAGAAGTTACAGAAAATAGAGTTCATAAATGGAGGTCGATTTCACTACTGCAAAACTTTTACTCTAATTCAAAAACCCATGTTGAACCTCACTGCAACGTTGTTCTTAAAAACATGCAAAAATTTTTGTGGAAAACTGAAGCTAACATTATGGGACTTCGATTTAAATCTTTAGGAAGACTGAATGAAGGAATAATCACAGTTGCTTATCTGGCTAGCTCAGATTTACAAATCAACAAAAGAAATACCCAACAAACTTGTCACGCAAGGTGCCCCAAGAAACCAGTCAAATGCGAGCTGCTCAGAGTACTGACTCTGAAATATGAAACTACCACCTTATGCCATTAGCAAAAGTGACAACACATCTTCAAACTGCTCAGTCACTAGGGGACAAAAGTCAGGAGGCAGATCATAAGAATTCTATGTTCTCTGTTTTCACATAATACTCCGTTGGAGCAGTGATAGCTTGCTTGTAGCCAATGAGACAGATGTAAGTGTTCCATGAAGCTTGAAACTGAGGAGAATTCAACAAAAACTCCCTGACATCGTGTTAAAATAGGCACAAACAGTTTATTAGGTTGGCACAGAGTCTGCATGGTCTCTCATTACTGGTGGATGTTGGATTCACAGTGCCTAGTAGGTGAAAGCTGCGGGAAAGGGAGGGCGAGGCGCAATACATAACATTGGACTGACAGATATTCTTTTGAAAGCTACGTTTCAGGGAAATGAAAAGACGGTATTCTCGTTGACACTTGTCTTAAGCATTCTGAAAGCATCCCCCAGGTGTTGCTAAGCCACGTCTGCGCAATATCCTTTCTTTCAGGAGTGCTAGATCTGAAGGTTCGCAGGAGAGCTTCTGAAAAGTTTGGAAGGTGGGAGACGAGGTAGTGGCAGAAGTAAAGCTGTGAGGACGGGGCGTGAGTCGTGCTTGGGTAGCTCAGTTGGTAGAGCACTTTCCCGCGAAAGGCAAAGTTCCCGAGTTCGAGTCTCGGTTGGGCACACAGTTTTAATCTGCCAGGAAGTTTCATGCAATGTGTGGTTTTCATGAGCAGATGTTTATGTTGATCTCTATTCCAATTTTTTGTAGAGGCTCCGGAACTCTCGGAACCGAGGTGATTCAAAACTTTTTTGATGTGTGTACAACAAGATCGAGAACCTTTTTTTGCCCATACTGTCACATCTTACACATCATGGAGGTGTATGTAAATGATTCGAGTTGTAGTGCTATGTGACGCGAAATGGTTCAAATGGCTCTGAGCACTATGGGACTTAACTTATGAGGTCATCAGTCCCGTAGAACTTAGAACTACTTAAACCTAACTAACCTAAGGGCATCACACACATCCATTCCCGAGGCAGGATTCGAACCTGCGACCGTAGCGGTCGCGCGGTTCCAGGCTGTAGCGCCTAGAACCGCTCGGCCATCCAGGCCGGCACCGCTAGCGGCAATTTTCGATATTCTAGAACTGGTGGAAATTGCTTAATAAAGCAGTCTTCTACGGAAATTACTATGCTACTGGGATCAGAGAATGATACTGTCTTGAAATGTAGTTAATGGGGTTGGGTATTTAATGAACACAATGAAGGGCAGCTCCACTAGTCATAGTTTGACCCAAGGCAGTCACAGAAATGCAGAGAATCTTCAACTGACAGGCAAGCACCAATTATCCCTCGTAAACCTACTTACAGTGTTTCAGGAAGTGGTGTTAATGGTAGAATCTAGGAATATTGTACAGTTCCCCACATATCTCTCCCTATGGACTGCGAAGACAAGTTCAGGTTAATTACAGCGCGCAGAGGTGTAATCAATAGAGCTTTCCGCACTCCGTGTCCTAATGGGACAAGAAAAAGCCCTAATAAGTGATACAATGGGAAGTATTCTCTACCATTTACTTCAAAATGGCTACAGATAAAGGCGTTGATACATGTTATGCCGTCCGCGGTGGCCGAGCAGTTCTAGGCGCTTCAGTCCGGAACCGCGCGACTGCTACGGTCGCAGGTTCAAATCCTTCCTCGGGCATTGATGTGTGTGATGTCCTTAGGTTAGCTAGGTTTAAGTAGTTCTGAGTTCTAGGGGACTGATGACCTCAGATGTTGAGTCCCATAGTGCTCAGAGCCATTTGAACCATTTTCTGTACAGTGCCTTCGAATTGCGGTGTTTGTTCGACTGATATCGCCCTTTACATGTTTGTTCCTCCATCCATGACACGTGAAGTGATCGGTTGTCGTGATACCAGCACATGTATGCACTCTCAACAATGACCCAGTAGTAAAAATCGGATGATGATGTAACTGAAATGGACTAAAGTACTTTATCTCTATTAACTAATGCACTATGCAAGAGATAAGACCTCATTAAATTTATAAAGTCGTTGATTCAAAGTCCTACCAAACCATTACAGAAATGGATGCTGCAAAAATAGTACATAATGCTCATCCACTATCATTTAGAAAACTTGTGTTTCATTCAAGATAAATTTCAATTGGAGCCGTACTTACGCTCTAATGAAATTTTTGTAAATAATCCATCAGATATCAAACTGAATAATAATCGCCGTGATTAGCATGTGTTGTTATGGTGTTATGTCTGAAGATGTGTTTGATGCAGCGCTCTACACTGGTATATTCTGCGCAAGGTCCTTCATCTTTGCTTAACTACCGCAACCTACTTCCTTTTAAACCTCGTTACTGTATTCAAGCCTTGGTTTTCCTCTTCGATTTTTACCGCTCTCAATTGTTTCCATTATCATGCCCGGGATGCGTCCTGTTAATCGATCCCTTCTTCTAGTCGAGTTGTGCCTTCTGGTATGATTTTTTTTTCCGTAATTTAATTGAAAGCTTTGTTGCTTTGGTAAAAATAAAATTGGTTCTTTTTGTCGTGACAGAATAAATTACTATTAATCACACCAGATTTGTCGGAGAACAGCAGCAACATGTGTAATTGATCCAGCTTTAAGAAATTCTATTACCTTTTAGCGGAAAATTCGTGCGGTACTCTCCGACGTTAGAAAAGTCGTGGTGTTCCGTTCGGAGCAGGAGGCGGCTGTCTTTTCTCATTCGCGATATCGAAAATTACTAAAAAATGAACAGAAATTTTTTTTTCGGAGGAAGATCGCGCGGAGAAAACAGACAGAAGTTACATGAAAGAAACCTAAGGGACCAACTAATTGGATTTGTACGAACATATAAACGGAACTGAAAGAACTTGGAATAAATACTATAACGATGTCGTCACGACAGCCTCCTGTTCCGACAGAACACACGCTGGATCATAAGCTGCATAAATCTTTTAAACAGAAAAGATTATCACAAGTATAATTAATGAAAATAAGGTTGAGAGATTTTCTTTGAAATTAAATAAACTTCAAGGCTTCAAGTATTATATTATGAAACGGAAACTTACATTAACATGGCCACCCATTGTGGCGGTGGAGCGAATTTTCATGATACACATTCTCACTTGTTTGTGGCTACATATATTTTTAATCACTTAAACTCTTAAATTTACAATAAAATTATTATATCAGTATGGAGCACAATACTTTTGCGTCCGACTCGCAACACATTCACAGAAGAACAGCTAGAGAGCGGCGCTGCTCCCTGCAGAAGTAAAAATTGGCAATTGTTATTTTTGAAACATAGGTGCATCGTTTTCTTACTGATCGATAGCAGCGTATAACAGTTTATAGCTATCGTGATATTCTGCGCTTGGCAAAGATATCTGGTTACAACATTCATTGGTATATGTTAAAAGTTCGCACATACTGACGCGAATACAGAAAAAAAAACTTTTACATGTTAAAAATCGCAGTGATAAAGGCTGTAATGTCACAGCCTCAAATGCCTTTTCTCCCCTGTTCGATTCAGTACCTGCTTGTCTGAACTGCTTAGCGCTCACGTTTCACTCCCGTACAACGCTAGACTCCAGAGACAAACACCTACAGAAAAGACTTCCTGCCACTTACATTTATGTCAAATGTAAAGAAACTCTTCTTTTTCAGAAATACTTTTCATGGTTCCGTACCCCAATCGGTAAAAACGGAACCCTTACAGGATCACTTTGTTGTCCCTCTCTCTGTCTGTCCGATTGTAGTCTGCGGATGTTTGTTAAGTGCCTTACCTACATGTAGTAATCGCTCCTGGGTATCTGTTGGTGGATAAATTTTGAAACGCATCATATGACCAGTAAAGTCATTCTCTGACTGATGTTTGGCTTTTGCCGTTTCGACCCAGTCAGCCTGAACATAGAACTACTGGTTATTATAATAATGGTCGCCTGCCTCCTGCATGACTTTACGTCACATTTACATTATTGAAATTAAAACATTATAGAAAATCTTTGAATCCCTGGAGCCGATATCTTGCCAGTATCAATGTAAATTACAGCAAAAATGTTCGAGATTCTCGATTTCCGAAATGGATGAACTGTCTATATACGCAGGCAAGTTTTATGATTACCTGACATTGTCCGCTGTGATGGAGGCGATTTCAGAATGAAAACATTGTTGGCTGTTCAACTTTTTACATAGGTTTGTTCACACAGATCGCATAAAAATACGCAATGATTACTAGTTTCAGCAAAATTAAATCACTACCTTCAGATCATTTGTACGGAAAAAAATTTTACAGGGCCAATCCATTTCGTCGACCGTTCACATATTAACGTGAACACAACTTACAGAGACGACATTCCACAGTACCTTCTCTCGTCACATAGTAAGAGAATTTTATTTCATTAACTCCTGGCGGTAATATTCCGTTCTGTTGGTGTTGCAGTAGTAACCTGCGTACATAATTAGCGCGAGACTTACTGTTCTGAACTTACTGTATGAACAGTGCACGATACAAATACGAAGTGTATAAAATGTTTTAAGTTGTGTACTTGTTGACATATGATAGGAACATTTCCTATCAGATGTCAGCAAGGATACAACACGAAATCATTTTATACGCATCTCATGTATTTTATTTGTAGCTGTTGTGGCTATTGATATCAGATAGGAAACTGTCCTATCAGATGTTAACAAGAACGCGACATCTTATACACGTTTTACGATACTTTATTTGTGTCCACTGCGCACTGTTCGCACAGATATTCTCTACTTTTATGAGAAGAGACGGTACCATGGAATGTTGTCTCTATAAGTTGTAACCAGCTAATGTGAGCAGTCGACGAAATGGAACGGCCCTGTAAATATTTTCTCTATACAGATGATCTAAATTAAATATGGTGTTTTAATTTCGCTGAAACTAGCATCACTGTGCGTTTTTATGTGATATTGGCGAATACACTTCTGTAATAAGAAGAACAAACGAGTTTATAATTAACCTCGTACGAAACGCTGTGTTTTTTTTTCTACTTACAGTTTGTATTTTATATCTTCCATCAATATTCCCTAATCACTTATTTTGCTTCCAAAAGAACTAGACTTATCTACTACTTTTACTGGTCATTTCTTAGTATAGTTCCCACAGCGTCGCCTGATTTGATTCGGCCACATTCAATTTTCTTTGTGAGAGTTTATTCAACATTTTTAATCTCTTTTTCAACACGCTGTCCATTCCGTTCAACTGTTCTTACAAGTTGTAGCCTCCCCGCAAGAAATTGGAAAGTCAATGATTACAGAAATTGTGCCAAATGTTGTCTTCCCACAAAAGTGAATAATAAAAATAAGCCAAGCGTAACCTCCTTGCAAAATTAAAGAATAAAAATTGCGCAAATGTAAACTCCCCACAAAATATCGTTAAGGGATGAAGATTGATCACAAACCCACAATAACATTAATTAAATAATGAACCATGAACTGTATGTAACATCTCAACACAAATAATTAAACCTGATAAATTTTATAAGGACAACAGCGCTGACCTACGGCCCTGTGAAATAATTAAACCAAAATTCTTACCTCAGTAAAAGTGCGTCTATATCTGCTCTTATTTTTCGGCACAGCTCCGTGCAATGCTGGCGTATATTTAATTTTGATTCTTGTAGGAAATGCATAGGAAATATTCTTTAAATTGAAATGAATGCTTTTTCTTCAAAACGGTGGAAAAATTCTTTAAATTAAAATGATTACTTTTCTTTAAAAAGATTTACTTTATAAAAAAATTATTATTGGGGCATTTCTTGAACAAATTAATTACAGTTACCATACATTATTAGCTGAGCGCAATGCTGCTCCATTACCTTCTACAATAATACACATCGTCCACCACAATCCTGACCAGATTCGGAAGAACAGCACGCCGTCGACGCATGGCGACGCCCGCTCAGTACAACCGTCCACTCGCTACAACTACTGCCGACCGAGTACTACTGCAGACAGAGTGCAACTCGCAACTGAACACTCGCGCGGTCAAGCGCAGACTAGCAACGATAAATAACTCTCTGGTCAGAGATTCTGTCATGCCTCGCCATCGCTGGTAATGAATACATATGAAACGTACGCGTTTCAAAGTCATTAGGTTTTCTTGGTTTCCCTCACCCCTTTCTCAACGTACTGATTGAATAACATCAAGGATAGGCTACAAGCCTGTCGCACTCCCTTGTCAACTAGTTATACTTGTTCCACAGCCCTCCATTTGTCCTATAGCCTCTCTTGTCTAGCCATTTTGCATATAGTGTCAGCGTCACTTTTAGGCGTCTATATTCTCTTTCTCCTACTTCTTTTTTGCATTTTTATATTTCCTCCTGTCCGCCTTGATAGCTGAGTGGTCCACGCGGCTATTTGTCACTCCAAGGGGCCCGGGTTTGATTCCCGGCTGGATCGGAGATTTTCTCCGCTCAAGGACTGGGTGTTGTCCTCATTATCATTTCATCATCATCAGTGGAAGGCAACGGGAAACCACGACTGGAGTCACTTCCCTAGACACTCATGCGGTGGACCTCTCTGACGAGGCTTCCCCCATGACAAGACCTGCCGTAAGGCAGAACACAAAGGTTTTTTTTATTATTTATTTCCTCCTATCGTCAGTTAAATTCGATATCTCATGAGTTATCCGAGGATTTCTGCTAGGCATTATCGTTCTACATATTTGATCCTCTGCTGCTTCCCTTATTTCACCTTTGAAAGCTACACATGGGTTTTCTATTGTATTCTTTTTCTTCGTTTCAATTCAGGGTTGCCTAATTGTCCCTCTGAAACTCTCAACAATCCCTGGTTTATTCAATTGATACTTCTCTTAATTTGTTACCTTTTTTTAATTTCTTCAGTTTTAACGCAGTTCATAATCAAAAACTTATCGTCAGAGTATGTCCCTGAAAGTGTCTTACACTTTAAAATCTAGCTCCGGAATCACTGTCTTACTATTATATAACCAATCTGAAACCTTACCGTGTTTCCAGGTCTCTTCCACATACACTACCTTCTTTCATGATTCTTAAACCAAGTGTCAGCAACTATTAAATTATACTCTATGAAACATTCTACCATATGACTTCTTCTTTCTTTTCTCTCCCCACCCCATGATCTGCTACAATTTTTCCTCTTCCCTTTCCTACCACCGGATTCCAGTCAACCATCACAATTAAGTTTTCGTCTCCTTTAACTATATCAACAATTTTCTTTACCTTATCATGTATTATTTTAATCACTTAATCATTTTCGGAGAAAGTTGACATGTAAACTTGTGTTTTGGTTTCCTATCTGTCTTGCCTACAGTAGTGCTTTCACAATGAAACTGAGCAATTTAGAAGAATAGAACAACCGCGACATGGATGGAACCTTCATTGAAGATAGATAATTTTACTAAAGTGTGCACAGTGTGATTCGTCTCAGCAAAGCTCTCTGCTTTAATACGACCATTTACCTTATTGAACTCCACGCAGATCTCCGTGGTATTACGCCGCTGAGTAGGCTGGCAGACATCATCGTTCGGAAACGGAAACCGATCAGACCCGCACAGTTTTAATGGTAAAATATTGCATAGAGCGAAGAAATGATCGGAATAAATATCTCAGGTGGGTTCGAGCGCTTAACTGAAAGATTTTCTAACAAATATAGTTACGATACTTACATCCGCTCAGCTCGAACCACACACGAGAAAAGGTGAGAAGATAAAAGAACAGCACTCTTTCATTTGTTTCCAGTGGCTTTGCATTCACCACTTTTACAACTTCTGGAAGTTCAGACACGTTAAATGTAATCTTTGAACACGTATCAAAATCTTATCTTCAATGTCACTGAAATATAATTTTCTTTATATACACATCGTTGCGCTATCAATTATGAGAATAAAAATTACGGTAAAAAAGAAGGAAACGTTTTACCACATTCCCATTTCCTTATTCAACATTACACCTACTTATTCCATGCGCGACAGTATTTCTCGCCGCACTCTATCGACTCTGCTATCGCCCTGGTTACATCTCTGGCTGAAGCAAGCTGACAGCAGAGAGCAGGTTAGACCGTGGGGAACGGCTATATAGAGGCGTGAGCAACATGCCCGGGAGGGGTGGTACTTTGTGGAAGGCCTGTTGCCGGACAGTCTTCTGAAGCCGAATAGTCACGAAGCGTCAACTGCTTGAAGATGAAGTTGTTGGGCACCATAGCTACAACGCGGAAGGACTGTGTGCAGTCCTTCTAATTGTGGGAAGATTGAGCCGTCCAGTATAAGGCGATGAACTACTTCTTTCTTCGGTGAGGACATCCCTTATTCATAACCACAAATTTGCTTGCGCTGAAACTTGGTCGCTCCTCCATTTGAGTTGGATTTGTACTTTCCCGACCTACTACCAAATACTGATTATTATCTACAACTTTTCCGATTTATCTTGTGATTAATATTTTTTTTTGTTTTTTCAGGGGTAAGCCTGATATTTTTGTCTGTTCAGGGGGCTTGATCAGCTGACAAAGGAAGCCCTCATCTGTAATCATTTTGTTCTATCGAGCGTTTAGATCCGTATGGTGTAAAAGCTTGTTAGTTCATTAACTCGTGGGATTACGTTCCGTTCTGTTTATGTTGCAGTAGTAACCTGTGTACATAATTTATGAGAGAGTTACTGTTCCCTACTCGATGGTTTTTCTGTTATTGCTGAGTTTCGCGTGACAGTTGTGCGCCTTCGGTATTTTGAAAATCGAAGGCTTTTGCAGTGACAAGAACGCTCGCAGTCTAATATGGTGTTTGTGTCTGATTGATTAAAAACTGAGAACCTTCTGTGGGTGTGCGAAACCACATCTGCTTGCCAGTTTTTGTGGCGGCAGAATCAGAGTTTGAGTTATGATTTTCTTAATAATTAATTGGCGGAGTAGTTTCTCGTTGTCTGTATTAGAGTAGCAACCACCATACATGACTGACGAGAGTACTGATGTTCTTCCTGGCCTTGACGCTCACTGGCAAGGGCGGCGGCGCTTTGGGCCGTATTGGCGTATTGTAAGTGCTGAATGCTTCTGTCTGAACGAGAACGCTCACAGTGTAGTTAGGATATTTGTCATTTACAATAAAGTTTTTCTCTTACTTAAGCACAATCTTTTGATTTGTCGCTTCTGTTGCAAATTTCAGTGACAAAGGCCGAGCAAATGTTTAGTCATGCATAAACAACTGCTTAACTGATTTTGGTTGGCTCCCTTTGAACTTGAGGTAGCCTTTGGGATCGGACTCTTGGTCCTATATATTAAAGGTATAAGGTATTAGTTTTCTTAATTGAGGAAGCTGTGTGTGTCACCGCTTCAAGTTGGGCGAGTGTGTCCACGAGTGTTTAATTTCTTGTCACTCTAATACAAACTATGAAAGTGCGTAGGCGCAAACCGAGAATACTGTCAGTAAGTAACTGTGTGCGCTACGGCAGCAGTGCCTAAAGATTAAACTCACTCTGTTCTCTGGGTTAGTGGTGCCACCACTGCAACGTTCTCTATTATAATTCTGCTGCTTTGACGTCACTGCGCTTTGGATTTTATGTGCTTGTAAGATTTTTATGATTCTGAAACTATTTGTGCAATACAAATAACTATACCGCGTTCCTCTGGACATTGAAGCTCGCAAGTACATAATATTGGGTTCAAGTTGTTAACTCAGTAATTCTAGGTGACTTCGTTACACTCAGTTGCTTTTTAAAGGAGAATAAACTTAAGATTAGTATCCCCACATTAATAATTGTATTATAGTAAATTTAAATTAAGAATTTACTTAGTTGCATTATTACAGTATTACAATTATTTGATCGTGCCTTTTTGCGAACCTCTGAAAAGTTTTGTTGCCAGTAATTTTCTTAATTGTACAAATAAACTCATCGTTAATTTTGGACTTTGTTTAATTGGGAACTAGTACCAAACCGCTCCAAACCTACCTTACCGCTTCAAACGTAGATTCCTATCGTATCACTACTATTGCGTTACTCCTATCTGATTTTGTCTTGATAACCCGGTATTGATCAAAGGTTTCTTCGGAAACCACGCATCAGTAATTGCCACTGTATTTAACTTCAATCTACCCTTTTCCCATTTCACGTAGCCAGTTATGGGTTCCAACATTCCACGCTCCGACCGGTAGAAGGCCAGTTTTGATTTTGCAGATAACGATATTCTCTTGAATAGTCCCCGCCCTTAGACACGATTGGAGGACGATTTTTCCTACGGAATACTTTACCTTTCATAAAGCCATACGTGTGTTCGCAGGGAAAACATCACAGTTGTAGTTTCTCTAGTTTTCAGCCGTTCACCGTACCTACGAAGCAAGGCCATGTTGGCTAATGTTAAATGACCAATCAGACTCTTGCCCCTGCAACTGCTGAAAACGCTGGTACCCGTCTTGAGGAACCACAGGTTAATCTGGCGTTTCCCCAAGTACTGTGTTGTGAATTGGCAGAAGCCAATTCACGGGGTTTGGAGGAAGCCGAAAGGCACGCGTTTAAGCTCACGCAGGCTGGCGTGAGGTCTGGAAAATGACAAGGAAATTAGAACTTAGAAAAACGGACGCAGATGGTGAAATACTTAACTTTAATCCACATCGGTCTGACTGTACATGCATCGCAAGATACATAACAAATGATAATGGCGCCTTGCCAGGTCGTAGCAAATGACGTAGCTGAAGGCTATGCTAACTATCGTCTCGGCAAATGAGAACGTAATTTGTCAGTGAACCATTGCTAGAAAAGTCGGCTGTACAACTGGGACAAGTGCTAGGAAGTCTCTCTAGACCTGCCGTGTGGCGGCGCTCGGTCTGCAATCACTGACAGTGGCGACACGCGAGTCCGACGTATACTAACGGACCGCGGCCGATTTAAAGGCTACCACATAGCAAGTGTGGTGTCTGGCGGTGACACCACATACTGCTCCGTTGTGACTGCACCTACAGTAAGGCATTTTGTATGGCTAAGACACCAATACCTGGCTCAAGCTTCATTAGGGAATGATAACTGTAGTAAGCGGTGTGCTGTGCATTGTCAAGTTGACGCTTTGTTTGAAATTTCTTATATTATGTCTTCAAATTCTGTAGCACTGAAGTTATGGAAGGATCCACTGCTTCCCTTGAAATCAATGTAATCTGTGCCGCGCGCAGTTTCATGTACATTAGGTAGTCGGGCATTATCATGCACATTCTGTAAATTGTGTCTAGCAACCATAACATGCGCAAACACTAACTTCTTGTAACAGTAGCGCCTTGTCCTCCCAAAATATCCGTAGCTTGTCTTATGCAGTGCACCGTCATACAGCTGCGGGTTTATTCGAAATCCTTTCACCGAGCGGGCTAGCGTAGTTATTGCCACACTGGACTCGCATTCGCGAGGACGACGGTTCAAACCCACATCCGGTCATCTGTAATTTTCCGTGATTTTCCTAAATCGCTTAAGATAAAAGCCGGGATGGTTCCTTCGAAAGGGCACGAGCGCTTTGCTTCCCCATACTTCCCTAATCCCAGCTTCTGCTCCGTCTCTAATGACTTCGCTGTCAACGGGACGTTAAACACTAATCTCCTTCCTCGAAGTCTGTACATAATCTTTTTTTTACTATACTGTTGATGATCTTCCATGTACGTATGTAGTGAGCAACAGAAAAAGCGAGTGCAAGGAACTAAAGAAAGGAATTACAGATACCATTCACGAAGAAAATGAAAATACTGAGGAGATAGGCACGAGGCAGTAACGTAACTAGTAATTTTAGTGTTATGGTGTTGCTTAAATGAACTTGGAGAAACTGGACATTTATCAGTTGATAATCTCCTTCCTCGAAGTCTGTACATAATTTTTTTTACTATACTGTTGATGATCTTCCATGTACGTAATTACATTTAGTACCCGCTTTTTTACATCGTTTCGCTTGAGACCGGTTTTGTGGGTCCCTGTCCGACAAGGACGATGAACTACACGGCTCGACACCTGTTTCAATGTCACTTTCATTTCTTCAGAACTTATAGTCATCATTGTACTCCTCATGTACGGTGTTCGCACAACCGGTCGTATACAACTACACACATTCCACTGACTTATCTTCCATAAACACTAATATTTCCAGAATGAGATTTTCACTCTGCAGCGGAGGGTGCGCTGATATGAAACTTCCTGGCAGATTAAAACTGTGTGCCCGACCGAGACTCGAACTCGGGAACTTTGCCTTTCGCGGGCAAGTGCTCTACCATCTGAGCTACCGAAGTACGACTCACGCCCGGTCCTCACAGCTTTGAGGACCGGGCGTGAGTCGTGCTTCGGTAGCTCAGATGGTAGAGCACTTGCCCACGAAAGGCAAAGGTCCAAGGTTCGAGTCTCGGTCGGGCACACAGTGTTAATCTGCCAGGAAGTTTCATATCAGCGCACCTTCCGCTGCAGAGTGAAAATCTCATTCTGGAAACATCCCCCAGGCTGTCGCTAAGCCATGTCTCCGCAGTATCCTTTCTTTCAGGGGTGCTAGTTCTGCAAGGTTCGCAGGAGAGCTTCTGTAAAGTTTGGAAGGTAGGAGACGAGATACTAATATTTCGTCTGCCACTTTCTGACTCTCCGAAATTCCTTGGGTCTCTTTCCGACGAAATGTCAACTTCGGCAACTGTTGCTGTAGATATAATGCAATGTTTGCCATGTTTGCTACGTTTATCGTTGCCATTGATTTAATTTCTATCAACACCAATAGCACTGTAGCAATTTTGAGAGTTACTCGTCGACTAAGCAGACCAATTACATTCCGTAGCCTCATGCTGTGCTCACCATTGGATACATCCAGTCCCGCCCCGTGTTGACATTAGCAGCCAATATTGTGGTTGCATGGTAGACAATATGTGGGGCGTCGAATGGTGTAAACATTATTGGCCTTTTGCGACCTCGCACTCAAGCTGATCCTTGTGAGATTTCTCCACGCTGCGGTGTTCCTCCAAAGAGTTCCTCGACAGACAGTACGCGTCGTGTTTGCGTCCGGTTTTGTGTACCATTCTGATGTCGCTAACGAGGTGCTTAGGACAAATCCCTCTACAATATGCGTGAGGCTCATCGAAATCCGTGGTGACTATGTCTCATGGTCACTTTGTAAATCGTTTTGTCCTTTTAACGGAGTGATTCTGCAAGCATACCAAGGCCGATTTTCCTTTACATAGTTGTCTTGCTGCCACAAGTGATCTCTATATCCATGGGACGCTAAACTCAAATCCTCTTTCATTCCTTTTTGTATGCTGAACATGAGATGACTCATAATCAGCGTTATAGTAGCCTATACTTACATCCACACTCTGCAAACCATTTAAAGTGTATGGCAGAGTGTACGTTGCACTGTACCAAGTATAAGGTCTTTTTCCCAATCCGTTCATGTGTGAAAACCGACAAAAAGTGACTACTTATATCTTCTGTCTTCGGCGTCCCGCGGGAGCAAAACCTACGGACTGAACTATACTCATGCTCATAAAATAAGGATAATGCTGATACATGGTGAAACAATGCACTGGTGGGCTGTTTGCGGGTTTAAATCACCTTGGGGTATGACCATGCGGTGCATCTGACCTGCGGTCGTCGCAAGATGGCGCTGGCAGCAGTCCACATACACAGAGGTGTGTTGATGCATATCAGAGTACGGTACAGCGAGTAAGTGTGCAGACGTTTTCAGAAAATGGCTCAAAGAACACATATTGATGACGTTATGAGGGGTAGAATGCTAGGGCGACTGGAGGCTGGTCAAACACAGCAGGTCGTAGCACGAGCCCTCTGGTGCCACAAAGTGTGATGTCACGATAATGGCAACGATTCCAGCAGACAGGAAACGTGTCCAGGCACTACAGTACGGGACGTACGGAGACTTCCTATATGCATTCCACTGACCACTGGTCACAGGAGAGCCTGGTGTGAAGAACACTGTACATGGTCATTGGAACAGTGGTCCCAGGTTATGTTCAAGGACGAGTCCAGGTAGAGACTGAACAAAGATTCTCGCCAGGTTTTCATCTGGCGTGAACCAGGAACCAGATACCAACCCCTTAATGTCCTTGAAAGGGACCTGTATGGAGGTCGTGGTTTGATGGTGCATGCATGTCTTTGACAGAGGAACTGTAATAGGTCAGGTGTATCGGGACGTCATTTTGTACCAGTGTGTCCGACTTTTCAGGGGTGCAGTGGGTCCCACCTTCCTCCTGATGAATGATAACGCACGGCCCCACCTAGCTGCCATCGCGGAGGAGTACCTTGAAACAGAAGATATTGGGCGAATGGAGTGGCCTGCCTGTTCTCCAGACCTAAACCACATCGAGCACGTTTGGAATGCTCTCGGTCGACGTATTGCCGCACATCTTCAAACCCCTATGACACTTCAAGAGCCGGCCGGAGTGGCCGCGCGGTTCTAGGCACTGCAGTCCGGAACCGCGCGACAGCTACGGTCGGAGGTTCGAATCCTGCCTCGGGCATGGATGTGTGTGATGTCCTTAGGTTAGTTACATTTAAGTTGTTCTAACTTCTATGGGACTGATGACCTCAGTAGTTAACTCCCATAGTGCTCAGAGCTCCGAAAGGCTCTGGTCCAAGAATGGGAGGCTATATCCCAGCAGCTGCTCGACCACCTGATCCAGAGAATGCCAACCCGTTGTGAGGCCTGTGTACGTGTGCATGGTGATCATATCCCATATTGATGTCGGGGTACATGTGCAGGAAACAATGGCGTTTTGTAGGACATGTGTTTCGGGACGTTTTTCTCAACTTATAACCAATATCGTGGACTTACAGATCTGTGTCGTATGTGTGCCCTATGTGCCTATGCTATTAGCGCCAGTTTTGTGTAGTGTCACGTTGTGTGGCACCACATTCTGCAGTTTCCTTAATTTATGAGCATGAGTGTATATTCCTGTATTCCCCACTTAATAGTGTAACTGTAGTCATAGTATACGTCTTGCCGTAACCTAGTGCTTGACGAGGTCATATTTTGCTTCATGTTGGTTGCGCCACTTTTCTAAGTCATACATGTGAATTGACAGGAGGGCAGACAAAGACCTGCCAGCAGACTTAAAACGTACGAAGCCAATGTCACTGTCAGTTGTGTGTCAGAAAACACACAGGCGAGATTGTCGTCACTCGTCCTATTTGCTGCGCTGGCCTGATAACACCAGCTAGCGTTATTTCCGATTGTTCCCTCACATGGAGAACGACAAATCAACAGTTTTGTATGAGAATACGTTACCTACGTTCGTATCGGAGCCTGTCTAAAAAAGGTTTATTTTCGTAGGTGTGACTTCTTGCGTACTGTTGGTTTCATTTCTTTAAAACTATCAAATATCGTACGTTCTTATTAGAATGGTTTACAATCTGCATTGTTACTTTACGTGAGCTTAGATCCCAATCACTTGTCAAAAGTGTGCTTGTGGGAAACGAAAGACCCAAGGAAGCCTCGTTTTCCTATTCACATACACCTACATTCGCACTCTGCAAACTACTGTGGACTCCTCGCAGATAGTATTGCGCATTGCACCACGTATTAGCGTTTCTTTCCGATATACTCTCATATGGGAAAAACTTTTGTGAGCACTCTAAATAATCTAATCTTGTCTTTCCGGTTCCTGTGACAGCAATTTGTAAAGGGCTCTAATATTTATTTAGTCACGCTTAATACTAGTTCATAAAACTTTGTAAGTAGGAGTAGACGCGCTATTGATGCCTGTCTGTCAGTTCAGGTTTGTGAGATTACGTTGATGCTCAGCACTTGAATGAAACTGTGACCAATGTTGCTGCCCTTCTTTGTATACCTGCAATACCTCTATCAGTCCTATTTGGAATGCGTGTCACACTCTTGAGCAATATTCCATGACAAATAGCACGAGTACGTTGCAAGCAGTCTCTCTGTAGACTGACTGCACTTAACTGAAGTCTACCATCTGCTTTAACTATCACTGGGCCTACGTAACCAATCAATTTCATATCAGCGCATACCGTTATACCCAGGAGTGAGTTAACTGATTAACTGATTGTTACTGCCTACTACGTCTTCTGTTTTTTGAAGTGCACGGTTTTACATTTCTAAACGTTTAAAGGAAGTTGCCCATCTTAGAGCCACTTTGAAATCTTATGACGAGCTGCCTTACAAAATTGTGTAGCTTGTGAACGTCGTTATAAACCATCACATCATCTGCAGAAATTCTGATGTTGCCTGTCAGTCAGCAATTTACGACGTTAACAGCCAGAGTGCTGGAGCACCCATAAAATATCTTTACTTCTATTGATTGCTCTTAACATAAGAAAACATGCCGCATTCTTTCTACTGAGAGATTCTCAGTCTAGTCACAATTTTTGTTTATACCCCGTATGATCACGCTTTTTTTTATGATCTTCAAGCCTGGAGATACTGAATCTGTCTGACTACCTTTGACATACGACTTTCAGTATGTCGTGTGCAAAAGCACGCGTTCTGTTCCGCTTGACTGATGTTTACGTAATCTGTAATACATTAGTGCAGTATTAGACAGTGTCTGTAAAATTCGCCGTAATGTTTCTTCGGAAATCAATGTTCCTTCGGACATGCATCCATACATGTCGGCAAGAACATTGCATCAAACGTTACAGACACTGTCAAAAATAGACATTACACTAATGTATTTCATGGCAAAGCCAAGGCTGTCTGACGAGAAAACTACACAAGTCTCTGCCTGTGCGGGAATCACAACTTGTGCAAGTGGAAGGGGAAGCAGACACTGAGACATGTGGAAGTTTACGTCTGCCCGAGAAACGTGCTCGAACAGCTGAAGCGCACACTACGAGGTGTGTCTGGAAAAAAACCGGACTAGTACTGCTGAAACAATAAAACGAATGCAATAAGGCTGAAAGTCGCGTGGCCTATCACGTGGCTCTCGCTCCGCCTACTGCTCGAGTTTCATCTGCCTCCTGCACTCAGTCTGCCCGTGGCGTCTGTTTTAAGTAGTTGACGTTTTGTCTGTGCGTCGGAAAATGTTGAGTGTACAGAAAGAACAGAGTGTTAACATCAAATTTTGTTTCAAACTAGGAAAATCTGCAAGTGAAACGTTTGTAATGTTACAACAAGTGTACGGCGATGATTGTTTATCGCGAACACAAGTGTTTGAGTGGTTTAAACGATTTAAAGATGGCCGCGAAGACACCAGTGATGACACTCGCACTGGCAGACCATTGTCAGCAAAAACTGATGCAAACATTGAAAAAATCGGTAAGCTTGTTCGACAAGATCGCCGTTTAACAATCAGAGCAGTGTCTGAGTTAACAGGAGTTGACAAGGAAAGTGTTAGGCAGATTCTTCATGAAAGTTTCAACATGAACAAAGTGTGTTCAAAAATGGTTCCAAAGTGTCTCACAATTGAACAGAAGGAACGCCGAAGAATGATTTGTTCTGACATCCTGGAAAACATTGAAAGTGATCCCACCTTCTTACAAAATGTTATTACTTGCGATGAATCGTGGTTTTTTACTTACGATCCCGAAACTAAACGCCAATCGATGCATTGGAAAACTCCTGGTTCTCCACGACAAAAAAAAGCACGAATGTCTAAATCGAAATTCAAGGCAATGATGATTGTTTTTTTTTTACATCAAAGGGATTGTGCACATTGATTGGGTACCAGAGGGACAAACAGTGAATCAGCATTACTACATTAGCGTCCTGGCTACCCTACGTGAGCGAGTACGGAGAAAACGGAACGATTTGTGGAGAAAAAAGTCATGGATCCTTCACCAAGACAATGCCCCAGCTCACAGTGCGTTGTCAGTGAAGACGTTTTCGGCAAAACACAACATTCCCATCTTAGATCATCCACCCTACTCACCTGATTTGGCCCCCTGTGACTTTTTTCTTTTCCCTAAAGTCAAGTCAGCTTTGAAAGGAACTAGATTTGAGACTGTTGAAGCAGTAAAAGAAAAAGCGACGGAAGTAATGTATGGACTTACCGAAAATGATCTGCAGCATTGCTATGAACAGTGGAAAATTCGTATGGAGCGGTGTAGAGACCGAGGAGGAGAGTACATTGAAGGAGATAACATGAAATTGTAAATAATTGTAAATAAATGTTTTTTCCAGCATCAGTCCGGTTTTTTTTCTAGCCGCACCTCGTATGTCTTCAGCAGTATCGCGGCACGGACGTCTTTGCCACAGAGTTCGCATTTTGTGTAATACAGCCATCTTAGCGCGCTATATTTTCTTAGAAGGAGAATGGCTCATTCCTATTACAAAAAAACATTGCAGATCAGCTTTTCGACAGAATATGCATAATGAAAGACACTTCAAATCGATCAGTTTATCAGAGATCAAGCAAAGATTTATTAAAACGATCTTGTTGGCATTCACCTTTCCACAGTGAGCGGTTTGGTGTGTGTGAAATTGATTATTGACGAAGTATGTGATACAATTCTGTGTGCAACTTGAAATCTCAAATTTCGTTGCTAAGATGGACACTTCGGGACTTGCAATGCGGATCCATGTATTTGAATTCCCTTTTGAGGTCTCATCGGAGACGGTGGTATCTGTGTTCTGCTTGTGTGAGAAGATAAATAGCCATAAGGCTGAAAAGCGGTTCAGTTTGCCCGGTTCTCAACGGAATGTGACAGATGCGCATCGAGTTGACCAAACATAAGCCGTCCTACTTGTACACTCGTGAGTTCCGTGCTATTATAATTTATGACGGCAAGTTGAAGACGTGCTAGATGTGGCCCTGTATGCAATGCATGATCACCTCCTTGCCGCTTGGGGGCGAGCACGTCACGACCGCCTCGACGACGGTCCTGCCCATGTTTGTCGACATTCTCCAGACCTCTGACTGTGTTCCGTGCTATCTCCTACTACTGCACCATTGCACGCTCTGGTAGTACCTCAGTGTGTAGCAGATGAAACAACGCCTCCGCCTTTTCCCTCTGCTACTCTGCCTCTCTCGTGCATTGTTTAGTAATCTCAGAGAGAAGGGATGAACTCCGAATCTATGATTGTGCCTACTGAGGATTTTGTGCCTCGCAATCACAACCCCCAGGCGTCTTTAGACATTGAAGATCACATGCATTAGCAACAGTTGTTGAAGAGACGTCGGAAACGATGGATCGCACAATCCGATACCTGCTGAACACAGTAAAAAGTGGATGAGGATCCCTCCTGTCAAGATCGCCTCCTGATGGACAATTCCACTGCCGAACAACAAGCCCGTCCCTCATCAGAGGCACCATCATCATTGCATGCATCCGGTGCTGCGCCTATGTACGTTGAACAGCAGATGGGCCAACCCCCGCCCCCTCCCTCTGCCACTGCGGACACAAAACCGCCTTCAGACTTCACAGGCATTCCGTTGGATGCATTGTGCCTACGCAATTTTGCGTGGTCTGATGTCGTAGAAGACGAATTCTGCTGTTCCAACCAACGATTACTAATCGATTGAGTACTGGATGTTGACGTGCTGCTCGTGTCAATGAGTTTCCCAGCAGTCAATATTCCGAGACAAGCTTATAGGATTTGCTAAATCAACCCCTGTCAAACTACAATTGCTACACATAACATTTTGGGTACTGCATGCATGGTGATCGGCCTGGCTACACGTTTGTCACTAGCCACTCAGCAAGTCGTGTTGACGGTGTCGATGTCTCAGTTGACACTGAGTTGTAGCCCACACCCATCTCCGAAGATTTTGCCTACATTTGCACTGGTTTCCTCCACCAGCAGAGAGTGTGGTGCGATCGAGGCACGTGGAAGACGAATTTTGCACATCCCCAGGATCTGGACTGCATGAAACTTATAGAGACAACTTGGAACATTTACGACAGACACCTTTCTGGATTTCCAGTCCTGCTCTACGTCAATCGATGATAAATTTAGGTCTCGACAATATCCAGTGGCACTGACATAGTATGGAACACTATTTCACAATACTCCATGGGCTCTCAGGCCACGTCCCCTCTACTAATCAACGAGACTCGAATTCATTGGATTCTAGTGAAGATAACTTCACTTATGAGACACTGCCTTGAGGAAACAATAGTAAGTGCGAGATGTCAAGACTGTGTACGAGGAGAACACCCATCCACACATCATATCATCAAAGAGAAACAGTGATTTTGGAGGGCACTGGTGCATACCTCGATGTAGCAGATGGTCACCGATTGACATCCCAGATCTTTGTAGGTCAGTATGAACATTTCCGTGTGGCAGTGGACCAGGACACCAAGCAATGAGTGATGTCCTCCAGGAACCGCTGACAGGCTGGCTATGGAGATTCATAAAGTGACGATTACTGCTGATGACTTCGCTGATCCTCTCCATAAGAGAGCATCAAACAAATCTCAGGGGCCATACAGCTTTCCGTTGAAGTTTTACCGCGCATCCACAACATGATGGCTTTATGCTGGACTCAAATCTATCAAGAACTGATGGCCCCTGACCTTCCTCTTCCATGTGATTTCGTAGAAGATCTGCTATTCCAGTCCCAAAGCCGCCTGGCGATATGAGAGTTGGACATTATGGGCTGTTCGCCAAATTAAATTGTAACTTCCAGATTTTTATCCGGATTCTTGCCACCCGTAGCCCGTGCGTCCTCCCTCAAGTCATTTCTACGGACAAAATGAGTTTTGTAGGTGAAGGCAATATTCAGACAGCGCTCAGCGATTATCATGGTATCCAAGCCCTGGCAGCGACAGTCCGCATTCGTGGTGCATTAGTGAAGGTGGACTTCGACTACGCCTTTGATAGAGTGATTAATGATTTTCTTGAGACATATGGCTTTCCCCCGCACATTTGTACCCATCGTCTTCTGACTCCTCCGAGGCACCATGTCGCGAGTGCTGGTCAATGGCTGTTGTGGCGGCCCTGTTACTATCATGCAGTTGGTCTGCCTGTGGTATCTGCGGTGGATGCTTCTTTATGCCGTAATTAAAGACAAGAGTACAGCAGTCCAGAGTCAGTCGCAGTCTCACTGGACCATCGATCTAGTGTAGCAAAAATGTGATTCACCCGACGAGCCAACACGTTTTCATTGATCGACGGTCGAATCTCGATGTTCCCTAGAGTACTGAAATCGTAACTGATGATGTCGTTGGGGCAGCATGTGAACACGCAGGGGTCGTCTGCTGCGGAGTTCCATGTTCGGCAATGTACGATGAACGGTGTGCTCTGAAATACTTTTACATGCACCACCACTGTGCTCTTTCGGCAGAGATGCTGCAGATCACCATCTGTCCTACTTTACAGAGTAGACAAAGCTCCGAACCCAAATTTCTGTGAAGAGTCGTGAACGTCCAAATATTTAGAGCCTAGTAGTAGTTTCACTGTCCTTCTAGCACTTTCTGTCGACTTTGACGACAGTAGTAAGTGAACATTCGACCAGCTTCTCCATTTTCAAGATACTCGTTCACAGGCTCTGCGTAATAATAATCTGTCCTTTGTCAAAGTAGCCTGTCTCAATGGAAATCCCTATTTGTAGGCAATATCTTCGCTGCCATGATCTCCCATCCGTGTCTGCTCCAATTACACACTTTTGTTACCATGTCACCTGTCCCCGACGCCATCATGCTGCATCCAACGTTGCGGTCATAAGGTTTCGGTTATCAGTGTACAGTCACTGTGCACAGAAGGTTCCGTATGGGTTCAAAGTTAATGCTTCTTTATACCATCGCCCCTTAGTCGCTGTTATACGGTTTGTTGAACCGTCTGACTGGGATCACAAAAAGGCAGTGAACTTTCATCTGTCGTGCGTATGCAGATGATTTGGTGTTCTTGGCTCGATTGGGGGATGAAGTGCCAGTAGCACTGGAATGGATCATTCAGTATAGGACTGCTGCGGGCAGCCGTGTGAATGTGATGATCGTTGGTGCTATTCTCTTTGGCAGAGTTCTTCCGGCAGTGAGTGTGGTCCCACTGCCAGTAATGGACAAGCTAAAAGGCTTGGGGTCACCTTCACACGCGACATGCAGCAAACAGCCTTCATTAACTATAAACACCGCTTTCAAGCAATCCATACGAACATTCATACTAATCTCCTGAGAGCATTAGACGTGACACATTTGGTTTACTTTATCTACGCTTACCTAGCTTCGCGACTACCCCATTTGGAACAAATTTTACCAATGCCACAGCAATGACACAAAGACTGCTGGTGGCGTTTGGCTACTTTGTAAGCGCGGGTCATATCATCAGAGTGCGCTAAGACACACTATCTCTTTCTCCTCAGCAAGGTGGTGTTGGTCTTATCAACGTCCGTGCAAGAGCGGCTGCCATTTATGTAAGTGCAATGATTAAATTAGGGAACCACCATCAGATTGAATTAATGGTAACCCGGATACATGAACTTGCCCTCCCCCCCCCCCACCCCGCCCCCCACCCACCCATTACAGTAGCGCATATTTCTGCCTCCGTCCCACACATCAGGACCTTCTTCATCGTATGCAGTTATGTCCATGCTGACTTGCATCGTTCCAGGATTCCTGCAGCGTGTGATGATTGTCGCCTAATGATAAAAGATAATGCCCGGAATATGGTAGAAAGCTGGCATCCTGCGGTTGTATGGTGCATGATCGAGCTTTTAGTACACCATGTTCTCATCGACACGAATGCTCTTGCGACCTGATATCTGGAAAGGAAATTATATGACACAACTTCGCCTACATACGACCTTTATCACGAACAGTTCGAGATACCGTCAATACTATGTAAATTTTTTGGGTAGTGTCTTCTTGCACCCGTTCCGCAGGTGTGCCGTCCCGGTTGTGAGAAAATGACTTCAATTTTGAATGTGTACTTGACGGTCATGGACCAGTGTACCGGCGAAATGGAATATTCTGCGAGAAGACGTGCCCGGAACACATCATATGGACTGAGTGCATGTACCTACATGTCGGCGTAGGGATGCAATTTTATTTGTTCCACAGGTAGGGCGTTCTTAAGGGGCTCCGGAACGCCCTATACTTGCAATGTTAAAATAACGCTTATAAATTACATCTTTCCTCACAAAGTATTTGAGGTAGGAAGTTGAACTTTTTACAGATTATTTATTGGAATATGGGCTACAACTTAACACAGGGATTTTACAAAATTTTAGTTCAGTTATTAAAGATAATTTTTTTTCAATTGTAGTGAAAATTCACAACATTTTTTTGGAAAAAGGCTGTGTTAAATTATGCAGAAGGTACTGTGTAACATTTACTGAAAGTTTGAAACAAATATGTTTGGAAGATCCTTAGAAAACATGTAATTAGTATGAGAAAATAAAAGTTTTGGGAATCGAGCGACAAAGATTGGATTAACTTTTTAGTGCATTCCAGGTCCATAGGATGGATTATCCTCATCCTCTGCAAACTCCTCCTCCAGCTTCCTCTTGTTCCTCCTCCTGTTTACTCTTGCTTGTATTTCTAGACTCTTTACAGCCCTGTCTGCAGCCCGAAGGCGTTCCTTGTCTAAAGCAAGCATCGCTCGTACCATGTTAGAACCTATCTTCATTCCCATATTTCTAAATACCTTGCACCTTATAATGTTGCCATCATTGAAAGTCGCAACAGCATCATACACACCAAAGTGAAGTGTTTCTATTCCAACAAATACAGTCTTGGGGATTCTCGACCATATAACACTATTTACACTTTCATTGGGGTTTTGAGTTTTTCCGTGAATACACTTTTTCAACAGTTCAGGTGCTGCTAAGTCTCTGAAAATAGGTTTTATCACCTCCATTATTGCATGAGGCAGACTATGCTTATGAGTGTACACTTCACCAGTTAGCAATCCTTTGTTATATTTACACCAACTGTCTTCTTCTTTGGGACCCAAGCTATGTTGGGGATTTTCATCGTCTTTATTGTTTACAGTAATAACACATACCTTTGGCTTTCCAACATTTCTCCTTTTCTTAAAAGCCTTCAGAGGATTTCTAATAACTTTACTTTTACTCATTATTATACTTCAACAAAACAGAGACTCAAGAAACAGAATTAATTACGAATATTTTCGAGATAACGACAGAGTAAATAAACATGAAACAATCGACAATCACACCAGCGATATATATTGAACCATCACAGGTTAGCCACAACACATACTTTATCTCACATCACTAAAATGTACCTGATGAACACAGACGTTAATAATAACACCATTTGACAGCAGTTTAACAGCGCCACAGTGGGTCACGCCCATGTAGAACACATCTCAAAAAAAATTATATATCTATTAAAAGGTAATAGTCTGCAGATTCAGAAAACGCAAAAAAGTAAAAATTGAACTTTTCATGATTTTGAGCCTTTCCGGAGCCCCTTAATTCCATTTCTGTTTTGGATTATAATTGCACATTGCTGTGTACATAAAAAAATGGCAACTTCTACCGTGAGTCCGAAAATCGAGTTCGAGTCCTGGGCCTGCACGAATTTTGTTTTCAGTAAGTTTTACAGCTGCATTCGCCTTTTACGAATACATTTCGCGATTTACGTAATACTGGCTGGATGCCAAAGATATTTGTCGATACTGTTGAGCTCTATTTTGCTACCATTCTTTTAGGCGCCTGTGACTTGTGCTTCTTCCTCCCAACCACTGAACACAGTTTTTTTGTCGACAGTGTTTTGTGGTTCAGAGAGGAACCAAAGCAGCTGCAAATTGTATATAAAATCTGACAAGGATTCCATCTTTGGTCAGTTTTAGTGATTTCAGCTGCTCTTCAACCCCCTGTCACTTAATATTTGCATCACTCGTTTCTGCAGAGTTACAAGAATTAAATTCCTGGATTTTCCTCTGTGAAGGTACATTTAAAATCTGATGTCAGCAGGGTTTCTTGTCGTTATGTTGAATAATTGGGTCGTTCTCGAACTATTTTTCGACGGCGTGACTTGCTGTCTCCGACAAGTAATTCCTGATACCAAGTATAATGAGGCGAACAACCGGCAGAAGACCTCATTATTCAACAAGTCAAAATATCGCCGGAAAAGCCTGAGGAAGTCCACATGTTCTTGTGCTTTACTACCCTCAACTGAAGTTCGTGTGCCGGCCGCGGTGGCCGAGCGCTTCTAGGCGCTTCAGTCCGGAACCGAGCGACTGCTACGGTCCCAGGTTCGAATCCTGCCTCGGGCATGGATGTGTGTCATGTCCTTAGGGTAATTAGGCTTAAGTAGTTCTAAGTTGTGGGGGACTGATGACCTTAGATGTTAAGTCCCATACTGCTCAGAGCCATTTGAACCATTTTGAAGTTCGTGCGTCATGTATGAATGTCTGGACTCTAACTTTAATACCATTAAAAGCCCTTACACATGATCAGAATTTCTTTGTTTTATGTGAGTAATGTTTCTGTAAGATTCAGCTAAGGTAGTCGATGAATACTTCACTCGTTGCCCTAATGGCAGCCAAAGACGTTTCATCTAATATGTATCTACAACATTGTGCTTTTTTTTACACCTATTGTGCAGTACAAAACACTTGTTCGACCTATACTTGAGTGTTGCTCATCAGTGTGGGATCCATACCAGGTTGGGTTTACGGAGCAGATAGAGAAGATCCAAAGAAGAGCGGCGCGTTTCGTCACAGGGTTATTTGGTAACCGTGATAGCGTTACGGAGATGTTTAGCAAACTCAAGTGGCAGACTCTGGAAGAGAGGCGCTCTGCATCGCGGTGTAGCTTGCTCGCCAGGTTTCGAGAGGGTGCGTTTCTGGATGAGGTATCGAGTATATTGCTTCCCCCTACTTATACCTCCCGAGGAGATCACGAATGTAAAATTAGAGAGATTAGAGCGCGCACGGAGGCTTTCAGACAGTCGTTCTTCCCGCGAACCATACGCGACTGGAACAGGAAAGGGAGGTAATGACAGTGGCACGTAAAGTGCCCTCCGCCACACACCGTTGGGTGGCTTGCGGAGTATGAATGTAGATGTAGATGTAGATGTAGTCACTATTACTTGAAATTGTTTCTACAGACACTGTATACCATGGATAACCCGTCCCATTGTGTACTGTTCTGTGTGGCATATACCTGTCCATCGCTTGTTCAGCTACTCTTCTTAACTTGTGACACAGTATAGCCGTGAGATATGATTTTACTGTCTGTGTATCTTTGTTACTGGACACGTAAAGCTTACTGTTTCCTTTAGCTGACGTTTGTAACCATTGCTGCAAGAACAGTTGCCAGTTTCAGTCCAGAAGAGGTAGGTATATTTGTTGCCATTAGATCAAAAATATTTCCATCATGAATAGGCTTCCAAACCAACTGTTCCAAGTGTCCTTGAAATTCACTAAACATCGATCTATTCTGCGCGTATTTCTGCGTACTTCTACAAAAAATATATTAATTCCTGTGGCTTTCGGGCTGAAAATATTACTTGGGAAGTGCAGTTCTCCTAATTTCAAATCAAGTGTGTTACACATTGTTCCTTGTCAGCCGCGGTATCGTGAAAGAATTAGACAAGACAATCAAAGAGAATGTCTTACCAATGTCATTATATCCATATTATTACATCGTTATTCATGTATGATAAGCACGGCCAAACTTAAGTTGGCTGATGTGCATCATTTGTTCTCCTCCAAAAAAGTTTGTTTTGTGTTCTTCTGTCTGCTAAACGCCTAAATCCAGAAGAAAGTTTCTCTTGAATTAAATTACCCAGTTTATCTTCACTTTTATTGGAAAGGAAACGTTGAGAATTATTTTTAAATTCTGACTAAGCCGTCTGTCACTGATATCCTTACAGCATTTGGTCTAATTCCTGGGATTTTTTTTTTTTTTTTTTTTTTTTTTTTTTTTTTTTTTTTGCGCCTACCTTCCCTTGTGATGGTTGAGAATTAATTACGATGTAGTAATTTCTGATCTTACGTTCAAAACATGTTGACATTTTTGTTTATAAACTACTAAACTCCGTCCGAACTGGCTTTGGAAGGCCCAACGGCACCGACCGGCCGCCGTGTCATCCTCAGCCCACAGGCGTCACTGGATGCGGATATGGAGGGGCATGTGGTCTGCACACCGTTCTCCCGGCCGTTGTCAGTTTACGAGACCGGAGCCGCTACTTCTCAGTCACGTAGCTCCTCAGTTTGCCTCTCAAGGGCTGAGTGCACGCCGCTTGCCAACAGCGCTCGGCAGACCGGATGGTCACCCCCCCCCCCCCCCATCCAAGTGCTGGCCCAGCGCGACAGCTCTTACCTTCGGTGATCTGACGGGTACGGATGTTAACACTGCCGGGAGGCCATTGGCCATTTTTGTTTATAGTTTAGGTAATTTTCTAAATTACGTATTTTCTCTGTACTGGCTTGCCAATTGATTCTTGGAGATTGTATGATTTCTCTTAAGTATTTGCCTTTTGGATGCTGTTTTGCTGAAGTGAGACACCATAGACTGAAATTCGAGTTATCGTCAAGATATATCAATATTTAATGTTTTTGTGTATTAAATTTGGTGCTTAGTTTCGACTACACCTTCATGGTGTTTTGTAAGGAAGTGGACCCCTCATTGCCGCCTGTTGCAAAAGGTAGCGAAGCCAGATAGTGGAGTCCAATTTTTCTCTCACGAAATCTTCCAACGATTATTGCTTTCACCAGTTGCTCCGAGCGTTTGTTTACCTTTACCAGTACAGTACTGAACAAAGCGTGAGGGCGGTCTCCCTTTCACACTCATTTGATAATGTCAAAAAGTTTCGATATCTTATTAAGACAACTCAGTTATATACTTATGCTAGTAGATGGATGTTGAATCAAATCACTGTTTTCCTGTGTTTTTTTCTTAAAATACGTAAAATGGTATTTCTTTTGACAAAATGCTTTTTAAAAGTTGTTAGTATCATTATTACCATTATTACGTTGGGTATAGTAGCAGAAGGATGTGTACAATTCTATTTTAATATGACCTCTCACCATACTGCTGCATGAAGCATCACATATTTTTTATCAGAACCTTCCAAATAATTGGATCAGTCGTACTGGACAGACGATCCAGTGTTCTGGTGTTGGCCACCTACAGGCTGACAATTCTTCAGCTATATGAAATAAAATCGTCATAACTTCTGAACGGTTTGCGTAGGACGTTGATACTACACGGTTAGCTGCGGGGCATTAGTGTGCGCATCTGCACGCGCCTTGTTGCTGTCGGCGATTTTCAAAAAAAATGTTCAAATGCGTCTAAGCACTATGGGAATCAACATCTGAGGACATCAGTCCTCTAGTATTAGAACTAATCAAAGGACATCACACACATCCATGCCCGAGGCAGGACTCGAACCTGCGACCGTAGCAGCAGCGCGGTTCCGAACTGAAGCGCCTAGATTCGCTCGGCCACAGCTGTCGGTGGCAATTTTCATTTGGATGGGTTCGTCAATAAGCAAAACAGGTGAATTTGGAGGACTGAGAATCAGCATTTCGCTATCGAGAAATCTCTTCACTCTCAACAGATGACTGTGTTACGAAATAATCGGGGAGATATTCACTGATGGCAGAGTGACTAGTGAACGGTGCGTGAAGGTTTTGGAAGAAGATTTTATCCCCATTATCCAAAATGACCCTGATTTCGACAAGATGCGGCTCATGAAAGACGGAGCTCGACCCCCATCGAATCAGGTGAGTGTTTGACGTCCTGGAGGAGCGCCCTGGGAACCGCAACCAGAGGCCACCGGCATGGTCCTCGACTGGCCATCATATTCTCCAGATCTGAATACATGCGACTCCTTTTTGTTGGGCTATATTAAAGTTTAGAGCAATAACCACGGAACCACTGCTGAGCCCAAAACTGCCAATAAGGAGGTTACTATTCGTCTGCGCCACATCATCGCTAATGATTGCAGGCATATCAATCATCTCATAACCTAAATCTAAATACACGTTCAATAAAGTTTGTGCACGTTGTTGCTTGTAACTAATTTACGTTTTTCCTTCATTTCTTTCAATAACTGTCATCCTGTAGGTCTTCGGCCTGACATATGAGGATTTCTTTTTATGGAGTTTCGTGAAACATCTAGTGTATGGTCAGCTGCGCTGAAAACAAAACTCTAAATGTCCATTTCTAAACTACTCGTGTCCTGAAATAAATTACCTCTTAGGATCCTGTCCGTGTGACCGAGGAGAGTCATACACCATCTCATCAAAACTACCCAGACGCTCCTGTGTAATGCGGAACTAAATGCCACGACAGATAGACCAGCCAGCATAAATGGAAGAGTATTGTGTTATCGGCAGAGACGTAATAATAACAGAATGGCTAGATCAGGATAACTCAGTGACTTCGAACGTGGACTCGTCATTGGATGTCACCTGAGTACCAACCCCATCAGGGACGTTTGGACACTTGTAAAACTGAGCTGCTGGTGTGATTGTGTACTGAGACTCGAAGCAACAACCGCAGCTAAACCAAAATCATACAGACCTTATTTACTCACGGAACGGATCGTCGAGCGTTGCGGAGAGCGGTTGTAAAAAATCGCATCAAATCAGCTGAAGGGATCAGTCGTGAATTCCACAGTCCTACCAGCAGTCTAGTGAACACAACGATTGTATACTCAGAGTCAATACGAATGACGTACAACGGTCGAGCAGCTGATAAGTCAACGGTAAACGACGGTTGAGGTGCTGCAAAGAGAGGCGCCATTGAACAATGGATGACGATTTATTTGGAGTGATGACTCGCGCTATCCCTGCCGCAATCAGATGGACGTGTTTGGGTTTGGCGAAATGCCTGGAGAACGTTACGTGCCATCGTGTTTAGTGCGGAGGAAGTCAAGTAAGGACGAAGTGATGTCAAGCTGTGGCGATGTGTTTTGTTGTTAGAGAGTATTCTGCTTAAGAAAACAATAAAAGCAGAAGGATAAGAAGACATATTACAGCTTTGTGTACTGCGTGCTGGCTGTGGTTTATGTGGAAAAACATCTTGGAGTGGCCCGCCCAGAGTCCCGACCTTACCCCAGTGGCTAGCGGTGTATGTACGTAGGCATAGACGCAGACGTAAATGGATGTGTTACTACATCGACCTCGGTCCAGACCCTAGCGTCCGTCTTCATGGCCTTCTCGTTTCGGCTCTTGCGGAAGAACAGGTTGCCATTCCTCCACACACACTCAGGCACCTTCAGAATGAGATTTTCACTCTGCAGCGGAGTGTGCGCTGATATGAAGCTTTCCGGCAGATTAAAACTGTGTGCCGGGCCGAGACTCGAACTCGGGAACATTGCCTTTCGCGGGCAAGTGCTCTACCAACTTAGCTACCCAAACAAGACTCAAGACCCGTCCCCACAGCTTTACTTCGGCCAGTACATCGTCTCCTACTTTCCAGGCTTCACAGAAGCTCCTCTGCGAACCTGTAAGAAAGTATATTGCGGAGACATGGCTTAGCCACAGCCTGAGGGATGTTTCCAGAATGAGATTTTCACTCTGCAGCGGAGTGTGCGCTGATATGAAACTTCCTGGCAGATTAAAACTTGGTGTGGTAGAGCACTTGCCCGCGAAAGGCAAAGGTCCCGAGTTCGAGTCTCGGTCCGGCACACAGTTTTAATCTGCCAGGAAGTTTCACTCAGGCACCTTGTTGAATGTTTAGCCAGCGAAGCTGGAGCCGTCATATAGCTAAGCGGTGGACACACTCCATATTAATGTCCATACATATGTGTCCCGGTTCAGAAGCTGCGACATAGTAGTGAATAAATACAATGATCCAGAAAGTGTCGAATTTGTTTCTTTTAATGTACTATGATCACAAAAACTGGCTTCAGACTACCACTGACCAAAATCAATAGTCTCAAGCCGCTTTTTTCGCTATCATAAATTGGAATATAAGAAACAAGTTCGAGACTAATTTAGAACGAAAATAAAGTATGAAAATATTGAACTTGATTTTATATTCCTTTCCTAGCCAATTCTGTGGATAACCACCTCATTCCATACCTTATCAGTTCACCTAATTTTTAACATCCTTCTGCAGCACCACTTCTCAGATGCTTCTATTCTCTTATTTCCGGTTTTCCCACAGTTCATGTCGCTCTATCATAGAACGCTGACCTCCAAACCTAAACTCTCACAAATTTCTTCCTCAAATTAAGCCCTGCTATTAGACTTCTCTTGGCCAAGGATGTCCTTTGTGCAAGTGCTATTCTGCTTCTGATGTCCTTCTTCCTCCGTCCATCATTGGTTATTTTGCTGCCTAGGTAGCAAAATTCCGTAATTTCATGTATTTCGTGATCACCAATCCCGATGTTAAGTTTCTCTCTGTTCTCATTTCTACTACCTCTCATTACCTTCGTCTTTCTTCAATTTTTTTCTCAATCCATATTCTTGTAGTGATACCTCCCATTCCTTGAATGAGAAGTATAATGTCGTTAAATGCTTTAGTCAGAGAAAAGATGTTCCTGACTGAGAGTAATCGATAAGTGGTGAACACCCCACTGTTTGGAGGTGTTCTAAATAGTAGGTTCCGATACCAGAACCATCCAGTGACTGTACGAAAGTGGATAGCACTCAGACAAGGCTATCTTCTGAGTTGCGCATAGGAGTTCCGTGGAGTGGGCTGCGCTGAATAAAAAGCTCCATGAAATCGAAGAATGAGAAATGTGAAAAATAATAAATCTGCCGTAGTTGTTAATTACCAAGTTGAATATGGGATCTGTTATGTCCGTAGCACAGAGAGACAGTATACGAATTGCTAGATGTCCTCTATTATTATGCATTGAGTTGTAATTTCGAAGATAAGAAAGTGAATTGCATATCACTTCTAATTTATGTGAAACAGAACGAGAAGCTAATTTTCAGATGTCTTATCTGCAGCCTGTAAGAAGGTAAAGTTGGACTCAAGTTGGAGAAAGAAGGCACACGGATTCACACTAGCTGGACTTGATTAATAATATTTAACAGCGACCGAATATTCAGCAAGCAACAGTCATCGTATATAAAAGGAGTGTTCAGGTGGCAGCTTATTTAGACTGTTCATTCCGTTCAGCACATACTGTAATTCTTCTTCACTTTCGTTGAGGATAGCAGTGTTATCAGCTAATCTTATCATGGATATCCTTTCACCTTGAATTTTAATGCCGCTCTTGAACCTTCCTTTTATTTCCGTTATTCTTTCTTCGAGGTATAGTCTGAACAGAAGCGGCGAAAGACTGCATTCCTGTATTAGTCTTTTTACTTTGTTCTTGGTTTTCCGTCCTTATTGTTCCGTCTTGGCTCTTGTACATATTGTATATTACCCGTCTTTCCCTAAAGATTGCCCCTATTTTCCTCAGAATTTCGAACATCATCGATGTATTACTATGTGTTAAATATGAGTAGCCAATGTGTAATCGCTATATGCATTTGTGAATTAGAATTATAATAATACGTTCACCTGCTAACGGGCTTTGATATATATCAACGGGGACAGGTGAAAAGGTGTGCCCCGACTGGGACTCGAACCCGGGATCTCCTGCCTACATGGCAGACGCTCTACCCGTCTGAACCACCGAGGACACAAAGAACAGCGCGACTGCAGGGACTAACTCGCGCACGCCTCCCGCGAGACCCACATTCTCACCTTGTATGTCCCACCGCAACACACTCATTACTCGTGGAAGACATTCTTACCAAGTCCCGTAAGAGTTCGGGGAATATGTGTGCATCCGCACAGAAGAAGGAGGTCATGGCCGGTGTTGCCACAATGATATATGGATATGGCGTCTGTTATTTCGAATATGTCCGAAAGAACAGACGCCTTATCCATGTAAGTATATCCATGTGTAGTAGCCCTGTAATCGCCAGTCTCTTGAGTTGTGCAGAGTTAGCACATGACATTCCCTGCGTATTGCACTACGCGACGATTGATAAACTGGGCTCTCGTTCCAGGTGACAAACAGTGTTCCAATTTTGGTGAAGTACCTGGCTTCCTTCTGGTAGCAGGTGCCCGTCTGACGGGCCGGCAGTTGCCGTCCTTGAGAAGAACAAATGGAAGTTAACAGGCATGGCTCTGTATTCTCTGGAGCGCTGCCATGGGCCGCTGCCAGACGCGTGTCTCCCACGCAGACATGGCCCGTGGCCTCGCCTTATCACGCAACAGCTGACTCCGCGTCTGGGGTTGTTGCTGACCGGACCACGTCTTATCAAAGCTCGCAGTTCCGCTTCAGGTCACACGTCAAAGGTCCATTTCTCCTTAGGTTATGCTGGCTCTTGCAAACGGAATTTTTATTATTAGCGTGAACACGGGGTCAGGCCAGAAATAACGCAAAGCGAGAAGCTTATCCTCAGTTAATGAGAATGGAAACAAAAAGAAACAAAGATCAGAAATATAAATTTTACAAATAAACTTCCTTCCTTCCTTCCTTCGAAAGAACAGACGCCACGCAGATCCCGCAGCTGTTAAACAATACGTGCAAATGGAACGGGGATCACAGCTGTAAGCTGCAGCGGGACATTATGGGGAATCGGCGGCGACGAACGAAAATGTGTACCGGACCGGCATTCCAACCCGGATTGTGGCGCTCGGTGGGACTGTGGATCGACCGTGAGGCGTACCGTGACAGCCCGTGCAGGAGATCCCGGCTTCGAATCCCACCTGGTACACATTTTCGCTCGTCGCCGCTGATTCCGCTTAATCTCCCGTTGAAGCTGACAGCAGCGATCCCCGTCCCATTTACCTATAGATCCCGATGCCACTACTACAAGGCGTGACTGATGACAATCGAGCGTCATCGTCGAAATCAGACACGGTTTATAGCAGTGACAGCAGCGTCTACCACCACCTAAGATGTAGAACAGTTGTATCGACGAAGTATTGTGGAATTTTGGCAATATGATCCGGCGACGAACACGAGAAGTGTGTTTGCAACAGGTCTGTTTGGAAATCCTGAAAAGTCTCAAAATATTTTCTATGTACACTGCTGCCCATTAAAATTGCTACACGAGGAAGATGAAGTGCTACATACGCGAAATTTAACCGACAGGAAGAAGATGCTGTGATATGCAAATGATTAGCTTTTCAGAGCATTCACACAAGGTTGGCGCCGGTTAGGTGGTTAGTGTTTAACGTCCCGTCGACAACGAGGTCATTAGAGTTGGCGCCGGTGGCGACACCTACAACATGCTGACATGAGGAAAGTTTCCAACCGATTTCTCATACACAAACAGCATCTGACCGGCGCTGCCTGGTGAAACGTTGTTGTGATGCCTCGTGTAAGGAGGAGAAATGCTTACCATCACGTTTCCGACTTTGATAAAGGTCGGATTGTAGCCTAACGCGATTGCGGTTTATCGTATCGCGACATTGCTGCTCACGTTGGTCGAGATCTAGTGACTGTGGAATATGGAATTGGTGGATTCAGGAGGGTAATACGGAACGCCGTGCTGGATCCCAACAGCCTCGTATCACTAAAAGTCGAGATGACAGGCATCTTATCCGCATGGCTGTAACGGATCGTGCAGCCACCTCTCGACTCCTGAGTCAACAGATGGGGACGTTTGCAAGACAACAACCATCTGCACGAACAGTTCGACGACGTTTGCAGCAGCATGGACAATCAGCTCGGAGACCATGGCTGCAGTTACCCTTGACACTGCATCACAGACAGGAGCGCCTGCGATGGTGTACTCAACGACGAACCTGGGTGCACGGATGGCAAAACGTCATTTTTTGGATGAATCCAGGTTCTGTTTACAGCATCATGATGGTCGCATCCGTGTTTGGCGTCATGGCGGTGAACGCACATTGGAAGCGTGTATTCGTCGTCGCCATACGTGCGTATCACCCGGTGTGATGGTATGGGGTGCCATTGGTTACACGTCTCGGTCACCTCTTGTTCGCATTGACGACACTTTGAACAGTGGACGTTACATTTCAGATGTGTTACGACCCGTGGCTCTACCCTTCATTCGATCCCTGCGAAACCCTACATTTCAGCAGGATAATGCACGACCGCATGTTGCAAGCCCTGTACGGGCCTTCCTGGATACAGAAAATGTTCCACTGCTGTCCTGGCCAGCACATGCTCCAGACCTCTCACCAATTGAAAACGTCTGGTCAATGGTGGCCGAGCAACTGGCTCGTCACTATACGCCAGTCACGACTCTTGATGAACTGTGGTATCGTGTTGAAGCTGCATGGGCAGCTGTACCTGTACACGCCATCCAAGCTCTGTTTGCCTCAATGCCCAGGCGTATCAAGGCCGTCATTACGATCAGAGGTGTTTGTTCTGGATACTAATTTCTCAGGATCCATGCACCGAAATTGCGGGAAAATGTAAGCACATGTCAGTTCTAGTGTAATATATTTGTCCAATGAATACCCGTTTATCATCTGCATATTTCCTTGGTGTAGCAATTTTAGTGGCCTGTAGTGTATAATGTGGATTGCGTCAAGGGAAAGGTAGAAAATGTGTGACACATTCCATGGGTGATATTTAAATGAAAACGGAACCAGGAGTGGACCCACATTATGAGTTATGTGTATGGTAATTACTACAGTACAGTCCCCAACTATTCAGATCACTAACCAGAATAATTCGATGCTGAATTGGAGTGATCTTGAGTGGTGAGGTAGAAGAGCTTCGTCAGCAGTGAGATGACCTGACTGAATATTCGTCCAGTGAAAAAAAAATCGATTCAGTGAATAATAAGATGGAGAAGGCGGTAAAAGTCAGCGCAGAAAGGATCAGTACCGAAATGGATTCATTGCAGAAAATAAATATTGGAGAGAAAACCGTGAAAGCCCGTAATAACAAGTAAATGAAAACGTGAAGAACCATATAAAGAATTAGGTGGTAAGATTGATCTTGAAATTAAAGCTGCAATTGAGAAACTTGAGGCAGATAAAACCTAAATGCGTAAGATGCTGTCTGAATCTGTAAACTATCTCCAGACCCAAATTTATCAATAAAAATGTATACGTTTATACAACATTTTGATCTAGCGGGAAAAAATTAAATAACAACATGAAGTTAACGGCAAATGTTCTGGAATAATGAAATCATCAGCCACTTTCGTGAAACATCAAAAAATGTTACTAAAGTGACAAGTGGAAACAATACATTACAAACATGTTCACAGAGAAGGTTAACAAATTATAAAAAATTAACAGATCTGCAACAACAGAATTTGGCCTTTTGGAAAAGAATGTTCTGCCAGTGTAGGTTCGGAAATCGAGGAATTTGATCCGGAAGGAAAACTTCATCTAATGATTTTTGTTGACACTTGAGCACTACATTTTCCAGGAAGAGTGAAGGTACTCACAGCAGAAGACAGTTTTGATAGACATGTTGTACTAATTGTGGTGCGACAGTATTATGCACCACGTAGATGATACTTGCTGGTTACAACAAGCTCGCAATATACCATGGCCACATGGGTAATTGAGATTTCCCGCTAGGAAATAACAGCGGATCCGTTATAATGTGTTGGAATTTAATCCGTCATATGTATTTAAATTTCTCCATCCGTTTGATTTCCCGTTCTTCCACCTCCTCTCTATGCCCATAAATTTTTGTTGTAAATTCCATTTTCTCGAGGGAGATTTGGAACCCCCCAGTAGGTGCTTGACTCTTCATTCATTTGTTCCGTAACTGCGTCTGTGAAGTCATCAAATGTCACAGTCATATTTCTATAATCATGGCTGACTTCATTTGCAACGCAGTTGTTATTCTTACTTGCCTCTCTGGGATGACTCGGTTGAAAAGTAGAGACGAGAGTCCATTCCCACCCGAATTCATTACGGAGTTAGCATCAGAGTGTTCCTGGGAGTCGCCATTGTTTTGTTGTCTGTAGGTCAAAAACTTTCAAAAGTTTGAGAAAAGTTGTTCAGCCAGTGGAAATGTTAACACTTTTCACGTCTGTGTTTACGAAGTTCACCTTGGTCTTTCTGCTAGCTCAATTTCTACTGCACATGCTAGTCTAGCCTCATAATGACATCTTATTGCAGATGCAACTTGGATGTTCCTTCGGTTTTGTTACTGGGGCTGTTTTTTTAGTTGCCTTTTCAAGTGCTTCTTGCAGTTGGTCTCAGTTTTGTCTCTTGGGAGTCCAGCTTTTTGGAGAATTACCTACATTGGAGTTTTTCTATGTCGAACCCGATATTTTTCTCCCCTGTACTTAGTACTTGCGAAGACAAAGCTTAAACTTGATCTTAGAAAGACAGTGAACCTACTGACATTTGCCCTTCTTAGAGTTTTAATGTTCTTCATCTCCCTTTCCGCTTTCTTCGTGAGCGTGATATGACCCGTTTGAAACTCACCAAAGCTGGCGCTTGGCGAGTTTCTATTTTATTGTGTTTAAGGTACTTGATTTCAGAATTAGATAGCTGGTGTGATATGTTCTGTAAGACTGTTGCTCATTACGATTGCTTCCACGGTGAGCCAAATACCGTCCAATATCTTTTGGAATCTTGTACCATTTTATGTATTTTCTTGGGTGTCATTTCATATTACTAACAACACATGTAAAATATCGACACACGTACACTGTTAGCTAAAGGCCAACTATATGTTACTTTACGTCGACTACTGTTCTGATGTAGATTTCTGCCACACTACATAGGCCTAATTTCATTATTTCATAATAAATATTACAATGTTCTCCAATATATGTTATTGTAATTTTATTTACCTGTTTGTATGGTGGGCTCAAAATTAAAGTGGAGAAACTTCCTTAAACTCACCTTCGAAAGAAACGACTGAAAAAATAATTAACCATGCTATTTACACAGTTTTTCATGAGTCTCCACTAACAGTGGATTGGCCATCGTACGTACAACTATCAATACCATAAAACCAAACCCGAGAAACAACGAGAAGTAATGAATGCAGGCTTAAAAACGAAGAATAAGGTACGCAGTACTACTGGCAGCACCAGTGAATGGAACATGGTTGTTCCAAACAAGACAGACAGCACACGCAGTTGTTCAGATACTGTCAGTGCAATACACAAAGGTAAACGGGCTGTAACGAGCCACGAGGATCACAGGTCGCTAGTACCAAAATACTCAGAAATGTCCTGGATGAGCAAACATCATCATAAACGAAATAATAGTAACTAGTTCAGAACACTTAACGAAAATACTGTGCGTAGCGATTTTTCAATGATGTGAGGAAATTGAAAAGTATACTGTATTTCTTTTAATATTGATAAAGCACTAGAAGTGTAAAACAATGGAACTATTCAGCATTTTTGTAACTCATTAATACAGCACTTATTAATTTAACTGTAGCCAGACACGTGTTCGCGCAGAACAGTTAATGGAAATTTAAGGCACACTTTTCTTATAATTATCACCTCGCTTCAAGAGTCACACTTGTTAATGACAACATGTGACCTGATTTTGTTCTTGTGACTGATGCAACACACAAGTCTCCTTCGGTAAATTAATTCAGTAAACTTCCAATTGCACATTCTTTCAGTTTTGTTTCGCAAGCATACACAGTGAAGCGCCAAAGAAACTAGTACACCTGCGTAATATCGTGTAGGGCTCCCGCGACTACACAGAAACACTCGACTAATGTCTAACGTAGTGCAGGAGGGATCTGATACCATGAATCCGTAAGGGTACGAAGGGGTGGAGATCTCTTCTGGACAGAAAGTTTCAAGGTATCTCATATATGCTCATTAATGCTCGTGTCTGGGGCTTTCGGTGGCCAGAGGAAATGTTTAAACACAAATGAGTGCTCCTGGAGCCACTCTGTAGCAACTCTGGACGTCTGGGGTGTTGCATTGTCCTCCTGGAATTGCCCAAGTCTGTCGGAATGCGCAAAGGAAATGAATGGATGCAGGTGTCAGACAGGATGCTTACGTACGCGTCACTTGTCGGAGACGTATCTAGACGTATCAGGGGTGCCATATCACTTCAACTACACACGCGCCACACCATTACAGAGCCTCCACCAACTTAAACACTACCTTGCTGAAAAGCAAGGTTCGTGGGTTCATGAGGTTGTCTCCATATCCGTACACGTCCATCCGCTCGATACAATTTGAAACGAGACTCGTCCTACGAGGCAACATGTTTCCAGTCATCATACATAACGTAAGAATACATAACGTAAACAACTGCAACTTGCGTAACGAGAGAGAGAAATGTTCTTCGTTTTTTCCAGCCTAACGGATTTGCACGCATATTCAGATAGCTGGTTAACGTGCTCAGCATAGGGTGTGACCACCTCTGCCAGCAATACAGGGCATGCTGCGAATGATGTCATCAATCACATGTTGAGGCAATAACGCCCGTTCCTTCTGCAGAGCTGCTCGCAAATCTTGGAGGGTGGTTGATAAACGCTGACGTGATGCAGCCCGTCTGTCAGTGCATCCTAGACACGCTCTATGGGATCTAAATCGGGAGAGTGAGCAGGCCACGTCATGCATGCAATATCTTCCCTTTCCAAGAGAACATCAACGGCCAGTGATCTATGAGGTAGAGCATGATCGTCAATCAGTACAAAGTCAAGACCCACAGCACCTCCCAACAACCGCACATGACACAAGATCTCTTCACGGTACCTGACAGCAGTTAAATCTTGCCGATTCACCCGTACAATTTCGTGAAGAGGTATTCGTGTGGTTAACATAAACCCTGCCCACACCATTAGAGACCCTCCTCGATATCGGTCTCTTTCCACAATGTTTGGGTCCCGAAATCGAGTTCTACGTTCCCTCCAGATGTGAATACGTCGAGAATCACTCTCCAGAGGAAATCGGGACTCATCTGCGAAAATAACATTGGCCCACTGTTTGAGCGTCCAGGGGGGCATGCTGACGACTCTGCGATTGACGTTCCCTTCTGTGAAGACGCGTCATGGGTGCACAAACAGCAGGTCTCCCACAGTAAAAGCCACTCTGCCGAAGCCTTCTGTACACGTCCAGTGGACACTGAGGGGTCAGATGTCTGCTGCAGTGCAGTATGTGGCGGAACGGGTTTATAGTATTTCGTGAAATTAACTACCTGTAAATGATATTTCAGGTAGATCAAGAAAAATATAAAACCAGTTACCAATTGGTAGTGTAACAATTCGTTTAATCTCAAAAAATGATTATCCCGGCTAATAATCGTCACTCCACTTAAGAAATCTCCCCTTGACGTTGTGTAGAAATGTTTGTAAATTCGTGTGAGTGGGACTAAATTGCACACCATTTATCAGATTTAACACAACTGTTACTTAAGATGGAAGCACTTTTCTCTAGCAAAAGGAACATTTAGCCACAAAATACTACCCGCGCACAACACTGACGTATGACTCCTATTAAAATATTTCATGTAAACGAAATAATTAGGCTTCATACATCAGCAAATAAGAAAATGATGTTACGTAACGTGCAGTGAGCACTATTTTTAAAGATTCAATCTGAGTTGAATTCTGTCTTTTAAAGTAGATTCGAGACCACCGGCGCACATTTATTTCCATTCATTTATATCTAACAACATTTATGTTTGTTAAAATTCTCGATTCAAAACTGCCGCGGAGGTAATTTTGCTAAGATGGGGGCAGTCATTTGATAATTGTTATTCTCGATTCCTTTTATATCAAGTTAACATATTTAGATAAAATTGTTTAAGCCTTTTACTTTCTATTCTTTAGAATTACAGTTATTCTGAATGAAAATTACTTCATATTTCTTATACCAGCTACTAGTAAACTCTGCTGTAAGTTACTAGCGCTAATGGCTGCGCTCGCTCCTAATTGTGGAGCTGAAAATTAACACTTAAAAACATTAATTAGATTGGATGACAACTGAAAAAAATACAAATCCACGTGTAGACAATAGCGACTCTATTTTTCAAATAATAATTAACAATAAAAAATGGTTCAAATGGCTCTGAGCACTATGGGACTCAACTGCTGAGGTTATTAGTCCCCTAGAACTTAGAACTAGTTAAACCTAACTAACCTAAGGACATCACAAACATCCATGCCCGAGGCAGGATTCGAACCTGCGACCGTAGCGGTCTTGCGGTTCCAGACTGCAGCGCCTTTAACCGCACGGCCACTTCGACCGGCAATTAACAATATAGTTACAGGTTTTCTATTTACAGTCCTCACATGTCTCACGTCCGAAGAGTTCATCGATTAGCACAGGAAGAACAACTGAACCAATATTATCACAGATAACAAAAAAAAATTATAATTGTCATCAAACATCTCACGTCAGAACAGTTCATCCATTAGCACAGGAAGAACAACTGAACCAATATTATCACAGATAACAAAAAAAAAATTATAATTGTCGTCACACGTCTCACGTCCGAACAGTTCTTCCATTAACACAGGAAGAAGAACTGAACCGATATTATCACACATAACAAGAAAATTATAATTGTCGTCACACGTCTCACGTCCGAACAGTTCATCCATTAGCACAGGAAGAACAGCTGAACCAATATTATCACAGATAACAAAAAACATTATAATTGTCATCACACGTCTCACGTCCGAACAGTTCATCCATTAGCACAGGAAGAACAACTGAACCAATATTATCACACATAACAAAAAAAATTATAATTGTTGTCACACGTCTCACTTCCGAACAGTTCATCGATTAGCACAGGAAGAACAACTGAACCAATATTATCACAGATAACAAAAAAAAATTATAATTGTCATCAAACGTCTCACGTCAGAACAGTTCATCCATTAGCACAGGAAGAACAACTGAACCAATATTATCACAGATAACAAAAAAAAATTATAATTGTCGTCACACGTCTCACGTCCGAACAGTTCTTCCATTAACACAGGAAGAAGAACTGAACCGATATTATCACACATAACAAGAAAATTATAATTGTCGTCACACGTCTCACGTCCGAACAGTTCATCCATTAGCACAGGAAGAACAGCTGAACCAATATTATCACAGATAACAAAAAACATTATAATTGTCATCACACGTCTCACGTCCGAACAGTTCATCCATTAGCACAGGAAGAACAACTGAACCAATATTATCACACATAACAAAAAAAATTATAATTGTTGTCACACGTCTCACTTCCGAACAGTTCATCGATTAGCACAGTAAGAACAACGGAACCAATATTATCACAGATAACAAAAAAAATTATAATTGTCGTCACACGTCTCACGTCCGAACAGTTCATCGATTAGCACAGAAAGAACAACTGAACTAATATTATCACAGATAACAAAAAAAAAAATATAATTGTCGTCACACGCCTCACGTCCGAACAGTTCATCCATTAGCACAGGAAGAACAACTGAACCAATATTATCACAGATAATAAAAAACATTATAATTGTCGTCACACGTCTCACGTCCGAACAGTTCATCCATTAGCACAGGAAGAACAACTGAACCAATATTATCACAGATAAAAAAAATTATAATTGTCATCACACGTCTCACGTCCGAACAGTTCATCCATTAGCACAGGAAGAACAACTGAACCAATATTATCACAGATAACAAAAAAAAATTATAATTGTCGTCACACGTCTCACGTCCGAACAGTTCTTCCATTAACACAGGAAGAAGAACTGAACCGATATTATCACAGATAATAAAAAAAATTATTATTGTCGTCACACGTCTCACGTCCGAACAGGTCATCCGTTAGCACAGGAAGAACAACTGAACCAATATTATCACACATAACAAAAAAAATTATAATTGTCGTCACACGCCTCACGTCATGCCCTTACAGTTAAATAATTGTCCACTTTTCCTGATGTCACAAATGGCCGGCCGGAGTGGCCGAGCGGTTAAAGGCGCTACAGTCTGGAACCGTACGACCGCTACGGTCGCAGGTTCGAATCCTGCCTCGGGCATGGATGTGTGTGATGTCCTTAGGTTAGTTAGGTTTAAGTAGTTCTAAGTTCTAGGGGACTTATGACCACAGCAGTTGAGTCCCATAGTGCTCAGAGCCATTTGAATCATTTTTGATGTCACAAATGATCCGCCCTGCCCTGGTCTTCGGGATACAGTTTCGATCTCTATTAACCGTCGCCACATCCGAGAAACAACAGAACAATTCCCGGGGAAATAACGGTTTGTTGCTTTAATTTTGGACACCAGGGTAAGTCACAGAACATCTACGATATCGGTGTGGTACTAATTGTGTGACTACAATATGTAAGGACTTTCATCAGCCACACTTAGATGGTGTTACTGAATCTCTTATATACTATTTCCATATTTTTGGAGCCCTGAAGAAAGACTTTCGTGGCCATTGATTTGCTTCAGAAGAAGAGGTTCACGCCTCGGTACCATCATGGTTCCGTAGGCAGCGGCATACATTTTTCCATGAGACACTGAACATCTTGCCTGACAGGGTGTAAACATATTTCTTTTGGAATAATAAAAAGCTGACTTCCTTTTTTTTTATTTTCCTTTTCCATCTGTCTCGTTTTCACCTGACTGCACTTTATAGGTTAAGAATGGCCTATAAGATTTCCTTGGGAAGCACACACATCACTTCGGTTTTTGGTGAGGTTATATGAGAGGACAGCAACAGCCAAGTTGAGCCTGGTGTCTTCAACGCGTGCAGCGGTTCCGTTTCAGATTAGCTCAGTATTCACTGAATATGCAAAGAGCTTAGTGTCCGCCCGCACTGTCCAAAGCGGCTCACGGCCTGCCGGATGGAGAACTCTGGAGTGGCAGGCCCCCTTGAAGATCTTCCAGCCGGCTTCGTCGCTGCGCCGGAGGAGGAGACGCAGATATCGACGCCGCACCGAAAGGCTGATCGCGGCGCCGATATACGGCCGCTATTTCCTGCCGCGCTCGCCTATACTGGGGCTCCGGCGCTTAAATATAAATCCCCGTCAAGGCAGCGCAGCGTCCATCCGCCCACTACAGAAGCCCCTGGTGGGCAGCAAGGAGTGTAGCGGTGGCTTCCACACCGGCTCTGGTTCCACCCAAGTGAAACAGGAACTGCATCTCTTCACAGGCGTCACAAACCTTCTCGCATGACAGTTAGTGCAAAGGTGAAACATCGTAGGCAGCTAGGAAAGACGAAACTAAATTTATGTAAGTCTGCAGCCTTTCCTGGCCGTTGTCACTGAAGTTAAAATCTTCTGTGTTATTAGGCCGCGTCATGTTTCTTCTAAAATGTTCGACGTTTCGACCCCTCTGCTGGGATCTTCCTCAGGATCTTTTAATGTCCACTACTGCTAGAACACTGTCAGAGACGAGTGTCGCGTCCACTTATAATGGGGGAATTTTCTGGCGTTCGTGCTGGAGATAGTACTGGTTAAAATTCATACGGCTACCATTGGTGGGCCATAGTCGTAGGCTAATGCAGAAGAAGGGGCGTTGGTAGCTCATCTCCTGTGGATACCATTGGCGGTCATCGTCATTGGACAGAAAGGCACTATTCCACACATGCTGGAGAAGGGTTATTGGTTGGAATGCCTGCTACCGCCATTGGTTGTTCGTCATCAGTGGCTAGATTCGAAACGGACAGAGCAAGACAAGGGGAATGTTTACCCAAAATATTATTGTCCACCGAGGTGACTTGCAGCGCGTTGTTTACACCGCGGCTGCGTATTTACTTCCTTGATGGTGGGGAGCCACGATGCCGGAAGCCTATAGCCGTCCTCTCTATTGAAATTAGATGCATTCTTAGAAATTTCAACCGCTTCTCTGGACCTTTCTTCTATAAATGTTTGTTTCTTTAGCCAGTACACGTACGTTATTAAAATCGATGTCAGAGCCACAGTTCTCATGATGTTCCGCTACTGCCTATTTTGTACTTTATTTTAGCCGCATGTGCCGTTCGTGTTCCTTAATGCGTTCTTTAACAGTTCTTCCCGTTTCGCCTATATACATTTTGCCGCAGCACATGACACTTGATAGACGCCTGCATTGTGGAGGTAATCAGGTACATCCGTTTTCCGTCGGAAAAAGTCTTTTATTTTGTTTTGACTATAGAAAGATGGTTCAAATGGCTCTGAGCACTATGGGACTTAACATCTGTGGTCATCAGTCCCCTAGAACTTAGAACTACTTAAACCTAACTAACCTAAAGACATCACAAACATCCATGCCCTAGGCAGGATTCGAACCTGCGACCGTAGCAGTCGCGCGGTTCCGGACTATAGAAAGATGTCTGAATACCATTTTTCTTTAAAATTCTGCTTATACGGTCAGTGACCCCAGAAACGAACGGTAACCTGACGGAGTGAGAAGGCGGTTCCTTGCCGCATAAGTGTGGAATAGTCCCTTTCTGTCCAATGACGATGACTGCCAAATGGTATCCACAGGATATGAGCTACCAATGACCCTTCTTCTGCATTAGCCTACGACTATGGTCCACCAATGGTAGCCGTATGAATTTTAACCAATACTGTCTCTACTCCAGCACGAATGCCAGAAAATTCCCCCTTTATAAGTGGACGTGACACTCGTCTCTGACAGTGTTCTAGCAGTAGTGGACACCAAAATATCCTGACGAAGATCCCAGCAGAGGTTCGAAACGTCGAACATTTTAGAAGAAACATGACGCGGCCTAATACCCAGATTTTAACTTCAAAATGTAAATTTATCGCCCAGAGCAGGGGAAAGTGAAAGTGACAATAAAAAAGTGTCAATCTGTTATTGTACTCTCCGGTCCTTTCTGATACAGCTCTCTACGCTAGTCTATCCTGAACAAGTCCTTTAGTCTCCGCGTAATAACTGCTGCCTCTATCGATTTGAATCTGCTTATTCTATACAAGCCGAGGTCTTCCTTTACACCTTTCGTGATTTCCTCTCAGAGAGGTCACAGTTCGTAATGACAGACGGCAAATCATCGAGTAGAACAGAAGTGATATCTGCCGTTCCGCAAGGTAGTGTCATAGGCCCTCTGCTGTTCCTGATGTACATAAATGATCTAGGTGATAATCTGGGCAGCCCCCTTAGATTGTTTGCAGATGATGCTGTAATTTACCGTCTAGTAAAATCATCAGACGATCAATTCCAATTACAAAATGATGTAGAGAGAATTTCTGTATGGTGCGAAAAGTGGCAATTGCCACTAAATAAAGAAAAGTGCGAGGTCATCCACATGGGTACTAAAAGAAATCCGATAAATTTTGGGTATACAATAAATCGCTCAAATCTAAGGGCTGTCAATTCGACTAAATACCAAGGAATTACAATTATAAGCAACGTAAATTGGAAAGACCACGTGGATACTATTGTGGGGAACGCGAAACAAAGAATGCGCTTTGTTGGCAAAAGACTTAGAAGATGCGACAAATACACTAAAGAGAACAGCCTACATTACACTTTTCCGTCCTCTGCTGGAATATTGCTGCGTGGTGTGAGATCCTTACCAGATAGGATTGACGGAGGACATCGAAAAAGTGCAAAGAAGGGCAGCCCGTTTCGTGTTATCGCGCAATGGGAGTGAGAGTGTCACTGATACGATACGCGAGTTGGATTTTCTTTGCGGCGAGATCTATTTACGAAATTTAAATCACCTACTTTCTCTTCCGAATGCGAAAATATTTTGTTGAAACCCACCTACGTAGGGAGAAATGATCATCATAATAACATAAGAGAAATCAGAGCTCGAACGGAAAGATTTAGCTGTTCCTCTTTCCCAGCCCCATTCGAGAGTGGAATAGTACAGAAGTAGTACGAAAATGGTTCGATGAACACTCTGCCAGCCACTTAAGTGTGAATTGCTGAGTAACCATGTAGATGTAGATGTAGATATTTTAGCCCACTCACTTCCCTCCATTAATAAAAACGGTTCCTTGACGCCTCTGGGTGTGTGCTGTCAACCGATTCATTCTTTTAGTGAAGCTGTTTCAAAAATTAACGGCGTTATTACAGTGGTAACATCGGTTCTCGTCAGAGCACAGAAGTTAAGCGCTGTCGAACTTGGCAAGCACTTGGGTGAGTCACCGTCCGGGTCTCACGAACGCTATGGTAAACAGGGTGCACTCAGGCTTTGTGAGACCAGCTGAGGAGCTACGTGGCTCAAAAGTAGCGGCTCTGGTCACCAAAACTGATAACGGTCGGGAGAGCGATGTGCGGACCACATGTCCATTCATGTGCGCGTCCAATGACACCCGTGAATGAGGATGACATGGCGGTCGGTTGCTATCGTTGGGCCTTCGGATGCCTGTTCGAATAGAGAGTTCGGATACAGTTGTCTTAAATATTTGGTTTGTTCTCAGTTGTATCCAGTACCTCCTGCTTACTTACTCGATCTACCCATCTTACCTTCACGATTCTTCTATAACTCAACATTTCAAATGCTCCTTATTCTCTTCTCGTTTCCGGAGTTTATGGTCCACGTTTTATTTCCGTACAAAAATCCACTCTAGACAAATAACTACAGAAAATGCTTCCTAACACTTTACATTCGAAGTGTACGACTTTTCGAAAACTTTTTTTTCTTTTTGTTTTCGGTCTGCATTTTATAGCTTGGCTACTTCGGCCACCGTGAGTTATTTTGCTGCCCAAATAGCACAGCTCATCTACTACTTTTAGTGTCTGTTTTCCTAATATCGTTGTATCACTGTGATTCGATTCGACCAAATTCTGTGCCCCTCCTATAACTTTTGTTAATGTATATGTAACAACCCATTTCATTCAGCTGCTCTTCGAAGTCCTTTGCTGTTTATGACAGAATTAAAAATTCATCACCAAACTGAATTTGTTATTTTTCTCCCCTAACAGTAGATCCCTTTCCATAATTTCCCTTCGTTTCCCTTACTTTCTTCCTAATGTACACGCTTAATAATTTCAAGGTAGACTATAATTATGTCTCACTACTTTCTCAACTAATGCCTAGCTTTCATGTCCGTCGAGTCTAATAACAACAGTCTGTCTGTAGAAGACTCTCTGTTTTTTATCCCAGCTACCTTCATAATTTCAAAGAATATCGTCCTCTAAATCTACAAAAACTATTATTGTGAGCTTGCCTTCGTTCATTCTAAGATAAGTCGTAGACTCCAATCTGTGATATTCCGCCGGACGCAGTGGCCGAGCGGTTCTAGGAGCTTCAGTCCGGAACCGCGCGACTACTATGGTCGCAGGTTTGAATCCTCCCTCGGGCATGGATGTGTGTAATGTCCTTAGGTTAGTTAGGTTTAAGTAGTTCTAAGTTTTAGGGGACTGATAACTTCAGATGTTAAGTCCCATAGTGCTCAGAGCCATTTGTGATATTCCAATGGTATGTCCCTTTAAGTACAAAACAGAGAGCGGATAGAGGGCAGAAGAATATGAGAAGTTCGCATTATCATTAGGCCATAATGTAATAACGAGGCAGAAGTAGAGGAGAAGAGATGGCTAGGTGATATGATTTAGGTTCCTTGATAGTGAATCTTTAGTACTGAGTAGCTGATGACGTGGATCTTATTACCGAAACACAAAAACCATGTGTTTAGATAATAAGACCGAATACCACAAAAGAACTGAACGATTTGAACGCAAACGACTAACAGGTCTGATTCCATTGGGGATCAGTTATGCCTCGCTCCTGTATTTATTTCTAGTTGCAAAGGATACATCAATCAGTCGCAAGTAACGTTTATAGCATATCCAGATTTAGGTCACTTTGTGTGAACTCAATATTTGACAAGAATAGTCGAGTTGGGACTATGTGCAATTATGTGGCTTAAATGTTAAATTTATTTTTGCTTCACTGAAGATAGCCACATAGTGACCGAAACCTGGATATGCAATAAACATTATTTGCGATTGATTGCTGTATCCTTTACTACCAGTCAAACAACTAAAGCATGCTTTGAGGATACTAAAACGGTGGGAGGTGTAGGAAGCACAAGAATATTTGTTCATACACCTAAACATCAGTGGAACACGAGGAAATAACACAAAAGTTCCAGAAAACCATTGGAATCACATCATCGAAGACAAGAAAAAAAATTGTTTCAGTTTTATGGAGAAATTTAAAAGTAGTGAATGGTTGTTGATGGGTTTTAATTAAGCAAAGTAAAGCCACCAGAGTAGAATATTGTTAACTTGCACATTTCGGCAGATCCCTTATCATTTAGCTACAATATAGCAGGTCAGCAACTGCAAGCAGTTAATTCCATAAATTATCTGGGAATACGCATTAGGAGTTATTTAAAATGGAATGATCATATAAAATTAATCGTCGGTAAAGCAGATGCCAGACTGAGATTCATTGGAAGAATCCTAAGGAAATGCAATCCGGAAACAAAGGAAGTAGGATACAGTACGCCTGTTCGCCCACTGCTTGGATACCGCTCAGCAGTGTGGGATCCGTACCAGATAGGGTTGATAGAAGAGATAGAGAAGATCCAACGGAGAGCAGCGCGCTTTGTTACAGGATCATTTAGTTATCGCGAAAGCGTTACGGAGATGATAGATAAGCTCCAGTGGAAGACTCTGCAGGAGAGACGCTCAGTAGCTCGGTACGGGCTTTTGTTGAAGTTTCAAGAACATACCTTCACCCAGGAGTCAAGCAGTATATTGCTCCCTCCTACGTATATCTCGCGAAGAGACCATGAGGAAAAAATCAGAGAGATTAGAGCCAACACAGAGGCATACCGATAATTCTTCTTTCCACGAACAATACGAGACTGGAATAGAAGGGAGAACCGATAGAGGTACTCAAGGTACCCTCCGCCACACACCGTCAGGTGGCTTGCGGAGTATGGTTGTAGATGTAGATGTAGATGTAGAGCGATGCAGCATGCTATCCTACAACGTATACAGAGTGGTCCATTGATCGTGACCGGGCCAAACATCTCACGAAATAAGCGTCAAACGAAAAAACTACAAAGAACGAAACTCGTCTAGCTTGAAGGGAGAAACCAGATGGCGCTATGGTTGGCCCGCTAGATGGCGCTCCCATAGGTCAAAATCATATCAACTCCATTTTTTAAATAGGAACCCCCATTTTTATTACATATTCGTGTTGTACGTAAAGAAATATGAATGTTTTAGTTGGACCACTTTTTTCGCTTTGTGATAGATGGCGCCGTGATAGTTACAAACACATGGCTCATAATTTTAGACGAACAGTTGTTAACATGTAGGTTTTTTAAATTAAAATACAGAACGTAGGTACGTTTGAACATTTTATTTCGGTTTTTCCAATGTGATACACGTACCTTTTTTAAACTTATCATTTATGAGAACGCATACTGTTACAGAGTGATTACCTGTAAATACCACATGAATGCAATAAATGCTCAAAATGATGTCCGTCAACCTCAATGCATGTGGCACTACGTGTAATGACATTTCTCTCAACAGCGAGTAGTTCGCCTTTCGTAATGTTCGCACTGAATTGACAATGGGCTGACGCATGTTGTCAGGCGTTGTCTGTGGATCACGATAGCAAATATCCTTCAACTTTCCCCACAGAAAGAACTCCGGGGACGTCAGATCCAGTGAACGTGCGGGCCATGCTATGGTGGTTCGATGACCAATCCACCTCTCGTAAAATATGGTATGCAATACCGCTTGAACCGCACGCGAGCTATGTGCCGGACATCCATCATGTTGGAAGTACATCGCCATTCTGTCATGCAGTCAAACATCTTGTAGTAACATCGGTAGAACATTACGTAGGAAATCAGCATACACTGCACCGTTTATATTGCCATCGATAAAATGGGGGCCAATTATCCTTCCTCCCATAATGCCGCACCATACATTAACCCGCCAAGGTCGCTGATGTTCCACTTGTCGCAGCCATCGTGGATTTTCCGTTGCCCAGTAGTGCATATTATGCCGGTTTACGTTACCGCTGTTGGTGAATGACGCTTCGGCGTTAAATAGAACATGTGAAAAAAGTCTGTCATCGTCTCGAAATTTCTCTTGTGCCCAGTGGCAGAACTGTACACGATGTTCAAAGTCGTCGCCATGCAATTCCTGGTGCATAGAAATTTGGTACGAGTGCAATCAATGTTGATGTAGCATTCTCAACACCGACGTTTTGGAGATTCCCGATTCTCGCGCAATTTGTCTGCTACTGATGTGCAGATTAGCCGCGACAGCAGCTGAAACACCTACTTGGGCATCATCATTTGTTGCAGGTCGTGGTTGACGTTTCACATGTGGCTGAACACTTCCTGTTTCCTTAAATATCGTAACTATCCGGCGAACGGTCAGACACTTGGATGGTGTCGTCCAGGATACCGAGCAGCATACATAGCACACGCCCGTTGGGCATTTTGATCACAATAGCCATACATGAACACGATATCGACCTTTATCGCAATTGGTAAACGGTCCATTTTAACACGGGTAATGTATCAGGAAGCAAATACCGTCAGCAGTGGCGGAATGTTATGTGATACCACGTACTTATACGTTTGTGACTATTACAGCGCCATTTATCAAAAAGCGAAAAAAGTGGTACAACTAAAACATCCATATTTCTTTACGTACTACACGAATATGTACTAAAAAATGTGGGTTCTGATTTTAAAAAACGCAGTTGATTCTGTTTGACCTGTGGCAGCGCCATCTAGCGAGCCAACCATAGCGGCATCTGGTTTCCCCCTTCAAGCTAGTTTCGTTCTTTGAAGTTTTTGCGTTTGATCCTTATTTCGTGAGATATTAGGCGCGGTCAGTATCAATGGAGTGTATATAAGAATTTCGAGGTAGAGAAAAAAATACATAAAAAGAAGTAAGGAAGAAAACAGCAAACAACACATAACTGGTTTCAGCTTTATTAACTTTATTTTATTTGTTTAAGTGTGCTTATCGCATGCCTTATCATATCTCCAGAGTCACGACAAAACCACCGCAGCTCGATGCGAAAGACCATAATGGTCTGTTTGCTTTCAGTAGAGATGTACTGCGTGTAGATGAAGGAATGCTTCTCCCAGTAGCCAAAACATTATGCCAACGGCCCACGGCGAGGTCGAAAGACGCCTGATGGCGATGCAGGCATGTGACGCAGTAAGGAGAGTATATAGCATAAGAGCACCAGAGATGAATGAGGGATCATTGTAGCAATGATACATGTTGATATTTTTTTAAAATATCGGGAGTCCGACATATCGATATTTAGACAAATATTATTATCGGCTCTCAATACATTGAAAACTGCGCATTTTCGATTCTGGTCCGATTCAGCTTCCAATGTTGCTAGCTAGAGCGGTGCAAATTACCCTATACGAGCAGGTTATCTACTTACAAGGGGCTCATTTAGCAATTTGAAACTTTACGGCCCCATACCATACTGAAAGCAGTATTGTGAGATCGACTGTGTCTCAAAAGCTTCCACTGGTACCGTCGATGATCCGTTTATACAAGGGCCGGCCGGTGTGGCCGAGCGGTTCTATGCGCTTAAGTCTGGAACCGCACGACCGCTACGGTCGCAGGTTCGAATCCTGCCTCGGGGATGGATGTGTGTGATGTCCTTAGGTTAGTTAGGTTTAAGTAGTTCTAAGTTCTAGGTGACTGATGACCTGAGATGATAAGTCCCTTAGTGCTCAGAGCCATTTGAACCATTTTTCGTTTATACAAGGTGTTTCAAAGTCTTTGCGAAAAAAGTGTAGGGGTGTTAGATCACATCCTGGGGTACCAGAGAAAACATGTTCGCTGACAGTTCCAAGCAAGGCTAGGCGACCTTTAGTATTCGCCGGCACTCCTCCCGAGTGTGAGTCCACTGTGCTAGCCAGTGCACCACCTCGCTCCCTTGGTTTCACCAAACAAGCACGGTCTACTAACCACCTGTGTAGCAAAGTGCCTACCACAGCTAACTGAAGAGTGATTTTCAACTAGAACTCTGTAAGAATGAGAATCTTGCTATGGACTACCGAACGAGGTTGCGCAGTGGTTAGCACACTAGGCTCGCATTCGGGAGGACGACGGTTCAATACCGCGTCCAGCCATCCTGAGTTAGGTTTTCCGTGATTTCCACAGATCACCTCAGGAAAATGCTGGGATGATTCCTTTGTCTGGGCACGGCCGACTTCCTTCCCCATCCTTCCTTAATCCGGTGAGATCGATGACCTCGCTGTTTGGTCTCTTCCTCCAAATCAACCCCAACCCTTGAAAAGGAGAAAAATACATTGACGAAGAAAAAAGTAGCGACGCCAAGAAGGAATTGTGCGACATAAACTGAAGTTGGTAAGCACGCCTCTACGTCTGAAATATGTCTATTCAAATTTCGAGACAGTCGCAGAAGATTGGGGCTAGTAGCCCCACCATGAGGACGCAAATCAGGTTTGCTTTAAATACACGCTGTAACGATCGTGAGCGTTAGTTACATTTCAGATTCGACGTGGTGAGTTGGTGTTAGTCTAGAATGCCTTAAAGGCGAGCAAGGCTCCATTACCACATCTCGCTGGGTTTGAACGAGGTTGTGTAAGACGGCTACGAGAAGCTGGACGTTCTTTCTGGAATACTGCAGGAAGACTTGGCAGAAATGTAGCAACTGTAGGCGATTCCTGGCAGTGATTATCACGAGAACATAAGGTCGCAAGAATACCGGGCTCTGGACGGCCAGGTAGCACAACCGAGGGGGAAAACCATCATGTATGGTGGGGCGGCTAGCTCTGGCGCATCGCACTGTATCTGCAGCAGCAATCTGACCAGCAGGTGGCTCCACAGTGACACAACGAACTTTTACAAGCCGGTTACTTCATGCACAGCTCCGAGCCAGACTCCCTGTAGCGTGCATTCCATTGCGACTTCAATGGTGTCAAGGGAGAGCTCATTGGCGGTCTGTTGTGTTTTCTTATGAAAGTTGGTTCTGTCCCAGTGCCAGTGGTGTCCGTGTGTTGGTTAGAATATGGTAACTGAGGGCCTGGAAACAACCTGTCTGCGTGCCAGACACACCGGACTTATACCTGGAGTTACCGTCTTGGGTGCGATTTCGTATGACAGCAGAAGCACTCTCGTGGTTACCCTGCTCACAATGGCTGCAAACTTTTGCGTCAGACTGGTAATTTGACCTGTCGTGCTTCCGCTCCCGGACAGAATTCCAGATGGTCTTTTCCAACAGGATAACTCTCGCCCATGTTGTGGGTTGGCGGGAGAGCCAACACCGTATTATTAGAGGAAGCCGAAAGGCACGCCTTTTAGCTCACGCAGGCTGGCGTGAGGACTGGAACAGGACAAGGAAATTAGACTTTAGAAAAACGGACGTAGCTGGTGGAATACTTAACTTTAATCCATTAATGATGAACGTCGCTCTTGACGGTACATAATTACAGTATCAATAGTAACTGGTATTGGCGCCTTGCTAGGTCGTAGCAAATGACGTAGCTGAAGGCTATGCTAACTATCGTCTCGGCAAATGAGAGCGTATTTTGTCAGTGAACCATCGCTAGCAAAGTCGGTTGTACAACTGGGGCGAGTACTAGGAAGTCTCTCTAGACCTGCCGTGTGGCGGCGCTCGGTCTGCAATCACTGATAGTGGCGACACGCGGGTCCGACGTATACTAACGGACCGCGGCCGGTTTAAAGGCTACCACCTAGCAAGTGTGGTGCCTGGCGGTGACACCACAGATTTTGTAGCTGCTTTAAAACGTATTCTGTTTTATCATTTTTCATCGACAGCTTTTTTACAATTTGGAAAATACTCCAGCTTTTCCTCGTCATTGTTTTATGAAGACCTTGTATTTCATTTGAAATGCCTTTACGTATGTGTGTATATCAAATATCAATTTGTTTTTTACTTGAAGCATAATATTCAACATATTTGACACCACAGCCCACATACCACTGTTGTAACCCAACATTCTCTACAGATTGTCAAGATGTTGCCTCGGCCTGCTCAATCACCAGATCTTTCCCCAGTCGAGCTCATATGGGACGTCATCCGACGACAACTCCAGAGTCATCCACAAACAGCATTAACCGTCCCGGATTGACCAACTAAGTGTAACAGACATGAAACTCCATCCAACAAACTGACATGCAGCACATGTACAACACACTATGTGAGCGTTTGCAAACTTGCATTCAACATTCTGGCGGTTATACCGGATATTAGTGCACCAGCATTTCACACGTGCAGTGGCTTATATCGCGCTTACATTAACTTGTCATCTTGTAACATTAATCACTTAAATATCTTACCTAGACAAACCTGTTACCGAAATTTCGCTGCTCTGCATTAATTATTTTTTGGTGTTGCGATTTTCTTATCCGTCAGTGTATTTTTAAGTAAGGAACTTCAATCTCTTTCGGCCTACCGTCTTTCATGCAGACCAGATGACTCGATGCTACGCAACACACGCTGCTTATGTACGCCGCACAGTGCCTACCCCTGCTGCCTCTAAGGAGCATAATCAAGCTTATACGACAAACAGCGTTGCGCGGAAGCATCGGCGGACGTTCCGACTCTAATAAAAGCTTTTCACCATGTCGTGAGCCAGGATCTCTAGGCGATTGTCGAAGAGACTTTGGAACACCCTCTCTATTGACGTCGTACTGCCAGTAACCGTACGATACTGCTTATTGCGTGGGAGGAGCACGCCTGGCACGCTTCTGCTGCAAGGTGTGGATAGCAGCCTCTCCCCTGGTTCGCTCTCACAGCACGTCCCTTGCACAACTCCACCTCTGCTACCATCAAGTCTCATCTTCCGACCAACAGCAATTACGCCGTAATCGACGCCCGTTCCACTGTGGCGAACTCGATATGCCTTAGCACCCTCTTCTCGCCTCTACCCTGACACTTTGGCGAGAAATTCGCCAACTAACAGGCGATGAAGCCGGCAAAGTGCCTCTCAAGGCAGCAGAAATTCGCTCAACTGCTGACTTCATCAGCCGACACCATCCTCGGGTCGTATATTCTGTGTGCGTGGTATGACACGCTTCAGACTCGATAAAACAGTGCAGAAGTGAAGCGATAATTTTAAACTATTCACGATAACTTCAGGACTATGGACATCGATATGCTTTTTCCCTTATTTTTCTTCTTCCTTTCTGTCCGTTGCTTAACATAGTCTTGAACCACGATACGTAGGAGTGTCTTGCTACTACTTAAGTCGTTGACATTTCTACTTATCTTAACGCCATTAAACCTCTTTATCAACTCTTTCTTTGTTATGCCGATGGAAAGATTTCTGTAACATATCTGACAGAGTTCAAACGTCTAAATTTATTGAGTCCATTATCGACATGGACTGATTTGATTTGTGGGCACACCACACAAGAAAACAAGCGGAAATTTCAGTTTCATTCATTCTGTTGTACCTACATTTGTATACTGATGTCGCATGTTAAACAGAACTTACATTACATACAGTCCAGCATTGTGGCTTTACGAGGTTCTCCTGTGTGGATAGGCCTTACCACCGGCGACCAGGTTTCGTACAGGCCGTCGTCGCAAGAACTCATGGGCTCATATCCGCTCAAAAAAATGGTTCAAATGGCTCTGAGCACTATGGGACTCAACTGCTGAGGTCATAAGTCCCCTAGAACTTAGAACTACTTAAAGCTAACTAACCTAAGGACAACACACACATCCATGCCCGAGGCAGGATTCGAACCTGCGACCGTAGCGGTCGCGCGGTTCCAGACTGTGGCGCCAGAACCGCTCGGCCACCAGCGGCCGGCCGCTCATATCCGCCACAAAAGTAATCAATTATAGACTTATATCGCTCATATCAGTACTGAAACACAATTTATGCTCGCCTACTGTAACCTTTCGTGCAGTCCAAATCTACCATCTGTAGGATTCAAGAAACTCTAGACATGAGCTCTAGACATCTGAAATGATAGGGAGTGAGTGGTAAGGCGCTGGATCAAGTAAACTGACAGAGTTGCAATTAGTTCATTTAACAATAACACCAAACATCAAATACTACAGGAAATTTTAGTTCTCTTAATGCTCCAGGCAGGCACCTTAGAAAATGAATTTACGCCCTACTAACTTTTCTGGACGCGAAAATAATAGGAATAATGAAGGTACAAGGAATAAAATATGAAAAAATTGTAACTGTTAGCAGCCATAAAGGGCAGTGGAATAAAGAAATGCAGTAATTAACTAGGCTTCTTCACGGCGACGAATGTAATTAAATACAATTTTAAAACAGTCAGAGTTAGTAGCTCGCCTTAGTTGGCAACAAGGACAATAAAAAAAAAATTAAAGAGAGGATTTGGCAACTAGCTGTGAGACTAGGCAGGGTAAATTACCAAAATAAACAACATCAGAATTTGACTGCCTCAGGTGACCAACTAGCCTTTAAATCAGTTACCAAAATTTACGGATGGCGTTGAATAATTAATGCGACACATTTTTTCTCTGAAAGCAAGTTGGTTGGCACAGAAGATCAAACCAGTCAGAAGACTGTTGACTCAAAAACACACACACAAGGATTCCAACACACCAATATTATTCCCCAGTCTTCTGGCTTTATAATACAATGCCCGTTCAATGCGACGGAATTACGCCGCCCTACTGGGAGGTCATTTATGCCCTCGTGGTACCACTCTCCTGGTCGCTGTCGGATCCAACGTCCTGCCGTATCAGTAACCTCACCATCATCAACGTATTGCTTCCCATGGAGTTTATCCTTCATTGATCTGAACAGCTGATAGGCGGCGAGGAACCTAGCGTGCACACATCTTTGAGCACTCCAACTGTTGTACGAGTGTGTCAGCACTTTCAGCAGAGTCATCCAGTTGCGCAGCGGGGTGTTCGATAGTGATCCGTCGATCACCTCGAATTAGAGTGTCCATTCGTTCCAGCACTGCAGGGGTCGCTGCTGTATGCGGCCAACGAGTGCGCGGGAGATCGGAGAGGTTCGCGTGACCTCGTTGCGATGATGAAAGACGCCTCGCCCAACGACTCACCGTGCTTTTGTTGACTGCCAGGTCGCCAGAGACATTTCTGCAAGCGCCTATTAATATCTGCTCTGTTTTTCCGCCAAAAGAAAGTGACAGCTCTCTGCTTGAAACGCACCACCGTTACAGACACCACTCTGGAAGTTACGCAAAGCGTCGAAACCTACGGGAACTTCATGAAACTGCAGGGGCTGAAGCTGGAATATTCCACGATGTCCCACAGCGAATTCCGCATTTTTTTCAATTGAAACTGACCGAGAAAAAAAGTGTGTTGCGTTACTTATTGAACACTCCTCGTAGAAAGCAGCTCTTGAAAAGAAACCTTTTGGGAGCAAGGCCCTCCACTGGACTGTGTTTTGAGATTTTACGTTCCTTGTAATAACAAAGCACATAAACCGTAAAGAGCTGACTGAAACAGACCAGTCTCTTAGCTTTTAAATTCTACTTCAACAAGCACACAGAATGAAATCCGAATTTAAAATACACAATAGCAGATTAAATATTTAGTTTTCCGACGATAACACAACATAAAATACACCATAGAGCAATCACCAAATGGGCACCAGCGTGATAGAACACAAGAATCAAAATATAAGTACCATAAATTTCCTTTCCTTTACGTCTGAGGTCACAAACTTTTTGTCAACAGATTACCGGTTTCAGTCTATAATGACCAACTTCAGATCTGTTTTATAAAAACAATGTCCTAATGTACTGCAGCCATAGTGGCATCGTCAAATTTTAAAAGCAAAATCAGCACCAGCATCGTCAAATATATACAAATAAAAGCGTTTTGTTTTTATAAAAGAGATCTGAAGATGGTCATTATAGACCGAAACCGGTAATCTATTGACAAAAAAGTTTGTGACCATAGACGTAAAGTAAAGGAAATTTATTCCATATTCGGGTCACTGTTTTATTCACGACAATGTCGCAGCTTGTGATATAAGTACCAGTTAACGCCGACGTTGCACAGAAAAAGTCGAAAACAAGTAATAATAGACGTGACCAGCGCTTCGTCAGCGCCACCGGCCAAACAACATTATTTATGCAATGCAAAGGCGAGCAAAATATATTACATACGGGCGGTCTCCACTCGCCAGCTTACTGTATGTACACTGGCAGAGCAACCCTCCCCCAAATGTGAGACAGAACCTTAAAAAAATTGGGTGGGCGGATAACGTAAGGAATGAGGAGGTTCTCCGGAGAATGCGCTAGGAAAGGAGTATATGGAAAGCACTGACGAAAAGAGGAGACAGAATGATAGGACATCCGTTAAGACATCAGGGAATGACTTCTATGCTACTAGAAGGAGATATGGAAGGTAAAAACTGTTGAGGAAAGCAGAGGCTGGAATACATTCAGCGGATAGTTGAGGATGTAGGTTGCAAGTGCTACTCTGAGGTGGGTCGCATCAAATCAGTCAGAAGACTGATGACTCAAAACGGAAGTGTCTGATGTTGATTTGACTTTTGTCTACATTAATACCCACGCGACATTCAGCTGCCCATACGGTAACGCGATCAACGGCGTCACGAAAGCTTCGGTACAGGTCATGGGCACGCATCTTCTGTTCGAAGATGTCGTCCGCAGTTAGAGCAAGCTGCTTGCAGTCTACAGTTTAACCTTCGGAGGTGAATACTGTGTGACTGAGAACTTCTCATACACTTAGATCAAAACATTATATTTTACGTTTGAGTACTTACATACACACATCACGCTGTATAGGCCTACTGTATGTGCACCATTGAACCTTACGGGGAGATTTACGTGGCTCAAAGTATTTCTTTTCACCTTCCAGACCATCGCGTATGTTCGAAAGTCTTCCTCGAGATTTCTGCGCAATTTGTCATTAGTTTTGAACAGATGTTGTGCCACTTGGTGCTTAATTATTTCCAATCGTGAGTAGTCTGTTGTGCTCAGGCCTTATTGTGCTATAACTACACATGACCCATGATTCCCATGTTTTCCAGCTGAGGTACTTATGACGTCTCCAACACGTACAAATGAGAATGTCCTTTCACGTAGCTTGCGAAAAATTATGGTCCGATCTGGTATCCGACATATTATAACGTGAGGCGCCTTCCTTTCTAGATTTTGCACATAATGAGCATCTTCCTGAGGCCAGAAATCTGTTTTCCTCCTGTGTGACAACGCTGGAAGGATAACACAGGCCAACGATGGAAAAACTTTCTTTCTGAAAATACCTTGTTCATATGTTTTTTATGATGGGAAATCCAAATATGGTACTTAAAAAACCTTATCACCCACCATTTAATTTACATTTTACAGTTTCATTTATTAAATTAAACGATATTGTAAACAATTTGACAGTTTTATATAGTTAAAATAATTTTAAAAGGAGATTTAATGAATGTAGATGACGTTGGTAGCACTGCTGAAAAACATTTGCTGGCAAAAAAGGTCAATTCTATTTTTGTGTTAACAGATGGGGTTTTGTTTACTGTCAACCTAACCTCACTTTCCCGTTTCCTGCACGTGTGCACAGTACAATGTCTAATCGTGGTTGTAAAAGCTCTGCTGACGATTTTTGTTATACTTGTGGTGAATTTGTGATTAGAAAACCCTTAGGGAACATTGCAGACTGTGTGAAAAAGGTTTATCTATCAAATTTTGTATCTAAACTTGGTGATCGAGATAAAACTTGGGCGCTCCATAAGGAATGTTATATGTGTGTTGAAGATCTGAGAAAATGGTCCAAAAATGAGAAACAAAACACCTTTAGATTTGCTGTTCCATGATATGGATGGAGTCAAGAAATCATTCCGATGATTGCTACTTTTGCAGTGTTGATATTACTGGTCATAATTTGAAAAATAAGAGGGTGATAAGCTACCCTAACCTTCCATCCGCCATCCGACCAGTAGGGCATGGTGTAGATTTGCCGGTTCCTGAACCACCAGATGATTTAAATTCTGCTCGATGATGAATTCCATTGTAATACAGAAAGCCTAGAGCCCAAATTGTTTACTCAGACCTAGCTTAACGATTTGGTTAGGGATCTGGGCTTAACGAAAGGAAAAACTGAATTTCTTGGCTCTAGCTTAAAAGAAAAGAACTTATTGGCAGTTGGAACCAGAATATACATGTATAGAAAGGGAGAGCAGCAATTTTCCAAGTTTTTTCAACAAGAAGGTGATTTAGTATACTGCTCAGACATTCCTGGTCTCATGAATGAGTTTGGTATTGAATACAAAAAGGAAGACTGGAGGCTGTTTATTGATTCATCCAAAACTAGTTTAAAAGCTATTTCATTACACAATGGTAACATCTATGCATCTATACCTGTTGGACATTCTGTGTATATGAAAGAAAGCTATGAAAACCTAGAAATAGTGCTAAATAAAATAGGCTATTCTGCTCATGGTTGGATGATATTTGGCGATCTAAAAGTAACATGCATGCTCGTTGGTCAGCAAGGTGGCTTTACCAAATTTCCATGTTTCTTGTGTGAATGGGACAGTAGTGCAAGGGATCAACACTGGTGCAGAAAGAATTGGATTGTGAGGGAATCTTTAAAATCTGGTGAGAAGAACATTCCATGCGAAAACCTTGTAAATCCAATAAACGTACTCCTATCACCTCTACATATAAAGTTAGGCCTAATGAAATAGTTTGTAAAGGCTCTGCCTAAATATGGACCATGTTTTAAGTATCTCTACCAGAAGTTTCCATATCTTTCAGAAGCTAAAGTAAAAGAAGGCGTCTTTGTCGGACCTGACATTAGAAAATTGATGTTTGATGTTAACTTTGAATCCACAATTACCTTAAATGAGAAAGAAGCATGGACATCATTCTAGCAAGTCGTTACAAAAATCTTAGGGGATGAAAAAGACCCAGAATATGTTTCTATTATAGCCACAATGTTAAAGAAGTTTAAAACTTTAGGATGTTTATTGATTCTTAGAGTTCACTTTTTGAACAATCACCCTGATTACTTCCCAGACAATATGGGAGATGTTAATGAGGAGAAAGGAGAGCGTTTTCACCAGGACATTAAAGTGATGGAAGAACGCTACCAAGACCGCTGGAACACCAACATGATGGGGGACTACAGTTGGTCACTTCACCGAGAAGTTCAGCAAGCGACTCATTGTCGTAAAAGCTGCACAAGAAGCCTCAGTGGGAAAAGAGAAAGAAAATACAAACCAATTCCAGCTGACAAGTGAAACCTCTATTAACACATATCATTGTTTTAAGTAGCTTACTGTAAATACAAACCATATTTACGTTGTAACAAAGCATTTCATTAATTTCCTCGTTTACCGTATTGCATACGATTTTTATACTATATACCAAAATGCATATTGCTCGAAAACTATGGGTGATACGAAACAAACTAAGTCTAGATTTGCATTCATCTCATAAAAATTTATAAAGATCAGCTATCAAGTCATAAAAGTTTATCAAGAAAAATTTTTCGTTGGCCTGTGTAATCATTTATTGGTATGACCAGAATCTCGACATTCTTCCATGCTTTTCGACATTGGCTGGTATGGAGAGTTTCATTAAACGCCATTGAGATCCAGAGAACCGTGGGGGCGCAGCTTTCGATTAGTCAGGTCGTCAACTCTTGGAAGATTTCTGGTGCCTCGCAAAGTGACATTACTAAATTCCTCTGGAGAGTGCTAATGGCTAAAAAACAACTTCTCTTGTGGTAGATATAGGGATCCAAGTGTGCAATTAAAAGTGCAGAGCAACCAGAAGTCACGTGTAAATGTTTCTTTATTCTGAGATGATTCTCTTTATCAACGGGAGCATATTCAGAACTGTGGAAATACATTGTAAGACACCAGCATGCAATAAACTACGAGGGCAGTTCAATAAGTAATGCAACACATTTTTTTTCTCGGCCAATTTTGGTTGAAAAAAACGGAAATTTCTTGTGGAATATTTTCAAACATTCCCGCTTCGTCTCGTATAGTTTCATTGACTTCCGACAGATGGCAGCGCTGTACGGAGCTGTTAAAATGGCGTCTGTAACGGATGTGCGTTGCAAACAACGGGCAGTGATCGAGTTTCTTTTGGCGGAAAACCAGGGCATTTCAGATATTCATAGGCGCTTGCAGAATGTCTACGGTGATCTGGCAGTGGACAAAAGCACGGTGAGTCGTTGGGCAAAGCGTGTGTCATCATCGCCGCAAGGTCAAGCAAGACTGTCTGATCTCCCGCGTGCGGTCCGGCAGTGCACAGCTGTGACTCCTGCAATGGCGGAGCGTGCGAACACACTCATTCGAGATGATCGACGGATCACCATCAAACAACTCAGTGCTCAACTTGACATCTCTGTTGGTAGTGCTGTCACAATTGTTCACCAGTTGGGATATTCAAAGGTTTGTTCCCACTGGGTCCCTCGTTGTCTAACCGAACACCATAAAGAGCAAAGGAGAACCATCTGTGCGGAATTGCTTGCTCGTCATGTGGCTGAGGGTGACAATTTCTTCTCGAAGATTGTTACAGGCGATGAAACATGGGTTCATCACTTCGAACCTGAAACAAAACGGCAATCAATGGAGTGGCGCCACACCCATTCCCCTACCAAGAAAAAGTTTAAAGCCATACCCTCAGCCGGTAAAGTCATGGTTACAGTCTTCTGGGACGTTGAAGGAGTTATTCTGTTCGATGTCCTTCCCCATGGTCAAACGATCAACTCTGAAGTGTATTGTGCTACTCTTCAGAAATTGAAGAAACGACTTCAGCGTGTTCGTAGGCACAAAAATCTGAACGAACTTCTCCTTCTTCATGACAACGCAAGACCTCACACAAGTCTTCGCACCCGAGAGGAGCTCACAAAACTTCAGTGGACTGTTCTTCCTCATGCACCCTACAGCCCCGATCTCGCACCGTCGGATTTCCATATGTTTGGCCCAACGAAGGACGCAATCCGTGGGAGGCACTACGCGGATGATGATGCAGTACGACGTTGGCTCCGACATCGACCAGTGGAATGGTACCGTGCAGGCATACAGGCCCTCATTTCAAGGTGGCGTAAGGCCGTAGCACTGAATGGAGATTACGTTGAAAAATAGTGTTGTGTAGCTAAAAGATTGGGGAATAACCTGGTGTATTTCAATGCTGAATAAAACAACCCCTGTTCCAGAAAAAAAAATGTATTGCATTACTTATTGAACTGCCCTCGTAAATTCACAGATCCGACTTACAACGTGATAACTTACATTATGTAGCCGGGGGTCACACATTACAAATATCAGGTTGTGTATCGCGCCTCCGTAATACATAAAGCTATGTAATCTGGTTGTGTATGGTCAACGTAAACTCACTGATAGGAACATTCTAAGGTTAAACAGCCAGACACATCATGTCTTGCTGAGCGAGTCAAAGACCTACCGTACGCACTTTTGTTTAAAGTACCTCATGAAGCCTAATGTAAAACAATTCATTAAAAAAACACTAATATCATCAACCTATGGCATATATCCGCCGCTTTCTCGGACGCTCACATACACTAGTTCACATATACAAGTTCACATAAATAAGTTACCAGAATAATTTTAAGAAGACATGTTAAAATAACAAATTGACATTATAATTGCCGCTTTCACGGGAATTAATACACATATTTCATTTATATAACAGGCTATTAATGCTATTAAAACTAACCTATATCAGCGTAGATTAAACTACCATTCACATTTCATGACATGATTCCTATTACTTCTAGATCTATTAGAGTGCAATACATGGAGATGAAGGTATTTCCAAAATACATATATTTTTACAACATACATACTTGGTAGATCTTAAGTATTGCGTATGTTTATTAAAGTAACAAATTCAAAGTTGTATGGAACTTTTGTATCTAAATGAGGATGCAGTTAGGAAGACCATTCATGATGGCATTTCTGATGTCATAAACATGGTATGGAGTCGCCGGTTATGCACGTACGAGCACATTTATAACATTCAGAATTGGTTATAAATACCCTTTAATCAAGGTTAAATAACAAATATTTAAGACTGAAGTTGAAGCTGATGCGGACCACTATGCAGAATAAATTTAACCGAGGCTGTTTATAACTTGGAGTTATCCCGAAGTATGCACGAATACAGATTTGGAATACAGTTCGCATCGCACCACAGATCGCGCAGACAGCGGAAGTGATCGGATAAAATCAGAAATCAGGGACGCATACAAGTGCAAGCAACAACTTAATGTAGTCTTCTGTGACTCATATTTTAATGTAGAGAGTAAATTAACCACAAAGCATGACAGATTAGTGGCAAGTGAAGTTGTACTAGGGTTGAAATGGCGGCAAGCGTGTGTAATATTACTCACCGTAACAAACTCCGTAATTTGGTTCCGGGTCGTGACCAATAGTTACGTAGTTCAATTTGAAGAACGGATTAAATTTTATGACTAGTTTGTAAACTCGATAGAAAAAGAAAATATATATTTATTGGGAAAAGGTCTTCAGCAAAACTTAAGGAACCATTTAATCAAGAAAGATGTTAAGCAAATAATTAGACAAATATAATTAACTTGTAATTATGCCAAGTTAACCAAAAATGAAGGAACCAGAGTAGCTTTGAGAGCGAGCAGAGCCCTACACGCACGAGACGTTAGACGCAAACACTGATAATACACAGGAGCTTAATATCGTTAAAAACTTGAATAAGAAATTGCTCGAGTCGGACACTTTGCTCCTAAAGACAGGCATGAGTAATGAGACATTATACGAGATGGATTACGTTGACAAAACGATCCAATGTTTCGGTCAGAACGGTATAAATGAAGGAAGTAATGGCCCCCTTAAAAGTTCCAAAACGAATTAAAAAGGAATATTGATATTGCTCAGTTTTTATTAATGAATCCGAGACCTCCCACCTCTAGGTCAGAGATTAATTTACAAAAAACTGACAAGTCAGTGAGACTTATTAATGATAACATTATGGAAATGGCTGCTCCAAACCAGCTGCAATAAGGTAATATTTTTTTAATACTTCACACAACAGGCCTGTTTCGGCTTATTGCCATTAACAAGTGACCTGCGAAATAACGTTAGTAAGATTATTTGTTCATGAATCATGGCCGTTTTACATTTACATTTGCGCTGGTACTTACGTCTAGTTGAAAGTGACGACCATACTGCACCTGTAATAAAGTCTTTCTGTCATGTCTCGGTAAGTACACTCCTGGAAATTGAAATAAGAACACCGTGAATTCATTGTCCCAGGAAGGGGAAACTTTATTGACACATTCCTGGGGTCAGATACATCACATGATCACACTGACAGAACCACAGGCACATAGCACAGGCAACAGAGCATGCACAATGTCGGCACTAGTACAGTGTATATCCACCTTTCGCAGCAATGCAGGCTGCTATTCTCCCATGGAGACGATCGTAGAGATGCTGGATGTAGTCCTGTGGAACGGCTTGCCATGCCATTTCCACCTGGCGCCTCAGTTGGACCAGCGTTCGTGCTGGACGTGCAGACCGCGTGAGACGACGCTTCATCCAGTCCCAAACATGCTCAATGGGGGACAGATCCGGAGATCTTGCTGGCCAGGGTAGTTGACTTACACCTTCTAGAGCACGTTGGGTGGCACGGGATACATGCGGACGTGCATTGTCCTGTTGGAACAGCAAGTTCCCTTGCCGGTCTAGGAATGGTAGAACGATGGGTTCGATGACGGTTTGGATGTACCGTGCACTATTCAGTGACCCCTCGACGATCACCAGTGGTGTACGGCCAGTGTAGGAGATCGCTCCCCACACCATGATGCCGGGTGTTGGCCCTGTGTGCCTCGGTCGTATGCAGTCCTGATTGTGGCGCTCACCTGCACGGCGCCAAACACGCATACGACCATCATTGGCACCAAGGCAGAAGCGACTCTCATCGCTGAAGACGACACGTCTCCATTCGTCCCTCCATTCACGCCTGTCGCGACACCACTGGAGGCGGGCTGCACGATGTTGGGGCGTGAGCGGAAGACGGCCTAACGGTGTGCGGGACCGTAGCCCAGCTTCATGGAGACGGTTGCGAATGGTCCTCGCCGATACCCCAGGAGCAACAGTGCTCCTAATTTGCTGGGAAGTGGCGGTGCGGTCCCCTACGGCACTGCGTAGGATCCTACGGTCTTGGCGTGCATCCGTGCGTCGCTGCGGTCCGGTCCCAGGTCGACGGGCACGTGCACCTTCCGCCGACCACTGGCGACAACATCGATGTACTGTGGAGACCTCACGCCCCACGTGTTGAGCAATTCGGTGGTATGTCCACCCGGCCTCCCGCATGCCCACTATACGCCCTCGCTCAAAGTCCGTCAACTGCACATACGGTTCACGTCCACGCTGTCGCGGCATGCTACCAGTGTTAAAGACTGCGATGGAGCTCCGTATGCCACGGCAAACTGGCTGACACTGACGGCGGCGGTGCACAAATGCTGCGCAGCTAGCGCCATTCGACGGCCAACACCGCGGTTCCTGGTGTGTCCGCTGTGCCGTGCGTGTGATCATTGCTTGTACAGCCCTCTCGCAGTGTCCGGAGCAAGTATGGTGGGTCTGGCACACCGGTGTCAATGTGTTCTTTTTTCCATTTGCAGGAGTGTATAATAGTTATTGTACTCACGAAAGGTAAAATACGTTTTTTTGTCAGATATTTTGACAGTTCAGTTTTGACAGTTGTTTACTGTTATGCTATATATTTAAAAAGTATATACGGCTTACCAGAGATGATGCTGCCGAGATATAACAGAAAGCCTTTACTACAGATGCAATATGGTCGTCACTTCCCGCTAGACGTACGTACCGGCGCAAAAGTAAACATAAAACAGCCACAATTTATGTACAATAATCTTACTAATGTTATTTCCCAGGGCACTTGATAATGGCAGTTAGCAGAAACAGGTTTGTCGTGTAAAGCATTAAAAAACATATTACCTGACTGCTGTTTCGGTGCATTCATTTCCATAATGTCTTTTACCGACGTATACTATGCAGCGGGCCCAACAGACCGTAAGATTTCATAACAGTTTAAGAGTTAAAAATAGCATCGAATACACAGACATGTTCGTAGATATGGATATTCCAGAGGATGTAATACTTGCATCTTGGGACGTTACAGATTTGTTTACGAATGAACCAGTGGATGAAAGCTTAGAGATAAACTTTTTATTACACAAAACTATGGCGCTCGGTGAAATCAAAGAACTTGTAGAATTTCTGCAATTTAGCCTAGACATTCGGTTTCTTTCCTTTACCGGGACAGTTTACTGAAAAGGGGGGGGGGGGGGCGAATTCCTCTCCAGCGACAACCTCTTCGTCTCAGAGTACCACCTGCAACCTACGTCCTCAATTATTTGCTGGATTTATTGAAATATCTGTCTTCCTCTACAGTTTTTGCCCTCTATAGCTTCCTCTAGTACCATGGAAGGCATTCCCTGATGTCTTAACAGATGCTCTATCATCCTGTCCCTTCTCCTTATCAGAGTTTTCCACATATTCCTTTCCTCTCCGATTCTGCGCAGAACCTTCTCATTCCTTACCTCAACAGTACACGTAATTATCAACACTCGTCTGTAGCACGATAACACAGATGCTTCGCTTCTCTTCTCTTCCGCTTTTCCCACAGTCCATGTTTCGGTACCATACAATGCTGTGCTCCAAACGTACATTCTCAGAAATTTCTTCCTCAAATTAAGGCATATGTTTGATGCTAGTAGACTTCTTTTGGCCAGGAATGCCTTTTTTGCCAGGGCTAGTCAGCTTTTGATGTACTCCTTGCTCCGTCCGTCATTGGTTATTTTGCTGCGTAGATAGTAAACTTCATCTACTTCGTGACCATCAAACCTGATGTTATTTCTCGCTGTTCTCATTTTTTCTAATTCTCATTACATTCGTCTTTCTTCGATTTACTCTCCATCCATATTCTGTACTCATTAAAATGTTCATTCCATTCATAAGATCATGTAATCTTCTTAACTTTCACTGAGGATAACAACGTCATCAGCGAATCGTATCACTGATATCCTTGCACCTTGAATTGTAATTTCACTCCTGAACCTTACTTTTATTTCCATCATTTTTTATGATTTGGAAATTAGATTTTTCGAAAAGTATCCTGACATAAAATATATAATACTATTTTGTTATCATTATGTTAACAACGTTGTAGTTTTATTTCGGTGCACGCAGCAAGAGTTAGTTGAATTAACTGGCAAACACCAAGTCAAATGAATCATAAGTTTTATTCGTGCTTAAAGATGAATCTGGAAATAGAATTAATTTCCTCGTAGTGTCCAGCAAATGAGTGAATGGGAAATATGTTTTCAAAGTTTACAGAAAACCCAAGTACTGAGGAATTACTACTGGGAATACATCCTAAACAATACAAAACAGCATATTTTCATTCAGAATCACATAGAATGTTACACTAGCCTCTCACAGACGAAGAAAGAGCTATAGAGCTGCCGACTGTTGAAAAGGTTGCAATAAGAAACGGTTTTAATGAACATGATGTGGCGAAGTTATACCGCTCAATTAAAACGAATATTAAGGGGGCGAAACATGTTAATACAAACAGTCGAGGCGAAAGAAAACGTTATATCGGACTCACACACAAAGGTCCTATAAGTGATCGCTTTGCGCGTTGGTTTTGCAGCCGAATAGTTAACGTCGCATCTTGTAAAAGCAGCTGTCTAGGTCATGCTTTGATACACAGGGAGAATGTAGTTGAGGATAAATGCAGTCAGGCTTATGTCAATTTAATTGGCAGACGTAACAACGTACTCATATCGGACGGAGAGGTAGACGGTTTCAGATACGTTATAAAGAACACTGTAATCTGCATTCAAACAATACAGCATTAGGTGAGCACTCGATAGCAAACAACCATACTTTAGTTGAGATTTAGGATAGTATGAGAGTCAGTCACTCTACAGATAAAGGCCCAGCGTTGAATATATTGGAAGAACTGGAAGTCTTTATTGAAAAGAATTTTTTAAACGAACAGAAAGAGTTTCATTTGAATGAGCTCTTCCGGTTGTTCGATGACATACTGTGGAAAGGCACCGCTGCTCTAGTCGTTTCCTAAACCCATAGTTGGCTGCACATTACATAGCAATACACTATGTGCAGGAATGAGTGTTACCCATTATTCAACTGCAGAAAGTTTTTAACTACATTTATGCAACTAGCGTTAGAGAATATGTAAACAATTTACTGTACACGCTGCCTGCACAGTAACTGCTGGCTCCTGTGTTGCGTTATTGTGCCGTGTGATCAAATAAAAGTTGTTTCACACAAGCTCCTGTTTAAAACGTGTAATTATTCCCGTATTTTATTTCCTTAAAGGTATGTGCAGTGGACATACGACGCGTGTTACTCTGTCTGTCGCATACATGTTCTTGGCACTTCCAGTTCACTTTCAAGTAGTAGGTAAACAGTTCTATGTGTTGCATGTCACTAATGTTTACATGTGAAAGTATTTGAAGTTTCTTAATCATTGTACCACAATGGAAACTAATTATGCAAGTATGTATGAAGCGCTACATTATGGTGGTAAGTGTTAAGTTCCTATGGGACCAAACTGCTGAGGTCATCGGTCCCTAGACTTACACACTACTTAATCCAACTTACGCTAAGGACAACACACAAACCGATGCCCAAAGGAGGACTCGAACCTCCGACGGGGGCAGCCGGGCGGCTAGCTCGCTCGGCCATCACATTATAATCATAATCAATAACATCCGATAATTACTGAAGATAATGGCGGTTGTGACTTTGTCAGTGTCATTATATATCTATTTACCTATCCATCTATCCTGCGGTTTCGCAGGGTCGGCATGGTTAGGGTCGGATTTGGCAAGGTTAAGGGGTGGCCGGATGGGAACGAGTGTACCCCAGCTGTCTGTGTTTAGTATAATCCATGGAATAGTGTGAACGTGTTCAGCTGTCTGCGAATCGTGTAACTGGGACGGAACGTGGGGACCAGCCCCGTATTCACCCAGTAGGATGTGGAAAACCGCCTAAAAACCACATCCAGGCTGGCCGGCACACCGGCCCTCGTCGGTAATCTGCCTGGCGGATTTGATCCAGAACCAGCGCTGCTTCCTGGACCCGTGTAGCCGGGTCCAGGAAGCAGCGCATTAGCGTTGGCGGCTAACTTGGCTGGTCATTTGTCAGAGTCACTATGACTGTTTTTGGCATTTTCTACATATACACTTAGTTGTAAGTGGTTCTTAACGGTTTTAATGAACTATCACAAACACAACATACGTAAGTCAACTTCTTTAAAAACAAGGCAATTTTTGTTTCTTTTTTATATTAATTTAAATGGTAATTACAACCAGCTGTGCATTTTGGAAAAGTGCTCATTCCCTCAAAAGCAGGAACATTTTACCATGTTTATGACGTCAGCAGTGCCAGCATGAATGTTCTTCCTAATTACCATGTGGCTTAAATAAGAAAGTTCTGTGGAAGTTGAAATTTGTTACCTGCGTGAATATACGCAAATACGTATATCTACCAAATACGTATACTGTTAAGAAATACCTTCATCTCCTTGCAGTACACTCTAATAGCTGAAGACGTTAAGAGGAATCATGCCACCATATCTGAATGACACGTTTAATCGACGCTTATATAGATTAGTTTTACCAGTATTACTAACCTGCTGTATACACAAAGTGCGCGTTTTAATGCCCGTAAAATAGACAATTATAATCTGAATCTGTAATTTTACTGTCGTTTAAAAACTATTTTAATAACTTGGTGTGTTTTTTTTTAACTTTTATTTCTGTGAACGCCAGAAAAGCGTGTGATATTTGCCATAGTTTTATGACTGTAGTGTTTTTCGTATTACAGTAGGGTTCATGTAGTAGTACAACGAAAGCGCATATCGATAGGGCTTTGACTCGCTCGACAAGAAATGACATGTGTTGCTGTTTAATCTTAGAATATACCTAACCAGGAAGATTACGTTAACTGTACACAACCAGCTCACTGCAGCGATACACAGTCCGATAGTTGTAATGTGTAGCCCTCGACTACATAATTTATCACGCTGTAAATTGGACTTATGAATTTATTCTATTGCACGCTGGTGTAGCACATTGTATTTCCAGAGTTCTCAAGATGCTCGTGTCGGTAGAGTGAAACATGTCAAAATAAAGAAAAAGTTACGTGGTACTTGTGGTTGCTCTGCAATTTTAATTTCTAACTGTCGCTGTTACCCTGCAGGCAGTGTTTGTGCTCATCAAAGAAGTTTGTGTCTAAGTTTTCAATCGCATTAATCGTCAGATGTGTTCCGTTCATACATGAAAATACGAATATTATTCCAGTCAACGAGAATTTTGTACGTGTTCCGAGTAGATTATCGAGCACGTACATTTACTGCTAATATATCACCCAAAATTACCAGGGCAATATCACAGTATGGGACAAGACTTTTAAATAACATGAATCGATTATTAAATCTTTTTTTTTCACAAAACTGATTCTGTTCTACACCTGTGTCCTACCTGGTCTCTGTCTTTTAAAGTGCTTGTCAGCCCGCTTTCTAAACAGCATTCTGTGAGCAAACATTTCCAGCAAATAATACACTCACTGTAAAGGACAACTGGATCAGCTGTACTTCTATTGAGAAAGAAGACAATGACCAAATTTGCCAAAAGTTTAAACGAAACAGCAGTTTTCATTATGGGGAAGTCTGCAACCTTTCGATCACAATTTAGCTGTGTAAAATTTGCCATAGATTATACACTCCTGGAAATGGAAAAAAGAACACATTGACACCGGTGTGTCAGACCCACCATACTTGCTCCGGACACTGCGAGAGGGCTGTACAAGCAATGATCACACGCACGGCACAGCGGACACACCAGGAACCGCGGTGTTGGCCGTCGAATGGCGCTAGCTGCGCAGCATTTGTGCACCGCCGCCGTCAGTGTCAGCCAGTTTGCCGTGGCATACGGAGCTTCATCGCAGTCTTTAACACTGGTAGCATGCCGCGACAGCGTGGACGTGAACCGTATGTGCAGTTGACGGACTTTGAGCGAGGGCGTATAGTGGGCATGCGGGAGGCCGGGTGGACGTACCGCCCAATTGCTCAACACGTGGGGCGTGAGGTCTCCACAGTACATCGATGTTGTCGCCAGTGGTCGGCGGAAGGTGCACGTGCCCGTCGACCTGGGACCGGACCGCAGCGACGCACGGATGCACGCCAAGACCGTAGGATCCTACGCAGTGCCGTAGGGGACCGCACCGCCACTTCCCAGCAAATTAGGGGCACTGTTGCTCCTGGGGTATCGGCGAGGACCATTCGCAACCGTCTCCATGAAGCTGGGCTACGGTCCCGCACACCGTTAGGCCGTCTTCCGCTCACGCCCCAACATCGTGCAGCCCGCCTCCAGTGGTGTCGCGACAGGCGTGAATGGAGGGACGAATGGAGACGTGTCGTCTTCAGCGATGAGAGTCGCTTCTGCCTTGGTGCCAATGATGGTCGTATGCGTGTTTGGCGCCGTGCAGGTGAGCGCCACAATCAGGACTGCATACGACCGAGGCACACAGGGCCAACACCCGGCATCATGGTGTGGGGAGCGATCTCCTACACTGGCCGTACACCACTGGTGATCGTCGAGGGGACACTGAATAGTGCACGGTACATCCAAACCGTCATCGAACCCATCGTTCTACCATTCCTAGACCGGCAAGGGAACTTGCTGTTCCAACAGGACAATGCACGTCCGCATGTATCCCGTGCCACCCAACGTGCTCTAGAAGGTGTAAGTCAACTACCCTGGCCAGCAAGACCTCCGGATCTGTCCCCCCATTGAGCATGTTTGGGACTGGATGAAGCGTCGTCTCACGCGGTCTGCACGTCCAGCACGAACGCTGGTCCAACTGAGGCGCCAGGTGGAAATGGCATGGCAAGCCGTTCCACAGGACTACATCCAGCATCTCTACGATCGTCTCCATGGGAGAATAGCAGCCTGCATTGCTGCGAAAGGTGGATATACACTGTACTAGTGCCGACATTGTGCATGCTCTGTTGCCTGTATCTATGTGCCTGTGGTTCTGTCAGTGTGATCATGTGATGTATCTGACCCCAGGAATGTGTCAATAAAGTTTCCCCTTCCTGGGACAATGAATTCACGGTGTTCTTATTTCAATTTCCAGGAGTGTACGTATACCCTGTTTCAAAAGCTACCTTTCTCGGTATATTCTATTTTTATTTATATCAACTCATTTTTCTAAACGACTGCATTTTTTTCGTCGCAAGCTTCTAAGTTCCGCATAAAGAATAGTTATCGACGGTACGAAAAATAATCTGTGTTGCATATGTTAATCTTCGAAGTTTCATTTTTTCTTTTGTACTTCTAATATCAAGTTTAATTTAGCTCGGCGCCTCAGTGGCTATCCCACTAACCTTCACTATATCGATTGGTAGTAATGGTTGCCCATGAACGTTTAGGTTACCTCTTTAGCGCTCATAACTATCACGTTATGTATCCACATAAATTTTTAAGATCATGTGCAGCACGAAAGTTACAAGAGTTCCGGCTTTTTGCTGTGGCTCCTATAATTCTTATATCATTTCAATTCTGTCCTACAAATTTACGATGTCATGCTTAATTCCATTCAGTACATATTTTCTGTTTTGTTTGATAAATGCCACCTATCGTTATTATCCTTTTTGTAATATGTGCTCTCCAACTTCCCATATTTATTACATCACTTTTTTCCTTTCAACTACTCTTCAGAATATTAGTCTACAATTTAGTTATCCTTAATGCTATTTTCGTGCTCTAAATTTAATACGTTGTGGTCTCTGATGTGGATGGTTATCAGATCATTCATTTTAAAAGAAACTATTCTGGCATTTACACGATACGGGAAAAAGCAAAGGAAACTTATGTCTGGAAGTCTAGATGGGGATTTGAATTTCTGCACCATCGAATGCGAGTTCGGTACCTTAATAACTTCGCCTCACCACTTAGTCTGTTACGTGCAAAGCGCTCTTGGCTAAGATATTTTCACGAAAATAATCTTGTCATGTGTGTTTCACATACGTGGAGAGGTATTTCAAAAGACTTACCGAGTGTAGCTAAATATGTCTGCAAGGCGATAAAATCTGTGTTTCTTAGTTTTCTCCTCAGCTCCCCTTTCTTCTTGGCGCCTAGGGGTTACGAAAATGAATAATAGGAACAGATCCAGTACGACCATTTTCGTTTACTTATTTTCGATATTTCCTATGAGTTGGGTAAACAGAATTGACAGTTGAGAAAACAAAATGGCTGTGCTGTGAGTTCCTTACTGCTAACGTATTAAAGTACCGGTCGTTTGCCTCATCACATATGTGAAATGTGTGTATGGCATCTGTGGCCAGGGGACCCCATCTTCGATGTTTAGGTGCTTAGTGAATGCCTTTTTATTTGATGCCACTTGAGCAATTTCCACATCGATGATAGAACACACACACACATACACGGAGTAGTGAGCGGAGAAAATCCCAGACACGGCCTTGAATCAAACATGGGATCTCGTGGTTGAAAGTCGGTAACACTATCCACGAGACCACGACATGCTGACATCGCACAAGTGATGCACACTGTATCTTCTTTTTTATGGCGACCACTTACCGCTCTGTATTTGGGCTGATTTCGTTTAGTAGTGCCAAAACATTTGGCACGTTGTTGATTTCAGAAAATTAACAAAATTACAATAATACCCCTAATATATCCTGCCGTTCCTCCTCATCTTATGATGCAATTGTGTTTATTATGTGCACTCCTGGAAATTGAAATAAGAACACCGTGAATTCATTGTCCCAGGAAGGGGAAACTTTATTGACACATTCCTGGGGTCAGATACATCACATGAACACACTGACAGAACCACAGGCACATAGTCACAGGCAACAGAGCATGCACAATGTCGGCACTAGTACAGTGTATATCCACCTTTCGCAGCAATGCAGGCTGCTATTCTCCCATGGAGACGATCGTAGAGATGCTGGATGTAGTCCTGTGGAACGGCTTGCCATGCCATTTCCACCTGGCGCCTCAGTTGGACCAGCGTTCGTGCTGGACGTGCAGACCGCGTGAGACGACGCTTCATCCAGTCCCAAACATGCTCAATGGGGGACAGATCCGGAGATCTTGCTGGCCAGGGTAGTTGACTTACACCTTCTAGAGCACGTTGGGTGGCACGGGATACATGCGGACGTGCATTGTCCTGTTGGAACAGCAAGTTCCCTTGCCGGTCTAGGAATGGTAGAACGATGGATTCGATGACGGTTTGGATGTACCGTGCACTATTCAGTGTCCACTCGACGATCACCAGTGGTGTACGGCCAGTGTAGGAGATCGCTCCCCACACCATGATGCCGGGTGTTGGCCCTGTGTGCCTCGGTCGTATGCAGTCCTGATTGTGGCGCTCACCTGCACGGCGCCAAACACGCATACGACCATCATTGGCACCAAGGCAGAAGCGACTCTCATCGCTGAAGACGACACGTCTCCATTCGTCCCTCCATTCACGCCTGTCGCGACACCACTGGAGGCGGGCTGCACGATGTTGGGGCGTGAGCGGAAGACGGCCTAACGGTGTGCGGGACCGTAGCCCAGCTTCATGGAGACGGTTGCGAATGGTCCTCGCCGATACCCCAGGAGCAACAGTGCCCCTAATTTGCTGGGAAGTGGCGGTGCGGTCCCCTACGGCACTGCGTAGGATCCTACGGTCTTGGCGTGCATCCGTGCGTCGCTGCGGTCCGGTCCCAGGTCGACGGGCACGTGCACCTTCCGCCGACCACTGGCGACAACATCGATGTACTGTGGAGACCTCACGCCCCACGTGTTGAGCAATTGGGCGGTACGTCCACCCGGCCTCCCGCATGCCCACTATACGCCCTCGCTCAAAGTCCGTCAACTGCACATACGGTTCACGTCCACGCTGTCGCGGCATGCTACCAGTGTTAAAGACTGCGATGGAGCTCCGTATGCCACGGCAAACTGGCTGACACTGACGGCGGCGGTGCACAAATGCTGCGCAGCTAGCGCCATTCGACGGCCAACACCGCGGTTCCTGGTGTGTCCGCTGTGCCGTGCGTGTGATCATTGCTTGTACAGCCCTCTCGCAGTGTCCGGAGCAAGTATGGTGGGTCTGACACACCGGTGTCAATGTGTTCTTTTTTCCATTTCCAGGAGTGTAGATAAGAATAAGTATTATCCATCTTTTGTAAATGAATAGTTATTCGTTTTTAGCCAAATGTATTTTACTTATTCATATTAAACGTCATGAATGCTCTATAATGTAAAAGAAAACTATTGGATTATACATTATCAATTAGAACTCTATAACTGTAGTAAGTCATGAATCACAGCTCTATGACTATAAGTAGTTAGATTATTTAATTTTTCTGCCAGGAAACACTAGATGTCGCTCAACAAAATATGAGTGGCTACAAAATTTACAAAACATTTTTTAAATCCGTAATTAAATCAAGATGGTGAGAAAATACACATAGATTAATTTAATATAAACGTGTAACTATGTACTGCTATGTCAATATACACGAAAAAATTGAAAGAAAATACTATCTGTGTTGTTTCCATGTCAGTACAGAAGAAACTGAAAGATCTAATGAACAATTGCCGATTTAAATATATGTGTTCATAAAATAATTAAAAAATTAGATTTTTATTAATATGGCCCTCATGTTTGACTATGTTTATAGTTATTTGCTCTGCCCCGTTATAATTACAATGACGAATGAGCTAAAAGCCTTTTTTGAGATCCGTACAAACATCCAGTACATCAGTGGAGTCCGTATCAGTTGTACCAGATGTAATGTAAACAATTTACATGTTTGAAATAGCTTACAGGTAATTTTAGTTGTCAGCAACATTTACTACAGATAAAACATTAATACATTAAATATGCGGCAATGTCAATAACTTCTCAGTCATATATGAGTCTACATCTACATCTACATGTACAAACCGCTGTGAAGTGCATGCCAAAGGATATGTCCCATTGTACCAGTTAATACGGCTTTTTCCTGTTCCTTCATGTACGGAGCACGAGAAGAAAGAGTGACTGAGGGCTCTTTGCGTGCTGTAACTAGTCCTGTTATGTTCTCAACATCCCTACTGGAGTCACCCACTGGGGTTGTAGTATATTACGAAATTCATCACATAAAGCTGGTTCGCAAAGGTTTGAAAATAGCCTTTGTCGGGATTGTTTGCATTTATCTTCAGACTTGTGCTAGTTCCGTTTCTTCAGGATCTCTGTGACACCCATGGGTCAAGTAAACAAGTGACCATCTGTGATGTCCTTCTTTATATCCGTTCGATATCACCTGCAGTTCTATTCGGTGCAGGTCGCACACACTTGAACAGTATTCTAGGACGGCTCACGAGTGCTTCGTAAGCAGTTTCGTCTGTAGACTGCTGTTTTCCAAGTATTATACCAATGAGCCGAATTCTGGAACCTGATTTACCTGCGATATCTCTTGCCCCTATAATGGATCTGTGCACTATTCAATGTTTCGTTCAGAAGCTGTGGTGCGTTTTCCGGAAAACTGTTCTGTTACTTTTTCGTATATTTTGAATTACTGAAGTTATAATTTTCAAAATGACCGGACTCAGTGAGTACGTCATGGATGGAAGAGCTAACAAATCTATTTCAAAAATGACGACGATATAGCCTTCAGAAATTATAGAAAGAGGTTATCCAGCGCCAGTGAGCGAGCTCCAGTTGGCTGTGTCATCCCTAACGAAATACATTGCAAATTTGGAAGAAGAATTGTTAAGCAGCAAGGAAAGTAGTTACCCAGTGTTCCAAAGAGTTATAACGATTTCCCGACAAAGATGTAGGTCTGTAACGAAGCAGACCGGACTTAACGGTGCTTGCCCCGTTTGAGAGTGCTGCCGACTCTGCTGCTCGCGTTGTCTAATCACTTGCTGGCAACCTGTCGTAAACACGAGATAGAAGCGAGCCAGCTCCACTGGCTGCCGCTACAGAATCTAACGGCAGCCCTCTCGCACTCTGTGCCTTTACTAATCTAGCCTTTCAATAACATTTTTGCTACGGTCGCAGGTTCGAATCCTGCCTCGGGCATGGGTGTGTGTGATGTCCTTAGGTTAGTTAGGTTTAAGTAGTTCTAAGTTCTAGGGGACTTATGACCTAAGATGTTGAGTCCCATAGTGCTCAGAGCCAATTACATTTTACTTAATGTCCTCGAGTAAGCCGTAATAAGAATTACAACTGCAGATCAAAGACAGAATAGAGACCTTACATTTGTCTTTCTTGATATTCTAGGAAGAATACGTTCACTCTGTTTTCATTGTAAAAATGTGTATATGGCCTTGCGCATTCCTAGATTTCTCCGGGACCTCAACTGATCATCCCCAATCTCGGCTTCTACCAGTTCTTCACTCTTCCGTAAACAATTCGTGCCAGTATTTTGCAGTGTTGACTAATTAAACTTGTAGTTCCACAATATTCATAACTGTCAGCACCTGACTTAGAGAGACTTAACAATTATTTTCAATAGGGACTTGACAAATTCCGTTTCGTTTTCTACAGGGTGTTACAAAAAGGTACGGCCAAACTTTCAGGAAACATTCCTCACACACAAAGAAAGAAAATATGTTATGTGGACATGTGTCCGGAAATGCTTACTTTCCATGTTAGAGCTCATTTTATTACTTCTCTTCTAATCACATTAATCATGGAATGGAAACACACAGCAACAGAACGTACCAGCGTGACTTCAAACACTTTGTTACAGGAAATGTTCAAAATGTCCTCCGTTAGCGAGGATACATGCATCCACCCTCCGTCGCATGGAATCCCTGATGCGCTGATGAAGCTCTGGAGAATGGCGTATTGTATCACAGCCGTCCACAATACGAGCACGAAGAGTCTCTACATTTGGTACTGGTGTTGCGTAGACAAGAGCTTTCAAATGCCCCCATAAATGAAAGTGAAGAGGGTTGAGGTCAGCAGAGCGTGGAGGCCATGGAATTGGTCCGCCTCTACCAATCCATCGGTCACCGAATCTGTTGTTGAGAAGCGTACGAACACTTCGACTGAAATGTGCAGGAGCTCCATCGTGCATGAACCACATGTTGTGTCACACATGTTGTGTGCAGATGTTCTAGCAGCACAGGAAGAGTATCCCGTATGAAATCATGATAACGTGCTCCATTGAGCGTAGGTGGAAGAAACCAAAATGAGCTCTAACATGGAAATTAAGCGTTTCCGGACACATGTCCACATAACATCTTTTCTTTATTTGTGTGTGAGGAATGTTTTCTGAAAGTTTGGCCGTACCTTTTTGTAACACCCTGTATATCTAGTGAGTAATGTGAAGATAACTAGTACAAACAGATATTTCACGACGACTTAGCTTGTAAAACAGAATGAAGAAACGTAAACCCACATTCATACCACTTGTAGATACAGAGAAAGTGCTGAGAATTTGATTGCAATATTCTTTGAAATTTTGAAGGTAGAAGACATAAAATACAACAGGCTGCATTCACACTATCCAGTCACATTAATGTGGCTAATTGTCAAAAGCTTGAATAAATATCTTTTGCAGCGCAAACCACTGCGAGACATGCGGGAAGACAGTCAATGAGGTTCTGGAAGATACCGATGGGGATGTGAAGCGAAGCCGACTCCAGTGCCGTGGACAGCTCCGCTACGTTTCTGGTTGAGGATCCACGGCGCAAACCTCCCTATCGAGGTGTTCCCACAGATTCTCGATTGGGGTATAAACCCGGCAGTTTTGTGGCCAGGTGAGTAAGGCGAGTACGGTATATTCAACCCTATGCTCTTCGAACCGCGCACATACACTGCGACCTGTGTGGCACGTTGCTTTGTCCTGCTGGTAGATGCCATCGTTTGGCTGCGTGTAAGGGTGAACATAGTCTCCAAGATGCGTACTTTTCTTCATCGATTGTCGCTTTTAAGACGCGATCACCGAGGGAAAGCCCTCCAACCTGTACCGTTCCAACTATTGTTGCAGGGTGTATGTTTTCAGACATTTCACGCCGCACACGCCAACGGCCATCTGTCCGATGGAACATAAAACGTGATTCATCTGAAAAGCCCAGCTATTGCTAATCACTTGTCAGTGGACGTCAAGTTGCGGTTGTTGTTGTTGCGGTCTTCAGTCCAGAGACTGGTTTGATGCAGCTCTCCATGTCACTTTACCCTGTGCAAGTTTCTTCATCTCCCAGTACCTACTGTAACCTACATCCTTCTGAATCTGCTTAGTGTATTCATCTCTTGGTCTCACTCTACGATTTCTACCCTCCATGCTGCCCTTCAATGCTAAATATGTAATCCTTTGATGCCTCAGAACATGTCCTACCAACCGGTCCCTTCTTGTCAAGTTGTGCCATAAACTCCTCTTCTCCCCAATTCTATTCAATACCTCCTCATTAGTTATGTGGTCTACCCATCTAATCTTAAACATCCCTCTATAGCACCACATTTCTAAAGCTTCTCTTCTTCTCCAAACTATTTATCGTCCATGTTTCACGCCCATGCATAGCTAACTCCATACAAATACTTTCAGAAACGACTTCCTGACACTTAAATCTATACTCGATGCTAACAAATTTCTCTTCTTCAGAAAAGCTTTCCTTGCCATTAACAGTCTACATTTTATATCCTCTCCTATCGTCAGTTATATTGCTTCCCAAATAGCAAAACTCATTTACTACTTTAAGTATCTCATTTCCTAATCTAATTCCCTCAGTATCACCCGACTTAATTCGACGATATTCCATTATCCTCGTTTTGCTTTTGTTGATGTGCATTTTATATCCTCCTTTCAAGACACTGTCCATTCCGTTCAACTGCTCTTCCAACTCCTTTGCTGTCTCTGACAGAATTACAATGTCATCGGCGAACCTCAAAGTTTTTATTTCTTCTCCATGGATTTTAATACCTACTCCGAATTTTTCTTTTGTTTCCTTTACTGCTTCCTCAATATACAGATTGAATAACATCGGGGATAAGGTACATCCCTGTGTCACTCCCTTCCTAACCACTGCTTTCCTTTCATGCCCCTCGACTCTTATAACTGCCATCTGGTTTCTGTATACATTGTAAATAGCCTTTCGCTCCCTGTATTTTACCCCTGCCACCAAAAGCTATTGGCATGGAAATTATAGCAGTCAGCATTGGTTCATGAAACAGTCACCTGCTGTGGAGGCCCATGAGCAGCAACTTTCGCCGAACGGTTGTCGAGGAGACATTGTGGGTAGCCCCTTGGTACGGCTGGGCGGTCAGTTGTTCAACAATTGCTCCTCTACTCCCCCTTACAAATCTCCGCAGCAGTCATAGTTACCTCGGCGCCGGTTTTGGATAGCGTTATTTTCCCGTGGAGTTTACTTTAACCACGGTGGTTGCATGGGGGCTTAATTAAATAGACTGCAAATAATTTTAATTTTTAGTCGCTGTCTGTTCGGTTACGCTGTCTCGTTAACGGTTGGCCCTGACTAGTTTTAGTACGTAATCTGCCTGCATAGAATAACAACAAAGAATGAAAGAAAATTTCCGTTAACACAATTAATTAATTAAGTCCCCAGCTATATAAAACCTACGAAACCAAAACACAAGTGTAATTGTTCTGTGTGTGGAAGTGTGATTCAACGTACACATCTGGCACGGTTCTTCTTCAATAAGACAAGAAATTTTAAATACCATTTATACTGAAGTTATTAAAAAAAATAGAAATACTATAATTGCGTAAGGAAACCAGAATTACACTCTAATACAAGAACACAAGCCAGATGCTTTGTTGACTGAACCTGTAATGACGCATTATTTAAGACATTGAAATAATAAAAAGAAAAGGGAATTTTTTTTTACCTTCATATATATTGTCGAAAAGCACTCTGATCATTACAATATCTCCATTCGAACAACATCTGCTGTCTAGCCCATCAAACAACTGCATAAAACATGGAATAAGCACTCCCTACTACAACATCTCATCACCGACTCACTACTGCCACATCTCGATAAGCACTCTCCACCACAACTTCTCGACAAGAACTTTTCACTACGACATCTCAGCAAGCACTCTCCACCACGACTTCTCGACAAGAACTGCCTACCGCTACTTCTCAATAAGCACTCTCCACCACAACTTCTCGACAAGAACTGCCTGTGGAGGCGGCGGAATAAAACTCTTTGGCGCAATCTCTGCGCAATCTCTGGCGCTGTGGCTCAGTGTAGCCACCTTTCACGGTACGTGAACAGCTTACAAACTTAACCGTTTCAGAAATGATTCCACAATTGGCCCAAAGCCAAAGTTCATGCCCTTTTGGACGTCTAGATAAAACGCATTACCGCATTACGACAACGACCACACTATTTTTTGTGACCGCTTCCTCCCGATACGCATTATACACCCTCCACTGCTAGTGCTGCCACCTGCCTCCTGGGAGTGGATATTGCACATTGAGGTCGAACACTGGCGGTGGTTGCGTTAATGTGTTTGGATCGTGTAGAATAGTTGAAGGACGTAAAAGGGAAGCAGTAGTCGAGGAGGGCGTAAGACGAGGTTGTAGAGTCTGACAATTTCATTTAAGACGTATATCGAGGAGTAAAGGAAGCAAGGACAAATTTGTAATGGGGATTAAATTCCAGAAAGAATAAATAAAAGCTTGACGTTTGCTGATGACGTTGTAATTGCGTCAGAGACACAAAGGACTTGCAAGAGCAGTTGTATGGAATGGTTAGAGCCTTGAAAAAAGTTTATATCAACAAAAGTACTTAAATATAGTTGTTCTGTCCATAGCTTGTACGGGGTAGCGGGGCAAACCTTGAACGTGTCAAACATGAAATAAATGAGTAAAACAAACTCGGTTATTTACAATATATACCACACAGCAAAATAATAAGGGGCAATCAGAGACAGTCTGCAAAGCTTGTGATGGTGTTGCAGGATAGATTGTAACGAGGATTAATTGTTCAGAAAAAAAAATCGATACGCTGTGCCGTTTAAGAGTTTAGTTAGCCCATCAGGCTATCGCGCACCCAAATTCAAGCGGCCTGACGGAGACGGTGTCACCAAACTTTTTCTTTCTTTGGTTTCCGAAAACTGAACAAGACAGTGAGATATAAAAATTGGACAAGGGACGGTAGTAAGGATCGAACCCGAGCCAAAGGCTGAGCAGTCTCATGCGCTGTCATTTACGCTGTGAGAACAACTGACACTGAAGCATATCGCAGGCTGCTTGAATTTGTGCGTTCAACGGCCTGATTGGCTAAATTCGATTCTAATTCATTCCGAAACAGTAGAACGTATCGAATTTTTTTTTAAACAAGTATTTCTCAGCACAGCCTACCCTACAACACTCTTACAAGCTTTTCGGGCAGTTATTGACGACCCTGCCGCGTGTGTCTCTCAAATATATCTGTACAGTCACTGAATATGAATAACGTCATACAATATTGGTAACTGTCTCATTGCGAGCCTTCCGAAGTCTGCCGCTGCATCGTTGACAGAGTTTTTTGACCCTTCGAGGGTGGTAGACATCCAACACTTCGTGTTTGGGCCCCCTCCCACGGCCAATTCAGTTTTTGGCTTTCGTTGTCATATAAGAATTTTTAACATTGTACTGGTCTGTCAGCAACTGTAATAATTGAACTTGTAACACGTCAGCCTCAATTGCAAAAATAAACAAAACTTTACCCATGTATCAGCCAAAATAATTTGTCCTACTTCAGAAGTGAGTGACACTAAACTACTGCATGTTAATGTTTGGCCATGTCAAGTATAAAACTGTAGCACGGTAGTAACTAGTCATAATCTACAGGGTTATTACAAATGATTGAAGCGATTTCACAGCTCTACAATAACTTTATTATTTGAGATATTTTCACAATGCTTTGCACACACATACAAAAACTCAAAAAGTTTTTTTAGGCATTCACAAATGTTCGATATGTGCCCCTTCAGTGATTCGGCAGACATCAAGCCGATAATCAAGTTCCTCCCACACTCGGCGCAGCATGTCCCCATCAATGAGTTCGAAAGCATCGTTGATGCGAGCTCGCAGTTCTGGCACGTTTCTTGGTAGAGGAGGTTTAAACACTGAATCTTTCACATAACCCCACAGAAAGAAATCGCATGGGGTTAAGTCGGGAGAGCGTGGAGGCCATGACATGAATTGCTGATCATGATCTCCACCACGACCGATCCATCGGTTTTCCAATCTCCTGTTTAAGAAATGCCGAACATCATGATGGAAATGCGGTGGAGCACCATCCTGTTGAAAGATAAGTCGGCGCTGTTGGTCTCCAGTTGTGGCATGAGCCAATTTTCCAGTATGTCCAGATACACGTGTCCTGTAACGTTTTTTTCGCAGAAGAAAAAGGGGCCGTAAACTTTAAACCGTGAGATTGCACAAAACACGTTAACTTTTGGTGAATTGCGAATTTGTTGCACGAATGCGTGAGGATTCTCTACCGCCCCGATTCGCACATTGTGTCTGTTCACTTCACCATTAAGAAAAAATGTTGCTTCATCACTGAAAACAAATTTCGCTCTGAACGCATCCTCCTCCATGAGCCGTTGGAACCGCGCCGAAAATTCAAAGCGTTTGACTTTGTCATCGGGCGTCAGGGCTTGTAGCAATTGTAAACGGTAAGGCTTCTGCTTTAGCCTTTTTCGTAAGATTTTTCAAACCGTCGGCTGTGGAACGTTTAGCTCCCTGCTTGCTTTATTCGTCGACTTCCGCGGGCTACGCGTGAAACTTGCCCGCACGCGTTCAACCGTTTCTTCGCTCACTGCAGGCCGACCCGTTGACTTCCCCTTACAGAGGCATCCAGAAGCTTTAAACTGCGCATACCATCGCCGAATGGAGTTAGCAGTTGGTGGATCTTTGTTGAACTTCGTCCTGAAGTGTCGTTGCACTGTTATGACTGACTGATGTGAGTGCATTTCAAGCACGACATACGCTTTCTCGGCTCCTGTCGCCATTTTGTCTCACTGCGCTCTCGAGCGCTCTGGCGGCAGAAACCTGAAGTGCGGCTTCAGCCGAACAAAACTTTATGAGTTTTTCTACGTATCTGTATTGTGTCGTGACCAAATGTCAATGAATGGAGCTACAGTGAATTTATGAAATCGCTTCAGTCATTTGTAATAGCCCTATACATTACTTGGGGTGAAGAGAAACAGCAGGCCCCACTGCGCGGACGAGGTTGGTAGGCCGCGAGGGATGCACCGGAACGCTGGCATGCAGTAGTTTAGTGTCACTCGCTTCTGAAGAAGACCAAATTATTTTGGCTGAAACCTGCGTAAAGTTTGGTTTCTTTTTGCAACTGAGGCTGACGTGTTACAGGTTTCGTTGTCATCTTTGTTGATTGTCTTCTTGGTGACGTGTTATGCAGCCGCTAGATGTGGCCATCTTGTACTGACACTGCGCCGAATCTTCCGACGCAGCGTCCCTGTCTTGCTGTTCCGGGACTGCCCGCTCTTCTCGCAGAAGGTACAGGCAGTCGTTTCCGTAAACAACGCATTTCTGCTACGTCGTGATGGAAAGCTCCAGGAGGAGAATCACGAACTAAATGCAGATCCAGGCAAAGAGAAAGGTTATGCAGAGTTTGAAACTCATTCAGAAAGTAGGGTGGTGCCTTAAAAAGACTTGCGGAGGGATATATTTGCATGCCGTGAATAGAAGCGAAGACGGCGTACCTCGGTGGCGCTCGCAGTGTCATCCGTAGGAATACGGTGAGCCCTGTAAGTAGTGGCCTGCAGATGGCGCTTACTGGCGGAGTGTCTAAATGCGGCGCGGCGTGTGCGGTCGCCACAGACACCATCGATACCGCATTCCCTCCCCCTCCGCCCCCCCTCCCCCCCCCCCCGCAAAAAAAGGGTGATGACATGGGGAATGTCGGTGCCGTGGTGCAACTGATGGATCCAGTGCGGTGACATACGACGCCAACCAACCCGCGCTTCGACAATCGCCTTGCAAACTACCGGTAATATCTGCAAGATTGCGGTGGTAGGACGTCCATTCAGTGACACAGACGAGTGTAGCAGAGGCGCTGCCAGGAACACCGACGACTGTGAGGCTGATGGAGGCTCGACGTGCGTGGCTGGCGACCCTGGGAATGGCGACGTGTGCGGTGGATGCGGCAGCCGCTGGGGTCGAGCTCCATGGCAGAGTCGTCTGTTGACCCAGTTAATTGTAGTCTGTTTAAAATTACTTGATAGCTGATTTCCGTCACTTGTCGCTGCAGTGCTTCATCGGCTACCGCTCGGTTAAAGGCGATACGCAAACACGGCGGATCGCTACACAAAGGTTGAAACGCTTTTCTTGTAACGCGGAGCGATGTTGGAAGCTGTTGCCATTAGGTATGGCGGGAAAACGAGGTGCTCTGTCCACAGCTGATTGTAAATAACCAATGACTGAAATGCGGCAAGCAAACGGGTTTTGTAGCCCTGAATTTTCCCCCAGGTTCTAACCTAACCACAGCTTCCTGATGTGCGATGTGTCCGAGAAAACAGCGGCCAGCAACCTGTTGCAGAGCTATTAATCACGCTTGGTTTGCTCACGGCAATTAAAGCTGACCTGTACGAGCGAATTCAGTTAGAGCGCTGAAACATAACTGCAACATCCAGCTTTTGCTATGCGGGCTGACGCGATAAAGACCGATTAGTAAGCTGGAACTCATTTGTAGATTATAGGTGACACGGGAGTATTCTAAAGGAAAAACGAATTATAGGAAGAAAACTAAGAGCGACAAAAAAGTTAATACAATGATGAAAATGTTGCGACAAAAGATTGAAAATAAAAAAACCGATTAATAAGCTGGAACTCATTTGTAGATTATAGGTGACACGGGAGTATTCTAAAGGAAAAACGAATTATAGGAAGAAAACTAAGAGCGACAAAAAAGTTAATACAATGATGAAAATGTTGCGACAAAAGATTGAAAATAAAAAAAAATTGATTGAAACCAATTAATTGAAAATAATTATAAGTCATTTTGATAAATATATGGAAATGAAGTCCCATGCTTCTTGACAGAGCGTAGCGGAACGATGCGGGAGACCGACACCGCCGTACTACACAAGGTCCCAGTGGAGATTGTTTGCCGTTGCCTTCCTCCGACTGTAATGGGGATAAATGATGATCATGAAGACGACACAACGCCCAGTCATCTCGGTGCAGGTGAAAATCACTGACCCCTCCGGGAATTGAATACAGGACCCCGCGAGACCACGAGCTGCTGACTGATACAGATAGAAAAAAAAAATATGATTGCCCGACAGGAGCCGATCCTATGACCTCCTGCATTTCACACCGTCTTTACCACCGTGCTACGAAAGGCATTCAAATAGTATTGTTATGTTTATGTATGTGTAGAACCAGTTTCAAAGAACATTTGCTGCCTTCGAAAGCTACGGTTTCATGTAATGTCGTATGAAGTTTAATCTCAGTAACGATAATAACTGACTGTGTGAAGCCGACGCGCTTCTTGTGCGAAAGAATCCAGTAGTCTTTGGGTAGTGGTGTGAAATAAATGTGCATCATTTCGTTGCCATCATTTTTTGTGTGTTTATCATGTGTTATGAAATGCGAAATAAAAGGGCTGGATCTGGATTCTGGATTCAAACACAACAAGAAAGAAATCCGAATTGGAAGTGAAGTGACTGTTTGTTGCTGCAGTTCGGCAACCGCGAGCAGTTCGGGTGTGACGGGCGCTCTGCTCGGAGGACGACGCCTCCAACACGTGAAGTGTCAACTATAAAGTAATTTTAATCAGACATGATCCGTAGATCATTTGAACGATTCTCTTATCGAAAGGCTGTGGAGCGAGTCAGTTTACAAGATATGTGTACGTGATCAGTATTAACACTAATGAACATGTCATAATTTTAGTCATACTCATGCCACACCCTTCAAAACAGAATGTTTATTTTCCCTGCTGGCTATCGGTTTCCCAGAAGAAATGATTTAACTTTGGATTTATAATTTGCTTCGCTACGACTCGTCCCTTTCGTGGCATTGGGCGAATGATAAAAAAATTTTGTTTCTGCATAAAGAGCTGCTTTCTGAGTCACTGACGGCTTTGATAATGGGTAAAGAAAGGTCGTTTTTCCCTCTACTGTTGTTAAGTATGGACATCACTGTTGTTCACAGATTGTGTTGGACTATTTATCACGAATTTCGTTTGTGAATATATATGGGATTAGGAGCATATGTGCAGACACTTTTATTGATGACTGAGGACAATGTACTGACGAACATTACATCAGTATTTACTTCATTTTCTGGCTAATAATTATATCTATTAGCAGTAGTATACTTTTAGATTGGTTAGTAACGCCAAGTGCTAAGACCAAGCCATAAATGCTTATTTTCCCATGGGCATCAGGTCAGATGTTGAAATGTCTACGCATGGACGAAAAACGTCCGACATCCATAGTAACAGCCGTTACAGCCACTTCCATGACCACCAGCGGCGTACGCCGGCCCCACATAATGCCACCCCAAAACAGCAGGGAACCCTACGACGTCGGACGTGATTTCATCTTGGTTTCGCCAAGTGTTGAAGACATTCGCCACAGCAATCCTCAAACACCTGACAAGTTGTGCAGCTTCCGAAACGCCCGTGCCCACCCTCTACGCCATCACTATCTGCCTACGGTCAAACTCTGATAGATGGCGCACCTTCCCAATTCTACACTCGGACAGCACACTCAGTGGAACTACACATATCAAAAAAAGTTTTGCATCACCCCGGTTTCCAGAACTCCTGAAGATAGACGTTGACTGTGGATGTTGTGTCACAGACTCAGTCCCTTTCACTGTCCAGGGATGTCGCTAAACCCATCCAAATATGTAAACAGCCATGCATGAGAATCGCCTATTAGACAGAGGGGGTCCGAGAGCCGATCGATTCCAGTCATTCCTAAAGGAAGGAGCTACACGGCTCGTGTTGTCTGTAGTTCAACCAAGCCTACACGGTAAATACAGTGATCCGAACAACATGGTGAATGGATCGCTCAGGATTGGCATCACGTTCTCTTCACCCATGATTGTCGCGTATACCTTCAACGAGACAATTGTCAGAGACGTGTTTGGAGGCAACCCGGTCAGGCTGAACGCCTTAAACACACTGTCCAGCGAGTGCAGCGAGGTGGAAGTTCCCTGCTGTTTTGGGGTGACATTGTGTGGGGCCGACGTACACCGCTGGTGGTCATGGAAGTGGCTGTAACGGCTCTACGATACGTGAATGCCACCCTCCAACCGATAGTGCAACCGTATCGGCAGCAAGTTGGCGCTCGAGTGAAGTGGCCAGCATGTTATCCAGACATGAACCCTGTAGAACACGCCTGGGTTAGTTTGAAAAGGGCTGTTTATGGACGACGGGATCCACCAACCACACTGAGGGATCTACGCTGAACCGCCAATGAGGAGTAGGACAATCTACGCCATCAGTGCCTTCACGAACTTGTGGATAGTATGCCACGACGAATAAAGTCATGCAGAAATGAAACAGGACGTGCTACCGGTGTGTGCAGCAGTCTACATCTACATCTACATTTATACTCCGCAAGCCACCCAACGGTGTGTGGCGGAGGGCACTTTACGTGCCACTGTCATTACCTCCCTTTCCTGTTCTAGTCGCGTATGGTTCGCGGGAAGAACGACTGTCTGAAAGCCTCCGTGCGCGCTCTAATCTCTCTAATTTTACATTCGTGATCTCCTCGGGAGGTATAAGTAGGGGGAAGCAATATATTCGATACCTCATCCAGAAACGCACCCTCTCGAAACCTGGCGAGCAAGCTACACCGCGATGCAGAGCGCCTCTCTTGCAGAGTCTGCCACTTGAGTTTATTAAGCATCTCCGTAACGCTATCACGGTTACCAAATAACCCTGTGACGAAACGCGCCGCTCTTCTTTGGATCTTCTCTATCTCCTCCGTCAAGCCGATCTGGTACGGATCCCACACTGATGAGCAATACTCAAGTATAGGTCGAACGAGTGTTTTGTAAGCCACTTCCTTTGTTGATGGACTACATTTTCTAAGCACTCTCCCAATGTATCTCAACCTGGTACCCGCCTTACCAACAATTAATTTTATATGATCATTCCACTTCAAATCGTTCCGCACGCATACTCCCAGATATTTTACAGAAGTAACTGCTACCAGTGTTTGTTCCGCTATCATATAATCATACAATAAAGGATCCCTCTTTCTATGTATTCGCAATACATTACATTTGTCTATGTTAAGGGACAGTTGCCACTCCCTGCACCAAGTGCCTATCCGCTGCAGATCTTCCTGCATTTCGCTACAATTTTCTAATGCTGCAACTTCTCTGTATACTACAGCATCATCCGCGAAAAGCCGCATGGAACTTCCGACACTATCTACTAGGTCATTTATATATATTGTGAAAAGCAATGGTCCCATAACACTCCCCTGTGGCACGCCAGAGGTTACCTTAACGTCTGTAGACGTCTCTCCATTGATAACAACATGCTGTGTTCTGTTTGCTAAAAACTCTTCAATCCAGCCACACAGCTGGTCTGATATTCCGTAGGCTCTTACTTTGTTTATCAGGCGACAGTGCGGAACTGTATCGAACGCCTTCCGGAAGTCAAGAAAAATAGCATCTACCTGGGAGCCTGTATCTAATATTTTCTGGGTCTCATGAACAAATAAAGCGAGTTCTGTCTCACACGACCGCTGTTTCCGGAATCCATGTTGATTCCTACATAGTAGATTCTGGGTTTCCATAAACGACTTGATACTCGAGCAAAAAACATGTTCTAAAATTCTACAACAGATCGACGTCAGAGATATAGGTCTATAGTTTTGCGCATCTGCTCGACGACCCTTCTTGAAGACTGGGACTACCTGTGCTCTTTTCCAATCGTTTGGAACCCTCCGTTCCTCTAAAGACTTGCGGTACACGGCTGTTAGAAGGGGGGCAAGTTCTTTCGCTTACTCTGTGTAGAATCGAATTGGTATCCCGTCAGGTCCAGTGGACTTTCCTCTGTTGAGTGATTCCAGTTGCTTTTCTATTCCTTGGACACTTATTTCGATGTCAGCCATTTTTTCGTTTGTGCGAGGATTTAGAGAAGGAACTGCAGTGCGGTCTTCCTCTGTGAAACAGCTTTGGAAAAAGGTGTTTAGTATTTCAGCTTTACGCGTGTCATCCTCTGTTTCAATGCCATCATCATCCCGGAGTGTCTGGATATGCTGTTTCGAGCCACTTACTGATTTAACGTAAGACCAGAACTTCCTAGGATTTTCTGTCAAGTCGGTACATAGAATTTTACTTTCGAATTCACTGAACGCTTCACGCATAGCCCTCCTTACGCTAACTTTGACATCGTTTAGCTTCTGTTTGTCTGAGAGGTTTTGGCTGCGTTTAAACTTGGTGTGAAGCTCTCTTTGCTTTCGCAGTAGTTTCCTAACTTTGTTGTTGTACCACGGTGGGTTTTTCCCGTCCCTCACAGTTTTACTCGGCACGTACCTGTCTAAAACGCATTTTACGGTTGCCTTGAACTTTTTCCACCACCTCTGTAGGTCTCGCTGTATGGTGGTACTACATGCAATGTGTGGTTTTCATGAGCAATAAAAAGGGAGGAAATTATGCTTATGTTGATCTTTATTCCAATTTTCTGTACAGGTGATGTGAAACTTTTTTTGGTGTGTGTATATGTAACATTCGGTTGTCTGACTAGTAGTCATTCCTCTCCAGGTGACGCTGCAATAGTAGGTTGGTGGTCGAACTGCTCTGGCTGATCAGTGTATAGCTACTGTATACTCTTCTGGCGCAAGCTGGCCCACAGTTCACACTCCAATGCAGAGTGAAAATTTCATTCTGGAAACATCCTCATGGCTGTGACAAGCCTTGTTTCTGCAATATCCTTTCTTCCAGGAGTGCTAGTTCGGCAGCATCGCAGTAGGGCTTCTGTGAAGTTTTGAAGATAGGCGACGAGGTACTGGCAGCAGTGAAGCTGTGAAGACCGGGCGAGAGTCCTGCTTGGGTAGCTCAGATGGTAGAGCAATTGCCCGGAAAAAGTGAAGGTCCCGAGTTCGAGTCTCGGTCCGGCGCACAGATTTAATCAGTGCACACTCCGGTGAGGAGTGAAAATTTCATTCTGCACCACAGCTGTTATAACTTTGTAGTGACACTGGTACGGAGTTGACGTTCGTGCTGACCCAATACACGTTCTATCAGGGACAGATCTGGAGTGCTTTCTAGCCATGGGATTACCTCAACATCACACAGACAGTTCATAGAGACATGAGTCATGTGTGGACGACCAGCTAGTGTGCACGAGAGGTAACACAAGCGGATGCAGGATGTTCGTGATGTACCATTGTCCCATCAGAGTTCTCTCGATCAGTACCAGCAAAGTGTCAAATTCAGCGGCTGGATATTTGTATCCTCAGTATCGTTGTCGTCCAGTTGTTTTAATTAGTGACCTGAAGTCATGCCTGATAGCTCCCCACACCACAAGCCCAGGAGTAACACCACTGTGCCTCTCCAAAACATTGGAAGAATGGGAGCCCTCCCAGGCCATCGTTCGCGATGGTAGTAATCTAGGCAGTACAGAATGGCGATTAATCGCTGAACACAATGCACTACTATTCATCAGCAGCCCAATCTTCCTAGCCCCGGCACGAATCCGTCTGGCGGATTAGTGTCGAGGTCCGGTGTGCCGGCGAGCCTGTGAATGGTTTTTAAAGTGGTTTTCCATCTGCCTCAGCGAATGCGGGTTAGTTCCCCTTATCCCGCCTCAGTTACACTATGTCGGCGATTGCTGCGCAAACACTGTCTCCACATACATGTACACGGTAATTACCACGCAAACATTTGGGGTTACACTCGTCTGGTAAGTGATGTTCCCGGCCGGGGGGAGGGGGGGCGGTCCACTGGGGGCCGAACCTCACAATACCCTGGGCCCTGGGTTCGGTGTGGGGCGGCGGTGGGGTGGGTGGACTCCTATGGCCTGTTGTGGGATTGTGAACGACTCTCCATCGTTTATAGGTCCCCGGTTTAATACAATACTCATACACTGAGTCCACTACTTGTTCTCAGCTGACAGGCTCAGAAGTGAAGGGGTTACTATGTGGTTATTGCACAATACGGCGATATTGCTGTGTGGTGTTCAGATATGGTCGATCAGAACGTTGAGGAAGAATATGCCCAGCCTCAAGTTCCCATGCAGTCTAACATTGCACAACGGTGACATCTGAATACCCCACAAACCTTGATATTGCATGATGCCATTAGCTGGTTAGTTGGAGACCCACAATGACGCCACATTCAAACTCTGTTAGGTGCTGATAACGCCATCTCACACAAATACGCGGCATCTCCTTGCCCTACACAGTGGTCACTGAACATCTGATGCTTTTCTCTCCCATTACATGCCCTAGCAGACCTGGTAACAACATTAAACACAAATAACACTAATGTACTCTGATGTACTTCTAGATGTTAAAGAGAATTGCAACATTAATAATTTGCACACTCACTGATGGTGTGACGCCTGTGAAGTTACTCTGACACACGACCATGTCTTCTGGGTCTTTCATTTCTTCCGTGAGGCCGTTTTCAGGCAGGTAGTACACACACACATTACCAGCTTTTCTTTTTCACGTGCGTTCGAAACTTGGGTTTGAAAACCATATGTTTACATTTTAACATTTGGATTTATTTGTTTCGCTCTCCGTCTCGAGTGGTGTATAAATTGTAGCCGGCATTTGGCTTCTTGTTAGTAAGTCTTTAAAGTTATTTAATTGGAATATTTTATTATATTGCGACTTATGATAGATATCAATAAAGCTATATCTAAGTAGATAAGAACTGGGAGGACAATCATGATACCTATTGCCTGTTTATAGATTTCAACAAAGCATATCACAACATAGTAAGAGAGGAAATGTGGAGCATGATGGCAGAGTATGGGATACCTGAAAAGCTGATAAAACTAACTAAACATGTGTGTGGTGGAATGAAAGTGTAGATTGAAAGTACACGGAGAGCATCTGAAGTAAAAACAGGAGTTTGACAGGGAGATATTATATCACCAAACCGGTTCAATTTGACACTCAAGAACACCCTGAGGAGAGTTACATGTGAAAGTACAGGAGTTACCATAGGAAAAAGATAAATGTCCTGGTTTTTGTCCAAATGTATGTGAAATCTTATGGGACTTAACTGCTAAGGTCATCAGTCCCTAAGCTTACACACTACTTAACCTAAATTATCCTAAGGACAAACATGCACAACCATGCCCGAGGGAGGACTCGAACCTCCGCCGGGACCAGCCGCACAGTCCATGACTGCAGCGCCTAAGACCGCTCGGCTAATCCCGCGCGGCTCCTGGTTTTTGCGGATGATATTGTGCTGATAGAAAATAACGTGGAATACGTGAAGAAAATTGGGACTATTCTCATGGAAGAAGCTAAGAAAGTAGGACTAAATATAAATGAAAGTAAAACAAAGTTCGTAGTAGTAGGAAGAAGAGCTGATTTAGGTCCAAACCATCTAAAAATCGGAAATCTAACAATACAGAAGACAGACACATTCACGTACCTCTGTGTAAGCATTAACCAACAAAACCTTACGGAACAAGAAAGAGAAACAAGAAGTCAAGCTGGGGCAAGATGTCTAGGAGCTAAGGACAACACCGTAATATCGAAGTTACTATCTAGGCAGGCAAAAATAAAAGTATATCAGACCTTCATGAAGCCAGTAGTGTTTTATGCAAGTCAGACATGGACCCTAACAAATAAAACAGAGAAGAAACTTATCACTTTTGAAAATAAAGTACTGAGATAAATATATGGACCAGACAGTTATAAACACTGCCTGACATCGTAGCGAGTGTGAAAATTAAGAGACTAAGATGGTACGGACATGTGAGGAGGTGAGGGGAGAACACGGTAATAATGGCTGTAATGGATGGAGAAGCTGAAGGAAAGAGACCACTGGGATGGCCGAGAATGAGATGGAAGTATAATACCACGGGAGACATGCAGATACTGGGTCTGGGAGATGAAGACGCAGATGACAGGATAGTGTGAAAAGCTGGACTGAGTGCGGCCAAGGACCGGCTGGGTTTTTGCGGCCAGTATAAGTAAGTAAGTAAGTATCTCTAAATATTTTATGTTGATCTGTCTCCATACCTTACAGACCTTAAAAAAATTTTATACTTATTTTTCAGTTTCTCTCGCTCTTCTACTTACACCAGTAAACCCCACTTCCTTAACAATCCGATCTCTCATGTAATTCAAAATTCTGATTACTTTACAAATGAGTTAGTGTGTTAGATGTTTTGCTTTAAACCTGTGAACCAGGAGGAATTTCGAAAGCGTTTGAAATTATGTTTAAAGTTTGTTGGCAACAGCTAGCTGCTCTTACTCTCAAACATTGGAAGAGCCTGGTCTGGGTAATTTGCGCTCGTTTTCAAGCAAGAGCTGGTTTTTCACCCCATCTGTGTTTTCATGACATCTCCTGCCGTGTAGTGACATAGTTTTGTAAGTGCTTTCACTGATATATTGGATACAGTCTGCAAACTGTGTTGCGAATAGTGTTAGTAGTAAAGAAGTAATTAATTAAAACGTCTTGCCTGATGGGGCGGTTTTACTACATGAACAGTGAAAATGTAGTGTGTTACAGGCATAGGTACAGATATTGTGGTTATTGGTACTTCAGTATCTTGGTATTTTTTTATCTGCGCCTAAGAGTATTCCCGGAAACATTTCACTTAATTGACTACATGATACTTAATGCACGTTAGTAACTGCGCCACGAAATGGACTACACACCTCAGTACAGACTATCCATTTTGCATTCGCGTGACCACACTTCAATACCTGACCTGCTGCCTAGCGGAAATTAATGTACTTGGTCATATTAATTTTGATCGGCTTTGAATGTGTTGTAGTGTACAGAAAAATAAGACAGATCACTTTTTTTTTTTTGCATGTTCTCATTTATAAGGTGAAACAGCACCTCGAGAAAAATGAGTTTCATATTCCTGAAGGATTGCCGTTGAAACGATAACACATATGAAGACAAACTTCGAACAAAACATCTATGGTTCTTAATGCACGTTGAAATTATGCCCCGAGATTTATTGAAAAAGTCTTTCTTTTCCAAATCTCTTCTCTTATTTTTCATTTCGACATTTGACAAATAGCAAAACGCATAGCGTCGTTAGTACCAAATTCAATCATATGATGCAGATGTCATAAATAAGCTAGATGCATGTCAGAAATAAGCTATTATATTCTGTATATAAAAGTGCATTCAGTATTTTTTTTTTGGCCTGACCAATTCTGACTTTTCTCATTATTATACAGACATACAATAATGTTACAACAATAATGTACAAAAAATCTGAATAACGTAATTATATCCGAAAATAAATTAACTGGAAAATAAAAAGTATTATAGCAAATGTAAAAATAAAACGCAAATAGAATAGAAGATATTATGCAGTTCATAAAATTAAAAGAAAAAATATATATGTAGAACAGCATATGTAGAATATACATTTAGAAAAGATTTGCCTGGGAAACACATATTAAACAACCCAATATGACAGTCTGCTTTGAAGTGGAGACGTATCAGATATGCATATGGTGAAAAAGAGATATTTCTTACTTATTTCTGACTAAATGCATCTTTGGAATAACGTTTTATCATATACGATTGAATTTGGTATTAACGATGCTATACGTTTTGCTATCAGTCAAATATCGAAATAAATAACAAAATAGTGAATGGGGAGAGCGGACCTAGAAAACAACGGCTTTTTTAAAAAATGTGGGTGCACTCTTCTAACTTACATTAAAAACCATAGAACTTTTATTTGAAGTTTCTAATATCTGCTACCGCCTCGAGGATATTCAGTCAGAAACATTGAAGTCAATCTTTTTCAGGCGGGTGTTTCGCTGCCTTAACGGCCGTATGGGGACTATAAAAAAATGTTTCTCTTATTTTGCCCTACATTACAACATATTCAAGGCCGGTCAAAATCGAAGTGTATCCCTTCGGCAGATTTAACTGTAAGCGCTCGCATTCTCGTATAGTGAATTAATGTAATCGTGGTGTTTGCGAGTAGTGAATTAACCTGGCTACATATATGCAGGGTGTAGCACAAATTTTACGAACTGATGTTTTCTGCATGGACGTAACTGCACCACTAACTGAAATATGCTTGTCAGTAGAGACTAACCGTTCTGCGTCCACGCATCTGCACTTTAACGCCTGACCTGCTGCCCAGGGGAAAATTAGCATTAATGGCTTGCACTTGCCACATTAACTTACAGATTAACAAACGCAAAAATGTAAAATTCCTAATAGCTATAACTATTAGTCTGCAAATGACGTAAATACTGACGTAATGTTGTTCAGTACACCATTCTGTCGCCAAAATAAATATCTGTCCTTATAGCTGTTACACCCTGTACATAAAGAGCTTTTGAGTGTAATATTTGTCTTACTGTGTTAAACTTTTAGCATAAGATTATACCTCCTAACCTCCTAATAGGTAATTTACGATAGCATTTTAAATTTTAAATTTGTATCTATAATTGTACGAAATACTGAAAGTCGCATTATTTTGCCTCTGGAAGTCTTCAGATAGACAGACTGCAATGGGGACAATGAAACATGAACTGCAATAGTCGTTTAGTTCAAATGGCTCTGAGCACTATGCGACTTAACTTCTGAGGTCATCAGTCGCCTAGAACCTAGAACTAATTAAACCTAACTAACCTAAGGACACCACACACATCCATGCCTGAGGCAGGATTCGAACCTGCGACCGTAGCTGTCGCTCGGCTCCAGACTTTAGCACCTAGAACCGCACGACCACACCGGCCGGCAGTCGTTTAGTAACACAGATTTTTCGTGAGTAATAAAAACACTTAAGTTTGGTTTAGTTAGTTACATGCTTGTTTGATCGTGACACAGTAAACAGTATGATGTGGTTTTACAAGTTCAAATTTCAGAAAATGACGTCTATTAAGTGTACTTATTCACCATGGTCGCTACTATGTCCTATTCCACCACTCTAAGTAGCAGCTCAGTGTGAAGTGCATCAATGCCTCGATCCTCTTAACACAAACTGCGCTGTGTCAACAACGTTTGTACGCTAATGTTTAGAAAAAAAACAGAAGACCTTGAACGACTAGACAAAGGACGTTCATATTCACAGGACATGTACATTAGTATGTTCTGCAGAAACGATTAGCCTTTGAAACATGTCGGCCCGCACTTTCAAGATCAACACAGAGATCGCGCTGCAACACCACCTACCGGTAAAATGTGCCTCTGGCTCTGGTTGTCGCTATAAACTGAAGGTAATGGATCAGTGTGACTTGACCAGACGTGCAGGATGCCTCGCAGACGTATGCCCGAACCGTACGGACAAATCAATGAGTTTGAAAGAGGACGAATAATTGGTATGAGAGAATGTGGTCCATCCATCCGGGGACTGCTAGTCGTCTGGTCGTGCAGTGGAACGTGTTTGTCCAGAATGGGTCACGGAAGGCCATGGAATACGAGGGTCTCCTCGCACCCCCAGGATTAGCCCCCCCTCCCCCCCCCCCCCACACACACACACTTCCCACCACACCGAGTCGATCGACATCTCATCCGAATGGCAATGCAGGACAGATCTCCGGCGCCGTCGACTCTGGCAGTGGAATCGTGTAACACGCCGTACACTATCAGGGATGGCACTCAGTCGCCGTTTATTACGGCTTGGGTTACGTTAGCGTCGTCCAATTTTAGGCTGTCTTTGACGAACGTGCAGAAACATGTTGGACGGCGATGGTGTATGGAACAAAGTCACTGCCCACAGGAATGGCATGAGACAGTGTTTTTGGACGAATCCAGATTCTGTTTATTTGAAAATGACGGCCGCGTTTTGATTCACCACGGACAATGGGAGAGGCACCACAGCGACTGCATTCGCACAAGACATACAGTGCCAAGTCGAGGCTATATGGTGTGGGATACTCCAGGGTACAACCACAAAGCACAACTGGTGCGCGTCCAGGCCACTCTGAGCAGTGTGAGGTACGTGAATGACATCCTTCGACCCGCAGTTATACTCTTTCTGCACGGCACCCCAGAACCATTTTTCAGCAAGACAACGAACGACAGTATGTTGCCGCACGAACACGTACCTCCTTGGTCTCACAGGTTGTCAGCCTTTTGCCCTGGCCCGCCAGATCAGCAGACTTGTCGCCAATGGAAAATGTGTGAAATATGGTGAAATGACGGGTGCAATATTGTGACTCAGTGCCAAACACCACAATGAACTTTAGAACCAGCAAAATGCAGCATGGATGGCTGTACCACAGGACCCCATTGGCAATTTATGCGCGTCGATGCCATCACGTATGGAACAAGTAATCAGGGCCCATGGCGGACCCTGTGCCTACTAGGCAACAGGACACATGTTGAATCGAGGTGACCGAAATTCTAATCATTTCTGCAGAATACGAGGTGTGGCTAGAAAAAAAACCGGACTAGTACTGATGAAACAATAAAACGAATGCAATAAGGCTGAAAGTCGCGTGGCCTGTCACGTGACTCTCGCTCCGCCTACTGCTCGAGTTTCATCTGCCTCCTGCACTCAGTCTGCCCGTGGCGTCTTTTTTAAGTAGTTGACGTTTTGTCTGTGCGTCGGAAAATGTTGAGTGTACAGAAAGAACAGCGTGTTAACATCAAATTTTGTTTCAAACTAGGAAAATCTGCAAGTGAAACGTTTGTAATGTTACAACAAGTGTACGGCGATGATTGTTTATCGCGAACACAAGTGTTTGAGTGGTTTAAATGATTTAAAGATGGCCGCGAAGACACCAGTGATGACACTCGCACTGGCAGACCATTGCAGCAAAAACTGATGCAAACATTGAAAAAATCGGTAAACTTGTTCGACACTTTCCTTGTCAACTCCTGTTAACTCAGACACTGCTCTGATTGTTAAACGGCGATCTTGTCGAACAAGTTTACCGATTTTTTCAATGTTTGCATCAGTTTTTGCTGACAATGGTCTGCCAGTGCGTCATCACTGGTGTCTTCGCGGCCATCTTTAAATCGTTTAAACCACCCAAACACTTGTGTTCGCTATAAACAATCATCGCCGTACACTTGTTGTAACATTACAAACGTTTCACTTGCAGATTTTCCTAGTTTGAAACAAAATTTGATGTTAACACGCTGTTCTTTCTGTACACTCAACATTTTCCGACGCACAGACAAAACGTCAACTACTTAAAACAGACGCCACGGGCAGACTGAGTGCAGGAGGCAGATGAAACTCGAGCAGTAGGCGGAGCGAGAGTCACGTGACAGGCCACGCGACTTTCAGCCTTATTGCATTCGTTTTATTGTTTCACCAGTACTAGTCCGGTTTTTTTCTAGCCACACCTCGTATACTAATGTACATGTCCGGTGAATATAAACGTCCTATCTCTAGTCGTTCACAATGTTCTGTTTTTTTTCTGAACATGAGTATAATTCGTCATTTATAATGGGTGTTTCAAAAATACTTTTACAAACTTTGAGAAAAGATTCCCGACAAAGAAACTAGAAAAAAAATATCTAGTAAGCATGGGATCTAAAATGCACACCTTAAGAGCTATGAACACTTGTTCATCTTCGCTGCATTGAAACACTACAAGTGTTAATAGATCTTAAGGTTTTCGTTTGGGAGCTCGTGTTTACTAGATATTTTTCCTTGTTTTCGTGTAAGGAACCTTTCCCCAAAGTTAGTAAAAGTATTTTTGAAATACCCTGTGTAAAGGAGCGAAGCATTTCATGTAAATGATGAAGATTTTGTCTTCGACACATAGAATAGATGAACATGGCTGACTCGACTAAAAACGGACCATGCATTGGCATACTTCATAGTGGGCTATCGCTAGAGAGTGGCATAACCGGCCGAAATCGCGATCGCGCTTAATACACACATTTAATAACAGTCCAGTAGGAAAGTGTTGTCCTTTCCAAAATATCGCAGACTGAGGGCACCAGTAAACAGAAAATAACCGAAGGTTTGCAATTGGCTTGATCTTGATGTTACAGGCGCAAACACGAATGAGTTATTTGCTAAAAAACTAAGCTGGTAAAAATGCTGTGATATTGCATTTAACATTTACAACTGAGTAAACACCTAAGTATTTGTTATTGCGTGAAGCCTGCGCGTTATTGTCATTATCTTTCCCTACGTAAAGAACATGTTTTGCGTAAGTTAGAAGTTATCTCAGAGTACATCGGTGCGACCATCGATGAATGAAAATTTGCTGACTTGCTGATTTTTAATTACTCATTGTTGACATTTTGCTCATGAAAAGAGTAGCTGAACTTAAATGCTTCAACATGGTATATCTATGGTCTTTTTATTCAGTTGACATTTTCACCGATAAAGCCATAACTTTATTGCAGTTATTGTTTTCTTTTTCTTTTGTTTCTCTACACCGATAAAACAACGTATATTTCGATAGTATAAAAGTAGTCGACGGTGATTTCTTCGTAATTTTACGCTGTTACATCGGTGTAAAATTATTATTTTCACCGTTGATTGTTCTCTTGGCCCGACAGCAGTAACTTTATTGTCGGTAGAAACTGATTTCACTTCCTTATTCACACAAAACGGGAGAAATAAACATGTAGAGAGAACAGTGATGGCCACATTATCGAAGCGAATTAAACGCTTTGTCTAGTAACCTTCCTCCCCCCCACCCCCCCACACCCTCTTTCCTAAATATTAAGTTGTAATTACTCCTAAGGCCGAACGTAATTTTCTCCGACCCATTCCTGAAACAAGAACTGAACTAGGCACTTTTGTAATATAAGGCATCGTACATATTAAGTGAACGTTGTGTTTAATTTTTGATGACTTCGATGTCAAATGGAACATTAAAGTCTAATAGACTTTCCTTTCCAATATTCCAGGAAATTTTTGTACACAATATAATTTTTTATGACGATGAAACAATAAGAAGAGATAAAAGAGGCTGTAGTTTATGAACTGATTCATCGTTACCTAATACATAATGAGCTTCATTTCTGAGCTCCATCTTCTTTTACCAAAATGTTACGCTTTAATTATTTACTCGTACCCCATTAGATGTACCCCGGAGTGGCTGGAGAGGAGACGTACACAACCACCTGAGACTGTTTATTTGTGTGAGTGCCCTTGTCAATAGTGTTTATCTATGGTTTACTCGTACGGTAGATAAGACGTTTCCAAGGGACCTCTCTGGAAACCAGTCATCGTTAGATAGATAATGGCGTGTTTCTCTTCCACAGGACTCTGTATTTAGGTTTATGGCTGTGATTCTCACATCACAATAGTGTTATGCGACAGATCAGAGCATTGATTTCTGCCATACTTATGCAATAATCATCTTTGTGTAGTTATTGAGTGTATAACATTCCCTCTCTCCTAGTATACATCTTCCATCTACCATTCTACAACGTTGCTACCGAAATATCAGTTCGGTGTGGAGTGGTAGAGTCCATTATGTCACAGTTCCTAAGACTAAGTTATTTGTAATATGCTTATCTCGGTGCCTTATTATCTGGACGTGTGAACATTTATTCCATACTAAAATTGTGTCACAATATTCCGAGGTATAAATTTCATTAAAAGATGTTTAAACTATCACGTCGTATGACATTGAGGTGCAATGAGTCTCCAGGAAACGTACCGAGCGAGGTGGCGCAGTGGTTAGCACACTGGACTCTCATTCGGGAGGACGACGGTTCAATCCCGTCTCCGGCCATCCTGATTTAGGTTTTCCGTGATTTCCCTAAATCGCTTCAGGCAAATGCCGGGATGGTTCCTTTGAAAGGGCACGGCCGATTTCCTTCCCCATCCTTCCCTAACCCGAGCTTGCGCTCCGTCTCTAATGACCTCGTTGTCGACGGGACGTTAAACACTAATCTCCTCCTCCTCCCCTCTAGGAAACGTTGTGCGTTTCTACAATTTTTGTGGAACGGCCGGAATCATTATAAAGCATATTAATGAGTGCAAAGATTCTGCTCTGGAGGCTACTGTTTTGCTATCAATTGCTGCTATCTGTTTTTCCGTGTACATGTTTCAAATTTTCACTTTACACATATCGTTGACGACGGTTAATTTTCTCTAGAACGCACTACACGTTAACACATGTAGTATTATCATTAGCATGATTCGTGTCTGTCTCCAGAGTTTTCTTCACAACGTGATTCGAACCAGATACGATCAAATCTTTCAACCATGACTCTTAACTGCCGAGTCGTGCGCAATAATGCAGGTATCTGAAACATCCATAACGAAAAAATGAGTCCCCTCCTTCAGTTAACAGATATACTACGACTGTTCCTGTTTCATATTTCGTAAGGTATTTGTATTTATAGAAGTGTAAATAAAAGATTTTCCTGGAAATCTTGTCTAGAAAGCATCCCAAATAATAGTTCCGTGTTACAGGTTTATCAACGCTGAGACAATTCTTATTAATTATTCCTGTTACACTAGATTTGTCACTTGCAGTGAACTTCCAGAGATTAAGTCTGTTCGAAGCTAACAATGTCATCCTCATTTTAGGAAACGTGCTAATTATACCACTGAAAAGTAACACCTCAAAGATGTGACGTGGAAATATACACCTCTTAACAAAAAGAGTGACGCACCGTGAAAGGAAGGATGAAATTAAATGAAACTTCACGGGTTAAGAGGACATTTGATGTTAATTTATTCATTATAAAACTGTTCCAAATTTACAAGAGACCTTGGCAGTATGAGGCCGCTCATTAATATGACGGTGTACCCAGTCTGTTACGCGACAAGTTAGTAAGGAAACTGGAGAGTGAAATTTTATCAGTTCAAGCAGCTGCCGTTACTTGATCATGTGGAAGTATCATCAGCCACCAGCCAGGAAGCGCAAACATTTCAACACGGTTACTCGGTCAAGAATAGAGCAACCTCGAAACACTTGTGTGCGACTACGAGCGAGCTCAGTAGAAAATGGTTAGAAGAACACAGACAGAACTGCCTTTATTACACTCGCAACGTTTTACACTGATCAGCCAAAGCATTATGACCAATGCCCACAGCGACGGTGGATGCCGTCAGGTAGCGTTTCAGGCACGTGACGGTGCAACAAAAGAATGAAAGCGGAGCAGACACGCACGGGGGATCACCCTAGCGAAGATGTGGGCTGCAAATGGGGAAATCCACTGGGGAAAAGAAGTGTGAATTCCTAATGGACCAAACTGCTGAGGTTCAAGTGGTTCAAGTGGGTCTGAGAACTATGGGACTTAACATCTAAGGTCATCCGTCCCCCAGAACTTAGAACTACTTAAACCTAACTAACCTAAGGAGATCACACGTATCCATGCCTGAGGCAGGATTCGAACCTGCGACCCCGGTCACGCGGTTCCAGACTGAAGCGCGTAGAACCGTACAGCCACACCGGCCGGCAACTGCTGAGGTCAGTAGTCCCTAGACTTACACACTACTTAAACTAACTTAGGGTAAGAACAACACAAACTCCCAAGCCCTAGGAAGGACTCGAACCTCCAGCGGGAGCGGCCGCGCAATCCGTCACATGGCGCCTCAAACCGCGCGGCCAAAGGGCATATTATTATTACGCAGAGCATGTGAATTATTATCTATAAAATGGAGAAGCTGGTCGAATGTTCACGTGCTTCTGTCGTTAGTATCTGTGTTGTGTGGATTATGTAAACTTCAACAGGGACAACAAGTACGGCATGTGTAAATTTCCGATTTGATTGGATTCTGCCGTATTGCTTGTGGACTTTCGTAGTATTAAAAGAAGGAAGAACGCAACCAATAAACAGTGAGTTTTACAGACGCAAACACTTGTCAGCGTCTGGTATTTAACTGTTTAGTACTTTCATGATGTTTGGAGCATTGATGTTCGTTAGACTCAGCAGTGTTTCATTCTGGCTGAGAGCCGTTAATCATCTTGACTCATTTTGGCGGTTTTTGGTGCCGTCTTTTAAAAGTTATATATAATCAGGAACTTCTTTTCTTGCTAAGAGATTTCAAACATTATAAATGGTTTAAAAAGGAACCGTGTTTTTATAGCTTTGCTGCTGGTTAAGATTAACAATTTTTTTTTTAGAAAAATGCTTTGGCTAGCGTGTGATTCATTTGATTCTAGTTGCTTTCGAAATCATATTTTTGGAAAGATTTTTAAATTTTCTGGCTCTTGTATTTTGACCAAAAATTTGTTGTTCATTTAAGCCATAGCCAAGGGTTAAAATTTATCGAATCAGAGCAGTCTGATTTAAAGTCTGCTCTAGTACCGTTACTTACTTTCCAAATTACATTACCAAAATGTTTCACTGTCTTTTACCCAATAGCTCATATCAAATGTGTGCCTTTATTTTTGAGTGTAAAAGGCTTTAATTGCTTCTTCTATTTTAAGAGTTTATTATAACTGTTTTTATGTGTGTTTTAGATCACTGAAGCGTTTGATCCCCTCTGCTGCATACAACTTCATACACAACGGTATGGAGGATAGGCTGTAGAGTGGTGTGGCAACTGTCGTCGTAGGTACAGGAACAGAAATGATTAGCAAACAAGTTAATCTCTGCAAGTGAAAGCTCATTACACAAAATGCAACAAGAAATAGTCCAGCTATCACTGTAAACAGGAAGAGGCTCCAAGCATGAGTGGGCTGAGCAGCTGGCGCCGGCCATCCTGTGTCGCGGCACCAGAGGATGCTCGTAGTACAGAGCCACTGGAGCTGTGGCGCACCATTGGGTCTGCTATTGGCGAAACTAGCAATTCCATTACAGAATCTGATACGCCGTGGGGTAGTATCAAAACGTGATACGACACCCTCCGTATTGTAATCGATATGTGTTTGAGAAGTGAACATATTTGGAATGCCAGACGAGGTGGTTACCCAGTAAAAGCTGTTGGAAAATGTTGCACTCACGAAGGAATTGTTATCGAAATTAATGTTTAAATTATACATGTTTAATGGAATACTGTTCGTCATTTTTGGTGGTTTTTATGGGTATGAAACCAGGTTGATAGGTACTCAGAGAGCGCACAGAATGAGGTTACGGTTGTGGATGGTGCCGTAAACAGTTGCTGTGAGTTGCACAATCAAACAAACAACTTTATTTTTCTAAGAACCACTTATTTGCACATTGCTTTAAAAGATCACAATTAGCCAATAAGACTGAAGGCCTAGTTAAAGAAAACTTGAGATGCTTTCAGGGCTGAAGGTCCAAAACCACATAAAAAACAAGAACGGCTGAAGACCTGACTTAGAAATCAAAAGCAATTAAAAATAGAAGGTAAAAATTTAAAAAAAAACATGCAATTGAAAACAATTAGTGGCTGAAGGCCTACACTACACGTCTGAAGGACAACTATAATTAAAACACATTAACAAACAATTTTTAACCAAGAAATTTCTTTTTAAACTTACAACAGAATGGCCGAAAGCCTAATTAAACAAATATTCACTTATTGCACGGCTGAAGGCCACAAGGAAATTTGAAACAACGGCTGAAGGCCTGGACACCAAGTCAGACAAACAATTTAAAATAAACACCATCTTATAACAAATTCTCCTTTGAAGAATACACAGGGCTGAAGCCCTTATTAAAAGAGGTTCACGTAAATCCTTGGCTGCAGTCCACACATAGCAGATCGAACAAATAACGGCTTAGGGCCTGGATTACAAACAAGCGTTGTTGTTGTTGTTACAAGCTCGATAGAGGTGGTTGCACATGTTCTTGATTGAGTTTATATGCGCGAATTTTGGTGGCCATTGGAGTACGTACACGGCAAGCTGTATGACACATTGTATTGTCCTGTTGGTAGATGCCATTGTGCCAAGGAAAAACTGCAAGTAGGAGTGGACATGATCCTCAGTAACAGATGCGTACTGTGTTGATCTTCTGTGCTTTACAGAATGACGAGATCACCCAGGGAATGACACCAAAACATTCCCCAGACCATAACACTCCCTCCTGGTTGCAGGGTGTGTGCTTTCAGAGGTTTCAACTCCTTCACGCAATTGGCCATCTGTCTGACGGAGCACAAAACGTGATTCATCTGAAAAGGCCACCCACGCCACTAGGTGGACGTCCAGGCGCGGACTGGCCATGCAGATTCCAGCCTTCATCACCGATGAACGATAGTCAGCATGGGTGTATTAACCAGGCGACGGCTGCAGGCCAATATGCAGCAATATTCACTGAACGGTCATTGAGGAGGCACCATTGTTAGACCCTTCGTTTATGTGGGTGGTTGGTTGCTCAACAGTTGCACGTCTTTCTGCCTGTTCATATCTCTACAGCCGTCATTCACCACTGTGATCTATGGCCCGAGGTGCGCAACAATTTCCCCAGCACCAGTTTTCAATAGCTTCATTTTGCAATGGAGAGTGTACTTTAACGGCACGGGAACAGTTTACAAACTTAACCGTTTCAGAAATCCTCCCCCCCCCCCCCTCCCGCCCCCCTCTCCCGGACCGGCAGCCAATGATCGTGCTGTTTTGGACCTCAGATAAATAGCTACATTTCCGTATTACGACAACGATTGCATTGTTTCCTCGGTCCCCTGGACACATTTTAGGCACCCTCCACTGCTGGTGCTGCTACGTGCCGTGTGTGAGTGGATACTGAACGCTAATGTCAAACATAGGCGGTGGGCTTATTAAAGTGACTGGAACGTGACTGGAACGTCTATTTTCTTGGGGTATTTTAAAATAGCTCAATGCTAATGGCATGTAACACGACTTCTGGCATTGATAAAGGCCTCTATTCGGAGAAGAAGAGAGTCCACAAGTTTTTCTGTGTGATTAAGATCATATGATTCAGGGGCCGGTCTACGTGCGACAGAGTCGTTGAGTGTTCATCAGACGAGGAACGCATGTGTGCAACCGTCTGAACACGGTTGTTGTAGTTTTGGAAGACGGTGGTGCCCAAGGCATACTCATCATGCATACGTAAAAATAAAAATGCAACAGTTTGTCATCAAGAATGTTGAAATTTGTAGGTGACGATAAGTTGGCTTCAGGAAGGGCGAAGGCACCAGAGAGGCAATCCTCACGTTCTGCGTGATAAGTGAAGCAAGACCGAAGAAAAATCAATAGACTTTTTAGGGCCTGTCGACTTGGAAAAAGCATTCGAAAAAGTAAAATGGAGTTCAGATATTCTTAATTCTGACAAAATTAGAATTGAGCTATAGGGACAGATCAAAACATTTCCGTCAGGGCGTTGCTGCAGCGCATATGCAACGCAGCGTGTCTCCGATGAGCGTATATTCCGTTTATTACTCAGATTGTAAGTCGTTGCCGTGTCTTCTGCGACGATTGGTGGCTACACAATCCGAAGAGGAATCGGCTGAATCGAGCAGCTGAGTCTCGGCTGCTGAGGACGCTCAGTCAGTTGAGAGCGAAAGTTGGTGGCCGGTGCAGCGCTTTGCCACCTGATGGTGAGGTACACACACCCCTTCGGTAGCCATACCTGGATACGACGGTGACCACGACGTGCGAGTTTGATTCACCAGCTGTTACAGGGAGTACTTAGCCCCAGTTCACTGCCCGTGTTGTCCCGTCAGGTGGTCCGCGATGTCGGATTCCGTGACGTCTCGCCGAAGGCTGGACCTGTCTCGCCAGTACGGTAAGCCGTAAGATTCGTGAGTCACTGGACTGTAAGGGCAGCTTCTGCCCAGGACCAGAGCCGTCTTGGTAGACCCCTACGTCAGTGCTGGCTGCTGTGTTGACTTCAGTACTGGACGCTGGACTTCACTATCAGTGGCACCAGAACGCTGACCTTTTCGTAGGGCAGCAAGTATAAGACGAATACTAGAACAATCTCACCCAAAGAAGTTACCATGCCATAACCAAAGTATAGAGAGCGAACACCATCGATGACAGCTGGTAGTCAAGGGAAGGCAGGATTCGGTTACGATTGTGGACCTGGCCGTAATCAATTACTACTGGTTGCCTTTTACTGTTACAGACAATTTATTTTAAACCAGTAATTCCAGACTCAACAATAAATAAAAATACCACACGTTATTAATGAAGGAATCAACAACTGTATAAATAATAGTGTTTTCAGTGAGTTACAATTTTGCAAATCACCATTAAATACAGATACAGCAGATAATGTTTTAAAAGCAAGCCACTGTGATCTGGGCAGAAGGCCTTACACGCCAGGAACGGCAGTAAAGTAAGAATTGTTTAAAACTCGCTGCAACTTACAAATTAGAGGTATTGAAATATTAAAGACAAGTCGCCACAAAGACAGCAGCAGCTTTCAGGAATGGCACTAAACAAGGTTTTAAGGCTTACTGCTAAAATACAACTACGAAATTAGAATTTTAAGGCAAATGACCACAATCACGGCTGAAGGCCTTACACATCAGGAATGGCAATAATATAAAAAATTTAGAAACCTGCTGTAAAACAGCAAATACAGTAGCAAAGGTTAATTAAAAAAACAAGCAACTGATCACCAAACGGGTGAAATAAGATGATGGTAAACTTTGTAACACACTCCATAACATCCACTGAACATTACACTGCTAGATTTATTCCAGAAGGCGACCAGAACTATAAATAGACATACATAACCTTTAATATAGGCATTACAAGGTATTGTAACAAATAATACAATAATAGAACACAGGGACCAGTACATAAGTTCCTTAAAGGGTACTGAGGCAGATTATACCCGCAGAAGGCGTGGACTGAAGGAGCGTTACACTGAACTACTGGCCATCAGACCTCCTTTCAGAACACACATGTCTTATAAGAACCAACGGGCCACAGACGGTGCTCCAGGAATCGACCTCTGAGAAGGTCTGGCAACAAACACTTTCGCGAGAGATGAGATAGGCAGCCAAGAGTTGCATTCACTTCACAAGGTGGTAACTCAGACTAGTGGCAGTCTAACGAATGACTAATGATAATCTTGCTGAAGCTAGCGGACGTCCGATAAACCAAATGCAAAGATGGAACAATACGCGAAAGCCGGGACCGGCGCTCTGCACTACGTCCCCAGAATACTGTGTTTAGAGGGCCCAGAACGAGAAAGGAGTCACTACCACCAGATTAGAAGAATCACCAACCGGCCTATAATCAAGAAAGCTGTCAAAACTACACACCTTACCGGAAGCAGCGGCAAGGCGAGGAAACGTACTCTGCTGTTATGTACACTAACCCCCAGGGAAGGTCACCGGGGCGTTAGAGGCCACTAGGCAAGAAAAATTACCGCTGGTTGAACTTAACAAATTGTAAGAAGTTGAACGCAGTAAACAGTATTAAGAAGTCGAGGAAGCTAATCAGATCCGCCTTCCCCAAGCACTCGCTGCTCTTTGCCTCGGCGACATTACGAGCAGCAACACGAACCCAAGTCACTGGAGAATCGCGAGATATCACAGTGTTGGAGGTTTCTCTAATTCGATTGAAATGCACTCATATTAAAGCTTGCTGGATACGATTTACGACGAGGTCGTACAGTCTCGTGACCGCAGCCCTTCCACCTGGCAGTCCATACGTGCGCCAGCGGTCCCCGGGTGTTCTGGCACTGCGCGGACCTGAGTCCCCAACCGAACTGGCCCACTCACACGACCAGGAAAAACAACGACGTCGGCCCAAAGTTAGGGAAACAGTTACTAGATATCGATAACCGCCGCTGCTGCCACTAGCGGAGAGGCAACGGTTGCGAAACCGAGTGGCGCCAGTCAACACGAGAAGAAGACAAACAACCGCGACCATGCCAACTAAACGATACCGTCTGGTCTGCAACAGAGAGCGGAAACGTACGAACAGCACCAACCCGAGTCGCAGCACAGTTCAATCGATCCTACTGATCGAGTGCTGTAAGCTAGTGGGGCTGCAGTATTTATATCGTCGAGGAGAGGCTCTGCTCCACAGCGACATTTTTAACGAAAGAATAGACTCTGTTCTTCTCTAATTGTCAGTGGTCTTCAGTTCCGCTACATTTGCTTAACGAATTTGTTACAATGTGTTTTACTGCTCATTCGGACTCCTGCTAGGCGGTGTTGCGTCCTACATAGAGTCTCTTATACACTGATGAGCAAAAATGTTATGACCAATTGCTTAATAGTTTGTTTGTCCATCATTGGAACGAGGTACTTCACTGTTTCCGCTACCAGGGATCAGACAGTTTGTTGGTAGGTTTGTGGAGGTATGTGGCATTAGATGTTTGAGTATAGGTCATGTAACCCGCGTAAATAAGGGGCGCTGATTTGCGCATGTGGTGATGGCGCCCGATGGCGATCCGGGACGGCTCTAGCTGACAGCTACACTGCTCAAAGATGACATTACCGTCTGGGAGGATATCATGCATGAAGGGATGCAGGTGGTTCGCAGCTGTAAGCGTATCTTTGATTACGACCACAGGTCACATTCATGCGCAGGAGAATGTCTCTCATTGCGTAATACTGCTCCCACTAGCGTGCGTCCATGGTGGGCTGAGCATTTAGAGCCACCGTTCACCTCGATGACGGCGTTTAGAGACGACCATCGACCTATTGTAGCAAAAATGTTATTCCTCCGAAGAGCCGACACGTTTCCATTGATCGAAAGTCGGATACCGATGGTCCCGTGCCCACTGCAATCGTGATTAAAGATGTCGTTGGGTCAACATGTGAACACCTAAGGATGGTCTGCTGCAGAGCTCCATGTTCAGCAATGTACGATGAACGGTGTGCGTGCACCAGCTCTTTCTTCTCTTTCGGCAGGGATGCCACAGATCACCATCTCTGCTACTTTGCAGAGCAGACGAGCCTCCGAGGCGACGTTCTGCGAAGAGTCGTGGACGTCCGACAATTTAGCATATTGTGGTAGTTTAACTGTCCTTCTACATTCAGTATTGCATAAACAGGTCGTAATCTCTACGGAAAACTATCTGACTCGTCAAGAGTAACACTTTCACACGAATGCTCGGTTTAGACTCAGGACATAACTTGAAGCACCACTTTAAGAAGACACTGCGACACTGGAACAACAGGCCTTCCTTTTGAGGTCAAACATTCCGTGATGGAAGTGGCCCTGTGACATGGGGCGTTGCCATGATGCAGCGTGCTCTTGTCTGCAATGTCCAGTCTCAGACCATTTGTAAAACACTTGGCTGACAGTGGGTACCGGAGGAACAAATCCTTTATGCATGATATCCCTGCTGTGAAAAAAGCAAATCAGCATTGTTTTAATCTTTCATCTGCTCCTTCGAGCTTTTCTCGGTCGAGGAGTTGTCTCAGGGTGCCATTCCCAACTCTCTCACTTTGTCTCAGGATCGTACTCAAAAAAAAAAAAAAAAAATCCAGATTCATTGCCAGTGAAACATTCGTGGTCATTGATAGTCCGGAGCTTGTGGTATAGTGGCTAGCATTGCTACCCCTGGATCACGGGGTTCCAGGTTCGTTTCCCGACCGGGTTGAGGATTTTCTTTGCCTGGGACCTGGGTGTTTGTGTTGTCCTCATCATTTCATCATCATCATTCGTGACACTGGCTGAATTGGACTGTGTAAAAATTGAGACTTTGTACGGACGCTGATGATCTCGCAGTTGAGCTCCCCACAAACCAAACATCATCATCATCATCGTCGTCATCAAGAATATCAATGCACACAGAACTTCGATTGTCCCTCCGCTCGCATGTGACGTTTTTCAGCACCATTTCGGAACAAACTTTCGTGTGTGCAGAAATTCTGCAAAATTTGATGTACAGTGAAAGTGTTTAACAAGTAGCCCAACATGCTTATTGTGAAATGCTTTTTTATTCCAGTCTCTGATCACAAATGAATTCATTAGACGATGACCGGTTTCAGTCTGTAATGACCATCCTCAGATCGTTTTTACACCATGTCCTAAAGTGATACGGCGATAATGGCATCGTCAAAACATATAAATATAATCAGCATAGCATCGTCACATAGATTTAAAATATGGTGTGGAATGGGCCACATCGTCCACATAGTGATTATTGCCAACTCAATTATTGTGATAGTTGGTCTGACCTCACAAGATCACGCACACGTAAGACACTTTCGTCGGTTTTTTAAGCTGAATGTCTCCCTGAGCGGAGTTCTTCTACATGCTCTGGACCTGCCGAAAGTAATTTGTGCCAGCGAAAAACGTGTGCTCACAAAGGAACCTCCCCATCGCACCCCCCTCAGATTTAGTTATAAGTTGGTACAGTGGATAGGCCCTGAAAAACTGAACACAGATCAATCGAGAAAACAGTAAGAAGTTGTGTGGAACTATAAAAAAATAAGCAAAATTTACAAACTCAGAAGTCTACGCGAAGATACGAAACATCAAAGAGAAATTGAGCTCAGGAACGCCGTGGTCCCGTGGTTAGCGTAAACGGCTGCGAAACGAAAGGTCCTTGGTTCAAGTCTCCCCTCGAGCGAAAAATTTTTCTTTATTTTCGCAAAATTATGATCTGTCCATTCGTTCATTGACGTCTCTGTTCACTGTAATAAGTTTAGTGTCTGTGTTTTGCGACCGCACCGCAAAACCGTGCGATTAGTAAACGAAAGGACGTGCCTCTCCAATGGGAACCGAAAACATTTGATCGCAAGTTCATAGGTCAGCCGATTCCTCCACAGGAAAACACGTCTGATATATTCTATACGACACTGGTGACGGCATGTGCGTCACATGACAGGAATATGTTGTCGACCCACCTAACTTGTACACTTGGCGAATGGGTAAAAAGATTCTTCTATGCTGCCCGATTTAGGTTTTCTTGTGGATGTGATAATTACTCCCAAAAAAGTGATGAAAACATAAGAGTATGTCACATAAACTGCAACAAATGAATACAAAAGTCACACAGTCACACACTTTTCCCTGTGTTCCGTCAAAACATATGTTTTTAACGTTTTCAAATTTTTCCGTGTGTAGACCGTCAAATTCTGCATATGTCCAAGCAAATCTGAACATGTCCTGGAATTTTGGAGAGCGAAGTTGATTATGTGTGAGTGCCTGAACTTTGATAATTGTCTGAAAATAAAAAATTAAACTTTTCGCTCGAAGGAAGACTTGAACCAAGGACCTCTCGATCCGTAGCTGCTCACACTAACCACGCGACCACGGCGCTCCTGAGCTCAAACTGTCCTTTATGTTGCCTATCTTGTGCATGGACTAATCAGTTTGTATATTTTGCTTATTTTTTCATAGTTCCACACAACTTCTTCCTGTTTTCTCGATTGATCTGTGTTCAGTTTTTCAAGGTCTATCCACTGTGCCAACTTATAACTAAATCTGAGGGGGGTGCGATGGGGAGGTTCCCTTGTCAGAATAAGAAATGTTCCCCATAGGCCTGTTTCAACTTTTCGATGGTCACATTCATGGATTCCCCAAGTTTAACACAGAACTTGATGGCATAACGTTGCTCTAAATTCCGCTGTTCCATTTTCGTACCACACAACAAAAAACACAACCTCATTGATGGCGCTCACAGAAATCACGTGACATTTGTACGGTGCTGAAACTCGCACTGATCACCTGGAAGGGATGAACACATGGGTCTTCAAGTAGAACAATGCAGCGTTGCCATATCGCTCGCAGTGTTGTTAGTGTCATTATTTTTCTGATACACATCGTATATTATATATAAACCATGTCGCCGAGTTTCCGTTCAAGGTAGCACTGTGGCGACCACACGGCATCAACCCCACATGCGAACAGCTCCACTCTGTCACATTAGGCGCACAAACACTTTTATTCGCTGGAGGTGACAAGACCACGAGCCAGTCTGATTACAACTCTTTATAGCCTCATAGCTCGATTCCGCTGCATCCTAGTGAGACGTCGACGTAAGCTTTGCCTAGAATGCGGCCAGGGTATCCTTGAATATAGATAGAGGACAGACTATAGCATGATGTTTCCTCAGATGACTAATGTATTTGGTTTTCTATCTGGTGTGCTTACACTCTACCATCTTAGTGTTAAGAACAATGCATAATAAACAGAAAAAAACAAAGAGCTATCACAAGCATCGAGGCTGGTAGTGGTCTGCTACAGCAAATTTACCACGCCTAAGACTAGAGTAATACCAGGGGCAAGAAAAAAGTTCTTGTACTCATAATTTACAGAAACCATATCTTAATGCAGCAACATTTGATCGAGTGTGACGTTTTATGTTTCTGTCCAATACTTCATGTATCTTACACCACCCCGCAAAGTAATAACTTTGTTGTTTCAAAAAGTGTTTATGTTGCGTGTCTGTGTCGGTGGAAAATGTAGCGGCGCCCTTGCTGATAGAGATCAGGCTACACGACTGCACGTTATCGACACGAACGGGGCTAATCCTGAACGTAGTCCCATAAACGAGTGGTCCCTGATATTAAAGGTTACGTAGTTAGCGTGCCACGGTTCCATAATATACACCGTAACTATCGTGTGTTATGCGACACCGAAGACAGGAATAGCGTTGGCTCCTTTAACTTAAACTGAAATTTACATCTTATTTAGATCCTTTGAATTTCGCCCGAAAAGGCCATGAGAGTGCAACGTTACCGACCGGCCGCCGTGTCATCCTCAGCCCACAGCCGTCATTGGATGCGGATATGGAGGGGCATGTGGTCAGCACACCACTCTCCCAGCCATATGTCAGTCTCCGAGACCGGAGCTACTTCTCAATCAAGTAGCTCCTCAGTTTGTCTCACAAAGGCTGAGTGCACCCCGATTTAGATACTTTACACTGTTGAAAATACTTATCGTAACGCTTACTTTGACTTACTCCTCAGTTTCTTGCTAGTTACGGTAGTCCCAGTCTCTTGTAACAATAGCGATATCGATTACTATTTTTGTAGAGAGTTTCCTCTGTACAAAGATTATCTCCAACGTAACAAATAACCGGAAATCATTTCACCTGTTACATAAGATCTTAATTTATCTCCTCAGGATGTCCCTCAAGGTCTTCAGATCTTATATTTCTTCCTCTGTGCAAAGTCTTCTCATTGATAATTGCATATTTTGGAGCCAGGTGGTCATAGGGCGTCCTCTTCTTTCCCTCCGGTTCCCATTCTAGGATCATGGCTTCCTCCATTCTTCTTACATGCTCATACCATTGTAACTTCTTTCTATGTATCACGTCATGTATTCTTTCTCTTACTTTCATTCTCTTTATTATTTCGTTGCTTCTTATTTTCTCTTTTATAGACATTCTTGCTGATCTTCTCCAGAAGTCCATTTCTACCGCTTGCAGATTTTTTACGTGTTTCAAATTAATAGTACATGTCTCCACTCCATACATAACTATGCTCTCTAGTATCGATTTAAATGTGATCCTTTTGGTTCGGTTTATTATATTTCTGCTCCATAAGAGCTGACCATCCCAACGACATTCCTTCAACTGCTAATTCTTTTATTAATTTCTACCTCAGATTTTTTCTCCATCTCGAAAATGGATCCCAAGTAACAGAAATTATTGACCTTCTTGATTCTCTTTCTCTCTTTGTATAAGGAATCTGAATCATTAGTGACGGAATCTATTTTCTGATAACTAATCTTCAATCCCCAGTTTCTGTATTCGGTTGCTAATTGATTATGTATGTAATTTCCATCCTGCCCGTCTTGCGCTATAACTACTTGATCATCAGCGAATAGTACGCGATGTAAATAAACTACATCCTAAATTTCTAGCACCGTCCAATTGCATTTACAAGACCATGTCTTAAGAGTTACGCCTAGATAGATTTTAAATAATGTTGGTGACATGGAGCAGCCTTGTAACAGACCCTTGCTTGTTCTAAATGTCTATGAAAGTGTATTACCAATTTTCTCCTTACCCTTATGTAAATTTCTGAATTTCCTTAGATAAATTTCTGAACTGCTTAGCGCTGTATTTAGGGATAACAAACGGTAGTTCGCCATTTTCTTCAGTTCAGAGATAACACACCTTACTATTTCCATTTGATACTTCGTCCTTTCTTCTGGAAGGCGTACATACATTCCGATTCCCACTTCGATGGAACTGCATCTGTATTTACATATTCAATAATAATCAGTCCGCAACAACACTTGGTTTTTCATTTCAGTCTAAGATGTTGCTTTCTGCCATTTGAATCGTATATACTCAGCTCCTGTCTTCTGTATTTATTCTTGTATGTCTGCATCGGTAAAAAAAATCCGTCTTGCCTTATACATATAGTAATGGAGACCTTATTTTAGCATTTTAATGCTTTGTGATTTTAATGGAATGTTGCATGCATGTCCCATACCCAATTAGTTTATTTGTCACCGATTATAGACTTCCACACTTCTACATCTACATCTACATCAATACTCCGCAAGCCACCTGACGGTGTGTGGCGGAGGGTACCCTGAGTACCTCTATCGGTTCTCCCTTCTATTCCAGTCTCGGATTGTTCGTGGAAAGAAAGATTGTCGGTATGCTTCTGTGTGGGCTCTAATCTCTCTGATTTTTTCCTCATGGTCTCTTCGCGAGATATACGTGGGAGGGAGCAATATACTGCTTGACTCTTCGATGAAGGTATGTTCTCGAAACTTTAACAAAAGCCCGTAGCGAGCTACTGAGCGTCTCTCCTGCAGAGTCTTCCACTGGAGTTTATCTATCATATCAGTAACGCTTTCGCGATTACTAAATGATCCTGTAACGAAGCGCGCTGCTCTCCGTTGGATCTTCTCTATCTCTTCTATCAACTCTATCTGGTACGGATCCCACACTGCTGAGCAGTATTCAAGCAATGGGCGAAAAAGCGTACTGTAACCTACTTCCTTTGTTTTCGGATTGCATTTCCTTAGGATTATTCCAATGAATCTCAGTCTGGCATCTGCTTTACCGACGATCAGCTTTATATGATCATTCCAATTTAAATCACTCCTAATGCCTACTCCTACATAATTTATGGAATTAACAGCTTCCAGTTGCTGACCTGCTATTTTGCAGCTAAATTATAAGGGATCTATCTTTCTACGTATTCGCAGCACATTACACTTGTCTACATTGAGACTGAATTGCCATTCCCTGCACCATGCGTCAATTCGCTGCAGATCCTCCTGCATTTCAGTACAATTTTCCATTGTTACAACCTCTCGAGACACCACAGCATCATCTGCAAAAAGCCTCAGTGAACTTCCGATGTCATCCACAAGGTCATTTATGTATATTGTGAATAGCAACGGTCCTATGACACTCCCCTGCGGCACACCTGAAATCACTCTTACTTCGGAAGACTTCTCTCCATTGAGAATGACATGCTGCGTTCTGTTATCTAGGAACTCTTCAATCCAATCACACAATTGGTCTGATAGTCCATATGCTCTTACTTTGTTCATTAAACGACTGTGGAGAACTGTATCGAACGCCTTGCGAAAGTCAAGAAACACGGCATCTACCTGGGAACCCGTGTCTATGGCCCTCTGAGTCTCGTGGACGTATAGCGCGAGCTGGGTTTCACAAGACCGTCTTTTTCGAAACCCATGCTGATTCCTACAGAGTAGATTTTTAGTCTCCAGAAAAGTCATTATACTCGAAGATAATACGTGTTCAAAAATTCTACAACTAATCGACGTTAGAGATATAGGTCTATAGTTCTGAACCTCTGTTCGACGTGCACCGCTGCAAGAAGGGGGTCAAGTTCCTTCGCATACTCTATGTAAAATCGAACTGGTATCCCATCAGGTCCCGCGGCCTTTCCTCTTTTGAGCGATTTTAATTGTTTCTCTATCCCTCTGTCGTCTATTTCGATATCTACCATTTTGTCATCTGTGCGACAATCTAGAGAAGGAACTACAGTGCAGTCTTCCTCTGTGAAACAGCTTTGGAAAAAGACATTTAGTATTTCGGCCTTTAGTCTGTCATCCTCTGTTTCAGTACCATTTTGGTCACAGAGTGAACATTTTGTTTTGATCCCCCTACCGCTTTGACATAAGACCAAAATTTCTTAGGATTTTCTGCCAAGTCAGCATATAGAACTTTACTTTCGAATTTATTGAACGCCTCTCGCATACCCCTCCTCACACTACATTTCGCTTCGCGTAATTTTTGTTTGTTCAGAAGGCTTTGGCTATGTTTATGTTTGCTGTGAAGTTCCCTTTGCTTCCGCAGCAGTTTTCTAACTCGGTTGTTGTACCACGGTGGCTCTTTTCCCTCTCTTACGATCTTGCTTGGCACATACTCATCTAACGCATAATGTACGATGGTTTTGAACTTTGTCCACTGATCCTCAACACTATCTGTACTTGAGACAAAACTTTTGTGTTGAGCCGTCAGGTACTCTGTAATCTGCTTTTTGTCACTTTTGCTCAACAGAAAAATCTTTCTACCTTTTTTAATATTTCTATTTACGGCTGAAATCATCGATGCAGTAACCGCTTTATGATCGCTGATTCCCTGTTCTGCGTTAACTGTTTCAAATAGTTCGGGTCTGTTTGTCATCAGAAGGTCTAATATGTTATCGTCACGAGTCGGTTCTCTGTTTAACTGCTCAAGGTAGTTTTCAGATAAAGCACTTAAAAAAATTTCACTGGATTCTTCGTCCCTGCCACCCGTTATGAACGTTTGAGTCTCCCAGTCTATATCCGGCAAATTTAAAATCTCCACCCAAAACTATAACATGGTGGGGAAATCTACTCGGTACATGTTTTCTGTATACTTCTCTCATGTCACTCTGATTGCTAACTCTGAACAATTATCACGAGTTACTGTACTTATATACTTTTTAGTAGAAAAAAATAATTTTAAGTTTCATGTATTTTTAAAGGGAATAAATTCTCTATAATGTAATGGTACTTTCTCATAATTGTATTAAGATAGCTACTAAGTTTGTCTAGATTTTTATTGTTTCTACAGCACTACTAAACAACTGTATATGCCTTGCAATATGTTATTAAGGGGTTTGTTACTGACAAAGACTGTAGGATGATTACATCCTGATATTTATTTACTAGTTAAAAGCAGACTGTTGTTATGTGGACACAGCATTGAGATTCTTATGTTTGACTTAAACTTATGTTTAGTGTCATTATATCTGAACTGTGTGACAACCATAATGGCAGTGACCATATCGATATTTTATCATAATGCATTTGAAGACTCGATTTTACTGTTTCGTTATCTTTGGTTCATGTATTACTAATGTGCACTGCTCTACTTACACTGTCAGTAGATGTTATAGTGAGCACTATCCAGTGAGTAATTAAACTTGATTGTAATACCCTCCAGCTACATGCACATCTCACTCTTCTACACTTTCTGGAATCTCACGGGAATACAGAACTCCCTGACTACACGTATTGAGACATAGAGAGCAAAGAGTCTATGAGAATCTTCAAGTGTTCACTTGTGCGGTTTTCGGAACGTGACTGTCAATGTAGTTGTTGAATTTTCAAGTTAAGCTGTTGTTCTTTCAAATTAAGCTATTAAACATATGCCCAATCTGTAATTCGGGCATTCTGATCCCATCTGACGTTTAGAAACAGATTTGACTTCACTTGTTTTCAATTTGGGGTAGAAAGGTCATTTTAGAAATCATGCATACCTTAAGATGATGTTTTGTATAAGTCGACTCACTGGACTAAAATAATGTTAAATGTTTTTTGGCTCATTTTCCAGTTAGATTTTAAGTTAGAATTAAGTCAATCTCATTTATTTTCCAGGGCATGATGCTGACCTCGTGGACATTAGCTAGTAGTATAATAGAGACATTCGCTTAGAATCTGTCGGTGTGTTTCTCAACATGACTTTCAAAACCACACTCTGCGTCTGCTCTGTCGTTCTCGCAGTACTCACAACTGCACGTAAGTTCTCATATGTAGCAACCGCATGTTAACGACTGTCTCGGTATATTCAGTTTTCACATTCTATATTAGTTAACTCTCTCCGCATGCTGTAGTCAACAGTAATTCCCTGTTGTAAGTTATCACTCGACTTTGAAATATTGTCTTAACATTAAAGAAGATATACAGTCTAAAACATTAAGTCCTAATTTAAGTATTACTGCTTAGTTTACAACCACCCACATGCACTTTACAGAAATCCATAATTCAGTAGGTGAACTTGAATGTATCAATGATACATAAACACATGAAGTGAGTTGGGTGCACCAACTACAAGGTACCAAAATACACGAAACTGCACGACTTGTCGCGTGTTCGAGGAGTGCTGTGGTGAGTGTCTTCGAAACGAAGCTTAACCTAAGTGAAACCATGTTGCCCGCATCTCGTGGTCGTGCGGTAGCGTTCTCGCTTCCCACGCTCGGGTTCCCGGGTTCGATTCCCGGCGGGGTCAGGGATTTTCTCTGCCTCGTTATGGCTGGGTGTTGTGTGATGTCCTTAGGTTAGTTAGGTTTAAGTAGTTCTAAGTTCTAGGGGACTGATGACCATAGATGTTTAGTCCCATAGTGGTCACAAGGGAACCTCCCCATCGCACCCCCCTCAGATTTAGTTATAAGTTGGCACAGTGGATAGGCCTTGATAAACTGAACACAGATCAATCGAGAAAACAGGAAGAAGTTGTGTGGAACTGTGAAAAAATAAGCAAAATATACGAACTGAGTAGTCCATGGGCCACATAGGCAACATCATGGACAATGTGAGCTCAAGAGCGCCGTTGTCTCGTGGTAGCGTGAACAGCTACAGAACGAGAGGTCCTTGGTTCAAGTCTTCCCTCTAGTGAGAATTTTACTTTCTTTATTTTTGCCTAGTTATCTGTCGGTTCGTTCATTGACGTCTCTGTTCACTGTAATAAGTTTAGTGTCTGTGTTTTGCGACCGCATCGCAAAACCGTGCGATTAGTAGACGAAAGGACGTGCCTCTCCAATGGGAATCGAAAACATTTGATCGCAAGGTCATAGGTCAACCGATTCCTCCACAGGAAAACACATCTGATATATTCTATACGACATATGCGTCACATGACAGGAATATGTTGTCGATGTACCTAACTTGTACACTTGGTGAATGGGTAAAAAGATTCTTCTACCTTTCCCGATTTAGGTTTTCTTGTAGATGTGATAATCACTCCCAAAAAAGTGATGAAAACACAAGAGTTTGTCTCATAAACTGAAAATAAAAAAATTAAACTTTTCACTCGACGGAAGATTTGAACCAAGGACCTCTCGTTCCGCAGCTGCTCACGTTACCACGAGACCACGGCGCTCCTGAGCCCTTAGTGTCCTTGATATTGCCTATCTTCCCATGAACTACTCAGTTTGTATATTTTGCTTATTCTTTCACAGTTCCACACAACTTCTTCCTGTTTTCTCAATTGATCTGTGTTCAGTTTTTCAAGGCCTATCCACTGTGCCAACTTATAACTAAATCTGAGGGGGGTGCGATGGGGAGGTTCCCTTGTCAGAGCCATTTTGAAACCATGTTCAGACGTCATAGGGATGGGGGGCCACCACTCATTACAGATATTGGACGATCTGGGCTGGGCAGACTCGTAAAACAGGACTGGTGGAGAGCTGTGGCGGATCTAAAATCAGACTTTAATACGGGGCAGAGTACGAGTGTGTGTGAACACACAGTGCACTGAACACTCCTGATGATGGGCCTCTGCAGCCGACGACCAACGCATGTTCCAATTTTAACCTCATGACATCGGCAACTACACTTGAAATACGGTTCAAATGGTTCAAATGGCTCTGAGCACTATGGGACTCAACTTCTGAGGTCATTAGTCCCCTAGAACTGAGAACTAGTTAAACCTAACTAACCTAAGGACATCACAAACATCCATGTCCGAGGCAGGATTCGAACCTGCGACCGTAGCGGTCTTGCGGTTCCAAACTGCAGCGCCTTTAACCGCACGGCCACTTCGGCCGGCACTTGAAATACGCACGTGACCATCGGTACTGGATGTTGGCTCTGTGGCTGAGCGTCGCATGGTCTGATGAATCCCTATACGACCTTCATCATGCCGATGGGAGAGCGTGAATATGCCGTCCTCCAAGGTAACAGCTCCTTGACACCTGTACTGCGGGACAGAGAACATTCAGATGGGCATCGATGGCTCCAGTGGAGCTCGTGCAAGGCACCATGACAGCCAAGGAGTATCGTACACTGGTTGCAGGCTACGTACACCCCTTAATGACGGACAGTTTCCCGAAGTCAGTGGCATTTTTCAACAAAATAATGCGTCATCACTAGGCCAGAAGTGCGATGGAGTGTTTCGACAAACACAGTGGCGAGTTTCAACTGATGTGCTGCCCCCCCCCCTCCCCCCAGCTCTCTAGATCTGAACCCCATCGAGCACATACAGGATGTGATTGAACGTGGTGAAAGAGCTCATCGCCCCCTCATCGGAATTTATAGGAATTAGGTGACTTGTGTGTTCAAATGTGGTGCCAACTTCCTGCAATGACACCCAAGGCTTCATTGCTTCCATGCGACGAAGCATCGCCGCTGTGGCAAATGTGGACGTACCGGCTATTATGTAGTTGGTGATGAAGTTCTGGCTGATAAGTGTATATCAGAAGTAAGTTTTATATCACAGTGACTGTTTGACCGCTGACAGAATTAATGTTTAGATTTTTATTTCCATTACAATTTCTAGTAATAATTATGATTTACGAGGATACATCCAATAGAGATGTTTAAAGAAACAGAAAATTGCATTTAAGAGTAATTACCGTTTGATGAAATTGCCCAGCTCATTAAAACAGCGATTTAGCTTAACTACATTAACACTGTCTGGCTGTGAGGCAACTTCAGACATATAGCAGACCACCAGGCGCTGGTACTGACCCACGATGCGCACTAGCAACAGCCGTTCACTCGACTGGTTATCTGGCAGCCAAGTTAACGTGCGAGATTGAAGAATGAACAGTCTTCTGTACTTGCTACGGTTTTCAAGCCTCTTTGTTTCACTGGCCTTTCATTCGGAACAGTTTTTCGGCCTTACATACCACGGTACATATTGCCAGCGGAATGTGGAGACTTCTCCCACCGACTAAGACAGTGGTCTCGTCTGTGTTGTGTGTTCTAATGGCACGATAGGAGCAACCAGACCCCCACAATCGCAGCAAAAGAGCCTCGCAATTTTGTAAACAAACAGGCATAGAGTCGATATTTAAGTAGCACAAGAATACTTGTCATCTCTTACTAGTTACTGCTATGCCCCTTAGTTACATTACAGCTAATATTTGTCAAACAATAAAGATTGATAAAATCAAATAGCTATAGGATAGAGAGGGCGGCCAGAGCTACACTAACATTAATTTCAGCCATGTTTCTGGTAGCCCAGGTTTTCTTAACCACCCGATAAAGCTAGACTGCATCCACTTTCAGGTGGCCACTTAGGACAGAAAAGCTTATTACTTTTAGAAATGTGGTCCTTCGCCTTGGTTTAATAGACAGTAAGATACAGTGTGATATTTTGTACCAGTGCTTCGATAATGACTTCATCAGTTACAGTTTGAATTTTAATCTCACAATGGCTACCACAGCAGTGCATAGACACAGTAGAACGTACAACTAATCTTAGGAGATAAAGAAAAACTGAAAATTGACTTGTAGCGTTCATTGGGTTAGGGGAAGCTTTTGACAGCTTTGACTAAATACACTATTTTAGATTCTAAACGTCGAAAGGATAAAACACCAAAACTATCATGAAATTTTTGGGTTCTATTACAATAGAAGGATGCTGAAAATTAAGAAGACTGATAAGATAAGAAATGAGGAGGGTCTCTGCTGAATCGGCGAGCAGAGAAACATATGGAAGACTTGTACAAGAATAGGGGATACACATGGAATAACTTCCTTCGTACTTGGAGCTAGAGACGAAGCCGTGTAGGGTGAAAAGTGTAGAGGAAGACAGAGACTGGAATATATCCAGAAAATAATTGAGGATATTAGGTGTAAATTCTGCCTGAGATAAAGAGCTTGGGAAGGGAGAGGAATTCATGGTGGACCGCATCAAAGAAGCCAGACGACTGACGAAAAAAAAAGTGGCCAAACTGTGAAGTAAGTGAACGTGAAATCATAAAGAAAATTAAAGTTCAGTTAGAAGAAATAAAAACTTTAAGATTAGCCAATGACATTGTAATTTTGTCATGGACGGAAAAAGATTTGTAAGATTGGGTGAAATAAATTCTCAGTGTCTTAAGAACTGGTTTTGATGAACATTACTTATCAACTTAACACTAGTAACTGGAAACTGTATGATTTTAAAGCGAATGCTTCTAATCATAACATTGTTCCTTATTACCATACTGCGTAGCTTGTGCACTTCAGCAGAAGTTTTAAGTTTCTCTCTGTATAGGAGTAATGTATAGTGTGCTCTACGGTCTACTAATATCTAAATGATTCCAAAAATGTAAGTTAAGCTGTTCCAACTGCAATATGAACGTCACTTCTAAAGTGTGTTTTCTTGAAAGAAACTATGCTGTTTAATGCTACGGGAATACAGTGTCTCATTGTATTACTAGCAATGCGAAAGCCAGCACTCTGTATTCAGATTACAGTGTTGTCAGTGTATTATGAGCTAGAATATCCATAGCTGCACAACTTTCGAATATGAATATTGACTGTGTAAATTTCATTTAATTTGTGTGACATTGAATGTGACAACCTATAAATGAAATTTAATACAAGGAATGACTGTCAATAGCACACAAAATGATTTTCTTCTCTAATAATCATAACACAACAGCTAACTATCGCATATAAAATATGTACCTTGTTAAAAAAGTCACTCCTCAATTATATGAGAAATTTACAGTTTCATAATTACACCACACAAAGTTCGTTTTGGCCCTACCGTTGATTCTCACCTGCGAATTGGACGACACTGCAGTATTCTGCTACACTGTATAATAAATTTCAGCTCCATAATTCTGTAAGAAATCACTGCGCGGCAGGAGCCTCACAATTCATTTATACTGACGAGCCGAAACATTATGACTACCTGTTTTATAACGTGTTGGACCACCTTTGGAACGCAATAGGGCGCCGGCCGCCCTGTCCGAGCGATTCTAGGCGCTTCAGTCCGGAACCGCGCGACTGCTACTGTCGCAGGTTCGAATCCTGCCTCGGGCGGGGATGTGTGTGATGTCCTTAGGTTAGTTAGATTTATCTAGTTCTAAGTTCTAGGGGACTCATGACCTCAGATGTTAAGTCCCGTGGTGCTCAGAACCATTTGAACCATTTTTTCGCAATAGGGCAGTGATTCTGCGTGACATGGATTCTAGAAGTCCTTTGTAGGTTTCCGGAGGTATGCGGTAGCATATATCAATGCACAGGTCTTGCAGGTCCCGTAAATTAGGGGATGGTGGTTTGTCGGTGCGGAATTGACGCCCGATAGCATCCCAAATTTCTTCTTTTTGGTTCATATCAGGCGAATTTTATGGCCACGGCGTCAACTAAAGTTCACTGTCATGCTCTTGAAGTCAGTGTAGCAGGATTCTGACCTCGTGGCATGGAGGGTTATCGTGCTGGAAGATGCCATCGCTATCGGGAATTACATCACCCTTTAAGGATGCAGGTATCTGCAATAATGTTCGCGTAGTCCACAGCTGTCACGATGCCTTCGGTTACTGCCACAGTTCTTATGCAAGCGCACGTAAGAGTCCTTCCTAGCGTTACTCTGCTCCCAACGGCCCGCAACCCGGATGCGGCACATGTATTGAATAGCCTTTCGCCTGGATGACGGCGTATCTGGACAGAACCATCGACATGGCGTTAACAAGAATGGTGATTTTTCTAGCCTCGATCATCCCGTGCCTACGGCTGATTTCGTAATTGACTTTACAGCAGGGTCAACATGACAAAACGTAGAGGTCGCCTGCTGCAGAGCCTCCTGTTCAACAACATGTCCTCAGAGGTGTGCTCCAAAACACGATGTCGTAAAAACTCCCGTAGATCGCCGTCGATGCTACTTTACAGAGCGGACAAGCCTCCGACCTCTACGCTCTGTTGTGAGGCGTTGACATCAAACACATTGTCGCCTACTCGTCGTTTAACCGCCATTCAGACACTCTTCATAGAGGCTCACGATAATAGTGCTGGTACATCCGACCAGCCTCACAACTTTTTACATATTCGTCCCCACGCGCCGGGCGATAAGAATACGCAGTTATTCAAAGTCATTTTCGTTACTTGATTTCCCCATCTGCTGCCCATACCGTCGCCAGAATGATTCTCTTCTCGTCTCTGCCCGGCTCATATACTCTTCTTACCGCGTCACGTGACCTCCAGCGCCACTGGGCGGCATTCCAACTAGCGGTGCACAGTGGTCATAATGTTTTGGATGATCGGTGTATAGCTGCTTTGCAAAGGCAGTTACATTCTACATCTACATCCATACTCCGCAAGCCACCTGCCGGTGTGTGGCGGAGGGTACTTTGAGTACGTCTATCTTTTCTCCCTTCTATTCCAGTCTCGTATTGTTCGTGGAAAGAAGGACTGTCGGTATGCCTCTGTGTGGGCTCTAATCTCTCTGATTTTATCCTCATGGTCTCTTCGCGAGATATACGTGGGAGGGAGCAATATACTGCTTGACTTCTCGCTGAAGGTATGTTCTCGAAACTTCAACAAAAGCCCGTACCGAGCTACTGAGCGTCTCTCCTGCAGAGTCTTCCACTGGAGTTTATCTGTCATCTCCGTAACGCTTTCGCGATTACTAAATGATCCTGTAACGAAGCGCGCAACTCTCCGGTGGATCTTCTCTATCTCTTCTATCAACCCTATCTGGTACGGATCCCACACTGGTGAGCAATATTCAAGCAGTGGGTGAACAAGTGTACTGTAACCTACTTCCTTTGTTTTCGGATTGCATTTCCTTAGGATTCTTCCCATGAATCTCAATCTTGCATCTGCTTTACCGACGATCAGCTTTATATGATCATTCCAATTTAAATCACTCCTAATGCCTACTCCTACATAATTTATGGAATTAACAGCTTCCAGTTGCTGACCTGCTATTTTGTAGCTAAATTATAAACGATCTTTCTTTCTATGTATTCGCAGCACACTACACTTGTCTACATTGAGATTCAATTGGCATTTCCTGCACCATGCGTAAATTCGTTGCAGATCCTCCTGAATTTCAGTACAATTTTCCATTGTTACAACCTCTTGATATACTGCAGCATCATCCGCAAAAAACCTCAGTGAACTTCCCATGTTATCCACAAGGTCATTCATGTATATCGTGAATAGCAACGGTCCTACGACAGTCCCCTGCGGCACACCTGAAATCGCTCTTACTTCGGAAGACTTCTCTCCATTGAGAATGATATGCTGCGTTCTGTTATCTAGGAACTCTTCAATCCAATCACACAATTGGTCTGATAGTCCATACGCTCTTACTTTGTTCATTAAACGACTGTGGGGAACTGTATCGAACGCCTTGCGAAAGTCAAGAAACACGGCATCTACCTGGGAACCCGTGTCTATGACCCTCTGAGTCTCGTGGACGTATAGCGCGAGCTGGGTTTCACACGACCTTCTTTTTCGAAACCCATGCTGATTCCTACAGTAGATTTCAAGTCTCCAGAAAAGTCATTACACTCGAATGTAATACGTGTTCCAAAATTCTACAACTGATCGACGTTAGAGATATAGGTCTATAGTTCTGAACATCTGTTCGACGTCCATTCTTGAAACCTGGGATGACTTGTGCCCTTTTCCAATCCTTTGGAACGCTACACTCTTCTAGTGACCTACGGTACACCGCTGTCAGAAGGGGGGCAAGTTCCTTCGCGTACTCTGTGTAAAATCGAACTGGTATCCCATCAGGTCCAGCGGCCTTTCCTCTTTTGAGCGATTTTAATTGTTTTTCTATCCCTCTGTCATCTATTTCGATATCTACCATTTTGTCATCTGTACGACAATTAGAGAAGGAACTACAGTGCAGTCTTCCTATGTGAAACAGCTTTGGAAAAAGACATTTAGTATTCCGTCCTTTAGTCTGTCATCCTCTGTTTCAGTACCATTTTGGTCACAGAGTGTCTGGGCATTTTTTTTTATCCACTTACTACTTTGTTACCCGAAAATGCAAAAGTCTAGGCGTGACACCACGGATGTGTTCAGATTTACTTTCCAACTGTGAGAACAACTTAATGAAATGCTGGCAAATGAATAAAAATGTTGCTTTAAATTTTAATTCTGTTACAATTTTTTTAATAACACATAAATGGATCGTATTAACTTGAAAACTATGCTCTTCCTTTGGCATTGCCATAAGCAATCAGACAAACTGTACTCAAATTACGAAATTTACTCTTTGCTGTTCTTACGAATTACTTTTAACTGATAGGGGAAGGTTGAAGAATAGTGAGCCGTGTGGGGCTCGTGTTCATGCCATTTATTGTTTGTCATCTTCTTTTACGGTACTGCCGCCTCGTTTTCTTATTCCATTTACTGGCGTTACTAACTACTTCTGGTAAACCTTCCGGGATGTAAGGTCGTGGTCCATGAAACTCTTCAGCTCCTAACGTTTCGTCCAGAGCTGCGCTGGACATCTTCAGAGGGGTGTTTTTCCTCCGGTGAGTCTTGCCGACTGACGGGTCGGACGTCTGAGAGCGACTTTTATATCGTAGAAAGTGGGCGTGACCAGAGTTGCACGTGATATGCAGAGATAATCTTTGTCAGAGAGGAGCCTCCCCGAAGATCATGACAACGATTGGGCGTACCCTGGGCAACGTTAGGCCTGTGCCTAACGGCCAATCCTTTCAACACCAAGACACCACAAAAAGGCTTTTATCAAAGCCAGCGCTAAATATAATGTCCATAAACATTGAAGGGCTCTCTCATGAGAAAGAAGTGCTACTTGCTGTAGCATGTAAAACTCACAACTGAGATCTCTTACTAATCCAAGAGACCCACATTGGCCTCACAAATAGAAGACCAAAGATCCACGGAATGAAATTAGTAATTGAAAGACCACACGAGCAATATGGCAGCGCAATCTTCGCCAAAATTGGCTTAGCTATTATATCTGCAGAACTGACATCTCAAGAAGACATCGAAATCTTGACTGTAGAGTTACAGTCCTGCACTGTGACGTCTATATATAAGCCACCGAGCAGGGAGTTCAGATTCAGTGAGCCAACCAACTTCAACTCACAACCAACGAAAATAGTAATGGGCGACTTCAACTGTCATGGATCAGCCTGGGGGTACAGGCACACAGACAAAAGTGGGGACGACCTAGAAACCTGGGCAGACTCAACTGGCCTTAAATTAATACACGACCCCAAACTTCCATATTCCTTCAACAGCAGCAGATGGAACCGTGGATACAATCCAGATAACATCTTTGTCAGCGAAAACGTAGCACACTAAACCAGGAAGGATGTGGGAGAACCCCTCCCACATACACAGCACCGAGCTATATTATGTCTGGTTGAAGCAGTTGTTAAACCAGCACCACCCATTTCCAAAGACGTTTTAATTTTAAACGTGCCCTATGGGACAAATTCTCTGAAGAACTTGACAAAGAGGTGCAGAACCTTGATGCTAGCCCGGAAAAATATGACACTTTCATTGAATTAGTTAAACTGTCTCCTAAAGAAATATCCCCCGAGGCTGCAGAACTAGTTATATCCCTGGACTTGACGGAAACTCAAAGGTTTTCCGGAACATTACCAACAGCTCTTCGAGGAAAACCCTTTTTCAGAGGAAACAACTATGGCGGGAGAAGAACTCCTCCAGGCCATATCAGCCTCAAGAACAACGAAATGGTGTAATCTAATCACAAACCTAGACATGAAACAGAATAGCCGAAAGGCCTGGCAACTTCTTAAAAACATCAATAATGACCCCTCATCTAATACACAAAATTTGTATAAGGTCACACCAAATCAAATAGCAAATCAACTTCTACTTAATGGTAAAACCAACAGGAAGCACCCAAGAAAGAAACTACAGAGAGGCACTCAAGAAAAAGACCACCTAGGCACCCCCTTTACTCTGAAAGAATTAGAAGATTCCATCTCCATAATGAAAATTAATAAAGCCGCTGGCCTAGATGATCTACGCCCAGAACAAATAAAAATGTTCGGACCTGTTACCAGACGGTGGTTACTAGATATGATGAACAAATGTGTTCTTGAAATGAAAATCCCCAAGACTTGGCGGAAGGCAAATATAGTAGCTATACCAAAACCTGGAAAAAACCCCACAGACCCTAAAAATTTTCGGCCTATCTCCCTGCTTTGTCAGCTCTATAAAGTCTTAGAAAGAATGATCCTTAACCACATCTCAGAACATGTAGACAAGAATATAATTAAAGAGCAAGCAGGATTCCGCTCAGGAAGGTCATGCTGCGGACAAATCCTCAACCTTACACAGTACATAGAAGATGGATACGAGCGGAAACAAATTACAGGTGCAGCCTTTATCGACCTTACAGCAGCTTACGACACCACAAACCACAGTAAGTTAATATCAAAAATATATAACACAACAAAAGACTACCGACTGGCGCAGTTCATCCAGTGCCTGTTGCAGAATAGACGGTAATTTGTCACGCTGCAGTCGAAGAAGAGCCGATGGCGGACCCAGAAAAACGGCCTACCTCAAGGTAGCGTTCTCGCCCCATTGCTGTATAATATTTATACCAATGACCAACCGATCAGCATGGACGCTTGCTCCTTCATCTATGCAGACGATACAGTCGTTGCCACCCAGGGAAAAACCTTTGAAGAGGTAGAAAGTAAATTAACTTTAGCGATTGAAAAGCTGGGTGACTATTATGATAATAACCACCTCAAGCCAAACCCAGCAAAAACCCAGGTCTGTGCTTTTCACCTACGTAATAAGGAAGCAAGGAGGAAACTCAACATAAGCTGGAAGGGACAACATCTATCTCACTGCGACACACCAAAATATCTTGGGATTAAACTTGACCGTGCTCTCACCTACAAGGAACACTGTTTGGCCACAAAGATGAAAGTGAGTGCCAGGAACAACATCATCCGCAAGCTAACAAATAGCAGATGGGGAGCGCAACCTACAGTTCTCCGCACGTCAGCTTTAGCTTTATGTTTCTTCACTGCGGAGTACTCGGCACCCATTTGGCAAAATTCCGCCCACGCTGAACAAGTAAATATAGCATTGAATGAGACTGGACGCATCGTGACAGGATGCCTCCGCCCAACTCCCACAAAGCAGCTCTACCACCTCATGGGCATAGCCCCGCCATACATCAGAAGAAGGACTGCCGCAGAAATCGAGAAACATAAACAGGAGACAGATCCCAGGCATCCAATGTTCGGATACAATCGTCAACCTCGCCGACTTAAATCAAGGAAGAGTTTCCTACGAACAACTGAAGCAACTCTTTTATCGCCTAGAGCACGACGAGAAGAGCTGTGGTACAATGTGGACCCAGGAAGACCAGGGAATAGCCCCAGGGAAGAACCCACAGCTGGCTCTGAACTCCCATATACGACCTGGAAAGCCCTGAATAGACTACGAACAGGCGTATCAAGATGCAGAGCAAACTTGGAAAAATGGGGCTACATCAGTGCAGACGAGCCCTGCGAGTGTGGAGAACAGCAAGACCCACAACACCTACTGGTCTGCAGGAAACTAAACAACCCGTGTTCGACTCAAGACCTATTTGAAGCAAATGACAAGGCTATTCAAGCTGCAGTGTATTGCGCTTCACGTGGGATATGAAAATAGCTCTGTTTCGCATCCTTACCGCTTATCATTATATGTTACATACTTTTCTATATTATTGTAGTTAATTTACCTTATAAGCATGTATTATTGTATTATAACTGCTTCTCTTGCATTGTAATATAATTTTTTTTTTGTAAAATGGTGATGTCTTGGATACGATAAATAAATAAAGAGATAAAACTTAACTATCGATCATAATCTCGTCACGGATAAAACTGTCTAGCAATTCTGTAGTGCTACTGTCCAAATATCCCTAAGTTTCATAGTCTCTTCTTTCCGATTAAAATTATCCCTATGTTTATATATTTCAATTGCTTCTCTACAAAGCCGTGGGTAATAGTTCGTCGTCGTAGATAAAATTTTTGTTTCGGAAAACTTCACTTGATGATTTCCTGACTGAAAAGCGTGTTCTGCTACAGCCGATTTATCTGTTTTTCCTAATCGGCAAAGACTTCTGTGTTCTTTTAACCGTGTATTTACGCTTCTTTTTGTTGTTCCAATATAAACTTTTCCACATGTACACGGAATTTTATATACGCCACTGGCTGATAGAGGAGCGCGTTTATCTTTTACAGACCGGAGAACATGACAAATTTTCTTCGTTGGTCTAAAAATAGGTCTAATATCATGTTTACTTAAAATCTTTCCAATCTGATCCGTTACTTTCTTTAGGAAAGGGAGAGAGACTATATTCTTCCATCGTTTTTCGGGCTTGTCCTTAGGATTTTTGTTGTTTGGGTGCAGAATTCTGCTTACTTCTTTCTTTGAGTAGCCATTTTTCTCAAAAGCGTGCTTCAGATGTTTTAATTCGACGTCTAGATACTCCGGCGTACAAATCCGTCTGGCTCTGTGAACGAGACTTTTAATCACACCTCTCTTTTGTTGTGGATGGTGGTTAGAGTTTTTATGTAAGTATCTGTCTGTGTGCGTTATTTTTCTAAAAATCTGTTGTTTCAATCTTCCATCTGTCTGTCTCATAACTAAAACATCCAAAAACGGTATTTTATTATCATTTTCTCTCTCCATGGTAAACTGGATTCTTGGATTTATATTATTAAGGTAATCAAAAAATTCGTCTAAGGCTACTCTACCATGTGGCCAGACCACAAATGTATCGTCTACATACCGATACCAGCGAGATGGTTTCTTATCTGCTTTTTCCAAGGCACACTGTTCGAATTTCTCCATGTAGAAATTAGCTACTGCAGGACCTAATGGGTTACCCATTGCTACGCCATTAAGTTGCTCATAAAATTCATTATTCCACTGGAACTGACTGGAAGTAAGACAATGTCTGAAAAGAGCAGTCAGATCTTCTGGAAAAATATCCGTTATAAAATCCATAGCTTCGTTAACTGGAATCATAGTAAATAAAGATACTATATCAAAACTTACTAAAATATCTTCAGGAGTCAGAATTAAACCTTCGATTTTCTCTATAAAATGACATGAGTCCTTTATATATGAGTCAGTTTTTCCAATATATGGTTGTAAACGAGTTGCTAGATATCTTGCTATTTCATACGTAGGAGAATTGATAGCACTAACAATCGGTCTCAGAGGAAGGTCCCTCTTATGTATTCTTATGTATCTTGGGTAGACCATAGAGTCTAGGACACATAGCTTCAGTCTTCAATAAAGCTCTTTTTTCTTCTTTTTGAATAGAAGTGGCCGATTTTATCAGATTATTTGTTTTCCGTAGTACGCTGGCTATAGGATCTTTCTTAAGTTTTTTGTATTGTCCTGACGTTAAAAGATTCAAAATTTTGCTTTGATAATCTTCTGTATTTAAAACGACAGTAGCATTCCCTTTATCAGCAGGAACAATCACTATGTCTTCATCTGCATTTAAATCTCTCAGAGCCTTTCTTTCGCCATTGGTTAAATTACTTTCCAGAGGTTTACTGCGGCATAATACTCTGGTGGTTTCGATCCGGATTGCATTTGCAGTTTCTTTGTGGAGAGTACGTATACCTGCTTCTACATTTGCAATAATATCCTCAACAGGAACTTTCAGAGGTGTTATAGCGTAGTTTCCTCCTTTTGCAAGAACTGAAATTTCGTCTTGAGATAAAACTCTGTCTGACTTGTTAATAACAGTTTCGGACATCACTGTATTATTTGTAGATTCTGCATAAGTTTGTAACTTTTCGAACTTCTTCTTATGCCTTCTAGTAGTCGTTTCCATCATGGTTTCCATAGATCGAAATGTAAGGCAATCTATTTTATTCCACAGGTCTATCTGTATCTGACTAGCAAGGAATAAATGTAGCAGCAGTAACTTACGGTCAACAGAATCCATCTCTCGTCTTGTATAATGTATCCTCTCTCGAAGTAGTGCTGCTTCTGTATAATCAAATATCCGATGAACACGGGCTGTCTGGAATATCCTCTTCAACTTTAGAAAATTCGGTATGGTAGACGAATCCCTACAACGCAACATGAAAGTTAAATGCGCTCTCTTCTTACGTCTTTTCAGACATTGTCTTGCTTCCAGTCAGTTCCAGTGGAATAATGAATTTTATGAGCAACTTAATGGCGTAGCAATGGGTAACCCATTAGGTCCTGCAGTAGCTAATTTCTACATGGAGAAATTCGAACAGTGTGCCTTGGAAAAAGCAGATAAGAAACCATCTCGCTGGTATCGGTATGTAGACGATACATTTGTGGTCTGGCCACATGGTAGAGTAGCCTTAGACGAATTTTTTGATTACCTTAATAATATAAATCCAAGAATCCAGTTTACCATGGAGAGAGAAAATGATAATAAAATACCGTTTTTGGATGTTTTAGTTATGAGACAGACAGATGGAAGATTGAAACAACAGATTTTTAGAAAAATAACGCACACAGACAGATACTTACATAAAAACTCTAACCACCATCCACAACAAAAGAGAGGTGTGATTAAAAGTCTCGTTCACAGAGCCAGACGGATTTGTACGCCGGAGTATCTAGACGTCGAATTAAAACATCTGAAGCACGCTTTTGAGAAAAATGGCTACTCAAAGAAAGAAGTAAGCAGAATTCTGCACCCAAACAACAAAAATCCTAAGGACAAGCCCGAAAAACGATGGAAGAATATAGTCTCTCTCCCTTTCCTAAAGAAAGTAACGGATCAGATTGGAAAGATTTTAAGTAAACATGATATTAGACCTGTTTTTAGACCAACGAAGAAAATTTGTCATGTTCTCCGGTCTGTAAAAGATAAACGCGCTCCTCTATCAGCCAGTGGCGTATATAAAATTCCGTGTACATGTGGAAAAGTTTATATTGGAACAACAAAAAGAAGCGTAAATACACGGTTAAAAGAACATAGAAGTCTTTGCCGATTAGGAAAAACAGATAAATCGGCTGTAGCAGAACACGCTTTTCAGTCAGGAAATCATCAAGTGATGTTTTCCGAAACAAAAATTTTATCTACGACGACGAACTATTACCCACGGCTTTGTAGAGAAGCAATTGAAATATATAAACATAGGGATAATTTTAATCGGGAAAGAAGAGACCATGAAACTTAGGGATATTTGGACAGTAGCACTACAGAATTGCTAGACAGTTTTATCCGTGACGGGATTATGATCGATAGTTAAGTTTTATCTCTGACAAAGATTATCTCTGCATATCACGTGCAACTCTGGTCACGCCCCCTTTCTACGATATATAAGTCGCTCTCAGACGTCCGACCCGTCAGTCGGCAAGACTCACCGGAGGAGAAACACCCCTCTGAAGATGTCCAGCGCAGCTCTGGATGAAACGTTAGGAGCTGAAGAGTTTCATGGACCACGACCTTACATCCCGGAAGGGTTACCAGAAGATATGTCATCCGGTTGTGAAAGCTTTCATACTATGGTTACTAACTTCTGCCTTACTTGCCCGTGAGTGGCAGCAGCAGCGCTTATCGATAAGTGTACTGTCGTACCATCTCTGGAGTGACCGATAGTATTTCCGGGTCGCCGTGTGTCGGGAAGTGGGTTGGAGACGGACCTGGAGTCCAGTCGGGCACGGAGCAGCGTCGGGGACGGAGCGCCAGTGAAGGTGCTGACAGACAGTACTTGCTGACTGCTGGGGACACACGTGCCGTGTCCGACGGAAGGAGACTGGAGCAGGAACGACCGTTGCTTGGTCGTACGGTCGGTCTTTTGGCCGTTTCCGTGCGTGAGGAGTCGGTCTGTTGGGGCAGAGCGGCGAGGAAGTCTCCGTGGCGCGTTGTCTGGCCGGAGCCGCTGGCGGCGTGCACGCGCGCTTGGAGTTGTGAGGCGCTTCTCGCGAGGTTTACCAAGTTCGTCGCCTGTCGATCCTGGACACTAAAGTTGAGTGCTCACTTAAGCTACTATTAAGCCTCAGCTACTACCACATCTCTTCGTTTGATTCTGGTTGTCGCTTTCTGGGAGATTCCCACGAGCAACAACGTGTGTGCATTGAAGCCGGCTAGAATTGCAGCCATCTTCCTGTGTGGTGTTTAACCTAATTTAACTCATTCCTCAAACCTATGTCCACACACTTCTTTCTTCAGGTCCCCAAAGACATGAAAATCACGCAGTGAATGATCCAGCCTGTACAGACGATGTTGCAGTTTTTCCCAACTACACTCCTGGAAATGGAAAAAAGAACACATTGACACCGGTGTGTCAGACCCACCATACTTGCTCCGGACACTGCGAGAGGGCTGTACAAGCAATGATCACACGCACGGCACAGCGGACACACCAGGAACCGCGGTGTTGGCCGTCGAATGGCGCTAGCTGCGCAGCATTTGTGCACCGCCGCCGTCAGTGTCAGCCAGTTTGCCGTGGCATACGGAGCTCCATCGCCGTCTTTAACACTGGTAGCATGCCGCTACAGCGTGGACGTGAACCGTATGTGCAGCTGACGGACTTTGAGCGAGGGCGTATAGTGGGCATGCGGGAGGCCGGGTGGACGTACCGCCGAATTGCTCAACACGTGGGGCGTGAGGTCTCCACAGTACATCGATGTTGTCGCCAGTGGTCGGCGGAAGGTGCACGTGCCCGTCGACCTGGGACCGGACCGCAGCGACGCACGGATGCACGCCAAGACCGTAGGATCCTACGCAGTGCCGTAGGGGACCGCACCGCCACTTCCCAGCAAATTAGGGACACTGTTGCTCCTGGGGTATCGGCGAGGACCATTCGCAACCGTCTCCATGAAGCTGGGCTACGGTCCCGCACACCGTTAGGCCGTCTTCCGCTCACGCCCCAACATCGTGCAGCCCGCCTCCAGTGGTGTCGCGACAGGCGTGAATGGAGGGACGAATGGAGACGTGTCGTCTTCAGCGATGAGAGTCGCTTCTGCCTTGGTGCCAATGATGGTCGTATGCGTGTTTGGCGCCGTGCAGGTGAGCGCCACAATCAGGACTGCATACGACCGAGGCACACAGGGCCAACACCCGGCATCATGGTGTGGGGAGCGATCTCCTACACTGGCCGTACACCACTGGTGATCGTCGAGGGGACACTGAATAGTGCACGGTACATCCAAACCGTCATCGAACCCATCGTTCTACCATTCCTAGACCGGCAACGGAATTTGCTGTTCCAACAGGACAATGCACGTCCGCATGTATCCCGTGCCACCCAACGTGCTCTAGAAGGTGTAAGTCAACTACCCTGACCAGCAAGATCTCCGGATCTGTCCCCCATTGAGCATGTTTGGGACTGGATGAAGCGTCGTCTCACGCGGTCTGCACGTCCAGCACGAACGCTGGTCCAACTGAGGCGCCAGGTGGAAATGGCATGGCAAGCCGTTCCACAGGACTACATCCAGCATCTCTACGATCGTCTCCGTGGGAGAATAGCAGCCTGCATTGCTGCGAAAGGTGGATATACACTGTACTAGTGCCGACATTGTGCATGCTCTGTTGCCTGTGTCTATGTGCCTGTGGTTCTGTCAGTGTGATCATGTGATGTATCTGACCCCAGGAATGTGTCAATAAAGTTTCCCCTTCCTGGGACAATGAATTCACGGTGTTCTTATTTCAATTTCCAGGAGTGTATATCGCTGAAGCGTAGCCTTCATCCGATTTGTCGTCTGGAGACCGATGTCATCGTACAACAGGATGATTCCCTCCGACAGCATTCCTTGGCTTTTTGACTTTATGGCGCGTCTTAGTTTCTGTAAAGCATCTTCACAGTTCTGGCCCTGGTTGTGGTTCCACGGTAGAAGAACTCGCCGAGCACAGGGCCCCTGCCAGCGAAGAAGAAGTTCATCGTAGCATTACCGGAACTTGTGCGAACAGCTTTGGATCACTCTGGAGAGGGAAATTATTTATTTATTTCATTAACAATACAGAGTAACCCACCGCCTTGAAATGTTGGGTGGGTAGGATGCTTCTGAATCTAATAGCAAAGACTTTTCATTGTTACAGTCTTATTGGTATACAGTTGTTTTTTTTTTTTTTTTTTTTTGTTTTTGAGAGTATACAAAGAACATAATACGTAAAGATTTCTCTGAGGTTACAGCGAATTGAATCCTTAACAATTGTTAAAATGGTTCCAAATAATTTGTTACTACCTAGTTGATGAGAATATAATTTATATAATGTAAATGTCAAAGAAAAAGAAAAAAGTAAATGTAACACAGTTAGCATGGTTAAGAATAATTTGTAATATACAGAGGGAAGTGATATACTGTATTTCGATGAGTAACACAGTCTAAGTAGCAGCTTGGTTCATAATGGCCTATTTCTACCTATTTCAGGTGAGAAGGTCTCGGTACAACCTCGAGGTATTCTCATCTGAAACGGTTTGTGCTAATGTATTTTTACACAGATTATACAGATTAATTAGTGGTTGAGCACGTAATACATGGAATACATGAATTTTAGCTTCACATAAGAAATACACTTATGTTTGTAACTTGTTAGTTGAAAAAGAATACAGTTCATTGCTACTTGAATCCATTATTCCTTAAATAACTTAATACGTTTCTGATATATAAAATTCATTATTTATAGCTTTGAATAGAGAATATCTGTCTGCACACAGTGAAACGAGCAATACATTACTGCTTGTGTGCAGTATACTTTAAACACTATGCAGGATGTCACTGGAGAGGAGGAGCCAGGGAATAAAAGTTCTTCGAGCCTTCTCCTCCCAAACGACATTACCTTATTGCTACAGTCTTGGTAGGTAGTGCCAGTGTTTATTTGTTTTATGATTGTTGTGTTGTTTGTGACTGTTTTATGGCATCCAGTGTCATGCATTGTTGGTTTTGTTCCCTTACATGTTGATCCCTTCTGAGTCATGTTCACTTATTGTTCCTTCCTCATTTTCGGAATCTGTGGTCGTGTTTGTGCCCTCCCACGTGGTTTGTTGTATTCTTTATGCTTGTCTACGATTCCTTCCATATGGGTTTTGGCGCTTGTATTCTTCATGCAGAGTGTTGATACAATATCGACTACGCTATTTATTGTGTTCCAGCCATCGGGATTACGTATTATTCTGGCGATGTCATTGTCATTCTGTATTTGTCTCACTTGTGCTAGCCTGTTGCACAGCAGTGTGACGTGTTCTGGTGTCCCAGTTTCTCCGCATACGCATACTTCATCGTTAGTTAGTCCCATACGGTTTAAATGTACCGGATACGGCCCGTGGCCTGTCAGGAAATGGACCATCCCCCGACTTGAGTCGACATGTTTCAGTTGTAATCTTTCGTGTACATCAGGAAAGAAAGAGTGTACTCGCGACCGTTGTTGGATGCATCCCACTCTCTCTGCCATGTTCTTATCCGCCATTGTTTCATTTGTGTTTTGTTCATAATGTTGGTTCCCGTAATTTCGGTGACTTTATCGAGCCTGTCCCTCTTAACCCAGTAAAGTGCAGCTCTGTAACGTATTGTTATGTCTATAGTTCAGGTCCCCATCACAACGCAAAGTGCCTCTAGTGACGTGGTGTTGAAGGTTCCGCTCATTCTCAGCAGTACACTACGTTGACCTCGTCTTGCAATTGTTAGTCTGTATGTTCAGTCTGTGAGCCCAAGCAGCTGCGGCGAAGCATGCGATGGATTCAAATATCACAATGTGGTAGGTGCTTATCGTCTTAATAGGTAATTTGTACTGAGTTGTCTTTAGTCTTGCTAGTTTTTGCATAATTTTAGAGGCTTTGTCAATTGTCAATTTTTTATGGTGGTTGAAAGTCTGTTTTTTGTCTAGATGCAGTCCACGATATCGGCTTGCTTGCTTCCTCTGTATGCTTGTATTGTCTAAGGGAAATGTGGGATGTCTCCACTGCTGTCTTTGCCGTTTGCCCTCAGGTTGTCCGAATGCTGTTGAACGGACTTATCCTGTTGCACGCCAAGGCCCGCCGCCACACTGCAACAGCCTCTGTACACTCCTGACCTTTTACCATGTGACTTTTACATCTTTGGTGACCTGAAGAAAGACATACATGGACATCAGTTTCAGTCGGACGAGGAAGTGCAAGAGTATGTGCTGTTGTGGATCCGTCAGCTGCTACGCGAAACAGGAACTGATCGTCTCACCCCGGCTGAATGTCATTACGCGTGAGTCGATTACTCTTGAATGCAACCATTACATGGTCTCATTGTGGCGGATGTTCGCTCTTCATTTGACTGCTCTTCCTAGTAGTAAAAATTTCCAGTAGAAAAGGTTTTAAAGTGAGAAAAGTCCAGGTATCTTCTAGACCGGCGGCAGCCTGCGCAGTGCTTCATTCGTTCCAGGTTGGAAAATCTAATGACTCACACAGTGAACTTAATTTACTGTTGAGGACTCTCATTCACCAGTTGAGTCCGGTGTTGTTAAGGAGTGTCGTCTAGTAAGACGAAATCATAGTCAGTCGAGGCGAAATGGCGTTAGTTCAATTGTTCAAAGTCAGCACCTATAACACTCGGACTAATTAAATTTCGAATTGAAGTTTCATCTACTATCTCACGATCATCTATTTCCTACATTTCATATATGTCATAATTTTGAATATAAATTATTTAGCCGGCCTGTGTGGCCGAGCGGTTCTAGGCGCTACAGTCTGGAACCGCACGACCGCTACGGTCGCAGGTTCGAATCCTGCCTCGGGCATGGATGTGTGTGATGTCCTTAGGTTAGTTAGGTTTAAGTAGTTCTAAGTTCTAGGGGACTGATGACCTCAGATGTTAAGTCCCATAGTGCTCAGAGCCAAATTATTTACTTCAAACTGTATTTTATGTTCTACTTATGCCATATCCGATTCTCTAAAACTCAGCTACTTTCAGCACATTTTACACCTAACATTCGTAGTTACAGTCATTTCTGTCAATTTTACAGGATATGTTGATTCTGTTGTAATGTATGTGTAGTTAATTTTGCGTTACAGCGGAAGTTATACAAAACATTGGTAATAAATCATGTAACAGACCACTACTTGGATATCATATACAGGAATCTTTTTTCTTTATCTACAGCTACATACATACTCCGCAAGCCACAATAGGGTGCATGGTGTAACCTACCCTGTACTAATGTTAGTCATTCCCTTTTCTGTTCCACTCGGCTGCCTATATGCTTCCGTATAACTCCTTATTTGTTTTATCGTGTCTTTACTGGCCTGCCGTGAGATGTACGTTAGTGGCTTTATTATGCAGTACATAGCAAAATGTATATTCTCAACATTTTTTCGCGAAAAGAACGTCTTCTTCCTTCCAGTAATTTTCGTCTGACTTAGATTAGAGATCAGATTAGGTTAATTATTCATTCCATAGACCCATAAAAGAGGAAATCCTCATGGGTGTGGAACATGTCAGATAAACACATTAACACATTACAAAAATGTAATTAGAAAAACTTGAGTTTCATTAATTTTGATGATCCTCAGCCAATAAACAGTAAAATTATGTACATGAATTAAATTAAAACTTCTAATATTTACAGGATTAATACTTACATCTGCTTTCATTAAATCCATCATTCAGACATTTGCTAGTTTCTTGGCTATTAGAGCCAAGTATTGTCAAAAATAAAAGTAAATTATTCATATCAGTGATCCTCAGTTAAAAACATTCACATTATGTACAAGATTTAAAATTAAAGTTCCATTATTTACAGATTTAAGACTTACATCTGCTTTCTATACATCCATCATTCACACAGCAGGTAGTTACTTGGCTGTTACAACCAAGTATTGTCAAAAATTAAAGTATAACAAATTTTCATTAAAATGTTCCACTGCACTTGTTGAGAAACACATGGATGGAACAGAAGGAGTTGGCCACCAAAACTTCTTTTAAATTATGTTTAATTGTGCCTTGTCTGAAACTAAACTCTTTATGGTTGCTGGTAACTTATTCAAAATATGCGTTGCTGAATACTGGATTACTTTCTGGGCAAGAGTAAGTGATTTTAAATCTTTATGTATATTGTTCTTATTCCTAGTATTGATACTGTGTACTGTGATATTCGCTATTTTTGACTTCATTAAAACAGCAAATACGAGTAGTCAATACTTTCAGCCAGAAGGCAAATACTTGTTTATAAATAATGATTAATGTTTAATAAGGCGTCGCATAGCGACGGTGGAATTTTCTAATGATGTAATTCGTCGTCTTTGGGCTGCAATAAAAACAGAAAAATACGGATAGATATACGATCCTTCACTATTTTGTTCGCTGGAGAACAAATGAAGCCTTGAGCGCTAAAGACTTGTACTGTTTCTCTCAAATAAGACGGACGCAGATTTGTGGCAGTCTGATCTAATTTTTACGAAATGTATAAAAACGTGTTATGTCTAAGTTTGAGTGAAGTGTAAAGAACTGTTATAACTTACTGTGACGACGCACGAGCGACTCAAAGAAGACAATGGCTATATAAAAGAGCGCTCACTGGACATGATACGGACATAAAAATCTACCGTCATTGTAGTACTAAGCTTAAGGTACGATATATTAGTTATAATAAATATTTGTTCTGGGAATACTGAATCATTTAGCAGTGCTCATTCCTATTATCTCCTCAGTATTATTTTCATTTTAGTTATGCATTTTGCTAATATTGCAGACACCAAGATCAGCAGTCCAATGTGCGTGTTACATTGATAAAAAGAAAACTGTTTTAACGTCTTCTTGCATCAGCTTTAATATTGAATTTCCCTTTTGTGTGATGTTACAGTTGTTTTTGCGCCCTTAAGAACTTTCTGGTCCCTTAGGAAATTGTTTTGTCATAACAGTAACTTCACAACCGGGTATGATCGTATCTACGATCATGAAGTAATTAGAAAGACGATAACGCAATTTCTTAATCAATAGCACGCTAGTTGTGAATGCCTCAAGCCACGCGAAACAGCAAGTAAAAAAACTATTCACATCTCATAATGCAATATTTTATGACAATGGTCAATCCATGATTCTTACGCCAATTGTGATTGATAAAACAGTAAGCTACATCTCAATTTCCAACTTTCCATTGAATAACAACATCACTTTTATTTTGTAACATCACACTTGGCGCCCGAACAGGGACTCGACCAAAAATTAGTTCAAATTCTTGGAAAATTTTCTATGTGCTTGTGTTAATAAATGTTCTGTCGTTTCATGTACACATCATCTCTCTGTGAGAATGACGGAAAATATGCTGGTCAATAATGCAGTTTAATTATCGAGAGAAAGGAAAAGAGACAACATAGTGCTAATCAAGCCATCCAAAAGTAAGTCAGAATTTTGCATACGCAGTGTAGTGCTTCAGTGGCAACGTTGCTTTTCCAAGTCGATCCACATCCTTTCTATCTCCTTCCCGCTATAGAAAATCTGCTTCATTTTATCTTTCAAAGTAAAATTCTTCGTAGTCTGATAGTAGAAGTTATTTCTCCCCATTGTTAGTATAGCTGTACTACATTTTCAACATGGTGGATATTTTGTGCAATTTGCAGTGAAGAGCATCTTCATTCATTTGTCTGAAACGTTTAGGTTCCATCTTGTCTTCTCGCCAGATAGAATTTCATTTGTTGCTCACGCGAGAGCGGTGCTCTTAGCGGACTCACCACGTCACTGACAAACGACGAAAGCCTTGCGTAGCACGTGATTTACTGACGAAAATGGCAGATAGTAAACAGAGACAGGTGACAACAGGAGACGGGAGTGAAGACGTTAATAGTATTCCATACCCTTTACGATCGCGAACGGTAGGTTCCCGTGCGGAAACTGAACTAACCATGTCTGTAACAGGGGAAAGTGACCCTAAAGTCCAAACTCTTCCCGCTGCAGCTACAAATGACCTCGGTGCGTTAATGGAAATGCTGAAACAACAGTTTGACGCAGTAAATGAGACTATAAAAACACAAAATGAGACTGTTAATGCCCGATTAGATGCTGTAAGCGAATCAGTAAAAACACAAAATGAGGCTGTTAACGCCCGATTAGATGCTGTAAGCGAATCATTAAAAACACAGCTAGGCACAATCAAAACAGATCTGCATAAAGAAATTACGGCTGAATTAAGTACCCATTTGGGTGAGGTGCAAACTAAGATCAGTGATCAAATTCAGAAAATGCAGAAACAGGTGAAAAGTGAAATAGCTGAAGTATCTGGAATATTAAACACAAAAATTCAGGCAGCTACCAAAGAAATAAACTCAGTTAGAAATGCAGTATCTGACATTGAAGGTGTAGTGGAGGATCTGTCGAGGCAGATAGACTCAATCAATATTGAAGAACAGGTTAAGAGCACCGTGAAAGCACACGCGGAGGCATTGTCGGAACACTACGGTGAATGGATAAAGGGTAAAGATATTTTTATCGAAAAGAAGTTCAGGGAGGAGCTTAGGGAGACTGTCAAGGATGTAACTTATGAAATTTTAGCTGCTCCTGGTAAGTCGGGAGACACAGTGGTTTCTGAATTGGGACAGATTCGGAGGACACTTACACGGGATCTTCCCGAGTGGAAGCAGCAAGTAGTGGACGAAGTCAGAATGCTGAGAAACTGGGTAGAAAATCCGCACACGCATACGCAAAATATACGGAACATCTCTTTAGACGGTGACGAATGCCAGTCAACTCCTTATCGTTCACCGCCTGATTACATGCCAAACAACAGTCCTGTTGAGCCCCGAGTGGGGAAAATAAATGATCCGCCCACAATTGTGAGTTTAATGCAAGAAGATAGTGCGATTAAGCATCGCACTTTTCCTGTTTTTCATCCGCAGAAGCGAGAAATACACCCCATCGTGTTCCTAAAGAATTTTTCCGGCATATTTCCCAGGAGCTGGACAGACAGACAGCGTATTCAGTTCGTCACTGGCTTTATTTCTGGTGATGCAGCATTATGGGGAACGGAAATGGTAGACACGTGTAGGAATTATGAAGAGTTTGAGAAAATGTTCTTGGCAAAATTTTGGAGTAATGGGGTACAGCAAAGATTAAGGAAGGAGGTGTATGGTGCGGAAATTTTCAATGAGAAGCATGGAAGTCTCCGGCGATACTTCGAGAAGTATCTAGCAAAAATTAAATTCTGGGATTCTCCGATTTCTTCCAAGGACGTAATTATGATTCTCAAAAGCAAACTCCCGGTGTCTAGAGAGAAACTAGTAAATGTGTCCGAAGAAGACACGGATGTATTCCTTTCTGTGCTGGATTCCTTAGATTTAATTAGCGAGGATGTGCGCTCCAAGGTTGGCAGCGGCAAATTCTTCCCTGGCAGCCAGCAGAATGCATCGCACGCGGACAACAATGCGCCGAAGGAGAGAGTGCGCTACTGTGATCGCGGGTACCAACCTGCCAGCCGTTATGAAAACGCAAACGCCAATAACTTTAAACGGAAGCAGAAAACCAATTACAGTAATCAGCAGAGATACCACCCAATTTACAACCACCAGGTACAACATCAGTACGGAAACCCATCCTTTAATTCTGCGCCTGAGCAGTATGGAAATTCTCCACAAACGATTGGTAATTTTTCAAATGGGCCAGTGTACAATCAAAGTTACAGGTCGAAAAATAGCAAGTGGCATGGGCAAGGCGGAGGCCACCCAGCACAACATCAAAACAACTTTTCACAGGATAGAGGACCGCGGAACAATTTTCAAACGGCACCAAATGCGAACTTTCCTTCACAAGGAAATGGTTTTGCCGGCAACCAAAAGATCGGGCGACAGCAGCCGTCTCAAGTATTCTATTCACAAGTGAATGCACCCAGTGGATTTTACACCTTTACACCGGCATTTGTACCACATAACCAGCACCAATATGAAACGGAACAAACACTTAAGGCCATGAATGACAAACAGGTTAAACATCCTGCGGAAAATTAGAGGCAGCGCCTTTCAGCCTCCTAGAGGTCGCTGCTGGTTCCAGTGGGGGTACTAACGAATACTCTGATTCTGAGTATGTTAATGCGATACGGTACGACCATGAGACCGACTTACGAGATGGCCTTGCACGTGACAAAGAAGCTCAAGACATTAACAACATTTATGATGAACAGGTCCAGGCTTCGATTAAGATTTCTATTGCCAACATTCCTTTCACAGCCGTTGTTGATACAGGAGCAAACATCAATGCCATGTCACCATGTCTCTTCAGACAGGTGTCTTCTGTTTCAAAAGTTTTATCATTGCCGATTCAGGGCTGCTCCATATCGGGAGCGATTGGTCCATTGAAACAGAGAGTTAGTTTACAGACACACCCTCAACTGCAGATAGAATCTGTTTCGGTTTCCTGCCTCTTGCGTACTGGAAATTTCCTTGTGTGAACTGTTAATGATAAGTATTGTGTTGAACAGCGCACTGACTACATGGTAACGGCTACTACATGTAAACTTTAAGTATTAAATGCTATGTATGGAAAAATTGTTTATATTGATGGACCTGAACTGATATTTCTTCAACAAGCTGAAGCAGGAAATTAAGGTTGCAGAAAGAATTTCAATTTAGCTTTAAGTTAGTATAAAAAAAATGTGCTTGCGAGGTGATTGCCAGGATCTATATAAATATGTAAAGGTGAGAAATGGAGGAGGATGCGTAAATAAGCACTTCTCTCAAGGTACAAGAAGATTTATAGATTTATTTTTAGTAATGTAAGTACTTGAAGTTCTGTTGTAGAAGCCCAAATTACCTGCCTAAAAAAAGGTACATGTTCAAACAGTCCAGACAGTGGACAGGAGTAGAAGAAATAGCTTAAAGTTCAGTTAAAGCGTGCTATTAAATGGAAAAACAAGTGGTAACCCACATGTGTTCACGCAAGGAGACAATAAGCTGTAGTAAACTAAGTTAGGTGAAATACAGTACAAATAGAGGCAAACCATGAAGCATCAATAATGTAGCGTAAGTACTCCACGAGGCCATTAATTGCTATGAAAGTAAACTATTTCCCTGTGATCTGAGCCCAATGTAAAGAGTATATGAGGAATGTTAGCTGACGAATTGATTTCAGTAGAATCAAGGTACTAAATACACACACAGCAAGCCCCCTGTATCATAAATAAGTCCAAGTAAAGATCTTCAGAAGATTTGTAGTGTAATCTAGCGACCATTCAATACCCTAATTGAAGGCTAATCTAAAGAACAAGCAATGCAGTGATATTTAAACGTAATACTGACTATAACCAGAGTAAGACGTAGAAGTAGCAAAGCATGCTGTAATGAAACAGGTTGAAATTTATATATGTGCCTATGTTTATTATGATAATTTTATTTACATGCAGATTTTATTGCAAAAATGTCTCCTAAGACACTCCTCTTATGAAATCCATTTTCCTTGTGCCCGTTCCTTTTGATCCTGGTTCATTAACCCACACCAAGGGTCGACTTGTAAAAGGCACGTGTGCTTCGAGGCAAAGCAGTGCTTATGAGAAATGAGACACGTAGCGTGATGAACTTCGCTAGCTTTGGTAATGTTTGTTATGGACCGGTTGCGTAAACCCAGTGAACTGTCGGTAATTCCATTCATGCGAAAAATAGTAGACACGCGTTACCCTTTTTTTTTAACAGAGAACGATTGCTGAGTACATGAAGCGAAGAGGGAGACCTATTGTTATCCAGTCTGCCCTCAAATATATTTAAAAAAAATTGGCAAGCACAAAGGAAAGCACAAAAAAATAAAGATTCAGCATTAAATGCGTACTCGTTAAGTAGTAGATATGCTGTGTGGCAGTAGAAAATGAGCTTGGGTGCACTAAAGAATAAATGCAACGAGTGTTGCGAAACCTGTAGTTTTCATAATGAGGAGATGAGCCCTTAAAAGAAAGTTTGAAAGAATATTTTTAGGTTCACTAGTGAAAGTAAACCTTGAGATATAAAGAGTCCATTCATAAAGCAGTTATTCACTGGACTTAACAAAAGGAGTGACCATTAATTGTAAATATTAGCTCGTAAGTGATCTTTTGTAAATATAATAGTAGAATATAAGTCTTTCTGTACCAATGGAGGAAACCTGCAAAATTGATTGTTTTGTAAATGAACTCTATCGGCGAAGGAACTAAGCACGAATGCTGTGTGAAGATGCACACTAAAGTGCGACGTGCATAATAAAAATAACTATTCACTGTATATTAGTGGTAGTGTTGTACTGCAAGTGTAAAAAGAAGTCAAGGCTACGACAACAGGTGCAACGCAAAGTTCAGTGTTGTTCTAAGTGCAGCGACAGCTAAAACATTCGTCGTCACTTACCTGTGAGCCTCATGGGAGGCAGTTGACAGAGAAGTATGGAGGCAGCTTCAGTGTCCGGCTCCTCCGATGGAAAACGCGCGCGAGGTGTGTGTATCGATGCACTCGTGTGATACGAAGTTCACAAAAAAAAAGGAGCAATCTACGACCAGCAGCTCTCTTACAGCTCACACAACATTGTGCAGCCGCTGTGAGTGGCTGACGTCTGGGTGACGAAACAATCCAAACTTTAAACTGCTAACCGCCATGACTTCCATCGTACATACTGGAGAAAAGACATTTGTACACTTGTGTGACTACATTTTCATACGTAAATTAAGCAATTTTCTTGAGTTGAAGTTAAGATGAATGAGAAGTAGATTGTTAGATTACTCAGGCCTTAAAGCCATTAATACCTGCACTCCTGAACACTGCTAAAATGAATTATAATCCTGTCTCTTGATGGACAAAGAAAATGAATGTGCACTATAGGAAGACCCTAAACACCCGACCAGTCCCGATCCTTAACAAATGTATCCAATAGGTTGTAAGTTATACTAATAATTTTCCACTTCTTCTGTTTCATATTGTAAATAAAAGCCCGGGAAGCCACTTGAATTCCTGGCACCACAGTGGAAAGGACAGATGTACTGCATGATGAACGCCGTAGACAGCTAACACAGAAAGTGAAAGCAGCATCACGAAGTGTAGTGCTACGATATTAAACTGTAATTGAACCACAATGAGTCAACAGATGCTCGAACATTGTCCACTCTAGTTTAGTGAAAATAAGCACTCACTGTTCTCATGTATTAGTTGTTAAGCTCAAGAGAAAGTAATTTCTGAATTCTATCCCCTGAAGTGTGAAATGAACGTTCACTTATTGTTATAAGCAAACATGGACCAAACTAAAATATGTTCATAAATGTTAATCTTGGTATTATGGAATGAAGTGACTGATGAACAAAGAATGAAAAACTTTATTTTGAAAAATGATAAATATCTGATATATGTTTATAAATGTAATTTCAATTTATGTACATAGTACGCCAGTAACATTATGTAAATGTCACACCAAAAATCACGTATATCTCATGAGGATCGAGGTAATCCTTCGGCATTCCCTCTCTCCTCATGGGAGGCAATGTGATATTCGCTATTTTTGACTTCATTAAAACAGCAAATACGAGTAGTCAATACTTTCAGCCAGAAGGCAAATACTTGTTTATAAATAATGATTAATGTATAATAAGGCGTCGCATAGCGACGGTGGATTTTTCTAATGATGTAATTCGTCGTCTTTGGGCGGCAATAAAAACAGAAAAATACGGATAGATATACGATCCTTCACTGTTTTGTTCGCTGGAGAAAAAATGAAGCCTTGAGCGCTAAAGACTTGTACTGTTTCTCTCAAGTAAGACGGACGCAGATTTGTGGCAGTCTGATCTAATTTTTACGAAATGTATAAAAACGTGTTATTTCTAAGTTTGAGAGAAGTGTAAAGAACTGTTATAACTTACTGTGACGACGCACGAGCGACTCAAAGAAGACAATGGCTATATAAAAGAGCGCTCACTGGACATGATACGGACATAAAAATCTACCGTCATTGTAGTACTAAGCTTAAGGTACGATATATTAGTTATAATAAATATTTGTTCTGGGAATACTGAATCATTTAGCAGTGCTCATTCCTATTATCTCCTCAGTATTATTTTCATTTTAGTTATGCATTTTGCTAATATTGCAGACACCAAGATCAGCAGTCCAATGTGCGTGTTACATTGATAAAAAGAAAACTGTTTTAACGTCTTCTTGCATCAGCTTTAATATTGAATTTCCCTTTTGTGTGATGTTACAGTTGTTTTTGCGCCCTTAAGAACTTTCTGGTCCCTTAGGAAATTGTTTTGTCATAACAGTAACTTCACAACCGGGTATGATCGTATCTACGATCATGAAGTAATTAGAAAGACGATAACGCAATTTCTTAATCAATAGCACGCTAGTTGTGACTGCCTCAAGCCACGCGAAACAGCAAGTAAAAAAACTATTCACATCTCATAATGCAATATTTTATGACAATGGTCAATCCATGATTCTTACGCCAATTGTGATTGATAAAACAGTAAGCTACATCTCAATTTCCAACTTTCCATTGAATAACAACATCACTTTTATTTTGTAACATCACAGTACTAAGCAGTTAGTTAAAGAAAGAGGTGTATTATTTACAACGAACTTCATTAAGGAATAAATATACTGAGAAGCTGTGGTTAATATGCCCAATTCTTTGAATAGGTTTCGACATGACGTTCTTCGATTTACACTATTCACTACTCTTACTATACGCTTCTGTACTCTAAACATTTTTTCTCTGTTTGTGGAGTTACCCCAAATTATGATACCATATGACATAATGGAGTGAAAATAAGCAGAATATAACAGTTTTTTATATTTATATCTCCTATGTCTGACATCAATTCCATTGCAAACACGGACTTGTTCAGGCGCTTTAGCAGTTCGTTAGTATGTTGCTCCAAATTGAATTTATTATCAAGTTGTAATCCCAAGAATTTTACACTCTAAACTTCTCCTATTTTCATGTGATCATATTTTATACACACACCAGAAGGGAATGTCTTGGAAGTTCTGAACTGCATATGGTGGGTCTTTTCAAAGCTTAATGACAGTGAATTAGCCATGAACCACTTATTAATGTCAGTAAAAATTTGATTAGCTGCCCTTTCTAAATTTATATTTGATTTACTATTTATTGTAATGTTTGTATAATCTGCAAATAAGACAAACTTAGCATCTGGTAATGTAACAGATGACAGGTCATTAATATACACAAGAAACATTACTGGACCTTGTATGGAACCTTGGGGAACACCACATGTAATTTCATCCCAGTCAGATGATGTCTGATTGCCTACTGCTGAAGTGTTACGTTATGACACCCTTTATTTTCTATTAGTAAAATATGACTGAAACCACTTTGCAGCACTACCAGTGACGCCATAATATTTTAATTTACTTAAAAGAGTGCTGTGATTCACACAAGCAAACGCCTTTGACAGGTCACAGAATATGCCAGTTGCCTCTAATTTGTTGTCCAATGAATTAAGGGCATTTTCAATGTGAATGTAAATAGTTTTCTCAATATCAGAACCCTTAAGAGCGTTTCCGTAACATTCACTTCCTGATCGACCCTGCCTGTAACAAATATAGCAGTAATATGTGTTCCTTTAATACTATCTGGTAATAATCACAAACATTCGAGCAGTAGTCAAGAACATTTCGCTCAAGTGTTCTGTATTTGGTCTCTTTTATAGACAGACTACACTTTCCGAGCATCTTCCCATCACCCGAAGTCAACTGTTCGCTTTTCTTATAACCGACCTTATGTATTCGCACCATTTCAAGATAATTTCTAAAGTTACTCCTAAACATTTAATAGATGTGAGTATGTCAAGCAGCACACCGCTAACATTGTATTCGACATTGTAAATTGTTTCTTAACTTTCATTTTCTCATATTTAGAGCAAGCTACTATCACCACACCAAACACAATATCCATTCATCTTGTATCCTCCTACAGTTACACGAAGACGGCATTTTCCCGTACATGACAGCATTATCAGCATACAGTCGCAGGTTGCTGTTCATCCCATCTGTCTGATTGTTTATGTGTATATATAACATGCTCGGTCTCATTACACTTCCCTGGGACATCCCTGACGATTGTTTGGTCTCCGACGAACACTTGCTGTCCACATTATGGTGCAATGTAATTGAACAGTCTGGGGTGAACCTCTATAATGTATCACAACGTTATTGTGCAATATTATTGACCGTCTACGAATAGCGTTATTAGCACTTTTTAACAGTAACTGTATTGTAGGGCCAGCCGTCGGTGAACCGTACAGCGACTTGCTTCTTTACAGCAGCATAGGTATTTTCAGCTTCTCCCTCCTTTTTTATGCATCTATAACACTTTTTACCAAAAATATTTACATAAAAAACAAAAATATGTAAATAAATGATCTTGTTTATGTATCATTAAGCAACTACTATTCGTCTGTAACTACGGATGTGCTACTAATATCCTCGTGATACCAGTCACTGCACTTTGGTCCGTCACATCCGAAAAACTTGTAGGACTCACTAGGATTGGTGTCAGGTCTGCTGTGAAAAGAAAACAGAACATTGCACAGTTGAAAATAGACGTCTTATAATCACCATCCATGCCAGCGGTGGGGCTGCACGACGCGATCCTTTAGTTAGTCCAGTAAATGTAACTATCTGGCGCGTTCTGTTCACGTAGTTCTGAAGGTCATAGATTCTTTCACTCTTGAAAGATTTCAGTAACCCAAAAAGATAACAGTGCATGTCATGCTGTCATGCTGAACATTTGTGAACGTTCTCTGAAATATTCTCGAAGTTCCCGACGGAAAAAACGTCACGTGCTTGAATGGATCTGAAAAAGGAAAATCTCGCGTAAAAATATACCGTGAAAATTGTTCACAAATAAGGAAGCAGAGGAAGACGTGAAAGCGGGAACTGCACTTTAACGACAGTTTGGGTAAAGCAAGTAAAAAATGTCAATTATTTTTTGTGTGCCATTTATCTGATTCGTAGTTAAAATTTTTTTAGAGGTACTGCCTAAAGGGTGCGGCGGTTTGCAGGCTGCGGCGATAAATTTTCAAGTAACTACGACTCGCAGGTTCCGACTTGACGATACGGACGTGAACTCTCCCACGAGTAGAATGAGCCAGTCCAAAGTGCTCCCCAGTTCTTTCCGTAATTATTGTCATAATGTGAAGTTAGTTATTTTGTCGTAATAAACAACTTTCCTCGTGTAGAGAGTGTTAATCTAAAAATTCTTAAATATGTGGTTTTGAGAGCTAAATAAAAAACAATCACTGGAAAATAATTATTGTGATGAACATCTTTTAATCCTCTTCCTGTTACAAAAAATACATTCGTCGCAGGAGGATACTTAACATTAACTCCAACGCACAAAGACAACAGTGAAGGTACAAGTGACTGATGACTTTTGCAGAAAGTGAAGTATTTCATAAAATAAAATACGAAGAATATTAAAATTATGTCGGACCCTATAAGCTGCGAGGGTAAGAGCATATTCTAAGTTCAAATGCAATAAATTTCCTTCGGGGAGAACAGTTTACATACACAAATAACACAGCTTTAGATGTGTGGAACTCAAATTGTGCTTTATCTCGCACAATATCCTGCGAAACATGGATGAAGGCAATAGGCAGATTCCGTATTTCTGGATTTCCGGAAAGAGTGCACTATTGTTGAGGTTCACTCCCAGACGTCAATAATGTTGTCAATTATATTGTGAACACTATTCTGCAATAGTACTGTGGTTCGGAATTCTGGACGACAAAGACGAATACTGCACGATAAAGACGCTGGTACTGTGGTAATTGCTCTACTTTTTTGCACGCAGAATAGGAGCTGGATAAAAAATTGGTTCAAGGAGCGTCAAAGACTGCAATAAAACTTGTTGAGAGAACTGAGGTTAAACAAAATAAAAGTCACCGTAACTTTTTCTCTATTGATTTGATACATTACTTCAAATGATTCTACCATGGGCGTGTCTCTAAAATCCTCGTCATCAAAAAACAAAATAATACAATGGGAGACATAGTTACACCAAGTCAGCGCTTATCTGTTACGCTACTATAGGTTGCTACTGGAAATTCTTTCGAAGACCTGAAATTTACCAATGCTGTTTCACTTTACAGCATTTGAGATGTAGTTATGAAATAGGCTCATGTAGTAATACAAGTAGTAAAGGGTTATATTCGGGTAAGTAATGTACACACAGGGATAAATATTTATATATACTTTTATTCATAGCTTTGCACTGATTCAATTTTTAAATACATCTACCTTCGTGGCCGTTTCCTACATTTTCCGAGAAACAAATCATACGACTAATCATGCTTAACATTTCTGTTTTTGTACTCCTTTGCCGTAACGTTCCACAATGCCGGGATGATCTGTACATTTCAATGAACTCTGCTTATGATGGTGTTTCGTCTTATTTTGAACTCATTTTACTCACAACAGCAACAACCGTAAGGTAACCTAACCTCTTTGGTCTATGTAGCACACGACAGACTGTCAAGGATATTGCCAATACTGCCCACAGGTGGCATAGTATTTCCGGAGCAGCTCTATATATTTCAAATATCTTTGATTTTCTCATTATTACTGCTCCACATCTCAATCTCATCCCTAGACGTTCAGTATTATTGAGAATCAGGAAACATTGCTGAATATTATTGACTGTCTACGGGGCACTTCATAGTTCCTAAGTATTATTGTGGGCGTAATGGCAGTCGCGTACAGAGTAACAGATAGGTGAGTCAACTTTGGCGTGAGACTGAGATGTTGCACAATAAGAATAAGAACGAAATTACAATGAAATGAACACCCTGAGTTGTTTACAGGCGTTGACATACGTCAACGGGGACAGATGCAAATGTGTGCCCCGACCAGAACTCGAGGAGTTCCCGGGTTCGAGTCCCGATCAGGGCACACAGTTTCATCTGCCCCCGTTGACGTATGTCAACGCCTGTAAGCAGCTAAGGGTGTTCATTTCATTGTAATTTCATTCTAACGATCTGCGTGGTCACCGATGGTATCTGTTCTTTCGGACATGTCCAAAAGAACAGATACCATATTAGTATATATATAGTTAAGGCTCACCGGCCACTTGACCATCTTCTGCTTCTATGCGAATGCACAAACAGTGCCCGAACTCTTACGGGAATCGGCATCGCGCCACGAGTAATGAGTATAATGGGCGGGGGCACTACGAATGTAGTGCGGGACAATACGTTGAGAATGTGGGTTTCGCGGGAGGCGTGCCAGAGATAAATCCCTGCAGTCGCGCTATCCTCTGTGTTCTCGGTGGCTCAGATGGATAGAGCGTCTGCCATGTAAGCAAACAGATGCAAACGTGTGCCCCGACCGGAACTCGAGGAGTTCCCGGGTTCGAGTCCCGGTCGGGGCACACATTTTCATCTGTCCGCGTTGACGTATGTCAACGCCTGTAAACAACTCAGGGTGTTCATTTCATTGTAATTTCATTCTAACGAGCTGCATGGTCACCGATGGTATCTGTTCTGTCGAACATGTCCGAAAGAACACATACCATCTTAGTATATATAAAGAATGAGAATATCAAAAACATTTGAAATGTATGGAACTTCCCCCGAAATATTGTGCCATCTATGGGCAGTGTTGACAATATCCTTGACAATCAGGTCACGTCAAGGTAGCACACGAGACCAGAAATGTAACGCTGTTCCTTTAATTAGTACATGTGGCTAATTTACTGAACTCGACTAATTAGGTAGTTTAAGGGCCCTGTACAAGGAAGGGAAATTAGGCTGAGAAAACTTTTAGTGCTCAAAGATTGATCATTTTAACCCGAGCAGTTTAACAGAGTAGAGATTTTGGTCGGAAGGATCAGGAATGTATTTTGCGAAATTCGATTGAGTGCTGGCGACAAACCGAAGAGTATATCTATTATTGTAATAGGGACTACTGTTGAATCGCCCAGACAGTTTCAGTTGCTGTCAGACTAAACATAAAACATTCATTGTCGAATTATCTACATCTATGAGGGCGTTACGGCATTATTAGAACCAATGCTACAGCATTATTAGTCCCTTGTTTCATGAGCTGTATCTTATCACATTTTATTGTAAAGTATAATTGAGAGCAGTAATGTAGTTACACACCAGTGAAGAGCAAAAGAATTGTTTCACACTCGTCAACGGGTAGGGGTCAAGTGGCAGTGTCATTCATATTTTTTATAGGGAAGACCAGGATAGGATTGGAGATACACAGGAACTTGATTACGGCAAGTCTTCCAAATGAAAAGGAAATAAACTTACAACATGACTTATCGACTCAAAAATAAAAGTTCTGGTCTTTTTATTTCTTAGTTGTACCTAATCATCAAGTGTGTAATTCTAGTAGAATAAGCTTAAATCAGCTATTAAAGAAAATATTGATAGCATCTCTTTAATAAGAACCAAACAAAATAATAGCTGTTTCATGCATAAAATCCAATAACTTTATCAGAGGTTTAATGTAATAAAGAAAGTATACGTAGTCAGATTTGCATTTGAGACGTGATTACAGAAAAAGAAAGAAAATAAACCTAAGAAAATATACGTACCACGCTATCATAAGAATATCATAATAAATTGACCGATCACCTTGATTAGAGAATTATTACACCTCTGTTATCTTATTACGTGTGATAATAATAGAAAAGCTCACTTCAAAATATTCCTCGAGGTAATTTTAAATTACGAAATGGAATGAACAACTACTTACAATTACATTGCTATGTGGCATGTAATACACTTTTAAATTCGGTAAGGCTAACACCCAAACCTCCAGATGTCAGATCGGTACCAAACGTTGTTGTCGATAGAGTGTCGACCAAAACACCGATTTAGTTCGTGCTGTGTGTTGTCGTCTAGTATAACATGCGTAAATGGTAATTAAAAGTAACACAAGAACTACGGAACACAGGAAAAAGGCATCTGTGAGCAGTTGCTTAGAAGACTTTGCGTACCTGAGTTCGTAGCGCATCATGTCATTATCTGACAGGTTCTCCGTTCTAATCTCACCACCAAACTTTTTTTCTTTAACTCTATATACAAGAAGATTTTCTTGGCGTGTAAAAGGAATTTTTGGAGTTTATAGCCATGCTCTTCTGGCAATCTGCTGTGCATCTTTTATTGAAAGTAGCTAACCTATGGAGTACATTTGTATGTGATGTTCTGTGGGACATGTACTCTATATATTTGCTACCTTCAGCTAACGAAGTGAAATCAGATTGCCGAAATAACATTGTGGCAGACTCCGAAAAGTCCTTTACCATGTCAGGAAAATGTTCTTCCATATAACAGTTTCATTCCTAAAGAGTTAAAAAAATAAAAGAAACGTTGACGCTGGGATTTGAACGCAGGGCTCCCTGGACAATAACTTGACGCTCCACCATCTCACGTACGTAAAGTCTTCCAAGCAACTGCTCACAGATACCTTTCCCTATGCTCCGTAGTTCTGTTTACGCATGTTCTACTGGACGCCAGCTGACAGCACGAACTAAATCGGTGTATAGGTGTGTCTATCGACGTACAACGTTTGGTATCGATCTGAATGTCTGACCTCTTGACTTTTGGGTACTGTAAACCAGAGTTATATGCATTTAACAACAAAAGAGTCAGATATAATTATCAGTTTGCCGCAATTACGTGTGATCAAGTTTCATTTGTATACAATAAGTTAAACTTTTACGCTTGTAAAAGTATTTTTCACAAAGACAAAAGTGTATGAAGTGAATCATTAAGCAAGTAGGAAACTGGTCATTTTAATTTATAGTTGCATAGGTACTCTTTCTCAAAAGGTATTTAATACTCACAGGTTGTGACTGAACTACTACTACTACTACTACTACCACGTAAAGACTGCTTATACAACAAGAGTGATTCTGTACTGTCACAGAGGTAAAATTAAACTAGAGAGCGACAGAGAATACTTCGAGGCAGTTAAGAGTTACTAATGTGGTCTACAACAACAATGATGTACTACATGAGACATAATAGGAAGAACATTACAGGACGTCCGTATACATCGATGAAATTTGGAAACTGCTCATATGTAATGATAATATAACGTAGGTCAAGTAATAAAACCCACCATTGCTACCACAGAACGTCCGAGAAATGAATGGATTAAAGGCTAAAATATATCTGTATATAGTGTAAGGTGAACCACGGTGCTATACATGCTAAGAGTATTACATCAGCTCAAGATCATAATTCTTGCTGCACCATACAGCTTGCATCTGGGGCATATTCTGAATCATCCCTTGACTATCTCAAGTGGCTGCACACATACTAATTTCCTGCACCGTATGATCACTTGAAAATGAAAAATCAAACGTTGGTGAATACATATTAGATTGATTTTGTCATTTAATTTATCTGTGTTTATGAAGTACGAGTTGAACCTCTCCAAATGATGACTACTCTTTTGTCAATGCTTTTAGCGTCCTTATACGGGTATTTTCATACTTATCCTTATAAAAGCATAACCCACTATGTAATGAATCTTGGAGAACGGGGGCGTTCCACAGCAGTGGATTTAAAACATATTCTGATCTTGGACGATGGAAGTCTTGTCAATGAAAATGACTAAATGAAGCTTCACGCTGTGAATACAAATGATTAACTGATGTTCTATTGTCGTAAGGAACTGCTCTCCATTCACACCATTCCACTCACATTACCTTTATTCCACCTTTTGCTTCAGAAATTTGTTCTGTACGCGACTGTATTGAAACAATCAACACTTAAAAATGCGCACATTATAACTTAGTATGTAACTGGTTTCTCCTCAGTGTTAGAGAAATTATTAATTATCAGATTTTTCCAATTCTTTCTTAAATACACATTGTACTGCTCTATACAATGGTTCATCAAGCAATACCCTGGATATTATTTTTGGCTGATACAGAAACCTTCTTGATATATGCAGCACGTATTTGGATATACTCGTACATAAATAATATATGATTACATTTCCCTAATTATGAACTCGGCTGTTTAGTGCTGGCAATATTTGTGCATGTAATCCTGGTAGAGGTATGACTGCAATTTATAAAAAGAAAATTGAACGTTGTTGATATTCTGTTGTTACCAAAATATATACGCGTAGTCCGTCTTTAAATTCTGAGCGTTTTGAGAAATGTGTTTTAATGAGAACAACACTCTACATTGTTATAAGCAATAAGCATTTTAACATTAAGGGCAAAATAATATTACGATATTTTTTCAGAAACCAAACGCTTTTAAAATTTAACGATATTTACTCAGTGTTTTTCTGTCCATTAGTCAAAAATATTTTTCACATTTAAAGGATGGCCATACTCCTAGAAATTTTTGTATGATGTTTCGTCAGTACACATATTCTATCCTATTTTCCCGGAATTACAGTTACCTACAAAACTTCACTGAGTATAGTTGGCTTTTGGCTTCCTTCCTTCTTTGTACAGAATATTTAATTTGGTTTTTACAACCGCCGCCATCTGATAAATACTTAGGTTCTTGTCTTCCTGGTTGTTTACCCATATATATTTGGACACGTCTTATCTCTTGCGGTTTCGTTTCTGTTGCTATAGAACATTATGCAAACAGTTTAGATTTGATTGCACAACTGAAAAAAACCATCACTCAAATAATATTGGACTGTTGTGGAGGTCCTCACAGAAAACAATAGCCTTTGACAATAACCTCGTAATAAAACAGAACATCCACATACAAAAATCAGTAATATATGGAAGGAATATAAGGACTGAACCAATACACGGAACACAGTAATACAAAACAGAATTTTCCGCATTTAATTAATTACATATAAAGACACACCCTGAAAGAAGAAAAGAGTTTCCTATTATCCAAAAACAGTTGCTTCTCAGTTTCTCACTCTCTTGCTGTACTTCTCCCTTCCTCTTTCTCCTTCCTCTCGCCCTCCAATACACACGCACACACACACACACACACACACACACACACACACACACACACACACACACACACACACACACACACGTCTATTATATCTCACCAACTTACACCCAACACTCAAACTTAGAACCACATTGCAAACAAATAAACACTGTGAACAAGTACGCACAGATAGTAACATACCACCTATGATGAGTGTGTCGCTTTAAGTTTTCCTAAGCTCATGTATTGCATGGAAATTTGTGGTACCATGTCACACTGAAGTAGTATAATGCGCTTGAAACAGTGTGCATAGGCGCATCTCAAGAAACACACCATCGATGCATAACTAGACGAAGCACGTAAGACACGTAAGGGCCGAACATCCACTATTGTTTCTCTCGGAAAAACGTACAAAACACCATCTGAGCAAAGAAACATACTACTCTACTACTTTGCAAAACGGCAAACTGTTAAATCGTAAAGTACTTCACAACATGCTACCCTGTAAAATCCAACTTTTAAATTTAATACAGCTTCAGGTTCGTAATCACAATGATATAAATCCACTTGTTATAGATTTAGGCCTAAAAACAGAAATCCAGTCAAAAGCTTTTAATAATGTTTTACAAAATAAATAAGATCCACAGGTATAGAAATATGTATGGGTAAATGATACGAAAAATGTGAAACACTGTGTTGTGCAGAAAGCTGAGTTTTCAAAAAACCAAATTTGAACAGCAAACACGGATAAACGACAACTACAGCATCTAGCCTCAGGAGAACTGTAATACAGGGTGATTCAGAAAGAATACCACAACTTTAGGAATTTAAAACTCTGCAACGACAAAAGGCAGAGCTAAGCACTATCTCTCGGCGAATTAAGGGAGCTATAAAGTTTCATTTAGTTGTACATTTGTTCGCTTGAGGCGCTGTTGACTAGGCGTCAGCGTCAGTTGATGCTAAGATGGCGACCGCTCAACAGAAAGCTTTTTGTGTTATTGAGTACGGCAGAAGTGAATCGACGACAGTTGTTCAGCGTGCATTTCGAACGAAGTATGGTGTTAAACCTCCTGATAGGTGGTGTATTAAACGTTGGTATAAACAGTTTAAAGAGGATGGGTGTTTGTGCAAAGGGAAAAGTTCTGGGCGGCCGAGAACGAGTGATGAAAATGTAGCACGCATCCAGCAAGCATTTGTTCGCAGCCCAGGAAAATCGACTCGCAGAGCTAGCAGAGAGCTGCAAATTCCACAATCAACTGTATGGAGAGTCCTACGAAAAAGGTTAGTTATGAAACCTTATCGTCTGAAATTGGTTCAAGCACTGTCTGCAGCTGATAAGATTAAAAGAATCGATTTCTGTGATTTTATCCTTGCTCAAATGGAAACAGATGAATCTTTCGTTTCAAAGATTGTGTTTAGTGATGAAGCAACTTTCCACACTAACGGGAAAGTCAACCGTCACAATGTCTGTATATGGGGCACTGAGAATCCGCGGGAAACAACTCAGTATGAACGTGACTCGCCTAAGGTGAACGCTTTCTGTGCCATTTCAGCCAATAAAGTTTTTGGTCCCTTTTTCTTCGAAGGTGCTACAGTAACTGGACTACAGTATCTGGAGATGTTAGGGAATTGGCTGTTCCCTCAGCTCGAACAAGAAGCACAACAATTCATATTTCAGCAGGATGGAGCGCCCCACATTGGCACTTATCTGTCCGTAACTACCTGAACGTCAACTACCCGAGGCGATGGATCGGCCGCCAGGCAGCCCGTGACAGAGCACTTCATCAATGGCCTCCAAGAAGCCCTGATCTTACCCCCTGCGATTTTTTCTTATGGGGGTATGTTAAGGATATGGTGTTTCGGCCACCTCTCCCAGCCACCATTGATGATTTGAAACGAGAAATAACAGCAGCTATCCAAACTGTTACGCCTGATATGCTACAGAGAGTGTGGAACGAGTTGGAGTATCGGGTTGATATTGCTCGTGTGTCTGGAGGGGGCCATATTGAACATCTCTGAACTTGTTTTTGAGTGAAAAAAAACCTTTTTAAATACTCTTTGTAATGATGTATAACAGAAGGTTATATTATCATTAAATACACATTTTTAAAGTTGTGGTATTCTTTTTGAATCACCCTGTACTTCATGTTTAATTCGTTTATAGACATTCTAACATTTAACACTGTGCTCATTAGAGTTCTTTTGTCTTTCCTTGGATAGTACTTCATAAATTATGTGTCTGCTATATGTTCGCTGATATCAAAATAGATATAATGTAAAGTTGGTGTTCGGTGGTGTAACCGTATTCGTCGTCATCCAACCGAGAACCGCTACACAGTGAGACCTGTCTTCAAAATCCCGGTCTACGACTGGACTTTGCACTTAAATTCTCAGGTTGTGTCTGTGAGATGTTTCAACAGCCCTCTTGGACGTCTTGTTAACTGGCAACCTTTTGATCTTCCTGCTGCATTCGTATTTAACGCTCCCTCTTTCATCACTGGCAATAAAAGAAGGTGCTTAACAGCGTCGCTGCTGATTCCCTGCATTTCCGATCTTCTCAGTCGGTCTAAACTTTCTTACAGCATTTTGTTTTGTTACAGGTATCCATGACTTTTTCGTGTTCTCACTAGTTAAGCAATCACTTCATTTCGTTCAGCAATGTTAAACAACTGTCTTCGCACTCATCGAGAACGTAGTTTGCAAAGAAGTGACAGAAATTTCTTAAGTTTCTTTTATAGTTTACTGGAGGAAATACAGTTTTTACTTACAACAACAACACTTCCAATATATTTTTCATCCTCAGGTCAGACAAATTTGGCTGCATGCCTAACCTATTTGAACCCACTGTATAATTCTTAAGTAGCCGCTGACGTTGTCGTACGTAAATAGGACATTATAATGGAATTAGATTTACGCCGCATCGCAAAAGGTATCCAAATAATCATTTCCATTTGTTTGAAGGATGTCAGGCAGGTAACTTTTAATAGTGTTTAACGATCAATTGACCGTAGAACTTCTTTCTTACACTTACGATATTTCACTTTTGGTAGTAAAAAGTCTTTTTGAGAAGGGAAAGTTACACAAAGTTTCGGACTCCATATTAAACTGTGGGAAACCCTGTAACTGGCTGGGTATGCCATTTGGAAGAATGTAGGGTCTTAATACCTCCATGAGGACCATGTTTTGTAAAGCATCTGATTTTACATTCAGGCTTAGATTTAATGGTAGCTTTAGTTTCGAGAAAGGATCTGAATCCCAATTTCTACCACAGGAGAAGTAAAGCACTATCAGAGACGCTTTCATCGCAGACCGCGCCCATTTCTATGTGTCTAAATGAAAACAAGAAAGACCAGCCTTGCACTATCAACACATCTCCACCGAATTTCATTGTCGTGGCAACACACTCAAATTAATACTGTAACCGCCAATCCTGCAATCATACGAGGGTAATCCCAAAAGTAAGGACTCCAATTTTTTTATAAGAACAGAACTCTGTTTTTTGCGGCAGTTCGTCACGCTGTTGTGAAGAGTGCTTCACGCGCTGTGTGTGAACATGCGCACGCCGCGCTGAGGCACTCAGTCTTGGCTTGGCAGCCGTTGAGAAAGAAGCTCCCGTTATATGTTACCGCCAAGTGCGAATTGCGCGCAGTTATTCGGTTTTTGAACGCAAAGGGCACTTCACCGATTGAAATCCATCGCCAATTGACGGAAGTGTATGGTGAATCGTGCATCGATGTGAAAAATGTTCGTAAGTGGTGTAGAGAGTTTGCAGCTGGTCGGACCGAAATTTAAAAAAATGTTCAAATGTGTGTGAAATCTTATGGGACCTAACTGCTAAGGTCATCAGTCCATAAGTTTACACACTACTTAACCTAAATTATCCTAAGGATAAACACACACACACACGCCCGAGGGAGGACTCGAAACTCCGGCGGGACCGGCCGCACAGTCCATGATTGCAGCGCCCCAGGCCGCTCAGCTAATCACGTGTGGCAGACCGAAATTCACGACGAACAATGGAGCGGGAGACCGTCAATTTCTGAGGAGTCAATGTTGAAGGTTGAGCAAAGCATGCGTGAAGATCGGCGGATCACCCTGAGTGATCTCTGCACGTTGGTTCCTGCGGTTTCCCGAAGCACCGCTCACAGAATTTTAACGGAAACATTGAACTACCGGAAAGTGTGCACAAGATGGGTGCCACGCATACTGACTGAGGACGACATGCGGCCATGAGTTGATGCTTCCCGCAAATTTCTTCACCACCTTGCAGCCGATCAGGACAACTTTCTGGACTCAATTGTCACGGAAACAAAATCTGGGCATACCACTTTGAGAGGCACCCACATGCCTTGCTCATACTGTGGCATCAAGCAGTCAGGCCTGCAAGATGAGTGGTCTGCCAAGCGAGTGGATTCATTCTTATTTATTGAGTAACATGAACTCTCGTACTCACAATTAAGTTACAAATTATCCTGCTGTATGAATAATACGCAACGGAAACACGCATCTGACTATCAGTAATTTACAGAACTCTGACTGTACACTACGCACTGCCAATACCACATTTTCTTTCTATTTTTATTTAACGGCTTTTGTCAACACGTGGCCACCGCACTGAATATGAATGGCGCACACATTATAAATTCGGGACATTATGACAACATACAATTCGAAGGAAAAGTCCACCAATCTTTTTCTTTTCAGTATCTTATTTATTCCGATAAATTCTCTAACCTAAACACACAAATTCTATAACCTACAACAATAACACATGAGAAATTCCGCCCAGTGGGCATGGCTTTACATTGGTGAATCTCTATATTATGGTCTCGTAATTATTTAACGCTACAGTGCACTTTCTGGATAGGATGGTGGATCTTTTATTATATATCACACTTCAACTCTCACAATCATCATCACGAAACTTTCCTCCAGATCGAGCGATACAGAAGGAACAAGCATAACCCACTAATCTTTTGAAACTACCTTGCTACTCTCCCATGCAAACCACACATACCCAAATTACATGACATACATCACACTGCAATAAGAAATACAAAAGACTGAATAGGCACAACACTATCACTTTCAGCTTTCCCACTTCAATTAATATTTATCCCAGTTTCACACGACACTGCCCCACCTCGTAATTCTACTTTCCTACTATGAACTCTGGAGATATATGCACGTCTTCCTGTGCAATGCAAGCCAAGTGGCCTTGCTGGATAGACGGCTGACTCACCTTGCTTATCTCTCAGAGTTTGAATCTAGCGTCACACGGAATCATATCACGCAAAGTAATATTGAGAACGTATTCATCACACACGCGAGTCCTCAACTGATACCATGGACGAGTACTTCTCTTTATCTTTTGTCTCATACACAGTTTGAGACTCACACAGTACTCACCACGTGGAAGTACTCGTCTCTAATTTCAAATCCTGCACACGCCATTTCTTAAATATTTCAACTTATGGTACACACGCTATTTCTTAAATATTTCAACTTATTGTACACACGCTAGTAATTCAGCTTAACTTAAGCACACGGAAGTATTTCAACTTATTGCTACACGTGGTTTCATTGTGACCATTGGTCACTTCCGAAGATTACTACAATCCCATTAATATTACCTGCCTGACATTTAATTCTCCCCACAAAAGTTCCTGAAATAGAGAAATTAGTATTTCAAACTACTCTTAAATATTCCACATGCATACCATGTCTCCACTCTTAACAGCACAAGATCCAGCGGCAGAGTGCCGAAACATGGCCGTTCTCTAGGTCATCTCGCACCTCTGTCCAGGTGGGGGAAGACCATGCTACCATATTGGTCAGCCACATTTCAGGCGCTCAAAGCTCAGGTAAATTTCATCTCTTTGGTCCCACCAAAGGTGGCCAAAGGATCGTCTCAAAGATGATCATATATTCACACTCACTATCTGCGGTTAGCAGACGACCATACATTCATTCATTTCACAGATCTCACCAAACCGGATGTAGGGATTTGCTTTGTGGGAGTGCACATGTGATCAATCTGTCCCGTGTCAAATACACTCCTGGAAATTGAAATAAGAACACCGTGAATTCATTGTCCCAGGAAGGGGAAACTTTATTGACACATTCCTGGGGTCAGATACATCACATGATCACACTGACAGAACCACAGGCACATAGACACAGGCAACAGAGCATGCACAATGTCGGCACTAGTACAGTGTATATCCACCTTTCGCAGCAATGCAGGCTGCTATTCTCCCATGGAGACGATCGTAGAGATGCTGGATGTAGTCCTGTGGAACGGCTTGCCATGCCATTTCCACCTGGCGCCTCAGTTGGACCAGCGTTCGTGCTGGACGTGCAGACCGCGTGAGACGACGCTTCATCCAGTCCCAAACATGCTCAATGGGGGACAGATCCGGAAATCTTGCTGGCCTGGGTAGTTGACTTACACCTTCTAGAGCACGTTGGGTGGCACGGGATACATGCGGACGTGCATTGTCCTGTTGGAACAGCAAGTTCCCTTGCCGGTCTAGGAATGGTAGAACTATGGGTTCGATGACGGTTTGTACCGAGCACTATTCAGTGTCCCCTCGACGATCACCAGTGGTGTACGGCCAGTGTAGGAGATCGCTCCCCACACCATGATGCCGGGTGTTGGCCCTGTGTGCCTCGGTCGTATGCAGTCCTGATTGTGGCGCTCACCTGCACGGCGCCAAACACGCATACGACCATCATTGGCACCAAGGCAGAAGCGACTCTCATCGCTGAAGACGACACGTCTCCATTCGTCCCTCCATTCACGCCTGTCGCGACACCACTGGAGGCGGGCTGCACGATGTTGGGGCGTGAGCGGAAGACGGCCTAACGGTGTGCGGGACCGTAGCCCAGCTTCATGGAGACGGTTGCGAATGGTCCTCGCCGATACCCCAGGAGCAACAGTGTCCCTAATTTGCTGGGAAGTGGCGGTGCGGTCCCCTACGGCACTGCGTAGGATCCTACGGTCTTGGCGTGCATCCGTGCGTCGCTGCGGTCCGGTCCCAGGTCGACGGGCACGTGCACCTTCCGCCGACCACTGGCGACAACATCGATGTACTGTGGAGACCTCACGCCCCACGTGTTGAGCAATTCGGCGGTACGTCCACCCGGCCTCCCGCATGCCCACTATACGCCCTCGCTCAAAGTCCATCAACTGCACATACGGTTCACGTCCACGCTGTCGCGGCATGCTACCAGTGTTAAAGACTGCGATGGAGCTCCGTATGCCACGGCAAACTGGCTGACACTAACGGCGGCGGTGCACAAATGCTGCTCAGCTAGCGCCAATCGACGGCCAACACCGCGGGTCCTGGTGTGTCCGCTGTGCCGTGCGTGTGATCATTGCTTGTACAGCCCTCTCGCAGTGTCCGGAGCAAGTATGGTGGGTCTGACACACCGCTGTCAATGTGTTCTTTTTTCCATTTCCAGGAGTGTAGGTGCCACAGACAGTTATCCTGTATGTTGTATTGCCAAAGCAAGAGAATACACAGAATGCGTCTATAATTATTTCGGGTATCAACCTGCATCCTCTCCATAACTTCTCGGTTTTCCCAGACAACCTCTGCGAAATACACTACTGGCCATTAAAATTGCTACACCACGAAGACGACGTGCTACAGGCGCGAAATTTAACCGACACGAAGAAGATGCTGTGATATGCAAATGATTAGCTTCTCAGTGCATTCACACAAGGTTGGCGCCGGTGGCGACACCTATAACGTGCTGACATGAGGAAAGTTTCCAACCGATTTCTCATACACAAACAGCAGTTGACCGGCGTTGCCTGGTGAAACGTTGTTGTGATGCCTCGTGTAAGGAGGAGAAATGCGTACCATCACGTTTCCGACTTCGATATAGGTCGGATTGTAGCTTATCGCGATTGCGGTTTATCGTATCGCGACACTGCTGCTCGCGTTGTTCGAGGTCCAATGACTGTTAGCAGAATATGGAATCGGTGGGTTCAGGTGGGTAATACGGAACGCCGTTCTGGATCCCAACGGCCTCGTACCACTAACAGTCGAGATGACAGGCATCTTGTCAGCATGGCTGTAACGGATCGTGCAGCCACATCTAGATCCCTGAGTCAACAGATGGGGACGTTTGCAAGACAACAACCATCTGCACGAACAGTTCGACGACGTTTGCAGCAGCTTGTACTATCAGCTCGGAGACCATGGCTGCGATTACCCTTGACGCTGCATCACAAACAGGAGCGCCTGCGATGGTGTACTCAACGACGAATCTGGGTGCACAAATGGCAAAACGTCATTTTATCGTATAAATCCAGGTTCTGTTTACAGCATCATGATGGTCGCATCCGTGTTTGGCGACATCGCGGTGAACGCACCTTGGAAGCGTGTATTCGTCATCGCCATACTGGCGTGATGGTATGGGGTGCCATTGGTTACACGTCTCGGTCACCTCTTGTTCGCATTGACAGCACTTTGAACAGTGGACGTTGCATTTCAGATGTGTTACGACACGTGGCTCTACCCTTCATTCGATCCCTGCGAAACCCTACATTTCAGCAGAATAATGCACGACCGCATGTTGCAGGTCCTGTACGGGCCTTTCTGGATACAGAAAATGTTCGACTGCTGCCCTGGCCAGATCTCTCACCAATCGAAAACGTCTGGTCTATGGTGGCCGAGCAACTGGTTCGTCACGATACGCCAGTCACTACTCTTGATGAACTGTGGTACCGTGCATGGGCAGCTGTACCTGTACACGCCATCCAAGCTCTGTTTGACTCAAGGCCGAGGCGTATGAAGGCCGTTATTACGGCCAGAGGTGGTTGTTCTGGGTACTGATTTCTCAGGATCTATGCACCCAAATTGCATGTCAGTTCTAGTATAATATATTTGTCCAATGAGTACCCGTTTATCATCTGCATTTCTTCTTGGTGTAGCAATTTTAATGGCCAGTAGTGTAGCAATGGATGCGTGTGTGTAAATATGCTGGTGACAGAAACAGACACTTTGTTGTGTTCTTTGAGCTGTGAAGTAGCGATATCGTCAGATTTAACTAGGGAGGTCCAGCAAAGCTGCTTCTTTACGAATCAGAAAGATTCCCACTTTTTCTCGCCAAACATCAGGAGATGGCCCTCCCCCACCACCTTGAAAGAAACGTTCTGAAGCAACCACCGCCGCTGGCTTTTTCGAAACGGCAATCAGGATCCTGCCGCCTCCCTAGTAAGGCTCAATGTTTCTTGGAACACATCATGGTATAGTTTTTTGTCCGATTAGTGAGAATAGATTTTTACCAGTTTTGAAGAAATCATTTCACTTACCTCATAAAGTGTTCGAGAATGCTTTTTGGTTTCTTTTCATTGAGATTTTCCGTTAATTTTCGTGAGTAATGCTTCAGGTGGTGCTCAGTCTTCATATTGAAAGTAACCACGGGCCATCAGAACTGGTTCTCTTTGATTTAGCAACTACCAAGTTTTGCTTAAGAATAATGTATCTTTTAGATTTGCGAGAATGTCGATACTAATTTAAATCATTTCCAGGACCCTCACCACATAATGGTTTCTGTGTGACCGACCGCCAGTAGAGAGTAGCATTTACATGCACCTGGTTATTCAGGTTAGTTCCTTCAGCAATCGCTCGTATTCTTGCATATAATTATACGAATCAGATCGTGGAATTTGGAATTTACCTTTCCATTATTGGAACGACTCTTCATGCGCCTTTACCACTATGCGTGAATGTAGTTCTCTCTGGCCCACCTGTGTAGTTTACTGATGATAGAATGAACTGTGTCTTTCATCGCTTTTTATTGTTTTATTTCACTATCGACACTAGGTTATCTTCCTTTTATGTTGAGCCGTGGTCATCTCGACTGCTGTTTTGAAGAGCGCGCCGCAGCGCGTAGTGTGAAGCAGTCGCCCTCCGTTTCTGGCGGAGGCGCCGCTGTGGCAATCGCAGCTTTGGTGTCTCCCTCTGGCGTATAGCGAGGGGTAGTGACTTCGCGGTCGACACAAGAGAAACAGGAGTCAACCCACGAAATCAGTCTGGCCGGTGCGAGCTGCGACGCCGTGAGACGGGAGATCGGCGCGCCTTCCTGCGTCCGTTGAAGCCGCTGTTGAAGCCGCTGCAGCGGACGTTTCGGGAGAGCGATTTGGGGGTCCCGCGCCAGGTCTTCTCGAGAAATCGCAGTTTACTAGAAGTTAAGTGATTGGTGATATCTTGTTTGATTTACTCTTGTTAAATTCTGCTTGTTTTCATGGTGAGGTCACCTGCCGTTTTGCTTTTAGCTGCCTCTGTCATGTTTGTCGAATTTGGTGTGTTAACGAATTGATTGCTTGGAGTGTAAAGGCCTAATACCTGAAATATGTTTTGATCTTGGAAACTTTAATATTATTGCCTATGATCTTGAGAGGTGTTATCTGTGTACCGTAGAGCACCTTAACTATTGTTTGGCCAACTTTATAGAATTTTATATAAGATTGCATTTCATGGTCTTTTATTTAAATGGTCATTTTAGTATATAAAGTTGCCACCCTTTCACCATAAGACTTTTCTTAGAAGTTAAAATCAAGTTGCACCTTCGGTGGCAAGGGTAATATTTTGTTAGTGTGTTGTACCATTTCCATCCCTCCTACAGGGGGTGGATAGTTTGTGTGCTTGTGTAAATTGTTAAAACTCTTAGTTTAAAGTTAACTGGTGTGTTGCAGCTTTGCACCAGTGTAGTCTTTCAGAGGCTGTTGTGAGCGGTCATAAATACGGCCGTGACAAAAGGGAGCGCCAAGGTTCTCTGCCAAAAAGCTCATACAGTCAAAATTTATTTCTTTCTGCCTCTGAATAAATTGTAACTTTGATATTTGTTAAAAGGAATTTGGTTATGATTTCATGATTTACTCCCTGGCAACTACTTCCATGCTTACATAGTGTGATTAAATGTGTTAATATTCTTGATGAATCGTTAGTAAATAAAATAAATTCTTAAGAATATTCTTTGGAAATATATCACAGTTCATATGAAGTTCCAGTTTTTCTTGTACCGTCTTTGAATTCATTACGGTGGTTTTCTTGGTGCTCTCTGTTCTAAATATAATCATTGTATAAATGAGAGACTAATTTCATTTCTTATTCGATGTTACTTCATATATTTAATGTGGGATGGTAATCAAGATAACAAATTGCCAGTATTAATGATAACTGCTTTACATACATTCCACCTCACTTCACACGTGACCTTTCGTGTAGTTGCTGCCCTCAAAAGATAAAGGGGAAGCTCAGGAAATTCAGTATGATAATTATGGAAGTTTCTTGTGTATGTGATGCACACCATGTCTCCGTATTGTCTGACAACATCACAGGGACCATGCCGTTATGCTATTTAAAATTAGGATTTCTTACAAAATGTACACATTTCCGGCACTGCACCCTTGGTGGACTAGGATCAAATGTAACCTATGCAATCACTTGTATCCTCCCTTTATTGGAGTAGGGCTAGTAATAACGCCGATAGTATATGACAACTTGTTTGCCTACTCAACATAGTATCTATTCAGCGTTTTCTAAGCTCTTCAACACAATAAAAAAAGGAACAGCTAATACCTTGCACACGGCAATACACAATGATTTTTACTGAAGACTAGGAAAGCAGCGAGCTTGCATGTGTCTTAGTATGGGAACCTGCGGTGTTGTAGCGACGGTTTTTTTTTATAGCCATCTGATATGAGTGTCATTCGGTGTCAGCTCACCTAGACCTCCCTACTCGACCATCACGCATTTCGATGAACCTTAAGGTGCACATTTGCAAATGTCCCCAATGAACAACTGGTACGGCTTAACGTTCGCCGAAGCAATGCTGGCCGAGATACTGTCACTTTGCGCAGAGCGAGTGCAAATTTCTGGCGATTCTGAGATGTTATATTTTGGGCAATATTTGTTGAAACAAATGAAATTTGACCATCTTGAGCAACTTATGCGTTCTCTTAATAACACTGAAGTTAATTTTACGAGACATATACAGTGCAATATCCACACCTATATTTTATTCAAAAAAATATTCACGACATCATTGTATGTGGAATGATACTAATAAAAGAGACTTCATCGTTAATAAAGTAATAAATATTTATTGTCAGTGACATAATTTAGTATTTTGTGAAAGAATTGTATCTCAGACAATACTCATGTAAGAAGATAATGAAAATCTTAATCTTTTGTTACCTATGATTTTGTATAAAAATCCATATGTCTCTTGCTCGAACTATTGTACTCGTAGGATGTGATTGATGTCTCGTAACACAGAGGTCTGTAAAAAACTGTACTAAAATATTGTTATTTTGCTAACCGATATATGAAAATAGAGTCCATGTGTTATTGAAATGAATCTTCTTTGTTCGGAGTTTTATTTCATTCTAATTCTCGTCCTATATAAATGTTAAGTTTTCTGCTCAGCTACACACTTCCAATGTGGGTTCACCGCTATGTCGCCAAACAAGGATGCGACCATCATGATGCTGTAAACAGAACCTGGATTCATCCGAAAAAAAGACGTTTTGCCACTCATGCACCCAGGTTCGTCGTTCAATACACCATCGCAGGCGCTCCTGTCTGTGAAGCGCCGTCAAGGGTAACCGCAGCCATGGTCTCCGAGCTGATAGTCCATGCTGCTGCAAACGTCGTCGAACTGTCCGTGCAGATGGTTGTCTTGCAAACGTCCCCATCTGTTGACTCAGGGATCGAGACGTGGCTGCACGATCCGTTACAGCCATGCGGATAAGATGCCTGTCATCTCGATTGCTAGTGATACGAGGCCGTTCGGATCCAGCACGACGTTCCGTATTACCCACGTGAACCCACCGATGCCATATTCTGCTAACAGTAATTGGATCTCGACCAATGCGAGCAGCAATGTCGCGATACGATAAACCGCAATCGCGATAGGCTACAATCCGACCTTTATCAGAGTCGGAAACGTGATGGTACGCATGTCTTCTCCTTACACGAGGCATCACAACAACGTTTCACCAGGCAACGACGGTCAACTGCTGTTTGTGTATGAGAAATCGGTTGGAAATTTTCCTCATGTCAGCACGTTGTAGGTGTCACCACCGGCGCCAACCTTGTGTGAATTTCGCGTCTGTAGCACGTCATCTTTGTGGTGTAGCAATTTTAATGGCCAGTAGTGTAGCTTACATCTCGGAAATTGTGCATCGAAATCTTTATATTCTCCTGTTGCTCTGAGGATGGAAAGGGCTTGTTCTGAGCCTGCAAATGTGAAGCAATCGACATAAGTATTTTGGCAAATCAGACATAACATTAGTACCCTGATCTGTGATTAAAGAATCGAGAACGCCAAACTTGAGCAAACAGTTACTCACTATGGCTTGCTAGTCATGAATTGCAATCATCAATATGAACCGTGAAAAATGTTCAATATGTAACAATTATCTGCTGGCGTTCTACTAAATGGTCTTAAAAATTTTGTCCTATCGTTTCGAATGGTTTCTATGTTTGTGGTAGTCTTTTTAGTGGAATTAGTTAGTGCCTAGGGTCAGCCTGACACGCACAACGAACACAATTCCTAACATATTGCTCACGGCCCTCTTTCCTAGTCCTTCATCAAAATTTTTCAGCCACCCACTATTCGGTTCCTATTTGACCTCCATGACGAGTCACGTGCTTGTTTCAAAACTTCTTCACAGAATGCTGTAGGTACCACCCAATGTAACCTGCATTTTGTCGTTCTGCACAATAAGCCATTGTGTGACCTGAATGCTTGATATTCAGTGTCAACTGTCAGCGCTTGCAGAATTGAAATTTTACTGCTCAAACTGTCGGCGTTAGTATACTTTTACGCTTTTTTGTGCACCACCTCACAGTAGAATTTGTTTGATATCAGAAACAATCTTGCTAACCCACTGGAATGGTCTATTAATCCTAACAACCACTTTTAAACGGAGTGATCGATGAGCACTTAAAACTTTTTGCCATATAAATGAAAATGGAAGTAAGAAATCCCATAGATAATTACTAACATTTCCTCCTCTGTTTTGGAATAACTTTGTTCTGATTTATTCAGTTGTATGGATACATATGCTACTGAATGCTCCTTCTTATCGATATTCTGGCTGAGAACACATCCACCTCCACATTGCTTGCATCACTGAATTTCTTTTTGAAGTTGGGAAATACTAAAATGGGATCTGTTGTCAGTGCCTATTTAATGGTATCAAATACTGTTTAGCATTCGGTAAACCATTCAGATTTTTCTCCTTTCTTCGACAATCAGTGCAAAGGTATGGCAGTCTCAGAGAAATATCTGACGAATTTTCTATAATAGTTACAAAGCCCTAAAAATGACTGCAGCTGTTTTGCTGTCTGAAGTGGCAAGAGGATATGAAATGCTGACACTAACAGTAGATTAGTTTTTACACATTCTTGACTGATCACGTGCCCAAGGTAGCTTACTTCTGTCATAGCGAAGTGACATACACCAGTACTCAGTGTTAGACACGCTGTTGTCAGACTCTTAAACACCTCTCCCAGTCAACATACATCTTCCTCCATGTCCCTTGAAAATACGACGATGTCGACCACATAGACCATTCATTATTTTGGCCTCTAGCCTCTAAGTACCCAATGTAACAGTCTTTGAAAAGTAGCTGGTGCATTCTTGAGTCTGAATGTCATTTGGTGGTACTGGAAATAGGCCCAGGGACAGAGCAAGCAGTGTTTCGCTGGCCCTCCATTGCTACTTCTAGTCAATGGTGTCCACTCTTCAAACATATTGTGAAAAGATATTTGCAGTGACCAAAGTCGTCCTCATTTTCTGTTACATACGGTACACATTGGTGATAGTGCGTGCATTGTTGTACTGGTAATCTCACTTCTTACTGCCATCTCATTATTTCTTTGGGACCACAATGATGGATACACCCGAAGGGCTGCTAATATCTTCAGTAATCCCATTGGCCAGTTCTTGGTCAATAAATTTTTGAGTCAGTGGATGAATACGTCTTGGGACCCTGTATGGTTTCGTAAGCACTGAAGTGTTGTTGACTGTTGGTATCCCATATTGCATGACTGGCATTTCTAGTAATGGACCATTTGGGTTACATAATTCCACAAAATGCACGTTATTATTGTTTCCTTGTAACTGCTTTACTTTCTCACTATAGCAGAGGCATCGATGGTTTGCTCACACTGAAGGTCCTCTCTTGACCTGTTTGCATCACCCACCTCTTGGACATCTACATTAGCAATCGTTAGACCCTTTGGCAGACTTACTTTATTCATACCAAAATTATCAAGACTAACTGGAACCATAGTATTTCTGATCATTTCAGTGGTGGGTACTACGCTTCAGTGAGACTTATGCAGTTTCTCATTGCTTTCCAATGACTCGACAACACATAACACTTCCTTCAGTAAGTCCATACCTACACTATCCCAGACCAACATCCTTGTACCTTGCGGTATACTATAATGCAAATTGATCTTTATTACATACATCCACCGTTCATTTGGTACCACCTTCATTGTCAGTGGACCTTGCGACATTGTAACAGTTGCAGTTGTTACCCATAATTGAAGCAGCGTCCCACTAAGTCAATTGGACACCGCAAAAGATCGATTTTACGCCTTAAGGCGTATGACAGTATCTGTAGGGACAAGCTCTGGGATGTGCTGAACGCAAAAGGGATAGATGAAGAGATAACACGAAAAGTCAGAAAAATGTATGAGGGAAGTGAGAGTTGTGTGAAAGTGGGGAGGGAACGTACTGCATGGTTCAAGCTGGAAAATGGGCTGCGACAGGGAAGTGCACTTTCGCCTTTATTGTTTATTATTGCTATGGATGAAATCCTACAGCAAGTATCAGATGCAATTGGAGATCATAAAATGAAAGCAGTGCTTTTTGCCGATGACCTGATGTTATGGGGAAATTGCGAGAAGGAGGTGCAAGAGCAGTTAGATGTATGGGAGGCAACGGCAGCACAATATGTAATGCATTTCTCTGCAAAGAAAAGTGAAATAATTGTCACAACAAGGAAGAAGAATAGGCCAAATGTGGATATAACTTGTGGAGGGGAAAAACTACAAGTGGTAGAGAACTTCAAGTACCTGGGAAGCATGATTGAAAGTAAGGGGGAAACGCAATGGAAATAAATGAAAGGTGCAGAAAAGCAGGGCAGTTCTACAAATGCATTAGGGGGCTTATTTGGAGCAAGGAGGTGCCACAGAAATCCAAGGGAATTATATACCGAACCTACTTTGTCCCCATATTGACATACAGAAGTGAGACATGGATAATGCACAAAAGCGACAAAAGTAGAATACAGGCTAGTGAAATGAAGTTCCAGAGGAGCAGGTTGAGTGTAACAAGACGAGACAGATTGCGAAATGTGTATGTGAGGGAAAGACTAAAGGAGGAACCAGTACAGGACAGGATAGAAAAATCAAGACTGCAGTGGTATGGACACATGAAGAGAATGGATGAGGGAAGAATTCCAAAGAGGATGTTTGATCTGCAACTGGAGGGGAAGAGGCCCAGAGGAAGACCAAGAGATAGATGGATGAAGGGAGTGAAGGAATGTGTGACGAGAAGAGGAGAGAACTGGACGAAGGTGGAAGAGGGGGAATGGTGGAAAGACAGAACACGATGGAGAGGCTTGTGTTCCCGACAGACCCAGCCAGTGGCTGGAAACTGTCCAAGATGATGATGATGATGAAAAGATCGATTTTTGTGTGAAGTTAATCAAGGAACTTAAGTACTATGATCACATTGTATACGTCACAAACATGTGGCAACACTTCCATATGCTCCTGAAAACTCTTAGTTCCTATACTAAAGCGGAGTAGTGCTGTCCCCAATGACAGCATATTATTGTCACGTACCCTAAATAACCTCGACAGTGGAGACCTCACTCTGTCCCTTTCTAACCAAGAAAGCTAGACTGACGACCGACAAATGAGCACCTGTGTCCACCAAAAATTTATATTCCCTTCGGTTTACTGTGCCTAGAAAGCAGCATTCCATCTCTGCATTTTTTTCAGCCTTTCATTCTACTGGGAATGAAGTCTAATGTGTAAGTATGGGAAAAGGACATCGGTACCAGGGCATCAGACCAGTTCAACAATGCTATGTTTAAGTTTTACTGTTCATATGAAATCACAATGCGTTGTAAGAATTAAATCAGGCCACATCATGGTCATATGCATGTAGGTAGAATTAGGCTGTTTTCTTTTGTAGAAACAGAAGTCCTATATGCAGCCTACCACCTGATAATGCAGCTCGGCCGGCACTTCAAGCAGTAAGCCCCATGTACATCCTGCCCGCAGCAAACTGATGGAAGCGATTGCACCAGCCACCTCAGACCAGCTTGCAGACGTCGAAACGACGATTGCTTGCCTGCATCCTCTCACCGTGGTTTCGTGTGCTTTTCTTGCAGTGCTGTTGGCGAATTGAGAGAGAGAAACATGTGTGCATCCACAAAATATGCACACCAGCAAGCACGGAAGCAGGACGCTACTGACTCTAGCTGGCTTTCAAGAGGGCAGATTTTGTGAAACAAGCGACAGATACACGTCAGACACCACGAGAGGCCGCCAATCAAACCGGCACAGCCACCCGCCTGACCCCTCAGCTCCGTGCAGAAGCCCCCAGCTGTCTCCCAGGATGGACTTCTTCCTACTCCCATGCCACTTGCTGCAGTGCATCGTGTATGTCCGCCAATTGTGTGGACAGCCGCCGTAGTGAATGCTGCCAACCACGACTACTTCGTTTACATCTTCTACTGGTGGAAATGGAAATCCTGCCGCTGACAGGCACAAATACACAATGTAAACAGACACTCACACAGTTCCAAACCAGCAGACAGACAGTTCAGTTTGTGCCTGCAGTTATCACAGCACAATATTCTGCAGACTACCTTCCAGCTGCTGTTTCCAGAGCAATTGGACTGCTCAATTACAGTACAAAGTATTTAGTATCATTGTGTCAGTTTTTACACATCGAGTGTACAAAAGCTGAGTACCATATTGTAATATACACTGGTCTTAGCAGTAACTGATTAGGAATATCTTCGTTCAACAAGACTAAGACTTTGGCTATTGGACTATACAATCAGAAAATTGGAAATGCAGGTTCTGACTATAGCGCTAGTTATTATGAACATTAGAGTTCCTTACTAAAATCCACACGACAGGAAAGTAAACAGTACCTACTCTAGTAATTATATACCACAGAGAGATATTTAGTTAAGTGTAGATATTTAGTTAAGTATTCACTCATAAACTACCAAGAATTGCTATATTTCATAAATAATTGATCACTTCTCATAGGATTCAAGGAAGTTTTTATGATCCACTTGAATGAAAGCGGAAATTACATAATATGATATTTATTACAGCATATGATTACAATGGACCTTTTGTAATAAGCATCAGAACAAGAGTCAGTAATTTATTACACAGATCATTATATTACATCTTATGAGAGTCCTTCTAGTACAGAGAGCTAATACACAGTTACAGCTATGTGTGGCACAATCTTTTGCCCATGTGTGGCAAAGATCATAATTACTGTACACAGTACATAAATGTAGAAAATAGAATGAATATTCCCATATCATGTCAAGAGACCTTACATTCGCCCCAATGGCGAAATACTGGGTCTATGAAATTGCATATGTATTCAGCCATTCAGTTTGTTTGCAATACAGATTTTATTTGATTAGTGCAATAGCTAATTACTACTGTTAGTTATCACTGAATGAGTCTCTTCAAAATTACAAGTATCTCTTGAAGTTGTACATTATGTAGAAGAAATTTGTTGAATATGTAGTAACCAACTATAGAGTTACTCTATAAAATCATGACTCATTGAGTATTTATCATTATTAAGTTTCCTTAAATCTGAGTTACTGAAAAAGTTCAGTCACAATTAGTATACGATAAGCTAATGGCTTTCAAAAATTAATTTCCTATTGCATTCAACAGAGCAGCTGCAAAGATCAGTACTACATCCTGTTGTTGGCTAATCATTATGTTAATTGTTTTCTTTTAACCCAGGATATTATTACTTAATTTTCTGCTCATTCAGGTGCGGTTTGTGGCAAACTGACAAAAACCACAGAAGACACTTTCAGCTCCATGAGCATTTACTTGCAGTAGTAATTTATAAATTTCAAATTTCACTAGACTTTCTCATCATAATTTGAATCTGAGTCAACAATAATACTAATTTCAGTTTTAAATACAAATTGAAACGAGATATTAATGTTCAAATAACATAATGTACAAGTAAAACTCCAATTTGAACCCATCGATGTATATTTAAAATTTATACAATACACTGTTAAAGTATACAGCCAGTAATATTAGTTTTGAAAGTAAGATTATCAAATACATATATCTTATTTGACATACAAGTATTCATCTCTCATACTAATCATATAGCTACCAAATTTTATACTGATGCCATGAGAATCATACTTCTCTTCTTAATAGTAGTAGAGGCAAACGGATGGTGCAAGTTGGTCGTGCTGAATTGTCACACGTGGATTGTCTGCCTCTGTGAAGGTACAGCTGCTTGTAGGTCTACATTGGAAGGTATATAGCTCACCACTCCACCCCAGGTGGCGAACATGAAACATTCCAAAAAAACATAATTAATAATCGTCAATATTATGGCCTCCTTTAGACAAATGCACTGGTTTAAATAATGAAGTGTTTAAGACAGAATCTTGACCCTCTCTAATATCCTTTACTCAGTTCTCAAATCGGATGCACTGTAGATTAGTGGTACTTTTGGGACCAGTTTGGCCCATGTTCTCCTTGCTTGCTAGTTTACACTGGCCCTTCCAAGATCGGTAATTGTAGTATCACTACATGCACTGTTTAATGTCTATGTATTTGATCTTGCCTTCCCTCCTGTTGCCCAAATCAACTGATCAGTCACCTGTCAGCAACAATGCAGAATATTAACAAGTGGAATATTTAATTTCACCACAGGCAGGTGACAATTCAACGACAACTGCATCATGTTCAGAAGACAAACTGCTTTCCCCATAATAGGTATTATGCTGGTGTGTTCACTTCAGAGTTGCTTGTAACTCAGCAGCTGACATAGCAACTGAAGTGTCCCTCTGCGTTACTGCCTGTAAGATGCCATCTTCACTTATTATGTGACACTCACAGTTCACAGTTAACATAACTGTCCACACTCACACCAGGTCCTACCACATATACGTTAAGTTTATAAAACTTTACGATTCACATGGCTTGTTCTTGTCCACAACATGTTTCCCAAAGATCACTATCTTAACACATAACCGAAACTATACACTTATTATTTAAAAACTATCTCTTTTGGTAACTCTGTTTTTTATGTTAATAATTTTCACCCTTGTCTCAAGCTTTTGTCCTTTTATTGCTTCCAGATATTAATAACTCCGAATACATTTGATTGGTTTATACCATTTCAGATGAACAGCTACTTGTATCAAGACCGTAAAGTCTCAGAAGGAAATACTCTAATCAAGCTGAAGTCAGAATTCTGCGAATGAAACCCAAAGACAAATGTCATCGTTCGATTATTTTACAAAATAATGACTCAGAATCGATTGTGAGTCAAAATTTATCAGTTTATCAGTTTGCAGTGAATTAAGTGCTTAATAATAACAATCACTCCTTTAAATGCAGTATTACTGAACTATTTACATTACATGTGTGGCACGGCCACATACAGACTGACATGCTTCCACAACCAGATTCAACTTATTTCAAAACGAAGGCTCTCACTTTTTCATAGACCTTAGTGATTTCAAGAAAAGACTGATTTATCAATGAAGAAATATAAAAAAATGTAAGGTGCGTATTCAGGTATCTAATTACAGATACATTGTTCACTGAGGAATAGGCAGTTTATAAATCTACACACTTACATCTAAACAAAATTATGTAAAAATTCTCAAATAATTTTCTACTTCTCCTGAGTGTTTTCACTAAAAATATTTCTTACGGTCTCTGTGTGCATACATTTTTTGACTCGTTGTGTACCAGCATATGACAAAAGATACACACCATCATGAGATATGTCAATATTGAGGGGCCTGAGTATAAGAACTTACACTTCTTGTTTCGTTTAGCCAACCTAGAAGACTTATTATGGCTTTACACATGTACCTTCTCCACTACCTCGAGTTCCTGTACTGTTTTCAGTTTGGCGCCGAGATATAATTTTCTATTCTCTGCCTTTCGCGTGAGTACAATCAGAGCTCATGTTGGTTTTTCTTCTAAACAGAACACCTCTTCCGGGACCTTGGCCAATTGCTTGACCCATACGTTGTTTCTTCCATGTGAAATATTAGTTCGTTTGGCGTATACTATATGGAGTTGTGGTTTGAGTTAGTAATAGCTCCCTCGAATAATGATAAATAATCTACCCATGCAGTCTGTTTACTTGCAAAATAGGTCCACATGAACCTACATTGTGTGGAGCTGTGGGTTAAGTTATTAAAAGCTTCCTTCAATAATGGCAAATAATCTGTCTATGCAGTCTGTTTACTTGTGCGATAGGTCCACAATCCTATTAAATTCCATGAATACCTGTCCTATGGGATTCGCTTCAGGGTGGTAATGCGATATGAGTATCTGTTTGATATCGCATATCTGTAAAAATTGCTTCCATTTCTTGGTAGTAAAATTTTATGGATTATTAGGCAAGAGAGTCTTTCGTTTGCCGACTGGAGGAATGTAATTCTCTACAACTTGGTGGATACTGGGGCGCTGTGACTCCCTTCAAATCGAATAATTTAGTTGTTTCTAAACTAATCATACATCGCAATAATACATTGGATGCCTGCACGTGCCTGGAACAACTCTACAGATGTCTGTGCCAATAATCTCTACAGGTTTCTCAACAATAGTATGGTTTACTTCTCCTTTTGAGCCTCAGTTTGAAGGTGTCCCCTCCTCATACTGAGAGCATTTTCATATCAATTGTTGGACCTTCTGCTTTACGCTCAGAAAGCAGCAAAAATCAGTTATCTTTGCAGCACATTTAACCGCCACAGAATGCCTCTGGCTCTAGTGTGAACCAGATCATATATTCCTGGCTTGCCTCTGGAACACAAACACGAAACTTGTTATTCCATGGGCGATAAATTAATAGGATATTATGCACAGTATAGTGACTATTTAGCGCCTTCATAGGATTTGTCAAGAGCTGTATTTTTAATTCTCCCCATTTGGGATCATTAACATCTAGCCGTTTCATGTTTCTACATTGATCTGAATAATTTTGTCTGTAAATATTTTCCTTCATCAATAAAGTCTTGAATTCGGTAATTTTAGATTAGGGTGATCAGTTTTTGCATTTTCGAATTTTCGATTTTTCGTGCAATCCCGGACGGGCGTACTAGTCTTATTAGGTACACCCGTCCGCTGTGCGCCATGTCAGAGTATATGCGCATGTTACGTCAGCTCTCTGAGCGACGTGCAAGACAGACAATATACAAAACTATAGAAGACGTGGAAATGACAACATCTGCCGCCAACAAGAAGAAGAATACAATTAAATCTGTCGCCGCACACGCCCTTCTAGATGGACCAGCAGTATTATGTGGATGTAGACTGAACTTCAGCATCGACATCAACGATACATTTACCCATGGCAATGGATGGCTGACAGTGGCCATTGTACGAGGTGGAACAGGTGTTCCAAACGTGTCTGGATTGGAAAGTTTCATCGACAGAGACATCATCGCCTACAAGACTTACCATGTGACCGAAAATGCTAATAAAGACTTTGGCAAATCCAATTATATGTCACCCTCACCCTTTTTCCTTTCCACACGTAGTACACGTAAGATATCTGTAAATGAAACTGTATTTGTTTGGTGTAAAGGTAAAGGTACCTGTGAATATGTTAAATTTGTTGGAGATTGTACACTATATTTTCATAAATAAATTGATCTGTAGCGTAGCTGGAAACTGGGGAATGTACATCTAGAATCTGTCGGCATAGAGGATGCAACAGCATGTTACGTCAGCTCTCTGAGCGCCTCACCTTTGAACCCGCCGATACTATGCACTCCCTCTGCAGACGTGATAGCATGTCAGCTACTACATTATTTTCACCATTTACATAAATAATCTCTAAATCATATTCCTGGAGTAGCCATGACCATCAAACCAACCTGGCATGCACAATTTGCAACCCAACAGCACACTTAGAGCCTCATGACCACAATAAACCCTTGTTCAGCCACAATCTAAATAAAAATGGAACTTACCAAATGTCCAAACAACAGCAAGGACTTCCAATCCTGTTGTCGTGTAACCACTTCCACAGTTAGTAAATATGGGACTGGTGAAGGCAATAGTACACATAGTAGGTTTCTTCTCAGTGTCTCTAACCTGAAAAACACACGGCTCATGGCCTACTGACGAAGTATTCGTGGCGAAGCAAAAGTCTTGACTGTTTTCGGACGCTGACTGACACCAAATACACAGTACTTCTTTTCTATTCAGAAATGGTTCCGAATTTAAAATATGATCCAGCACAAAAGGATGATACAATACTGTGAAACCAAGGAACGCTTTTAGCTGGTTTGTTTCGTTTGCGGTACAGGAAAGGTTTTTATAGCTTCTATTTCGCTTTCATCATGTTAAACTCCTTAGGGTATAATGGTACATCCAAAGAATTTAATTCCTTCTCTCCCTCTCTTCCGAACTTGTAAATTAATAGTCACAACATACTTCTGAAATTTGTCTAACATCTGATTCAACATGTTCCTACCAAGGTGTGATGACAATTAACAAGTTGTCCACAGACATGGTGATTTTATCTAATGTGCCTGGACGTATTATATGACCTAGAGCTGCTAAAAAATACAATCACTTTGATTCATTCTAAACTTCATGGCCCTAGATTGGTACCTTTGCATAGCAAAGATAAAATCTGTGTTTTTCCTAGGTGGTTCATGTAACAGAACCTGCCAGTGTGGACATCTGAAATATATTGATGTTAATTACTCAATACTTGAACAGTTGTGCTCCTCCAGGTCCTCTGGACGAGTTCTCGGAGGGGTTAATAATCTTATTGATTTCCTTGTAGTCCACTACAAATGGAATATTGTTCCCAGGTTTTGCTATTGTGAATAATGGGTTGCAATATGGACCTGACAATGGCTCTATAATCTTCCAGTCTAGCATCTTCGTGATCCCTTTTGAGACAGCAGTCCCCTTTGACCATGTGATGGCATATGATAGCAAACAAAATGGTTGACAAGGTATGACATTTGGATGATAATAAGATCCCTGCATCACAACATGCTTCTTTTCAGATAAAATTTTACATGTTCTAATAAAACATTAAGCAAATCGATCTGTTATTCTTTAGTAAGATATTGCCTCTCAGGGATTTTAATCTTAATTTGTTGCTCTATGTTGAGCTTCTTATTGATTCCAGATCGCTGTGGGTATGAATTTTCTCTTTCATTCCCTATGAAACGAATTTTAATTTCCTTACAATATTTGCCATGGCCTAAATCTGTCTTCAAAAGGTCAGTTGACTCCCCATGACCATCAATCAAAAGCATAGAGTTTCCAGTAAATAGTTTTACTGTAACTTTCTTCTCACGGAATAAAATCCATTGCGACTATTCAGACCAGAGTTAACATTTTTACAGTTGGCAACATGCTCATAATTTATACATTTCCAACCTTATCAATATGCGACACTGCCAACCAATATTTTGAGATCGTGTGCCAATGGCTCCTACAATAGCACAATTACAGACACGCGGGGTAGGCACTTCCACTGCCTGACACAATATTTCATACAATCTGCAGGAGCTCACACAAGCTGCAGCACCTATATCACTTGCAGCCACCACAGGAATTTTCCTTAGGTTGATTCTCACAACAAACTATAAGAACATAAATCCTCTCACATATTCCATCAGTTTCATGAGGACTTAGTCTAATTTCTTCTGAGCACCCCTCTCCCATTCTGTGACCAACTGTTTGGGGTTAGATATTGGCAAAGTTAGTTTTCAGAATTATCAACTGACGGTGATTCAGTCTCAGTTGCATCATTTATGTTTGAACTATTGTCCTGCCAGTTTGTTCCTGTCTGGGAACTATTGGATTGATTGATATAGCCAAGATTAAATCAGTAGGAGGTTTTCTTTCTTCAGCGTATGCTTATCGAAATAATTGTAACCACAGTTACCACTATTGTTATTATTCCACTCACTATGTTATCCGTTACCATTAACTTGACTGCGATTATGATCCACATAATTTCTGTGCCCTTCCTTATGATAGGGATTATTATTATTTTTATCATTTTTGTAATATTCTTAGCATCTTCATTGATCAGGTCAGTGGAATCTAATACTGACATGAACTCCTCAATATTCGATTAGGACATATTAATTTTTCTCGAGTATGTGTAGCTAGATTGGCTTCAGCATCTGGGTAACATCTCGCTGTGAGATAGGATTGTCCTAATATTTTTTCTTGTTCAGATATTTTTCAAAATATTTTAGAAGATATCCCTGTTCGACTTGGAAAGGTTCTAGGGTGAAAATATCTTTCCTTAACCTTTCTTAGACAGTGCCTGACCAGTATTTAACTAGGAATGCACTTTCAGAGTCATCATAGCTATACGATACTCAACAACACTTTTTGCTCATAATGCCCACCTCCCTGGCGATACCCGGTCACAACAGCAATCTTTTCTGCGTCAGTCCATGTACAAGGCAGCGCTCCTCTAAAGGCTTTAATCAGTATAATGGGATGCGTTCCTTTCTTATCAGGTACGAGTACAATGACTTGAAATTGAGGCGGCTAATTTGGTTTTCTTTCATCATTACATTTGCAAAATATGGCACTGCCTCCGCATTACATGTCATATTATGCAATGATTCCATTGCCTGAGCGGACTACTTTCACGAAACTTTCTCTGCAGTGGTTCAGAATCAAAATTTACTTCGGAACTGGCCCCCATGATATCGTTCCTCACGATATTCTTAACTTGGGCTAAATCACTTTTCACTTTTGCTAAACATTTGTCAGCTGCCTCCTGAAAAAGCAGAAGTTCGTGGCTAAGTTTGTCAATTAATCTCTGAGTTGTGTAATCTGTCTGAGTGTCCGATTTCGGTTGTAATTCAGCCACTTCCGTGGATATCTGCCCTATAACATCTAGAATCTTTGCATTGGTCAACTGCGCAATCTGCACTTCTTCGGCAGCGGACCAAATATTAAATTCTTCATACAAGATCTTACGTTATTATCCTATTTGCTCAACCGCGCGGGATAGCCGCGCTGTCTGGGGTGCATTGCCAGGTTGCGCGGTTCTCCCCCTCGGAGGCTGGAGTCCTACCTCGGGCATTGGTGTGTGTGTTGTCCTTAGTTTAAGTTAGATTAAGCAGTGTGTAAGCCTGGGGTCCAATGACCTCAGCAGTTTGGTCCCATAGAAACTTCCCATCACCTATTTGCTCAGTGATAGTTTTTACTCAGTAGTTAACTATTCTGCCTTCCAGATCAACTGCTGAACAGTTTCGGATAAATCATTTTTATCTCTCTGAACGCTATTAACATCTAGTGATAGTTTCTGCACCGATTCTGGCAAAACAATAAATGCTTGCATTTGTGCAGTTATTTCCTCCGCTAGTTCTCTAGCTTGAGTATCTTGTTTCAGCGCAAGTTGAGCAGTTTTGCATGCGATACCATCTAGCTATGTTTTTACCTAAACCAGAAGCAATAGTATCTTGCCTCCGAGAAAAATCGGAACCAGTAGCGTCTTGTTTTTTTATTAATTCTGAAGCAATGGCATCTTGTTTTTTGTACTAATTCTTTAAGCGTTACTGCATTCTTATTCTCCATCACTTCTAATTTTCGCAGTAAAGAGTAAAAGGATCTAGCATCTGACTAGATGGCACTACATTTGCTTCCACGCCATGCACGCCACGCACGCCACGCACGTGGCTCCGTATTCGTCAGTTGTGACTGGGTCTTCACCATTAGAAAAAACTCTCAAAAATTAAAACAACTAATTTACTCCATCAAAAAAGTAATATTAAAGTTGCTCAACTCTTAAGTTTTGTATCAAGCAACAATGTTTCTGATGGCACAATCGGTATGCATTTACAAAAACAATCTTGTAGCAGTTTAGTAATGATTGCGTTACGGGACGACAAATTTACAGTTTATGGAAATAAAACTTTATAGAAGCTCTAAAAGCTGAATAACACTGCAACTGTGGTACAGCCTAGTGCCCGATACAATTACTCTCTCTGAAAGAATATAAATGTACTTGCGTGAATAGCTGCTCCACCAATGCTGACCTGCTTGGCTCTCAGTGGTTTCCCTTTTATCGATATTTCGCCAATTTCGGTTTCATCAACATCCAGTAGCATGAAAAAGAAAGTTAGTTTGTGTTAGTATACAAGAATAAGGGACATATAAATTTTAAGTGCTCTCAAGTCGACGCCAAATTAAAGTAAGCCAAAACTTAATTTACGAACAGATCTTGACGTGCAATATCTCGCACGTCTCGTCTAGAGTTGGCAATAATTGAGTAGTGCTACCTATATTCAACAATACTAAGACCGTGGCTATCGGAGTAAATTCAGAACAATGGAAGTGTAGGTTCTTGTTATGCCGCTAATTACGACAAGCTCTAGAGCTCATTACTAAAATTTACAACAGAAAAGATAATAAACAGAACCTACTTTAAAATTTATGTATCACAGAGAGATATTGGTTAAGTATTTCCCTCATACAGTACTGAGAATTACTGCGTTTCATAACTAACTGATTGGTTTTCATAGCATCCAAGAATGTTTTATGGTCTACTAGAACGAAAGCAGAAATTACGTATCATGATACTTATTACAACCTATCATTAAATCGCACCTTTCATAGGGGAGCATTAGAACAAACGTGAGTACTTTATCATACAGACTATTATCCTTATATTTTACGAAAGTCCTTCTAGTACATAAAGCTAATACCATATTACAGCTATATGTTTGTAAAGGAAGTATATGAATTTCTTTAATGAATATATAGACCACTAGTTCAACTACCAGAGATTAATGCGTAAAGCATTTGATGAACAAAAGAAGCTTTACACTCTTCGTTTATTAGTTTTAGAATAAGTTACCTTTCGCTGTTATCCTGTCCTAGTGTTAAGACGTGTTGTGCCATCTCTTACTGATAAAATTGGGTTAAAAAATGAAAGTGATTTTGAAGCAGAGCGATTTCGTTTTTTGTGATATCATGGGTTCCAGCTTCTGAAATTCTGGAAAATTATTTCTATTATTTTAATTTTATGCAGAGAATTTAGATGGAGGCGAAGATCTTAACGGCGACGCTGCTCAACAATAGAGGTACGTGAATGCGTTCATCTTTTTCCTTTCGTGGCCGCTACCATCAATTTCAATATATTTGCCACGACATTCAGAACCTGCAGTCTTTCTTTTCATTTAATTTCGATGTCCACGCATTTACATTCTAAGATGAATAAATGCATTTAACGGTAATTCTTTTTATCCAGGCCACTGGGGATGATTGCACTCAAAATGTACGTGCCTCTGTCCCGTTCGTATGTTCGCATACATTTGAGTGTGTACAAGCGTCACCATATTTAAGACTCATTTCCTACACAGTTCTAACAGTTTTTTTGTTCTTTTTTCTTACCACTCATTCGCGAATGTACGTGCCCTCTTATTTGATGTAGTCAGTCGGCTGTATTCTTTAATAACATTATTTGTAGTATTCAGTGGCTGTTTCCACAATTGATCTTTCTCTGTGTCGCAACAGCGCTTCACGCTAAATATTTATTACGCGACTTACACAATAACTTTTATTTCAAAATTTCGTCGACCGACTGAATAAAGATTTTTCTAACAATAACAATAGCAATACATAATAATATAAGAGGATGCGTTACATGTTCCACGACTGTTTGTCGTATATCGTGAAGAATGTAATTACTGCGCACATTGCGTCGGTGAAGAAAACATAAATGATAGTCTCACTGCATGTTAAGAGACATTTACAAAATGTTACTTGTTATTTCTCATTGTGTTATCACAACTTTGGTGTAGTGTCGATCCACAGACAAGTGTTCGCTTCCAACTGTGCAAAGTCAGTCGCCATTAAGGAACCATAGCAGGGAAACAATTTTCTGTTCCCACAGATGTTTGGGCTGAATTGATAGTAGCATTCAGTTACTACATTCACAACAGTTAGTGTTTGAATATGACTCTGTGTAAGTGCCTCTGGCTAGCACAGTAGGTCCTGCCGATATTGGTGTAACCTCTGCTGTTTGCATATCCATCTGCAGACACTATCTGTTGGGAATCATGATGACCTCATACTCATGTCTGGTCCTCTTAGTAAGACCAGAGTTTTAAGGTGGTCAATGCGTTGATTGTTCAGTGATGCCTATATTTGTGCCCCTATTCTCAGCAGTTAGTGATAATATACGAAATATTTTAATTGACTCTGATCGCCAGCCATCATCAGAGAATCCAATGCTTCTGACTTAGATCCGGCATGTAAGCTGAGTACAAGAGCACATTTTGAGAAGAATGAATTTAATGCTTTCTTCGCCATGAATTCTTTTTTCGCAGCGTGAAATGTAGTCACGAAAATAGTGGCTTTTCTTTACTCAAAATGTTATTAGTAAATAAAACTTAACATTCGGGTGGTAGAAGAACGATATTTTTAGTAATCTATGGAATGATGTGAGAATTTTTATCTTTCGTAATGATAAGCTTAAGGTTACACAATACAAAAAGCTGTCGATTATTGTGCTTCGGGATTATCCGAAATGCCGATTATTTGTGGCGAAATTTGAAAAAATTATAAACGAAGAATGAAATATTCTACTATAATTACAAAGCATATTTTTGTTTAGAATACAGATCTCTGGTTGTGAAGACATAAATTGTGAGGTTTCTAGCCTATTGTTTGTATTTCGTGAAAGTGATGTGTGCTCATTTGTTATTTGACGTATGATACTTCACATATGTACACTAGATTTTTCGAACAGAAGTCTTCAATAGTCGCTATGTTACGCCATAGAGGTTCTGAGTAGAATCAATATGATTTTTGGTTGTCAGTAGCATTTTCATTGCCAGTGGCATTCTGCGAGGAGTGAGGGAGTTGTGTGTTGGTTACGCTGCTGAGTGTTCTGGGAATACCTGACAGAACGCAGAGCTGCAAATTCAAAGGCTGTTGCTTTTTGGAAATATGATTTTGTAAAAAATGTTTTGAGAAGTGTCAAAATTTTCAGGTAATATCATTGCATTGCTTGTTCGAGCGTTAATTTATGATGAGCGTGTGAAACGAAAATATTTGGGGATTTTTTTCTGTATTGGTTCGGGTGAGTTAACTTGATAGCCCAGACGTGAAGAAACAAGTTATCTGCACACATGGCTTACACTCAGAGCTATAGAGACACTACTCCTTTACCACACTACACTCATGTTCAGAAAAAAAAAAACAGAACACCTTGAACGACTAGAGGTATGAAGTACATATTCATAGGGCATGTACATTAATACGTTCCGCAGAAATGATTAGAATTTCAGTCACCTCGGTCCAGCATGTGTCCTGTTGGCTAGTAGCCACAGGTCCGCTATGGGTGGATCATGCGTGATAGCATCGACGCGCATAAGGCGCGAATGGCGTCCTGTAGTACGGCCATCCATGCTGGATTCACCTGGCTCTAAAGTTCGTCTGTGGTGGTTGGCAATGGGTCACAGCGCTGCAAAAGAAATGGCTCTGAGCACTATGCGACTTAACTTCTGAGGTCATGAGTCGCCTAGAACTTCGAACTAATTAAACCTAACTAACCTAAGGACATCACACACATCCATGCCCGAGGCAGGATTCGAACCTGCGACCGTAGCGGTCACACGGTTCCAGACTGAAGCGCCTTTAACCACACGGCCACACCGGCCGGCACAGCGCTGCACCCGTCCCTTCACAATATTCCACACATTTTCGACTGGAGACAAGTCTTGTAATCTGGTTGGCCAGGGCAAAAGGCTGATATTCTGTGACACGAAAAAGGCACGTATTCGTGCAGCAACATGTGGTCGTGCGTTGTCTTGCTGAAAAATGACCTCTGGGGTGTATGGTTAGTGGTTAGGTCACACTGGCCACAGTGCCCTGGACACGTACCAGCTATGATTTAGGTTGTACCCAAGAGCACCCCACACCGTACTACCTTCAGTTGGCGCTGTATGTCTTGCGCGAATGCAGTCACTGTGATGCCGTTCCCCCTGTCTGCAGCGAACCAAAATTCGGCCATCATTTTTAAACAAACAGACCCCTGATTAGTGCGAAAATACTATCTGATGCGATTCCTATCACCAGTGACGTCGTTACATACCCCATTGCCGTCTAGCGTGGTTCTGCACATTCGTCAAAGGTAGATGGAGAAGTGGACGACGCGCACGTTACGTCGACGGACTCTCACCCCTTATAGTGTACGTTGTGTTACACCGTTCCATTGTTGCATCAGAGCCAAGGAGCTGTCGATATTCTCCGTGGGCGGTCTGGGTGGTGCGACTTGACTCATCTCGTCGTCTTTTACGGCCTACCGTGAACCATTCTCAACACACCATTTGCATTGCGGAAACACTTCATCCCACACGAGCAGCAATTTCCCAAATGGATGCATCGCGTTCTCCCGTGCGAATAATGCGCCCTCTTTCAAACTCACTGATTTGACGGATTTGACGGTACGCCTTGGGCATACGTCAGTGAAGCATCCTGCACGTCTGCTGAAGACACACTGATAGTAAAACCTTCGTTTTACAGCGACAACGAGAGTCCCAGGCACATTTTGCCGGTAGGTGGTGTTGCGCCGCGATTTCAACGTTGACCATGAGTCCGCGGGTCGACATGGTTCAAATTATTATCATTTCTGCATAACATACTAATGCTCGTGTCCTGCGAATATGAACGTCCTATCTGTAGCGTTCAATGTGTTCTTTTTTTCTGAACATGAGTGTACCAACTAGTTACATGATAGAATGACATTCTTTTATAAAAATGATTTTTGTAAAGATCATTGTTATTGTAATTGTGGTTCGCAATATACTTTCCGCATCTTAGTGTCCGTTTCAATCATTTTGTAAGCCGAGTTCCTACCACCGCCCCCCCGTGAAAATTATGTTTTGCAATTGTTCGTGGCCGCATTGCAGTTAGTGGAAGACAGTTACTCAAAAGTAAAGCGTGATGTGCTTAGCATAGGTGCTTTTCCTTGCATTGCACTGGGCAAGGTTTCTTTTCTTTAGGTGGTTTGCTGCTACGCTGAATTTTTATTTTCACCACTCTGCCACGGGGTAAATCACAAAATTTGTTACGATTTCTTTTGTTTATGTATATATAGATCGAAGCGGTGAGTGAAAATTTGTTCAAAAGTGGTTCAAATGGCTCTGAGCACTATGTGACTTAACATCTGAGTTCATCAGTCCCCTAGAACTTAGAACTACTTAAACCTAACTAAAACCTAAGGACATCACACACATCCATGCCCGAGGCAGGATTCGAACCTGCGACCGTATCAGACTGAAGCGCCTAGAACCGCTCGGCCACCGCGGCCGGCCTGAAAATTTGTACAAGGCCGGGAATCCAACCCGGGTCTCCTGTTTATTAGTCAGGTACGTCATCCACTCAGCGCGGCGGGTCACACAACTGAACGGCTTACCCTGGTACACATCCCTCTCGATCCAAATTGTCATTGCCTCCCCCAATCTAAATGCCCCCTTACACACGAACAGAATTGGCGAAACCCTCCATGTTCTGGAACTGCACCTCAGCATCGAACGTAAATGGGTTTCGAGCTGGATCACCCATTTACTGAGATGCTCTGATCTGTTATTGGAGTTTGCAAGACAAAATTCATTTTACTGTACCGATGTTTGGACTCTCGATACAATGAGAACCATAGTTAGGAAGAATGTGAATGTGGAACAGAAACAGAAACAACTGAGTGATTAATTCCTGAAAGTGAACTTTGAGCAAGTGATAAGAAATATGCCGTGTTTTTAGTGTAGGCCTACACTGTAAATAAGTTGTCAGTTTCCAGTGTAAAACGCACAAGTGATGCAGGAAGTTTTCCAAATCGACATGAAGCATGCTTTGTAAACACAGTAAATAGCAACCTTTGATAAAAACACGTATATTTTAAGTTATGCATGTTTTGCGGTTATCCATGCATTGTCGGATTTGCATTAACTCGAATAATTGGGAGTTTGCTATTTTCGAAGTTTTAACGACAGGGTATCTGTATTTTTCTCATTGTAATCGTATTGTAAAACGTTGAGTAAGCTCGTGTTTTAAACAAAGGCTGCTGTTTGCAGTACGTTACCGGAATGCAACCATTGCGACCATGTTTGTACGGAACGCTATTTCACTGCAACTAAACGATACATTTTAACAGCAGTCTGACACCGAATTCGTTTCACGTGAACGTTGTCATATAAATCCAGTGATTCGCGTGGCATCAAATTGAAGATAATAAATCATTTGAAGTCGTTGCCCTCAACAAATCACTCACTAGCATTTACGTCGCTTGTCCACGCTTCTGCACCCCTACCATCCGGCATTTAACATCTTTGTTTTTATCCACCCTGCGTCGATATATAAAACTGGAAAGTTACTTGAATTATCTGCTATGATCATAGACTTGCGCATTTGACACAGACAAAACCTTCCTTTGCTATCTTACGATGGTTTTGTTTTTCATTTTTGGTCTTTATCACTCTGTCTAAATGGACATTAAACCTTTTAAACAAATTCAGCTTAGCAATAATGCGCCTATAAAATCGGCCATTACTCCCGTTATTTGTGCAGTGTGAATCACCAGCGTATCTAATATCGGCATAGTCGAATGGCATTACTTTGTCTGCGGGTAACATTCATTAAAACGACACACTGTCTCGAACCAACAGTGTTTGTCGTTCTGCATTCCTTGTACACTCTTACGCAATTCCGAAGCGAACTAGATGAAAATGCTCAAAAACTGTTGATTTTCTATTCGTGCCGTCAGCGCGATTTGCTAAGTCAGACATACGCAAGCAATACGTGGTGCATCCAGGAGAGTTCACACTTTAGCTGTTACAGGAGACTAATTAAGTGTCTGATATACCCCACACTGCACGTTTGCAGGGTTCAGACCCTGTACGAGGAAGTAGAGTACTTCAAATCTCTGCTGTTTGTTTCACTCAAGGAAATATTGCAGGAAAAGTATTATCATGTGGGGTCTCATGTGGGGTCCTGTTTGTCTTCGAATTTAGTACATTTTGTCACTGAAGTTGAATGATATGCATATGATAAGGCCAACAAGCTCTTAGAAAACGCTCTAAAAACAGTTAATATAGTCCTTTCACGTGATTATATCTCGTTGTAAGACGAAGTTAGGTTGAAATTTCACGTTTCGTGTCAAATACAGTTATGGATAAATGTAGATATGCATTTGACTAAGCACAACGTGTCCATCAATGTCCGCCAGCGACCAAGAAAATTAATTACAAACTGAGTATCTCCTAAACTGATATGTTCTATTTTGCCAGACATTCAAACATTTTGAGGTTCACCGCAGATAAATAATAATAATTATGCATGGGTTGCTTGAAGGTTTAGCATTATCGTGCACAATAATAAAACATAACAGCTTCATAGTTTCAAGAACGAAACTAGACAAAGTAAACATTCGTGAAAAAGAAACTTAATAATAACTGGCCTGTAAGGGCAGCAGAACTGCAAGAAAGAATAAGAAATCTGAGATTTCTAAACGACAAAAAAACAGTCTTGGTTATCAATTATTCAACACAGACTCCAGAAAAGACGTACAAACTGTCAGAAACAACTCCATGAAACAATTAATACGTAATCACTAAATATAGACTGCTTACTTCAAACACAATAAGTACACCTAGCAAGTACGACCACTTATAACTTGTATATTCACACAAGTGTAACAAATTGAGGGACAAGTGGCGCTTTGAAAGCGCTGAAGACATATTACAAGAGGTAAAGAACATCACCATACTCCTCCAGGGAAACTATTAGGATCGTTAAACAGAATTTAAAACAACAGAAATATCTTCCGAAAGCAAATACAGAGAAACTAACTGTAATTCACAAGTGCTGTTAACTACAGAAAAGAACAAATTTTTATGCGACAGAAAATTCATATTACAAAACTTAGACAGGAGATCATCGATGAGTAGATTACACCATTTTAAGTCGAGATAAAGTCTTATTGCTCACGTACATCTTTTTTTTTTACGTGAAACACCCACCTGCACACAATTCCGTTATGACATAAACAATATATATATATATATATATATATATATATATATATATATATATATATATATAAAATTCATAATTTAATCAGAAACGGAAAGCAAATTAAACGTTCTTCACATATGTGCCAAAAATAACAATACACGTGAATTCTTTCTTATACACAAATCCACCGCAACCAACACTATCACTTCATAAACATTCAAAACGTCCAGTATTACTCAAACAAGGCACCTACGCTACCGACTACACAAGCTCTATCACTGTTTTCAGTTAAAAAAGCGAGTTAGAAACTGCCAAATCGCTTCTGATAAATGGTATGCAACAAATATCATAGAGAAACAGAAACACAATATACCCAATACCGAAAGTCATAGAGATAATCGGGTAATAGGTATACAGATGTATTAACAGCACATGAAACTGACAAGCAGTGCGCATAGCTGGCGTACTACCTAAAAGTAAGAACTAAAATTAGTCTGCAGAACTAACGATTCAGTACAGAAATAATTTAAATAACGTGTCCCACTAATGATAAACATTGTAAATCAGATATTTATCCAGTCGTGTGTTAATGCCGAAGCTCTAAGTATGCAGTATAATAGGCATATAGCAATTTTGCATTAGGGCGCTAAAAATTTAGCATCAAAATATATTGTGTACGTTATTAACAGTAAAAGTTTTATTGGCAGATTAACAACTCTTACGTTTATTGGTTGTCTTATTACGTTTTCAGCACTGTGTGGATAAATATGCAATAATCCAGCTACGTACTGAAACCGTGGAACTGAATCTCCACTAGTAGGCGGAACGATGCGTCGGGTGGATCAACAATGATGTTTCAAAGAAGGCAATTTATCGATTTTCCTCTCTTTCGAATTTAACGACTCTTTGTTAACGAAATTCTTACAAACGATGCATTTGCTACTTTAGCAAAAATCGTACAAAATTTTGACCATTTTATTATATGAGTAGTACTCTAAGGAATGGTGATAGAGAATTCCAATACCACATCATCTACATCTCTTCATTTCGTCTGTTATGAGATCCAAGACCCGTCGCGGAAAGGCATTCTCCCGACTAAACAAGTCCAACTTGTCATACAAAATGTCTCTTCGAGCACACAAAGGCCAGTTATCTACGAAAGAATTTGTATGCATAGTGCAGAAATTCGACATTCGGCAGATAAACGCTGATTTAAGGGATTTTTTTTCTTTGAGTGACACTTTTTGATGTGCTGGTAGCTAGAAACGGGGAGATTCATCGAATTTTGGAATGACCGTCGCAATTAGTAGAAAGCGGACGAATTGTGGGAAAAGCACCAGTAGACGACAAGTTGTACCTCGTCACTGGAGGTAAATACTGTGTATGTACACCATAGGTTGCACTGTAGAATAGTTTTCAGTTAGTTGACTAATCTAGGTTTAATAAATGTGTGAATATCGCAGAGGGGTATAAGCAGACAGTACATATGATTACTGTTTGTAATCGAGAAGTGTGTTGTTCTTAGCGTAAGTTAGTTTAAGTAGTGTGTAAGTCTAGGGACCGATGACCTCAGCAGTTTTGTCCCACAGAAATTCACACACATTTGTATATTTATAGGAGTATTTGGAAAACACTGACAAGAAGAAGGGACAGAATGATAGGACATCTCTTAGGACATCGGGGAATTACTTCCATGGTACTAGAGAGAGCCGCTGGGGGCAAAAACTGTAGAGGCAGAAACAGGTTGAACTACATCCAGCAAGTAATTCACTAATTTTAATCTTATTCACTTGCACTGTATTGCAAGAAACACCTTAATGTATTCGTTTTAAGAGTCCAACATAGCTTAAACGCCATGAACCATCAACGAAAAATAAATAGACTTCTTGCACCTGGCGTTTTTCTGTGAAGCTCCTAGACTCTGGAATCGGGTGCCGCGTTCTGAGTACAGTAGGTACGGTCCATCATGTTTTCTAGAAAAAAAATTCATACATTTGCGGCACTCAATCCGGTAATTGTTATTTCGCCTCTTTTTAAGTAGAATAAAATACAGATTTATTACTTGACGATTTTTATTTTTCCTAGTTTCGTATTGTATTCAAATTTTCGATTAAGTTCGACAGGCATATTTTCTAATAAAAAATAATCAAAAGTCAACAAAATAGAATTTTCAGAGGAAGAGGAGAAGAGAAAATGAGCGTCTCTCCAGCGTTACAAGAAGCGCCTTTTTCGCCGTGTTCACGCGTCTTCATGCCTGGTTTCTAACTGTTTAACGCATATTCTACTCCAATGAATTACTGAGTAGTTCACGAAAAAAAATAACAGATAGCTGCTCAACATGACTGGCCCAGGGACTGTAGCGTGTCTAGAAAATTGGGAAACGTCAAGGTAGTACAGATAAACAATTTCTGAGGATAGTTTGGCACATGTAGCATATATTGCAGTCCGCTATGTTTCCGGATACGAGAAAGCAAATGAAAAGATCAAACCAATACAGTAACGACTGAAAAATAGTTTCGGAGTAGAGATATTGTCGAAATTTCTTTTGAGGGTCGGAAGCTCAATGACTTTTTCGCAGAACACCCGAGTTAGAACTATGTATTGAAGTAATATATCGGCTGGCAACCACCATTTTGAAGGCGAACCTAGGATGCTACATCAGGGCAATTCACAACCGATATATTGGTCTGTGAAATCTGTAATCGGTCAACAGCTGTCACAAGTTTTGTGAAACGAAGTGCTAGGCTTAGCCAGGTGACAGAAAATTTAGGTCAGCTATGCAGGGACTTTGAGAAGGAAGATCGAGTAATTATAGTTGGGGGAGCAGGAAACAGCCTCGCTATGAATCCAAGATACAGTATTAGGAGTGACCTGGATAAAATAGGAGCAGAAACTGGGCACACAAATGTGGGGTTTGTGGAGGTCTCTCAGCCCCATGATCTGCCCTGGGTAAACATTGCTGTAAGACATGTTAACACTGAGCTGAACAAGACGCTCCACACACTGGCAAAATATCAAATAAGTGTTGTTCCAGTTAATGCTGTTGGTAGGTGGGGATACACCACACATGGTCTGCACCAGACTAGGAAGGGGAAAAATAAGTTAGCTTCTCTATTAGCAGAAACTGTAAGGGGGGCTACAGTCATACAAGGGGTGACCCCTGTGGCTAATGGGTCCAGGCAGTCAAGTTTTTTAGGTTAAAGCCAAAGTCCAGACAGAAAACAAACAAGATAAATAGAAAAAAAGCAACTTCATGTACAGTAAATATGGGCAAAGCTAAGGGCAGTATCAACTTACTTCATCGAAATATCAAGGGAATAAATACATGAGCTATACATAAGAATGAGGTTGATTTACTATGTCTGTCTGAACACCATGTAACTGTCGGGATGGATAGTGTCAGAATAAATGGGTATGATTTCGCATCTTACATTTGTAGATCTAGGATTGATAAAGGAGAAGCTGCCATTTTCATAAAACAAGGATATAAATACAAAACTGTAGAAATAAGAAAAATTTTGTGTTGGTCAGCACTTTGAGTTTTCTGTATGTGAACTTCAGCTAGATAATGTAGTATTGATGTTACCAACAGTGTACAGGTGCCCATTAGAAGACTGAGGGCTATTCATAAAAACTTTTGACTCCCTATTATGTTGTCTGTCAGACAAAAAGAAGAAGTTATTATTCTTTGGTGATTTCAATGTAAACTTTCTAAGTAATTCTGATAGGAAAGGTGAACTTATAACAACATATAACATAGACTCAGTGGCCAATTTCCCTACACGTTTATCTCAAGACAGTAGCACTCTAATAGGTAATGTATTTGTACAGAAAGAGGATGTAAAACAAACACATGCTTTCCCTGTGGTAAATGGATTCTCAGTCCATGATGCAAAACTGATTAAATTACAGAGCCTAACAGGGGGTACAGTTCAGAAACAATTAAGTAAAAGTGTGAGGTTGCTCATCCCAGTATCTATAGACACTTCAGTGAAAGTTCAAGAAATGTTAATTAAGCAGATTATATAATGAGCCAAATGCTAATGATAAATGCAACATATTTCTTGATAAACTTCTATCCCTTTTTGAACATTTTTTCCCAAAGAATCTTACTAAGTTTAACACCACACACTTTGCAAAGAAACCTTGGATTACTACAGGTATTAAAGTGTCTACAGAAAGAAAAAGAAAACTGTATGAGACAGCAAGAACAAGTAAAGATCCAAAAGTAGTTTTACACTATAAAAATTATTGTAATACACTGAGAAAAGTTTCAAGGAAATCAAGAAATATGTATGTTAGAGAAGAAATTAAGAACTCCAGCAATAAAATCAGATCAATATGGAGTGTTGTTAGAAGGGAGACAGGAAAAGTAACCACTGGGATAGGTAGTATTACTATTAAAGAGAATGAGACCATCCTAACCAACAGTACACAAGCAGCTAATGTATTTAAAAGCATTTCTTAAGTGTAGGAGAAAAAATTGGTGAGAATAGTTCAAAAGAAAAAGCCAGGCGGTACATGGAAGAGTAAGTCTTGAAAAATGTTAGTCAGATTAAGTTTCACCTAACAACTTCTTGTGGAATAAGTAAAACTATTAAATCATTGAAAAATAAGGGTTCTGTTGGAGTAGGTGACACCTCTAATAAGGCATTAAAACAATGTGGAGGAATTACAGCTCATGTTCTGAGTCACTTATGTAATGCATCACTAACTCAAGGTATTTTCTGGGACAGGTTAAAATATGCAATTGTCAAGCCTCTCTATAAAAAATGTGACACCACAAATGTCCATAATTACTGGCCAGAATCTTTGCTCAAGCATTTTCAAAAATTGTCGAGAAAGTAATGTAGTCAAGAACGGTTAACCATCTCAACAGAGATGAGAAAGTGGTTAGAATAATGTGTAGGGTTCATAGTCGCACATCTTGTAGACATCTTTTTAAAACACTGGGAATTCTTACAACAGCCTCACAGTACATTTACTCACTAATGAAATTTGTTCTCAATAACATGGACAAGTTTAAAAACAACAGTGACATTCATGATTATAATAACAGAAAAAAGAAAGACTTACAATATCCTTTACTCAAACTAAGTTTGGCACAGAAAGGCGTAAAATATGCTGCTATAAAAAATTTTGACAAACTACCAGGTGAAATAAAATGTCTGACAGACAGCAGTAATAGCGTCAAAAATAAATTTGTTGTGTACATAGTTCCGAGTAGTCAGCGCGTACACAACTTTCCCAATAGAGCGCGCCCCGCTAAGCACAACAGCACAGGCGCAGCGCTCGTCTGTCTCCGCACTACAAGATGGCGCTGTCTTAGAGACGGACCAAATTCTGCTTCCGCCGATCCATGTATTAATATGTAACGCAGCCAATGAGATTGCTGCTAACGTAGAACCTTTTCTCCTCACGGATCACACTCACGCAGTGATACCTGAACGCTCGAGGTATTATAACGAGTGTACAGACCTCCGATTAGTCAGTCTGCATTTGTCTATAGTCAAGTTTCAGTCTGCACCTAATAAGATTATCATATTCCTGTACATAGCCATGAAGATAAATGTATAGACACTTTGTCAAGTATCAGAGATATGTGAGAATAAGATTAACGTACCAAGACCAAAGGAACGTCAGATTGTCAATTGTAAATAGCATCCAGAACCAAGTTAAGTCATTTTTATGCTTGTTATTATTTTAATAAATATGTGTGAAAATTAATCAAGTTCTGTTTAATGTTGGTCACCGTCAATCTGCTACTCTAAGCGTGCAAGTGGCATTTCTATCGTCTGACCTAACGGCAGAAGATAAACACGCCACAACACGTACCCTGCAGAGTGCTCGCTGATGTCATTAAAAGCCAGAAGAAACATGTTGCTGACACTCGCCTACTTCGTTAGAGCGACAAGTCAAATAATCTGATGGTGTGTGTACCGAAGTCGCACACCACAAAATTGAAATCATATCTCCTTGACATCTCCTTCTATACCATAGATGAATTCTTGAATAGGAATAAATAAATCTATAAATATAGTACACGCAGATTGTGCCATTTAAGGGAATGGGGTAAATAATAGAAATATTAACCTTTAACACTGTGCTGTAATATATATATGTTAAAAAACCTTGTTTCATACGTTCATTTCTTGTGCGCTTGACATGTTCCACATCATAACGGCTACAGAATCGTGCGATTGAGCAATGGAACACGCAACAAACTAACTGACGCTTTTGTCTCACAAATACACGCGCATTTTTTCCCTCAACAATTGTGAACGGAGCCCTAGAAGGACTCGAACAGCGACAGTTATTCAGATGGACGATGCCCGAGTCTTTCTCCAGTTTCTGGGCTGAGCGGATTTAGTGGGCGACATTTTGCTGGAAACGTGCCACCCACTGAGAAAAAAAAAATTGCACGCAACACGTACCCTGCAGAGTGCTCGCTGATGTCATTAAAAGCCAGAAGAAATGTGCTGGTCGTGTGCAAAATTGTCATGTACCTACACTCCTGGAAATGGAAAAAAGAACACATTGACACCGGTGTGTCAGACCCACCATACTTGCTCCGGACACTGCGAGAGGGCTGTACAAGCAATGATCACACGCACGTCACAGCGGACACACCAGGAACAGCGGTGTTGGCCGTCGAATGGCGCTAGCTGCGCAGCATTTGTGCACCGCCGCCGTCAGTGTCAGCCAGTTTGCCGTGGCATACGGAGCTCCATCGCAGTCTTTAACACTGGTAGCATGCCGCGACAGCGTGGACGTGAACCGTATGTGCAGTTGACGGACTTTGAGCGAGGGCGTATAGTGGGCATGCGGGAGGCCGGGTGGACGTACCGCCGAATTGCTCAACACGTGGGGCGTGAGGTCTCCACAGTACATCGATGTTGTCGCCAGTGGTCGGCGGAAGGTGCACGTGCCCGTCGACCTGGGACCGGACCGCAGCGACGCACGGATGCACGCCAAGACCGTAGGATCCTACGCAGTGCCGTAGGGGACCGCACCGCCACTTCCCAGCAAATTAGGGACACTGTTGCTCCTGGGGTATCGGCGAGGACCATTTGCAACCATCTCCATGAAGCTGGGCTACGGTCCCGCACACCGTTAGGCCGTCTTCCGCTCACGCCCCAACATCGTGCAGCCCGCCTCCAGTGGTGTCGCGACAGGCGTGAATGGAGGGACGAATGGAGACGTGTCGTCTTCAGCGATGAGAGTCGCTTCTGCCTTGGTGCCAATGATGGTCGTATGCGTGTTTGGCGCCGTGCAGGTGAGCGCCACAATCAGGACTGCATACGACCGAGGCACACAGGGCCAACACCCGGCATCATGGTGTGGGGAGCGATCTCCTACACTGGCCGTACACCACTGGTGACCGTCGAGGGGACACTGAATAGTGCATGGTACATCCAAACCGTCATCGAACCCATCGTTCTACCATTCCTAGACCGGCAAGGGAACTTGCTGTTCCAACAGGACAATGCACGTCCGCATGTATCCCGTGCCACCCAACGTGCTCTAGAAGGTGTAAGTCAACTACCCTGGCCAGCAAGATCTCCGGATCTGTCATCCATTGAGCATGTTTGAGACTGGATGAAGCGTCGTCTCACGCGGTCTGCATGTCCAGCACGAACGCTGGTTCAACTGAGGCGCCAGGTGGAAATGGCATGGCAAGCCGTTCCACAGGACTACATCCAGCATCTCTACGATCGTCTCCATGGGAGAATAGCAGCCTGCATGGCTGCGAAAGGTGGATATACACTGTACTAGTGCCGACATTGTGCATGTTCTGTTGCCTGTGTCTATGTGCCTGTGGTTCTGTCAGTGTGATCATGTGATGTATCTGACCCCAGGAATGTGTCAATAAAGTTTCCCCTTCCTGGGACAATGAATTCACGGTGTTCTTATTTCAATTTCCAGGAGTGTATGTGTATAGTTGAGTGTTTTAACAGATACCACACTAAGGCAATTTACGCATAAGAAATGGTGAGCATATAGGGGATAACCTAAATAATGTCAACAGTCGTAGTAATGGGTGGTCGTGTTTGACGGCCAACAACGCAGGTAAGGGATATGTCGCCCTGGACTGTGCGTGTTCAGTAAGTTCAGTGCAGGTTGTTTGCGAGTAGTGCACACTTCGCATTTGCATTCAGAGGCCCAAGTCAACGTACAACGAAGGATGTAACAGAGTTAAAAAGAGGGCAGATTGTGGGCGCCCGATTAGCTGGAGCATCAGTAAGCAATACAGCGAACTTACTGAATGTTTCAAGAGCGACTGTTTCAACAGTCATCGTGTAAACGCAGTAGTGGGCGCAAAAACTAAATGATAGTGACCGTCGTACGCTAACACTAATTACGTCAAAGCAACACAAAACTACGGCGGCTAAAGTGACTGCAGAGCTCAATAGCCATCTTCGAGACCCCATATCTATCAACACTGCCCGTCTAGAGCTCCATAAAGCGAAAATGTATGGACAAGCTGCTATACCGAAACCATTAGTGACGACAACCAACGCAAAGAAGGGTGTCAGGAGCACAAATCCTGGACGGCTCACCAGTGGAAACATGTCATGTGGTCTGACGAGTCAACGTATTCCTTATTTTTAACATCGGGCTAGGTTTAGCTGGAGAACGCGAAAAGAAGCCTACAATACTGATTGCTTGATTCCAATGATTAAGTATAGAGGTGGAAGTGTGATGTTGTGGTCAGCCATATCATGGTATTCTGCTGGTCCCACCATTACTCTGCCACCACCCCCCCCCCCCCCTCCCTTCGAAGGCCGTGTTAGAGCCAACGATTATGTGAACATTTTAGATGATTAGGTACACGCATGATTCAAATGCTGCTACCCAACAATGATGCCTTATTTCAGGACGATAATGCGCCCATTCACACAGCCAGGACAGTACAACTGTGATATGAGGAGCATGCAACTGAACAGCAGCGTCTTCCCTGGCCAGCACCGTCCCCTGACTTCAACATATCGAACCTTTGTGGGCGGTATTGGAGCACAGTCTCCGGAGCAGATTTCCCCCTCCCTCGTCACTACAGGAGTTAGAAGAGGTTCTGATCGAAGAGTGGCATAACATTCCACTGGAGACAATACAATCATTATATGCCAGTATTTCAAGAAGAATGGCCAGTGGCAATTGCGCCGTCACAGATGCAAACTCAAGGTTGGAATGCATCTACGAACCCACTGGTGAGTCAAAAAGTGAAAACACAACGACCTCCACAGTTCGGAGACTGGAATAAACAATACCCAAATGTAAATGTTATTGAAGTAACTAGCGATACTCCACCCCCGTCTGTGCCTGCACGCACTACAAATGTGACGATCTCAAACTAAAAACAGTCACTACTGTGCCCCAGGTCGTGACTGTGGAAGATCTGGGGGGCGACTTCAATTTAAATTTATTATTTGACACACCCACTTTGCAACGGCACAGTGATCATGTACCTAACAGTTGTATACAGCAACCATTATTATTCATAAGGTATAATCATGACGAAACCTTGTCTGATGAACAGTTACAAGAGAACACCCAATGTCGTTCATCGACCAATGAAATTCTTTTGGCCTCAGTTACTGGTGTTATGGGTGGTATTCCACTACTGTTATTCTGATTTTTACAAGAAAATGTGTGAGTTTGAACCCACATCAGAGTATTCTGTCCAGAACTGTAAAATTTTAACTGCCTTAGGCAATAAATCTTCAAAGTTTAAGAAACAGGTATTTGTGACAGTAAATGTAGGTAACAGAGTCGTACAATGGCCATTCCTTGTCGTCCCAACTCTGGTTACTAATAGTATTTTAGACTTAGTATATTGTGCGAGAAGGACAGCACTATTGACTTCTCCCAACGTAAATGTATGCTTAGAGATAAGGGCACTAAAATTTCAATTTACCTGGATACCAGCACTCTGAATCAAGTAAATATTGTACAGGGTACAAGATTCAATTAATACAGGACACTGATGATGATGACACACAGACACACACACCTGATGCTGAGTTTGAGAACTTGAAAACTTTAATTAGTAATAAGTTGTCAGAAACCACAGCTGTTACACATGATGAACCTAATGAACTTTATGATGTTTAGTCCAAGTATATGCAAGTATTTAGCGAACGACCTGGTGTGACCAACACATATGTGTATAAAATAGAAGTTAGGCCTCACCAGATTTTCTTCCACAAAACCTATAATGTTCCACTATCTCCCAACGATCTGCTGTGTGGCACGAGTCGAAACAAATGTTACAGTGGAAAATCATCAAACATTCCACGTCATTTGTTGCAGCTCTTTACTTGTTATAAAGAATCACAACGGTAATATCAGAGTTGTTTTGGAAGCTCGTGCAAGTAATGAGATTATTTTACCTGTTCGCACGAAACCTGAAAATTTAGGGGAGCAACTCCAGAAATTTTTAGGTTCTAAGTATTTTTCTACGATAGATCTGACCAACTCGTTCTGGCAAATCGCAGTCCCTCCAGATTCTAGAAAGAATACTGCAATATATTCAGGACGCGAACCTATCAGTTTTGTGTCATTTCCTTCGGTCTGAACGTCAGTTCAGGCATGTTTATCGCAGCATTGGATACTGTACTTAGTGATGAATTGGTTGAATCACTTACTCATTGCATTGATGACCTCCTCGTAGCTACTAAGACTTGATCTCAACACAATGATAGTTTGCAAAAGATTCTGAATAAATTCACACAAGCTGGAGTGTCAGCTATTCTTAAAAAATCGAAATTTGGTTGCAGTGAAATTAAGTATCTTGGACTATTATTAATGTTCAAGGTATATAACCTGACTCAGGTAAGTTAGACGCAATCAGGAATTTTCCTAGTCCACAGACTAGAAATCAATTGAAATCTTTCCTTAGACTTTGTTCTTTCTTTCGACGATTTTTACCACACCAACTTTTAAATAGGAAACATCTATGTAATTTACTCAAAAATAATCAGATATGGATATCATTCAACTAATGTCAGAAAGACTTTGATAGTATTAAGTATGCTTTGGTTAACGCAAACATTTTGGATCACATTGGTTTCAATTTAGATTTTCGTATGACGTGTGACACCTCATCCTATGGCTTAGGCTGATGTTTGTTTCAAGTTGTAAAGAATGGAGAACAAGAACACATGAAAATTATTAGTTTTGCAAGCCGCACACTTAGTGAATTTGAACGCACTTACTCAGCTACGGAACTTGAAACACACTCTATTGTGTGGGCCTTTAAGAAATTCAATCATTATTTGTGTGTTAAGCACACTAAAATTTTAACTGACCACCAAGCTCGTTCATTAATTTTAACTTGTAATCTTGTACATCCCTAATTATCAAACTGGGCTTTATCTTTGAAATACTGTTCCTTTGAAATTGTATATATTAAGGGTAAATACAACATCATTGCCGACACTTTGTCTCGTCCGCCTCAAGGTTTGAGTGACTATAACTCTGACCTGGAAATGTGAATGATTATCGAATACTTCTTATGCAGGATAAACTACCATATATCACCAGTATTATATCGTCTTATGTAGAAATATGTCAACGCCGAAGAAATCTGATCCGCACTGGAATAAGGCAAGATTTTTACTCACGAACCAGCCTGACCAAGTTCTGACTAACCGATATTTGATACATAATGAGGTGTTACTTTATCGCCGTCATCCTGAAGCCACTACTTGGTGTGTTTGTTTTCTTAAGGATTCTGAACGCAACCTAATTTGGCACACACATTTTGTTTGGGGTCATTATGATGCCAAGAAGCGCCTAGGAAAGCTTAGTACCTACAGTTACTTTAGCATTATGAGACGTAAGATTCACAGTGTACTCAAAACATGTGCGATTTGTCAAAAATCTAAACCGCTGAACTTGTCTGCGAAGTCTGATTTGCATTCTATTCTACCCAGTAAACCTCTGGAAATTGTAAGTTCTGACGTAAGTGATCCACATCACACAAGCAGTGGTCGCGTGAAATATATTCTTACATTTTACGATCTATTCCCCAAACATTTTAAACTGTATGCTATAAGATCTGCCACTGGCACTGCCATCTTTCGTCGTTCCTCATGTGACTACATTCCTCACGTGGGAAAACCAAAAATTACTTTATCCGACATTGCTGCATACTATACTGGGTACAAGTGGTGTAAATTTCTCAAACACAATAGTATTAAGAGTATTTTTATCTCAAGGTATAGTCCGCATTGAAGTCCCCCTGAACGTGTGTTCCATGAGATTAACAGATTTATGAGAACCTACCTTTCTACCAAACAAACCAATTGGGTAATATATTTGTCTTTATTTGAAGAGGTATATAACAGTTTCAATGTTTATGAAACTCCGTACACTCCAAATGCGCTCATGTTCGATCGCAAAGAAGACAACATTGGTCAACGCTGTTACCAAAACTTTTTTTTTTCAGCAAGCAACACACGAAGCGGACTGCGGAAGCCAAAATTAGGAACAAAACTTATGCGGGCACTGTCAAGAGGAATCAGGAATTTAAAGCTGGTATGTTAGTGCGTTTGCGTACTCACTATATGTTGTCTGCTCTTCAACGGTTCAACGCAAAGTGGCGTCTGCTGTGGGACGGTCCTTATGTTATCGTCAGCATTCCGCATCCTGGTGCAGCATCCTGAAACACACCGAATTATTGTGCTATATGCTCACGTTGAACTTAGAGTGTACCTTGCTCAACAATAAAAACATCTATGGATCGTACTTAAGTTATGCACAATTATCAAATACACGTACCTCACATACCTCTACAGAGAAGTTGCGTAGTATAAAAGTTTCAATTCAACTGTTCTTGTCAGCAGCAGAAGGAGAAAGAAGAGATTCGTCTTCGCCGAGTGCTTAGAGCAGCTACTTAAAATTTTAAAGCAAATTTTATATTAACTTTTATACAGGTGTGAAGAATATATTTTCAGCCCTAAGTTTGAATATCTGCACCGTCAGTCTTCGACTACTAACTACTGATTGACGTGAATACCTAATCATTCTATACCCTTACACTTTCACCTTGAAACTGATTGGATACGCATCTCATCACTGAACAAACACACACACGAGTAACTAAGGCCATGCTTACACTGCACTCTTACACTCGTGTCGCAAGTATTTTTTGTGTTTGATGTTAGTTCATTGCTTGATCTTATTGCTGGTGTGGGGTTTCGTGTCTAATACTCCACTATTCCAGGTGACATCATTTCCAAAAGCACAACATAGATCTAAACTTGTAATGACTGTAAATACTGTAAATACTGTAAACGTATGTAAAACTATATGAAAAATATTTCTATGTGACCAATCATACTGGTGGGAAGACAACAGAAATATGTTCCTGTGTTTATCTAAAGCCAATATGTAATATATTTGTATGCATTTGTACCTATGCAAAACCCTATATGTAACATGTTTCTATGTATTTATCTGTATTTAGGTGAAGCTAAATGATATATGCTCACTTGTATATGTTATCTGTACTGGTTACATGTGCCCATATGGGAAAAGTTATGAGACTTACATAATCTGAAACTATTTGTGGACATTTACTATACGTCACTGAACTTGTAACTACGAGCAAACTGGTGTGCAAAACCGCATAATTGAAAAAATCTGTTCATGATACATTGATAAGTATATAGACGTGATTAACTATTTATGTTTGAAATTTGTTCACAAACTATTAATGTAAAGTCGTGTTACGTATTGTTTGCATAAAGACTTGTCAACTGACATTTGTCTACCTCACAACTACTTGTGTACGAATATTTGTATATCGCCTGACAAACTGAGTACGTGAAAAAACTGTCATAGCGAAGTGCTCCGACACTTTTGTGTGTATCGCAGGTTGACATTTACTGCGCTGCATCTCTATATCTCTGCAAATCTGAATAGCAAGAACTGGTTCACTACTGCACCTACGGTCGCTTTGCTCCAAAACGACGAAGACCATTCGATGGGTGAGGAATTTTGGACGGGCCATTAGGGAGCAAAATGTCCTCGGAGGTGACGGACACTCTTACCTGGTCTAGGCGATGACGATGACGATGACGTGCCGTCCGAGGTCCTGCTTCCATGCCCTCAAGAAATTGCGCTGTGGAATGGCAGTCCACAAGTCTTCTATCAGGCGATGTACGACCTAGGCAAAAAAATTGACGTCAGTCTAAATAAATAGTATAACCAGTGAAAAAATATAAACTGTGCTACGAGTGATCACGCACACAGTTAAATGTCACAGTTCGCAGTTTTAACTGCCAACTGTGACATGTAACTGTCATAAACAATGCTCACTTTTATAATGTTATCGTATGTTGTCAGTTCATGGAACTGTGAATGACGACACGTCATGAAAGGACGTTATATCTGAAACAAAAAGACTTTTAAAGGGCAATACTGTGCCAAAGGGACTATCAGCAACAAGAATTTGTAATTTCATGTTAACGAATGATGTAACTTTAGGATTTTATACCTGTTTTAAACGTTAATCCACATTTGTGAAATTCATGATGATAAATGTTGTCTCTGCGACGTCTTGTGCACACGAACACACGGACCGTGTATAAACTATGTCCGCGATGGTACTGAACTTTACGCGACTGCTCATGCGCGTTAGGCGCAATACCAACATAAAACTGTTACAGGCGCACGCGCCACATTCAAACATTGAAAATCTGTTTTCTGTAAATATTATGTTATGATACGTATGTTACATATTGTATGCATGTGCATTTATAGACTTATGTATGCAATGTGCTTTGGAGTGAGTTGCTCGCCTGCAGGTGTGTCCTTTCGCCTCGCAACCCAGGGGGCAGTTTAAAGGCATTTTTGCATGCTGAGCTCTTATTAGCAGAAAATGTAATTATAACTAGTCAAATAAAGAAATAATTTGAGCCATAGATACAATCCACGGCTGTATAAATATTATATGCAGCCGCGGGAAAAATTTGAAGATTTTTAAACGTCATATCATTAGCTGAAGAAGAGGCACTTCATGTTTTCTAGGTCTTGTCCAGATCGGACGTATTTTGGCACACCACCATTAATGCTACATTATTTTATTAATACATTCACGAGTTGCAACCAAACGGCACTCGTAATTGCATAATCATAATTATTTCAGAATATACTGTTATTACTAATCTATGTACGTTTTATTTTGTATCTTTAGTCGTTGTAAGATTGTTGGGTGACTTAGCATGGCAAAGGGTTCCGTACATTTGAGCAAAAAGTCGTCCAGCTTGATCCATCATCGTCCTCGGGCGCTGTCTTATTACGAAGTCCGATTTTAATGACAGAGAGAAAAATACGGTTAAGAAATACATGAAGAGAACTTTAACAAAAAAAAAAACATGTTCAAGAGCCGAGAGTTCGTGTGAAACGTATTTTACCAACCCGTAAACTTAATTGATCTCTATTTAATATTCATTTCTGTAGTTCATTGTACTGTCTCGCTCCAGAAACGAATGAGCCAAAAAAATTTAAATCTCCCGTCGAAAACTAGATGATTAGAGACGGAGCAGAGACGCCGATTAGCTTAGGATGGGGAAGGATATCAGCCTTGATCTTTTTAAATAAACGATCCTGGAATCTACCTCGGGCGGTTTAGGGTAGACATCGAACGGTCAAACCGCAGACCAGCAACCGAACTCTTGAAAGAATGAGTCGAACAGGGTTATCTTATGAAAGTTTGATACACACTATTGCTGTGTTTTCGGAATGGACCCGAATCCAAATACCTGCCATTCGGATAAAGTACTCCACTAAATAAGATAACTGATAATGCTTTAGAAGCTTTCAAGATCTATGGCAAACAACTTCTTTATTATGTTCATGGAGGGTGCCTCATTGACGTACGTGCTGTTGGTCATTTTTGAGCGTTATGTTGCCCTCAAGGAGAAAATCGACATATACTTCTGTGCTACATACGTTTGTATTATGAATTATGGGAATTATGTGTAAGCATCGAAGATATATCGTACACCAAGGTATCAAACAACAGAACAAAATCAAACGGTACCCTTGTGGCCGCCCGCATACAGACTGAAAAATAGAGTGTTGCGTTTCATTTGCAATGTTCAGTAGTCTAATAATGCTGTAAGCATGTGGCGCGGTTTTTAATGTTTCTTGATTCGTTAAGATCCGTCTTCATCATGTAGGTTATACAATTTACAATTACCGGCTTCGGTTATTGTCATCTTCAGATCTGCTACAAATAGAAAAACAGTGGTGTGAGAAACGCGGTTCAATTATCTGATGCTAAATGCGCAAAAGACCTAGGAATATACCAGGAATAACAAATAAAAAGTAATAACATAACTAACAGCCATGTAAACCGTAAAATATTCTGATATAAGTGTCAACGTCAATATCTACACACCTGGTAAGTGCCGGTGATAACCTGGGAATGTCCAATACAAATAAATGCGACCAACAGAGGGCATTAGTGTTAGGATACATGAGAATTAGTACCCTGATTTCAGTATCGAATACGAATGCTTTTACAACGAGGGCGACGGAAACATCGTGCCGATCGTCTACCGCTACTTACCGAATGAAATATTCCTCTCCACAGTGGAGTGTTCTCTGGATTTAACGTTTGAGAGACGAAGATTCAGCTCCTAAAATGCACACTTAGTCCAACATTCCGCTATCGAATACATAGTTTGTACGGAACCCTCGGAGCGCAAGTGGTACTCGCACTTGTTCGGTTTTATCGTGCATTGCAAATATTTGGTCCAAAGAATTAACGTCCACATTTTTACGTAGCTGCGCTTTACTATTTTCATGTATAGGGAGTTGCAAAAAGTTTCATCCCATCTGGAAAGACTGCGTCTTCTACACAAGAACGAAGACGAAAACTTGGGGTGGATTTTAAATTACGCTTAGGACTCGCGAAGTCCTTATTTTCAAATAGAAACATCCAGTTTTACAAGGGTACATCTTCTACATGCTACCCATGCAACCGCTAGGTACTTTTTCGAATTACGTATAGGATCAAAGTTTTCATTTACCTTTCACAAATGAACGACATCCAGACGATATTCAGATTCGGTTCACACTTATGAGATCATGTCTAGTCTTACTGGTTTCACTGCTCTTTCTATGAGGCGTCCCAGTTGCTCCACAGACGTTGTAAGAGAGATGGCACATAGATGGAGTCCTGCACAAATCCGTCTGGAGGTCAGATTACCTTGGAGACCAACAGTGAACGTGATCTGCTTTCGACCCTTGAGAGCTGTCTATCGCCGAGGCAGAACATTGTTATAAAATGATCATAGACCGAGGTGTCACTGCGGGGGTACTCTACCATGTTAAAAAGTGATATTCTCACCATGTTCTCGAAATTTTGATAAATGCTACAGCCCAACATATGAAGGTACGTGATTTACATAACTGAGCGACCGAATACACCCCAAGTTTTTAACTTCACTCCTGCTGAAGATACACTTTTGTAAAATTTAATGAAACTCTTTAAAGCACCCTGTATTTCAACCCGATATATAAGCGAAGAATGTCTAAAACCAGGATTGTCAAATTACGTTACCTTGTCTGCCTGAAGCGTTCATTGCGAAGACACACTACCTCGGTCCAGTATCATTCCAGAAGCATTCTTCCTATAATCTTAAGCCAGTTCTTAGAGAGCTAAAAGAAAATTTTTCATAGTTTTTGATTCTTGATGCGTGTCGTCATCATTATGCACGAAGTTTGCAAACGCTGTGCAAAGGATCCGTCGTGCATACAGAAGAGTTCACATTTTAACTGTAACAGCAAACTGGTTAGGCGTCTTACACATTCGATATTGCACGCTTGTAGGGTTTAGACGAAGTTCTTTATAAGGGGAGCAGCTAAAACCTGTGCTATTTTTTCTTTATTTTTTATTAAATGAAGAAGCATAACAATGATTGTCTCAAGTTGGCTAATTTAAGCACTCCAATTTAGTCACTTTTTCCACTAAATTGGAGGAAGGAGAAGTTTTTGACAACTCATCGACGTCAAAATCATGACTTGATTTCGTAAGGTAGTGTAGGGGCGGAGACCACCGTGGCCTTATTGAATGAAGCATTCCAGCAGTCGCTTTGATTAAAGAAAGCAACAGAAATTCTCAACTGGGAGGCTCAGAATAAAGATTTGAATTTGATGTCTTCAGAAAAGGAGTCTATTGTCTTAATAATTGCGTCAGGAACTAAGTAACATCACTATCTCTTCAGCCATGCAGATCTTTTGACGCTGAAAATATACCAGAAAACGCCTGTACGTAAGAATTTTTCATCTGAGTCGTATCGTAGTCTGGGAACCTTGTTCATCATAAAAGGAGAAGATAATATCGCACTTTCGGAAACAAAATAGGAAAAGAAAAAATAGCCACAAACGTCTGGTGAAGATTTTATGTCACATGCGTTTCGCTTCTTGTTATTTGCGAAGCATTCTCAGTGCCGATTTTTTGGGATCCCAAAGAGTCGCCACTGGGGATACTTTACAAATAATAAAGTGGAAAGCGAATCGTATTTAATTGCGTCTCCAAGAAGGTATTAATAATAATCTATAAGCAACTAAGGAACGACAGAGATAAAAAAAAGACGATTCGGTAATGACTAATAACCACAGGCGTAACATCAAAAGCGCTGGCAAGAGCAACAGGACTGCAAGACGAAAGCAGAAAACAGTAAATGTGTAGAAGATCTTCATTCGTATGGCCATTTTGTCCGCAGCTACTTTACAGTTATTAAGGCTATTTACAGTCCATTTTTTAACTAATAAAATGATTATTTATATTACGACGCGCATTTCGCTTCATTTATTTACAACATCATCAGTGGTAACGTTTTTGCGTGGCTTCAACTTTCAGGTGGAGGTACCGTCTGCGTGCACATTACTCAGATGTTGCTGCGTTTGGCGCCGCTGTTTTTGGTTAATTTCACGTTAATGCAGCAATACGTGGACAATGTGCAATACAGCAATACCTGGAATACCTAGGTAATACCACGTTTAGCCTGGGGAACATGAACGAAGAAGTGTAGTGGTTGTGTATTAACGTCCTGATGCAGGTCAATAAATGTATAATGTTGCAAACCAACCTGATGTTAGGCTATAAAAGTCTGTGCCAAAGGGCTTGAAAACCTGTAAAATGTGTGAGCATATGTCACTTTCACATATAAGAGGAAATCATCAGAAATGTTACGACACGTTATGTTTTAAATTAATAAAATGAAACACGTATAAGCATCGTTTTAGTTGCAAAGCCGGTTTTTAAATAACTTTAATCAGCAAAATAGTGTATGTATCAGTGATGCGCCACAAGGACTCACACACTCTCTTACATTCACACAGCAAACTGGTAGCACGTAATGCTGCCAAGGCACCAAATTCTAATGGCTTAACGAAAATCCGTAACCATTTCTTTTAAAATAAACTTATCCTCATTAAAATTCGGTCTGCTTGTGCGATAAATTTTTTGAATGATTTGATACCGTCTACAGCTGTCATTTTTTTCTTTGTTCGTTGAACAATTGCACAATTGCGGTCTTAGACCGCTTTCAGGTATCCTCATAAACGGAAGTTACACTCATTAGGTGCATTAAAAGTCGGTCAAAAGTTAAACAGTTTCTACACATGTTACATGGAAATGGTGTCCAGTGGCATGCTGTCGTTGTCATAAAACTAGTACCAGTACCACCGTTAATATGGTTTCATGCCATAATTTTAAAAATTACATGTATTTCCACGTACCATCGCACTCGACTCACATGTTATGACCGTTCTGTAATTTATCGTAAATGCTTTGTAACAGCATTTTCCGTAATGCAATACTCACATTAACTAAAGAGCGTTCGTAACAAGTAAATCGAGTATAATGGCGAGCGGAAATATCTGTAATTTTACATTTCTGACTTGCACCAGTATTAGCCGTACGTGAGGTACTGGTTTTATGGCTACTACAACATCATTTGCACTCAATGCACAATGACACTGGAAGCCATTCACATATAGCGTGTGCGGAGAGTGGTTTGGCTTAATGTGTCGTCTGTAAATTTTCGGGCAGTAAGTTATATATATAACTAAGGAGAAATAATATGCGTGAAAACTACGGAGGGATAAGCTTACTTGCGTATAAACTTTATGCAAGGATTTTAAACACAGCACTAAACACGAAAGCAAAATGTTTGCTGCTGGGAAAACAGTTCTGATTTAGAAAAGAACAATCGTCACCTGATGTAGTTTTTATTTTACGAAAGCTTATTGAAAAACAGAGAGTGAGCCTAACAAAAAGACACGTATTTCTTTTATAGATACTAAGGTGATGCCATTCAAGAAAAGCTACGGAGAATAATGAAGCACAGAGGTTGTCTTATACAACTTACATAACCACCCAAAAGTCTGTTTAAAAAAGCATCACTAAATATAGAAGGCATATACGCATAACCGATAAAAATAAATAAAAGCATGAGACAAGCTTATAGTTTATCCTCCACAGTGTTCTACACCTACACTGCCGCTGCAGTTGGTAGACGGAATTCTAGAATACACACGGCGTACAACTAAAGGTTTCGTTAAAGCTAAAATCACTCCTATATGCTGATTTTCGTACACGCATTTTTGGAAGAAAATATGAGTTACAAAAGGGAATTTATGAACTCAATGAAATACGTACAAGATATTATATGAAAATATCTTATAGTACCTGTAAGTTATAGTACATGTAAGTCAATTGATTGTTTGGAAAATATTCATCGAGATGTTAGACAGTAGTTAAAGGATAAACTACTGAATAGGTAAAACATTTGAATTGGCTTGCATGTAAAATTTCGTATGATTACGAAGAAAACATGCAGATTAAGCTGAATAATTTGGAAGTATCTGTCGAACAATTACTAGAACTTTAAAGCATAAAACGTGGAAGGGAACACGATTGAAATGTTATTAGACAGAGTCATTGGTGTCTCTTGTATATAAATGAATCGTGGGTATTCAATAAAAGAGAAGAAGAACAAATACAAGGAATAGAAATGGATTTCTTTGAACGGTGAAAGAGTGTAAAAGAAGAAATAAAATACGGGAGGAAGATATTCTAAACGAGTTGAAAATCTGCAGCGTGAAAGAAGAATTTGATGAAAACAAAAAGAAATGGAATGAACATCTACAACAAGTAGATCCGTAGAGACTACAACGTCCGACAAATAACTTTAAACCAAAGCAGAAAAAGAGATCCTGTCAGTTCGAGACGTGATGGGAACCTCAACAGGCCACAATCGGCCTGATACCTATAGAAGCAGAAGAAGTTTTTACCACTCCAATCACATTTTATGATCTGTTTTGTTACTGTGATTAAATTTAAACTGATTGTTAATGCACTGAATTCTCATCCCTTCCATTTACCAGCATCTTTGACAGCGGTCTAAGATCGGAATAAACAACATACAAAGAAAACGTAACACTCCAGGTGGTATCAAACGATTTAAACTATTGCAAAAGCTGTCTTCGATAGATGGAAATTCGCCAAAAGAAACTCATGTCGAACTCGATACCTCCAGACCACCTCGTAAACTGAAGCACCACTCTTACGAACGACCACAGCAACTCGCGAGTGTAACAGCTATCGAGAAATCTGGCGACACTTTCAGCCACAGTGCACTCCTCTTGCGCAGCACACGCCTACCCAGCGTAGCATCAGCAGGTGCGTGGCGTGTAGTCTGCCTTCCAGGCGGCAACACTTGCGCCCGGCGCTGCGCCCGCGTTGCGCACGGTGGCTGGACAGAGACCCGTGCGGCGTGGCCCACCTTAAATACGCCTCCGTCCAGCGGAAATGCATCGCTGGCTTTGGCCAACAGCAGCAGCAACAGCAGCATCAGCAGCATGAGGCTCATGTGGCTAGCGGTGCTCGTGGTGGCCGTGGCGCTAGGGGGCGCCCAAGCCGGGATCGGCGACGTACCGGGTAAGTCACCTGCCTCGGAGTGCACATAACATCTTCTCCTACATCTCCCATAAACTCCTTCCGAGTTTAATGGCAAGCGTCCGCCAAAATGGAATGCAATTAGAAAATTAACTAACGTTTCGAATCAAGGAGCACAGTGCTGTAGATGGTCACTGCACTTGCACTGAAACGATTTTATTTTAATTCGTTTCGTAAAAAGCACGTCATTGGATTCTCATCAGTTGAATGCACAAAACTTTTATTTAGTGAGGCCTAAATGCAACTACAAATCGGGATAAAAAATTAAATAAATCAGTCCTTACAATCATAGCTCAGTGTAGTCCAGATGATGACTCCTGATTAAAGCTTTAATGTTATTTCGCCTCACCCGATAGACATCACAGCATTTCCCTCACTTGAATGATATGCATTTACATCCTTCCACTGAAATTACTAAACTGTGATAGCGAATTCCATTAGGAAACAGCTCAGGAGCAAAGGAAACCAGAAGATTTATAATATCGAAGAGTAAACTAACATTAAATATATCCAACAGTTCTGGCACTAGATTTGTCTCTTCCAGAGGACATTATCAGTGTTGATTCTCTCCCTTTTCCTCTTTTTTGTCTACAATTGTGTCACTATAAATCTGTGTTAACGCCACAGTCACTTTCATCATTTATGTCTTGCTCTCTGCTTAGATTTGACAAGCATCAGTTAATGTCTGCTTTGTTTGAATAGAAGCCTTATTCGTTAGCTTCTACTTTCAACTCCCAAACCCATTTGTCTCAACTCCTCTCTGACACTGATGACTTTACTTTCTCCGGGCTACCAGGTGCTATGTGTTGTCTTTTGTGATTTTGGAATAAGCTCAGCGTTATTGCCTCTGACGTTATAATGAATGTTGATGTTTACCCTCTAAATTTTTCCAATGCAACTCTGTAATTCTGGCTTTCCATAACAGATAAAACTAAACCGAAGTTCTGAAGTTTCAGTTCGTAACACAAAAGTTTCTGTCTGCTTAGTCGGGAGAGTTGTATCACTGTTTGTAATGTAAACAGTCCTTATTCCGCTCGATAAGAGTATTGTTGTCTAACCTGCTACTTTCACCCTAAGTCGTTTTGAGTAAATAAGACTGAATTATGAGTAAATAGCGCTGTCAGGTAAACTCGACCATTCCCTCGCTGTGCAATTTTGTAATTGTTGCACAGAGTAGTTTCACTATAATTTGTTGTTCCATGTACCATTCTTGTTCGTCGAGAGCAGTCAGCACTGAAGAGCTTCGGCAGTCTTCGCGAGATTAAGCAAATTTGTTTCTTATAGTCATTACTTGTTCTACTACTTCGGTACCATTTTATAACCGTGCCTCCTATTCGCATCTTTTACATCCACTGACTTCGATTCTCTGCGATATGTTTATCTTTACAGTCTTTATTACCTATTACAATCAGTACCCCATAATGAGCCGTTCATTATCAAATTTATTATTAATCCGTGACTTAGGAAATGTAGCACCGAGTTATTTATTTGTCGTAGTAGATATTTGCTAGAAGACTCTTTACCTTCTGTTTAATTTTAGCTATTCATTTCACACTCTATTTGTGCATATATCTTTCGCATATGGTCACTGTTTATGCTTCTTTGCTATGATACCCCCCAAAAAACTGATTTCCAATTAGGGACTCATGTCTGACATGAGATCATTTATTCTTTTGAACATGGCTGTTCTTTAGGTACTCAGCCAAAACGTCAGTGCTGAATTCATTCGTTTTCACTTTTATGCTTAAATTTTAAGCTGATTGTAAGCATATATAAGTATTTTTACTGTTTAGCTCACTATGGAATGAGTATAATACTTCTCATGTTTACTACGTACTGCACAAGAAAAGTCGTAATAAATTGTCACGTATACCTTCATTTGCTCTTTGTTTTGTCTTCTCTTCATCTCATCTACATTCCTGAAACTTTTTCTGCTTGCTCCCCCTTCATGCTTTTTTTTCTTTTCCTTAACTTGTGTGTTAAGCAGTTACGTTGTCATAAAGCTTTTCGATCATTATGCAGAGAGTGCGAACATTCGATGGCATAGCTCTCGCTATGGAAAAAGTATAATACTTCTCATGTTTACTGCGTACAGCAGAAGAAAAATCGTAATAAATTGTCAGCTATTCCTTCAGTTGTTCTTTCCTTTGTCTTCATCTCACCTACCTACCTGAAACTTGTTCTCCTTGCTCCCTCTTCATATTTCTTTTTTTCTTTTCGTTTTCAGTTACAATGTCATAAAACTTGTCGATCATTATGCAGAGAGTGAAGACCATCCCCTCATTCGAGAGGTAGTGTGGTTTCGGGTGGTATATCGGATGTTGTCGTCCTGTAACGCAGGCTAGCGAGGCGAGTCTGACCGCTTTTCTCCTTGTTTTCCGCAGCGGACAAGCCCTTCCTGATGAAGCAGCGGGAGGTCCTACGACTGTTCAACAAGGTCCACGAGCCCAACCGCTACAAGGAACAGGTCGAGCTGGGCAATGCCTATGAGCCTCTCAACAGCCTGCCTCGCTACAGGGTAAGCTCTCCTCACGTATCTGTATTCCTATAGTATAAAATGAATTGTCTCTCCCACATACTACAGTGTGAGTTTTGTAGTAGCTATCTGTGGAGAGCAGAGGCACTAGTGAATCATACGGACTTCTAGTATTCCTACATCTCAAATCCATATGCCAAATTAGAGATTCAGAAGAACTGGTGGCTTCGACGAGGTCGACGGTTCTGTGCAAGAAGCAAGTGGATGTATCCTTTTAGACGATGTTCTCATGGGAACCTCGCACGTATTGTTCAAATACTTACGAATTTCCATTCTCATAAGTTGGCTCGCGGTCTCGGGTGCGTTAAAACCACTATGAAAATTGCTTACTTGTTAGACTATGTAGGGACATTTTCCACTGTAAGGACTTTCCATTAACAGGCAAGATCAGAGTGTACCACCCCGTTGATATCGGAATCACTAGACCACTAGCTCTGTTGGACGAGAATGAGAAGTAGGGTCTTGCTTGTTCAACGAAACTAGCCGGTATTTGTCTGAAATGATGTAAAGAAGCACCAGTCAGCATGGTCGGTCGGGTAAAGGAATGTCTGTCCTGTGCATTACCAACAGTGGAAGTTCGGTAATGTACCAATTTTCAATACCCTTGTCATAGAAGGCAGCCGCCAGTGCTTTCCGCTAATTCTCGACGCAGGTCTACAGCTCGTTGTCTGTGTCAAAATGTTGCCTTGATAGTCAGCGGTACGTGCGAGCAAAAATGAAACTCAGGGGGTCAATTGCGGTCTGAATTGTGGGTGATTAAACTATTCCCACTGAAAACGCTGTAGGAGGATCTTCATTGCCCCTGCAGAGTGCAGCTGAGAATTGTCATGAAGAAGGAACGGCGTGACAGCTGTGTTACGTGGGCTGCACATCTTCAGGCGAAATTTCCCACCAGTCCCTCGTACTTGGCGGGAGACACTATTTTCTAGGTACATTCACGTGCTCACTGTGCGCTCAGAACTGAAAAGAGCGTTGTGACGCGACCCACGGGTGTTCTACAGACACTGCACAAAAGATCTGTGCAAAGCTTCATCGGATTTTTACAGTGGTTTCCATTTCCCGACCGATCGGAACTTACTTTCTTGATAGCCCTCGTACCCTGATTTGTAATCAATAGTGTTACGAGCGACAGGAGTTTATATTTTTTGTCCATTGATCCTGAAGTTTTTATACCAGTAATACGGTTACATCTTCAACTCTCAGGGTATCTTAATGTTAGAATAAGCTTTTCGTTTTACTACCCGGCGTTTACCCGGCATTTCCTCGTTCGCTGCTTTCATGACTCGAAGGCAAAGCCTGCCAAATTAAGCAAATCGGTTTTTCGTAAGTTAAGCGTATTGCAAAATCTTGTACGAGAATGCTTGTAGTGTTTGCCGGTGAAGAATATTTGTGCAGATGCTTGTTTGTCTCAAGTTACTGAGGGTGGGGTGTTGTGATCTGCCGCCCGCAGAACTCGGCCCCAGTGAAGCAACTGGTGCGCCTGTACCGCGCCGGTTCGCTGCTGCCGCGCGGCGCCATCTTCACGCTGTTCGACGACACGCACCGCGAGCAGATGATCCTGCTGTTCGAGTCGCTGCTGTACGCCAACGACTGGGAGACGTTCCTGCGCACGGCGGCGTGGGCGCGCGACCGCGTCAACGAGGGCCAGTTCGTGTACGCACTGTGCGTGGCCGTGCTGCACCGCGAGGACACGCGCGGCGTCGTGCTGCCGCCGCCCTACGAGATCTACCCCCACCTCTTCGTCAACTCCGAGGTCATCCACGCCGCCTACAAGGCCAAGATGAGGCAGGAGCCCGCCGTCGTGCACATGAACTTCACAGGTCAGTCGCTCCAACAATAAGGGCCAACCCAAGGCATATAAAGCACTCCAGCTATTCCTACGTTCCAGTTCTTCAGGGGTACTCGGACGTAAATATCTGTAACGTTCCTCCCGGGGATATTTCACGCAGCCAGCCCCTTTGGTTACGTTAAAATCTCACCTCTTATGTATTATTTCACATTGAAATCGTTATTTGTATGTTCAAAATGCTTCAAATACTAAAGTAAAGCGACGTTTCGGTCGTGTTCCAATGGCCTTCCTCAGGGCAAAGACTAACTAGCTAAGTTTTTTTACTTGAATTACTTGAAGAAGCACAGCAACTAGCCATTTTTTATAGTTCTTTATTTACTGCAAGATGCGTTTCAGGCTTTCGTATATCCATTAGTGGCGAAATACATCTACATCTTCGTCACTTGAAGATGTTGAGATGCCGAAACGAGAGTTCTCATAAATACAGCTATATAAAAAGTAGCTGATTGCTGCATTTTTACAACTAATTCAATCCTCGACCAACGAGCTCAGACACCATTACTAGGCGACTTTCATTCTTTACTTCTGAAATCGTTATTTGTACGTTCAAAATGCTTCAAATACAAAAGTAAAGCGACGTTTCGGCCGTGTTCCAACGGCCTTCCTCAGGGCAAAGACTAATTACTTTTTTTTTTTTACTTGAATTACTTGTAGAAGCACAGCAGCCCACTACTTTTGGTAGTTCTTTATTTACAGCAAGATGCGTTTCAGGCTTTCGTATATCCCTCAGTGGCGAAATACATATACATCTTCGTCACTTGGGTGAGATGCCGAAAAGAGTGTTGGCATAAGTAAAGCTATATAAAAAGTGGCTGATTGTTGTATTTTTACAAATAACTCAATCCACAGCCAAGGAGCTCAGCCACCATTATTAGGTGATTTTCTTTCTTTACTTTTTCTTCTCACGCTTCTAAGAGTTACGTCCTGAACTTGGAATGCTTATTTTCTGTTTATGGTACAAATGGCTCTGAGCAGTATGAGACTTAACATCCGAGGCCATCAGTCCCCTAGAACTTATAACTACTTAAACCCAACTAACCTAAGAACATCACACACATCCATGCCCGAGGCAGGATCCGAACCTGCGACCATAGCGGTCGCGCGGTTGCAGAATGAAGTCCGTTTATGCGTGTTCAAACTTTTCTTCCTCTGGTAATCACCACAGACCTTCCGCTTACATTTTTTACTAACAGAGTCACGAAGTAATGCAGCACACTCGTGGAAACACAAGAAACTCACCAGCAGACGATAACTTCGAAATAGACTGTATAATTATAAAAGTCATGAGTACGTGTCTATTAGTAGGCATTTGGGAAGAAGGCAGCTATATCAAGCAATCATTTTAAAAACCTCATTTATCGGGGGACAATAGCGTAAACAGCTTTACACAGTGATCAGGCAACTTTATAGGAACAAATAACTTTTTGTGCTATAATATCTCAAATACTGTTCTCAAAATGACTGCCATTGCGATTAATAACAACAGGTTATAACAACTTACCACCAAATATTTGTGTGTCAGCACTTAATTTACGACCGTAAATCACATAACCTCTGCCGTCCCTGTACGTATTTATACTCCTTCAGGGAATTTATTGATGGCAGTACTGACTCAGTTAGAAGAAACTGCAGCGTTCAGTTAGTGAAAGCTAGACGAAAAATCGATGTACGCTACGATGGGACTTGCTTAACAGTGATCACAAATGTGTGCGTTTTAAGCAGATTTCATTTTCGATAAGCTTCCATCTGAACTGAAAAAAGAAATTGAGTGCTAGATCGCAAGTATTCAAAAGCAAGTTGAAAGTTTACCTTCAGGCACAGTCCTTATATTACATACGGGACTTTCTCACCGTAGATGTATTTTAAAAGAAGAAAATTGGTGTGTTCCATATTAGACACAATATGTGACCGTTGTTCGTCGGTCTGCAATAATCCGTTTATGCGCCAAGACGGCTACCAGTAGCCTGTAAACAGTAATCTGTCACTGCAGTTTAGTACATATGTGACTAGTGATGGGCTAACGAACATGAGTGTCTACAGACTATGTTGTTTTATGACATATGGATGTGCGTGCTCGCACTATGAACAGCGTCACCAAAGTATTTAATATTAATGACAAGGACACATAAATTTGACAGCTCATTTTAGGTTGACATGGCCTAATAGCCGTATGATCTTCACTTGATAATGGCCTAAGGTCGAAATTGCAATCGTGAAATAAAGGAAGTGTTACAGTCAGTGACGTAAATATTATTGCTTTTATGAAGTTCTACATGACTGTGAATCCCAGGTATAAAAGGTGCATCCCTTTAAGTCTGAACTGGCTGTTTTCGTGTACTTAGAGGCCAATAAAATAAAATAAACCCTTGCAATATTGTAGGAACGATCCGCAACCCGGAGCAGCGCGTGGCCTACCTGGGTGAGGACTTGGGGATGAACTCGCACCACTCGCAGTGGCACATGGACTTCCCGTTCTGGTGGAAGGAGGACGAGTACGGCATCAGGAAGGAGCGCAAGGGCGAGCTCTTCTACTACATGCACCACCAGCTGATCGCCCGCTTCGACCTCGAGCGCCTGTCCAACGACCTGCCCTTCGTCGAGCCCCTCTACTGGACAGAGCGCATCAAGGACGGCTTCTACCCGCAGACCACCTACCGCGTCGGAGGGGAGTTCCCCGCCAGGCCCGACAACTTCGCCTTCCACGACCTGCAGAACATCAAGGTCCAGCAGATGATCGACTACACGCGACGCGTCCGCGAGTGCATCTCCCAGCAGGCCGTGATCACGGTAGGTGTGGTCAGCCGCGCAAGTACATGGCTCGCTTGTACCGGGTGCACAGGTTCCAGTTACACTTGCATAGAGTTGCTCTTACATTTGATGGAATTATAGGCATAACTCAAGTCCCGATGGTTTGATTCTCAATTACCAATACATTGTGTTCCCCTCATAACAAACCCTGCTCGACGTCATACTGCAATAACCGACATGAATAACTGTACTCTGTAGAGTACGGTGAAGTGCTCGGCAGAGCGTACTTCCCACTGTACCATTTATTAGGGCTTCTTCCCAGTCCATTAGTGTAAGGAATTCGGGAAAAATGATTGCTCAAATCCTCTGTAGTTAGTATAATCTGACCTTCATAAACTCTTAGCAACTATCTTCAAGTTCTTGCCAGTCCCAATTTCTCAAAATCTCCATAATGCTCCCTCGTGGGTCAAACAAACCTGTGGCCACTCATGGTGCTTCCCTACTTTCTAAACGTTTAATATCACATGTTAGTCCTATTTTCTATGGGTCGCACACACTTCAGCAATTGCCTCGCACAAGTTTGTTGTAATCAATACCTTTTGTAGATTAATTGCATTTTCCCACATTCGTACCAGTCAAACGATGTCTGCCACCTGCTTTACAACGACTGGGGCCTACGTGACCATTCCATTTTATATCTCTACATATTATTTCACCCAAGTATCAACTATCAGTCGATTGATTGTAATTCAGACTTATGGTATTGTATTCATATGTTACTAAATTGTTTCGTTTTGTGGACTGCAGAGTTTTATATTACACACATTAACAGCTAGTAGTCAATCTTTGCACCAATTTATACACGGACTTTTTCAGACAGTACTTCATTATAAACAATCCCATCATCTACAAAAAATCTGAGGTTACTAATAATATTCCCTGGTAGCTCATTAACACACAAGATGAATAACGAGGAACCAACAAACTCTCCTGGGGCACGCTTGAAATTACGTATACGTCTGTTGACACCTGCATATCCCAGATAACATTCTGCATCCTCCCTTCCAGGAAACCCTCAGTCCAGTTGCAAACTTCATTTTATAGCATTGTGTGGTATTGAGTCAGTTGCTTGTCAATAATCAAGAAGAACGGCTAAAACCACGCTGCTTTCAACCATTACTTTCAGGGTGTAACGTGAGATATATGTGAGCTGTATTTCGCATTTGTGTCGCAGTGGGTAGTTCGGTACCGTGAACAATCTTCAGTCCACATCATCGACGAGAGAATCCTCATTTGCTGGTCTTGTACTGTCTAGTTCTCTACTCCGTTGTTCACAGACTTCATTAGGCACTCCCGGACAGTTCCATGATAAGACTACAACTACCAGGTACCTTTGGCGTTGGATAACAATGTACGACAGCCAACTGCTACCTCAGAGGTGAGGGACTATATATTCGCTTACGCGCTCTGTGAACAAGTTTCTGTGAACGAGTTTATCCTTACGATCTTCTGCTAACAGCTTATATTTCGTTGTACACTTAAGGCTTGAAAACGGGAATTTAGCAGAACACGTTACATGAACAATACATTATCTGCCGTCGCAGTGATCGCTTGTGCAAAATCGTCCATTCTTCCCAAGAACACTTCAGTTCCGTTAACAGTACTTTTAACCTCCTGCTTTGTGAGGGTCTACTGTTACACGTAAAACCGAGCAGCTACACTCTCCCCATCTCTTTATTACTGGTAGGAAAGGGATTCTCAGCTCGCTCTCCCGTTTCCTGTCTGTGATATCAAACATCAAGCACCGACGGAACTGGCCGTTCACAGCCTGCTTAAATGACGAATTACGGATATTTAGGTATCCTATTGTGAAAACAACTTATCTTTTCACTACGCAAACTTGTTTCGGCACATTGTGCTATCATTAGTGAGTAGTTTTATTGAGGTATTAATCTCTAGAATCTTAGGATTTTCTTTACATTGTTGTATAGGTTACCATATCTTCCTTATGGATATAGTTCTCGTGTCCATATTAATGTGTTGCAACGATACACCCAGTAACACGGTACACGTTTTTAACGAACAACACTCGTTGAACTTCACAAAACCCATACGATAATAGTTAAATGTTGAGCCTGTCAGTACTGCACGACTTGGTCCGATGATATTGTGCTGTGCAATAGCCTCATGTTTCTTATTTTTTCCGAGTATTGCAGAAGATTTGTTTAAAATCTCATTCACATATATAACTATAGTTTAGGGGTTCCTTTTTGTGGCCCTTGTAGATAGTTTCATTCATAAATCTGCTTTCTAAATGTAAAGTTACTATGGTTGGTCAATTTTAAACTTCTAAACAGCCACAAGAGTGGCAGTTGATTGTGGCGTCTATCACACCGCTACTGATGCAGAGGGTGATTCACTTTGAATTTCTGCTCTGTCACGCAGGAAACCGGTGACCTGTACAACATCAGCAGCCCGGAGGGCATCAACGTCCTTGGAGAACTGATTGAGCCGTCCACCGGATCGAAGCACCGAGAGTACTACGGCGCGCTCCACAACTACGGCCACATTATGCTGGGACAGATCACAGACCCCAAGCGCAAGTTCAACGTGAGTATCCCCCAGCTGTTCGTCAACAAGTCTTACGCACTCTCCACATCCCAGTAGGGCTTTGCAGCAAACACGAGAGAGAACTAAATGTTAAACAACTCAGTAGTCTTCCAATTGTCTTGAAATGTTTGTTCGAATTCTGACGACACGTCTACCACATGTCAGAAACACCGAAGAATTTCGATGTGCATGGTAGAAGGACATTAAATACCATTCTCGACACGTCTTTCCGTGCAGGCACCGTTCACAGCAGTTTGTCGCGTCATCGACGCGGCAGTCCGAATGTTAGTTGGAGAAACTGTGGTTCTCCTAAAGTTGACTGCCCAAACGATGCAACTGCGACACCGATTACGGAAACCCGTCCTGTCCAATACTTATCCAGTGCATCAGCCGGTACATATCTTCACTTGAATTATAAGCCTGTATGCTTCTACCTGAATAGGTCTTTGTGCTATAGAGCTACAAGGAGGATAAAAAGATAGTGGATAACGAGAACGACAGCTAGTTCTGCAAACATGCCAAAAGTCTAGTTTCCTGACATTGCACAAATTGGTATCACAAACATAGATTTATGCAGAAATGGTACATATTGAAGTAAAAAGGTGATGAGTGAGTGTAAGCTATATCTTGACTATGAGAGAAGGATAATATAGCCGTACAAGTTTGCAATTCCCGAGGAAGCTTTTCAAACGTGGTCAGGTTCTTTCCATTGAATTCAGGGCTGTTCTACAGGGTGAAACTGCAACTAAATAAGTAGGGCATTACCACCAAGTAACTACGGTGTTAGTTGTCGTGTGGATAGAGAGTAGAGGTTTTCTTTTATACTGCATTTTTAAGCTGAAACAAGGTATAAAAGATATATTTGAGACAAATTTGTAATTGGACAAACTTTCTACAAAGAGAATAAGAGTACGTTTCCTAACTCCAACTAGAATCACCGTTAAACTGTAGCATAGAAAAGGCACAGAAAAGTTGTAGGGAATATGTGTAGCCAGTACAACGAAAAATCAGTCCAAAGTAACAAATTTCACTTTTTTTATTCGCCCGATGAGTAGTTTTGGGACGGGACCCATTTTCAAATCATCGTAACATAGTCAAAAATCGTATTTCCAGAAACGCAAAAAACATTTTTGACTATGTTCCGATGATTTTAAAATGAGCCCCGGCCCAAAACTAGTCATCGAATTAATAACAAAAAAGTGAAGTTTGCAGCTTTGGACTGGTTTCTCGTAGCACTGATCAACAGAAGTTGCTGACCCGCTGCTATTCCAGCATGCTGGAAGTTTTTAGACATGTGTAACAATGTGAATGTGGAAGGGCTAGAAATAAATCAAGTGCAAATAAAGGATGTCAAGATTTGCACTTCAGCATCAGTGTTCTGTGTGTCATCAACAAGACGAAAATAATGAAAGCAGAAATAAAAATGGTAAGAAATCGATACCTTGCCTCGAAAAATGATGACAGAACGAAATTGACATTATTCGTAACGAAACATAAGCAACACGGCTGCAGACTTCTACTCTTAAGACCATTAAGATGTCACTAATGACGCTTGTCTGTCTGTCTGCAGATGCCCCCTGGAGTGATGGAGCACTTCGAAACCGCCACGAGGGACCCCGCCTTCTTCCGGCTGCACAAGTACATCGACAACCTGTTCTACGAGCACAAGGACCTGCTGCCGCGCTACACCTGGGAGGAGGTACAGTACTCAGCTCCTATTCTGCCCAGTGCCTAACCTACCTCATCTGTTGCAAATTCTGCTCCTAACTGCTTCGTAATTCCCAAAACACGCTCATCGCCCAATCACACAGATGCTTTCACTGCAAAACAGTTCGATATTCAGAACAGCTGACAGCAAACATAAATAAGACATCGAATGATCTTTGTGTTCTACAGTGGAGCTACTCAAGTCTTCTTGTCATATCTGTGTAAGCCTTTCGCAACTGTATTTATATTAAGCAGCAACTGCGTAGCGTATTAGGCAAGGTATCACTTGCTCCTCTTCCCATTTGATTCACAGCAGGGGGGGGGGGGGGAGGGGAGGGGGTGCGATGGTTGGAGAGTGCTTATACGCTAAGTGCTAAGTGCAATCAGTTATGATAGTTTCCAATAACCATAGCAGTGTTCTCAAGGGTCTAGGAAGTTTTCTGACCAGTGACCTACGTAGTGACTAGAAAGGAGACAGCTAATGTTGTTTCTATACGTGGGGGGGGGGGGGGGGTTTACAGGTTAATGTACTACTCTGATGCTTTACAAAGGTGGCTACGTTGTGACAGGGTTACACTGGCCCTTTGCAGTATTGACCACGTGCTTCTCTAAATGTACCACTTTCGCCATACTTCAGAAACCATGCACTCTTCCATATTTGTCGCATCCGCATGCCTTTCGTGGCCTGCCTGCAACGTCAGACAACCACATTTTAACTATTTAATTGTTGATTGTAGAAGTCAATCTCTCTTCCGTACCTGTCACATCCTCATGGCTTCCATGGCCTGCCTACAATATCAAACAACCACTTACGTCCTTTGTACAACTATAGAATAGTTTCTTATGATTGCACATGAAAATTTTGTAACGAGACATACCTCACACCTCTGCTTTATGCAGCCAGATACAGTAATAGTTGAGTACATTTTCAGTCAACTATATTTCTGTCAGTTTATTTCCTACATTTCTTGCTTGCTCCTGATTACTGTCTAAGTACAAGGAGCTACGCATCCGCTACCTTCTTCTACCAACACGGCGTCAGTATTTTACATCTATTGCAGAAATAACATGTACATTTGTCGTTTATACCTGTATTAATAATTTAATACTTGGAATATGTTTGAAATATTTGCATTGAGTAGGTATGTATCGGCGTTTAGGAGACTACAAACTTCCATACACCACCATTATTATCCATTACGTTACTTTTATCGCTATAGACAGATTCTTTTCGTCAACTTCGGTAAACCCTCTTTATTCAGACCATGGACAAGACCTTCCCTCATTTCTATTAGTCTTGATCTGTGCAGCATCGCAACATCCGTCCCTGGCATCCAGTATGCCTTCATCTTTTGATGTCACCAGCACAAACCAGAAAAATGTTACGAGTCACATGCGTCCTCCCCACCAACTGACCATTTCACACTGCTGCATATTAATACCTCCATTAATGTGTTTTTGCACTCCGTCCGCTCTATTGTGTACAGTATCAGCTGGTCGTTTAATAGACACTAAATGTTCTTGGGATAACTATTTAATTGTTGATTGCAAAAGTCAATCTCTCTTCCGTACCTGTCACATCCTCATGGCTTCCATGGCCTGCCTACAATATCAAACAACCACTTATGTCCTTTGTACAACCATAGAATAAATTTCCGCCATCTTCTCGAGGTATACTGGCTGACCCATCCCCAAAAGGTAATCACCAGCTTAGAAGAACAGAGAACATTATCATAAACATTATTAAAAGACCACATTCTGCACTTTGTCTTATCGAAGATTGATGTCATGTACTCTCTTCATTGCTCATTTCTGAATGTGTCGGTTAAACCTCGACATTGGGGCACGGCCAAGATGTCCCTCACACGCTGCCTTATTCCCACAGCTCGAGTTGCCCGGCACGTCCATCGAGGAAGTCCAGATCGACCCACTGGAGACGTTCTTCGAGTACTTCGACGTGGACCTGCTGAACGCCCTGGACGACACGGAGGAACTGCCCGACGTCAGCATCCACGCCCGCGTGCGCCGCCTCAACCACAAGCCGTTCGTCTTCAGCGTCAAGGTCAACAGCGAGGCCGAGCGACTCGTCACCGTGCGCGTCTTCCTAGGACCCAAGTACGACTGGTTCGGCCAGGAGATCCCCATCAACGACAAGAGGCACTACATCGTCGAGATCGACAAGTTCGTCGCCAAAGGTAGGCACTGCAGCTAACACCAAGTATCAGCATAGACGGGGGAAATACTTAAGACTCTACACTTGTTACGAAATACCGTTCAACCTTAACGCAATGGCATAGACAGGGGAAATACTTAAGGCTCCACACTTGTTACGAAATGCCGTTCAATCTTAACGCACTGGTTTATGACTTCATCTGCATCAAAATTTCTATTCGCATACGCTTTGTTAGTCAGCATAGTTCCTTCAGGATATCGCGATGTCTGCACCTGCACATATGCTCCGAAGGGCACTGTGAAGTACATGGTAAAGGTTAATTACCGCTATAAAACGTGTTAGGGTTTCTTCCCGTGCAGTCGCGTATGGTGTGCGGGAAGTCTTGTCTCTACGGTCCCTACTGGAGTGGAGGGCCTTTGTATATTCTTCTATTCTTCGCTTGAAATGTTGTATGTAGTTAGCGTCAAATAAAGCACCAGCCGACACAGATTTCTCAGGCTCTCGTGTGAGCCACACGAACTGGTGACCATTGGTGCTGCCCTTCTTTGTATTCGTTCAGTATCCCACTTAGTCCTAATTCGTGTGGGTTCCACAAACTTGAGCAATATGCCGCATAAGTACTGTGCAACCAGTTGCCGTTGTAGGATCGACTGAGCCTCTGGGACAATTCTCCTTTTCATTTCCGCAGAAACTGTTACACCCAAGTTTTTATAAGAAGTGACTAATTCCAGTTGTGATTTATTGATATTCCAGTCATAGGATGTTACTTTTCTGTGTGCACAGTGCACAGTTTTTCACTTCAGTGCATTTAAAAGACGTAGCCAATTTTTGCACCAGTTTGAAATTTTCTCAAATACGTATATCATGGTGTTCATCACATCACAGGATTTATCGTGGTATAATTTTGTTACGAACTTTCGGTGCAGCAGATGAAAATAAAAGACGTGAAGGTACCAAACACGTGAAAGTTTGTATCCTTTCACATAGTCAAGGAGGAGGAGGAGGACATTAGAGTTTAACGTCCCGTCGACAACGAGGTCATTAGAGACGGAGCGCAAGCTCGGGTGAGGGAAGGATGGGGAAGGAAATCGGCCGGGCCCTTTCAAAGGAACCATCCCGGCATTTGCCTGAAGAGATTTAGGGAAATCACGGAAAACCTAAATCAGGATGGCCGGAGACGGGATTGAACCGTCGTCCTCCCGAATGCGAGTCCAGTGTGCTAACCACTGCGCCACCTCGCTCGGTTCACATAGTCAAATTATACGAATAACCATCCGAGAAGAGCCTAATGAATCACAAACAAAAGTCTAGACTGGCTGTATCTACAAATATGTTGATAAATGGCAATAAATTAGCAAAAGATCAGAATTAAAATATAAAACAAGCAATTGAAACAATTTCAAAACCATTTACTGTCTTCTCTATTAATTCAACGAAGAATTCCACATCTCGCGTTTACTTCGATTAAAACTTCTATGTTGAAACGCCGTGGTTGATGCATAAAGCTATTCAGTGATGTTTCGTCCACAACTGCTCGAGACACCTTCAGGTATTTGGCAGTTGCTACTTTATCTGTGAAGGTGTCCTCCGCAGATGGGGCTGAAACATCATTCAATAATGTATCACCTTCTCATTGCTATTTTGGATTTACATCTTTTTTACAGGCACGGAATCATAAACCTCTCATCTAGAAAATGTTGGTCAAGTGAAAGGAAATTTGCTGCTGTTCACGTTGGTAACCTATTTACTGTTTAGAGCATTTTCATAGAACTCGTCATACATAGGATGTTCAGTTTCTCTGAAACAGTGAAATATCTCGAAAACTGCACAAGCAATTTGCAGCTAAAATTTGTTCGCCGTAGATGGCGACATTCAGTGTTGTCAAACTCGACCCTGCACTCCACCGCGTTTGTGGAGGCAGGGCGGCAACTTTGAAATCTTAAATGCAGACCCCCGTTTTTATTGCAGATTCGAATTATACGGAAAAATATATGTTTTCTTTCAAACATTTTTTGTTTCGCCAAAGGTGGCCCTGTAATAGGAAAAATCAAAATGGGTAGCAATCGTGTTTAAAAATGCTATACAATAACACTTGAATTTAGCCCCACCTCCTGGCAGCGAAGGTAGGGTAAGAAATCATTTCATAACTTTTAATGGGAAACCCTAATCTCAACGTTCTATTCCTTCGCCAAAACGAAGAGGGGACTGCTCAACAAACCACTGTGGTGACTAATCATAACAGGTAGTGCAGTCCTGTTAAAATTTATGCAATAATTGACTATCTTATCCTCGCACCGCAGAGTTGGGGTGGGGGGATTGATTCAAATATCATTGGAAGGCGAAAATTATGTATTTTCTTCCGTAGACTCCGAATCTGCAATGAAAATAAGTGCTTCCTATTTGACATTTCAATGTTGCCCTTCTGCCCCCTGCACCCACGATGGGGTGAGGGGGGGGGGTCGAGTTTCGTATCGTTGGATGTCCCCCTCTGAAACGAACAGATGTTAATTTTTTTGCATCCTATATGTAGTTTTCGTGGTATTTCAATGCCTTCAGATAAACTTAACACCCCGTATACGGCTGAAATGGATAGACTGATGCAAGCTGTTGGTTGGCCTGTGTGTTTACAGTGAACGCCGGCAAGACCATCATCGCCCGCAAGTCCAGCGAGTCCAGCGTCACCATCCCTGACCGCGAGACCACCAAGGCGCTCACCCAGAGGGTGGAGGATGCCATTGCCGGCAAGGTCCAGCTCACAGTCAACAAGGTACGTCGGCAACTCCTCCAGAAATCGCCCTTCTAGCGTCAGTCGAGATTATGGCTAACGGGTCAACGGGTTCATGGTCAAAGGACAGCCAAAATCGTTTGTGACTCTTCAGGCATAAGGTCCATTGACTTCGTGGTAAATATTATGGCATTTTAGATCACAGACCTGCCAAAGGCGTTTGGGGCTGTATTTATTGTATTTATACTCGAATCAATTAAACGGCTGTGTTCCTTTTAACTGAACTTGTAACTTATTTAGTGGAAGCATGGACGATTCAAATCTTGAACTCTCTGAGGTCTGAGCCCTGCCCCTACTGAACGTGTGACCAGTGCCTTAACTATCACATCAACTCGCTCGGTCAAAAGGACCGAGAGAAATCCGAGAAGGGTCAGCAGAGATATGCGCCTCTCTTCTGTAACACTGCATTAGGTGCTTCTGAATTTTGAACCCTGTGCTCCTAGTTCTGTTGACGGTGCAGCAGATATACGATTCCACAATGCGACACCTTTATTGGTCCAGAACCAGAGACGATTAAGACTTTAATTCACCACAGAAGTGCAGACCACAACCTCTAATAACTAATGAGCTGTAAGGTTCACACTTTGCACTTACGTTATAAAAAAATGGTTCAAATGGCTCTGAGCACTATGGGACTTAACATCTGTGGTCATCAGTCCCCTAGAACTTAGAACTGCTTAAACCTAACTAAGGACATCAAAAATGGTTCAAATGGCTCTGAGCACTATGGGACTCAACTGCTGTGGTCATAAGTCCCCTAGAACTACTTAAACCTAACTAACCTAAGGACAGCACACAACACCCAGCCATCACGAGGCAGAGAAAATGCCTGACCCCGCCGGGAATCGAACCCGGGAACCCGGGCGTGGGAAGCGAGAACGCTACCGCACGACCACGAGATGCGGGCCCTAAGGACATCACACACATCCATGCCCGAGGTAGGATTCGAACCTGCGACCGTAGCACTTACGTTATACATTCCAGGCAGTGGTAAGAGGCACTCCGCACAGTTCACAGCAGGTAACTTTTCATAAATGACGATACTTTGTCTACTGGATATACTTCCTTATGTAGAACGTTTTTCCTGAAATTTTCACAGCTTTGGCAAGAATAGTGTACTATTGACGTCGGTCTCCAAGATGAAACGATTATACAAACTGCCAGAAGGAAAACGGGTTCCGATCACGACCAGCATTAAGCTATTCCTTGGATGAGAAGCCGCTACAACTTTGAGTGACACCTCCCTGTTCTGTTAAAGTTAGGGCAGTAATTTTTAAGTAGCGTTAGTTGAGCTGGGAAGTGTGACAACTCGGCCGTTCTGTGTGATACCCGTGGCTTTACTGACGCGTGCCCTAGTTCATAGCCTTAGTCAACACGCTACAGCGTTAAACACTCTACCATTTGTAATACTTCTTTGTCGCAGATGCGTGTTAAGAAATTTAATAACGGTTGTTGTTGTTTCTTTACAGGACGTACGTCACTGCGGATACCCAGACCGCCTGCTGCTGCCCAAGGGCCGACGTGACGGAATGCCCTTCACGTTGTTCGTCGTTCTCACCGACTACGAGAAGGACAAGGTGAGTTTCCACCTGTTGTTGTTGTCGCCTTCAGACCGAAAATTGGTTTGATGCAGTTCTCCACGTTCGACCATCCAGCGCAAGCCTACTCATTTCTGTATAACTACTGCAACCTTCCGTCCACTTGAACCTTCTTACCCTAGTCAAGCACTGGTCTTCTTCTATAATTTTTATCTCCTCCACACTACATTCCGATAGCAAACCGTTCGTCCCATGATGCAGAAAGATGTAACCTATCAACCGATCGCTGCTTACAGTAAGATTGTGCCACAAATTTTAGTCTTTTCAGTTCGATTCAGGATCTTTTCCACAGATGCGCTATCTACCCATCTTAATCTTCAGCGCTATTCTGTAGCATCTCACTTCAAAAGCTTCAATTGTCCACACTACTACGTGTCACTCACGTATCACTTCCACTGTCCACCCAGCTGCTTGTCATTCTCCTTTCATTTTCGTAAAAGGCTACATCATAGACTAATACATTCAGAAAAGGCTTCGTAACAGATCTTTTCTAAATTAAATTATAAGTAAACTCCATCCGAGCAAACCTCGGAAGGTCCAACAGTACCTTCAGACCGCCGTATCGTACTCAGCCGACAGGTGTTACTGGATGCGGATATGGTGGGGCATGTGATCAGTACACCGCTCTCCAGGCCGTCGTCAGCTTTCGTGACCGGAGCTGCTACCTCGCAGTCAATTAGTTCCTCAATCTGCCTCACAAGGTCTGAGCGCGGACTTCTTGCCAACAGCGCTCGGCAAACCCAGATGGTCACCCATCCAAGTGCTAGCCAAACCCAACGGCGCTTAACTTCGCGAACGGGTGTTACCGGTGTAACAAGGCTGTTGGCACTTAAATTGTATTACGTACCAATTCTGTCTCTTTTGCAGAAACACCTTTCTAGATATTGCTGGTTTTCAATTTATATGCTCTCTTCCTCAGTCATCTCGTTCTACTGCAGAATTCGTGTACTACTTTTAGTGTTTCATTTCATCCTCTAATCGCATGACTTAATTCTAACTCATTCCGTTAACTTTGTTTTAATTTTGTTGATAACCATCTTAAAACCACTTTTCAAGACACTAACTATTCCGCTCAACTGCTCAACCATGTTCTTCCTTGTCTCTGACGGGATTGCGATGCAGCCATCAAATCTCAAAGTTTTAGTTTTTCTGTCCCATATTTAATCCCGTTTCCAAATGTCCCTTTCTTCGCTGTTTTTCCAACTTAAAGACAGAATAATATGGAGGATATTCTAAGCCCCTGTCTCACTCTCTTCTCAGCTGTTGCCCCCCTTTCACGTTCTTTTACTCTTGTTACTGCGTCACCCGCTACCACGTACTCAGTTTTGTTTTTGTTTATTTTTAAACTCCACTTGTTATATTCCTCAAACAGCTTCCGGTGCACGGAGGTAGAGTCGCGCACTGCCTTCGGCACTTATCACCTGGTGCACACCGGATAGGGGACAGTATGGGCTATGATCGCCCGCTGACATTCTCATCGGGTTTTATCTGCTGCTGCGTGACTTTAAAAAGTCTCCCATATAAATTTTAAATAACATAGGAGTCAGTGGACAGTCCTCTCGAAGCCCTTTGTAAATGCGGAAGTTCTCTGATTACACATTACCCACAATCACTGAACGACTCTATTATACGAGAGCCGTTCAGAAAGTGACCTCCGGTTGATTTAAAAAAATACACCAAGTTAAATAAAAATATTTTAATATATACATCTTACAACTACATATTTGCACTATTTTTCTACATAGTCTCCATAGCGATTGAGGCACTTATCGTATCTCTTCACAAGCTTTGAAATTCCTTCTGCATAAAAATCACCCGCTTGTGCCTGGAGCCAGCCTGTGACCGCATCTTTGAGCTCTTCGTCGTCATCAAACCGCTGTGACCCGAGCCATTTCTTCAAATGCATGAAGAGGTGATAATCACTTGGCGCCAGGTCTGGGCTGTAAGATGGATGGTTGATAACGTCCCACTTGAAGGACTCAAGAAGGGCCGTTGTTCTGCGAGCAGAGTGAGGACGGGCGTTATCGTGCAAAAAAACGATACCGGAAGTCAGCATACCACGGCGTTTGTTCTGTATAGCCCGTCGTAACTTTTTTATTGTTTCACAGTACACGTCTTGATTAATGGTCGTACCACGTTCCATGAATTCAACCAACAACACCCCTTTGGCATCCCAAAACACCGTTGCCATCAGTTTTCTGGCAGAAAAATCTTGCGAGGCTTTTCTTGGTTTGGTAGGCGGATTTGAATGTGCCCACATCTTTGATTGTTCTTTTGTCTCAGGGTTCACGTACTTAATCCAGGTTTCGTCACCGGTCACGATTCTGTTTAACAATGGTTCTCCTTCGTCCTCATAACGTGACAGAAAGTCTAATGCAGAGGTCATTCTTTGAGTTTTGTGGTGGTCAGTAAGAATTTTGGGCACCCATCGTGCACAGAACTTACGGTAACCCAATCTTGCTGTCACTATCTCGTACAAGAGAGTCAGAAATCTGTGGAAAACCAGTAGACAACTCCGACATTGAGAAACGTCGATTTTCACGAACTTTTGCATCAACTGTCTGAACGAGTTCGTCAGTCACCAATGATGGTCTACCACTCCTCTCTTCATCATGAACGTTTTCTCGTCCACTTTTAAATAAACGTACCCATTCACGGACAACTCCTTCACTCATAACTCTTGGTCCGTACACGGCACAAAGCTCACGATGAATAGCTGCTGCAGAATATCCTTTGGCTGTAAAAAACCTTATGACAGCACGCACTTCACATTTGGCGGGGTTTTCTATTGCAGCACACATTTCAAACTGCCACAAAAACTAAACTAGCGCAGGTACAACGTTCACTCGACCACGGCTTGATGCCGACTGACCTGTTGAGTGCGTGAACGCACAGATGGCGTCGCTACTCCCCCCACAACCCGCACTGTGACCAATCGGAGGTTACTTTCTGAACCGCCCTCGTATAAGGTATTACGCTTGGTTTGTCGTACATCGCGTTCTATGTTACTTACAGTTTGTGACTAGCCACAGTATGGATGCAGCGCAGACAAAGACGGCAGAACGATTAGCTTTCATTGCTTCTCTTGGCTCTCAAGTTAGTCGACACAGGACGGAGAGCTAGCTGCCCCGATGCTATCCTTGTGCAAACACGGAGCAGTTCTGCCGTGTACACTGCGGCCCCGCCGACTGTTTCTCCAGTATAAACGTGTTTGAGCTGGCGGGGCGGCCCCCTTCGGGGCTTAACTGCCCTCGCATTGGCACCCTCCCAGCGCTGGGACTAAACCGCCCGCGCACTCGCATTCTCCCACTGCTGCTGCGTGCTCCTGTTGCACGCTTGTGTGCTTTCGTGTCCGTAGCCTCAGCGTACCTAAAGTTGCTTGTCGTGGCGACACTTAATGAGAATTAATCTCGTACTGTGAAATCGATAAGTCATTAGGCTTAAGTGCCAATAGCCTTAAGTGACATTAAAAAAAAGTATCTAGATAATGCTAACGGTAGCACGGTGGAGCAGGGTTTTATATAGTTTTCTACGTTAATAACTTTGACGAGTGGTGGACTAAACGAGGTAATTTGGTGCTTTGCTAATATACAGCTAAACATAGGAGCAATTTCGCATAAACACCGACCTACCAGAGATGCGTCGTACGCTTTCTGAAATCTTCTTATGGCATGCGTTTCTCCCTCACTGCGACACGAAAGAGGCGAATGCGAGAACTCAAGAGTGGAACTTAAGACTGATATTTTCATACGGGTCCTTTATTTAGTGTCTAACGCAAGAAGTATCTTTCTTAAAAGAATCATCGACTGCTCCCTAGGCTCACAGAATTTCGTGGTTTGTTTTCAGTCTCTATCTATGGATTGGGCACTGTATTATATGTTAGGAATAGTGGACTTCCAGTGCGAGAAATAACCGGCAGTTTGTCTGTGTTTAGCGTAACACGAAAATCGTTCTCATCGAACTTCGCAGTGGGACTCTGCCATCATATTTTCGTAGCCGTCATTGCATACAGTGAGTCGTAAATGAACTATGAAACACTCGCAGTACAGTCTGCTGTTTAAGAGAAGCTAAATATGTGCATGTCGTCGAAGTTCACGAGTGTACAATATACAGTAACTATTAATGGAGGATATGCTTACAAAAATCACAAGACAAATGCTCTGAATTATAAACAAAAGCGTTGTCGATAACCCTGGTAAATATATACAGAGCTAGAGTTGGCGAGGGGATTGCGAATCTACAGAGAAAAGCGCAAAACTAAATTGTCAGTTGGCATGTCATTCGCCATACATGACTCGCCTGCGCCACTCTGTAATGTAAAACAACTTCTTCCATGAGGTAAGCCGTATTCAGATATGAACTATGCGGTACATATCGCCGAGGAAGTGAGGGCAAAGTACAATGAATGCTCGCCTACGACGTAACACCGCACATTCGGGTGGTGTAGTTAACTACATTGACTCCACATATGGCCGATAGTTCGAATTCGACCGAATTATTTTGAGTGGTATACACCCATCTTTCAGACGAACCGAACGTATACCCATCTTTCAGTCGAATCGTACACATATATATATATATATATATATATATATATATATATATATATATATATATATATATATATATATATATATATATCAGTCGAGTAGTAAGTCTTTTTCATATCTAGTTCGATTCAGTACCTCCTAATTTTTCGTTATCCAATCAGTTCACCTAATCTTCCTACATCCGCAATTTTCGGAAGCTTCTATTCTCTTCTTGCCTGAACTGTTTATCACCCACTTATAATTTCGACACGACGCTACCTTGATGAAAGATTGGCTGACACTTAAATTTATATCCGATAGTAACATATTTCTCTTTTTCATAAATAGTTTTGGTCTATTGCCGGTCTCCATTTTACGTCCTCACTACTTTGGTCATTGTCGGTTAGTGCTTCCGAAAAAGCAAAATGCTTCTACTACGTTCTTTAAATGTCTGATTGTGATATCTCAGGCTTTATCTCATTTCCACGGCATCCTAGTATAATTCGACTAAATTTCATTACCCTTGATCGAGGGAGGTGGCGCAGTGATTACCACATTGGACTCGCATTCGGGAGGACGACCGTTCAAACCCGCGTGCGGCCATTCTGGTTTAAGTTTTCCGTAATTTTCCCAAATCGGTTGAGGCTGATTGCGGGATGGTTCGTTTGAAATGGCACGGCCGACTTTCTTACCCATCGTTTCTTCATCCTAAGGGACCGATGGCCTCGCTGTTTGGTCCCTTTCCCCATCAACCAACAAACCATTACTCATGTTTTGTTGTTACTGTATTTGTCCCTTAACCTTTCTTCACCATGCTAATCATTCCGACAGCTCAGCTTCCAAGTCCCTCGCCGTATCTGATGTAATTACAGTCCCACTGGCCAATATTAAAGTATTTCTTTGGTCTCCTTAAATTTTGAATCCATTTCCTTATTTCTCCTCGGTTTCCTTCATAGATTGCTCAGTGTACGAATGGATTGACATTGGGGAAAAGCAACAGTAGTATCTCATTCCCTTGTCAACTACTCTTTCCATTCATGTTCTTCGACTATTTAATAGTGCAGTCTGATTACTTTTCTAGGCGTAGATGATCTTTCGCTACCTGTATTTTATACCAGCTATCATCAGAATTTCAAGGAATATATTGCAGTCGACATTGGCCAAAAGTTTGTCTTAATCTACAAAAGCTGTAAACGAACTACGTCTTGCAGTTTACATATTCATAATAAAGCTTTCGTAACTATCCAAAGTGCATAATAATTGTTATTATTGACTTCGTCGTTTCTTTAGTAGTTTCGAATCACTGTCACGTCCATTGTCAGATGGAACGAATAACCGTTAGAGTAAGACGAAAATTTTCTGGGTAAAAGTCAAGTAATACATCGAAGGAAGTGATTCTGAAATTTGATGTGGATAAGAATAGCATGTAAACTTCTTCCCGCGTAATCTAAACAGCAGATGTTTTCCGTGGTGTTGCCGTATTTGAATTTAGTAGCCACTGTATACAAAACATAATAGAGCTAAAGAGTAAATCGCAGCATCTTTTTGTAGGACTGAATTTCTGTTCAGTATTTTACGGCATTTTTATCCATTACTTTTGTTTACCATCTCGCGGTCTGTTTTGGACGGTGACGTTCGCTGACCACGTGCTGTGTCTGCCTGCAGGTGAACGACCTTCCCTTCGACTACGACTACGGCGGCTCTGTGAGCTACTGCGGTACCCTGGGCCACCGCTACCCAGACGCCAAACCCATGGGCTTCCCCTTCGACCGCCGCATCGACCAGGACAGCTTCTTCACGAAGAACATCTACCAGCGCGACGTCACCATCACATTCAAGGGCAGCGTCTGAGCCACACCGCCTCCGCCGAACACGCCGCAGAACGCCTGACTCAGAGCAAGGAGACCAGCATCCTCAAAGCATTCCTCAAACACTCGGACGACAACAATCTGCACCACTGCTGCTGAAGTCAGATGTCCAGATACTCGGCGTCTCAACTCAAGAATGAATCTCAATCTGCTACGTACCGGACCAACGACTTTGTATCACTTATCTAAACTTGTTATAAATAAAAATTAATTTTGCTGTATATTTCGTTGAAGCACGCTCTACAGTTATTCTGACGCCTATCCCTTAGCCTAGTAACCCTTACACGTATCTTACAGTATAAATTCGTATTTCCAGTTACCTCATACGTCAACATAAAATGTAAAGGATACATCAATCATTGCTTTGCTCTGAACATCTTAACGCTTTTCTAATGGAACTTAAAAGCGAATACTACCTTCAGAAACAGTGTTACCTCTCCACATGGAATGAGATTTCATATATATATAAAGGAATATAAGAACTCACAGTAATGAGAATATGTTCCAGTATCCAGCGACAAATAACTCAACTATAACAAGAACAGCCACCGATGCATTAACTGCGAAAACGCGTTGTTTATAATGGTACCTGGTCGCAAAGATGCATACCCAGCAAAGAAATAGCTCACTAAGAAATGTCTAACTCTTCGAGATTCAGAGACACATCATACGACTCGAAGATGCTTGGATCAAACTCGTCTAGTTCATATCATACAATTTAATGGCGATTTCGCTTACATCACTTCATATCACATCACAGAAGAAATGCTTTTGTTCATCGTAGATCTACATAATGCGTTAAACTGAAAGAGTCTCAATTGGTGATAAAATTCCTTTCAGTGAATAATGCAGTCATCAGGCGAAACCCAAAATCGTCTTTCAGTGATCCAAAACTCAGCGACTACAGGTCGAGACAGTTTCTAACTGACACTAGAGCGCGATTTCAACGCACAGAAATCGTCCTAAATGAATGTAATGTCAGATATACCTCAATTAAATGTGACAGAACCACATTCATAAAAAATGTGTCGATAGTAATCAGACAAAAATCATAGGATTCTTTAATTATGCATGTTGTTCGTTTTTTGACACCAACATTTCTTCTATCTAGATGTCATCCACTAATATCCTCTACCTTTTTATGCCTCTACGTAATCAAAGTGGCAGGTATCTTCGATAATAACTGTTCAACGTTCTACTGTATGAGAAACCTTACATTTCTCCAGTGTCTAGTTAACAGCTTGTAGTTGTCATATGTGGTAAAGGCTTTCGGTAGGTTTGTAGTGTCTCTTAATTTCTTACTATATTTATTTTATTTACATTTTTATTCACTTCCTTGATCACACCATAGGACCATTACATATAGAAGTACACGTTCTTGAATTTTCATGATGGTCTACTTGTTTTCCTATCTCTTTTTTTCTGTTCCGAACATTAATTAAGTTCACATTGTCAATAAAACTATTTTCCCTTCTCTTTGTTCTTCTACTACCACCACTTTAATATCTAGATAGCAATCTGTCGTTTTCCTATGTCGTCTCTGTCCACCTTCAATCGCGTCTTCCTTTATTGTGACCGAAAGACAGCCTTTTCCCAATTATCGTGAATAGTTTGCAACTAACATTATATCTACTGCTATTATAATGAAGATATAAAGAAACTGGTACAACTGCCTAATTACGTGTAGGGTTCCCGCGAGCACGCAAAAGTGCCGCAACACGACGTGACATGGACTCGACTAATGTCTGAAGTAGTACTGGAGAGAATTGACATCAGGAATCCTGCAGGGCTGTCCATAAATCCATAAGAGTACGAGGGAGTGAAAGTATCTTCTGAACACCACGTTTCAAGGCATCCCAAATATGGCCAATGGTGTTCGTGTCTGGGGAGTTTCGTCGGAAGCATTTAAACTCAGAAAAGTGCTTCTGGAGCCACTCTGTAGCAATTCTGGACGTGTGGGTTGTCGCATCGTCCTGCTGGAATTTCCCAAGTCCGACGGAATGCACAGTGGACATTAATGGATGCAGGTGATCAGACATAATTCTTACGTACGTGTCACCTGTCAGAATCGTATCTAGACGTATCGGGGTTCCCATTTCACTCCAACTGCACACGGCCCGCATCATTACACAGTCGCAAGTTGACACTTGTTGATGGTCCAGCATTGAAATCTGCAGCAATTAGCGAAAGGGTGGCACTTCTGTCAAGTTGAACGATTCTATTCAGTTGTCGTTGATCCCGCTCGTGTAGGATCTTCCTCCGCCTGCAGCGATGTCTCAGATTTGATGTTTTACCGGATTCCTGATATTCACGGTACAGCCGGCCGTTGTGGCCGAGCGGTTCTAGGCGCTTCAGTCTGGAACCGTGCCACTGCTACGGTCGCACGTTCGAATCCTGCCTCGGGCATGGATGTGTGTGATGTCCTTAGGTTAGTTGGGTTTAAGTAGTTCTAACTTCTAGGGGACTGATGACCTCAGATGTTAAGTCCCATAGTGCTCAGAACCATTTGAACCATTTTTTCACGGTACACTCGTGAAATGGTCGTACGGGAAAATCCCCACTTCATTGCTACCTCGGAGATGCTATGTCCCATTGTTCGTGCGCTGACTACAACACCAAGTCCAAATTCATTGAAATCACAATAATCTGCCATTGTGGCAGTAGCAACAATTGCGCCCGACACTTCCTGTCTCTTATAGGCGTTGCCGACCCCAGCGCCGTATTCTGCCTGTTTACATATCTCTGTATTTGATTACGCATACCTACACCAGTATCTTTGGTGCTTCAGTGTACTGCTGTTACAGTACAACATATTACTGCTACAATAACAAACAATGTTTAAGTCGCTAATTCTGCTACCACCACCTAGAATTTTATTCACTTTTTTCAATAAATGCTGCTTCCACTGAAAATTATTTACTATTATCAACATTAATACTAATATTTTAATATTTCTGCTGTGATTACATATGATCAATACGATTACTTTTTGTCTTCATTTTAGTCTGAGATAGACACACATACTCACACTCACACAATTTGGTACTAAGGGTCAAGCAGTATTTTGCTGTCTCCAGACAGCTTGGCGACGTTTCAGAGCACATCCCTTATAGTTCACTGATTCTCCTGTGTCGTCTTGGGTACGCTTGTGACCACCTCCCTTCACCCATTCCGTTGCATGGCCATGTGATCCTAGAGCTATTGGGCTTCATTCACGTTCCGTGAGATCGTACACAGGCCTTATTCGTCTCTGCTGTGGTGTCTGTTGGCTACGGTTACGCCTTGCTTTTCGTCAGACAGCGTCAGCTACAAGATTTAAGGTATCAAAATTCTCTTGTACTCTAATGTTGTCATAACACTATTATCTCTTAAAACCTGCCTAGCAATCCTATTAGTCGCCGCAGAAGACATTCACAATTCAGATGATCTGGTGTGCCGATTTCGCCAGAGTCACAGCCAGTCGCCCTTTTACCAGTTCTATTCAGATAGTATGATAAGGCCCATGTCCGAAAAGGTAGTGGACCAGTCCCCAACTTAGCTCAAAATGTCTCTTCTGAAGCTTTTCAGCTACCTCAGGAAGAAATTGAAATGTTCTTCTTTCCGTGTCTGATGAGCTGCCATTCTGCAAGTATTAAATTCCTTATAGCTACTGGATTTGTGGCCGGTTCTCCGAGAATTCTGTGCGTTTTGTTTTCTCTTCAGTCAATATACGGCACGGTTTTTTATTATTTGTAGGTCCAGGGAACATACGTCTATTACTACAGCTGGACGTCTGTAGATGTGGGGCGAACGAAACATCCTTTGTGCGATATTAGTAACGTTATTCAGTATGCAGTTCCATTTCCTTGCTATAATTTCCTCTCCTGTGCCAACCTTTTCATCTCAGAGTAGCACTTGCAAGCTACGTCCTCAGTTGTTTTCTGGATATGTCCCAATCTCTGTCTTCTTCTACGGTTTTTACCCTCTACAGCTCCCTCTAGTAGCGTGCAAGCTATTCCCTGATGTCTTAACGTCCTGGCAGCCTGTCCCTGCTTCTTGTCAGTGTTTTCCTTATATTCCTTTCCTCGACGGTTCTCTAGATAACCTCCTCATCCCTTACCTCATCGGTCCACCGAATTTTCAACATTCTTCTGTAGCACGGCATCTTCAGGTTCTCCCACAATCCATTTCTCACTGCCATTCAATGCTGTGCTCCAAACGTACATTCCCAGAAATTAAGACGTACGTTTGATACTAGCAGACTTCTCTTGGCCAGGAATGTCCTTTTTGCCAGTGCTCGTCTGCTTTTCATCTTCTCCCTGCTCTGTCCGTCTTGGGTTATTTTGCTGCCTAGAAAGCAAAATTCGCCAGCCGCTGTGACCGAGCGGTTCTAGGCGCTTCAGTCCGGAAGCGCGCTGCTGCTACGTTCGCAGGTTCGAATCCTGCCTCGGACGTGGATGTGTGTGATGTCCTTAGTTTAGTTAGGCTCTATGGGACTGATGACTTCAGATGTTAAGTGTCTTAGTGCTTAGAGACATTTGAACCATTTTTTAGCAAAATTCCTTAAATTCGTCTACTTCATCCAAACAGATTCTGGTCGTACGTGAAGTATGCTGGCGGCAAGTCATAATCAATGCCTTCTCTGCGCGATAGCAATGGACATACTATTGATGACAGTGCTATTAAATCGGATTTACCAAACACAGCCTTCCGAAATTCCTTTACCAGACAAGATGAATTAAATATTCCAGAACTCGAATCAAGAACAACGCCAACATCAGTAACGTAAAAGCAAATATTCTCGGAGTAGTGAAGCAATTCATATCGCTTAATAAAAACAAGTCTTCCGGTGCAGACTCTGTTCCAACTAGGTTCCTTTCAGAGTATGTGGATGTAATAGCTCCATACTTAACAGCAGGCCGGAGTGGCCGTGCGGTTCTAGGCGCTACAGTCTGGAGCCGAGCGACCGCTACGGTCACAGGTTCGAATCCTGCCTCGGGCGTGGATGTGTGTGATGTCCTTAGGTTAGTTAGGTTTAATTAGTTATAAGTTCTAGGTGACTGATGACCTCAGAAGTTAAGTCGCATAGTGCTCAGAGCCATTTTTGAACCATACTTAACAATCGTATACAACCACTCGATCGAAGAAAGATCCGTACCCAAAGACTGGAAAGTTGCACAGGTCGCACCAATACTCAAGAAAAGCTATAGAAGTAATTACAGGCCCATATCATTAACGTCGATATGCAGCAGGATTTTGGAACATATATTGTGTTTGAACATTACGATTTACCTCTAACAGAACTGTCTATTGACACACAGTCAACACGAATTTAGAAAACATCGTTCTTGTGAAGCACAACTAGCTCTTTACTGTGTTGAGAGTATCGGCAAGGGATTTCAAATTGATTCCAGAAGGGCTTTGACACTGTACCTCTCATCTTGTAATGAAATTGCGTGCTTATGGAATATCGTCCAATTAAGCTACTGTATTCATGATTTCCTGTCAGGAGGTCACAGTCCATAGTAACTGGCGGAAAGTCATCAAATAAAACAGAAGTGATTTCTGGTGTTCCCCAATGAAGTGTTATAGGCCCTCTGCTGTTCCTTTTTTATATAAACGATTTAGGATATAATCGGAGCAGCGGTCGTTGGTTGCTTGTAGGTGATGCTGTTCCAGTAAAGTCATCGGAAGATCAAAACAAATTCCAAAAGCATTTTGAAAAGATATCTGCACGCCGTAAAAACTGGCATTTGACCTTCAGTAATGAAAAATGTGAGATCATCCACATGAGTGTTAAAAGAAATCCGCTAAACTTCCGTTACACGATAAGTCAGTCACATCTGAAGTCCGTAAATTCAATTAAATTCCTCGGAATTATAATTAAGAAACAACTTAGCTTCGAAAAATATTGCAAGGAAGGCGAACCAGTGACTGCGTTTCATTGGCAGAACAGTTAGAAGATGCAACGGATCTACTAAGGAGACTGCCTACACTACTCTTATATCTCCTTTTTTGGAGTACTACTTCCCGGTGAGGGATCCTTACCAGATAGGACTGACGGAGTACACCGAAAAAGTTCAAAGAAGGGCACCACGTTTTGTACTATCAAGAAATATGGGAGAGAGTGTCACGGACATGATGCGGGATTTGCGGTGGACATTATTAATACAAAGGTTTTTCTCGCTGCGCCGGGATCTTGTCACGAAGTTTTAATCACCAAGTTTCCCTGCGAAAATATTTTGATGACGTCGACCTACATAGCGAGAAATGATGATCGTAATAAAATAAGGGAAATCAGAGTTCACACAGAAAGACATAGTTATTCGTTTTTTCCGCGCGCTGTTCAAAAGTGAAATAATAGAGAATTATTGTGAAGGTTATTCCATAAGATTTCGGGATTGCAGCCGGATCTCATCGACTTCTTTCCACGATATTTCGGCTGCCAACCTTACAGCCATCTTCAGGCGAGTGTTTGACACTGGAGATTGCTAGTGCAAGTCGCTCTATTTATACTTAAAAGTGCCGCAGGCGCGCATGCGCAAGTTACCGTAGCATGCGCGCCACCTGTCGATTGCAAGGCCCTCTACAATATTACTGCATCTATGGAGCGCCAACGAATGCATGAAAAAAGTAAAACATGCACACAGATGTGTCCAAAACAATAAAAGGATAAATTTCAAAATTAAATATAAAATTACTTGTCGCTCGACATGTCAGAAGCCATAAAAAATTTTCTTTTGGTTGAAATTAAAGAATTAGAGCACTTGAAATCGGTATTTCAACATAATGGATATTCTGCACATCAGGTCAGTACTGCTTTAAGGAGGAAAAATCGTGACCACCCAAAAGATCAAGAGGATAAGGAGGTGTGTAAGTCCAGAGCATTTCTCCCATATGTCGGGAACATTTCATCGAAAGTAGGCAGAATTTTAAAGAAACATCGTGTGAAAACAATCTTCCGGCCACCTACAAAGACTCGTGCTCTTCTGGGCTCAGCCAAGGATGATCTGGGATTACGGAAGGCTGGAATTTATAAAAAATACCTTGCGAGTGTGGGAAAGCCTACATTGGTCAAACCACACGCACAGTACACGACCGCTGCGCTGAACATGAGCGCCACACTCGCCTTTTACAGCCCAGTAAGTCGGCCATAGGCGAACATTGTATATCCACAGGACATACTATGGATTATTCGGCCACGAAAATTTTGGCCCCATCGAGATCCTTCTGGGATTCAGTTGTGAAGGAATCCGTTGAAATACGTTTAGGGGAAAATCTCATTAATCGTGATGGCGGCTTTTTATTGAATAAAGCCTGGGACCCGTTGATTTCTTTAATTTCAACCAAAAGAAATTTTTTTATGGCTTCTGACATGTCGAGCGACAAGTAATTTTATATTTAATTTTGAAATTTATCCTTTTATTGTTTTGGACACATCTGTGTGCATGTTTTACTTTTTTCATGCATTCGTTGGCGCTCCATAGATGCAGTAATATTGTAGAGGGCCTTGCAATCGACAGGTGGCGCGCATGCTACGGTAACTTGCGCATGCGCGCCTGCGGCACTTTTAAGTATAAATAGAGCGACTTGCACTAGCAATCTCCAGTGTCAAACACTCGCCTGAAGATGGCTGTAAGGTTGGCAGCCGAAATATCGTGGAAAGAAGTCGATGAGATCCGGCTGCAATCCCGAAATCTTATTGAATATTCGATACGCCGGGAAAATTTCAAGAGTCACATTGTGAAGGTTGTTTGATGAAACCTTTGCCAGGCACTTAAGTGTGATTTGCAGATGTAGGAGTTTTTTGTGATCACCAGTTACGATGTTAATTAAAAGGGAAGGGAGGAAGATTGGGTTTAACGTCCCGTCGACATCGAGTCATTAGAGAGGGAGTACAGGTTCTCATTGTGTCAAGGATGAGGAAGGAAACCGGCCGTGCCCTTTCAAAGGAACCATCCCGTTATTTGCTTGGAGCGATTTAGGGAAATCGCGGAAAACGTAAACCTGGATGGCCGGACGCGGGTTTAAACCGTCGTCGTTCCGAAAGAGAGTCCAGTATGCTAACCACTGCGCATGATGTGAAGTTCCTCGCTGTTCTCGTTTTCTCGTTTCTGCTCTATCTCATTCCTTTCGTCTTTCTTCAATAAAGAACCAGTCCTAATTCTGTACTCATTAGACTAGTTATTCCATGCAATTCTTCGCTTTCATTGAGATTAGCAACGTCACCAGCGTATCTTAATCCAGAATTTTAATCTCATTCTTGAACCTTTCTTTTATTTGTGTCATTGCTTCTTCGACGTATAGAGTCAGCAGTAAGAGTGAAAGATCACTTCCCTATCGTACACTCTTTTTAATCCGTGCTCTCCGTTCTTTTTCTTCCACTCTTATTATTCCCTCTTGGTTCTTACACACATCATATATTGCCCGCCTTTCCCTGTAGCGTATACCTATTTTTCTGAGGATTTTGAACATCTTGCACCATTTGGCACTGACGAACTCTTTTTCCAGGTCGACAAATTCTATGAATGTGTCTTGATTTTTCTTCAGTCGTGCTTCCATTATCAACCGCAACGTCAGAACTGCCTCTCTGGTGCCTTTACCTTTCCTACAGCCAAACTGATCGTCATATAACAGATCATCAATTTTCCTTTCCATTCTTCTGTCTAATATTCTTGCCAGAAACTTGGATGCATGAGTTGTTAAGCTGGTTGTGCGATTATTCTCGAACCTGTCACCTCTTGCAGTCTTCTTAATTGTGTGGATGATATTTTTCCGAAAGTCAAACGGTATGTCACCAGACTCATACATTCTAAACACCAAAGTGAATAGTTATTTTATCGTCGGCTCCTCCAACGATTTTAAAAATTCTGATGGAATGTTATCTATCATTTCTGACTTACTCGATGTTATGTCTTTCAAAACTCTTCTAAATACCGATTCGAATACTGGATCTCCTATCTCTTCCCAGTCAAATCCTGTTTCTTCTTCTGTGACGTCGTCAGATAAGTTCTCCCCCTCATAGACATCCTCAATGTACTCATTCCAGCTATCGGCTCTCTCCTCTGAATTTAACGGCGGAATTCCAGTTGCAGTCTTAATGGTACCACCCTTGCTTTTAATTTCACCGATGCTTGTATTGTCTTTTCTATATGCTGAGTCAGTCCTTCCGACAATCATCTCTTTGCCAATTTCTTCAAATTTTTTATGTAGTCATTTCGCCTTAGTTCCCCTGCACGTCCTGTTTATTTCATTCCTAAGTTACTTGTATTTCTGTATTCGTGAATTTCCGTGAACATTACTGTACTTCCTTCTTTCGTCAGTCACGTGAAGTATTCCTCATTAAGTATTCCTCATAAAGTCTTCCATTTAAGTAAGATAATACCGATTTTTTCGGAGTTACCTTGAGTCGCACCTGCGAGATTTCAAGAGGTACGCTAAGTCTTATTTTCTAGAGAATGTTGACTGTTGACGTGCACTAAAAGTAACAAATTATCAGTATATGCAACAACTCCTAACAATTCCTGACTGCTTTGTAATCAAACGAGTAGTGGTTCTAAGTTAACGCGGCAGAATTCTGGACCGCAGACAGAGCCCCAAAGGTATTCTTTCAGAATACAATTAGTAACTGCTAATGTGAGAATTGACCGTGTCACATGTCGGTCTTTGCTGTTATCCAATATGCAGTAGTAGAACATTCTTCGACAGCCTGTTTACCTTAGTCTTTTAAATAATGAAGGGTGTCTTCAGTTGTCAAACGCGTCAGGTAAGTCTATAACTATACCTACTATAATTTTGTGTCTGTAGCTTATACTAAGTTTTTCGCTTCATTAACTGCATCCTCAGTACAATTTACCCTTCTTGCAATCCATACTGAGGGTTCTTTAGTACTATTACAATCCTGTGGAATTTTAATATATTTATCAGCACTTTATGCAAAACCTTACCCACGACATTTATTAGGTAAATGAGCCGGTGTGATTTGAGACGTATGGGATCTTTTTCTTCTCCTCTATCTATAATGTCTTCTGCCATTTTTCAACAGTTTGGAAAGCTCTCCTGGGTACTGCTATCATTACTTAAATTGCTCATGTAAGGAGAAATAAAACTGGCGTTCTACGGATCGGAGCTTGGAATGTCAGATCCCTTAATCGGGCAGGCAGGATAGAAAATTTAAAAATGGAAAAGGATAGGTTAAAGTTAGATACAGAGGGAATTAGTGAAGTTCGGTGGCAGGAGCCACAAGACTTCTGGTCAGGTGAAAACAGGGTTATAAATACAAAATCAAATAGGGGTAATGCAGGAGTAGGTTAAATAATGAATTAGAAAACAGGAGCGCTGGTAAGCTACTAAAAACAGCATAGTCAACGCATTATTGTGGCCAAGATAGACACGAAGCCTACGCCTACCAGTACAAGTTTATATTCCAACTAGCTCCGAAGATGACGAAGAGATTGATGAAATGTATGATAGGATAAAGGAAATTATTCAAATAGTAAAGGGAGACGAAAATTTAATAGTCATGGGTGACTGGAATTTTATAGTAGCTAAAGGAAGAGAAAGAAACGTAGTAGGTGAATATGGAATGGGGGTAAGGAATGAAACAGGAAGCCGCCTGGTAGAATTTGGCACAGAGCATAACTTAATCATTGCAACACTTGGTTTAAGATTCATGAAAGAAGGTAGTCAACACGAAAGTGGCTTGGAGATACTGGAAGGTTTCAGATATATTATATAATGGTAAGACAGAGATTTAGGAACCAGTTTTTAAATTATAAGACTTTCCGGGGGCAGATGTGGACTCTGGCCACAATCTATTGGTTACGAACTGTAGATTAAAACTGAAGAAACTGCAAAAAGGTGGGAATTCAAGGAGATGGGGCCTGGATAAGCTGACAGAACCAGAGGTTGTAGAGAGTTTCAGGGAGATCAGTAGGGAACGATTGACAAGAATGGGGGAAAGAAATACAGTAGTAGAAGAATGGGTAGCCTTGAGAGATGAAATAGTGAAGGCAGCGGAGGATCAAGCAGGTAAAAATACGAGGGCTAGTAGAAATACTTGAGTAACAGAAGATATATTGAATTTAATTGATGAAAGGAGAAAATACAAAAATGCAGTAAATGAAGCAGGCAAAAAGAAATAAAAACGTCTCAAAAATGAGATCGACAGGAAGTGCAAAATGGCTAAGCAGGGATGGCTAGAGTACAAATGTAAAGATGCAGAGGCATATATCACTAGGGGTAACATAGATATTGCTTACAGTAAAATTAAAGAGACCTTTGGAGAAAAGAGAATCACTTGTATGACTATCAAGAGCTCACATGGGGACCCAGTTCTACGCAAAGAAGGGAAAGCAGAAAGGTGGGAGGAGTATATAGAGGGTCTATACAAGGGTGATTTACTTGAGTACAATATTATGAAAATGGAAGCTGATGTAGATGAAGATGAAATGGAAGATATGATACTGCGTGAAGAGTTTGCCAGAACACTGCAAGACCTAAAACGAAATAAGCCGCCCGGAGTAGACAATATTACTGATAGCCTCGGGGGAGCCAGCCCTGACAAGAGAATATAATAATTCCAATCCCAAAGAAAGCAGATGTTGACAGATGTGAAAATTACCGAACTATCAGTTTAATAAGTCACGGCTGCAAAATACTAACACAAATTCTTTACAGACGAATGGAAAAGCTGGTAGAAGCCGACCTCGGGAAAGATCAGTTTGGATTCCGTAGAAATGTTGGAACACGTGGGGCAATACTGACCCTACGACTTATCTTAGAAGATAGATTAAGGGAAGGCAAATTCACCTTTCTAGTGTTTGTAGACTTAGAGAAAGCTTTTGACAATGTTGACTGGAATACACTCTTTCAAATTCTGAAGGTGGCAGGGGTAAAATACAGGGAGCGTAAGGCTACTTACAATTTGTACAGAAACCATATGGCAGTTATAAGATTCGAGGGCCACGAAAGGGAAGCAGTGGTCTGGAAGGGAGTGAGACAGGATTGTAGCCTCTCCCCGATGTTATTCAATCTGTATATTGAGCAAGCAGTAAGGGAAACAAAAGAAAAATTCGAAGTAGGTATTAAAATCCATGGAGAAGAAATAAAAACTTTGAGGTTCGCCGATGACATTGTAATTCTGTCAGACAGCAAAGGACTTGGAAGAGCAGTTGAACGGAATAGACAGTGTCTTGAAAGGAGGATATAAGATGAACATCAACAAAAGCAAGACGAGGATAATGGAATGTAGTCGAATTAAATCAGGTGATGCTGACGGAATTAGATTAGGAAATGAGACACTTAAAGTGGTAAATGAGTTTTGCTATTTGGGGAGCAAAATAAATCATGATGGTCGAAGAAGAGAGGATATAAAATGTAGACCGGCAAGGAAAGCGTTTCTGAAAAAGAGAAATTTGTTAACATCGAGTGTAGATTTGTCAGGAAGTCGTTTCTGAAAGTATTTGTTTGGAGTGTAGCCATGTATGGAAGTGAAACTTGGACCACAAATAGTTTAGACAGGAATAGAACAGAAACTTTCGAAATGTGGTGCTACAGAAGAATGCTGAAGATTAGATCGGTAGATCACATAATTAATGAGGAGGTAGTGACTAGAATTTGGGAGAAGGGAAATTTGTGGCCCAACTTGACTAGAACAAGCGGTCGGTTGGTAGGACACGTTCTGAGGCATCAAGAGATCACCAATTTAGTATTGGAGGGCAGCGAGGATGGTAAAAATCGTAGAGATGAATACACTAAGCAGATTAAGAAGGATGTAGGTTGCAGTTGGTACTGGGAGTTGAAAAAGCTTGCACAGGATAGAGTAGCATGGAGACCTGTATCAAACCAGTCTCTGGACTGAAGACCACAACAACAAGGAACTATACAGGGTGAGTCACCTAACATTACCGCTGGATATATTTCGTAAACCACATCAAATACTGTCGAATCTATTCCGCAGACCGAACGTGAGAAGAGGGGCTAGTGTAACTAGTTAATACAAACCATAAAAAATTGCACGGAAGTATGTTTTTTAACACAAACCTACGTTTTTTTTTAATGGAACCCCGTTAGTTTTGTTAGCACATATGAACATATAAACAAATACGTAATCAGTGCCGTTTGAGGCATTGTAAAATGTTAATTACATCCGGAGATATTGTAACTTAAAGTTGACGCTTGAGTACCACTCCTCCGCTGTTCGATCGTGTGTATCGGAGAGCACTAAATTACGTAATGATCCAAAGGGAACGGTGATGGACCTTAGGTACAGAAGAGACTGGAACAGCAAATTTCGTCCACATGCTAACACATTTTTATTGGTCTTTTTCACTGACGCACATGTACATTACCATGAGGGGTGAGGTACACGTACACACGTGGTTTCCGTTTTCAATTACGGAGTGGGATAGAGTGTGTCCCGACATGTCAGGCCAATAGATGTTCAATGTGGTGGCCATCATTTGCTGCACACAATTGCAATCTCTGGCGTAATGAATGTCGTACACGCCGCAGTACATCTGGTGTAATGTCGCCGCAGGCTGCCACAATACTTGTTTCATATCCTCTGGGGTTGTAGGCACATCACGGTACACATTCTCCTTTAACGTACCCCACAGAAAGAAGTCCAGAGGTGTAAGACCAGGAGAACGAATTGGCCAATTTATGCGTCCTCCACGTCCTATGAAACGCCCGTCGAACATCCCGTCAAGGGTCAGCCTAGTGTTAATTGCGGAATATGCAGGTGCACCATCATGCTGATACCACATACGTCGACGCGTTTCCAGTGGGACATTTTCGAGCAACGTTGTCAGATCATTCTGTAGAAACGCGGTGTATGTTGCAGCTGTTTGGGCCCCTGCAATGAAGTGAGGACAAATGAGGTGGTCGCCAATGATTCCGCACCATACATTTACAGTCCACGGTCGCTGTCGCTCTACCTGTCTGAGCCAGCGAGGATTTTCCACGGACCAGTAATGCTTGTTCCGTAGATTCACTGCCCCGTGGTTTGTGAAACCCGCTTCATCGGTAAACAGGTAGAACTGCAACGCATTCTCTGTTAATGCCCATTGACAGAATTGCACTCGATGATTAAAGTCATCACCATGTAATTGCTGATGTAGCGACACATGAAACGGGTGAAAGCGGTGACGATGCAGTATGCGCATGACACTACTTTGACTCAGTCCACCGGCTCTCGCAATGTCCCGTGTACTCATGTGTGGGTTCATGGCAACAGCAGCTAACACACCAACTGCACCCGCTTCTCCTGTGACGGGCCTGTTACGGACCCGTTTGCGTGCTACGATCATACCTGTTGCATACAGTTGGCGGTAGATGTTTTGCAATGTGCGGCACGTTGGATGCTCTCTGTCCGGGTACCGTTCTGCATACACCCTGCAGGCTTCAGCTGCATTTCGTCGACACTCGCCATAGATGAGTATCATCTCCGCCTTTTCAGAGTTCGAATACACCATGGTCACAGTTCCTACAGCACTACACTATCACAGACGTCTAGTAACACGGTGTACTACAGTTGGTCTGCGTGCGGAGACGAATGCAGAATAACAATAGCAGCAAGCGCTACATGCAGACACTGCGACAGCTAGACCAAACCACAACAGTGCACTACAGCCACACTCGTAAACACGGTCGTCATCGTAAACATGTCCCTGCAGATGCTGCTCGCCGACCGTGGCCCGTGTTTGTTACAACACGCAACTGAACGTCGGAGGTTTCAAGCGTCAACTTTAGGTTACAATATCTCCGGATGTAATTAACATTTTACAATGCAACGAAAGGCACTGATTACGTATTTGTTTATATGTTCAGATGTGCTAACAAAACTAAAGTGGTTCCATTTAAAAAAACGTAGGTTTGTGTTAAAAAACATACTTCCGTGCATTTTTGTATGGTTTGTATTAAACAATTACACTAGCCCCTCTCCTCACGTTCGGTCTGTGGAATCGGTTCATCAGTATTTGATGTGGTTTACGAAATATATCCAGCGGTAACGTTACGTGACTCACCCTGTATTCTAAGGCTCTGGACAGTGCACGAAGAATGCAGATGCTGTGCATCGTCCTCCTTTGGTAGTGACTTAACTAGTCCCTGTTTCCAGGTCTCAGAGAAAACAGTGATAGCAAGCAGCATCTAATTGTCGTGGTTCTTGAAGTAATGGCCAAGCCAGAGTTTGAGTGTTGGTATTGTTATCAGCAGTCGAGATGAACCTCACCTCTCGATCACTACAGCCGTGGTTCATTTGACTCATTTTGACTCTGACTGACACTGACGTGACGGTGTAACTACACACATCATTGAGAATGCCGTACAGCACTGATTTCTGTAGACATCATGGAGGCAGTACCTTTGTAGTCATTTTCATCTATTGTATACCGATGGTGGATAACAAATCCTGATAAGAGCCATACAGGCTCCCATTCATTTTACTTCTTTTTCCATGTTGACAGCTGCACAGTTTCAGTATATACACCGCTTGATAATGGCTTAAAGCCAAAGTTTCAACACCGATCACGTATGTCTCCTGTACAGAACATATCATTGCAAAAATAGATTTATTGTGTATATTACTGTTAATAAATATGTGCAGTTAATAGTGAAAATATTGTCGGAAAATGCAACGAGATTGAGATCCTGAATCAAATATATTTATATATAAGAGGTAGTTGTTCGCAGTTGCTCACGGAACCATTATTGTATCCAGGCGTATACCTCTTGGTCCGAAGCAAATCAGCAGCCAAGAATGCTTTTCTTCAGGGCTCCGATAATAGAGAAATATCATGGGGGGGGGGGGAGATTGAGACTGCATGGAGAATGTCTCAAGATACCCAGAAAAAATCTGAAGTTTTGTTGGTAAGCTGTTTCGACTACGCTGCAGAAGTTTCGCTGGAGAGCCTCACACATCCTCCATACAGTCCCAATCTCTCCCCATGAGATTTCCACATTTTTGAAGCCCTGAAGAAAGACACTTGTGGCTGGCTATTTGCTTCAGACACAGCTGCGCCTGCCTGGGTACAATCAAGTTCCCGTAGGCAACCATAAAGATTTTTCCATGAATGCATTGACCATCGTGTCTTACAGTCGGGAAAATGTATGAACAGTTAGGCGATTACTTTTTAAATAATCAGCACTCACTTTTTCCTGTCTTTTTTTCATTTAACTGCCCCGTCTATATAATAATTGTGAGGCTGGCGTCTTTTTTTCATTTAACTGCCCCGTCTATATAATAATTGTGAGGCTGGCATTTTCCCAGTGATTTTAAAAATTCCGAAAGAATTTTATTGGTCCCTTTGTCCGCCCTTGTTTGACTGCAAGTCATACACAACTCTGTAAAACTCCAACAATATCATTCAAATCGCTTCCCACTTCTGCTGCGACATTAATAGCCATACACCGATCAGCCAGAACATTATGACCACCTATGTAGAGTTAACGAGCATTTCGCTCTCATTTAAGTATATGTCCGATGCAGTTAGCCTTCAGAAATTGTGAAACGAACCCTGTCGTCCAGGACCGTGTGCCACAAAGAGCGCATATTCGCTGCGAGATAGGGAAATTCACAGGCATCTATTGTGCTCAATGAGGCCTAAGCGCTGCAGTGTGCGAGTGAGACAGACGAGAACCTACGTCATAGGTAAACCCTGTAGAAGCCGCTTGTGGCCAGGGAGATGTAGCAGTGTTAAATATGGCGGAACGGACCTAAGATCGGCCATAAAGGAAAACATTTATGAAAACGATTTAATTCTGTAGTAATTCATGGAATGAGGCCACAGTCATTTTAATCTACCATCCTTCACAAATTTTCATGGTGATCCCAATGAAACTTGAATATTGATTATATCTATAATAGTTCAGAATTTGCTGTTAAAGTGAAATTAACAGGTTTTGTAACAAACACCCGAATGCTAAAATCTGAATGCTTTGGTCGATCTTAACGATCGATATTTCACATCATTAATTCGCATCATTAAAATGCGAAACGTAAATATCGACTCTGTAACTTGATTCATTTAAAAGATATAGTAAATTTAAATTATCAGTATTTTCAGTTGAGCATCAGATCATCATTTCATGTACACAAAACACATTGAACGGTGACAACATCACACTTTATTGAATCATTAGGTAATAGAATATTTGCTGCAAAGTTTAGTGCATAATTAGTTATTTATCAAAAAGCACACTGGTGCAAGGCTACTGACCGTGGTATTCAACGGTAAGAAGGAAACTGTATTGGTTTTATGTAAACGAATTTAACATTTATTTTGTAATGGATGTTATTGTTACTTTATTTAGAACGTGAAAGTGGTCAAGCTATGATTATTTAAATATGTTAAAATGTAAAATAATGCAGAATAAGCTGTAGCCAATCAGATGGACGGCTTCGGGAAAGGAAACTGCCCTAGTCAGTTGAGTGACGATGTTTGGCACGCGAAGGACGCGGCCGGAGACGGGCAGAGAGACAGTTCCGGTCTAGATACCAAAGGGTACAGTGTTGGTGGAGACGCGAAAGCGGACGGTCGGTCTTTAGATAGCTAGGAAGTGAAACGACTAAGAAATTTCGCGTTGTGTGATACCGCGGGACTTCGTCTCTGAGTGGTGAGCAGCCGCGCTCCTGGTGTGAACTCTTAACTTTTCGCATAGTTGACGAGGTGAAGTACTGGACTTGTAATTCGCGATGAGATTGTGAATGATCGAACTCTGTCAAATGGATATGCGCTCGAGTGTAACAATAACTCTAAATACGACCACTTTCGCTATTAGTTTACTTGCTGAATAAACATTATTCTAACCCAATCGCAACTGTGTGGTCTACATAATTTATAGGTCATTAATTTAGTTTCCAATATTATTATTACTGTTATTATATGTTATATTAAATTTGTTTTAAGCAAACTTGCCATCAGCCAGACAATTTAACCAAAGGGTCACAAGTGTCTAATTTAGGGCGTGTAATGCGATGCGTGCGATTCAACCCCTAGACGAGTTTGAGCGGAGACATTTCAATGAAGAGGAACCGTATGTGAGCCCGAACAGTTTTGGGACGTTAGCTCGCAGTGCTAGCGATATAAACCAGTCCAGGCGATAGCAGCGTCACGTGACGAGGATTTACTGCTAGTCAGATAAACGCACGGTGCATGTAGTATTAGTGAGCGTGCTGTGCGTGTGTAGAACGAGGAAGGCACGCGATCTGTCTGAGTCTGACCGAAAGCACATTATTATGGCCCAGAGGTTCGGCTCGAGCTTTTCGGCTCAAAAAAATGGCTCTGAGCGCTATGGGACTCAATATCTTAGGTCATCAGTCCCCTAGAACTTAGAACTACGTAAACCTAACTAACCTAAGGACATCACACACATCCATACCCGAGGCAGGACTCGAACCTGCGACCGTAGCAGTCCCGCGGTTCCGGACTGCAGCGCCTAGAACCGCACGGCCACCGCGGCCGGCGAGCTTTTCGGAAACTGCACGATTTTTCAGGTGTCGAGGGCGGGACTGCAGTGTCTTCAACACGTGACGAAAACAAGTTGAAACCACGTCCAGACATCGCGGGTTGGGCGGCCACACGTCATTACAGATGTCGGATGTCGTAGGCTGGGCAGACTGGTGAAACAGGACAAGTGGCGACCTGTGCCGGAACTTACATCAGGCTTTAATGCTGGGCAGAGTACAAGTGTGTCTGAACACACAGTGCAACGCTGGGCGTCTGCAGGAGACGACGCATGCGTGTGCCAATGTTAACACCATGACATCGGAAACTACGACTGGAATGGGCATGTGAGCATCGGCACTGGACGCTGACGCATGTCAGAGTGTTGCATGGTCTGATGAATCGCGATATCTTCTCGTCATGGCGATGGGAGGGCGCGAATCCGTCGTCTTCCGCGGCAACAGCTCCCTCTACTAAGGGACGGAGACAAGCTGGCGGTGGTGCCATTATGCTCAGGTCATCCATGGGTCCAGTGGAGCTCGGGCAGGGCACCATGATGGCCAGGGAGTATGGTACACTGGTTGCAGACCACGTACACCCATTCATGACAATAATGTTTCCAGACGGCAGTGTCATTTTCAACAATATAATGTGCCATGTCACAAGACCAGAAGTATGATGGAGTGGTTCGAGGAACACGGTGGCGAGTTCCAGTTTATGTGCTGGCCCTCCACTCGTCAGATGTGAACCCGTCGAACACATCTGGGATGTGACTGGGTGACCTGCGTTTGCCGATGTGGTTGCAATTGCGTCCAACGACCTACCAAGGCCTCATTGTTTCCATGCCACGACGCGTCGTCGCTGTTATCCGTACCGAAGATGGATATACTTGCTGATAGGCGGGTGGTCACGATGTTCTGGCTGTTCAGTGTATTTCTGCCGCCAATGTACTCTTTCCAAGGAACAGCTCTCTCATCCCCGACTTGCTGTGGAATTCCGTTTTCACGCTAATGTAATGCCTTTACTTTTAATTTCTCTAAACGTTTTTTTTTTTTTTTACTTTTCTGTATGTTGAATCCTTCCTTTCTTTGGCGCCCAATTGATTCCATTTCTAAGTGACTTGCGTTGCAACACTTTTATTTTTCCTTAAAATTTTCATATTTCCCGCTTTCCTCCTCAACTCAGCTACCTTCTGCTGTTTTCCTTCTCGCAATATCTAGAGTCACAGAGGATTTTGAACGCGCGTTATCATTCCTAATCCCGGATGTCTTCTTCGTTGTTTCTCGTGATTTTTATTCTAAATCTAAGCCGGATATGTATATTTGTAGTCTAAGATATTACAACTAGACCACAGCGTATTCCTATTTCAGCTTTTAACAGTCGAAGTTTCTTCCAATTTGAACGACAGTCGTATTCATGGAACAATGGCGGAACTGTAGTGGAAACACTACTGCTTTGAATTCGCCGACTATTGTTACGTTTCTGTACAATTACCTGGTAGTTTTCGGGCTGGAGGGTGTAGTTTCCGGCAATGGCAGCCATGTCTTCCCATAGCGGTGGCTGTCGGTAGCGAGTCAGCAGCCGTATGATATTCTTCTGACGTGTCTGCTGTACCTGATCAACTATAACGAAAAGAGCACACATCAAAATTATCCACGTCCCAAATTTTCAGAACATCACATTTCCTTACATCATAGGGATGCTAAGTGTCTTTCGGTTTGAAGAGTGACAGAAATAACGTACTGACGAACATAGCAGACATAATTTATACTCTCATCCATAAAAAGGTACACTCATCCATATATTATCAGTGAAGATCGTGGTCTATGCCATCTGATGTTCACGATAAACGGTGGACGATCTCACTCGTTCTAGTGTCCGAGAATGATCTATAGCTATGAACTCTTTGAAGTCAGAAAAATCATAGCAACGAGAGACATCATCGGGATGCTGACTGGGGTCTCAGTTACATACTTCTCGTCTTTTCAGAACAAAAAAAAGTCTGTATCTTACCTTTCGATCACTCTATAACATAGTTTTTCGATGCTGGATGAAGATGTTACCAAACATCTCCTCTGAAAAGTAAAGCATCTGCTTCAGATGTGGCAGCAGTTGAATTTTCGCCGTCATTTCTCCCATATAGTAATGAAATTTAAATGAGAAGATCTATTATTGCTATAGGCAATTTCAAGAGAAGGCAAGTGCCAGAATTATCACACAGTCAGCTTAACAGCTAGCTCATGCATCCAAGTTGCTGACATGAATAATATACAGAAGAATGGACAAGAAAATTGAGGATGTGTAAGATGAGGATCAGTTTGGCTTTAGGAAAGGAAAAGGCACTAGAGAGGCAATTCTGACATTGCGGTTGATAATGGAAGCAAGACTAAAGAAAAATCGAGACACTTTCATAGGATTTGTCGACCTGGAAAAAGCGTTTGACAAAGTAAAATGGCGCAAAACGTTCGAAATTCTGAGACAAATAGGGTAAGCTATAGGGAGAGACGAGTAATATACGATATGTACAAGAACCAAGAAGGAATAATAAGATTGGACGACCATGTCAGGAATGCTCGCATTAAAAAGAATGTAAGACAGGGATATAGTCTTTCGCCCTATTGTTCAATCTGTACATCGAAGAAGCAATGATGGAAATAAAAGAAAGGTTCAAGAGTGGAATTAAAATTCAAGGGAAAAGGGTATCAATGATACGATTCACTGATGACACAGAGACACGAGGGAGAAGGAGATGCCGGCCGAAGTGGCCGTGCGGTTAAAGGCGCTGCAGTCTGGAACCGCAAGACCTCTACGGTCGCAGGTTCGAATCCTGCCTCGGGCATGGATATTTGTGATGTCCTTAGGTTAGTTAGGTTTAACTAGTTCTAAGTTCTAGGGGACTAATGACCTCAGCAGTTGAGTCCCATAGTGCTCAGAGCCATTTTTTTTTTTTTTTTGAGAAGGAGATGGACAGAGAGCTGGAGAAGGAGGAAATGGACTAATAGAACTGAAATAAATAGGTACCAGGACAACACCGTGTACTCTGCTACTTTTGTCATATTTCTGAGCTACTAGTTGATTTGGGAAAGGGCCATACTTTAATGTAACTAGCTATGGAACAGAGTGTAAATGAAATGGCAGCGCTAAGGCTATAAAGCAGGGCCGGCACTTTGAAAGCCACTACGTAATCAGACCCCCAAATTCACGTAACCGACAAACGCTTGTACGTTTTTAACAATGAAATTCACCAACAGCCGTGTAGTTGAGGTGTTATTTTAATTTATTTTTATTTTTACTATCACTTTCAGTATTCCATTCTGACATCTTCAGGTGCCAACTTCAAGCCTCATATGCATGTCTCAAAAATAAATAACATTGGCGTACTGGGCCATATGTTGCTAGATGTCGTGTATTCTAAAACGTATCCCAAGTGCTTCCTTCGAAGACTTGATTGCAGGTTGTTGGTGAATTTCAGTGTTAAATACTTGGCCAGCCGCTGTCCCATGACCACAATGGATCAACAGAGAACGCTTCTACGAGTTGTTATCACAGTCGCCAGTTTGGCTCTTTCATTGTACCAATCGTAGGGAATCTTACGTAAAACATTCTAGTTTTTTTTTCAATGGCTTGCATACCAAACAACTTTACAAAAAAATGTTCAAATCTGTGTGAAATCTTATGGGACTTAACTGCTAAGGTCATCAGTCCCTAAGCTTACACACTACTTAACCTAAATTATCCTAAGGACAAACACACACACACCCATGCCCGAGGGAGGACTCGAACCTCCGCCGGGACCAGCCGAAACAACTTTACAAAAAAGGGGTGTTGGTGTGAAGGAACCGTTTGGAGTGAGTGACGTCGCGTGGGTGGGTGGAACTGCCGGCAGTGCTGCGCTGCACCAGACCCACGACTTCTGCCGATAGTTCATTCCTGTCTCTAAAGTGCCTCGTGCTGCAGTGTGATGAGCCCTCGTCGAGGCTATCCCACCTTCGACACCGTCAGATGACGGCGACCGCTGCAATCACCAGCGCGTATGAGCTCTCGTACATAATTTCGACCTTACTTACCTACCTTAACTTTACTGACAGCCAACAGCGAAAAACGTCTAGAATCCTTCGTCTGATGGCAGACGTGAAAAAAAGTCTCATCCCTTTGTGAAAATTGCGTCAAAACGCGGTGCGCTGGACAGATGCACAAAGTTACTTCGCGAGAAGAGTTGTGAAAAAAGCTATATCGATTACTGAATGTAATCTGAACGAACTGGACTTATATTCGCGGTCGTTCTACACTACGGTGCACACCAGAGTGCTGACCCTTCCAAATGCAGACCTCCAGCTCCCGTTATCTAACTACTTAATATAAACTCTTTTAGATCAAGCAAGATTCTCTGATTTTGCAGATTAAATATGGATTTTGTGGGAGACTCCGATGAATCGACAAGCTTTTATTTCATTCTGAAAACTCAAGACATGTTGTGTTCTTGATTCCGTAGACTAGTTTGATGCACCTCCTCCTCCTAGCCAAACGTGCAAGCCACTTCACCTTCTTACAGTAATCAAGGCATAGTCTCCCTCCACAATTTAATCCCCCCCCCCTCCCCGTCAACTTCCTGTGGTGTGCGTACTGTAAGACCTTCGGTACACACACCATCAGATTATTTGACTTGTTTCTCTAGCGAAGTAGGCGAGTGTCAGCAAATATGTCTCGTGGTTTTATCGTGGCGTGTTTATCTTCTGCCGTTAGGTCAGACGATAGAAATGCCACTTGCACGCTTAGAGTAGCAGATTGACGGTGACCAACTTTAAACAGAACTTAATTTTCACACACATATATTAAAATAATAACTAGCATAAAAATAACTTAACTTTGTTCTGGATGTTATTTACAATTGACAATCTGAAGTTCCTTTGGGTCTTGGTACGTTAATCTTATTCTCACATCTCTAATACTTGACAAAGTGTCTATACATTTCTCTTCATGGCTATGTACTGGAATATGATAATCTTATTAGGCGCAGACTGAAACTTGACTACAGACTAATGCAGACTGATACAGACTAATGCAGACTGGTACAGACTGGTGCAGACAAATGCAGACTGACTAATCGGAGGTTTGTACACTCGTTATAATACCTCGCGCGTTCAGGTATCACTGCGCGAGTGTGATCCGCGAGGACAAAAGGTTCTACGTTAGCAGCAATCTCATTGGCTGCGTTACATATTAATACGCGGATCGGCGGAAGCAGAATTTCGTCCGCCTCTAAGACAGCGCCATCTCGTAGTGCGGAGACGGACGAGCGCTGCGCCTGTGCTGTTGTACTTAGTGGGGCGCGCTCTAGTGGGAAAGTTGTGTACGCGCTGACTGCGCGGAACTATGTACACAACACTTCCTCTATTATTTCTTCATACCTCTAGCTGTCCCAACAACCGGTGCCTCCTTTAGTACAGTTGTGTCATAAAACTTTTTTTATGCTCATGTCGATGGCGTACCCCTTCAGCAGTTATCTACTCAGCACAATTCTACTCTGCCGCCACATTTTAAAAGTTTCTTTTCACATCCTCTTTGTACTGTTTGTTGTTCATGTTTCACTTCCATACATTACTATCCTCGGGGCAAACATTTTCAGGAAAGATTTGGTAGTACTTAAATTTGCGAGGGCTATTCAGAAAGTAAGGAACATTTTGGCACTAAAAAAAAGTAAGTAGAATAAATACATTTTATTATATACATCTGAAAGAGCGACTGACATACTACCTTTCCACATAGTCACCAAACACATTGAGTAGCGATGGACAAGCTCTGAAAGACCTTCGCCGTAAAATTCTGCAGCCAGTGAGTCACGCCCTCCTGGAGTCCCGCGTCGGCATCAAAGTGCTGCGTTGCAAACCAGTTCTTCATCTTGCGAAACAAGTGGAAGTCTCTTGGTGCAAGATCGGGGCTGTAGGGTGGATGAGGGAAAATTTCCCATTTGAATGAATTAAGGAGTTCTTTAGTGCGGTTTGCCGTTTGAGGTCGGGAATTGTAGTGCAAAATCAAAATTTTAGACGTCAGCTTTCCTCGGCATTTGTTTTGAACTGCTCTTCTAAGACTGCGCAGAGTTTGACAGTACCGGGCAGAATTTATTTTTGCTCCACGTTCGAGAAAATCAATAAGAAGCACACCTTGCCTATCGCAAAACACAGTCGCCATCAACTTCCTTGCTGACAAGGTTTGCAAACATTTTCTTGGTTTTTGGGGGGACCTTGTGTGCTCCCAATCCAGGAACTGTAATTTTGTCTCGCAATTGACGTGTTTCACCCAAGCCTCGTTACCGGTTACGATTCGATCCAGTAATTAAACGCAATGTTTGTGGTAGGCCTCCAGAAATGTCAACGTTGCCCCCATTCGCTGTTCTCTATGGTGCTCTGTAAGCATTTTGGGTACCCATCGTGCACAAAATTTGTGGTAACCTAGCTTTTGAGTGACAATTTCAAACAACGAAGTTCGTGAAACTTGTGGAAAAGTAAGCGAAAGCTCCGTTATTGTGAAGCGAAGGTTTTCACGAATGGTGTCATCAACATTAGCGGCAAGATCGTCAGTCACAATGCTCGGGCGTCCACTCTTCTCTTCATCATGAACTTTGGTTCGGCCATTTTTAAACCGAATGCACCATTTTCGGACGGAACATTCACTCATTACGTTGTTCCCGTACACTTCGCACAGTTCACGATAAATTTCTATAGGTTTCAGGTTTTTTGCCCACAAAAACCGTATCACAGACCGCACCTCACAACTGGCGGGATTTTCGATTGCAGAGCCCATTTCAAATTCGAATATCGAGAAAACCAGACGCGCAGAGACATTCCCGCTGCCACGGATGGATGCAGACTGAGCTGCCGAGCACACACATATCAAAATATACGCGATCGGCGCGCGCCTAGCGGCGTCAGACGGAAACGTTCCCTACTGTCTGAATGGCCCTCGTATAATAGATGTTAAAATATGTGTGTTTCAAAAACTCGTTTTCTTGCTGTTGTAAATTTGGTTTTATAGAGTCTTTACTTCTACATTCGTCAGCTATTTGGTCCCCAAATAGAAAACCTTCATCATCTAAGTTCCTAATCTAATTCTCTCAGCATCTCCTGATTTAACTATAGCACATTCCATTACTTTCGTTGATGTTCACATTTAACATCTTTTCAAGACATTACCCATTCTGTTTGTGGTACCACATATGAGTACCATCCCACAACTGTCGAAGTTGGCAACAGAATTGCAAGTTTGCATCAGACTCCGATAGCAGTCGTGTGGGATCCAGCGGACCCAGTGGAGCACGCCAGCTGGCCACGCCTCTAGTGTCTCCGTACCACAAGAGCTCTGTGCCACCGAGATGTAGGACACTTGGAGGCATCCACACGACCCACTCGCAGTTGAAACCTCTTCGCTACACGACGCTATGCAGGCTCCTAGTCGCGGCTGTGAGACCATAATTTGTGCTTCAGATATCCTCTTCCGTGTTGACATTTAGAACTGGACTGTAATTCTTGCTGCATTATTTGCAATAAGTCTTCGTAAGTTTGGAGAAATACATGTTACGCAAATCTTCTGTTTATTGTGTTAACTTGTTCCCTGGTATTTTCTGCTCCTGTCCAGCTTTCCTACAACGAAAATTGCGACAATAATCTCCTTAGAGCTGTGTGTGAAGCTGCACTCAACACTGTTTGATTACCTTCCACATCTCTTATATATAGTGCTTGACAGTTACTAAAAAGAACACACCACATTTCTGACTGAAAAGTTCCTCCTCGTCCAACCTCGGAGCTTGCGTGGCGGCCACGGCGAGGATCCATGTCTTCTCATGTCGTCCTCACACAAGACGTGTTTCTAACCGTTAAGCAGAGTGAGACTTGGGAAGTGAGACTTGGTAAGGAGAGACACACACTTTGCAGTAACAACTATTTATTATGAGGACCAAACTAAATACTTCTGCGAAGGTCCAAACTAAATACTTCTGAGAATAATGTGTAGACGACTTGGGAACAGCAATGTTTTGGAGAGCAGCCACGAGGCTGGGAAATCGTAGGCAGTATCATGAGCAGCAAATTTGGTGACGACCGGGTCCTACAAGGCCTGGATCTTGTAGCCAGTCAGCTGGTAAAGAATGGTCCTACAAGGCAGTACGAGGTTGGGAGCATGTAGACAGTAGCTGGTAACGACATGGTCCTACGAAGCGCTACGGAGTTGAGTTCGTACGTAGTCAGTTGGTGAGGTGATACCATATCGCCACGATTCCAACAGGCGATGGGCTCGTGGGCAGCCACGACGAATACCGTGAAGCGATGCCCTCCTGACTGGAGTACAGCGTCGGATGTGTCTCAGGACGATGGAGGCACGACACCTTGGCGGGTAACGGTAGCGGCAGCGGCTGGCGGGGTCCGTAGCGAAGACTTGTCGCGGAGACTTGATGCGGTTTTTGGTTGCTTGGAGCTCGAGACGGAACTAGCCCATCCTGGACCTAAGTACACGCCTGTCGAACGACGCATGTGCGGCATCACGTGAGTAGGTCATCGCGCGGACGTACAATAGTGCCCGCAACCGCAGCGCTGTGTGCTGTGACTTGCACACCACGTACACGGACGCTGTGGCTGCTGCCGGAGGATTGACTGTACGCAGTACCGACTGTATTAATCGACCACAGTGTTATCGCATCTGATGTGCCGCCTCCTATTGCTGCCTCCTGACACTTCCACGGTCGGCGAAAGTGAAATGGCCGTTTTCTATGCACAGCCAGTATTCTTCGCCTCGTCGAGGTACGTGAAAGCGGGGCGACGCAACACCATCTGTTATTGCGGTCAATTTTTTTTTATTATGTCCGCTCTTTGTACTAATTTGTATCAGACTCTTCCGTCAACAAGTTTAGATTCAAATTATTACTATCGGCTAGCTGCGTTGTTGTACCGTTGCCGCCAAAGATGGTCATGAAAAATTACTAGACGGTCGATTCGTGTTTCAAAATGGACTGGTATCTTCGATTTGCGTAGCACACGTACTGTACTGTTTCCTTCAAAAGTCACAGGGTTCATTTAACACATTTTCTCCGGTGAAAATTGTTGCCTTTAGTATTAATGTGGAATGAATCATTATTATTATTATTACTATTGTCCAGAGATAATGCAATACACTGTTCACTTCTCGTGATACTCTGTTCAAAACAGTAGGACACTACAGTTTTTCATTAACTTGGTTTTTGCTAATACTTCCTTTGGTATGATTCACTACTATGAATGGTCACATGTTAGCCCGATAATAAATCTCCAAACAGGGCCTATAATCGAAAGTCAAGTTTCGACGCGATGTTTGAATAGTAGCTTCGTCAACAGTTGAATTAATGCTATCGATCCTTTATCGATTGAGATGTTCGCTGGATCTTAGCTTCATCTCAGTTCTGTCAGTTTTCGTACTTTTGACAATAAATTAAAGTAACAGAAATTTACTGTTAATTAGCCTGGCTTCCGATGAAGTTAACTATTTCACGCAGTGGCGCATGAACTTAGAGATGCGAATAGTCAGGACTCAAATGCTAAAAGCTCGGGCACTAAAATCTCGAACACAAAGACTCCCAGACGGTACAGACGTTAACGATACGTACGTTGGTTTTATATATTAGTTGTAAAACAAGAGGGACGTTCGTTAGAAACTCTTTAAATAAATCCCCTTGCTACTTTGCATATAATATTCTATTCCATTGGTTTTTATTATGGTTTTCTTTAATTTTCTCTACTTTAAAACGGGAATTTGTTATTTTACATGAAACATGAAAATTGTAAAGCTGCATGAAGATTAGGTGGGTAGATCACGTAACTAATGAGGAGGTATTGAATAGGATTGTGGAGAAGAGAAGTTTGTGGCACAACTTGACTAGAAGAAGGTATCGGTTGGTAGGACATGTCCTGGGGCATCAAGGGATCACAAATTTAGCATTGGAGGGCAGCGTGGAGGGTAAAAATCGTGGAGGGAGACCAAGAGATGAATACACTAAGCAGATTCAGAAGGATGTAGGTTGAAGTAGGTACTGGGAGATTAAGGAGCTTGCACAGGATAGATTAGCATGGAGAGCTGCATCAAACTAGTCTCAGGACTGAAGACCACAACAACAACAACAAATAAATTTTAATTTAGAAGACGAGATACTGACAGAAGTAAGCTGTGAGGACGGGGAGTGAGTCGTGCTTGGGTAGCTCAGTTGGTAGAGCTCTTGCCCGCGAAAGGCAAAGGTCCCGAGATCGATTCTCGGTCCGGCACACAGTTTTAATGTGCCAGGATGTTTCAAATTTTAATTTTAAAAAAAGCAGACATGCTGGGGTCATCAGAAGCTGTTCGTCTGACATGACCCCTTTTCTGTATACGTTTTTTGGTTTGCACATGTGACAGATCCTGTCATGTACTTTGTAACAAGCACAAAGAAACAGATTAAAGAAAAGTAAAGTGGTGTTTCAGAAGTGAGCAAGAAATTGTTACGTAAGAAAGAGTCTAAGAAACCTATTGATTCAAATAAAGCCGCTGATAGCAAACCTTACTTCTAATTTGACATACGAAAGACCCGTGGACTGAAGCTGTGCGGTAAGTTCGAAAAGCTGCCATCACCAGGAGGGTGGGGGTGATGCAAACACGGAGGATTCATAAGGAGCTCCCCGTTAGGCTCTTGTGGAGGGGCACATCACTGCGGCGGGGAGGGAGCCGACCCTATCTCCATCCTGAGCATCGACTTCGTGCGCCCAGGAGTCAGACGTCTCAGCGGGCCGAATCAGTGGAACACTATAAGAGGTGGCCCACAGGTAGCGTCAGAAACAGACATTGGGGGCCACCACATCAGACACAGGCGGGGGAAGGTCGACGTCGGTAGGTGGATGCTGGCAGAAGATGGTGGCGCGGAGAGACGACGTGTCCTCAGGTGCCAGGGCGTCAGAGGACAGCGAGTCACGAGTAGGAGGGTAGTTATCCTGTGTGCTCATACGAGAAAGGCAGTCATCAGAAGGGGTACGGCGCTGTCTCTTCCGTTTCCTCGGCGACGGTTGTTTCCTAACATATTGTTCCGTGTTGGATGGCGGATCGGTATCGCCCTACAAGCGGCCACACGGCAGAAAAGAGGAGGTCGATACAGCTTCAACAACCACGGGGTCTGGACAGAGAGCTTGGGGCTAATGAAGGCCATCGCCCGTTGGTACTGCCTCCGGTGGCAAAGTAGGAGAGAGAGACAAAACGTCCATCGTGACGTCGAGACGATCCGACGCCGGCGCCGACTGATTCATTGTGGGCGCAACAGGAAGCCCCCCCCCCCCCCTCCTCCAATGGACGCGTAACACAGAGGTAACATTTGGGCGCCTCAGGGAGAGCGACGTCTCTAGTCAGCGTCTGAACCAGTTTAAGACGGAAACATTCAGAATGGACGTAGCCTTCCTGGCCACAGCCTGGACAAGTGCGCGGCTGGCCATCATACATGACGACAGCCCTGCAGCTGGTTGGAGAGCATGTTCAGTTTTTTATGTGACGGACACCACAGAGGACACGGTAGGTTTCGGACGTCTTCCACATTTCAGCATCGTGAGCGACGACGTTACCGTAATGTTTAAAAGGGGCAACCACAACGCCCGACGGCACCTTAAGCGGAGCTCCAAAACCAGTGTGATCAACCACGACAGCTTCTATATAGCCGTCCGATTATCGAAACCTGACATCAGTAGAAAGGCGACCGCACATATCGTCCTGACCTGATAAGAATAACTGTCACCCTATGAATACAGTTCCAAGAAGGTACAAGAGAGAGTAGACACGTTCTCACCGCCAATTACTTTCAAAGGTCGGAATCGGTTGTGGCGCACTGGCGTTGTCTTCTTCCGGTGGCGCTGTATCGCGACTCGTCGTTTACTCGGCGGCACACTCTACTACACAGGCCGCCCGGCGTAGGGATACCAGAAAAGGCCGGCGTCACGTGGCTTCGCGGATGAGAAATAGTGTCCAGTGATGTGGCGCTCTCCATACTGCAGCGTATGGCGCAGGTAAGTCGAACAGCGCCGGCTGCAGAAGTCTGGTGGGACGGCAACCCGCTGGGCATCACTGTGTGGCGGGTGTGCCTGAAAATCAGGCACCGGCGGTACACGGCATTCCTCTTCCATTTGGAGGAAGCTGGTGAAGCCATGTCAGGGTGTAGATGGCGGCCGTGGTGGAGGCAACAACCAAGGACACAGCACAATCAGTTGAGGAAATTCGTACGGACAGAATATTACAAAAGTCATCAGCATCTGGCAGACTTTTAAAAGGGGCCACGGTTTTCGTCTCCATTTGCCCAACTGGTGGAATCGACTAATATTAAGATTTATGGGGTATTCGTAAGTGACAGTGCCGTATATTGTACTGCATCGAAAAGTGAGTACATGCATAATCGCTGTATAGGTCCCAGTCATCCACTTCTGTTCACCAAAAGGGGGTTCTCCGTATTATGCTCCAAGAACAAAATAGCCCCTTCACATCTGTGCCGGCCTTCCAAGAACTAGGAAAAGACTCTGCGCCATATTATGAGTCATCCCACACTAATGGTTGAAGACTAGCAGCAGCCTGACCATAGAATTACTATCCCATGCTCAGGCTTCCGTTAATAACGTAACACAAATGGCTACGAATGGAGTGTTGTCGTGAATGAGAAGCTATGCTGCAAGGGAATCGTGCCACATTGTGTTCAGTGGGTCAGTCGTGGTTCTGTACAGTCCTGTATGACCTTCGTCAGCGAATATGGCGGTGACCTGGAGAGAGGTCCCATTCTTCCAATGTCTTCCAGAGACACAGCAGTGTTACCTCTGGTGTCATGACGTGGAAAGCGATCGGGTATGATATCACTTTATGGCTGGTAGTAATAGTGGAATATCTGATTGGGCAACAGTATGTGACGGATATTTTGTGTCTTCACGTTTTACTTGCCGTGTGACGGTATCCTAGTGTCGTTCGTCAACAGGACAATGCCCTGTCACGCATCTCTATGAACTGTCAGCGTTGTGCTGAGGTACAACTGCAGTAGTATATCTATGATGAGTCCATGCCACAGTTGAAAAATGGTTCAAATGGCTCTGAGCACTATGGGACTTAACTGCAGTGGTCATCAGTCCCCTAGAACTTAGAACTACTTAAACCTAACTAACCTAAGGACATCACACACAGTTGAAGATTCCACCGCTAGCTGGTGATGAATCTGGTGGGAATTTAAAAAATGGCTGTAATAGTAAAATAAAAAAATACAACATGGCGATGATGTGACATTCAAGACTCCCTATTGTGGTGGCAGGAAATTTAAAAACGCAAGATGGTGTTGGTGGGAAATTTAAAAATGCAAGATGGCTGTACTAGTCCAGTTGGGCTTTGTACCTCCTCCATTCCCCACTTTCCCAACCCCCCCTCCCCCCAGCCATTTTCCAGGTAATATCAGCATAGGATTAAAATGAAACAGTTAGTCATTGTGATTTGATTTTAATGCCAGCTAAAACAATACAATAATTCCAAACCAGGCACTTTGACAGTCCTCAGTAGTATCTGAACGATCTGAATTATTGTACCTTCGCTTTGCAAAGGCGTTCATGCAAAAATTACGGTTAAGACTGTGTTGTCTAATATTTCCATATGTAAAGTACGGCAGCGAAACACACATACTACACACACAATGTTTACGCCATGAACGTAAAAATTAAGCTGCACTAGGTAATGTGCAAATTTCGAGTTCTGTACCATAGATAGTGTAAGACACAACAGAGCATAAAATACATTATTTTACACCTCTAAATTGTCCAACGATGTTCTTCAAGTGTCAGGACGTTCTTTGCACATCTAAAATATCTTCAAAAATACGTCACCAGCAAAAAACAGTAGTAATTACTAGTATGTCAAATGGCACAATGTTGTTTTCCATAATCTCTCCCTCCCTCCCTCCGTCAAACACACACACACATACACACACACAAACAAACATAATCAGGCGATGTAGCAAAATTAACATGACTGAGCTTATAACTGCAGATAATGCTTGTTGGATAAAATACTATACTAAGCTGGCAAGCACACAAACAGATAGGCAGTCTGAATTATTAACAGCAATTAGTTTCATTACTTAGTTCTGTAATTGCCATAAGACGCAATGCACCCTCAAATATTTGCACATCAAAATTGTTCTGTAATGATACTCACGTGCTACAGTGGTATGTTAACATCTAAAATACATAAAGGGTTCAGTCATTTCAATCGGAAAGAATGTATTTCATGGTTAAGAGAACAAGCTGTCATCATCTGTTGTTTTTAAAAGTTTTTCTGCAATGTTTCACCTTAGAAAGCACCATTTTAGCGGTAGAGGGGGATGGGGAGCCATATACTGTACCATGTTCTACACTAGAAAATATAGCCGACGAAACTGATTGGCAATTATTACTTTATTACGAATAATTGGGTGTAGTCTAGGTTACGTACCGTAACAACTTTTGAAGAATAGTGCAATGCTCACAACTATAGTGACTAAGTTCTCTAAAACTGTGTTTCCCATAATCGACTACTCAATAACACCAAAATTTAATCAAAGCACGCAATGCGAAAACGACATACTGACACACAACGTAGCCAAAATTAAAATCAAATTGGCGAAACAAGATTATAGCAAGGAAGGAAGAAGGTGTTTTGACGAAAATTTTAGTGTGCCTCTTCAGTTATATAGCATAGTTTCATAAACATACTAGAAGACTTTCGCTATGTTTACGTTCATCAGAACACGACCCAAGACGATACTGGAACGAGCCAAAGAATAAACGAAGCCAAGGACGATAGCGCAACAAGACAGAGATGGAAGGTCGATAACTCTGAAATACAATCTCTGACACCAAAATAAAATTAAATATGATTTGTGGAGTACGAACACACACATGTAAGAATAAACACACTGAGGTGAGAAAAGTCATGGGATACCAACTAACAACGTGTCGGACATCCTTTTCCCCGGCATAGTGCAACTAATCGACGTAGCATGCATTCAATAAGTCGTTGGAATTCCCCTGCATAAATACTGAGCCATTCTCCCTCTATAGCCATCCTTAATTGCAAAAGAGTTGCCTGTGCAGGATTTTGTGCACATACTGACTTCACAGTTAGTCCCATAATTACTCTGTGGGATTCATGTCGTGTGATCTGGGCGGCCTAGTCATTCGCTAGAACTGCCTAGAATGTTCTTCAGACCAGTCGTGGGCAATTATGGTCCAGTGACGTGGCTCGTTGTAATTCATAAAAATTCCATCATTATATTGGAACATGAAGCCCATGTGTGGCTGTGAATGGTCTCCAACCACAACCATTTCCAGTCAATGATCCATATAAACACTGCCCACACCATTATAAAGCCGCCACCATCATCATGCAGAGCGCTTTGCTGACAATGTGGATCGATGGCTTCGTGGGGTCTGCGCGAAATTCGAACCATACCCAGCTCTTACCAGCTGAAATCTCGACTCATCTGACAGGGCCGCGGTTTTCCAGTCGTCTAGGGTCCAACCCATGTAGTCACGACCCCAGGGTAGGTGCTGCAGGCGACGTCGTGCTCTTAGCAAAGGCACTCGCATCGGTCGTCTCCTTCCACAGCTCATTATCGCCAGATTTCGCCGCACTCTCCGAACTAGTACTTTCATCGTATGGTGCACAGTGATTTCTGACGTCATTCCAGGCAGTGATGCTTATCTGTTAGGACTGGCCACTCTACGCAAACGCCGCTGCTTTCGGTCTTTAAGTGAAGGCTATCGGCCAGTGCGTTGTCCGTGGCTAGAGGTAATTCCTTCAATCTAGTATTCTCGGCACGCTCTTGGCGCATTGCATCTCAGAATATTTAATTCCCTAACGATTTTCCAAATGGAATGTCCCATGCATCTACACTCCTGGAAATTGAAATAAGAACACCGTGAATTCATTGTCCCAGGAAGGGGAAACTTTATTGACACATTCCTGGGGGTCAGATACATCACATGATCACACTGACAGAACCACAGGCACATAGACACAGGCAACAGAGCATGCACAATGTCGGCACTAGTACAGTGTATATCCACCTTTCGCAGCAATGCAGGCTGCTATTCTCCCATGGAGACGATCGTAGAGATGCTGGATGTAGTCCTGTGGAACGGCTTGCCATGCCATTTCCACCTGGCGCCTCAGTTGGACCAGCGTTCGTGCTGGACGTGCAGATCGCGTGAGACGACGCTTCATCCAGTCCCAAACATGCTCAATGGGGGACAGATCCGGAGATCTTGCTGGCCAGGGTAGTTGACTTACACCTTCTAGAGCACGTTGGGTGGCACGGGATACATGCGGACGTGCATTGTCCTGTTGGAACAGCAAGTTCCCTTGCCGGTCTAGGAATGGTAGAACGATGGGTTCGATGACGGTTTGGATGTACCGTGCACTATTCAGTGTCCCCTCGACGATCACCAGTGGTGTACGGCCAGTGTAGGAGATCGCTCCCCACACCATGATGCCGGGTGTTGGCCCTGTGTGCCTCGGTCGTATGCAGTCCTGATTGTGGCGCTCACCTGCACGGCGCCAAACACGCATACGACCATCATTGGCACCAAGGCAGAAGCGACTCTCATCGCTGAAGACGACACGTCTCCATTCGTCCCTCCATTCACGCCTGTCGCGACACTACTGGAGGCGGGCTGCACGATGTTGGGGCGTGAGCGGAAGACGGCCTAACGGTGTGCGGGACCGTAGCCCAGCTTCATGGAGACGGTTGCGAATGGTCCTCGCCGATACCCCAGGAGCAACAGTGTCCCTAATTTGCTGGGAAGTGGCGGTGCGGTCCCCTACGGCACTGCGTAGGATCCTACGGTCTTGGCGTGCATCCGTGCGTCGCTGCGGTCCGGTCCCAGGTCGACGGGCACGTGCACCTTCCGCCGACCACTGGCGACAACATCGATGTACTGTGGAGACCTCACGCCCCACGTGTCGAGCAATTCGGCGGTACGTCCACCCGGCCTCCCGCATGCCCACTATACGCCCTCGCTCAAAGTCCGTCAACTGCACATACGGTTCACGTCCACGCTGTCGCGGCATGCTACCAGTGTTAAAGACTGCGATGGAGCTCCGTATGCCACGGCAAACTGGCTGACACTGACGGCGGCGGTGCACAAATGCTGCGCAGCTAGCGCCATTCGACGGCCAACACCGCGGTTCCTGGTGTGTCCGCTGTGCCGTGCGTGTGATCATTGCTTGTACAGCCCTCTCGCAGTGTCCGGAGCAAGTATGGTGGGTCTGACACACCGGTGTCAATGTGTTCTTTTTTCCATTTCCAGGAGTGTATTTCAAACTACCATTCAGAGCTCATGGTCTGTTAATTCACATGGCTGACGACATACGGAAGTTTGGGTGTGGCGGTGATTCGTGCTCGGCTAGTCTAAAGGGAAGGCGACTGCTCGCGGTAAGCTGGAAATCCAGGTTCAAGTCCCGGTCCCGCACAAATTTTCATTGTCATTCCACTTTACAGTTTACCGTAGTTCATATTCGCATCTGCGAAAACATTTCATGTATTTTCAGATGAGTTACCTGAGTACAAATGACAGCTCCGCAAATGCACTGCCCTTTTATACCTTGTGTACGCGATACTACCGCCGTCTGTTTATGTGCTTATCGGCATCCCATGATCTTCGTCATCTCATTGTGCAGATCTAAGATCGCAAACGAAAACTCGAACTTTGCAGCAAAATAAATTTTTGTTATGTCTTAAATTATGGGAGACTGCCAACTCTAAGCAGAAGTGACACGACTGTCTTAAACTACACTACTGGCCATTAAAATTGCTACACCATGATGATGACGTGCTACAGCCGCGAAATTTAACCGACAGGAAGAAGATGCTGTGATATGCAAATGATTATCTTTTCAGAGCATTCACACAAGGTTGGCGCCGGTGGCGACACCTACAACGTGCTGACATGAGGAAAGTTTCCAACCGATTTCTCATACGCAAACAGCAGTTGACCGGCGTTGCCTGGTGAAACATTGTTGTGGTGCCTCGTGTAAGGATGAGAAATGCGTACCATCACGTTTCCGACTTTGATAAAGGTCGCATTGCAGGCTATCGCGATTGCGGTTTATCGTATCGCGACATTGCTGCTCGCGTTGGTCCATATCCAATGACTGTTAGCAGAATATGGAATCGGTGGGTTCAGAGGGTAATACGGAACGCCGTGATGGATCCCAACGGCCCTTGTATCAATAGCAGTCGAGATGACAGGCATCTTATCCGCATGGCTGTAACGGATCGTGCAGCCACGTCTCGATCCCTGAGTCAACAGATGGGGACGTTTGCAAGACAACAACCATCTGCACGAACAGTTCGACGACGTTTGCAGCAGCATGGATTATCAGCTCGGAGAACATGGCTGCGGTTACCCTTGACGCTTCATCACAGACAGGAGCGCCTGCGATGGTGTACTCAACGACTAACCTGGGTGCACGAATGGCAAAACGTCATTTTTTCGGATGAATCCAGGTTCTGTTTACAGCATCATAATGATCGCATCCGTGTTTGGCGACATCGCGGTGAACGCACATTGGAAGAGTGTATTCGTCATCGTCATACTGGCGTATCACCCGGGGTGATGGTATGGGGTGCGATTGGTTGCACGTCTCGGTCACCTCTTCTTCGCATTGACGGCACTTTGAACAGTGGACGTCACATTTCAGATGTGTTACGACCCGTTGCCCTAACCTTCAACGGATCCCTGCGAAACCCCACATTTCAGCAGGATAATGCACGACCGCATGTTGCAGGTCCTGTACGGGCTTTTCTGGATACAGAAAATGTTCGACTGCTGCCCTGGCCAGCACATTCTTCAGATTTCTCACCAATTGAAAACGTCTGGTCAATGGTGGCCGAGCAACTGGCTCGTCACAATACGCCAGTCACTACTCTTGATGAACTGCGGTATCGTAATGAAGCTGCATGGGCAGCTGTACCTGATCACGCCATTTGACCAATGCCCAGACGTAACCGGGTCGTTATTACGGCCAGAGGTGGTTGTTCTGGTTACTGATCTCTCAGGATCTATGCATCCAAATTGCGTGAAAATGTAATCACATGTCAGTTCTAGTATAATATATTTGTCCAACGAATACCCGTTTATCATCTGCATTTCTTCTCGGTGTAGCAATTTTAATGGCCAGTAGTGTAATTATTCTATAAGATTAAAATACATACGCATTGCTTGCATTTTTGGAACTACTGATAAAAACTTAAAGGTTTAGCAACAGTTGTTAATGACCAAACTTTGATTGTTGCACCATATTTTGGAAGCATAATGGACATTCAAATTAAGTATCTTCTCACCTAAATTGTCTATATTACTTATTAAAATTCACGGAACTTGCTCATTGGAAGCACTGAAATAAATTATAGTAGACAAGTCTAGTTCGATCTCTGTACCACGTATTGAATTCAGGTAATCACACAAAACTTATTCCCACAACAACGCCAACACACATGGGCACTGACGCTAATCTAATTTGCAGCTTAAAGTGCACTCATCAACGAGAAGTACTATAATAAACAATGTTATTTCCACTTATAAATTCGCCAAAATCTGGCCAGATATCAAAGTGAGCCAAACGCTATAGTGACGCCATACTAGGATATTAGCTTCATCTTATAGTTCAAAATGTTGTCGTCTTCTGCTGTTACACAGTGGAATCTTGTGGAAAACTGTATTTCTCTCATTTTCTGTAATATAATTGCATCACTAAAGTAAGCATACTTATGTAAAATACTAAAATGTTGCTGGCTCATTAATGTAATTACAGAGAGAGTGGAAATTTGGTACGGTGTATAAACCATACAGACGTCAGCTACTAGGAATTACAGAGAGAGACTGAGAGAGACGAACTTTATTGTGGTTTGTAAATCAGGTAGATGAAACTTAGTGATTGTGATGATGATAGTGAGGTAGATGTGGAAATCATGTGCATAATTTCCTCCTTTGGTACACTCATAAACTGTATCGATTTGCCTGTAAACGGTTTCAAACTTGCTCCATTACAGTTTTAACTTGCCACAAGCTAAATAAACTCGTCGTTAGCTGTATAAACCCCCCCCCCAAATTGTCTTAACTTGAACTGAAACTATTTTCCCCACCACTGTAACAACTTTCGCTCTGGAACTGTGTCAACTTACCCTGAAAATATAATCAATTGCCCGAAAACTGACAATGTGTTTCGCACAAGGCTAGTTGTTACAGTTGCAGAGCGAGATGATACAGTTGCATAGGTTGAGTCAAGGTGTTACATTTGCAGGGCAAGTTGATACAGTTTTGGAGGCAACTTGTAGGGGAAGTTGTTACTGTAATAGGGGGGAAGATTTTACAGTTGTGATGAAAACTGTTTAAGTTGCAGGACAAGTTATTAAAGTTGTGGGGCAAGTTATTACAGTTTCACAGAAGTAAGTTTACACAGTTTCTAGATAAGTTGTTACCGCTTCACTGTGAAAGGTGGCTACACTGAGCCACAGCGCCAGAGATCGCGCTAGAGAGTATTGTTCCGCCGCCTCCACTGGCAGTGATTATTGAGAACTCGTAGTGGGCAGTGCTTTGGGAGAACTCGTGGTAGTCAGTGCTGAGATGTCGTAGTGAGTAGTGTTTGTTGAGATGAGCTAGTAGGCAGTGCTTGCTGAGATGTGATACTGAAAAGTTCTTGTTGTGATGTGATAGTAGCGAGTCGGTGTGGAGAGATTGTAATGTCTAGAGTGCCTTTCATCAATATAAATTAAGGTAACAAACTACTTTTCTTTTCTTTCTCATTATTTCAATGTCCTGAATAATGCGTCATTACAGGTTCAGTCAACAAAGCATCTGGCTTGTGTTCTTGTATTAGAGTGTAATTCTGGTTTTCTTGAGTAATTATGGTATTTCTATTTTCTTTAATTAATTCAGTATAAATGATATTTAAAATTTCTTGTGTTGTTGAAGAAGAACCGTGCCAGATGCGTACGTTGAGTCATACTTCCACACACAGAACAGTTATACTTGTGCTTTGGTTTCGTAGGTTTTATAGTTGCTGGTGACTTAATTAACTAATTGTGTTAATGAAAATTTCCATTTCATTCTTGTTATTGTTCTATGCAGTCAGATAGCGTAATAATACTAGTCAGGGCCAACCGTTTACGAGACTTGCGTAAACGGACAGACTACTAAATCAAAAAATTAAAATTATTTGCATTTTATTTTAATTAAGCCCCCATGCACGTGGCGACCGTTGCTTCGGATCGTCCCTTGGAATTCTTCTGATTGTAAAAATAGTAGACAGTAGTATTGTTGTAGTAATTTGTAGTTTAGTAATTGTAGTCTATTTTGCATGTGTAGATGTGGTAATTGGCATTCTTGTAATGGTATTTTTTCAAAATTTATTTTTTTTGTTGTCTTGTCTACGGGTTTGACAATTTAGTGCAATTTTTTCAATTGTTCGAATAATCGTGTTTGAGGGAAACATTTCGTGTGAATGGTATTGTTGGAGATAAAGTGTCATTGTGTGTAATTTTCGTACAGTGACGAGCTTTGAATGTTTTGTAAATGATTACGCGATCGATGAAACAGGCAAAAATGATGAATAGTCAGAATAACGAAATTGTTAACACGGCGAACTCGCCAATACAGGAGAACAGGATGATGAATAATGGAGTTGAAAACAATGTAATAAGTCGGGAAAATAGTCCGGAACCAATTCAAAACTTTTCACAATTAGAACATTTTCAGAATTCGAGATTAACGACAGAAGATTCTGGAACAGTATCGAACACAGATAGCTTTACAGCGATGACGAAGGAACCTGGTTTTGCGGGAAATGTTAGGGGCGAAAAGAATTTCGAACAAGTTAATATGGAGCAGTTGATGAGTGCAATATTAAATTTTCGATCTGAATTTAAAACAGAGATAGGAACAATTAAAACTGAGATGGGAACAATTAAAACTGAGATGGGAACAATTAAAACTGAGATGGGAACAATGGAAACACGGTTAGACTCACAAATAGGAACAATTAAAATTGAGATGGGAACAATGGAAACACGGTTAGACTCACGAATAGGGACATGTTTCAAAAATATGAAAGATGAGTTAAAGAAAGAAATCAGAGAAGAAGTACAACCGATTTTGAATTCTCACAATAATAGATTAATTGCAGTAGAGATTAGACAAAGGGAACAGGATAGAGAACAGGAAGAAAGAGATCGCGTGATAGTACAGAAATTTTCAGAGTTAAATTTACAACGTGCACACGATAAGAAAGAAATATTTGAGAGAATCGAGGAATCAGTACCAAATGACAGAATAAATAACCTAACACAATAATATGAACAGTTAACTACCAAATGTGTCAACACTGAAACCCGAGTCGCGACACTTACGGAAGACGTAGGTAAACAGAAAGAAAAAATAGGTGACTTATCGGAAAGAGTTGAGGAGATTTCAGATAAATTGACAAATCTTAGTTTACATGGGGATAGAGATTCAGATGATACAGCACCATTGCCATTTGCAGAAACCGAAGAGTATCAGAACATAAATAAGCATGTTGAAAATCAGGGAAAATTTAATGAACGCGTGAAAAGGGAATTTGAGGCATTAAAAAAGCAAGTCAAACAAATTGAAGGCGAAATCGTAGTAAAAGACGGCAAAAGAAATTTAGAATCACAAATACCAGAGGGGTTTGAAGAAAATAATTTGTTTCATTTACGGGATGCAACAAGAGAGCGCCAGGCGCGCGAACTTGACAATAATCGACATGGGGACTGGGTCAGACGCGGTAGGTCTTTGTCGCCACGAGGCGAAAACTTTGACTATAAACACTTTTTGAATGTTCGGAAATTTAAAATCTTCCGTAATTCTAAGAATGAGATACATCCATGTTCATGGTTAGATCAATTTACGTACGCACTTACGCCAAATTTGCCACTAAGTCACAAACTGAAATTTATGTGCAGCTATTAAAATCCTCAGGGGATTCACTACACTAAGTGAATATGTGCCGTAGCGTTCACAGGGCCCCGAGCTGTAGTGGTGCTATTTCCCTTTTAGTTTTCTGCACCGCTGCCTACTCTTTCACTATTCTTTGTATCTAAAAAAAGACAATTCTTCTACTATCAATCTATCTAGACAGTAGGTAAAGATTAACCTGATTTGACTGTTTTACCCAAAAGTGACTTTGGAAATTACCGTTTGGACTTACTATATTTTCTGCAGCATTTATTCGTAGTTTAAATGAAATTTTACCTGTTTATCTTCGTGACAATATTACTTCATATGTTGACGACATTCTTATTGCTAAACGTTCTTGGAGTGAGCATAACAAAATTTTGGATTCATTATTACGTATTTTTGCAAGAGTTGGCATTACAGTGAACTTGGAAAAATCTGAATTTGGTCGTTCTCAGGTGAAATTTCTTGGTCACATTATTTCTACAGACGGTATTCTTCCTGATCCAGAGAAACTAGACGCTATTCGTAATTATGCTGTTCCTACTACAAAACGAGATGTTCGTAGTTTCCTTGGTGTCTGTAGTTTTCTTAGACGCTTTGTTAGATTGGATGATTTGGTACACACATTTCAGTTATGCGCACTTTGGTCCCAGAAAATGCTTTCATAAATTGCGAGAAAATTGTTACTTCAGTAATATGGAAAAACGTATTCGATCTGTTCTTGCCAAATGCGAATTATGTCAAAAGGCTAAGCCGCCAACTATTTCTCACAGAGCACCGTTGTTTCCTATCATTCCAGCGAAATTAAAGGACATGGCTGCAGTCGATTTGTTCGGTCCAGTGGTTCGTTCTACTAATGGTTTTGCGTACATTTTCGTAGCAGTGGAATTGACATCAAAATATGTGTGTTTTACACCTTTACGCAAAGCAACAGCTCGTTCAGTATCTAATGCTTTCATCAAACATTTTCTTAAAGAAGTTGGTCATGTTGATAAGGTTATATCAGATAATGGATCACAGTTTCGCTCTAAAATTTGGCTTCGTACTCTACGTCGTCGTAAGATTAAACCAATTTTTATTTCACTTTTTCACCCTCAATCTAATGCTTCAGAGAGATGGATGAAGGAAATCAATAAATTGTGCCGTCTTTATTGTCATCAGAATCACAGAACTTGGGATCAGTATCTTCATATTTTTCAAAACATTCTGAATGAACTTCCTAATGACTCAACTTCTTTACCGCCTCTATTGATATTAAAAAATAAAGTACCAACAAATCGCATTTCTGAAATCGTTCCTTTTCCGCCTTCACGGAAACTGCGGCATTCTGAAGTTGTCAACCTGGCTCTACGAAATATTGCATCTGCGGCTGCTAGAAGAGAGAAATCAGCTAAACGTCCTGGTCGTTTAAAAATTTTGTCAGTTGGTCAAAAGGTGTTAATTAAGTCTCATCGTTTGTCTCATAAAGGAAAAGGCTTGTGTCGCAAATTTTTTCTGCTTTATAACGGTCCAAATAGGATTCGCAAAATTATACATGATAATACTGTGGAAGTAGAAACTCTTAAATCTCGGCGCGCTAAGGGAATACATCATATATCGAACGTAAAAATTTTTGTGGAATGACATACTTTTGAGAAACCAACAGTTATACGTAAACAGGCGGAGAATGCAAGGATACCGCGCCGTGTTCCGGCGGCGGCAGATACTCAAAGCAACAGTGAAGTCTGCGCGCCGCAAAAGGCAGTCGTTGACCGCAAACAATTACTTCATACGTCACGCGCCTACAGCTGATCGAGCGCACAGTGTGAATGCACTGACAGACGTAAACAAATACACAGTCTAATTTCTCCGACTAAATTCTGTATAAAGCTATGGTGACTTTATAAATTATGTTATTAACGTTCAGTATTTTTCAGGATACGGTTGTATAAAATATTTAAGACCTTCAGGTAAATTCTGTGCGTGTCCGACGTTAAGACGACTTGCTATGGAGAAAATTTCAGGAAGAATGTAATTTCAAAGAAAAAAGTAATAAACTAAAAAGGGTAACTATTAATTGAGTTTCTTTTTCAGGTAACATATTTCCACTTAGGTACGTACTTCAAACGTAATTTGCTGCTCCCGATTACGTGATTCATACTTTGTGCTAATTTCATGTTCTATGAATTTACTTGTGAAGCGACGTGCTGGTGTACATTTACTGATTTTGACAATGTCTTATTAATGAACACTGTTATTACTTGCGTATATTATGCATCGCTTGGCTGCTATGCTTTTTCACTGATGTTATATTTTTTTTATTATGTGCCTGCTGTGCTTATTTATTTAAATTGTAATTGTCAACTGATTAATTGTGCTGACTGTGGATATGTATGTAAGTTATACTTTGTGATTTATCTGCTTGCGCCTTCATGTTTACTTATTAAGATTACGTATGAACATTTATTTGCTTATGCTGATATGATGATAATGGCCTGTTTATTATGTAAGATACATGTTTGCTACTGTGCGTATGGATTGCATATTTACACACTTCTGTTTTGTTGTCATAACTACTCTTTAATTTAGAATATAGAAATGCTGATATACTGTGTACGAACATAGAGTTTAGGTTACACTGTGGTATTAATTATAGATTGTTTGCTTGACAGAGCCTCGTTGTAGGGATTGTGCTGCATCCATTTGTTGACATTCTGTTCTCTACTGGTATATTTACTCGCTATTGCATGTTTTGCTTACGCTCAGTGCCTGATATTTTTAAGATAAGAAAATGAACTGCTATAATTCTACGAACGACATTGGTACATGAAACTGCATAGAAGTCACATGAGCTGGAGGTTTTATGGATGCTGTATAAATTTATGCTAATAGGAAGGAAGCTAACGACATGACATACCAACACTAGGTTTAGACCATTGACAGTTATTACACTGCATTTTTCGTGAGCAATTGAAATAGGAAGTGACACTTGACACAAGAAATACTCCACATGTTTGCTTCTGTTTGCCATAAATCTTGAAGTGGTGTACACACTGTGAAATATTATGATCATTCACACTCCGTAATCGTACTTAATTACTGAGAGTTATTCGAACTAAGTCTGTTAGAGGTCATGTATGCATTTCTTTTATTTAACGATGGACAAGGAACCAAAATGTATCTTATAATTTATAATGAGTAGAAGATTTGGGTCAGATGGATTATACAGAGGTTGTGTGAGGACACTGTGTCTTCGGATTATATGGGATGCTGAATTGAAGTTGCACTAGGATTTTGTCTGTACTTGTTCGAGGAGACTGACTAGAGGAAAGAGTTGTTATGGAAGTGAAATGATATTGGTGCTGAGGTTTATATGTATCGACGTATTATTGAGGTATTGAGATTATGTGAAGTTGATGATTATTGGAGTTTCGTGGACAAGAGGTAAGGTAAATGAGGTATTATTGAAGTATTGAGATTATGTAATGCTGATGATTATTGGAGTTTGGTGGATAAGAGGTGAAGTAAGTGAGGAGCATATTTTTTTTTTTGTTGGTCTATATGGAACAAGGAGGATGAAGATGGCAGACTAGAACACTCAAGTACAAAGAAGATTGTCTACACACACACTTTGTTAAATCAATAAGCAGTATATACTTTTTTTTGGAGAGAGGAAGCATTTGCATATCTTGGCTCACTGACAGTTGTTCAGCAACCGTACATTTTGATCTGGCTTGGCAAACATTGGTCTTGACATGATGACTATGACGTTGACTAACTATTATTGACTGTTATACATTGCTGCCACTACTACTTGATACACATGATGAACATAAAATTTTGACAGAATTGCATTTACACAGTTAACACTATTCAACTACACAGTAGCACTAAATGTGGATGAAAGATGAGTGAGTGTGTTTTGTGTGTTTTCCTTTTATAATCCCAGAGAAGTGATCCCAACCTATCTCCTAAATATTATTTTACTTGTTGTTGTGGCTTGCACTGACACCCATAAATATTATAGGTTTACTGGTATTTGTGTATTGTAATAGTTAATAGGACAATTATCTGATATCATTTGTGTGTTTGTTATGATTTGTATGTTTAGTGTAAAAGCATTGTACGTGTATTCAAACTATTGTTCATGCCTGAACTGTCTGATTAGTGATGGTGCTGCACTTTTCAACATGGTGGATGCCACCTGGACATGTTTCATTTCTGCTGATGAACTGTGTGATTAGTGATAGGGAATATTATGAACTGTTATTTGCACTTTTTCTACATGATTGGTGCCACTAGGACATGTTTAATTTCTGCTGATGAACAGTGTGATTAGTGATAGTGAATTTTATGGACTGCAGTCAGCAGCTGGTCAACATTACTGGGTGCCACTGATGGACTGCTTCTACCGAAATGGTGTTACTTGTTGATGTCTGCACCTGCTCAACATTGCTGGGTGCCACTGATGGACTGCTTCTACTGAAAAGATGTCACCTGTTGCTGTGTGCACCTGCTCAACATTGCTGGTGCCACTAATGGAACTGCTTATACTGAAATGGTGTTACTTGTTGGTGTCTGCACCTATTTAACATTGCTGGGTGCCACTGATGGACTGCTTCTACTGAAAATATGTCACCTGTTGATATCTGCACCTATTCAACATTGCTGGTGCCACTGATGGAACTGCTTATACTGAAATGGTGTTACTTGTTGGTGTCGGCACCTACTCAACATTACTGGGTGCCACTGATGGACTGTTTCTACTGAAAAAATGTCACTTGTTGGTATTTGCACCTGTTGACCATTGCTGGGTGCTACTGCTGGAACTGTCAACTACTTGTTTCTTGGGCTATGGAAAGCGTTTATGTGAATATTTGTATAAACTGATTTTTTGTGTATTACTGTTTGTGAAAAGTTATGAGACTCTTACCTGCACATATTCGTCATTGCTGACGCTATTGATTGAACTGTTTAACCACATAATACTTGTGTAAACTATTATGTAAAGTCACATGTATGAAAGAATTTGTATTGCTTACTGTATTTTATATATTAGGTTATTGAAAGGTCAGTGCAAAGCCAAAATTTTATCTAGTTATATGATATTTACGCATTAATATTATCTTTTATTTTTGTCTGTATTTTTTTGACGAATTTGGTGGTATTTTCACCACCAATGCTGGCAAAAATACCATCAAATTCTAGCCTGTGGAGGAAGGGCATATGAAAGGTGGCTACACTGAGCCACAGCGCCAGAGATCGCGCTAGAGAGTATTGTTCCGCCGCCTCCACTGGCAGTGATTATTGAGAACTCGTAGTGGGCAGTGCTTTGGGAGAACTCGTGGTAGTCAGTGCTGAGATGTCGTAGTGAGTAGTGTTTGTTGAGATGAGCTAGTAGGCAGTGCTTGCTGAGATGTGATACTGAAAAGTTCTTGTTGTGATGTGATAGTAGCGAGTCGGTGTGGAGAGATTGTAATGTCTAGAGTGCCTTTCATCAATATAAATTAAGGTAACAAACTACTTTTCTTTTCTTTCTCATTATTTCAATGTCCTGAATAATGCGTCATTACAGGTTCAGTCAACAAAGCATCTGGCTTGTGTTCTTGTATTAGAGTGTAATTCTGGTTTTCTTGAGTAATTATGGTATTTCTATTTTCTTTAATTAATTCAGTATAAATGATATTTAAAATTTCTTGTGTTGTTGAAGAAGAACCGTGCCAGATGCGTACGTTGAGTCATACTTCCACACACAGAACAGTTATACTTGTGCTTTGGTTTCGTAGGTTTTATAGTTGCTGGGGACTTAATTAACTAATTGTGTTAATGAAAATTTCCATTTCATTCTTGTTATTGTTCTATGCAGTCAGATAGCGTAATAATACTAGTCAGGGCCAACCGTTTACGAGACTTCGTAACCGAACAGACAGCTACTGAAGCAAAAAATTAAAAATTATTTGCATTTTATATTTTAATTAAGCCCCCATGCAACTGTAGCCGGCCGGAGTGACCGAGTGGTTCTAGGCGCTACAGTCTGGAACCGCGCGACCGCTACGGTAACTGTTTTACACATGGTGCATCGAGGTACATTCCCAGACATGGTGTCGAGACATCTTGCCCGTATCGGGATGCCACGCAGTCGTCGTCGCGTGATCGATAGGATTTGTGCTTTGACACGATGAACTTCTGCATGATGTTCTGCAGACGGCACCTGGAATGACAGCTCACGCAGCATGGTGTAACAATCAAGAATATCTCTTTGCCATCTTGTCTTATCCCGACCATACTGTATGAGAGCTCTTCTTACTGTTGGCTTAGTACAATCGAGCCACCATTGAAGCACTGAGGCATATGTTGGTAGACGGCATTGACATATGGCCCATACCTTCTCGGCTCTCTGACGACATTCGGGGTCCGCCAAAAGTGACGAATAGAGTTCCACGTCCCGCGGCTTCTCCACACACTTTGCCGAGGGAGTGATATGGTACAAATGTAAGCCAGATGATCAGTAAATGCCGCAGCCCATCGTTCCGCGTCGACCACCTTATCCCGTAGGCCAACCGAAACATATGTTCGATCAAGTCTGCTCGCCGAGTGACTGGTACGATAAGTATATCCCTCACGGTTCCTATGAATCCTGTTCCAGGTGTCGCATAACTCCAGGTCCCGACATATCACTTGCAGTCCACGACAGGTATTGTAATGTGAAGTCTGGTCTTTTTGGGCTAAAACACAATTGGAGTCACCACCTATAATGAAATGATCGAATCTGCCGGGAAATAAGTGCACGATCTCTTCCGAATAATATCTCGCACGCACCCGTCTGTTATCTGTGCTAGAAGGGGCATAAACATTGTGAATACGAATTCCATTTACAGTTATCGCCAGTCCTCGTGCCGAAGGCAGATAAGCCAGGTCGCGAACCGGTTCAAATGGTTCAAGGCCGGCCGAAGTGGCCGTGCGGTTCTGGCGCTGCAGTCTGGAACCGCGAGACCGCTACGGTCGCAGGTTCGAATCCTGCCTCGGGCATGGATGTGTGTGATGTCCTTAGGTTAGTTAGGTTTAAGTAGTTCTAAGTTCTAGGGGACTAATGACCTCAGAAGTTGAGTCCCATAGTGCTCAGAGCCATTTGAACCAAATGGTTCAAATGGCTCTGAGCACTGTGGGACTTAACTTCAGAGGTCATCAGTCCCATAGAACTTAGAACTACTTAAACCTAACTAACCTAAGGACATCACACACATCCATGCCCGAGGCAGGATTCCAACCTGCGACCGTAGCGGTCACGCGGTTCCAGACTGTAGCGCCTAGAACCGAACGGCCACAGCGGCCGGCCGCGAACCGGAATCCCGTCTCCGGCCAATATCGCCGTTCCACTGTCGTTGCCCGAGTGAGGCGAGGTGTAGGAGATGTATCTATGTACGTCCTGGAACTCAGGAATGTAGATTTCCTGGACCATCAGTATATCCATATCCGAAGCTTATACTCGTATCATGTCCCTAAACAATTGCTGCTTCACGGGCGATCTAATGGTATTTACGTTCACTGTCCCTATTCTGTATGCCTGGGTTCGAGTAGTTGTCATCTCTGCATAATGTTGAAATTACGAAAATTCACTGTATCGATAGTCCCTCTACACACCCGCAGAGGGTCGCCCGACGGACGTCTCCCTGCTGCTTTAGGTTTCTTGAGATGCGGACGGATGGGAGGGTCCGCATCGGTCATTTCTTCGTCCTGCGCATTCCAACTGATATTATTGGGGTGCTCCAAACTGCCCTGTGCTGAACTGATGTGTGGCATCTGGGAATCTTTCGCAGCTTAAGATTCCGCCGCAGAATGGATGTCGGGCCCCTGAGTGGATGCTTCGTCTGAACGACATGACATCTTTTCACTGTCCGAATTCAATTGGTCAGCAACATCCGAAGCTTGCGGTAACAAGTGGGACAGGTCCATAGTGTTAGCAGGGCTACCAAGAAGAGAAGGGAGCGTCTCCGCAGAGTTTGGTCGGCGCTTCTTGCGACGCTTCGGCGAGCGTTGTTTTCTGGTCCTAACCTCGGCCTCTGGTGTTCTCGAAGCTTGTATTTTCTGCTGTCTCGCCACCGCCACAACGCCCTGGGGCCGTTCCACGTCAGTTCCATGCCTTGCGTGATGCTGTCATCCTCTTTCTCCACCACCTGCAGTGTCTGGGATTGGAGGTCGGTCGGAGCCATTCCTTCTTCAGTGTGGCCCGAAGGCGCCTCAATCAACGGCGGCGAAGGTTCGGTAGTACGCTCCGACCTCTGCGACACCTCCCCGAGAAGCGCCGTCAAGTACGTCAGCGGCAGTGACGTTGGTGTAGCCAGTTCTAGAAGTCTCCACTGGGGAGTTGCACGAGTCTCCTCTGCATACACACAGATCGAAGATGTCATTCACCACCACACCCGGAGCATGTCCGGGGCTGGCCATCATAGATGACAACAGCTCTATAGCCGCCGATGTTTGTGTACGATGGTACATGTTTCGTAAGGGCTATTCGCACCTGTCGGACACCATTGAGCACTGCATACGTGCTGAAAGTTGCCCAACGTTCGGCCGTATGACTAATAACTCTGCCATATGGCTGGAGTGATTCAGTGACCAATGATTCGGGTACCTCGAAAGGCAGATCGAAGATCCGAATCGTACGCACGCCCGGGCCCGAATGAGCTACTAAAACTTCGGAGTATCGGAACTGGAATCCTCGTTTGGCGGCTTCAATGATTCTATCGCATGTTGCGTCGTCAAACATCTTTACGCAAAGAGTGCTGCTCATGATTGATAAGTGAATTCCAATAAGCTCCGTGTAATTAAGATGAACTTTGTCCCTCAAAAAACGTTCGATTTCGAAAGCCTTCGGCCTTTCATACTCGTCACAGAACGTGAACAGTATCGTGGTTTTTCGAAAATTGTGCGTCATTGCGTTCGATTCAAACAGTAACATACGCGAGTAACTATAGCGTCCCCAGTGCTATATTACGAAAGGACTTGAAAAACTTCAGGAAAGCATTTAATCGTAAAATCAAAATTAAATGGAATATCATTTTTATTAAGGCCCACCACGTAAGTCGGCAACAATCAAATAATAATAATAACAATAATAATAATATATTAAATTACGACGGCCGACGGACGCGAGATAACGACGGTGTAAACACCACTTCTTCCGCGAGCGTTCGCAGCCGGGACGTAAACAAGTCCGAGCGCCAACGGCAGACTGTGACCATTCAGCTACCGGGGGCGGACAATCCAACGCCACATCCGTAAGAGAAGGGTTCGTTCATGCTACGTAACCATTCTAACAAAAACAGACGGACGATCTTCACTAATTGAACAAAGCAGGGGTGCACCGTTGTTCCACATCCTCATTATACATGATGTCCCTTTGCTACCGACTGGAGGAGAGTCAGCGAAGATTGGGCCATCACGTAGGCGGTTGTCGCGGCAAGCAGAAACCATGCCACCAGTAAGTTTTCTTCTTCATTTTATTAATGAACCAATTATCACGTAAGATAACACGCCATTTATTTATGTTTGAATCCCCACGAAAGATCCCTGTATAGGATCGAATTCTGGTTTGCACGGAAATTTTCATCGTGTTCTTTTTTAGCTGTGGCAAGAACATACCAAACTATAGCTGAAAAATAGTCTCTCGTGCATCGTAAACAATAGCCATGTGCCGGTTTCGACGCGCAGACAATACAGAACTTTTCGTTATATCAGTTCAGATTTAATCATGAAGCACCTAAAAACAGGCGAGAAAGACATTGATTGTTAACGTCTCTTCATTTGTAGTTAGTAACAGTGGTATGTGCAGTTTCGTCTACGAATCAGCAGAGAACTTTTCGTAACGCAGTGAGTTCAAATATACAAACATCTCGCTAATGGTTAAATAAACCGATATTTATCATCTATTCGTGGCTGGAATACAATGGCGATAGGTGCCAGGTTCAAATCCTGGTAAGGCAAAATTTTCTTGTCGCTTCATTTCAGCTTCAGCTATCTCGGTATTGGTCAAAAGTTTCATATCCAGCATTTGGCTGTGCATAGCTAGGACTCGATCAGGATCTGGTTTAGAATCCCTGTCCAACACAAAAGTTTACGTCACGTCATTTCAGGATTGAATATGCGCACATTTTGTTATTTGTGAATAAAACAATATTTGAAATCTTTCGTGGCTATTTAAAAAGGACAATATTTGTTGGATAGGAGTCCCGTATCGCAGTCCTATTAAAAATGTTCGTCATGTGATTTAAAGACAAAACTTGATTTAGAAATGTTACTTATTGTAATGAATATGATTTTACAAGCTTCAATGGCTGCGCCATCTCTAATAACTTGTTTTCTGACATTTGCATTATCAAAGTATTAATTTGCGTCGGGACTTATTGCCACACAGAGGAATGTTATCTAGTGGTCTCGATCCTACCGTTGTTGTGATGTACCTTTTAAAGAACTCTCTTAAACAGATGTCTTTCCTGTCAAATTTTTTTCGTAATTTATATTTTACGAGTTCTGTACTTATTACTCAATCCTTCAGGCATCGACGTGTAATTCCTGATACACGTAGCTTCTTGCGGCTGAACGTTACCTTCATTTCAATAAATTTGTTAAGTGAGACGCTTCAGTTGCAGAAAACGTAAGTGATATAGTTTAGGGCAAAGTTTGAAACCATTACTAGCTTGTCATTGCTTGAAGAGATAAATTTCCTTGTTATTGGCTTGGTAATCTATCATTAGTATTCTGAGGAGTCACGATCATGGGGATCAGTTACGTATTGCGAGTGATAAAAAGCTATAAAACATCGAAAGCGATTGTCGCTTGTTGTAATCGTCCCGGGCGATGCTCTCAACAATAGACTAAAGCGCTATTCGTCACCAGCAGTTGCCGGGCAACATTGCTATACGTATTCGCCACGAGTGAACTCGTTCTGAGTGGGTGCTTGTGGTGTATCAACTGTTGCGTGCTATTTAACTATCGTGGAGATACTTGCTTTCGGAGCGTTTCTCAACTTTCTCGTACTACAACAAGAAGACAGAAGCGCAGTATCAGACGGGATTCTGTTGAGGAACAAATAAGTGAGAAATCGCCATCTTTCTTCAGTCTTTGCGTATCCAAACAATGATCTCCGTGTGAGCAGGCATTATAGTCTACTATTGCTGAACGTTTTGATGTCAGTTGTTCAATCAAAAGTATAAAGCTATTTTTTAACGGTTGAGTCCTTCCAACTCGTCTTTACCATTTAAACCGATTCGTTCTAGTGACCGAAGTTAAAGTACAAGCTAAGAAAGTAGTTTTCCAATACCATCTGACTTCGACTTCATTAGCGGTTACGGTATGTACTGCGTAATTATTTTAATACACTCCTGGAAATGGAAAAAAGAACACACTGACACCGGTGTGTCAGACCCACCATACTTGCTCCGGACACTGCGAGAGGGCTGTACAAGCAATGATCACACGCACGGCACAGCGGACACACCAGGAACCGCGGTGTTGGCCGTCGAATGGCGCTAGCTGCGCAGCATTTGTGCACCGCCGCCGTCACTGTCAGCCAGTTTGCCGTGGCATACGGAGCTCCATCGCAGTCTTTAACACTGGTAGCATGCCGCGACAGCATGGACGTGAACCGTATGTGCAGTTGACGGACTTTGAGCGAGGGCGTATAGTGGGCATGCGGGAGGCCGGGTGGACGTACCGCCGAATTGCTCAACACGTGGGGCGTGAGGTCTCCACAGTACATCGATGTTGTCGCCAGTGGTCGGCGGAAGGTGCACGTGCCCGTCGACCTGGGACCGGACCGCAGCGACGCACGGATGCACGCCAAGACCGTAGGATCCTACGCAGTGCCGTAGGGGACCGCACCGCCACTTCCCAGCAAATTAGGGACACTGTTGCTCCTGGGGTATCGGCGAGGACCATTCGCAACCGTCTCCATGAAGCTGGGCTACGGTCCCGCACACCGTTAGGCCGTCTTCCGCTCACGCCCCAACATCGTGCAGCCCGCCTCCAGTGGTGTCGCGATAGGCGTGAATGGAGGGACGAATGGAGACGTGTCGTCTTCAGCGATGAGAGTCGCTTCTGCCTTGGTGCCAATGATGGTCGTATGCGTGTTTGGCGCCGTGCAGGTGAGCGCCACAATCAGGACTGCATACGACCGAGGCACACAGGGCCAACACCCGGCATCATGGTGTGGGGAGCGATCTCCTACACTGGCCGTACACCACTGGTGATCGTCGAGGGGACACTGAATAGTGCACGGTACATCCAAACCGTCATCGAACCCATCGTTCTACCATTCCTAGACCGGCAAGGGAACTTGCTGTTCCAACAGGACAATGCACGTCCGCATGTATCCCGTGCCACCCAACGTGCTCTAGAAGGTGTAAGTCAACTACCCTGGCCAGCAAGATCTCCGGATCTGTCCCCCATTGAGCATGTTTGGGACTGGATGAAGCGTCGTCTCACGCGGTCTGCACGTCCAGCACGAACGCTGGTCCAACTGAGGCGCCAGGTGGAAATGGCATGGCAAGCCGTTCCACAGGACTACATCCAGCATCTCTACGATCGTCTCCATGGGAGAATAGCAGCCTGCATTGCTGCGAAAGGTGGATATACACTGTACTAGTGCCGACATTGTGCATGCTCTGTTGCCTGTGTCTATGTGCCTGTGGTTCTGTCAGTGTGATCATGTGATGTATCTGACCCCAGGAATGTGTCAATAAAGTTTCCCCTTCCTGGGACAATGAATTCACGGTGTTCTTATTTCAATTTCCAGGAGTGTATTAGCAGGTACCATGTTCTTTAGCGTCCTGTATATTCAAGTGGACTTTTTCTGTTGTCAGGTCTGCTTGGTGGCTGTCGTGCTGATGTAAACAGGCAGTTAATAGTGTGTAAATTTTCAAATCTCTTTTAGGGATGAATCGGTCCCTCTGCAGCGATGTGCTAGTCGCAACACAACTCCCAGTCAAGCTGAAACAGTGCACAGAGCACTGACTCGAAACCAGAGCTGTGTTTTCCGCCGGCGACGCTCTTACCAGCTGAGCTGTCCGAGTATGTATCCTGGCTAACTTAATACTTCAGTTTCACCCTACCTCACTCCAAAATTTCGTAGCAGAAACTAAATTTTATTTTCTCTTCTAGGCTTTTTCCTAAAATGATGTTTACTCCCTGTAGTTTCCAAAAGGCATAGATCTGGGTTCGAATATGGCATACGCAGCTTTAACATGACTGGCAGTAACAGAATGTGGTGCTTGTTTTTGTAACGTGCGTCACTTCCAGAATGAGTGAACGTTTAGTTGCGCTGAATTCAATGCCGTAAGGTCACTTCACTGGAGACACTAGCAGTCTTTTCTTTGTTGACGGTTGCCTCGCATCCGAGTCTGCCATTTCCGCAGGGACTTCACAAAGGAGGCTTCCTTTATGTGTGCAGCGGAATTTGTTTTGTCATCTGTTGTCCTGTAGTGCCGTGTGAGCTGCGAACCAAAATTGGTCCACTATAGTGATGTGCGCCGGGAAAATGCCCAGTTGGCATGACATTTATAAATAGGCGTTTGCCCGTTAAATTCCCCAAAGCAATTTTACGTGCCAAGATCTGGAAATTCCAACTTGTACAAAGGAACGGCGCGTGTTTCCGACAGCAGCTTATCATTTATAGTTTTACTCTTTGCTCTCGGTTTCTCTCTGTCGCACTCACGCACACACACACACACACACACACACACACACACCGCAGTGTAGTGATAAGCCGCTATAAGAAAACATTCTCTTTAAATCATCGCTATTTTATGTAACGCACTTTATAATCCATGTTAAATCTCTGAATAATATTGAAGAATGATTATCGATAGCAAAATTGTTACTGAATGTATTAAACAACACGCAAGTGTATCTTGACGATAAATTTATTCTTAAATGTTAAACAGTTTTCATTATGAAAAAAAAGTATGCTTTATTGTCAGATGCAGCAGATTTGAAACAGATTATAGTTTTCTATTCTGCTCCTTTCTTTATTTATTTTGGCATGACTGCAATGCAGTGGAGATAAAATGAGAACACTAACATATATTTAATAACAAAGAATCGATGCCCACCTTGCAGCTAATCTTCTCGATCCAGCAGTACAAGGTAATAACCTGAAGCCTATCGACGTGCTTGATGCAATAAGCTTTGTTTGTGGTATAGCTAACAACAATGGACTAAATGCATTCCAAGTTATAGAGAACTTTGCTGATAATAGGTACATACAAGGAATCTGATCCAGACAATTTGTGTGGGATGGAGTGAGTCAGATAAAATCATCGCGCAAATTCTTTATTGTGGCGGCAAGGCTTAAGAGGAACTTGTGAATTGGCAAAAGTTTCCAAAAACATTCTGAGCACACCCGTTACATCTGCTGCTAAAGAGCGTTCGTTCAACAGTTTTGGAGGAATTCACAGAAAAAAAAGCAACCGACTCACATCAGAGAGCTGCAAAACTAACTTCCCTCTCCTACAACTGGAAGTTGATGAATTGAGCAGAAACAGACATAAGCCAGTTGATCCCAAGGAGAATCCCATACTGAACAGTCCAGTCAAAGACAAAATGGAGAGGAACCCAGTGGTCAGCGAGAAATCAGATTCAAGGGAATCTGAGTCAGAGTCGGAACTTCATGATTCTTCTTCAACATACGAAGATCAAGAAAATTACATTTTTTAAAAATTTTTGCAGTAGTATAGTATAAGTTAAAATACTACCTGCAGGCTAGCTACGTAATATAAAATATATTTATTTCAAAGACTACTTTTAAATTTGAGTGTTGTTTTCTTTCTTTGTTATGCACTACCCCAAAAAATTAACCTCGTTAAAGATGTAAAAAGCTATGTTTACAGTTCAATTTATTTTCCGTAATAACGATCCCCTAAATCTCAAGCAACTTCATCAACTCGGTTGTAAAACACCTTTTCCAATACAAAATATTAGATTAAATTTTTTTATAAGTGCCGCTTGTCAGTTGATATTGAAATGCGTAAATGCCAGGGCATTTACTAATTTTGGACGTTTGCCCGGTCATTTATCCTGGGCATTTGCTCCAGCTTATAAATGTCCAGGCACTTTACACCACTAGTCTAGTGCAACGCTTTTTAATACGAGTGCCTATCAAAGTGGGAGTATTTTTTTTCAGTGAAGGTACTTATGTTTGCTTCTGTAACAAATTAAGGATACTCATCTACTGTGCCTGCGACTACCTCTCTTCCCCCTCCATTGTCTTCTCAATTCCACTCGACGTGTACGTAATAGTGGTTCAAATGGCTCTGAGCACTATGGGACTTAACTTCAGAGGTCATCAGTCCCATAGAACTTAGAACTACTTAAACCTAACTAACCTAAGGACATCACACACATCCATGCCCGAGGCAGGATTCGAACCTGCGACCGTAGCAGCAGCGCGGTTCCGGACTGAAGCGCCTAGAACCGCTCGGCCACCTAGGCCGGCACGTAATAGTGGATATTAGGTTAACACCAGATACGGGAGCTCGAATTATTTTACAGGTTCTGTGACCAACAGAATCATTTCTTAATGCTCTGTTTCTGGGTGTTCTTCCGAGATCTTCCCATTTTATACATAAAATGGAAACAAAAACTCGGATGTACAACAAAAAGTACACCTTTACTTAACCACACCAAGAAACTCATTTATAATGGAAAGACACTTTAAAGCAGGCGCAACGAGAGCATGTTACATACCACCTGACTACCAATATGAGCTAAACTGCGTGAAATTAATTTTACATGCACACAATGTAGATGAAGTTAGCAAATCAGGTACGTTGCTGATTTTTAATCCTCCATACACCGTATCAGATGTGTAGAAGATTTTCCTATCAGCTTTAATTTATATTCAAGGAAAAAATAATTGTTTATTTGTTTTCCGAAATGTACACATGTAGTTCTCCGTAAATACTACGCTAATCGACGACCCTTTATCCAATGCTGGCAAGACTAACGATCCCAACAATCATTTCGGGCAGTTGCAAAACCAACGTTTCTCGATACAGTTCTAATGCAACATTAGAGCTACGTTAGTGAAAGGAGCTTCCTAAATAAATGAGATCTTTTTGGAAGTATGAACGAATTTCTCCGTTTGCCATAAGTCATTTGTATGTGACCCACCAGAAAGGGGAACAGCATGGGCAAGTAGTTCTCAAATGCATGAGACCAGAGTACAAATACAAATATATAAATAACAATGAGAGAAGTAACTGTAGCAATAATATCAGGTTTCCCTCTTCACTCATATCAGCAGCAATTCGTTTCCCCACAGCTTAGTAACAACGTTACGTAATAGGTAACATACACAAAATACCACGAAATGGTTAAACTCGTACTATATTTTACGTTCAGCTGTGGAAAGTGTGAGGATTTGTTATTATTTTATTATTTACTTGACGTATTTCGTAAAATTCTGTATCTTACTAAGTCACTAAATTGCTTCGTCAAACACTTATTTCTTCTGGGAACTGGACAGCCGGCCGCTGTGACCGAGCGGCTCTAGGCACTTTAGTCTGGAACCGTGCGACAGCTACGGTCGCAGGTTCGAATCCTGCCTCGGGCATGGATGAGTGTGATGACCTTAGATTAGTTAGGTTTAAGTAGCTCTAAGCTCTAGGGGACTGATGACCTCATATGTTATGTCTCATAGTGCACAGAGCTATTTGAAGAATTTTTTGAACTGATCAGCCGTTAAGAGACCTTTCTTGTCCATTCTAATGGTGTCATCGCTAACGGAGGCAACAGTCTTCCATCCTCCCTAACTTTCGGAGTACTTTCAGTGTAGGTACAAGGAATGAGAACAGAATGAACACTGTTAAGAATTTTCGTGTTATTGTCATCACATACACTATATGATCAAAATCATCCGGACACCCCCAAAAACACACGTTTTTCATATTAGGTCCATTGTGCTGCCACCTACTGTCAGGTACTCCATATTAGCGACCTCAGTAGTCATTAGACACCGTGAGAGAGCAGAATGGGCCGCTCTGCAGAACTCACGGACTTCGAACGTGATCAGGTGATTGGGTGTCACTTGTGTCTGTACGTGAGATTTCCACTCACCTAAATATCTCTAGGTGCACTGTTTCCGATGTGATAGTGAAGTGGAAACATGAAGTGACAAGTACAGCACAAAAGCGTACAGGTCGACCTCGTCTGTTTACTGACAGAGTCCGCCGACAGCTGAAGAGGGTCGTAATGTGCAATAGGCAGACATCTATCCAGACCATCACACATGAATTCCAAACTGCATCAGGACCCAGTGCAAGTACTATGACAGTTAGGCGGGAGGTGAGAGAATTTGGATTTAATGGTCGAGCGGCTGCTCAAGAGCCACACATCACGCCGGTAACTGCCAAACGACGCCTCGCTTGGTGTAAGGAGCGTAAACATTGGACGATTGAACAGTGGAAAAACGTTGTGTGGAGTGATGAATCATGGTACACAATGTAGCGATCTGATAGCAGGGTGTGGATATGGCGAATGCCCGGTGGACCTCATTTGCCATCGTATGTAGTGCTAACAGTAAAATTCGGAGGCGGGGGTGTTACGGTGTGGTCGTATTTTTAATGGAGGGTGCTTGTTTTGCGTGGCACTATCACAGCACAGGTCTACATGGATGTTTTAAGCACCTTCTTGCTTCCCACTGTTGAAGAGCAATGGGGGGATGGTGATTGCATCTTTCATAATGCACGGCCTGTGGCAGAGTGGTTCCACGACAATAACACCCCTGTAATGGATTGGCCTGCACAGAGTCCTCATGTGAATCCTATAGAACACCTTTGGGATGTTTTGGAACGGCGATTTCCTGCCGGGCTTCACCGACCGACATCGATACCTCTCCTCAGTGCAGCACTCCGTGAAGAATAAGCTGCCATTCCCCAAGAAATCTTCCAGCCCCTTATGGAACGTATTCCAGCGAGAGTGGAAGCTGTCATCACGGCTAAGGGTGGGCAAACACCATATTGAATTCCAGCATTTCCGATGGAGGGCGCCACGAACTTTTAAGTTATTTTCAGCCAGGTCCGGATACTTTTGATCACATAGTGTACTTTAAAACCTTACGTTAACAAAAAATACATCCATCCATAATGGGTTGCAGGGCTACCTGACGTCACCGTATCAGTTACACGATTAGCAAACATTCTGAAAACATTCGCACACTTTGACATGAGATGACACTAGATGCAGCAGACAGTTGAGGTACACAAGTTCCTTTCCGCTGGTGGTGGTGTGAGGTGGTGAAGGGCATCAGCCACACTTCGCTGTACCACTAACATTGCCATAATCAGATTAAATTCCGACCCGTGAAGACATGGTGAGCGGACAAAAACAAGGTATAGGCAGTTTGAAAGCATCAAGAAGGAATGGAATTTAAACAACGCTTATTACGAGTTCAGAATCTTTCCACTTGCGTTAAAGGCTTTCTACAACTTTTTGGAACTTAAGCCAAAGCCCTTGACAGCAGCAAGGGGAAAAGAGTTGAACACCACAACGGAGTGACAGTAAATCGGCCGTATCTTTTTTTGAACCCAACGCCAACTTAATAACACGCACGAGTCCGAACCACTTTACCACGGCACTCGCTGTTCTTTCTTTTTCATAACGCAAGATGTCCGCTACAACGTGGTCCTAATTCATTAAGAACACGGAGCCAGATAACCACAAATTCGGTACAGTCTCGGTTTTCTTTTGGGATATCTTACGGGCAGATTGACGGTAGTGCATATACGTGTCGAAGTTGCTTTACACTGCGAAGTCGAAATGTAATGAATGTCTACATTTTCGGGCCGCAGCTCGTGGTCTAGTGGCTAGAGCTGCTGCCCCTGTATCAAGGATCACAGGGTAGATTCCCGGCTGGGTCATGGATTTTCTCCGCCCCGGGACTGTGTGTTTGAGTTGTCCTCATCATTTCATCATCATTCAGAAAAATGGCAAGACTGGAGTGCAAAGATTCGGAATTTATACGGGCGCTGATAACGGCATCGTTGAGCGCCCCACAAACCAAACATCATCATTATCACCAGATGTTCAAATGTGAGTGAAATCTTATGGGACTTCACTGCTAAGGTCATCAGTCCCTAAGCTTACACACGACTTAACCTAAATTATCCTAAGGACAAACACACACACCCATGCCCGAGGGAGTACTCGAACCTCCACCGAGACCAGCCGCACAGTCCATGACTGCAGCGCCTTAGACCGCTCGGCTAATCCGCGCGGCATCATCATCACCCTTATCATCATCATCCATCTTTGTAATGATAGACAACCAACTGTCTCAGCTGTTCGTGGTCCCTGTGGTGTCATTTTGCATGTTTCTGAGAAAAATAGCATATGGATAGTCTTCTGCTCTCCACTGTATTTCGCCGTCCATATACTGTTCGTACCGCATTTCTAAACGAACAGTGGAACCAAACACTTCTTGTGTGATATATCAAAATAATACACTCCTGGAAATTGAAATAAGAACACCGTGAATTCATTGTCCCAGGACGGGGAAACTTTATTGACACATTCCTGGGGTCAGATACATCACATGATCACACTGACAGAACCACAGGCACATAGACACAGGCAACAGAGCATGCACAATGTCGGCACTAGTACAGTGTATATCCACCTTTCGCAGAAATGCAGGCTGCTATTCTCCCATGGAGACGATCGTAGAGATGCTGGATGTAGTCCTGTGGAACGGCTTGCCATGCCATTTCCACCTGGCGCCTCAGTTGGACCAGCGTTCGTGCTGGACGTGCAGACCGCGTGAGACGACGCTTCATCCAGTCCCAAACATGCTCAATGGGGGACAGATCCGGAGATCTTGCTGGCCAGGGTAGTTGACTTACACCTTCTAGAGCACGTTGGGTGGCACGGGATACATGCGGACGTGCATTGTCCTGTTGGAACAGCAAGTTCCCTTGCCGGTCTAGGAATGGTAGAACGATGGGTTCGATGACGGTTTGGATGTACCGTGCACTATTCAGTGTCCCCTCGACGATCACCAGTGGTGTACGGCCAGTCTAGGAGATCGCTCCCCACACCATGATGCCGGGTGTTGGCCCTGTGTGCCTCGGTCGTATGCAGTCCTGATTGTGGCGCTCACCTGCACGGCGCCAAACACGCATACGACCATCATTGGCACCAAGGCAGAAGCGACTCTCATCGCTGAAGGCGACACGTCTCCATTCGTCCCTCCATTCACGCCTGTCGCGACACCACTGGAGGCGGGCTGCACGATGTTGGGGCGTGAGCGGAAGACGGCCTAGCGGTGTGCGGGACCGTAGCCCAGCTTCATGGAGACGGTTGCGAATGGTCCTCGCCGATACCCCAGGAGCAACAGTGTCCCTAATTTGCTGGGAAGTGGCGGTGCGGTCCCCTACGGCACTGCGTAGGATCCTACGGTCTTGGCGTGCATCCGTGCGTCGCTGCGGTCCGGTCCCAGGTCGACGGGCACGTGCACCTTCCGCCGACCACTGGCGACAACAGCGATGTACTGTGGAGACCTCACGCCCCACGTGTTGAGCAATTCGGCGGTACGTCCACCCGGCCTCCCGCATGCCCACTATACGCCCTCGCTCAAAGTCCGTCAACTGCACATACGGTTCACGTCCACGCTGTCGCGGCATGCTACCAGTGTTAAAGACTGCGATGGAGCTCCGTATGCCACGGCAAACTGGCTGACACTGACGGCGGCGGTGCACAAATGCTGCGCAGCTAGCGCCATTCGACGGCCAACACCGCGGTTCCTGGTGTGTCCGCTGTGCCGTGCGTGTGATCATTGCTTGTACAGCCCTCTCGCAGTGTCCGGAGCAAGTATGGTGGGTCTGACACACCGGTGTCAATGTGTTCTTTTTTCCATTTCCAGGAGTGTAAGTTAAAATTATTTGTTTTCCCATTCTAGCCGCCGTTTTAAAGTGTACAATAACACACTCTGCCCAAAGTATTGTTTGCTATCTTAAACAGGCTTCAGTAGACATGCATAAGCCACACAAATTATAAAAATAGATATGCGTATGAATATGTGTAAGTATGTTCAAAATCTCGTCCTAAGCCTGTGGACCGACTACAACCAAACATGGTACACATACCACTTAGTGTCAGGGAAGAATTACTGCGAGGGTAAGAACCACCCACCTATTAAAGGGGAGGGGCGGGGCGAAAAACAGTGTAGCCCATGACGCAGGAATATCCAGACCTCACTTATCCAGTATTTGACTAATTGTCTTGAAAAATGTCAGATGTTGGATTGGTTCGAAAATAAACTCTCATATTTGTTAATAGATGCATTTTCTGAGCGTACTACAGAAACTTGAATATTTCGAGCAGGCATCAGCTGGTGTTCAGCGAGGGATAACTGCACGTATATGAGAAACTATCAGCCTCGATTGCGGTAATGAAACCAACCTATACATAGGTTTCAGCCCAAATAATTGAGCGTTCTTCGGAAGATATACCTGAATCTATAATTTGTCTAAGAGCGCATGGTCTAGAAATAAAGCTAAAACAGCCAATTTCTAGCCTTATTTCTAGACCATGCCCTCTTAGACAAATTGTAGATTCAGGTATCTCTTCTGAAGAATCCTTCCAGTCCATATGTGGCATAACAGCAAACCAGTGCTTAACAGTAATGGTTAAAAAACAGTCTCGGTTGCAATTTTAGTTTTTTTATTTTTCACCGTCGCGTTTCGCCTTATTTAGGCATCTTCAGGTTATCTAAATAGAAAACAGAGAACAAATACATCTATTTAAGAATCGCGATCGCGTTGTGCAGAGTTGGATAACCTATAAGCATGTGTAAACAGATAACCTATTGAAAATATAAACATATCACCTACTGAAAGAGCAAATACCTTAATTTGGTATTTCTTGAGCATCCTTTAGTCAGTGTAGCCAAAGGGCATCGTCGAATACATCAGGCCAACATCGCCTTCGTTAAACTCAGTAATAACTAGAAATATAAAATAATAAAATCATTACCTTTTCTAGATGGACACGAGAGGCACCAAGATCTGCATAAGGCGTTCCGGTTTACAGGAGCGAGTAACAGTAAGATGGGGGCTCAGGTAGCAAGCGTAATGCGCCACAGCGTCGTGTGCCAGTACTGAAGCCTATTACAGAATCACCTCAAGAGATGGCGCTGCGACGCGGCAGTGTTTAAAAATAAGAGATCGTAAACTGGATATACATAGCCACTAAGACTTTATAAATGTAATGCCCATAAAACGTTGATAAGATGGAATTACTAGTGGCAACACCTGCGCTTTTTTTGTGATTTTGTGATTTTAGGATAAGTTAAGCACAGGTGTTGCCACTAGTAATTCCATCTTATCAACGTTTTATGGGCATTACATTTATAAAGTCTTAGTGCGTATGTATATCCAGTTTACGATCCCTCATTTTTATCACTGCTGCGTCGCAGCGCCACCTCTTGAGGTGATTCTGTATTAGGCTTCAGTACTGGCACACGACGCTGTCGCGCATTATGCTTACTACCTGAGCCCCTATCTTACTGTTACTCGCTCCTGTAAACCGGAACGCGTTATGCAGATTTTGGTGCCTCTCGTGTCCATCTAGAAAAGGTAATGATCTTATTATTTTATATTTCTAGTTTTTACTGAGTTTAACGAAGGCGATGTTGACCTGATGTATTCGACGATGCCCTCTGGCTACACTGACTAAAGGATTCTCAAGAAATACCAAATTAAGGTATTTGCTCTTTCAGTAGGTGTTCTGTTTATATTTTCAATAGGTGATCTGTTTATAGATGCTTATAGGTTATCCAACTCTGCACAACACGATCACGATTCTTAAATAGATGTATTTGTTCTCTGTTTTATATTTAGATAAACTGAAAATGGCTAAATAAGGCGAAACGCGTCGGTGAAAAATGAAAAAACTAAAATTGCAAACCAAGACTGTTTTTAACCAATACTTCTGAAGAATGCTCAATTATTTGGGCTGGAACCTAGGTAAAGGTTGGTTTCATTACCGCAGTCGAGGCTGATAGTTTCTCATATATTAGATTATCACGATTGCTGACTGTGCTGCACTGTTAAAAGTACAATAACTGTAAGTGTTTGCCTAAAATCACCGTACAGTGACACCAACGCTCCACTAAATGGAATCTGATTTTTCACAGCCGGCCGAAGTGGCCGTGCGGTTAAAGGCGCTGCAGCCTGGAACCGCGAGACCGCTACGGTCGCAGGTTCGAATCCTGCCTCGGGCATGGATGTTTGTGATGTCATTAGGTTAGTTAGGTTTAACTAGTTCTAAGTTCTAGGGGACTAATGACCTCAGCAGTTGAGTCCCATAGTGCTCAGAACCATTTGAACCATTTTTTTGATTTTTCACAAGTCTTTCAGTGTATGGTCTAATGCTTCCAGTGACTTCTTAGGAGCCATTGCACACACATCCCATGCAACGTGTTTGCACGCCTGAGGCAACTTACCCATTCCTGATGTTTATGAAAGGTTACGTGTGGAGTTCTCCGTGAACTGCATGTTGACTGACAATTTAAAAGCTGAATGCGCCGCTTTCACTCCTCCCATAGACGTGACAGCAATGGTAGAAGAAAAAGAGCTGACGCAATATGTTCGTTCGAATGGATTTTTCCCAGGGCCCAGGAAGCTAATAACACTTTCCCAGTTCCAATTCAATCACGCGTCCGGCCTACCTGATTTAGGCTTTCCGTGATTTCCCTACATCGCTCCAGGCAAATGCCGGGATGGTGCCTTTGAAAAGGCACGGCCGACTTCCTTCCTCTTCCTTCCCTAATCCGATGAGACCGATGACCTCGCTGTCTGGTCTTCTCCCCAAAAACAACCCAACCCCCAGTTCCAACTGGAGCGTCTGAAAAGTATAATCCACAGGATTGGTGCGCCACAGCTTGTATGACGGTATCAGATGCTATCTTTTGCCCCGGAATGAGTTTCGGTGTATTGTCTTGGACGCTCAACTGGAAAGAAACAAAGAAATGAAGTCGATTTTCGTAAACAGATAATCAAATCACATCTCAAATAAAAGAAATGAACTGAATAGAATGCAACAATGAGATTCAAAGTAACTTACATTTTCATTTTCGATAGCATATAATAAAATGAATTCTCAGGTAAAGAAAAAACGCGTTCGTATGCGAATGCAAAGTTGTGAAAAAATTTCAAGTCAATCTACCGATTACTTTTCGAGTTTTTGGACCGCATACACAGCCTGAATTTTTGTGTATAAAGATTTGTACATTCTGACTTATCCTACACTAAGTTGATTGCTGGCTAAGAGGCTATTACTTGTGAGCGATACCTTGTGGCAGTGCGACCTCATAATTGTGGGATAATTTATGAATAAATTACTTCATTATCAGAATTATAAACTTTGTTTTGTCTTTAGTTTCCCTGCTGTCCCTCTTTGTTTAATTAATTCTTTACTGGTGAACGAAACATATATAGGAGGAGACGAAGTCCAACAGCCGCTCAGCAGGTAAGCGATCTGTTACGGAACTATGACAGTCAGGATGAGAGGCACCCACATGCCTTGCTCATACTGTGGCATCAAGCAGTCAGGCCTGCAAGATGAGTGGTCTGCCAAGCGAGTGGACTCATTCTTATTTATCGAGTAACATGAACTCTAGTACTCACAATTAAGTTACAAGTTATTCTCCTGTTTGAATATTACGCAACGGGTACGGAAACGCACATCTGACTATTAGTAAATTACACAACTCCGACTGTTCACTACGCACAAGCAATACCACATTTTCTTTCTTATTTAACGGCTTTGATCAACACGTGGCCATCGCACTGAATATGAATGGCGCACACATTATAAATTCTGGGTATCGTGACAACATACTATTCGAAGGAAAAGGCCACCAATCTTTTTCTTTTCGCTATCTTATTTATTCCGATAAATTCTATAACCTAAACACACAAATTCTATGACCTACAACAATAACACATGAGAAATTCCGCCCAGTGGGCATGGCTTTACATTGGTGATTCTCTATATTATGGTCTTCTAATTATTTAACGCTACAGTGCACTTTCTGGATAGGATGGTGGATCGTTTTCTATATCTCACACTTCGACTCTCACACCCATCATTACGAAAATTTCCTCCAGACCGAGCGGTACAAAAAGGAACATCCATAACCCACTGCCCCTGAAATTATCTTGTTACTCTCCCATGCCAACCACACATACTTAAATTTCATGAAACACATCACACTGGCAACATACGATACAAAGAATAGTCACAACGTTATAATCACATCACTTTCAGCTTTCCCACTTCAATTAGTATTTATCCCAGTTTCACACGACACTGCCCCACTTCGTAATTTTTCTTTCCTACTATGAACTCTGGAGGATATATGCACGTCTTCCTGTGCAATGCAAGCCAAGTGCCGTTGCTGGATAGACGGCTGACTCACCTTGCTTCTCTCTCAGAGTATTATAGTTTGAATCAAGCGTCACACGGAAACACAAGACGCAAAGTAATATTAAGAACATATTCGTCACACACGCGAGTCCTCAACTGATACCATGGACGAGTACTTCTCTTTATCCTTTGTCTTATACACAGATTGAGACTCACACAGTACTCACCACGTGGAAGTACTCGTCTCTAATTTCAAGTCCTGCACACGCCATTTCTTAAATATTTCCAACTTATAGTACACACGCTAGTAATTCAGCTTAACTTAAGCACTCTGAAGTATTTCAACTTATTGCTACACGTGGTTTCATTGTGACCGTTGGTCACTTCCGAAGATTACTACGATCCCCTTAATATTACCTGCCTGACATTTAATTCTCCCCACAAAAGTTCCTGAAATAGAGAAATTATTATTCCAAACTACTCTTAAGTATTTCACATGCATACCATGTCCCCACTCTTTTGTCTTTACGGAGCACACCTAAGACAGGTCTTACCAACACTAGATCCAGCGGCAGAGTGCTGAAACATGGCCGATCTCGCACCTCCGCCAAGGTGGGGGAGCACCATGCTACCGTATTGGTCAGCAGCATTTCAGGCGCTCGAAGTTCAGGTAAATTTCATCTCTTTGGTCCCACCAAAGGTGACTAAAGAATCGTCTCAAAGATGATCATATATTCACATTCACTATCTGCGATTAGCAGACGACCATACATTCATTCATTTTACAGATCTCACCAAACTGGATGTAGGGATTTATTTTGTGGGAGTGCCCATGTGATCAATTAAATAAATAAATTGTCATTCTTTCCCACACTGGTATCCGGCTTCGCTGCATTAATTGAAATTGAGTTATTATTAGAAAAAATATGTTGTACTGACAAGAATAACGAAGAATGTTGTACCTATTTTCAATGTCAGGAGGTACTGTACCCACTTGTTTTATCTTTTCATAGTGTGCGTAGTAATAGACGAGCTACATCACTGAAACAAAATTATTTTTGAAACTGAATTTACACTTTCATTCAGTGGAGCGACTCTTAGGAGTATCAGCACAAATCACTAAGTGGACACACTGATGAACCCTGCCTGCATAGTAAACGATACGGTAGTTTTATCTCATCACGACGTGGTCACTCTCCTAGCATAATCTTATTAATACATTTGATATGCTTCCAAACCCGATTCACCACAGCGTAGCGCCTTGCGATTATACAATTTACACACCCAGTCTCATTTATTGTATCTGATTTTATAATAATTATATTTTCAGAGTTTGTGACTTTGTCATAAGTACAAACAGCGAAATATCGTTTACCTGTGTTTGTTGCGGTAGTTAATTTCAACGGCGCATAAAACCCTGCGATTTAGTATTTTATTTGTGTATTGGAGTTACCGGCAGATTAGTTCGATTTGAATATTCGTTCGTAAAGTGTCTAAAGCAGTACTGTATCATCGTGAATCCAGTTTCCCCGTGTGCTTCAGTGTAGAGAGGTTAATGATTCAGATCATAAAACTGGACAATATTACAAAGGTTTATTAAGACTTAAGCTCTAAGAAGTAAACAGAACGAAATAATTTAAATCATGAACACACAAACTGTAAATAAAACTATGTATGTTATTAATTCCATTCGGTGAAAATGTTGCTTCTTCAGTGATTAGTGATAAGAGCAGCACTGTCTCCAACTTGAAAGTGTTTCACACCTTGTAGAGAAAATATATACAAGCATGTGCTACCTATGCGTAGTCGTGACGCATCGGGAGATGACATGCTGATTGTAGGCTTACGCTGAACGATCTCAGTAATGAATTACTGGTTCTGTTCATTTTGTAACTGCCCATTCAGGTGAAAAATGCCATCTGGGCAGCCCAACACTTTCACGCGGTATGCTAAAATCTCTGAGAAAGAAAAAACATCAACGCTCACGATATCCCGCTTTTAGCAGTAGCGTTGACGTTGCGGAAGCAATACGTGCGCACCATTTCTCCATAGCCTACGTCAGTGAAAACGTGTTAGCCACCACATTTACGGTGAAACAGTTAGCTAATGCTTCGCTCTGAGGCACTCACGCTCATCAAAGTGCAATTAGAAGAACTGCAGTCAACTGTGAAATCAACGTCACTGTTTAATGGCAGCTTAGCTGTTCAGAAGAATACAGCCGTTCAGTAACAAAAAGATAGCGCCACTAATATTCGCAAGTGTTCTGTGTCAAAAATCTTTCTTACGTTACCATACGAAGAAAATAGCATCGACTATTGGTTTTATTAACTTCCCGTCGTCAGCGTGATCATTAGAGGCGAAAAGAGGTCGGCCGTCGTAATTTAATTTATTATTTACTACAGAACTTGATTGGTAATGGTGATTGCTGCCGACTTACGTGGTGGGCCTTAATCAAAATAACATTTCATTCAATTTTGATGTACAATTAAATACTTTTGTGAAGTTGTCTCTTTTTTAACAATATGAATCTTCAATGGTAGTTATTTGTTACGTTAATGACATAAGACTCGCTGAATCTTAAAACATGAGCATATAAGTTGAACAATGGAATAAACTTATCATATTAATTTCCTCGGCTAGTCAGTTCACTTTAAAGCAAAAAATCTTTAGTTATTAATTACAATTGCGGCCCACACACGCGCGTGAGTATTTTTTCTTACCTCCGTTAATCACTGCATTTTAGTCGGAGTCCTGGCTCTGGCTCTCGGCTGTTGTACTGAAAATAAGAATCTTAAAGCTAAGTATTTTCTGCAACGTCAGGCGGCTGTGGAGAAAAATGTATACCATGTTAATAGCGGGCGAGTTTTTCGCTTACGCTAATTTTTATAAGTTAATATCGCCACGTAATGGCGTCGTTGGTTGCATCGGCCGCTGCGATTGTTGCACCGTAAATTACTCGAATGCAGCTTAATTCAAGGACGGCCTACATGAAATCTAGATCACCTCTTACAAATTAAAAGTGAACAATAATATTAAATCAATGTATTATCTGCTTAATTAGTTCAAATATGCTTACATTTGAAAGCACTCGCAAGATGTCCGTCTACACGCAACCAAGGCAAGAGAAGAAGTGAAGACGACTAAAACATTAACAAAAGAGCGCATCTTGTCGCCTCTTTAGATCATTTTGTTTCGAGTGCATCTTTATATTTCTTTGCCTCGAAACTTACACAGAGAAATTATTATAATGCCAATACATGAGAACAATACATGTTCGCCTGAGCGGCTAGTGTCCACCTATTATTCAATTTTTAAATGTCTCTTCTTTATAAATACAGTTTCCAAGTCTTTTCTTAGTATTTCACTGTGGACGGTATAGAGGCGGAAAGAGGTCATTACAGAACTTCCTTTTCTGAGGAAGTGTCCCAGAAATCACCTTAAGCGATGCAGATAGAAGAAAGGGAATAGAAATAATCCGCTGAATTACAAATGGTTCAAATGGCTCTGAGCACTATGGGACTTAACTTCTGTGGTCATCAGTCCCCTAGAACTTAGAACTACTTAAACCTAACTAACCTAAGGACATCACACACATCCATGCCCGAGGCAGGATTCGAACCTGCGACCGTAGCAGTCGCGCGGTTCCGGACTGAGCGCCTTAACCGCGAGACCACCGCGGCCGGCCGCTGAATTACAGAGACATATCACTAACGTCGATTTGCAGTAGAATTTTGGAACATATACTGTGTTCGGCCATTATGAATTTCCTCGAAGAAAACGATTTATTGAGAAATAGCCAACACGGATTCAGAAAATATCGTGAAACTCAAATAGCTCTGTATACTCATGAAGTAATGAGTACTATCGACAGGGGATGTCAAATTCAGTCCACATTTTTAGAATTCCAGAAGGCTTTTAACAGCGCTCAAATTACCTGCCTATAGAGCATTGTCTCAGTTGTGTTACTGAAGTCGTGATTTCTTGTCAGACAAGTCACAGTTTGTAATAACTGGCGGAAACTCATCGAGTAAAACAGAAGCGATTTATGGCGTTTCCTAAGGTAGTGTTATACCCCCTCTGCGGTTCCTTTTCTCTATACAATTTTGGAGACAATCTGAGCAGGAGTCAGGTTGTTTGCAGATGACGCTGACATTTACCGTCAAGTAAAGTCATCAGATGTCATTTGATCGCATTCGCCTCCATTTTCTATTAACCGTAATGCAACAGATGGGGTTCAGTGCCCATTTTATTCAGATCATACGTAAATGTATAGTCGGAACTTCCTCTCGAATCAAAATTAATGGCCAACTAAAGTTCACCAGTCCCGATTAAGCAATCAGCGAGACAAGGCTGCCTCCTTTCTATGACACTATACGCAATCGCCGTAGAACCGTCATTGTTAAACCTGCATAACAGATTACAAGGTCTACAGGTATTGGGTACAAATACCGCGTGTCACGCTTATGCTGATGATATCAGTGTGATAATTAGCACGCAATCAGAAATTGAAATCGTTCAACAAATAATCCATGCTTATGCCACTTCTTCTGGAGCCAAACTCAGTGAACACAAATCGAAAATTTTACCTGTCGGACCCCATATGGAGAGCATTCAAATAACATGGCTACGAAGGACAGAGAAGACGAACCACTTAGGTATGATTTTAATGTCCAACCCACGACAGATGACAGTTGCCAGCTGCGACCATAAACTAAATATATTCAGGCCTACTCTCCGTGAACACAAAACTAGGACGCTAAATCGGATACAGAGAGATCTATTGACTAACAGCTATGCCCTAAGCAAGATATATCACGTCGCAGCAATGTTACCAGTATCCAAGGACTTGGCGTACAGGCCTTTAGCTGCAGCGTATTGGTTCATCTGGAGCGGAAATATCTTTAAAATCGCCATGCCAACCATAGTATTAACCCACCCCGCTGGTGGTTTGGGCGTTAAAGACATCCAGAAACAGTGCAGGGTGTTACAAAAAGGTACGGCCAAACTTTCAGGAAACATTCCTCACACACAAAGAAAGAAAATATGTTATGTGGACATGTGTCCGAAAACGCTTACTTTCCATGTTAGAGCTCATTTTATTACTTCTCTTCAAATCACATTAATCATGGAATGGAAACACACAGCAACAGAACATTTGCACTGAAATGAGGATTGACACATTGTTGGATGAACCATTCGCAGAAGTGTACCCGTGGAGGCCAATCAGCTGCTGATAGTACCTGCACACGCTGTACATGGTACGGAAACGACTGGTTCTCCCGTAGCACTCTCCATACAGTGACGTGGTCAACGTTACCTTCTACAGCAGCTGCTTCTCTGACTCTCACATTAGGGTTATCGTCAACTGCACGAAGAATTGCCTCGTCCATTGCAGGTGTCCTCGTCGTTCTAGGTCTTCCCCAGTCGCGAGTCATAGGCCCGAATGTTCCGTGCTCCCTAAGACGCCGATCAATTGCTTCGAACGTCTTCATGTCGGGACACCTTAGTTCTCGAAATCTGTCTCGATAGAAACGTACCGCGCCACGGCTATTGCCCCGTGCTAATCCATACATCAAATGGGCATCTGCCAACTCCGCATTTGTAAACATTGCACTGACTGCAAAACCACGTTCGTGATGAACACTAACCTGTTGATGCTACGTACTGATGTGCTTGATACTAGTACTGTAGAGCAATGAGTCGCATGTCAACACAAGCACCGAAGTCAACATTACCTTCCTTCAATTGGGCCAACTGGCGGTGAATCGAGGAAGTACAGTACATACTGACGAAACTAAAATGAGCTCTAACATGGAAATTAAGCGTTTCCGGACACATGTCCACATAACATCTTTTCTTTATTTGTGCGTGAGGAATGTTTCCTGAAAGTTTGGCCGTACCTTTTTGTAACACCCAGTATATGGACCGTATCCGCAGAATACTGCAGACACCCCATCCGACAATTACAAAAACGTTATTTAACGAACAAAATGGCTCCAGTCTATGTTGGTTGTATCAGCGCTCAACTCTACTACGTCCGAACTTACTACCTCAAGATACTCCAACGCAGTTTAACACCAGAAGGATGTATTACCACCTAAGCAGACACCATAGGCAAAATCCCGGGGAAGCGAAATATCCAGCGGTGAACTGGAGTAACGTCTGGAAAAATATTAACAATTCCATCCTCCACTCCAAAGTAGTGTCCACATGGTAGACACTGTAAGCGAGAAGGTCCCCACAGATGAAAAACTGCACAGTATCAAATTGAAGCAGAGCCCGTACTGCGATCATTGCCATACTGTAGATACCTTGGCACAAAAAACTTTCAACAATTACTAGGACTACAAAATCTGCTATAACACTTAAAGAACAACTTCAACCAGACTGGCATTTCTTTTTGAAACAAAGAACAATAGTTACACTTAGATTCTCGGCCAGTTCGCATATTTTGCAATTACGACTAAACATGCGAGTATGGACGAATACATACAGTATATAATGGAGGAGCACCATAATCTTAAAAAGAGTCCGAAATACAAAGCTTTGTTTCAAAATTTCTTACTTCACTCTTTGCCATAATGAAGAGGTAATTTTTGGTTGGCGCGCAACAATAAAGCGAGTCGGTACTAAGTTTACATCATTTTAATTAAGTTGGAAAAAAATGTAAGCAAGCCAAGTCAAGGTGCCCCAGGAAAACTAATTTTGGCAGAAGCCACAATATGGAAAATAAATAAATATACATAAAAAACAACAATTTCAGAAGTTTTTGATTGATTTTGTTTTATTCTGTTTTATGGATATAGGACAGTTTGTTACGCAAAGAAGATTTATTTAGTTTCGGTAAAAATAAAAGTAAAAAAAGATCGTGTAATGGTTACTGCACCTGCCCGGTAAACAAGAGATCCCAGCTTGAATTAAAAATAAATAAACGAATAAAAAATAAAAATAAAAGTTTGTTAGCGTGAAAGTGGCGGTGACACTAGTTTTTTTTTTGTTTTTTTTAGGTTAAATAGGTTTGTCGGGTAGTATGGGTGATAGGGGCCAACGCCTGAAGTGGAAGAGGTCTAAGGGAACAAAAAAGAAAAGTCGGATAGAGCGTCAAAATTAAAAACAAGAAATGGTAAACGCGTCTGACTACGGATCAGAAGATTTCAGGTTCGAATCCTGGCAGGGTCTACATTTTCTTAGTTGTGGGCGCGTAGCTAGGCAGTGGATTTCGAAAAAAAAAAAAAGTGTGGTCAAGTGGTTAGCGATAGCGCTGTGCCAGAGAGGATCGTGGGCGAAGCGACAGTTTGAATCCTGGTAACACTCACTTAAAAAAAAAAAAATCGACTGGCTCGAAATCTGAATAGACATCTTTTAGATGTAGAAACACGCCTTTCAACTTTTGTTTATGTCGCATAACTGCTCTTTGGTGTCGCGATTTTATTTTCTGTCAATGTATTTTCGACCGACGATCGAACATTAACTCTAATTCAACGTCATATTACTAGGTTGGTATGCAGAGAATAATTATTAATAATTATCAACTAATCAGCGTCAGCACAATACGAATACGAGTTGTATATTTTCATGTTATCTTCACGTCACAGTATTAAGTTGGTTTGCTGTGAATAGTTATTCTATGTTTTTAGTTTACTGCTAACAGCACCTGATATCCTGACAATGCGGCTGCAGTCGCCGGCCGTCGGCCAAACGACAGCTTTGTCCGACACTGCAAAAGACCGCCTAAAATGCAAAGGATGATACCACGTTGCTACGATTCCCGTCAACTATACATGAAAGAAAGAAGTATGTTTTCAGCAATATATTGGACCATAAATATCTTAAATCATTAAAATGGATAAAAATATTAAAAATATGAATAATCCGATATGAATTGTTATTGTTATTGCTCAGGCCAAAAAGAGAACAGGGTCACCGGCACTACCTGGTGAAACCACTATTACGCCATGTCACGCGGTCACGCCACTTGCGATATTGACCATGCCTCTTGGAACGTGCTCTATAATGAAACTTCCTAGTAGATTAAAACTGTGTGCCGGACCGAGACCTTTGTGGGAAAGTGCTCTACCAACTGAGCTACCCAAGCACGACTCACGAGTGGTCGTCACAGCTTCGCTTCTCCCAGTACCTCGTCTTCTACCTTCCAAATTTCACAGAAGCTCTCCTGCGAACCTTGCAGAACTACCTTCCCTGAAAGAATAGATATTGCGGATATGGATTAGCCACAGTGTGGAGGGTATTTCCAGAACGAAACTTGTCCGCGAAAGGCAAAGGTCCGGAGTTCCAGCATCGGCCTGGCACACAGTTTTAATTTCCGAAGAAGTTTCATATCAGCGCACACTCCGCTGCAGAGTGAAAATTTCGTTCTGGGAACATCCCCCAGGCTGTGGATAAGCCATGTATCCGCAGTATCCTTTCTCTCAGGAGTGCTAGTCAGGAGGACTTTCGTGAAGTTTGGGAGGTAGGAGCCGAGGTACTGGCGGCAATGAAGCTGTGAGGACGGGTCGTCAGTCGTGCTTCGGTAGCCCGCCGTTAGAGCACTTGCCCGCGAAAGGGGCAAGCGTCCGACACACAGTTTTAATCTGGAGGAAAGTTTCATACCAGCGCACACCCCGCTGCAGAGCGAAAATTTCATTCTGTAAATGTCTATATTGTTTGCTAGATTTTTGATAGTTAACTGATGCTGGAAATATAGATAGAGTTTGTTATGATCTTTCTGTATATGTACGGCGACAGCAGAAACAGTAAAAATGGAAGGACGATCCACAGCACATTGAAAGAGCTAAGATGACGCATCAGCCGTCATGTTGACGGAAGCTCATCCTAGTTAGGAGCTGTCAGTACTGTACTCTGCTACAGTCTTCAGCTCATTAACCCCTTGTAAAGAGGATTTGCGCAGCCTGCAGCTTGGATGGCCCGCTTAAGTGCGGTCGTTGAAAGGCGGCAGGTAATCACGGGAGCTCGGCGGGCTATCGAGCTGGGCTCGTCAGCATTTTTTGAGGTCGCGGCGGAGACGACCTGTCCGATACGGCAGCCGGAAGTGAGTGATGGATGCAGCGTGCTGGGGGCCACGTCACTCACACCGCCCCCCCCCCCCCCTAACCCAGCGTGCCTTATCTGCTAGCGGTGGAGTAAGCCTCAGGCAGCTCTCTTGCGCCAAAATCTGCCACAGACACTGTTCCATTGTGTACTGAATTACACAGTAAATTTTTACGATACTAGGCAACCCTTCAGGGTCATTGCTGCAAAACCAGAAAGAGGAGCAAATAATTAAATTTATGGTGTTTATTCTATAACTACACAAAGAGAGGAGAAGGAGGATATTAGTGTTTAACGTCCCACCAGAAATGAGATCATTAGAGACGGAGAACAAGATCGAAATAGGGAACGAGCTCGGCCGCGTCACTTGAAACGAACCATCGCGGCATTTGCCTGAAGTCACGGAAAACTTAAATTAGGATGGCCGGAGGTGGGTTTGAACCGTCGTCTTTCCGAATGCGAGTCCAGTGTGTTAACCACTGCACCACATCGATCGGTGTGTAACTACACAAGACAGGAGCATAGTGCTGTATCCAGCATTTAACCATCCCGGCAGCGTCCTCAGTACTGGCACAGTTCTCTGGGCAGTCACCAGCCTCCGCGAACTTTTCGACGAGACTGAAGTATGTGATAGTGTTTGTCTTCCGCATTAGCAAGAACGCATTGGCTCTGTACATGCACTTGACCTAGACGAGAAGATTATCGACACGACAGTGTATTCGTCTCCAACCCCATGCCGCTTAGGCCTTTCGGACTCTGCTACAAGCACGACAGCAAGGCTGTGAACTGATGGACACTCTCCGGTAGTGTAGCCATTAAAGTACCTTCACTCTTCCGCTGCCTCCACGAGGCTGTCACAGCTGGGCTGTGAACCAACGAACACTGCCAGACAGCCTAGCCATCAGGACACGTTCACCATTCTGCCGTCTCCATGAGGTCGCCACACATGCGCCTTCACTCTTCCGGCGTCTCCATGAGGCCAATGCAGCTGCACTGTTTTAAGTTGCAGAAAAGCAAAGAAATTATCTTCGTTGATCCTTTATGGATCGTGGGACGACGGCCGGCGTGAACTTCTTGATGCAATAATTTACCAACATCCGTATGATTTGTAGAAGTTTATTTTATTTTATGAACTTCTATGTGCTACCAGTTTCGGCATTAAATTGATGCCATCTTCAGGTCCCACTCGTCATAGTCGTAAAATCGCTGTACACGGAAGGAGCCATATAACTGGATCCGTGAATCAATCGTCCTGCAACAGCTCTTGGTGGCCAGGCGACACCAAGAGCTGTTGCAGGACGATTGATTCGCGGATCCAGTTATATGGCTCCTTCCGTGTATAGCGATTTTACCACTATGACGAGTGGGACCTGAAGATGGCATCAATTTAATGCCGAAACTGGTAGCACATAGAAGTTCATAAAATAAAATAAACTTCTACAAATCATACGGATGTTGGTCAATTATTGCACCAACAAAGAAATTATGGTTGTAGACCATTTCATTTAGAGCGCTACAGTATGGCCAACATTATGATATTAGTATTGGATTTAAATGTAACAAGAGGTTAACATTGTTGTTGCATGGATTAGTGTTGTGATCTTTTGTGTTCTTATCCTAATACTAAGGCGTATCAGAGCAGCCTCTCACGACTGCACTCTGCATACAAGGAGTGGTTGCCAAAACCGTGACGGGTTACTGAACTGCAATGCAGCACCGCCGAGAGCTCCATTATGCACATGAACACGGCTAGAATTAACGGGAAATTGTAAATAAAGCCAAAGATTGCCAACTGACAGTTGTGGTGTAATATCCAGGGTATTTATAAATGAATATCTGCGTTTTAACGCTTTATAATATTTATTACATTAAACTTATAGTTATAAATGATTGTCAAATAAAAGAGCAACTCAAACAGTTTTACCAAGAACCTTATAAATGTTCAATGTGAGCACCATTTGTCACGCGGCACACATCAAGTCTATAGTCGAGTTTTTTGGTGAACCTACTGTAACTGGCACTTCTTACGTTGATACACTAGAGCTCTTCCCTCAGTGGGAAGAAGATGAGCCAGAGAACTTCATTATCCAGCAAGATGGTGCACCACCTCACTGGCATACAGGAGTACGTGATTGGATGAACTTCACTGTACCCAACCGCTGGATAGGCCGCAAGGGGCCCAATGACAGGGCTTGCTTTGTATGGCCTCCACGTACACCCGACCTAATGCCATGCGATTTTTTTTCCTTTGGAGCTTCATCAAGGATCGTGTGTACGTGCCTCCGCTACCAGCAGACCTCCCTGAATTAAGAAACCGGATTGAAGCAGCTGTCGCTACAATCACTGAAGACACACTTATCAACGTTTGGAAAGAACTCGGCTACAGACTTGATGTGTGCCGTGTGACAAATGGTGCTCACACTGAACATTTATAAGGTTCTTGGTAAAACTGCTTGAGTTGCTCTTTCATTTGACATATCATTTATAACTGTAAGTTTAATACACTGCTGGCCATCGTAAATGCAACACCCTGAAGGAAGCATCCAAACCAAGTCAAATTTACACCATGGGTTTGCAGCGATGAGATATGCAACTGATTAGAATTTCAGCGCAGACGCACATCACGCGCGCCTGTGGCGCCACCTCATAGCGCCATTTAAGGCTTGGCGATTTCGACATGTGTACGTTCGGCACGTGTGTTTACCTTGTGGTTGTTTCACAAGACGATCGGTTATGCCTCGTAGACAACAGCGAACATCTTTTGATCAAGTATCCGAGTTCGACAGAGGAAGGATAGTGGCTTACCGAGATTGTGGATTATCATACAGAGAAATCTCTAGTCGTGTTGGACGAAACCAAACAACTGTAATGCGGATATGTGACCGTTGGATGCAGGAGGGTACGACGGACCGACGTGGTCGATCGCATTCACCTCGGTGCACCACTGCACGTGCTGATATGCAAATTGTGCGCATGGCAGTGACGGATCGCTCAGTGACATCCCGAACCATAGCACAGCACATTGCGTCTGTAACGCATCATCCAGTGTCTGCGCGTACCATTCGACGCCGTTTACAGCAGAGTGGTCTGTCCGCAAGACGTCCATTGCTTCGTCTACCATTGACGCAGAACCACAGACGTCTCCGTCGCCAATGGTGTGATGACAGACGGATGTGGACGGCAGAATGCAATGACGTTGTCTTTACTGACGAGGCACGCTTCTGTCTGCAGCACCACGATGGTCGGATTCGAGTGTGGAGACACCGTGGAGAGAGGATTCTGGACAGCTGCATTATGCACCGCCACACTGGTCTTGCACCGGGTATTATGGTATGGGGCGGTATTGGATATTACTCTCGCACGCCTCTAGTACGCATTGCCGGTACTTTAAATAGCCGGCGCTACATATCCGAGGTGCTGGAGCCAGTTGTCCTTCCTTACCCTCAGGGCTCGGCCAGAGCCATATTTCAACAGGATAATGCGCGACCACACGTGCCACGCATTGTCCAAAGGTTCTTCGTCAATAAACAGATTGAATTGCTTCCCTGGCCGGCTCGCTCTCCGGATCTTTCGCCGATAGAAAACATGTGGTCCATGGTTGCTCAACGAGTGACCCAGATTACATCCCCAGCTGCCACACCAGATGATCTTTGGCAACATGTGGAAGCTGCCTGGGCTGCTGTACCCCAGGAACACATCCAACGTCTCTTTGACTCAATGCCGAGACGCGTGGCAGCGGTGATCTCCAACAATGGCGGCTACTCTGGCTACTGATTCTGGCAGGAACCACATGTCACAGACGTCTGTCAACGTAATCATTTGATACTTGGTCAACGTGTTATCTACAAAATATATCTTGTTGTGCTACCTCTTGTCTTTCTTGGTGTTGCATTTACGGTGGCCAGCAGTGTATAATAAATATTATAATGCGTTAAAACCCCGATATTCATTTATAAACACCGTGTATAATCGCACTGAGCCACACTCCCTCTGGATGCTGGTGTGCTGTGTCAGACGCACGGCTTATTTTTGCCTTTACTATTGCTTGGTATCCCAACACATTTGTGTATTAAAACCAAGTGAAGATGTATAATTTCATGGGTATGATACAGTAGACGATGTGTAAAAACTATGTTCTAGACCCACGGCACGCGCCATGATGACAGAAGGCTGGCGCATGTTGTACCTGCGAGCCAACCACTGGCCATCTCAGACGCTACGATAGCGCTACTAAGAAGCCGGCCGCCGCTCGAGTTTACCGAAGGCCGCTGCCGGTGATGCAGTAATTGTCAAAAGTTGAGATGCCGTTACCTATTTGTCCGCCTGTAATGGTTCCCACATGATTTTCATCACAGAGATGGACAGTTCACATATGTGCCTCAGACTATCCAGATGTACACTCCTGGAAATTGAAATAAGAACACCGTGAATTCATTGTCCCAGGAAGGGGAAACTTTATTGACACATTCCTGGGGTCAGATACATCACATGATCACACTGACAGAACCACAGGCACATAGACACAGGCAACAGAGCATGCACAATGTCGGCACTAGTACAGTGTATATCCACCTTTCGCAGCAATGCAGGCTGCTATTCTCCCATGGAGACGATCGTAGAGATGCTGGATGTAGTCCTGTGGAACGGCTTGCCATGCCATTTCCACCTGGCGCCTCAGTTGGACCAGCGTTCGTGCTGGACGTGCAGACCGCGTGAGACGACGCTTCATCCAGTCCCAAACATGCTCAATAGGGGACAGATCCGGAGATCTTGCTGGCCAGGGTAGTTGACTTACACCTTCTAGAGCACGTTGGGTGGCACGGGATACATGCGGACGTGCATTGTCCTGTTGGAACAGCAAGTTCCCTTGCCGGTCTAGGAATGGTAGAACGATGGGTTCGATGACGGTTTGGATGTACCGTGCACTATTCAGTGTCCCCTCGACGATCACCAGTGGTGTACGGCCAGTCTAGGAGATCGCTCCCCACACCATGATGCCGGGTGTTGGCCCTGTGTGCCTCGGTCGTATGCAGTCCTGATTGTGGCGCTCACCTCCACGGCGCCAAACACGCATACGACCATCATTGGCACCAAGGCAGAAGCGACTCTCATCGCTGAAGACGATACGTCTCCATTCGTCCCTCCATTCACGCCTGTCGCGACACCACTGGAGGCGGGCTGCACGATGTTGGGGCGTGAGCGGAAGACGGCCTAACGGTGTGCGGGACCGTAGCCCATCTTCATGGAGACGGTTGCGAATGGTCCTCGCCGATACCCCAGGAGCAACAGTGTCCCTAATTTGCTGGGAAGTGGCGGTGCGGTCCCCTACGGCACTGCGTAGGATCCTACGGTCTTGGCGTGCATCCGTGCGTCGCTACGGTCCGGTCCCAGGTCGACGGGCACGTGCACCTTCCGCCGACCACTGGCGACAACATCGATGTACTGTGGAGACCTCACGCCCCACGTGTTGAGCAATTCGGCCGTACGTCCACCCGGCCTCCCGCATGCCCACTATACGCCCTCGCTCAAAGTCCGTCAACTGCACATACGGTTCACGTCCACGCTGTCGCGGCATGCTACCAGTGTTAAAGACTGCAATGGAACTCCGTATGCCACGGCAAACTGGCTGACACTGACGGCGGCGGTGCACAAATGCTGCGCAGCTAGCGCCATTCGACGGCCAACACCGCGGTTCCTGGTGTGTCCGCTGTGCCGTGCGTGTGATCATTGCTTGTACAGCCCTCTCGCAGTGTCCGGAGCAAGTATGGTGGGTCTGACACACCGGTGTCAATGTGTTCTTTTTTCCATTTCCAGGAGTGTATATCTTTGATATGTGGGACTTAGGGAAAGCAGGAAAAGGTGTGAAAGGGGCCTAATCAGTTACCGTTGGTTGCACAGTATGCACATACGCTTTATTTATGGTAATAATTTTTTACAAACAATCATTTTTAAAAAAAATTGACTGTAACACACGTTACACTGACGGCTGAAGGCCTTATTAAGGAAGAATTCAAAATTATTTGTCGGCTGAGGGCCACAAGCAATACTTAAGAACAATTAACGGCTGAAGGCCTGAATTACAAATGAGGAAGACAATTGCACGTTAAAAATACCAAAATAATTTTTTAAACCATCATTAAAAAAACTGAGTATTAATGACTGAAGGCCTTGTTAAGAAGAATTCAACTTCTTCAAATTACTTGTCGGCTGAAGGCCACAAGCAATAGGAATAATTTAAACAAAATACTATTTTTAAACAGTTGACACAATGAGAGCAAATAAAGAAGGGAGTGGTCCACAGACAGTGCTCCAAGGATTGAGCTGAGAAAAGTCCCTACAGCCGCGTAAGCGGTGAGACAGGCAGCCAAGAGTTACGCTCACCTAACAGGATGGCAGTTCAAACTAAGTACAGTTTAAACGTCGATCAGTCCTCTTACCAAATCCACCTAACGCGTGATAACCAGTAAAGCGATGGAATAGTTCAAGCGAGGACAAAATGACAGCACTGCGTCTTCAGAATCCGGTGTTTAAAACATCGAAAGGCAGAAGGAACCACTACAACCAAGGTAGACAAAAGAAATCACAATCCACACCGCAATCAAGGAGGCTGTCGAACTACTTGTCATGCCGGACAGCATTGGCAAGACGAGGAAAAGTACAGTGCCGCAAAAATACGCTTACCTCCAGGGCAGGTAACTGGGGCCATAGCGGCTACTAGGCAGTAAAATACCGCTGGTTGCACTTCACCAATAATAACACAAAATTCAAAAACTAATAACAGGCAGTAGAAGACGGCTAACAGATTCCGCCAACTCGACACACTCCATTTGTTGCCATTCGTCTCACGGCGACCCTGCGAGCAGCAATGGACGAACAAATGGCGTGATCACAAAGCAGTGGAGGTTTCACTACTGGATTAATGTTCACTCAACTCAACATCCTGGGACAGGTGGTCAACGAGGTTGTGGCCCTCCAAACTACAGCCCCTCGATTCGGCAATGCTTCCATGCCGCCAGCGTTCCCGGCATGTTCTCGCGCTTTCGGACCTTTCTGCTGCTCAGTCCCAACCGAACTACCGACAAACCCGACCCGAAAAACCCTTCACGTCCTTCCAGAGATAGTACGGGTACTAGATATCGATAAACGCTGCTGCTGCCACTCTCAGACAGACAACGTTAGCAAACGTAGTGGCGCCAGTAAACAGAAGAAGAAAACGAGACGCTACTATCTACACGAAGCCAACAGACCAACGCCACCAACGCGAGCCGCATACGGCTCAGCCTTAGCCTGTCTAGATACAGACATCGTGAGAGTTGGATAGTCTCAAGGCGGTCGTTTTAGCAAGCCTTGGACGTGGGTACAGAATTGTCTCGCATGACCAGATTGATTCTATAGCAGGCTAACGGGTCCGGTAAGTCGGATTTTTCGGGAGAGACTACCGTGAATTGTCGTAGCTGCGTCAGTTTTGTCCCCCCCCCCCCCCGCCCCCACCTAGGCCTATCCTGGAACACTTAGTTTCTTATGAGTTTTCATCGTAGCAGTTAAGCCATTGAGTTTGCGAAAGACTGACAGGAGTTGTCTTTACCTATATTTTATTAGTGCTATTGGCGACTATAGTTAATTGTAGTAAATTTAAGCTGTGGAAGGCACAGTTGGACCAAAGTGTTCATACGAAAAAAATACTGAATTTTATGGTGGTTCGGAGGTATCCGATTGTTTGGTCGAGACGTGTTGTTAGTGGCTTATAGCTTGTCCAGAGGGTTGGGCTGTTTGCTGGTCTGTCATTGATGGATTAGGTTGTTAGATGTCCATCGAACGAAATTACGGCTCGAGCGCATTTTAGTGCAATTTATAGCCTTATCATATATGGCGGACATCATTTGGCTCATTAGTTTAAACTGGCCCACAATCAGTTAATTAGACCGTATCATTAGTCGATATTTAGTGCGCAAATGAGTAAAGTGGAACCATTAACGAACCGCGCGTTACTGAACTGACACTTGCCGAGTGAAAAGTGACCAGTGGCCTATTATCAATTACGGAATTGTGGCGTGTCACGTCACGTCAACGCTCGAAGAGGCAGAGCTTTGCTTTGATTGTTAATTGTCAGGGTCAAAGAGACGGTGGCCTTTACGATTTTTGTTCTATTTTTGCTCATTGTGTTATTACCGATTTGTAGGGATTAGTTTGTTGCTGGCACTCGATCACTTACGTAGAGATAATTGTATTGAAATGCATTAAAAGGTTCAAATAAAATGATACTCTGTGAATGAAGTATAAAAGAAAGCTTATGTTTTGGATTACAGTTATTGTATACAAATGTGGTAGTTTCGAAGTCAGTATCATATAATTTTCATTAAATGTGCTAGATTTACGTGGATGAAGTCAGATAGAAAGAGCGTTAATATTTGTAGGCTCTTCGAAAATCGGATATAGAGATCAGAATCAGAAACTGATTTTGCTAAAAGATAAAGGTTTCCACAAAGAATACAGTGATCTGCAAGCGCTAAAGAAAGCAAAGTTGAGAATTTCACTTTGAATGTAAAATAGCAGTTGCTGGTCGTAGTTTGTGTTCCATTAACAGCATAGAGACAGAAGTGATGAGACTTTCTGCAGGACAATGCTCAAGCACGTATAGTGCAAGCTGTTACTGATTTGTTTGACTGACGGGGCTGCTAAGTGCTACACCACCTACTGCACTCCCCTGACTTAAGCCCTCGTAAGTTCAACTCGATTTCTAAACTGAACGAAACATTTCACGGCATTCGCTTCAGAACTGCTACAAATTCGGCGGGCAATAGGCGGGGCCGCTCGAACTGTCAATACAACTGGCACGGCTAAGAGTATCCTACGACTTCCACATCGCTGGTAAACGATTATACATAATGCTGGTGACTATTTTGAAGCTCAGTAAAACTTTGAAACACGTATATATTTTGTACGAGCTGTAAATAAATAGTTGCCACTATTAAAGTTCCAACCCTCGTGTAAGATATTCATATACACTAGTGGCCATTAAAATTGCTACACCAAGAAGAAATGCAGATGATAAACGGGTATTCAATGGACAAATAAATTATACTAGAACTGACATGTGATTACATTTTCACGTATTTTGGGTGGATAGATCCTGAGAAATCAGAACCCAGAACAACCACCTCTGGCCGTAATAACGGCCTTGATACGCCTTGGCATTGTGTCAGACAGAGCTTGGATGGCGTGTACAGGTACAGCTGCCCATGAAGCTTCGACACGATACCACAGTTCATCAAGAGTAGTGACTGGCGTATTGTGACGAGCCAGTTGCTCGGCCACTATTGACCAAACGTTTTCAATTGGTGAGAGATCTGGAGAACTTGCTGGCCAGGCCAGCAGTCGAACATTTTCTGTATCCAGAACGGCCCGTAAAGGACATGCAACATACGATCGTGCATTATCCTGTTGAAATGTAGGGTTTCGCAGGGATCGAATGAACGGTAGAGCCACGGGTCGCCGCCAGTATGGCGATGACGAATACACGCTTCCAATGTGCGTTCACCGCGATGTCGCCAAACACAGATGCCACCATCATGATGCTATAAACAGAACCTGGATTCATCCGAAAAAATGACGCTTTGCCATTCGTGCACCAGGGTTCGTCGTTAAGTACACAATCGTAGGCGCTCCTGTCTGTGACGCAGCGTTAAGGGTAACCGCAGCCACGGTCTCTGAGCTGATAGTCCATGCTGCTGCAAACGTCGTCGAACTGTTCGTAGAGATGGTTGTTGACTTGCTAACGTCCCCATCTGTTGACTCAGGGATAGAGGCGTGGCTGCACGATCCGTTACAGCCATGCGGATAAGATGCCTGTCTTCTCGACTGCTAGTGATACGAGGCCGTTGGGATCCAGCACGGCGTTCCGTATTACCCTCCTGAACCCACCGATTCATATTCTGCTAACAGTCATTGGATCTCGACCAACGCGAGCAGCAATGTCGCGATACGATAAACCGTGATGACTGGGTGTTGTGTGACGTCCTTAGGTTAGTTAAGTTTAAGTAGTTCTAAGTTCTAGGGGACTGATGACCATAGATGTTAAGTCCCATAGTGCTCAGAGCTATTTGAACCATTTGATACGATAAACCGCAATCGCGATAGGCTACAATCCGACCTTTATCAAAGTCGGAAACTTGATGGTACGCATTTCTCCTCCTTACACGAGGCATCACAACAACGTTTCACCAGGCAACGACGGTCAACTGCTGTTTGTGCATGAGAAATAGGTTGGAAACTTTCCTCATGTCAGCACGTTGTAGGTGTCGCCACCGGCGCCAACCTTGTGTGAATGCTCTGGAAAGCTAATCATTTGCATATCACAGCATCTTCTTCCTGTCCGTTAAATTTCCCGTCTGTAGCACGTCATCTTCATGTTGTAGCAATTTTAATGGCCAGTAGTGTATATATATTCATATATCTCTCTGAGAAAAGAGAGATTTATTGATAATTCGTAGCTATTGCTATATTTCATTGCAGACGAGTAACATATCAGTAGCATGATTCAAAGATACAGGAAATTTATCGCATTGAACAAATGACAGCGGTTTATTACGATAGATCAGAAGAATTCTTAAAGGTATCTGAGCCGTGTGCGACTCGCGTTGATGCCGTTCATTGCTTGGCATCCTGTAATAACGATAGTGGCGTCTCGTTTCCGTAGTGTGTTCAATGGCGCCACTTCGTTTTCTCGCCTTGTCTGTCCTCGAGTGGCAGCAGCAGCACTTATCGATAGGGCGTACTGTGGTACGATGTTTGGAGCGTCCTCTAGTATTTCCGGGTCGTCATGTGTGTCGAGCTTTGGAGAGTTGAGTTGGGACGGAGCAGCAGGAGGTCCGGACAGCCAGTACTCGCCCGACCGCTGGGGACACACATGCACTGCCCGCGGAAGGATGTGGTCGCGAGGGTACACGACCATGTCAGGGAGCGTGATATTCGAGTAGTGCAACTTTCACTTGTGTGTGTGTGTCCGCTCGCCGAAGTGACCTCATGGCAATAAGATGTCAGTCGACGAGTTATACTGGGATCTTTCCCGTGACTGACTTGAACGGGGACGACCATTGGTTGTTCGTTCGGTCGGTCGTCGCAGCGGACGACGTACATTTGGTCTTCCGACCGCTTCTGACTTCTCAGTGTTTGTGCCGACTTATAATTCGTCTGTGTTGTTTCACAGTGACTGGTTTTAGTATTGTGAGTTGTTGGTGGAATTGTTTTCCCGGATCCGTGTGTATCTTGTGGTTTTGAATGAGCAGTTATTTTAATGCTGTCTGCGTACTGGATTTTGAGGAGTTGCGAACAGACATCAGGTCGGTTGGGGGCGCAGCAGCGAGCAGGTCCGTGCAGCGCGCGGACAAGCCGAGGCCGCTGGCGGTGTGCTGCCAGTGCCGGATCGAGGAGGGGTAGCTGCGAGAGCGACGACTTCGATGCACACCGGACCCTGGCCGTTAAGCTGAGTGAAGAGTTAACTGCTAATGTAACCCCGACTATTCTGAGATCTCGCCTTTGGTCGCCGGGTTGTTGCTCCCAGGGCCGCTGAGCCTGGCGGGAAATTTTAGTACCTGGGGACACATGGTCTCCGATGGCCAGTAGCAGATTAATTATATTGAGTTTGATTTCTTACCCCATTGATCTTTGTAACTGTTCCTAAACAAGAGACACAGTGCACTATGTCGACATTTGGGCCATTGTGCGGGTATTTTCAATGCAATAGCAACTTGTTCCGCTCATTCACGGGGCTGTGGACGACAATAATGTCCACCATACTCTTTTGCCTCAAGATTACATTCAGTACTTCCCGGTTCTGCCTCGGGTTTGTTTTTCCGCCGGTGTTAGCTGTACAACAGAGTAACACAACAGTATGGATAGGTTTACTGATGTACATTTTGCTGGCATGCAGCTCGTGTATAGGGTCACGGAACGCAAAGGAAAAGCGGCGCAAAGATTCTGTGACGAGCTGCTCTCGTAGCGACAGCAACCACATCAGAGTACATACAGCTGGTGGACAAAAACATGGGAACACGAACACGAACATTGGCATGCCTAGTGCTGTGTAGGAAACCCGTTGGCATTCAAAACAGTTTCCAGTCCTCTTAGAATGGACACATACAGGTCATATATATGGTTTTCAAGGCACTGTTATACCATTCTTCCTGCAGAATAGGGGTCACTTCAGGCAACGTTTTGGAGGTGCATAGCGATCACCCTCCCTGCTCTCCAAACGAGACCACAACGCCTCAACAATATTGAGATCTGGTGATCGTGGCGGCCAAGGGAGATGCAATTCAGTCTCGTGTTCACAAAAGCCGCTCTGAATAATACGGTCTGTATATACAGGGACTCCTATCGTTTTGGAACGCAGAATGACAATTGGGCAACAGACACTGCACGATGGGCTGGACCTGATCACCCAAAATGACCACATAATCCTTGGTAGTATTGCGGCCTTGCAGAGCACCCTGAGCCACGTGGAATACCACGATAGGGCTGCCCAAAGCATTACCGCACTCTGGCCATGTTTCACTCTCGGGACGTAACTCTACCAGAAGTTCGAAATAGTATGAATCAAAAATCGTCCGACAAAATGGCTTTTCTCCACTGCTCCATAGTCCAGGTTTTAATCAATTCGGCGTCACGTTTTCCTGTTACGGTCATATGTACCACTGGTGAGTCGTGTTGCACTCCAGTTTGCACTACAATTCCCTTCTTATGAATCACCTTTCTTGCTGTTTTTGTGCTGCCAGGGTTCGCGAGTGGGACATTGAGTTCTGAAGCGGCTTTTACAGCTGCCGTCCCTCATTTTTTGTAACAGTCCTCTTGAATTAACGTGAGCTCGCTTACTGAATTCAATCTTTCGTCCACGTTGTGGCTTAGCGGATGATGTCTTTTCGCTTTCCCTGCGTGCGTTATAAATATTCGATACACTGCCACTCTGGCACCAAGCACTTCGGCTGTCTTGTTTATGGAAGCATCCACCATATTAGCATCAACAACTTCCCGGCGTTCCAACTGAATTAGCTCGGACATAAATGCAGTCACAACTACACAGAACACTGTTCAGACCACGGCTGACACTTTTAAAATTGAGGTCATTGTAAAGGTGCCGTTCGTGCTCAAATCTAACAGTGCAGCCTCCAGGTTTCGCTAGCATAAGCATTTATGTACAACAGTGTGTTTCTTTCGTTGTTTCCATATTATTGTCCAACTCAAGTAGGCTTAAGGCAAGTTTCTTGCTGTACTTTTTATTTACAAATATCAAAAAATGTTTTGCATGATCCCGGTTCCCAGAACTCCTGAAGATAGACGTTGAGTGCGGATATTGTATCACAAACACAGTCCCTTTGACTGTTCAGAGATGTCACTAAACCCGCCCAAAGATGTAAAAAAACCATGCATGAGCAGTGCCTATTAGACAGTGGGGGTCCGACAGCCGATCAGTTCCGGTCATTCCGCCAGGAAGAAGGTACACGGCTCGTGTTGTCTGTAGTTCAACCATGTCTAGACGGTCAATACCGAAATTCGGTCGCGTCCGCATTGTTACTTTGTGCCAGGAAGAGCTCGCAAAAAGGGAAATGTCCAGGCGTTCCGGAGTGAACCAAAGCGATGTTGTTCGGACATGGTGGAGGTACAGAGAGACAGGAACTGTCGATGACATGACTCTCTCAGGCCGCCCAAGGGCTACTACTGCAGTGGATAACCGCTACCTACGGATTGTGGCTCGGAGGAACCCTGACAGCAAAGCCACCATGTTGAATAATGCTTTTCGTGCAGCCACAGGACTTCGTGTTAAGACTCAAACTGAGCGCAATAGTCTGCATGATGCGCAACTTCGTTCCCGACGTCCATGGCGACGTCCATCTTTGCAATCACGACACCATGCAGCGCGGTTTAGATGAGCCCAACAACATGCCGAATGGACCGCTCAGGATAGGCATCACGTTCTCTTCACCGATGAATGTGGTATATGCTTTCAACCAGACAATCGTCGGAGACGTGTTTGGTGGCAACCCAGTCAGGCTGAACGCTTTAGACACACTGTCCAGCGAGTGCAGCAAGATGGAGGTACCCTCCTGTTTTTGGGTGGAATTCTGTGGAACCGACGTACTCCGCTGGTGGTCATGGAACGCGCCTAACGGCTGTACGATACGTGAATGCCTTCCTCCGACTGATGGTGTAACCATATTGGGAGCATACTAGCGAGGCATTCGTCTTCATGGACGACAATTCGCGCCCCCATCGTGCACATCTTGTGAATGACTTCCTTCAGGATAACAACATCGCTCGACTAGAGTGGCCAGCATGTTCTCCAGACATGAACCCTATCGAACATGCCTGGGATAGATTGTAAAAGGGCTGTTTATGGACGACGTGACCCACCAACCACTCTGAGGGATCTACGTCGTATCGCCGTTGAGGAGTGGGACAAGCTGGACCAACAGTGCCTTGATGAACTTGTGGATAGTATGCCACAACGAATACAGGCATGCATTAATGCAAGAGGATGTGCTACCGGGTATTAGAGATTCCGGAGTGTACAGAATTCTGGACTACCACCTCTGAAGATTCGCTGTATGGTGGTACAACATGCAATGCGTGGTTTTCATGAGCAATAAAAAGGGCGGAAATGATGTTTATGTTGATCTCTATTCCCATTTTCTGTACAGGTTCCGGAACTTTCGCAGCCGAGATGATGCCCTTTTTTTTATGTGTGCATTTACTCGTAGTGACACAAGATACACGACGAGCTCGCTTCGGCGATTTGCCATTATCAAGTGCACCTGTGATGGTGATATAATAGGTATAATATTGCTCCTTAAGTCTATGTTGGTCTATGTCTACATAAGGCATGTTATGCTTACGACGTGGCTGATCTGTAGTGGTCCAGATGGCATCTTTGAGTGTAAATGTCGGCTGTCTTTTTGCTATGATTTATAAGTTAACTTTTATGTGCATTATCTTAGTTAATTTTGACAGCTTTTCTGACACCTTTGGCTCCAAAAAATAACTTTGTAAGATCTCGGAAATAAGAATTAAACATATAAATAACGTTACCGTATCATAACAAAAATACAACCGACACTTATGCTCCAAGATGTCATATAGTTCACTGGATACCAGCTAACCCGTACGCATAAGATGTCATAGACTAACGTAGGCAGCAGTATTACACTTATTTTACCATCTTGACACGTGCACTTGATAATGGCAAATTGGCGAAGAAAGCTCGTCAGGTAACTTGTATCACTACGAGTACATAAATAAATAGTGCAACAAAACACTTATACTTAAAATAAAATATGCTACTCTTCGACCTCTGCAAGCTGCGGGCCAACTGGAAAGGAAATTATTGAATACAGACTTTTTCACTGGTTTTTAGATATACTCGTAGAAACGAAGGTAACTGGCGTAACAAACTGAATATCTCGTTATTACATTATTGCTCTGTAACTAGCCACGGGAGATCACGCGTCCAACATAACAAAAGACTCAGTAATTATATCTCGACAGCCTCAGAAGTTTTATATATTCTTCTATGTTCGACATTAAATGCTCTTCTTACCACTCCATCGCTCAGGCTCGCTCAACAAATATAGTTCGCATACGAGACAGCAGACTCTTTCTAGCAACGAAGCGGAAAGGTTCGCTAAATGACCGACAGCCAGCGGAACACGATCGAACACCGGCGAATGTGAAACGAACGCTAGCGAATGCAGTTCGCTCACGCTAGCCTACATTTTGCACAATAAAAAAATTATCGTTCCCTGATTCTGTTTCGCTCGTTTTCCTTCAGGTGTAAAAGAGACTTAGAACGGATAGTACGCTGACTCGCAAACATGTTTGGCCCATAGTTTGTACCAGCGAGAATTCGCGCTCGCTGATGCTCGTTCGCTTGTGTTCGTTCCGTTCTAAACCAGACTTAACACGGCACAGTGACTCGAAAACACGTTAGACCGTCAGGACGGGTTCGGCCCGCCAGCGGCTCTGCAGGGGTTCAGCGACCTGTAAGCCTTTAAGCGCGCCGGCTGTGGAGCCGGGATCAGCGACACAGCTCAGCCTTTCTGATCCAGATGACCTCAGCCCCCCGCCCCACGCTTATCGTCTTGTTTAACGCTTTTTTTTTTTTTCAAACTTCGTAATTGCCTTCACCGGGAACGAGCCATTATCGAATAAATAAGACCCGGTATCGCTATGACCAGATGTGCCGTCGCAGTGTCGAGATGATACTCTTCTCACAAGGAAACGTCACTAACCTGATCTTGCATTGTAAGGAGAAAAACCTTCCTTTCAGGATATCAGACCCAGTAATGGATGATTTAGAATTAACGAGCGGATAAATGTTCCTATCGGAGCACAAAAAATATGAATATATTCCTGTTTGTTTACAAGATCAGTCAATCTTGTAAACAAACAGGAATATATTCATATTTTTTGTGCTCCGATAGGAACATTTATCCGCTCGTTAATTCTAAATCATCCATTACTGGGTCTGATATCCACCTTCCTCAACAATTTCAAAAATTTCCCGAAAGTTTTGGCATGCCATCATATTTGCACTATTTTTAACATTCAATTCACGTTAAACTCCCACAATCTCCCCTAACTGTATATAACTCACTCACACCGACTACTCCGCCGCTATAAGTCGCTCATACCCATCCACTCCCAGATGCCCTTTCTCGCTCCCTCATTCAGCCCGTGTCATTGTCATTATCTCTTTGTGTCTCTCTGTCATTGTCTCTCCTGCGTAAAGGCCACAGTCCCCTTCGTTCTGTCCTACTACCAGAGTCTCCTCTCGATGTCACGATCTCCCTCTTGCTCTCTCCTACTGCCGTCCTCTCATTCCTTCATTCCTACTACTGCTGTCTCTTCTCGCTGTCACCATCTTTCTCTTCCTCATTGTCACTGACATATATTCTCTCTCTCACCGCCACTGGCTCTCGCTCACTTCCACTTTCTCTTTATTCCTCCCTCCACCCTCCCCCGACACCGTCACTTTCTCTCTTATCCTAGCGATGTTCTATCACTGTCAACTGTGTTCCACTCCCACTGTGTCCCTCTCTTTCTCTCACACTGCCATTGTCTAATTCAATCTTTCCGTGAAACAATCACCGGCTACAGTGTTTATACTTTTCCGTCTCTTTGTCACTGCCACTCTCCTCTTCTCTCTGAGCATAACAAACCGGGAAAATGTTCGCGTGCCAAAATATTTGGGAAAATTTTTAAAGGTGCTCATCAAGGTAGACTACTGCTGCCTCTACCTCATTTTTTAGTCAAATTCTTTTAAATCAGCAGGAACGTATTTGCATTTTTTGTTCTCCGATACAAACATTTTTCCGCTAGTTTCGTCCCTTTCCCTGCTGCAGCAGGGCATGTATCTCGTATGAAAACTAATGTCTTGGTGTGTAAAATTTAGATATTTTACTTATGTGAAACTAAAATAATGCAAACTAATTTTACATCTCAGACCGGATTTTAAGAGCAAACAAATTTTGCTTGTGCTTTGGAACAGCAAATGGTTCAAATGGCTCTGAGCACTATGGGACTCAACTGCTGAGGTCATTAGTCCCCTAGAACTTAGAACTAGTTAAACCTAACTAACCTAAGGACATCACAAACATCCATGCCCGAGGCAGGATTCGAACCTGCGACCGTAGCGGTCTTGCGGTTCCAGACTGCAGCGCCTTTAACCGCACGGCCACTTCGGCCGGCTTGGAACAGCAACTTGGAGGTTCCCAGATAATAAGGGAGGCACTTCACAGCATATTTGTCCGTGCTACGTCACTTTATAAACTATGTTTTCGTATCACACCGGATTTTACGTGCATATTTCACGTGTACAAGTAAGGTAATTTGAACCTCTATACCTCGGAAACGGGTAAAGATAAGAAGAAAATTATAAGCCTGTTCGAGGTCTGCATCTTAGCAATACATCTCAAAAATTACAGCCATTTGTTGCGCATAGCCGTCCTGGAATCCGCGACTGAGATTTGGTACCCGAAATAACAAGTTTTTGGGGTGTAACTCGATAAGGGATAAAGTTTTTTGAAAACTGGGGGATGTGGCTTCCAGATAAGTGCCTAGAGAATATATCGTTTGAGCAATTTTCTGCGCTTTTTTATTATCTAGATTTCACCTCATACCAGATTTTACGTGTATAAGTGGACTGACTTTGAACCTCTGTATCTTGGAAACGGATAAAGATATCAATAAAATTTTCGAGTTTGTTGTAGATCGGGATCTTAGAAATTAATCGTGAAGACTTTCAGCCATTTGCTGTGCGTAGCCATTTTAGAATCATTGTCTGGGTTTTGGTCCGCTCGTGACGGCGAAAACATAGTAAAAAATGCCTTTTTTTTTGGGTTTTCGAGGATTCTACCCAGAACTAACGCTGGCTCTATAAGTCCCATCAAGCCTACCGTAGGCCACGTCTAATGCGAAAAGAACCAACCAATTTCCTCCATTTGCGTAAGCAGGAGGAAGTGTGTAATATTCATACTCTGGCCCTGTACTGTAGGACTGTGACAGTCACATGATCCTTCTTTTGGGTACACCAATAGTCCCTAGCCAAAGGGCTATCCGAAACACACGATCCTACGGATTTTTCACCAACAGAATTTGATGTATGAGCACCGGAGAATCCAGTTTTTATGCGCGGCGTTTTGGAACATATTAAGTGCGTATGTAGTCACATGAATACAGACAGTACGCAGTTATGACCTTCTGAATGTACAGCTTCTATACGTCGCGCTTTCCGACTGTTTGTCACTCGCTTCGCCACGCTACAGCGCGAAGTACTGTACAACTGAGTAAGAGCTTCTTGTTCATAACATCGATGACAGCACAACCGTTAGTGCTTTCTTCATCGTATCAAAGTGGGCGGTCTCTAGCCTGTGCTTGGTCCCAGAGATCTCTTGCTTTGAACACGTTCATGTTGCTGTTCACAAAAGCATTGTAAATTAATGAAATGAATGAGTTTGTCGTTAAGGAAGCAATGTAGAACATTTGAAGGAGTTGCGCTATTCTTCAACCATGACTGTATTCTTTAATGTGAGTGGCGTGATTAAACTGTGAATGAAAATCAATAACTCCATTTAATAACAATTTCTCTGTTGCTCTGGCTTATTCATTTTGATTTTCAAATAAATAATACTGAACATACACTCCAAGGGAAAAAAAACCAACCCATAACGAAGGAATTATCCGAATAGGACGAAAATGGATAGATGTGATATGCATGTATAGACAAACGAATAATTATAGTTTCAAAAAAATTGGATGATTATTTAGCAGAAAGAGCTTCACAAATTGAGCAAGTCAATAGAGCGTTGGTCAGCCTCTGGCCCTTATACACGCAGTTATTCGGCTTGGCACAGGTTGATAGAATTGTTGGATATCATCCTGAGGGATATTGTGCCAAATTATGTCCAACTGACACATTATATCGTCAGAATCCCGACCTGGCTGGAGGGCAATATCAGTAATACTTTCGCAACTGGGGAGAAATCCGGCGACCTTGGTAACCAAGGTAGAATTTGACGAACAACAACACAAGCAGCAGAAATCCGTACTCAAGTCGGTATCCCACCGCTGACGGGGCTGACTCCAGGCACGTCTTCGGCCTGGAATTTCATTGACTGAAGTAGAATTGTCTTTAGTGATAAGTCCCGCTCGCTTCTAAGTGGGCCGCCATGACCAGCGAAGACATGTCTAGAGACGCCCCGGACAGCGGTAGGGTATGTAACGTCTCTTAGTAAAAGACATATTATGTGATAAAGAGAAAACATCGTGTATCATGTTTTGTTATTGTATGGAATTATGTACGTTTTTTATTATTTATTTTAGATAATATCTGTGTCGGCGAGTACTGAAACCGCCACAGACGATAAATATCAAACAAAGATGAGAATATGCAACTAGTATAAATAATACAGAACGAACATTAATTTGTCTGTCTTCTTCTTGGAGTTACGTGAGAAGGAGAGCCTGTGACGTTGTATTGTATGCTAACGTCGCATTCTTTTGTCGAGACTGAGAGATGTACGCCATTACGTACTCATTTTAAAGGTGTGTAATAATTAGCCGGCCGCGGTGGTCTCGCGGTTCTAGGCGCGCAGTCCGGAACCGTGCGACTGCTACGGTCGCAGGTTCGCATCCTGCTTCGGGCATGGATGTGAGTGATGTCCTTAGGTTAGTTAGGTTTAAGTAGTTCTAAGTTCTAGGGGACTGATAACCACAGCAGTTGAGTCCCATAGTGCTCAGAGCCATTTGAACCATTTTTTTTGTAATAATTAACATATTTAAATGATTTGAATAGAGTTATTTAATGAAACCTTGCATTATTATTTGTACTAGCTTGCTTGGCATATTATCCCATCCCTTTAAGACATTTTCAGTTATTTAAATATTATCCGTGGTGCAGAGTTGCGCTACGAACGAACGAGCCGCTGCCGCGGCGTATTCAAACTGCATTAAATGAAATCTATCATACCGCAAAGAAGCGGGAAGGTAATAGTGAAATAAAATTATTTCTTTCAGCTTCCGGACTTGCAGAGCAGAGCAGCAGATTTTATGATGTGTTTTGCAGGTTGACGCGGGCTGCTGATAATATATTACTAACAGTACAAAAAAAAAGATAATTTACCTTCTTAATATAATAGGAATCTTGCTGTGCTTAGTTCTGGTCTGGCTAAACTTATAGTAAAAAACGTATTTTTCTCCGATAATAGTCTCATGTTCTTGTGCTAGTCGTCGTACTTATTGGTGTTTTACTGATAACAAAAATCCACTGCAAAATTTTGTTGTTGAACAATCATTGCGAACTGTAACATCAGTATTCATAACAAAGTAATTTTCATTAACATTTTCAATAACTATAAAGTAGGGAAGATATGTTGAGTTTTATAGTGAGTTACAGTAACGAAAAATGTTCCTTTAATAGAAAGCCAGATACAGAACAATAAGAATACAATATATTCTGTTTTGTTGAGAATTAATGATTATACAGAACTTCATGGCACAGCATTACTAAAAGGTATTTCGCGGCTCTTTTCGTATATGCGTTGTTACGCAAATAATAATAATAATAATAATAATAAAACAAAATAAACAGAAAAGAGTTTACGAAGCGAAAGGTACCAACCTGACTGCCGCCAGCCATAAGGAGCAACAGCCAGAATTGACGGTCTGCAGTGCCATTTCTTTTCACAGCAGGACCTCTTTCGTTATCATCCGCGGAATCCTTACAGCACATGGCCGGGAGGCCCCTTGCAGGGCAGGTCCGGCCGCCTTGGTGCAGGTCTTACTACACTACTGGCTATTAAAATTGCTACCGCCGGTGGCGACACCTACAACGTGCTGACATGAGAAAAGTTCCCACCCGATTTCTCATACACAAAAACAGCAGTTGACCGGCGTTGCCTGGTGAAACGTTGTTGTGATATCTCGTGTAAGGAGGAGAAATGCGTACCATCACGTTTCCCACTTTGATATAGGTCGGATTGTAGCCTATCGCGATTGCGGTTCATCGTATCGCGACATTGCTACTCGCGTTGGTCGAGATACAATGACTGTTAGCAGAATATGGAATCGGTGGGTTCAGGAGGGTAATACGGAACGCCGTGCTGGATCCCAACAGCCTCGTATCACTAGCAGTCGAGATGACAGGCATCTTATCCGCATGGCTGTAACGGATCGTGCAGCCACGTCTCGATCCCTGATTCAACAGATGGGGACGGGACGTTTGCAAGACAACAACCATCTGCAAGAACAGTTCGACGACGTTTGCAGCAGAATGGACTATCACCTGGGAGATCATGGCTGCGGCTACCCTTGATACTGCATCACAGACGGGAGCGCCTGCGATGATGTACTCAACGACGAACCGGGGTGCACGAATTGCAAAACGTCATTTTTTCGAATGAATCCAGGTTCTGTTTACAGCACCATGATGGTCGCATCCGTGTTTGGCGACATCGCGGTGAACGAACATTGGAAGAGTCTATTCGTCTTCGCTATACTGGCGTATCACCCGGCGTGATGGTATGGGGTGCCATTGGTTTCACGTCTCGCATTGACGGCACTTTGAGCAGTGGGCGTCACATTTCAGATGTGTTACGACCCGTGGCTCTACCCTTCATTCGATCCCTGCGAAACTCTACATTTCAGCAGGATAATGCACGACCGCATGTTGCAGGTCCTGTACGGGCCTTATTGGATACAGAAAATGTTCGACTGCTACCCTGGCCAGCACATTCTCCAGATCTCTCACCAATTGAAAAAGTCTGGTCAATGGTGACCGAGCAACTGACTCGTCACAATTCGCCAGTCACTACTCTTGATAAACTGTGGTATCGTCTTGAAACTGCATGGGCAGCTGTACCTGTACACGCCATCCAAGCTCTGTTTGACTCAATGCCCAGGGCGTATCAAGGCCGTTATTACGGCCAGAGGTGGTTGTTCTGGGTACTGATTTCTCAGGATCTATGCACATGTAATCACATGTCAGTTCTAGTATAATATATTTGTCCAATGAATACCCGCTTATCATCTGCATTTCTTCTTGGTGTAGCAGTTTTAATGGCCAGTAGTGTATTAAGTACTCTTTTCGCGTAAAACAATGTGTTCTTGAACAAGATTTCAAAATAAATGCAGCAGAAGTGACGCCCTTCTCTTCCGTTGTCGTCAACATCGCGTGAATTGGTGGGCTCTGATTGTCACTTTTCTGTGCAATACTTCGCGCATGAGCTCTCAGTGGTTACGGTAGGGTGCAGAGAATGACAAACAACCACTGCGCGCGAAGTTTAGAAGCTGTACATTCAGAAGGACACAACTGCCTACTGTCACAGTCATGGCCCAAATTTCCGTGCGGGATCGTCTGCTGTGACTGATATCTGCAAGTTTACTCCTGAAATTGTGAGGTCAGGTTACATATGTTTGCTTGTCGGATAGAAGCAAACTTTTTAGTGTTGTCTACACCGTACTTGGAAAACGAGTATATGACAACCTGCGAGCGTAAAACGCCATGACGGATCAGTCTTTCAGTCTTCAATTCCTTGATCATCAGCTGATGTTGTTGTTCCTCAGGTCTTCAGTCGGAAAACTGGTTTGATGCAGCTCTCCACGCTATTCCATGCTCTGCAAGCCTCTTCACCTCCGAATAATCTACCCACCTAATCATCAACATTTACCTGTAGCACCACATTTCAAAAGCTTCTATTCTCCTCTCGTCTGAACTGCATACCGTCCGCATTTCACTTCCGTACAAAGTTACACTCCAGCCGAATACCTTTCGAAAAGACTTCGTAAAATTTAGATTTATGTCAGATGTTAACAAATTTCTCGTCTTCGGAAACGCTATTCTCGCCATTGTCAGTCTACGTTTTATATCCTCTTAACTTTGACCTTCATCAGCTATTTTACTGCCGAAATAGCAAAACTCATCTACTACTTAGTGACTCATTTGCTAATCTTAATCCCTCAGCATCGCCTGATTAAATTCTACTGTTCCCCATTATGCTTGTTTTGCTTTTGTTGATGTTCGTCTTATATCCTCCTTTCAAGACGCTGTCCACTACATCCAATTGTCCTTCCACGTCCTTTGCTGTCTCTGACAGAATTACAATGCCGTCGGCATTAATCGAAGTTTTTATTTCTTCTCCCTGAATTTAAATTCCTTCACGAATTCTTTTCTTTTTTTTCCTTTACCGCTTGCTCAAGGTATAGATTGAACAACAGCGGAAATACGTACCACACTCTCTCACTCCCTTCTCAACCACTGCTAACGTTTCACACGTTTCGCTTCTTATAACTGCCGTCTGGGTTCTGTACCAGTTGTATATAACCTTTCGCTCCCAGTATAATACCCCTCCTTCGGTCTGAATTTCAAACAGTGTTTTCTAGCGAATGACGTGAAAAGCTTTCTCCAAGTCTGGAAATTTCATAAACGTAGGTCTGCCTTTCTTTAAGCGGGGACACTTGAGAATACACATGTAATTTGTTTTAGTCATCAGTCTTCTGACTGGTTTTATGCGGCCCTCCACGAATTCCTCGCCTGTGCTAACCTCTTCATCTCAGAGTAGCATTTGCAACCTACGTCCTCAATTATTTGCTGGATTTATTCCAATCTCTGCCTTCCTCTACAGTTCTTGCCCTCTACAGCTCCTTCCAGTACCATGGAAGTTATTACGTAATGTCCCTTCTTCTTGGAAGTGTTTTCCATATACTCCTTTCCCCGCCGATTCTCTGAAGAACCTCCTCATTCCTCACCTTATCACTCCATCTACTTTTCCACATTCTTCTGTAGCACCACTTCTTAAAAGCTTTGATTCTGTTCTGGTCCGGTTTTCGCACAGTCCTGATTCACTACCATGCAATTCTGTGCTTCAGATGTACAATAAATTCTTAGAAATTTCTTCCTCAAATTAAGGCCTATGTTTGAAACAAGCACACTTCTCATCACCAGGAATGCCCTTTCTGCCAGTGTTAAGCTGTTTTTTATGTCCTCCCTGCTCCGTCCGTCACGGGTTATTTTCTACTTAGGTTGTAGCATTCCTTAACTTCACCTACTTCGAGATTACGGGAGGTAGGACAGGCGCCTTGAGGTCTTAGCCCGCGGCTCGCCTTCTGATGTTAGTGTTTTGAGAGAGAAGACGGTCGACCGAAGCTAAGGGCGGCGGCGTTGTCTGCTGGGGCTTCGCGAAAGTGGGTGTCCATATCGCAGACCATTAGCGTCACACACAAGAGTTTCCCATGCTGACATCTCGCGGAGGTTGTGATTGGTGGGTTGACTCTTACGTCAGCTCATGATTACGGCCACCGTAGGTATTGACGGGGAGATATGTCCTTGGCGGATACGGTGACGTAATTTTGCAGTGGGAAATATGCCGTTTTTAATAGCCATGATTAGCGACAAAATTGTTGTTGCGCTGAGATTGGCTGGTCACTAGCGGAACAGAGGAGAAGCTCTGACGGAGCCGTGGCGAAGGGAACACATGGGGAGCCGACCTCATCGTCGCAGGCGTCGGATGTTACTTACCCTTGTGCTCTTCTGTCAGACAGTAGTTTGTTAAACTCCTACCTGTCTGCTTCAAAATGGTTCAAATGGCTCTAAATACTATGGGACTTAACATCGGAGATCATGAGTCCCCTACTCTTCACTTAGAACTACTTAAACCTAACTAACCTAAGGACATCACACACATCCATGGCCGAGGCAGGATTCGAACCTGCGCCGGGACCAGCCACACAGTCCACGACTGCAACGCCTTAGACCGAGAGAGGGTGACAATTATTGAACTACATGAAAGAAAACGTAAATTAGTTGCAAACTACTGCGTGTACACGCTTTATTCAACATCTAAACGTCAGTACAGATATTAGGATTCAGATTATGACATGTTCGATATGCCTGCCATTATTGGCGATGATATGGTGCAGACAAATAGCAACATTCTGCATGACCTGCAGATGTGTAGGAACATCGACGCTGTCGATAACTCCCTGAATGGCTGTTTTTAGCTCAGCAATGGTTTTGTGATTATTGCTGTACACCATGTCTTGAATAGAGCCCCACAAAAATGTTATAGACCAACCCATCGAAACGAAAGTGGGCTTCGTCGCTAACGGCGCGGGCTCATGTGTACACTAATTCCCATCGTGCCCCGCGGCCAACCGTGCAGTTTGAAGGTCCTAACGCAAACCGTTCAGAACTTTTATACGATTTGATTTGATACAGTTCAATCGTTCTCCCCTGTAGGTGCCTCACATTTACCAGGTGTAAGGGATGAAATTGGAATTTCCCTACAGGTGGTGCTAGCCGCCAGTGTAGGGCCCGTGAGACCGTGTCTGCAGCTCCATCTGCTTCCTGTAACGGCTGACGACAAATGTCAACACACAGTAACCCAAGTTCCATACATCGGCCTCTGTTTCAAGCCCATAAACATGCCGAGTTTTTTGCCTGCGAACTACGATTTGCGGACAGCATTGGTTTCTTGTTATCATTTGAATAAAGCTGCTGCAGAATCGCATCGAATGTTTTTCGAAGCTTTCGGCGAGCATGCTCTTCGGAAAACACAGTGTTTCGAGTGGTTCAAAAAATTGAAATTGGTGATTTTGACGTGAGAAACGACTAGCGCGGGAAACCACCGAAAAAGTTCGAAGACAACGAATTGCAGGCCTTATTGGATGAAGATGATACTCAAACTCAACAGGAACTCGCGGAACAATTGAATGTGACGTAGAAAGCCGTTTCTCTTTGGTTGAAAGCTACAGGAAAGGTGCAGAAAGTGGGAATATGGGTTCCACATGAACTGAATGAAAGACAGCTAGCAAATCAATAGGCAATTTGTGAAATACTGCTCGCCGGATACAAAAGAAAGTCGTTTCTACATGGAATAGTGACAGGTGATGAAAAACGGATATATTCTGAGAATCCTAAGCGTCGTAAATCATCAGTGAATTCAGACAAACCATCGACATCCACTGCAAGACCAAATCGCTTTTGAAAGAAGACAATGCTCTGTGTTTGGAGGGGGAGGGGGGATGAATCAGAAGCGTGTCATCCATTATGATCTGCTAAGACCTGATGAAACCGTTAACACTGATCGGTACTCGTAGGAAATGATCGATTTCAATCGAGTATTACATAGAAAATGACCGGAATGTGTAAAAAGGCAACACAGGGGACTGTCGTAGGACCATTGCTATTCACAGTATATACAGGGTGTTACAAAAAGGTACGGCCAAACTTTCAGGAAACATTCCTCACACACAAATAAAGAAAAGATGTTATGAGGACATGTGTCCGGAAACGCTTAATTTCCATGTTAGAGCTCATTTTAGTTTCGTCAGTATGTACTCCAACGTGATCAAATTGTCAATTTTCACAATCAACATGTGTGGCCTGACAAGAATCGGCACGCAATTGTGCAATCACGTCATCAACACAGATTTTCTGTGAACGTTTGGGCAGGCATTGTTGGTGATGTCTTGATTGGGCCCCATGTTCTTCCACCTACGCTCAATGGAGCACGTTATCATGATTTCATACGGGATACTCTACCTGTGCTGCTAGAACATATGCCTTTACAAGTACGACACAACATGTGGTTCATGCACGATGGAGCTCCTGCACATTTCAGTCGAAGCGTTCGTACGCTTCTCAACAACAGATTCGGTGACCAATTGATTGGTAGAGGTGGACCAATTCCATGGCCTCCACGCTCTCCTGTCCTCAACCCTCTTGGCTTTCATTTATGGGGGCATTTGAAAGCTCTTGTCTACGCAACCCCGGTACCAAATGTAGAGACTCTTCGTGCTCGTATTGTGGACGGCTGTGATACAATACGCCATTCTCCAGGGCTGCATCAGCGCATCAGGGATTCCATGCGACGGAGGGTGGACGCATGTATCCTCGCTAACGGAGGACATTTTGAACATTTCCTGTAACAAAGTGTTTGAAGTCACGCTGGTACGTTCTGTTGCTGTGTGTTTCCATTCCATGATTTATGTGTTTTGAAGAGAAGTAATAAAATGAGCTCTAACACGTAAAGTAAGCGTTTCCGGACACATGTCCACATAACATATTTTCTTTCTTTGTGTGTGAGGAAAGTTTCCTGAATGTTTGGCCGTACCTTTTTGTAACACCCTGTATAAATGACACTTTGTATAACATCGGAAGTTCACTGAGGCTTTTTGCGGATGATGCTGTAGTATATCGAGAGATTGTAACAATAGAAAATTGTACTGTAATGCAGGAGGATCTGCAAGGAATTGACGCGTGGTGCAGGGAATGGCAATTGAATCTCAATGTAGACAAGTGTAATGTGCTGCGAATACACAGAAAGAAAGATCCTTTATCATTTTGCTACAATATAGCAGACCGGCAAATGGAAGCAGTTAATTCGATAAATTATCTGGGAGTAAGCATTAGGAGTGATTTAAAAAGGAATGACCATATAAAATTAATCGTCGGTACAGCAGATGCCAGACTGAGATTCATTGGAAGAATCTTAAGGAAATGCAGTCCGAAAACAAAGGAAGTAGGTTACAGTACACTTGTTCGCCCACTGCTTGAATACTGCTCACCAGTGTGGGATCCGTACCAGATAGGATTGATAGAAGAGATAGCGAAGATCCAACGGAAAGCAGCGCGCTTCGTTACAGGATCATTTAGTAATCGCGAAAGCGTTACGGTGATGACAGATAAACTACAGTGGAAGACTCTGCAAGAGAGACGCTCAGTAGCTCGGTGCAGGCTTTTGTTGAAGTTTCGAGAACATACCTTCACTGAGGAGTCAAGCAATATATTGCCCCCTCCTACGTATATCTCGCGAAGAGACCGTGAGGATAAAATCAGAGAGATTAGAGCCCACACAGAGGCATACCGACAATATTTCTTTCCACGAACAATACAAGACTGAAATAGAAGGGAGAACCGATAGAGGTACTCAAGATACCCTCCGCCACACACCGTCAGGTGGCTTGCGGAGTACGGATGTAAATGTAGATGTATAAAGTCATATTGCTCCTTACGCACATCAAAACTGGTTTAGAGAAACGATCGAAGCGTTCAGTAGGGAAATACTAGGACATGCGGTTTATTCTTCAGACTTGGCTCCGTCTGATTATCATCCGTTTGCATCTCTGGGACACGCTCTCGCTGAACAACGCTTAAATTCGTTTGAAAATGTACGAAAATGGCTCGCTGACTTTGTTCTCTGCAAAAGAACAGTTTTTTTTTTTTTTTTTTTTTTTGCGAGGCATTCATAGCCTGCCGGAGAGGTGCGAGAAATGTATAAATAGCAGAGGAAATTATTTTGAATAAAATATTGTTCTTCAGTTTCAAACAACATACGTGTAATTATTGCAACCAAACTCCGATGTTTGTTCAGATGGATCACCTATTAGATTTTGTCAGTGTTTGTATCTAGTTTTGTTCTGTTTATGGTTCTCGTAAAGCTCAAATATGAATTTCATATTCATGTTTGTCTTTGAGTCAATAAACCGCATTGCGGTATTGTAGTTACAAAATTTTCTCTACTGAACTACACAATTACCCTGCATTCCTACCTGTCATTATTTTTCAGGGGAAATAATAATCAGTCTCATCATGTGAAGCCGGTTCAAGGCGGGTCGCCTTGGGACCATATTAATTCAGCGTCTTTGCTTGCGAGTATCTGATGTGTTGCATTCACCACAGCTTCACTCTGATCCTAATTTCTGTGCCAGTTAGGGACGCACACACGCAACCACAGGTAAACTTGCGTAATTGGCGACCCACAGGCCGCCTCAGCTGCCTCGATGTGCTCATTACTGCTGGGGAGTCGCGACGGTTCAGCCCCGACCACTTCCTGTGTAATGTCAACTAACTTCAGAGTAGTGTGCCGTCTGGCTCTTCCACTGATTTGCCTGCGATGGGCTACTGCGTCAGAGTCTTCTCACAGCGCGGCCGCAACTCTCCCACGTGCCCCCTTGTGGGCGCGGTTCACGTGATCACCCGCCCTCTGTACCAGCTCGTCTCTAGCTACACCACGAATAGCCCTTGAACTTGCGTTACAAAAAACGAGACACTGCATGTGATAAACTTGCTTAATTTGAGGACTGCACGTGCAGATTAATTTTGTTACAAACACGACCGCAACTCATCTTGGCAGAAAATATATATTTGTGTTTTCACTCTTCTAAAACATACTGCTTGTACATTATTTACTTTTTAGCAGTTTCCTTTGTTAAGGGGGGGGGGGGTGTAGGACGTCAAACGGGCCGACTTGGAGCAGGAGAGGCACCACAGGACATTTTAATTTCCACTGTCTATACTTTTACAAGAAAATTCATAAAACTTTGTCAGCATGACCAGGAAGGATTCAGGATTCACGCTCGTTGCAGCCGATATTCAAAAACATAGCAAAATAATTTTTTTTACATGTGAACTTTCATCATTTTTTCACTTACTATTGGCTTCATTTGTTCCTATAGGTACACTTTTCTTCATAAGTCAGAGAGATTGTTCGATGAATTTTGCACAGCATACAAACCATACTTACAGGTGTATGAAACTCAAAAATCTATTTAATTTATGAAAAAATTGATGAGCTGTTACGTTTTAAACTTTATGTTTAGAAGAAAATCAAATTTTGTAGTTAATTATCTCAATTTTTACCACAGTTTTTAATAGATTCGGAAAATTCTGGAGTTTCATACTGTACCTATAGCAACAAATGCAGCCAACAGTAAGTGAAAAAATTATGAAATTTCCTATCTAAAATGTTTTTGCTCTTCCACTGCTATGGGTGTGAATCCTGCCTCCTTCCTGGTTATGCTGACAAAGTTTTATGAATTTATTTGTGAAAGTATAGACAGTAGAAAATAAAATGTCCTGTGGTGCCTCTCCTGCTCCAAATCGGCCCGTTTGACGTCCTACCCCCCTTAAATGACCAGCAAAGGATCATACGTCATATGTTATTTCTATTTTGTCATGTCGCTACCTGCTTTCCTGTATTCTAGTTAATTTCAATATCTGATCCATAATTATTTTTTGTGGGAACATATTAGTACCTTAATATTGATTTTCCTCTAAACCAAGGGTTTTTTGTTTGTTTTTTTTGTTTTTTTTTTTCATGCATCACTCTTACTACAGTTTCGAATACGTTCAAATAAATACCTACGTAAAATCTCAATATTAATTGAACAGAGATATTACAGTATTTATTTTCATCTACATCTATATGGATACTCTGTAAATCACATTTAAGTACCTGGCAGACGGTTCATCGAACCACCTTCACAATTCTCTGTTATTCCAATCTCGTATAGCGCGCGGAAAGAATGAACACTTATATCTTTCCGTGCGAGCTCTGATTTCCCTTATTTTATCGTAGTGATCGTTCCACCCTATGTAGGTCGGTGTCAACAAAATATTTTCGCATTTGGAGGAGAAAGTTGGTGATTGGAATTTCATGAGAAGATTCCGTCGCAACGAAAAACGCCTTTCATTTAATGATTTCCAGCCCAAATCCTGCATCATTTCTGTGACACTCTCTCTCATATTTCGCGATAATACAAAACGTGCTGCCTTTCTTTGAACTTTTTCGATGTACTCCGTCAGTTCTATCTGGTAAGGATCCCACACCGCGCAGCAGTACTCTAAAAGAGGACGGACAAGCGTAGTGTATGCAGTCTCCTTAGTAGGTCTGTTACATTTTCTAAGTGTCCTCCCAATAAAACGCAGTCTTTCGTTAGCGTTTCCCACAACATTTTCTATGTGTTCCTTCCAATTTAAGTTGTTCGTAATTGTAATACCTAGGTAAATAAGTTGAATTTAGTTCTTTTAGATTAGACTGATTTATCTTGTAACCGAGGTTTAACGAGTTCCTTTTTAGCACCCATGTGGAAGACCTCACACTTTTCGTTATTTAGGGTCAACTGCCACTTTTCGTACCATTCAAATATCTTTTCTAAATCGTTTTGCAGTTTGTTTTGGTCATCTGATGACTTTATTAGTCGATAAACGACAGCTACATCTGTAAACAACCGCAGACGGCTTCTCAGATTGTCTCCCAAATGGTTTATATAGATAAGGAACAGCAAAGAGCCTATAACACTATCTTGGGGAACGCCAGAAACTACTTCTGTTTTACTCGATGACTTTCCGCCAATTACTACGAACTGTGACCTCTCTGACAGGAAACCACGAATCCAGTCACATAACTGACACGATATCCCATAAGCAAGCAATTTCACTACGAGCCACTTGTGTGGTATAGTGTCAAAAGCCTTCCTGAAATCCAGAAATACGGAATCGAGCACCCAAAAGCTTCCCATGCAGACATCTCGCGGAGGCTGGATTGGAAGGTTGACTCTTATGTCAGCTCATAATTAAGGCAACCGTAGGAACTGACAAGAATAGATGTATTTGGCGGCTACGGTTACGTAATATTGTAGTGGGATATACGCAGGTTTTGTTTAATAGCTATGATTGGCGACACAATTGCTGTTGGGCCGCGATTGGCTGGTCACTAACGTAGCAGAGCAGAAACTCTGGCGGAGCCTTGGCGAGGGAACCACAGGGTAGTTGGTTGGTTGGTTAATTTTGGGGTGGGGACGAAACAGCGTAGTCATCGGTCCTTTCGAATTAGGGAAGGATGGGGAATGAAGTTGGTCGTGTCCTTTCAAAGGAACCATTCCTGTATTTTCCTGAAGCGATATAGAGAAATTACGGAAAACCTGAATCAGATTGGCCGGACGCTGGTTTGAACCGTCGTCCTCCCGAATTCCAGTCCACTGCGCCACCTCCCTCGTGAAAATACAAGGGGAGCCGCCGTCCAGATCGTCGCAAGAGTTGGTCGTTACTTACTGTTCTGAACTTCGTCAGAGAGTGGTTTGTTAGAGACGTACCTGTCTGGTCGCCCGGATAAATAGAGTTTCCAGTCGGTTTTGGAGTCCTTTTACCTTGGATTCCGCCAGCCTAATCGCAGCGAGCCCGGCCACGAATCGCATCCGTCGCCTACAAGCCGAAATTCGTTGTTTGTGGTAACATCTGCTGCTCCAGCAACCAGGGAATCCGTCAGTCGATTTCACGCCTCTACGCATGCACAGCGGATGCAGTTACCACCCTTTCCTTTCATTAGCAGTAGAGTGCCAAAGTGTTCGATGTCTAGCACGTTAGCTGCGTTTACAATTAATTTGCTTCGCATTGCAGCCCCAGTCCCACGTAGGTGACTCAGTGCAGTTTGCTCAAATAGGTTCCCTGTAGAATGTTGCCAGTGCCTCTTTTATTTTCGAAAATTTGTTAGTAACACAAGGCGCTTATGATTCTTACACTTTTTGACGTGTCGCTCACATCGACACAGGAAATACAGTGATCAAAGTTTTCAAAAGTTTATTGACCAATGACAGAAGACGTCTGCTTCGACGATAATAACAAAATCACAACTACAGTGTCTCTCAGGTATGAAGGCTTGGCAGTATGGCGATTCAAAATTCTAGCAAAGTAACACAGGATCTTCGTAGACAAATTCACTTGTATATAAAGTATTTTAAGTCCGATGAAGCTGTCCTGAGTAACACCAGTGAAATCTGGTTTCACAGGACAGAGCGGATCCGATTATGGTTGTGGAAAGGGGCCAAAATCGGTTACTGTCAGTTGCACAAAACACACAAACTTTATTTTCCTAAAAACACTTAAGGGGCTCCGGAACGCCCTATACTTGCAAAGTTAAAATAACGCTTATAAATTACATCTTTCCTCACAAAGTATTTGAGGTAGGAAGTTGAACTTTTTACAGATTATTTATTGGAATATGTGCTACAACTTAACACAAGGATTTTACAAAATTTTAGTTCAGTTATTAAAGATGATTTTTTTTCAATTGTAATGAAAATTCACAACATTTTTTTGCAATTTTTTATTTCTATATTCAAAAATATACAGTTTTTTGGAAAAAGGCTGTGTTAAATTATGCAGAAGGTACTGTGTAACATTTACTGAAAGTTTGAAACAAATATGTTTGGAAGATCCTTAGAAAACATGTAATTAGTATGAAAAAATAAAAGTTTTGGGAATCGAGCGACAAAGATTGGATTAACTTTTTAGTGCATTCCAGGTCCATAGGATGGATTATCTTCATCCTCTGCAAACTCCTCCTCCAGCTTCCTCTTGTTCCTCCTCCTGTTTACTCTTGCTTGTATTTCTAGACTCTTTACAGTCCTGTCCGCAGCCTGAAGGCATTCCTTGTCTAAAGCAAGCATCGCTCGTACCATGTTAGAACCTATCTTCATTCCCATATTTCTAAATACCTTGCACCTTACAATGTTGCCATCATTGAAAGTCGCAACAGCATCATACACACCAAAGTGAAGTGTTTCTATTCCAACAAATACAGTCTTGGGGATTCTCGACCATATAACACTATTGACACTTTCATTGGGGTTTTGAGTTTTTCCGTGAATACACTTTTTCAACAGTTCAGGTGCTGCTAAGTCTCTCAAAATAGGTTTTATCACCTCCATTATTGCATGAGGCAGACTATGCTTATGGTGTACACTTCACCAGTTAGCAATCCTTTGTTATATTTACACCAACTGTCTTCTTCTTTGGGACACAAGCTATGTTGGGGACTTTCATCGGTTGAAGAAGTATGAAAAAAAAGAGCCCAAACAGCCTTCTTCATTTCGTCGACACTTTGTGTATTTTGCCTAATAGCCATTCCATAATAGTTCTGTATTTTGTCAATTACACTGTCAGTTAACCTTCCCATCCAACCCTTTACCATCACTGAGTTTTTGTTTTTTGTACGAAGCTTTCAGTCGCCGAAGTCTTGTTCCCATTCCAGCGATATATATTGAACCATCACAGGTTAGCCACAACACATACTTTATCTCACATCACTAAAACGTACCTGATGAACACGGACGTTAATAATAACACCATTTGACAGCAGTTTACAGCGCCACAGTGGGTCACGCCCATGTAGAACACATTTCAAAAAAAATTTAAAAATAGTTGTAGTCTTCGGAATTGAGTAAATTATATATCTATTAAAAGGTAATAGTCTGCAGATTCAGAAAACGCAAAAAAGTAAAAATTGAACTTTTCATGATTTTGAGCCTTTCCGGAGCCCCATAATCACACATGCCCTTAAAAGGATACAAAACGATACGGCTGAAAGCCCGAACACAAGTTATTGCAATTGCTTTAAGGAATACACGCGGCTGGAGGCCTTACTTAAAAAAGAAAATCTTTCGTAAATACTCGGCTGAGGGCCGCACACTGGACACAGAAGAACTGAGGCTTAAGGCCTGGATAACAAGAATTTCCAATAGAGAAGAAAGTTTAACAAGGTTTTAAAAGTGAATTTTCGAGTTTCAATTTAAGATGGCTGAAGGCCTTATCTTAAAAATTTTTAACATAGCCGGCTGGTGTGGCCGAGCAGTTCTAGTCGCTTCAGTGTGGAACCGCGCGACCGCTACGGTCGCAGGTTCGAATCCTGCCTCGGGCATGGATGTGTCTGATGTCCTTATGTTAGTTAGGTTTAATTACTTCTAAGTTCTAGGGGACTGATGACCTCAGATGTTAAGTCCCATAGTGCTCAGAGCCATTTGAACCATATTTGACATAAAAGCTCGTCTGAAGGCCACAAACTGAACATAGTGTGGTGTCACCGCCAGACACCACACTTGCTAGGTGGTAGCTTTAAATCGGCCGCGGTCCATTAGTACATGTCGGACCCGCGTGTCAGGATCGCAGACCGAGCGCCACCACACGGCAGGTCTCGAGAGACTGACGAGCACTCGCCCCAGTTGTACGACGACGTTGCTAGCGACTACACTGACGAAGCCTTTCTCTCATTTGCCGAGAGACAGTTAGAATAGCCTTCAGCTAAGTCCATGGCTACGACCTAGCAAGGCGCCATTAACCATTTCAAGATAGAGTCTCACTTGTATCATCAAGAATGCTGTATACAAATGATGGATTAAAGTTAAGTATTATAGCAGCTACGTACTTTTCTTTATAGCATTCATTACGTATCGTGTTTCAGACCTATACAAGCCTGCGTGAGTTGACGCGTGCCCTTTCGGCTTCCTCGCCTTGTGTCTCGACTGTCTTGTCTAGACACAACACATAGAACAACTCATGGCTTAAGACCTGGATAACAAGGATTTGCAATAGAGCAAAATTTCCCTTTTTTCTTTTAAAAAATTTAGTTCAAACAAGAATCTTCAAAGTTTAACTTCAGACGGCTGAAGGCCTTGTCTTAACATTAAAACAAACTAAATTAATAGAGGGCTGAAGGCCTCGCACCGTACTTGAGACAAAAGTCACAATCTAAACAACAGAACAATGGTGCTCAGAAGTGTTCCAAGGGTCTGCCTGAGGAGGTAACTCTAACGTAAGGTTAGGTGAGACAGGCAGCCAAGAATAAGATTCAGTAATCAGATGGCAACCCGACCCAGGGACGGCTGAAGGACCGACCAACAACCTCACCAATTCCGCTGCGCCGACCAGCGGCACGACAACGGAAAATTCAGCGAGGACGAAGATACCAGCAGCACTACGTCTTCAAAATTGGCGTCTAAAAACAGCCAAGGCACGATAACCACTCAAAAACATGATCAACATCAAAGGCTGTCAAACTACACGCGGTACGGACAGCATCAACACGGCGAGGAAAAACACACTGCGGAACACTACGCTAATGCCCTCGCCGCGGAGACTTCCTCTCTGCACTGTCCCAACAGACGGACTGCCTGCTCCAATACGCAGACAGCATTAACATAACTGCTCAGTCGAAATTACACAAGCTAGACACAGTTCCACGAAAACACTTCCACAAGAACTAGAACAATCGTAAAAGCAATCACTGTGGTACTACCAGGACGAATGACGACACACACAGAGAACTCGAAGCGGTCGTTCGATGAGACGACCGAGCGAATGACCAACCACGACCTTCCCCACTCAAGTCATGTGTGTCAGCAAGAGTCGGGCGAGTCTTGGCTGTCCGGACCTCACTCCAGCTCCATCCCGACTCAACTCCATGTCCGTTCGGAATCCGGAGACACGGCGAACCGGGCACACTTGCTCGGACCCAACCACGCAGAGGTAACACTTGCCCATTGGCCACCCAAAATTTCTTCACAAGGAAGGAACCGACCCACGTCCGGCAAGATGACCAACTGACGAGGCCCAGAAACGGTCAAAAGACCAAAAACACGTCGCCCAATGAGACGACCCACCGAACGACCAACCAACGGTAGTTCCCGCTCCAGTCTCCTTCCGTCGGACAGTGCATGTGTGTCGCCAGCGGTCGGCGAGTAATAGCTGTCCGCATCTCACTGGCGCTACATTCCGACTGAACTGCCGACACACGACGAGGCTGAAATACTAGCGGTCGCTTCAAAGATAATACGACAGTGCTCTTATCGATACGCGCTGCTGGTGCCACTCACGGACAGGCAAGCCAGCAACCTTGTGACACGAGTAGAAACGAGGCGACACTTCCGTAAAGACAGGCTGTCAAGCAAGAAACGGCATGAACACGAGCCGCGCACGGCTCAACCAGCCTAGCAACAGAAAAGTCTATCCTCGAAACAGTCCGACTGCACCAAGGGAAACAACCTTTCTTTGTGGGAGGTTGAAATACAGCTTCACCGGTGGATCACGATCTTACTGTCTTAGTGGTTGGTAAAACTGTTGACCTGTGTAGCTCTGGCGCCGACATTTATAGCGGCCGGTGGTGGAATACCCACGGCACTGTTTTCTGATCACGTGTGTGGCAGACGCGAACAGCTCCCTTGGAACAACTGGCCTCTGCTGGCGCTGGTACCGCCTCCCTGGTGTCGTCCGTTAAGACATGCAGGGGCCATGTACGCTGTACGTGCGCCCGAGGTGCTCGAATGGTTACCTATTGCTTTTGCGAAGGTCGCCGGTATAGCTCTGATCATATTTGAATTTCATCTTCATGTTTGTCACTGAATCAATACATCTTATTGTAATACTCCACGTCAAAATTTTCTCTGTTGAATTACACAATGCCCCTACATTTCTATCGTCATTATTATGGAGTGCAAATAAAAATGTCTTTTCATGTGAAGTTCAGCCGACTCAAAACTGGTTGAATTGGTTCCAAACTAATTCAGAATCTTTCCTTGCATGTAAGTGATGTGCATCCTCATGAGCGTAGTACGCATCAGAGCTTCACTATGGTTCTATCTTGCACGCCAGTTAGCGATACCTATACGCAACGACTGGCTATCTTCCACAAGTGCCAAGTGATAGTTCATACTTGGTAATGTGTTTGTGAAAAGTAACAGGAGCTAAACACAGGAAAACATACTACTTCCAGGGTCATTTCGAAGAATAGTTCTTTATACAGCGCATAAAGACAGGTGTATATATTTGATGTACACTCATGGTAATAAATTAAGGATGATGCTGATACATGGTGAAACAACGCTCTTGTGGGCGGTTTGCAGGTTTAAATCACCTCGGGGTATGACCATGTGGTGCATCTGACCTGTGGTCGTCGCACGGTGGAGCTGGCAGCAGTCCACATACGTAGAAGTGTGTTTGTGCATGTCAGGGTACGGCGCAGTGAGTAAGTGTGCAGCAGACGTTTTCATACGTGCTAATGGTGACTGTGCGTCGAAAACGGCTCAGAGAACACATATTGATGACGTTATGAGGAGTAGAATACGAGGGCGACTGGAGGCTGGTCAAACACCGCAGTTCGTAGCACGGGCCTTCCGTATGCCACAAAGTGTGATCTCAAGATTATGACAACGATTCCAGCAGACAGGAAACGTGTCCAGTCGCTACAGTACGGGACGTCCACAGTGTACAACACCACAAGAAGACCGATATCTCACCATCAGTGCCCGCAGACGGCCACGGAGTACTGCAGGTAGCCTTGTTTGGGACCTTACTGCAGCCACTGGAACAGTTGTCTCCAGACACGCAGTCTACACATGACTGAACAGACATGGTTCATTCTCCCGGAGACCTGCAACGTGCATTCCACTGACCCTTGGTCACAGCAGAGTCCATAAAGTCTGGTGTCAAGAACACAGTACCTGGTCATTGGAACAGTGGTCCCAGTTTATGTTCACGGACGAGTCCACGTATAGTCTGAACAGTGATTCTCGCCGGGTTTTCATCTGGCGTGTACCAGGAACCAGATGCCAACCCGTTAATGTCCTTGAAAGGGACTTGTATGGAGGTCGTGGTTTGATGGTGTGGGGTGGGATTATGATTGGTGCACGTACACCATTGCATGTCTTTGACAGAGGAACTGAAACAGGTCAGTTGTATCGGGACGCCATTTTGCACCAGTATGTCCACCTTTTCAGGGGTGCAGTGGTTCGCACTTTCCTCCTGATGGATGATAACGCGCGGTCCCACCGAGCTGCCATCGTGGAGGAGTACCTTGAAACAGAAGATATCAAACGAATGGAGTGGCCTGCCTGTTTTCCAGACCTAAACCCCATCGAGCACGTCTGGGATGCTGTCCGTCGACGTATCGCTGCACGTCTTCTAACCCTTACGACACTTCAGGAGCTCCGACAGGCACTGGTGCAAGAATGGGAGGCTATACCCCAGCATCTGCTCGACCACCTGATCCAGAGTATGCCAACCCGTTGTCCGGCCTGGGTACGTGAGCATGATGATCATATGCCATATTGATGTCGGGGTACATGTGCAGGAAACAGCGGCGTTATGTAGCACATGTGTTTCGGGACGGTTTTCTCAACTTATCACCAATACTGTGGACTTACAGATCTGTGTCGTGTGTGTTCCCTATGTGCCTATGCTATTAGCGCCAGTTTTGTATAGTGTCACGTTGAGTGGCACCACATTCTGCAATTATCCTTAATTTATGAACATGAGTGTATAATGCTACGTGAGCCATGCCTAAAAAGGGGAATATTGAACGCCATTTAAAAACGGTTCACAAACTTTGGGATCGGAAGCAGCTGTTGAGAAAATAAAACCTTTCTAATATAAAAAGTAGATTACATTCATAGCAATGTTTTTTTGTAAATCCTGTAAAAGACAATCTTTTACCAAACATAGGATCAATTTGCGTACCAGAAGTACTGATGAAACATGCCAAACTATTTGACGATAGCACGGTTGTTAAGGTGTGCTTTCTGATAGCTAGTGAGTCCTTGTTTTCCATATTTAAAAACAAGACGGAGAAATGGTTCAAATGGCTCTGAGCACTATGGGACTTAACATCTGTGGTCATCAGTCCCCTAGAACTTAGAACTACTTAAACCTAACTAACCTAAGGACATCACACACATCCATGCCCGAGGCAGGATTCGAACCTGCGACCGTAGCAGTCGCGCGGTTCCGGACTGCGCGCCTAGAACCGCTAGACCACCGCGGCCGGCCAAGACGGAGATACTAGCAGCCATCAGAGGCATGGCTCTCTCAAGACCTCATGTTACAACAAAAGTGGAATTAATTACAGAAAGTATTAAAGGTCAATTGATAAAAGATTTTCAATCCTGCTTGTGTTTCTCATGTAGACGGAGTCGATTCACCTCTAGTTATGATTTCTGTAATATTGATACTTTCGGATTTCTGTGTAAAAGAAGACTTGCTTACGATTTTGACAATGAAAGACACTACACGAGGAGAAGTTTTTTACAATGCATTCAAATACTTTCTGAATATAAATTGACAGTTCAGAAACTGTTGAGTGCCTTGCCTGGTGGGCAACCGCAAAGGATTTGTAACATTGTGTGGGAACGATGAATCTTTCGTGGCTTTCAATTATTACCATTGCATTGTGCATCAGCAAGCGCTTTGTGAACATATTTTGGAAATTGCACCTGTTTTGAGTATTGTCACAAAACCTGTGAATACAGTTCGCTCACAATACTACAGTGCTATTAAAATAATTGGACATCTAGTATGGAGACCTGCTGTTGCACACAGAGGTTCGATGACTTGAGTAGAAGTATGGTTCTAAATAGATTTAGAGAATTTCGGCCACCGATAAAGTCTTTTGTATCTGAAAGAGAGGTAAGTTACTCACAATATATGTTGAGTTGATTGCTGGATCTAGAATTTGTATCTGATGTAACAGTTAAAATAAATGAGTTAAACAAATTACTTCAAAGATAAAAACAAACTGTCATAACTCTCTTATGTCTTCTATAAAGTTTTTCTTGCAAAAACTTGACCTTTGGATAGCGAAGTTACTGAAGTTAAATGTTAAACACTTTCCTCAAATGCAGTCAAACTGTCCGATCAACAAACATCATTGGATCAAGAAGCTGCAAAGAAGTATAGGGCAAATATGATAGCACTGAAGATGGAGTCTGAAAATCGATTTTCAGATTTCAAGGTAATGCCACCTGTTCTAGCTTTCACAGCTCAACCTTCCCAAAAAGTGTATGTGGAACATATTTCAAGTGACATATGCACTCTTTTCTCTTGTAATGAGAACGAACATGAATAGGAAATATTTCGATTTCAAAACGACATTTTCTTAAAGTCAGACCACAGTGAAGATAACTTTTGCATGTTAGTCAGTGTACAAAACTATCCTAACATTATAAAAGTGGCATCATATGTTTTATAGTTTTTTGGATCAACTTATTTATGTGAAGCACCGTTTTCAACTGTGAACATAGTGAAATCTAACAAGGAACCCTTGTGTGTGAGGTCGCAAGTTCAGTCTTCAGTAAGACTCATTTCAAAGTGTTGTATTAACAATTATGGCAGGCCAAATATTATCTACTAATGGCTCACCAGATGCATGAGGAGGCGACAGAAAAATAGTGAGAGATCAACCTCCTATGGGATGTATGTATTACACTTCACAAAATGGGCATCATCGACATTCAAGAATTTTCATCATGTACGCCGAATGAGACATGGCGAGCCACAGTGACCACAAGGTTCGCACCATCAAGATCGAAGGCGAACTCCTTGGGAGCTATAAACCGTGCAAGATGTTTAGCTAGGTATACTCTCTTAAAGAATGCATACAGAATCATATTACTGTAATGGGGTGATGACAACTGACGGAATGTGAAGGCATGCATCCGAATTCTAAACAGTCTGCTATGGTTCCAGAATGAGAAGTTTGGAAGGTAGGAGACGAGATACTGGCAGAAGTAAGGCTGTGAGTACCGGGCCTGAGTCGTGCTTCTGTAGCTCAGGTGGTAGAGCACTTGCCCGCGAAAGGCAAAGGTCCCGAGTTCGAGTCTCGGTCGGGCACACAGTTTTAATCTGCCAGGAAGTTTCAGTCTGCCATGGTGTTTATCGTGAAACTGGCTATCCTTTAAGGTGTAGCTCCAGATAGTGTGGTAACATGTTTTATAGGCACGGGAAACAACAAACAACTGGCCAAAGACGGTGGTCATACCATAGTTGTAGTTCTCTTACGCCCATTTTCCCGCTTTCGCTTGTTGTGACATAAATATAGTTATTCTCTACTGCCCTTGCAAGGTCGCGCGCATGAGAAAGAATCATAGTGGGGCAGATCACCTACAACTTCTCGCAGCACAATGAATAACTTTCCACCCAATTTACCATCCAGATTAACGGTCGGCATAATTGTATACGAATCTGTTGAGGCACTTATGAAACTTGATCTTGATACAACTCCCGGGCACCTCTCATTTCCACGGTTCCTTTCGTATGCATGTCCTATTTAAATCACGATTGGTCGAAGTTGAAAACAAATTCCTTACTAAATGATGGGATAAGTTTGTTTATTTCATCTACAAATTTTCGGGCTGCGGCCACAGTTTGCTGTGCATCGTCAGCTTGACGCTTCGTTTGAAATTTCATTACCTTACGTCTTCCAATTTAATTGCACTATTTCAAAATATGCACCGCTACACTGATATCCTTGAAATCATTGTAATCTACTAGTATGTAGCGCGCTGTTTGATGTACATAACGTAGTAGGTCACTATCATACATATCCTGTAAACTATATCGAGCATGCTTGAAACGCGTAAACAAGTGCGCCTTATCCTCTCTTGAACATCCGTAGTTTTTCTTATGCACGATAGGGTCATATTTCTGCGGACTAATCCGAAATATTTCCGTCATCGTGTTTTTACTATGCTGCGGGTGATCTTTCATGCACGTAATTGTATTTAGTACCCGCTCCTTGGACAACGATTGTCCTTAACTGGCAGGCCGGGGTGGCCGAGAGGTTCTAGGCGCTACAGTCTGGAACCGCGCGTCCTCTACGGTCACGGGTTCGAATCCTGCATCGGGCATGGATGTGTGTGATGTCCTTAGGTTAGTTAGATTTAAGTAGTTCTAAGTTCTAGGGGCTGATGACCTCAGATGTTAAGTCCCATTGTGCTCAGAGCCATTTGAACCATTTTTTTTTCCTTAACTGCGTTTCATTGGAGGCTCAATTTGTGGCGCCTGTCCGACAAGAATAATAAACTACATGGTTGGACAACTGTTTCAGTATATCTTCCACTTATTAAGCTCTCATCGTCATCATTGTATTCCTCATGCACATTGTCCGCACAGTGGAGCATACCCGTCACCACACATTCCACTGACTCATCTTGTAGAAACGCTATTATTTCATCTGTAACTTCTTTGCGAAATTCCTTGGGTTCCTTCCTAACGAAATGACAACTTCTGCAACTGTTGTTTTAGATATAATGCAATGTTTTCTTTTTTTTATCGTTGCTATTGCTCTGCTTTGTATCAATACCACTAGCACTGTGGCACTGTTGCGAGTTATTCGTCTACTAAGCCGTTCAACTATGCTCCGTGGCCTCATGCTGTGCTCACCACTGGATGCCTCCAGTTCCGCCCCCTGTTGCCATTAGCAGACAATATTGTGGTTGCATGGTAGACAATATGTGGGGCGTCGAATGCCGTAAACATCACTCGCTTCTTGCGATCTTTTTGCCTTGTAAGTGTAGAAATCAACTGACTGATTCCCATCTTTCAGATTGTGTAAGGTTGACTCTGAAAAATTATTCACCAGATGATAATAAACTTGCCAACTGATAAGCTTTTGGGGAGGGTTCGCCTTGAGCAAAACACAATTTTTTGCTTTTTCTTTGTGTGTTTTGTTCAAGGCGGACATTCTTCAAAAACAAATCTATTTGCAAGCAGACAGCCAGAAGACCTTCAGTCTCAAAACTTGGTAGTAATAAGCAAAGCCAAGTACCTCAGTAAACTCTTTTCCAGCATTTTCAGTGGGGTATATTTTAATTTTTTTCACGTGAGCATTATCTTGAAAACCGAGGAGGAGGCCTACAACTTTTGGTGGAGACACCATTACCTTTTACGTATTTTGTATAATTAAAATGGTTCATTCCGGCTATAGTGTTGCTTTGTACCTACACCTTCCTGAATTTTCAAGTTACTGTATCTCTAAGCTGTTTGTTGTAGATCTCGGGACTAAAAAGGTTGAACCACCCCTTTTCTAAACAAACACTAGCCGCTTTAATTCTGATGCTTCATTCTTTCATACAAAATCTAATGCAGTATGCCTTTTTTTTTCAGGTATGTTCTCTAGTCCGCATGTAATTACTCGTTCATTCTGGCACCTTTTAAAATCAAAATCCATACATGGAACACTGTAACTTTTGCTTGGCGACATTTCCATGAACCTTCCGTCGCCTTCTCTGTCGGCACTGTCACCCCCTTTTCCGTTTTCACTGCTGTGCTGTGCAGTGGGTACATCGATGGTTTCTTTGGTATCGATGTACCCGCAATTACGAAGGTCTTTGGTGCCCGGCTCGGGAAGGCTGCTCGCTGGGGCGTGGAAGTGTGGCGGGAGGTGTTTACGAGAGGCCTGGGGAGAGGAAGGGACTCGGAAGAAAGGGCAGAGAGGGAGAGAGACAACCATTGGGAAGTTAACGGTTGCGGCTGAAATTTTTGTATCGCGCTGCGGTGCTACGTCCAATTGCCCTTGTTTCCTGGCGGTCATGCTTGCCTGGTTCGTCGTTCCTGTTCATACGACGCGCGGCCTGCGGCGCCTTGTCATGGTTTGCATGGCTGCCCCCGTCGAGGTTCGAGTCCTTCCTCTGCCATAGGTGTGTGTGTTGTCCTTAGGTAAGCTAGTTTAAGTTACGTTAAGTTGTTTGTAAGCCTAGGGACCGATGACCTCATCAGTCCCATAGAAACTTACCACAAATTTCCAATTTTTCCTCTTATATAGCATTAAGAATCGCTGAGGCATAGTGGTTTTCAAAATTTAAGTCAGAAAACCCTGAGCTACAGTAGTGGAAATCAGTGTAAAAGCATTAAGAATCGCTGAGGCATAGTGGTTTTCGAAATTTAAGTCAGCAGACCCTGAGCTACAGTAGTGGAAATCAGTGTAAAAGCATAGAAATTTTTAGGAAAATTAACAATGCCGGTTGGAATAGTTGTGCACGGTGTATATGCAATAGTATGACATCCAGTAGACCGACAAATGCAGTCAAATGGTACCGCATTTGACTAAACATCAACAATTCAGTACGTAAAGGGTGGAACTCGGTAAAACGGCAGTTGAATCTGTGCGGTGTTAGTGTGTATAAGATAGTAAACAGTCAGTCCGAAGCTCGTGGTCTTGCGGTAGCGTTCTCGCTTCCCTCGCACGGGATCCTGGGTTCGATTCCGGCGGGGTCAGGGATTTTATCAACCTCGAGATGACTGGGTGTTGTGTGTCCATCATCGTCATTCCATCATCATTAACTCGCAAGTTGCCGAAGTGGTGTCAACTACGGACTTGCAATACGACGGCCGAACTCCCCCGCACGGGGCCTCCCGGCCAACAAAGCTATACGATCATTTCATTTCAGTAAATAGACATCATTAGTGACAGTGCGTGTTGTATACATAAATCACTATTGTGACAATGCCAAAAAAATGGTTCAAATGGCTCTGAGCACGATGTGACTTAACATCTGAGGTCATCAGTCCCCTAGAACTTAGAACTACTCAAACCTAACTAACCTAAGGACATCACACTCTTCCATGCCCTATGCAGGATTCGAACCTGCGACCGCAGTGGTCGCGCGGTTCCAGACCGAAGCGCCTAGAACCGCTTGGCCACACCGGGCGGCTGTGACAATGCCAAGCGGAAAACAGTTATCGCTGGTGAAAAGACAAAACTCGGTGCATACAAGCAAATGGTTCTGTGTAGTCGTCAAATCGCCAAGACGTTGAACCGTTCAAGTACAGTGATTGATAATTTCACTAAATTGGGCGCGACCATTTGGACAGAACGGAAAATGCGGGCAAAGTATAAAATTATTTCAGGCATCGCAACGATTGGGATTGCGTGAGCAATGGCCACAAACTGTTACTCTTCACAATTTTTTGCTTATTTATTGCTGTCAGTAACTGCTGGACGTGTACGACAAATTTTGTCATATGACTGATACCTTGCATTCAAGAAACGACTGCAGAAAATTGCTCTAACACCCAAATATAAACGTGCTAGATTAGCGTATGCTGAAAATAAGTGTCATAGACTTTAGAATGCGGTAAAGTGATTTTCAGTGATGAGAAAAGGTTTAATTTGGATGCGCCAGATGGATTTCAGTGTCATTGGCATAACCTGAGAACAGAGCAGCAGGTAAGAGCGGGCATAAATCGTGGTGGTGGAAGCGTTATGAGTTGGTAGACTTCTGCGCTCTTGGTAAATCACGCGTTGCGTGGCTGAACACTAGAATGAACTCTAAGATGTAGACTGTTATGCTACAGACAGAACTGATCAGAATGTATTAGGATGTAGGGAATGAAAGTCTAATGTTTCAATAAGATAATGCACCTGTGCATATTTCTGCTACAACCAAAGAAAGATAATGGTATCGATCACTTGTCTTGGCCTGCACGTAGCCCGGATTTCAACACCGTGGAAAACCTTTGTGAATACTTGCAAGGCGTGTTTATCGCAAATGAAAGGCAATGAAAAGAGCGATCCGAGAAGGGTGGGCGATAATTTCACTGCAAGAACTACAAATCCTTATAAAAATCAGAACTGAAGAGAATTTTTGAAGTAATTAGAAAGAATGGAGGTTGGACAAAGTACCAATAATCAACAACACGATACTGAAAGAATGCAGGTTGGACAAAGTACCAATAATCAACAACACGATACTGAGTGCCTTTATACCAATTTTCCACCCATAAAATGCAAATGCCTTATTTTGTTACTCGCGTTATGAAAGAAACTACACAATTCCGTCACGATTGCTTATGTCTTATACGTATAATAAATTCGATACATGCATGTTTCAGATACTGTAGTATTATTTCCCTGCCTTTCTACTGATTTCCGATACTGTAGTTTTGCCTTTCCACTCACCACCGGAGTCACGCCGTGGCGTAAGTCTGTATGGAGCTCAGGTGCAGTACAATCATGTGTGTTAATTATCTCAGGAACTGTGTCTAATCTGACTTTCAGGTACAACTAGAACGCATTCCGTTGTCACCTGTGGTACTGAAGTGTGTTTTGTACTAACTGTTGCCATACCTGCTGGTGACGTTTATCCAAATTGTCCTAAAGATAATGTCGGCTCTAGTGTGTATTCCACGCTCCTGGCAAATACTAAGGCTAGCATTACCATTTAATGTGGTGGTATACTGAAATGTGCCGGTTAAACCATATTGGAAAAGATGATGAATTTTGTTTGACCTTGCTTACTAAACACTGTCGTCTGGGTGTACTTAAGGCAGTTAAGTGTGAACGCTGAAATGCTGATCCTTATACCTCCAATTAATGTGATTATCTGTATCACTGCTGATATTAGTTTTGGCGCCATACAAATAGGTCCTTGATGGCTTTAGCTTATATGGGTGTTCCATGCTGTTTTACTTGCCTAGTAGTACGAGCCACTGGACTCTTTCTATTTAGTGTGCATGTGAGCTAAGGAACATTTTTATAAAAAAAAAGTTTTATTAAGTTGAGCTAAGGAACTTTTTTTAAAAAAAGGTTTTATTAAGTCTGTTACCTGCTGGTGTGATTCGTGTCATGAGTAACTGATTGCACTTCCGCAATTCATTTAAATAAGTTCTGCCAGCCTGCTTAGGCTGTATGGGCTATGTTATACATAAAAATCTGTGTTGGTAACCTTACGTTTTTTTAAAATATAGAAATGTAATTCCGACGCTAAACGTGTGCAGATGAAATTCCGGAACTTTTGACCAGTCGGACTTGGTAGTTTTACTGTATCTCTAAATAGTGTTACATTGATATAATAAAGCATTCCATTTCAAGTTAAAAAATTTCTTATTAATAATTGTGTTATTATTTACAAGTCAATACTACAGACTAAATTATACCGGTGTGACGCCATGCTTAACATGTATAGTTAGTTCCTTGATGGTACTGTGAATTAATGTTGTCTGTCCCGATGATGATAATTGAAACAACGTAATGTTCTGCTTCATCCGTGAGTGTAGCTGCACGGATTTTTTTTTAGGAAATTTTAGAGTAATATCAACTTGCAGGGAGACACAGCGGCTGTGTACTGTGATGTGAGGCCGCTTTTGAATTTTCTGTGATATTGTGTAGATTGTTGCTTTATGTTGAGGTTGGTTGTCGAAGTAAGCTTCCATGTAAACTCACTTCTCTATTATCATTGTACTTCTATCCTTGAGACACATTATCTGTAAACACTGAATTTCTTCTTTAGTGGACAGTGTTCAAGAAAAAAGAAAAATACATACAGCAAGGAACTTTTCGAAACTTTTTTGAAATTGTAATCTGTTAAGATTTAACTTGTCTGAAAGTGATGACTGAAGTTTATGTAAACGTCTTAATCAGTGTGGTTTCTATCCCATCGTCTCTCCTGATGATCAGTTTCTGAACCTCGCACACCTACTATCCCAACCTGTATATCGGTTTTTTTTCCATCATCGTCAGTATGCTGATGACTCCGCTTTTCTCTCCCTCTATCCTACACTCGAGAAATCCCTGCGGTTCATCCAAATCCACGTCAATCAGTTTCTGTCCTGGTGTAATCAATGGCTCCTCAAGATCAACCCCTCCAGAACCCGAGCATTAATTATGGGACGAACCACCTGCATTTACTGCCTCCATGACTTCCACCTTATGTGAGGTGTGCATGTCATCTTGGTCATTACAGAATTGTTAACTTCTTACTTTTTTGTATCGATATGCACGTACCTAAGAGCAAGCCATGTTGATCCGCGACCTTTGGTTGTGTTGTTACAGCATCTCTACTTGACAGCACTCACAGAGAGAGCATTATTGTTAGTCGAGGTATGTTGGGAAGCAGACGTGGAACTGAATGGCCAGGAAATCATTATCTGAAAGGAATTGCTAAATACTAAATATAGATTTGATGGAAATGATTGAATAAGACAATAATGAGAAAAGAGTTTTCTGAAGAATTGTGGTTCAAGGTAAAACCGCACCTTTGCATACTTGTGCGTCGTTAGCACTCTATTGAGATTTGGTTGAAACATTTATCGATTGGACTGCTCACAGCTAGAGAAGTTAGTTCTTCTCATCCACATATACATTTCAATGAAAGAATTGAGATCAGTTTGCGAAAGTTAATCTCAGTGTAAATCAAAATTTCTGAATAATTAAACAGTTAAAAAATCAGTCATTTTTGTATAAAGCCAATATTATTCACGATGTTGAAAGTCAAGCTATAAAGTAATTCTTCGCTATAAAATTGTTCAAAAAAAATCATTTGTAGAGTATTTGCACCCAAAGTTATTCCTGTGGAAGAAATTCTATGTTGCTTGTGTCCGCACTGCTCTACGGTACACACGCTTTTTTACGTAATTTTTAGCTTACCATTTCAGTTTAGCTTTGCTGCGGCGCTGCTTGCTGTGCTCCATTTTCGAGAGAATTTTTACTGTATCGAGGTAAGTGCAAGAATAGTTAATGGCCATAGTTATAAAGCTACACTACATATACAGAACAATGTCATTACACAGTTAATCAATGATTAGACAGAAAAACCTACATTCAGTTTGGAAGTTATTTTCTTGTTATACAAATTGCATTTCAGCGAACAGTGTAATATATCCGTGTGTGAAACATTTTTCGTATTCTGAATTTTGTTTCGGAAGTTAGCTATGTAAATCACATGTGGAATTTTATTAAAGTAATATGGATGATTTCTTCAAACAAAATTTAGCAGCTCATTTGATGTGTAATTTTTTGTTAATTTAATTTTGGCGTATCCTCCAGATGAAAATTGTCCACTGTGACGTCACACGATTGCGATATACAGGTCTTAAGTAATCACATTTTTCAGTAATTAGTTTCATGTACAAGCAGTCTACGCTGCACATACAGAGTTACAAAGTCGAAAATGTACGCATACCTTTTACGATCTTCCTGTCCAGTTAACTAATACACTAAAATATCTTGGACTGACCATCGACCGGCAAGTAACACGGAAACCTCAGCTACTAACCATCCAACAAAAACCGCACAACAAACTAAAACTACTAACTGACTGCACTAGGATACTGCACCAGTGCACTGTCCTCCACAGCTGCAAAATCTTTATCCGAGCCATCCTCTCCTGCACAAATGTTGCATGAGTCTATACCCCACCCTTGTTCTACAATTCCCTCCAAATCCTTGAACGTCATGCACACCATCTCGCTTTCCACATCCGCTTACCTTCCACCACGTGGATCCTTTACCATCTAATAAATTCCCACCTCTCCTCACTCACACTAAACACTGAACAACCTACACCATCCGTAAATTTGACTTTAGTAATTCTACTGTTTCCCTTCTAATTTCCAATTCTATTGCGCTGCTGCTGCTCTACCGACACACCCCGCCAACCCTACTCCTGTCGTGGACAAAACGAGCGAGACCCCTCGCCTTTTCGTTATGCTGACCGGCACAGCTTTAAAGTCTGCTACACAGAATAACAGGCAAGACGACGAAGTGCTACCAACATACTATGCATCGGCGTGAAATTCAAAATCCATCCGAACTTTGTGAGACTGTTTTCAATCATGTGTGAGACTATATTAATGTTGATTCGTGTGTTTAACACAACACTAAATATAGGATATAAATGAAAGAATAAACGCTAGTTAGTATGAACTGTACTTATAAAAATGAATTTTAGCTTATCGAAATAACTGTTTTAGTAAGACAAAGTACCCCAGATTGTTACGAATTAGCAACATATTATGCGCATTCGGCCGCGAAACTGTCTGTGCCAACGTTGAGACCAGTCATACTGGATTACTGTTGCTGACCTACCATGAAAGTTTGCAAATTTACCAATGTGTGAAGATTCATAACTAAATTCAGTTAAAAATCATTCAGTGCCACATTTATGTCAATTCAGTTATTGACAGAAGCGGAAAAAGTAGGCAGTAATAAGTATGAAATTCTACAAGAGTTTCATATTGACACCCACGGGCGCCGGTACAGAGTAAAGGTAGCAATAAAACGTATTAGGGACACGAGAATACCATAAAATTGCTTTACTGATAGCCTATCTGCTTGCATAGAGATTAGAACCGAAAACAAACCAGACTTCCCTTGCAGTAGCAAACACCTTTCACTACGCTAGTAGACAACCCAAACAAACAGCCCTCTATTATTACACCAGAAATGAATATGCCGGCAATTTCGCAATGAAAATGGCAAAATGATATGCAGTTTCTGTTGCATAGAGCTTTCTGGACTCAAAAACATGAATTTTCTACCTTTATGTCATCGCTTATGTGACAATCATTCGGGATGTTTATCGAAATAACAAAATACTGTTATTAGCGAGTAAATTTAGTAGGATAATTCTGCACCACACCTGGAAATAAACGGTGGCGTAGCTGCCAAATGTATTCTACAATTTCATTATTTTCATCATGGCAGCGAAAACAACAAGCGTTACGAAATTGTCTCGAATTAAAAACAGCCCATAGTTGCACTAAATTATGTTTATTTTAAACCTTGACCATGGTTTCTGCTATAATGATATATCTTCAGAAGTCACGCCCTAATTTAGTGTTGTGTTAAACACACTAATCAACATTAATATACCCTTACACATGATTGAAAACAGTCTCACAAAGTTCGGATAGATTTTGAATTTCACGCCGATGCAGAGTATGTTGGTAGCACTTCGTCGTCTTGCCTGTTATGCTGTGTAGTAGACTTTAAAGCTGTGCGGTCAGCATAACGAAAAGGCGAGGGGTCTCGCTCGTTTTGTCCACGACTTTACATCTTCTGCCAATGAAACTCCCCCCCCCCCCCCCCAGACAATCAACTCCATCCCGACATGTACACATACTATCAACTGTAAATCCACCCCACCCATTTCACGGATCCCTTTTCGTTCCCTCCAAACACCTCTCTGCCCCTTTCCCCTTCAAATTGTGGACTTACGATTGCCACAACTATTCCTCCTTGTCGTCTCCCAACCTCCATTCCTACTCCACTGATGCAACGCAACAGTTCACCATCTCTACACCCCCTCCTCCTACCCTCCTCAACGCCCAACGTTTTCCTCAACAACAAACGACCTTTCCGAGGGAAGGTCATTCATCTTTTGATAACAATGAAGTGTTCCTTTTTAAGATCATCATTACATTTTACAAATGCTGACAGTGCTAATGCGCTTTTTTCTGGGCTTGGGTAGGCGCACCAGCCACAGATCGAACGCGCCTGGCGGATTAACGACTAGAGCCCGTATGCCGGCCAGGCTGGATTAGGTTCTTAGGCGGTTTTCCACATCCCGCTAGGTGAATACCGGGCTGTTCCCCACGTTCCACCTCAGTTACACGACTTGCAGATATATGAAAACGTTCGCACTATTTCATGGCTTACACTAAACACAGACAGCTACACTTACTCCATTCTGGAGGGTGCGAGGTGGCAGAGGAAGGGTATCTGGCCACCCTCTGCCACTAACATTGCCAAATCCGTAATAACAAGACCGACCCTGCGTTCAAGCTGCACAAAGGCCCAAAGGAAAGGAGATATGTGCGGCGTAAAACCGCACTGCTGAGATTTCACCATGTAGTTAAATATTGAAGCCATTGAAGGTATTACAGTCAGTCCTCTGTTAACCCCCGAACTTCTTCCATAGAGAACTCTGAGGAATGCGGTACATTTCAGTGCTGCTACGTTGATAAGGAGCCGATCAGCGATAGAATCTCAAGCCTCTGAAAAGTCCACCATTTCGTCCTCCTCTTTTAAGATGTGCTGTTCTGCATTTCACCATCGCTAAGCAGTGACGTGTGATGCATTACTTGCAGTACGTTTGGCAGCTTAAATGTCTTGTTATTTCCCGTGATATATCCTTCAACTTGGCTCCAAATCAATTCTGTTGGGTTCACATTGCAGTGTTACGGTGGCAGCTGTAAAAATGAAGCATTCGTACAGTGTCCTCGACGCCGCGAAAATTGCTTTCCGTGTTTCTAAGACGCTTATCACTCTGGCTCTGTTCTATGAAAAAATGGGCATATTCAGACAAAGAGTATTTCATTTTTCTACAAAAAATTTAATTGTGTAATGTTTTCTTAACTTCAAAATCTTTAGCAATCTTTTATAATATATGGATAATTAAGAATGTGTGCTTGCAATGAAAAGCAGAATTCTGCGTCTGATATGTAATTAGTAACTAGATGACGCTCATTCTTCTAGAAAAAATGATAGTTAAGTATGAGTTAATTACCACATATTTGATAAATTTCATATTTAAATGATTTAGGTATTCAAACCGAAGAAAAAGAAATTGTAGATCACAACGGGATTCGAAGCGCCGGTCAGCTGTACACGCGGTTGTCAACCTACGACCTTACTACGAATATAATTCAGATACGGTCCCATATTTTTAGTACATCCTGTTTCTCAAAAAACGTCAAAGCTGATATTTCTCTGTAATGTTGTGAAAAACATTCAGAACACTTGTTTCTAGCCATTAACGGTGTTCCGCGCGTGTGTTTCACTACGAAGCGGGAAGCAGTGTCATCCATTTTCGCGGTACACATGAACAGCGAGACAATCAGAGCACAAGTAGCGCTTACAAAGACTGTGTACACGATTATTTAAATAAAAATTACGTAGTTAAAGTTTGATTAACAAAAACGTTGATGGCTGTTAATACATCAGAATGTCTTAAAGCTTCATTTACAGTGACGTAGTAATACGATTTCTAATACATAAGCTGGGCCTACTTCCAAGAGCTGAACAACACTAGTGTACGAGAGATACGGCTGCTGACCAATCACCATGCTCTTGTTTGTTTGCATCAGGTTTACTCTTATAATGAACTAAGTATAATACCTGTGAATGGTTTTTAATCCTTTTTTCGTGTGGTACTCTACGTTGTTTGCTTCCATCTTCTCATATATTTAACACCTTTCTTAATCCTTTACTTATCGCACGTGTTCGTGTTTAAAAGCTTCTTTCACATGTCCTCTAGAATAGTTTGAAAATGGCCATGTTGTCGAAATTCGCCGGCAGAAGAAACTGAAATAAGTTCATAAATATAGGCTCTGCAGAATAATGCCTTCTTTCAACCTGTTTAGGGGCACTGTGGACCCCAGTATAAAGAAAACTGTTCTGAAATAAAAATTTGTAGAACATGAGTACCAGTCGTTATTGAGCATCTCTCACGTATCACTGTGTGAAATGTGACTTACGCTCTAAAATTTTGGTTGCCTAGGAGGTGAAACGAACTCCGTGCTTCATTATTCCGAATCATTTTATACTCGTATTTTAGGATATTAAATTATCCATAAATTCGGTCAGATGAGCACAACGTATTTACCAAAATCGTAACGTCCACTAGCACCATCCTGAAACTGCTGAAACAATGGACTGAGTAAGAGTACGCGAAGCAGCTCCCACTCTTTCCGATGTGACCTGAATTCAACATTGTACCACACATAATGGGCGAAACGTAGGCACCGTCATCTTCACAAGCGTTTTTACGAACCAATACCTCAGCTGCATGTAGTGACATGTTAGATCTCTTTTTTTCCCCTCACTAGTGCAAGTGATAACGATATGACTGAGCGAAAAACGTAACGGATAACCTTTCTTGAAGTGTTGATAAAGACAGTTTTCATTCCTAAACGTGGCGCTCAAAATCTTTCAGTAGTTGCAAGGTACACTAGTTTATCAGGAGTATGCAGTGATATGTAAACAAGGTTCTTAGTGATAAGACAGAGAAGGCTAAAATGGTTCAAATGGCTCTGAGCACTATGGGACTTAACATCTGAGGTCATCAGTCCCCTAGAACTTAGAACTACTTAAACCTAACTAACCTAAGCACATCACACACATCCATGCCCGAGGCAGGATTCGAACCTGCGACCGTAGCAGTCACGCCGTTCCGGACTGAAGCGCCTAGAACCGCACGGCCACAACGGCCGGCAGACAGAGAAGGAAAACGTGTTAAACGAACAACAAGAAAGTGCTGCTAAATCCCCTCGTATCGGTTAAGTACATTTGGTACAGAGGTCATTACAAAATATGTCGAAGAGGAAGATCCAAAGGACATCGTGATCGATGATGTAAACTCTTTCGAAATGTCCCTTAATGTGCGTCATCAATGGGGATGTCCCTCAACGCTTGTCTGCTGTTCTACTGACTGTGCATCGCGATTAAATCGCGCTGGCGCCAGCTATCAAAACATAATGAAATATTATTTCAAAAGGGGACCCTGGAATTAATTCGTATGGTACGTCTCCAAAGCAATCACTTTATCAAGGCCATAATCCGATAGATTCAAATGGTTCAAATGGTTCTGAGCACTATGCGACTTAACTTCTGAGGTCATCAGTCGCCTAGAACTTAGAACAAATTAAACCTAACTAACATAAGGACATCACACACATCCAAGCCCGAGGCAGGATTCGAACCTGCGACCGTAGCGGTCACGCGGTTCCAGACTGAAGCGTCTAAACCGCACGGCCACACCGGCCGGCCAATCCGATAGGGATGAGAGAAGAAGAGAAGAAAAGAAAGGATTAAAGTGGCTCCCTTGGATATAGAGTATGTGAACAATTTTGGGAATGTGTAATACCTATTATCTGCGGTGTTTCATAATCGCTGTCATCGGGTTTCTCAAACAAGAAAAACTACATCGCGCAAACGAAATTGATTTACGGCGCGGAGTCGTAATTTTAAGAACTCTAGTTTTAACCTGCTTCAGGTGCGAGGTTTTTTATTTGAATCGAGCGGATCAAGAGTCAACGTTATTACAAAAAGACGTTTTTGTAGAATTTCTGTTGAGAGAATTACAGAACGACAGCAATGGAATGAGCGTTGATAATAGAAACACAATCGGTCTATGTCATCAAAGTAATTTTATTTGTCATCTCATGATTCCTTTCGGGAGCACCCACTCACTCGCTCTCTGACATGAAACCCGCAGTATTAGACAAGCTATTGAAAAGCATACATTGCAACAACGCATTCAGTGACAGTATCGAGCGAGGTGGCGCAGTGGTTAGCACACTGGACTCGCATTCGGGAGGACGACGGTTCAATCCCGTCTCCAACCATCTTGATTTAGGTTTTCCGTGATTTCCCTAAATCGTTTCAGGCAAATGCCGGGATGGTTCCTTTGAAAGGGCACGGCCGATTTCCTTCCCAATCCTTCCCTAACCCGAGCTTGCGCTCCGTCTCTAATGACCTCGTTGTCGGCGGGACGTTAAACATTAACCACCACCACCAGTGACAGTATCGGTATTTTGCCAGTAGGTGGCGTTGCTGATAGTGATGCAATGATATTAGGCTTAACTGTTATATGGCAACGAATATTCAAAAAAAAAATCGTGTATTAATTGACCATAGACGTATACACCCATCAGCTACCTAATAGTCCTTACGTCCATATTTGGTACGAATAACAGCAGCGACGCGACGTCGCATGGAATCAGTGAGGCCTTGGTAGGTCATTGGCACCACATCTACACACACAGGTCACCTAATTGCCGTAAATTCTGGGGAGGGGGCCGATGGATTCTGGCGCCACGTTCAATCACATTGCAGATATGTTCGATTGGGTTCAGATCTGGCGAATTGGGGGACCAGCACATCAACTGGAACTCGCCACTGTGTTCCTCGAACCACTCCATCACACTTCTGGCCTTAAGACATGACGCGATTATCTTGTTGAGAAATGCCACTGCCGGCAGGAAACATGACCGTCATGAAGCGGTGTGCATAGTCTTCAACCAGTGTACGATACACCTTGGCCGTCATGGTGCCTTGCACGAGCTGCACTGGACCCATGGATGCCCACATGAATGTTCCCCGGAGCATAATTGAGCCACCACCAGCTTGTCTCCATCCCGCAGTATAGGTGTCAAGCAGCTGTTGGCCTGGAAGACGACGGATTCGCGACCTCCCGTCGGCACGATGAAGAAGACATCGGGATTCATCAGACCATGCAACATTCTCCCACTGCGCCAACGTCCAATAATGAAATTTACTCCACATGTACGTAAAGAAACTTTTCTTTCTTAACTGCCTGTTTACCTTTCAGCTCCATAGCTATACGTGGCACAGTGCCATAACAGGGAAAATTTAATTCCACTTCAGTAACAGCAAATCTACAATAACGGCGAAACAAAGTATCCGTCGAGAGAGCTGCTTGTGAGGATGGAACGACATACTTACAATTCATTTCGCCTCAAAAAGGACAAAGCTAAATGAAGTTACCAGATGACTGGCTTTCATAACTAAATTTATTCCACATCACTACTTTTTTATCCTTAATCTGCGTGCACGAAGCTATTTACGTGTGGTACATGATTTAGATCTCAGTCAAACATTGTTTTTCTCTACGTTATTTATCTCTTGTGCGTAGTAGGACTCATAAGAAACTAATAATTTTTCCCGGCATGGTATTAAGATCGTCGTAGACATTCGTCTCATGAGCGATCTTTCGTGTCGTCTGGTAGTGCCGTGTTCAATGCACTTTTTTTCATTTACAGTGTCCAGGTTTTGTGTTACACAGTCTGAGGACTGCAGAAAAAACGATGCGGAGGTGGCGCCGCATGTTAGAAAGCTAATGTTTGTTTATTGAGCTCTAAACTCTCATTAATATACTGATGTTGTCTATTGATCTGATGCCTGTTGTGCAACTGAATATGACGGCGTTCGTTTACGTCATATGTATTTAACTTTTAATTACCAAAATACTATAGAATGCAGTCAGAAACAGGTTGAGAAGGTTGTAATGGTGTTGCAAGGTAATCTGTGCTTAGAAATTATTTTTTTTTTTAAATTCGACACGTTGCGCAATTTCCGAGTTAAGTACCATTGAATTTAGCCAATCAGGCCGTTGTGCGCTAAAATTCAAGCGGCCCGTCAGATACAGTTAGTGTCAGCTGTTCTCAGAGTGTACATGATAGCGTATGAGACAGTATTTCGGTCCTTACCACAGTCCCTCGTCCAATTTTTGTATCGCTCTCTTATTCGGTTTTTGGTGGGCCGCTTGAATTCGCTTGTGCAACGGCCTGATTGGCTAATTTCACTGCTGTTCAACTCGGAAACGGCACAGTGTACCGAAGGTTTTTCGTAACAATTATTTCTCAGCACAGCCTACCCTGTAACACCATCAGAAGCTTTTAGGACTGCTTCTGACCATCGTGTATATATAAAGCACTGTTTTGTTGTAATCTTCGTTCCGGAGATTGGTTTGATGCAGCTCTGTCCTGTGCAAACCCGTTCAGCTCCGAATAACTACTACAAACAACAGCCTACTGAATCTGCTTAATGTATTCATCTCTTGGTCTCCCTCTACAATTTTACCCTCTACACACGAGAGGTGCTCAGAATTTTTTTTTAATTTTTAAATCATTATCGAAACGGCGTTAATCGTTATTTTCATTCAATTAACTGGTTTAAATGTAATTTTTTAATTTCTGTTCCTTTGTCACTCCATACTAATGAGCGTATTAACTGTTTCAATTGATCTCATTTCTTCTTTATATTGCTCTTTTTCCACTTGGAAGCTTTGTGCATGCGAATTTAATTGTTGTTATTAATTGATTTCGATCTAATTTCTTCCCATTCATCGTCTAATATTTTCGTCCATGTTATTGCAGCCATTATTTTTTTCCACGTTCTCTTGGAATTTGGGTGTTTTACTTATAATCCCTTCTTTTGTTTAAATCTTATCCGCATTATCTTGTGCACAGTGCAATACGAATTTATGTTTCAATTATTTATGTGACGATTGTTATCCAAAACTATGTACAGCTTGTAACGAAAACTACGTTTTGGACACCACTGCACATCAATATCAACAGATTATTTCTTCTATGTTTTTAACGGCTAAATCGGCATCTTCAAATGTTTAAATATTGTGATAGATAAATAAAAATAATGAAATCCACAGGCACAAAGATTCCAAGTGGAAAAAGAATGATAAGAAGAAGAAATGAGAGCAACTGAAACACTTCACACACTCAATGCTATGATCTGACAAAGCAACAGAAAAAACATACTTTTAACCTAGTTTTAATTGAATAAAAATGACGATCACAGTCATTTCGATAAAGATTCAAACATAAAAAAATTCAAAGCCCCTTATGAGATTCTGACCCACAACCATTTGCACGTGTGGAGGCACGCTAACCGTTTCGCCCCTGTTTTTAAAGCTGTAGAAGCTGTTTCTCGTCTATTACTCGCAAACGAGAACCCACTATACGAATGGTTGCAGGGTGTGATACCTTGGACCTTAACCTACGTCACCGTATAGGTGTACAGATTGTTTCAAAAATTCAGTCCCACAGCTGAGAACTTCTCCTTGTAAGATATCTCCCCCCCCCTGCTCCCCCCCCCCCACACACACACACTTCCCACTTCCCTCCAATACTAAACTGGTGATCCTTTGATATCTCAGAATGTCTCTTATCAACCGATTCGTCCTTTTAGTCAGATCGTGCCACAACTTTCTCATCAGCAATGCTCTATTCAGCACCTCCTCATTAGGGCCATCCTGCTTTACACTGAAGTGCCAAAGAAACTGGTACAGGCATGCGTATTCAAATACAGAGATACGCTGTGGTCGGTAATGCCTGTACAGACAACAAATGTCTGGCGCAGTTGTTAGATCAGTTGCTGCTACTAAAACGGCAGATTATCAAGATTTAAGTGAGTTTGAAGGTGGTGTTATAGTCGGCGGACGAGCGATGGGACACAGCATCTCTGAGGTAGCGATGCAAAGGGGATATTCCCGTACGATCATTTCACGAGTGTACCGTGAATATCAGATCTCCGACATTACTGCAGCTGGAAAAAGATCATGCAAGAACGGGACCAACGACGACTGAAGAGAATCGTTCAACGTGACAGAAGTGCAACCCTTCCGCAAATCGCAGCAGATTTCAATACTGGGCCAGCAAGTGTCAGTATGCGAACCATTCAACAAAACATCATTGATATGGGCTTTCAGAGCCGAAGGCTCATTCGTGTACCCTTTGTGACTGAACAGCACAAAGCTTTACGCCTCGCCTCGTCCCTTCAATACCGATATTGGTCTGTTGATGACTGGAAACATGTTGCCTGGTCGGACGAGTTTCGTTCCAAATTGTATCGAGTGGATGGACGTGTACCGATATGGAGACAACCTCATGAATCCATGGATCCTGCATGTCAGCAGGGGACTGTTCAAGCTTATTAAAGTATGTTACGTGCCAAGTTCTAACAGACTACTGGCCTACCGGACGTCCTCGACCAGTTTCTAGCTATGGGGAAATTCAAAAGCACTGGCGTATGCCCAACACATTGGTAATGTGCATTCGTTACAGCAGCGTGTGACGAACGCACGTGGCGCAGCCCGTATAGAGCCAGGCTATATTTCAAAGAGTGCGTGACTCATAGCAAAGAAGGGCTGAAGGATGAATCAGGATTCTTGATAAGCATATACAGCACTTCCTAGAATGCCTACTTCCATGTAACAGACAGCTGGAAATTAGAGGAACAGATTGGCCAGTATCTCAACAGGTAGTTTCTTTGCATATCATTGTAGAAATTTTTAATATTGACCAGTACTACCCAGCATAGGAATATGCTGGGTATAGGTATAGGTAGTTATAGGTGTATATAGGTGTATAGGTGGGTATAGTTATAGGTATACATAGGTGTATTTTTAAAACACTCTGAGTGGAGATATTCGTATTTAGTTACTGTGCTTAATACTGTCGTTTACACTTGTATTGTTTGTGCGCTGGCTTTCATGTACACTCAATGAGAGCAGGGAGACATTTGGAAAATGGTATATGTCACACATTTTTAAAACACTCTGAGTGCAGTATTTAGTTACTGTTCTTAATACTGTTATTTAGACCTGACTGTCGAGTGTTGTCTGTTTGCTGGCTTTCATGTACAGTCAATGAGAGTGGGGAAGCGAGTGGAAAATGAAACGAGAATATAATTACACAAAAATCTGAGTTGATTGCCTGTTCTCATTTTATTATATCAGCAAGAAATTTTCGTTATGATATGCCGCCAAAATCTACTTCATTTTTTACACTTGATATTCACTTATCAGCAATGCTAATACTATAGCTCACAAATATCTGTCTGATTGTTCAAATGGCTCTGAGCACTATGGTACTCAACTGCTGAGGTCATTAGTCCCCTAGAACTTAGAACTAGTTAAACCTAACTAATCTAAGGACATCACAAACATCCATGCCCGAGGCAGGATTCGAACCTGCGACCGTAGCGGTCTTGCGGTTCCAGACTGCAGCGCCTTTAACCGCACGGCCACTTCGGCCGGCTATCTGTCTGACCATTGTACTGAAAATGGTAGTGTTATTCTCTTTAACACTACACTTCCATGCTTTTATGAAAGAAGATCAGACAGCTTAAAATAACATCAAATATAGTCTTTACCAAACAGTGGTTACCACTAACTGAATCTGCTGCCAAAACTGGCATTCCAAATTCACTTTTTTAAATCTCTGACAATCTATAATATAACTTGAAAAAAATTGTGTAAGTGAAAGACATTAGAAATATTTTCAGAATAATTATGGTATTGACTTCGGAAATAAAAAGTATATACACTCCTGGAAATTGAAATAAGAACACCGTGAATTCATTGTCCCAGGAAGGGAAAACTTTATTGACACATTGTCTCGTGACAGCCAGAGCGAGAGCACCAGCAGCAGCGAGTACTGTTTGTATAAAGCGTTTATTTTGCATTTTGTTTACGACCTTCCACTAAGGAAGGGATTCTATTTGTGTTTATCTGCTCTGCATAGAAACTAACAGTTCTTGATCGTTAGGAGAGAAATTTATTTTGTACTTATTTGCTGCGCTTAGCTTTTAAATAGTTTTTCTGGGAAAACCTAGCGTAGTTTTCGCGTCTCGTATTTCAGTGAGTGTTTCTTGATTATCAGAGTAGTTCATCAGAAGATTATCTTGGGAATTTGTCACCGTATAGAGTAGGGTAAACATAGTCATGTGTAGGGACTGTGGTTGTTGTGAGCGGACGCAAGGAGAATTGGCCACTCTTCGGGGGCAGGTGGAGGCTTTGTCTGTTAGGCTCATCGAGCTCGAGGCGCAGGCGTCGGCTCGTAGTGGCGTTGGGGCAACTGTGGTGAGACCTATGCCTACTTCGGTGGCCTTGGAATCACATGGAACCCCTGATGTCGCTGCGTCTTCCGGCAGTGAGCATCTTACCGGTCAGCCATCACTCCAGGGTGAATGGCGGACAGTGGTGGGCTCGCGCGTGCCTGGCCGAAAGGCGAAGGTGGGATCTGGCCGCGTGGCGGCTGCCTTACCCCTTTCCAACAGGTACGGGGTGCTTCCTAGTGGTGATGACATCGTTTCCGAGCCACCACAGGATGCCTCGCCTGTTGGGCCAGTGGCCGATTCTCCGGCAAGGTCCCGACAGTCACAGAGGGCGGGCCTATTAGTTATAGGGAGCTCCAACGTTAGGCGGGTTATGGAGCCCCTCAGGAAAATAGCGGGTAGGTCGGGGAAGAATGCCAGTGTGCACTCGGTGTGCTTGCCGGGGGGTCTCGTCCGTAATGTGGAGGAGGCCCTTCCGGCAGCTATTGAACGCACTGGGTGTGACCGGCTGCAGATAGTAGCACATGTCGGAACGAATGACGCCTGCCGCTTGGGTTCTGAGGCCATCCTTGGTTCCTTCCGGCGGCTGGCCGATTTGGTGAAGACAACCAGCATCGCACGCGGAGTGCAAGCTGAGCTTAATATCTGCAGCATAGTGCCCAGAGTCGATCGCGGTCCTCTGGTTTGGAGCCGTGTGGAGGGTCTAAACCAGAGGCTCAGACGACTCTGCGACTATAATGGTTGCAAATTCATCGACCTCCGTTACTGGGTGGAGAACTGTAGGGCCCCCCTAGACAGGTCAGGCGTGCACTACACACCGGAAGCAGCTACTAGGGTAGCAGAGTACGTGTGGCGTGCACACGGGGGTTTTTTAGGTTAGAGGGACCCCCCCTTGGGCGAAACGATAAAATACCTGACGGCTTACCGGAGAGAACATCAGCATCGTTGATAAAGAACGTCCGTCCTCAGAGACCAAAAACAGGAAAAGTTAACGTAAGATTGGTAAACTGCAGGAGTATCCAGGGCAAGGTTCCTGAATTAGTATCGCTTATTGAAGGAAATAGTGCGCATATAGTATTAGGAACGGAAAGTTGGTTAAAACCGGAAGTGAAAAGTAACGAAATCCTAGACACAGAATGGAATATATACCGCAAGGATAGGATAAACGCCAATGGTGGAGGAGTATTTATAGCAGTAAAGAATTCAATAATATCCAGTGAAGTTATTAGCGAATGCGAATGTGAAATAATCTGGGTTAAGTTAAGTATCAAAGGTGAGTCAGATATGATAGTCGGATGCTTCTATAGACCACCTGCATCAGCAACCGTAGTAGTTGAGCGCCTCAGAGAGAACCTGCAGAACGTCGTGAAGAAGTTTCGTGATCATACTATTGTAATAGGGGGAGACTTCAATCTACCAGGTATAGAATGGGATAGTCACACAATCAGAACTGGAGCCAGGGACAGAGACTCTTGTGACATTATCCTGACTGCCTTGTCCGAGAATTACTTCGAGCAGATAGTTAGAGAACCAACTCGTGAAGCTAACGTTTTAGACCTCATAGCAACAAATAGACCGGAACTTTTCGACTCCGTGAATGTAGAAGAGGGTATCAGTGATCATAAGTCAGTGGTTGCATCAATGACTACAAGTGTAATAAGAAATGCCAAGAAAGGAAGGAAAATATATTTGCTTAACAAGAGTGATAGGGCACAAATCGCAGAATATCTGAGTGACCACCATCAAACGTTCATTTCTGAGGAAGAGGATGTGGAACAAAAATGGAAAAAATTCAGAAACATCGTCCAGCACGCCTTAGATAAGTTCGTACCGACTAAGGTCCTAAGCGAGGGGAAAGATCCACCGTGGTATAACAATCATGTACGAAAGGTACTACGGAAACAAAGAAAGCTTCATCATAGGTTTAAGAGTAGTCGAATCATAGCTGATAAGGAAAAGCTGAACGAAGCGAAAAAGAGCGTAAAGAGAGCAATGAGAGAAGCATTCAATGAATTCGAACATAAAACATTGGCAAACAATCTAAACAAGAACCCTAAAAAGTTTTGGTCATATGTAAAATCGGTAAGCGGATCTAAATCCCCTATTCAGTCACTCGTTGACCACGATGGCACCGAAACAGAGGACGACCGAAGAAAGGCAGAAATACTGAATTCAGTGTTCCGAAACTGTTTCACTGCGGAAAATCGTAACACGGTCCCTGACTTCAGCCGTCGCACGGACGCCAAAATGGAAAATATTGAAATAAACGATATCGGAATTGAAAAACAACTGCTATCACTTAGTAGCGGAAAAGCATCCGGACCAGACGAGATACCCGTAAGATTCTACAGTGATTATGCTAAAGAACTTGCCCCCTTTCTATCAGCAATTTATCGTAGATCTCTGGAAGAACGTAAAGTACCTAGCGACTGGAAGAAAGCGCAGGTCGTTCCCATTTTCAAGAAGGGGCATAAATCAGATGCGAATAATTATAGGCCTATTTCGCTTACGTCAATCTGTTGTAGAATAATGGAACATGTTTTATGTTCTCGTATTATGACGTTCTTAGATAATACAAATCTCCTTCATCATAACCAACATGGATTCCGCAAACAGAGATCATGTGAAACTCAGCTCGCCCTATTTGTCCAAGAAATTCACAGTGCCGTAGACACTGGCGAGCAGATTGATGCCGTATTCCTGGACTTCAGGAAGGCATTTGATACGGTTCCGCACTTACTTTTAATGAAAAAAATACGAGCTTACGGAATATCGGACCAGGTTTGTGACTGGATTCAGGATTTCCTAGAAGAAAGAACACAACATGTCATTCTTAACGGTTCAAAATCTGCAGATGTAGAGGTAATTTCGGGAGTACCGCAAGGAAGCGTGATAGGACCTTTATTGTTTACAATATACATAAATGACTTAGTTGACAACATCGGTAGCTCCGTGAGGCTATTTGCAGATGACACGGTTGTCTACAAGAAAGTAGCAACATCAGAAGACTCGTACGTACTCCAGGAAGACCTGCAGAGGATTAATGAATGGTGCGACAGCTGGCAGCTTTCCCTAAACGTAGATAAATGTAATATAATGCGCATACATAGGGGCAGAAATCCATTCCAGTACGATTATGCCATAGGTGGTAAATCATTGGAAGCGGTAACGACCGTAAAATACTTAGGAGTTACTATCCGGAGCGATCTGAAGTGGAATGATCACATAAAACAAATAGTGGGAAAAGCAGGCGCCAGGTTGAGATTCATAGGAAGAATTCTAAGAAAATGTGACTCATCGACGAAAGAAGTAGCTTACAAAACGCTTGTTCGTCCGATTCTTGAGTATTGCTCATCAGTATGGGACCCTTACCAGGTTGGATTAATAGAAGAGATAGACATGATCCAGCGAAAAGCAGCGCGATTCGTCATGGGGACATTTAGTCAGCGCGAGAGCGTTACGGAGATGCTGAACAAGCTCCAGTGGCGGACACTTCAAGAAAGGCGTTACGCAATACGGAGAGGTTTATTATCGAAATTACGAGAGAGCACATTCCGGGAAGAGATGGGCAACATATTACTACCGCCCACATATATCTCGCGTAATGATCACAACGAAAAGATCCGAGAAATTAGAGCAAATACGGAGACTTACAAGCAGTCGTTCTTCCCACGCACAATTCGTGAATGGAACAGGGAAGGGGGATCAGATAGTGGTACAATAAGTACCCTCCGCCACACACCGTAAGGTGGCTCGCGGAGTATAGATGTAGATGTAGATGTAGATTCCTGGGGTCAGATACATCACATGATCACACTGACAGAACCACAGGCACATAGACACAGGCAACAGAGCATGCACAATGTCGGCACTAGTACAGTGTATATCCACCTTTCGCAGCAATGCAGGCTGCTATTCTCCCACGGAGACGATCGTAGAGATGCTGGATGTAGTCCTGTGGAACGGCTTGCCATGCCATTTCCACCTGGCGCCTCAGTTGGACCAGCGTTCGTGCTGGACGTGCAGACCGCGTGAGACGACGCTTCATCCAGTCCCAAACATGCTCAATGGGGGACAGATCCGGAGATCTTGCTGGCCAGGGTAGTTGACTTACACCTTCTAGAGCACGTTGGGTGGCACGGGATACATGCGGACGTGCATTGTCCTGTTGGAACAGCAAGTTCCCTTGCCGGTCTAGGAATGGTAGAACGATGGGTTCGATGACGGTTTGGATGTACCGTGCACTATTCAGTGTCCCCTCGACGATCACCAGTGGTGTACGGCCAGTGTAGGAGATCGCTCCCCACACCATGATGCCGGGTGTTGGCCCTGTGTGCCTCGGTCGTATGCAGTCCTGATTGTGGCGCTCACCTGCACGGCGCCAAACACGCATACGACCATCATTGGCACCAAGGCAGAAGCGACTCTCATCGCTGAAGACGACACGTCTCCATTCGTCCCTCCATTCACGCCTGTCGCGACACCACTGGAGGCGGGCTGCACGATGTTGGGGCGTGAGCGGAAGACGGCCTAACGGTGTGCGGGACCGTAGCCCAGCTTCATGGAGACGGTTGCGAATGGTCCTCGCCGATACCCCAGGAGCAACAGTGTCCCTAATTTGCTGGGAAGTGGCGGTGCGGTCCCCTACCGCACTGCGTAGGATCCTACGGTCTTGGCGTGCATCCGTGCGTCGCTGCGGTCCGGTCCCAGGTCGAGGGGCACGTGCACCTTCCGCCGACCACTGGCGACAACATCGATGTACTGTGGAGACCTCACGCCCCACGTGTTGAGCAATTCGGCGGTACGTCCACCCGGCCTCCCGCATGCCCACTATACGCCCTCGCTCAGAGTCCGTCAACTGCACATACGGTTCACGTCCACGCTGTCGCGGCATGCTACCAGTGTTAAAGACTGCGATGGAGCTCCGTATGCCACGGCAAACTGGCTGACACTGACGGCGGCGGTGCACAAATGCTGTGCAGCTAGCGCCATTCGACGGCCAACACCGCGGTTCCTGGTGTGTCCGCTGTGCCGTGCGTGTGATCATTGCTTGTACAGCCCTCTCGCAGTGTCCGGAGCAAGTATGGTGGGTCTGACACACCGGTGTCAATGTGTTCTTTTTTCCATTTCCAGGAGTGAATGTATGGTATAAACATGGTTCCTCTTGTATGTAACTCTTCAGGCTTTCCCGGCGAGATCTTGACATGTGGAATAATCGGGTCTACTGCCGGATGTTTGTGTCGCTCTGGCACAATATTTCGGCCAAAGAGAGCACCCAGCACCCCCTGGGCATAAATACTGGACAAGATCCTCCAACACGGCAGTCTCAAGTAGCACCTGAAGAAGGCAACGAGTTACGTGGCCGAAATATTGTGCCAGAGCGACACAAACATCCGGCAGTAGACTCGATTATTCCACATGTTATGGTTCCCCTTATTTACACAAAAAACCAAAAACAATCTGCTGCATTACTTAACAAGTGATGCAGTGTCTTATAGCAAAAACACACGAATATATCCAAGATTCTAATGTACTTCTCTCCTCGGATATAAGTGTGTAGCTAACCATCAAAAAGATAAACCATATTTAGCAGACTAATCGTTTTTGCCTTTTTTGACAGCAAACCTGCTCCAATATATCTTCCGTCGGTCAATGTGTCTTCTTCTGATCGAAGCGTCTATGTTGGTGAGCCTCTATTTTGTCAATATACTGGAAAATACGAAATATGATGAATGAAACCAACCCTTATCGTGGTGATGAGTGGACCTAACAAAATTATAGAAGGAGACAGATTTGGCAAGTGTAGCTACATGCGAAATAGAACTGCATTCCAGACTTTCAGGACTTATTCTACGCAGATGCTAGGACATTCATCCGTGCGTTCAGTAATGTTTGTGACGTTAAGCCCCCCGCCTTATCGCTGTCAAAGGCTCGTGTGAAAGGGTTATCTTGAGTTGTGTGGAAATTTTATTGGTATAGGTCTTTATCAGTTCGATAGCTCCGCATAGCTGCTAGTTAGAGGGGCAGTTGTGTGCAAGGCTCATAAACATAGTTGGGCTTTACTTACATGATCCGTGCTTCGTCTCTTCAAGTAATAAGTTGGTATGCAAACGAGGAGGCAGTAACTTGAATCACAAAATTAAGATTATCCATTATGGTTGTTTCTGATTCCTTCACGGTTCATTCAACATATAGAAAGAAAACTGCAACCAGTCATTGTTTTGAACTACTCGTTTATTCCAATAACGAGTCACTGAACTTTTTCAGGCTCATCTTAAGATGATAATATGTACATTCTGGCTAAATTTTAGCCATGTGTTATTTACTAACCTACAAATAGTCACCTCCATCCGCATAGTCAAGCAATGAACACATAGCCTTCAAACTGAGCCGTTACACATCATTTCGATAGAAAACTTACAAATGAACTATGGAACATGTAATTAACTAAATAACTAGCTCTGGCGGTGTTAATTCTAGTCATTGAAGAAATATATTTTTCGTAGCATGAAATTGAAGACAAAATTTTCGACAGGAATGCTAGATATGTACAAAGTTTCTCAAGGTCTTGGGTTCCCATGAAGCTGTCACTAGCCCTCCTGTAGCCTGATGAATTTCAACAACTGAATGACTGACTCTATCCAACACTTGAAAAGTAAATACTAGCAAGAAAAATTCAACTGGGGGTCTCTTGTTGAAATATACACTCCTGGAAATTGTAATAAGAACACCGTGAATTCATTGTCCCAGGAAGGGGAAACTTTATTGACACATTCCTGGGGTCAGATACATCACATGATCACACTGACAGAACCACAGGCACATAGACACAGGCAACAGAGCATGCACAATGTCAGCACTAGTACAGTGTATATCCACCTTTCGCAGCAATGCAGGCTGCTATTCTCCCACGGAGACGATCGTAGAGATGCTGGATGTAGTCCTGTGGAACAGCTTGCCATGCCATTTCCACCTGGCGCCTCAGTTGGACCAGCGTTCGTGCTGGACGTGCAGACCGCGTGAGACGACGCTTCATCCAGTCCCAAACATGCTCAATGGGGGACAGATCCGGAGATCTTGCTGGCCAGGGTAGTTGACTTACACCTTCTAGAGCACGTTGGGTGGCACGGGATACATGCGGACGTGCATTGTCCCGTTGGAACAGCAAGTTCCCTTGCCGGTCTAGGAATGGTAGAACGATGGGTTCGATGACGGTTTGGATGTACCGTGCACTATTCAGTGTCCCCTCGACGATCACCAGTGGTGTACGGCCAGTGTAGGAGATCGCTCCCCACACCATGATGCCGGGTGTTGGTCCTGTGTGCCTCGGTCGTATGCAGTCCTGATTGTGGCGCTCACCTGCACGGCGCCAAACACGCATACGGCCATCATTGGCACCAAGGCAGAAGCGACTCTCATCGCTGAAGACGACACGTCTCCATTCGTCCCTCCATTCACGCCTGTCGCGACACCACTGGAGGCGGGCTGCACTATGTTGGGGCGTGAGCGGAAGACGGCCTAACGGTGTGCGGGACCGTAGCCCAGCTTCATGGAGACGGTTGCGAATGGTCCTCGCCGATACCCCAGCAGCAACAGTGTCCCTAATTTGCTGGGAAGTGGCGGTGCGGTCCCCTACGGCACTGCGTAGGATCCTACGGTCTTGGCGTGCATCCGTGCGTCGCTGCGGTCCGGTCCCAGGTCGACGGGCACGTGCACCTTCCGCCGACCACTGGCGACTACATCGATGTACTGTGGAGACATCACGCCCCACGTGTTGAGCAATTCGGCGGTACGTCCACCCGGCCTCCCGGATGCCCACTATACGCCCTCGCTCAAAGTCCGTCAACTGTACATACGGTTCACGTCCACGCTGTCGCGGCATGCTGCCAGTGTTAAAGACTGCGATGGAGCTCCGTATGCCACGGCAAACTGGCTGACACTGACGGCGGCGGTGCACAAATGCTGCGCAGCTAGCGCCATTCGACGGCCAACACCGCGGTTCCTGGTGTGTCCGCTGTGCCGTGCGTGTGATCATTGCTTGTACAGCCCTCTCGCAGTGTCCGGAGCAAGTATGGTGGGTCTGACACACCGGTGTCAATGTGTTCTTTTTTCCATTTCCAGGAGTGTAGTTGGTAATCGTGGAGTACAACAAAAAAGTACGTATGTTACGGTTGTTTTACGTGCGTCTCCTCAGTTGTCAAACTGTATGGAAATTTATTATGCTAACTGGTAAGTGTCACTGGGTTGGATGTCACTTCAACCTGCTGCAGAGCATCGCATTCAGATTTCACACAAGTAAAGTTGTAGCTTTAAATGAAATGAGGATTTTGTACCTGTCTCTCAGTAGCCCTAACTTATGAAATAATACGTATGGACACTGGACGCAATTAGTAAAAAGCAAGTTTCACTTCAGACGATGAATGTTTGAAGACACTAGGAAGTTCAACATTATAGAATAATGAAGCAATGTTTACGCAATTCACCCGCCATTTCTTAGCGTGATATCTCCAAAAGCATTGCTGTATTTTGCCTTACTCTTGCCTTCTTCTGATACTTTGTTGGTTATGTCACCGTTATCAGCCGCCTTCTCAGCAATTTCGTAACGTGATATCTCAAAAAAAATTTGCTGTATTATGTTTTCCTCGTGCCACGTTGCGATACTTGGTTCGTCATGTCAGCGTTATCAGCCGCATACCCGCCGTCTCTACAAGGGAAAAGCGGGTTATTTCTAGGAAACTGTTGCATACAGGAGTTTTTCTTGAGATACCTATGAAATTTGTAAGAGAGCTTGCTGAACTTCAGTGTTCCCTTTTTCCAATCCAACAGCAATGAGGAAACCAGTTTGTGTATGAGACTCACAGAAGAAACAGAATGCGACAGGTGTTCACAACATACCACGTTAGTCCACGGGGTCTTTGTTAATTTCGTTTATTTGGAAAATATATATACTTTTATGACTCATGGTGAGACATTGTTACCACTGTAATGAAAATCACCTGAAAATTTCACCCCGTAATCTACATTTCACATCGTGTGTATTATATATCATGTTCCAAAATGTAGCTAAACATGTATGCCACGCAGATGTTTCATAGAACTGCTGGCAAAATGGTGAGTGTTACACTAGAAGTGTGGTTAATACATAACACGGAGGAGCTGGATTCCCGCTCCATGATGCTCATGTTACCGCAGTGTGTGATACTGTACACTATGGTTGACGAAGTTATTCATTGCTTACTTCCCATACTTATTCGAAGAGTGACGATTGCTTACTGTTGTGTACATAGTTCCGTGTAGTCAGCGCGTACACAACTTTCCACTAGAGCGCGCCCCGCTAAGCACAACAGCGCAGGCGGAGCACTCGTCCGTCTCTGTACAACGAGATGGCGCTGCCTTAGAGACGGACCAAATTCTGCTTCCGCCGATCCGCGTATTAATACACTCCTGGAAATGGAAAAAAGAACACATTGACACCGGTGTGTCAGACCCACCATACTTGCTCCGGACACTGCGAGAGGGCTGTACAAGCAATGATCACACGCACGGCACAGCGGACACACCAGGAACTGCGGTGTTGGCCGTCGAATGGCGCTAGCTGCGCAGCATTTGTGCACCGCCGCCGTCAGTGTCAGCCAGTTTGCCGTGGCATATGGAGCTCCATCGCAGTCTTTAACACTGGTAGCATGCCGCGACAGCGTGGACGTGAACCGTATGTGCAGTTGACGGACTTTGAGCGAGGGCGTATAGTGGGCATGCGGGAGGCCGGGTGGACGTACCGCCGAATTGCTCAACACGTGGGGCGTGAGGTCTCCACAGTACATCGATGTTGTCGCCAGTGGTCGGCGGAAGGTGCACGTGCCCATCGACCTGGGACCGGACCGCAGCGACGCACGGATGCACACCAAGACCATAGGATCCTACGCAGTGCCGTAGGGGACCGCTCCGCCACTTCCCAGCAAATTAGGGACACTGTTGCTGCTGGGGTATCGGCGAGGACCATTCGCAACCGTCTCCATGAAGCTGGGCTACGGTCCCGCACACCGTTAGGCCGTCTTCCGCTCACGCCCCAACATCGTGCAGCCCGCCTCCAGTGGTGTCGCGACAGGCGTGAATGGAGGGACGAATGGAGACGTGTCGTCTTCAGCGATGAGAGTCGCTTCTGCCTTGGTGCCAATGATGGTCGTATGCGTGTTTGGCGCCGTGCAGGTGAGCGCCACAATCAGGGCTGCATACGACCGAGGCACACAGGGCCAACACCCGGCATCATGGTGTGGGGAGCGATCTCCTACACTGGCCGTACACCACTGGTGATCGTCGAGGGGACACTGAATAGTGCACGGTACATCCAAACCGTCATCGAACCCATCGTTCTACCATTCCTAGACCGGCAATGGAACTTGCTGTTCCAACAGGACAATGCACGTCCGCATGTATCCCGTGCCACCCAACGTGCTCTAGAAGGTGTAAGTCAACTACCCTGGCCAGCAAGATCTCCGGATCTGTCCCCCATTGAGCATGTTTGGGACTGGATGAAGCGTCGTCTCACGCGGTCTGCACGTCCAGCACGGACGCTGGTCCAACTGAGGCGCCAGGTGGAAATGGCATGGCAAGCCGTTCCACAGGACTACATCCAGCATCTCTACGATCGTCTCCATGGGAGAATAGCAGCCTGCATTGCTGCGAAAGGTGGATATACACTGTACTAGTGCCGACATTGTGCATGCTCTGTTGCCTGTGTCTATGTGCCTGTGTGGTTCTGTCAGTGTGATCATGTGATGTATCTGACCCCAGGAATGTGTCAATAAAGTTTCCCCTTCCTGGGACAATGAATTCACGGTGTTCTTATTTCAATTTCCCGGAGTGTATGTAACGCAGCCAATGAGATTGCTGCTAACGTAGAACCTTTTCTCCTTGCGGATCATACTCGCGCAGTGATACATGAACGCGCGAGGTATTATAACGAGTGTACAAACCTCCGATTAGTCAGTCTGCATTTGTCTGCACCTGTCTGTACCAGTCTACATTAGTCTGTACCAGTCTATAGTCAAGTTTCAGTCTGCACCTAAGAAGATTATCATATTCCTGTACATAGCCGTGAAGATAAATGTATAGACACTTTGTCAAGTATCAGAGATATGTGAGAATAAGATTAACGTACCAAGACCAAAGGAACTTCAGATTGTCAATTGTAAATAGCATCCAGAATCAAGTTACGTAATGTCTATGCTTTTTATTATTTTAATAAATGTGTGTGAAAATTAATCAATTTCTGTTTAAAGTTGGTCACGGTCAAACTGCTACTCTAAGCGTGCAAGTGGCATTTCTATCGTCTGACCTAACGGCAGAAGATAAACACGCCACGATAAGACCACGAGACATATTGCTGACACTCGCCTACTTCGTTAGAGCGACAAGTCAAATAATCTGATGGTGTGTGTACCGAAGGTCTTACAGTACGCACACCACACGTACTGACTCTGACTCATACAGAAATGTAACATCTTAACGATATTGGCTTCGGCGTCTTGTTTGTTTATTGACTAACATGTATAAATTTAAATTTTTACTCATCTTGATTATCACAAATGAACGGAAATAAGTATTTAAAGGAAAGTTGAAAATTTTGCTTAAAGCTGCAACTGGCTGTTAATATTGAATGTGGTGTATACCCTCATAATATAATGTATCCTAAAGAAAACTGTACATTCAAGTAAAACAGTTTCAAATATAGGTTACTGGTGTATGATCTTCACTGTCATACAGAAAAATCAAATATGAGTTACTGCTGCATGATGTTTACTGTAATACAGAAAAATAAATATCAGACTCATATTTTTTTCTACATATAACTATCAAATCAATTTAAATACTGATGTTTAAAAATTATAAAATATAGTTAGTTAATTAGCTGGTTATTCATTTCTATAACATTTTGTAGTAATATTAGAGATATCAGCTAAAAACAACAACAAAGCATAGTTCAAACTTAACAAACATACAAGCTGGCATTAACAGCTCGAAACAGTGAGTAACCAGGGCACTCTCGTTGACATAGTAGATGGTACCCCAGTAACCACGCCACGGCTCTGCACAGAGTGTGCAAAGTTGGGCTGAGTCGTCCAGCCGACGCCGTCAGGACTAAGGACAGATGGCCAGAAACATCTGAGCATGTCCACAGGAACAGAAGACAGTTAGCAGTTACGCTCCTCCATGATGACGATTGTTGATTGCTCCCTGGAGCCACTGGTTAGGCCACCAGAAGGCGTCATAGTGGGTTTCGGCCACACCTCCCCCATCAATATTGGCCCAAAATGGCAGCACCGTGGGTGCCAGTAGCGATGTCCCCTGTCGCATCAGAGATTGAAGGTGGTCTCGACAAGCACACGATGGACCGACATAGGTCCAACCCATAGTTTGGTTGGCTGCGAATCAGTAAAAGTACATCAAGTCACTGTACAGGAGTAATCGTTGTACAGAAACTGCACCATGTGTGTTGCTACTGTCAGGTGACAATGACTTCACTTGGTCTCCTTTTCTTAACCAGTCAGTCTTCTGGACACTCTGGCTGTAAATGAAAGGTGTCTCAACTTTGCCTTTCAGAGGCACTGGCGGGTATATTCTGCAGTGACAGTTATCTGAATGACCGTTATTGCGTCTGATTTATTTCTTCTTGCTTATTGTGCTTAGTCAACACAATGGCAGCATCCTCCTCTCTCTATGATCTCATTCTGCAGCGTTGGCATATTGGACACCCAGTTCTTATATTGTGCACTAATTGGCTCTGTATTTTGTCGATATTACATGTAACGTCAGCAGTACTTTCTTATTGACATTCTGCCCAGTTGTTGTGCATTGACCTGCCTTGCTCACCTCTTGTATTACCAGAGGTAGAATTGAAAAATTCTGCTCCATTCTAAAGTCTGTCATTTCAAGTACTTCATTTCCCTTTCCCTTAAGAAACCCGCCTAGAACTTGACTCGTGGTGTCCCCAGAACAAACATTTACAAAAAAATTTATACTGTGTGCTAACTCAAAAAGCCATCACTGTTACGACGTATTCGAGCTCCGGCGCAACCTTCGCCTTGTGAAGTTCAGAGTGGTGCTGTGGGCAGTGTTACTGTTGCGGCTCCTAAGAGAAGCTGCTTGGAGTCGAGTAGCAACAGCAAACGTGAGTTAGCAATGTGCTTTTGAGAAAATGCAATTTGGAAGTCGACTCAGCCCTCCCACTCATTTGACCTTTTTCACTTTGTAAATTTGAGTTGAACACGAATCCAAAGTTCCTGCTTTTAGTCCCAACATTATTCCTCAGCGTTTAGCTTACTGAGCAACTTGTTTTACTATTACTTACGTTTTCGAAGTCATTATTTGCTTATTACCATAATTTCTTCTCATAACGTAGCCCATATACACTCAGTTCACAATCTCTTTTACTGCAAATGTAATTAGTAACCTATTACTCTCGTTCTCAATTACTTATTATTCAGAACTGATAAACCAATCAACATCTCTCGTCTCCACACATAGTGCAATAAAATTATAAAACTCTTTCTCTTCAGCAAATCATTCTACAGCAAATGGTTCCACTCAGCCCGCATCTCGTGGTCGTGCGGTAGCGTTCTCACTTCCCACGCCCGGGTTCCCGGGTTCGATTCCCTGCGGGGTCAGGGATTTTCTCTGCCTCGTGATGGCTGGGTGTTGTGTGCTGTCCTTAGGTTAGTTAGGTTTAAGTAGTTCTAAGTTCTAGGGGACTTATGACCACAGCAGTTGAGTCCCATAGTGCTCAGAGCCATTTGAACCATTTTTTTGGTTCCACTCAGTTATTTGTTATGTTTCGCCTTTCTTTACCTGTCAGGTTAGTTTTTAACCCTCTGTTTTGAAAGATCTCGAATTCTGTTTTTGAAACGAAAATTTCCCTTCCATTTCCTAAAGACACACATCCTTAAAACTACTCTTACACAAAAACTACTTACGGTACTTACACATACAACATACTGGTCGTAGCTCCAACAACTTCTCTTATGTTACAGTTGCTCACATATTGATTTCACCCTGCAGTGTCATGCTTCCTTATACCTTTCCCTTTCAAACACAACTTCCTTTTGTTCTTCGGCACGCTATCGTGTGCATTGAATCTTAGTGATGCTGCACTGAGTTTAAGTGGTTCTTCTTTCATGATAATAGACCCTTACGATGACGTAACACATGCAACTCTCCCTTTCTCCTTAAACAAATTCTCCCCAAGCTTAACTGTGTCGTTAATAACACTTATACGGCGTGTTTTCTCACCCTCATCATTACCAACAAATTTACCGTGATCGTCAGGCACACATTCCTGAAAGGATTCCGTCTTTTCGGGTCGATCATAAGCCTTACAAGCATTTTTCATCCTTCTTGTCTTCCTGCCTCCCTCTTTGCAGAAAGCGGTGCCATCATAAGTGGCGACGAATCTAAGTCATTCATAAATAAATCTCAGATGTCACTCGATTCTTGTACTTAGCAGATACCATCCAACACACAGGAATGAACACCATCTCCAATACGGAAAGAATATTCAAGCTGCAAAAGGCATACAAACTGACATGGACTCACTGTAACAACATATCATTATCTCGTAATGCAAAACTACGACGTTACAACAGTTGTTTCACCAGAAGCCTTGTATGCGACAGAAACCACAGTAATTAGAAGGATGGCAAAAATTGGTGACATAGAGAAACAAGAACAAAAAATTCTTAGAAAAATCTACGGGGCTGTTCTCCATGGCGGATCTTGGGTCAGATGCCACACAGACAACATCATGGATGAATTTAGGAAATGGCGCCTACACTTCTACGAAGACCTATGTAAGACGGATGAAAAAAGACTCACTAACAAAAATTTTAATATCGTTAATGTACGCAAATTGAAGACTAGTTGGATGAAAAAAACACAAGACTGCAAACAAGTGAAAATTTCGGAAGATGAAATTGAGGACAGGAAACAGTTCAGAAGCAAAATCGAAAACAAGAAAACTGAGCAATACTCAACGAGAGAAACGACAGGGAAAAAATGGACAGGCAGCAGGAAGAAAAAACACAGTCAATTAAGGAAGAGGTTTTGGGTTCAAATGGTTCAAATGGCTCCGAGCACTATGGGACTCAACTGCTGTGGTCATAAGTCCCCTAGAACTTAGAACTACTTAAACCTAACTAACCTAAGGACATCACACACATCCATGCCCGAGGCAGGATTCGACCCTGCGACCGTAGTGGTCGTGCGGTTCCAGACTGTAGCGCCTTTAACCGCTCGGCCACTCCGGCCGGCGAAGAGGTTTTGGGAACAAAACGAAGGATGAAAACTGAGCCGGCCGTTGTGGCCGAGCGGTTCTAGGCGCTCCAGCCAAGAACCGCGCTGCTGCTACGGTCGCAGGTTCGAATCCTGCCTCGGGCATGGATGCGTGTGATGTCGTTAGGCTTAAGTAGTTCTAAGTCTAGGGGACTGATGACCTCAGATGTTAAGTCCCATAGTGCTCAGAGCCATTTGAAGAAAACTGAAGTATGCTGTGATGGCTCAAGTCAATATCCTCTCCTAAATGGAAATAATCGAGAGTAATAATAATACTAAGTGCCCCTGTTCTGCTTCATTAACCACAACATTTGCAAGATAACTAACGTTATCAGTAGCTTCCTGTGCGCTCTTCATCGTTGTTATTGTTGTGGTCTTCATTCCTAAGCCTGGTTTGATGCAGCTCTCCATGTTATGCTATCTTGTGCAAGGCTTTTCATCACCGAGTAACTACTGACCAAGCGAGATGGCACTGTGGTTAGCACACTGGACTCGCAATCGGGAGGTCGACGGTTCAAACCCCCTTCCGGCCATCATGACTTAGGTTTTCCGTTATTTCCCTAAATCGCTTCAGGCAAATGCCGGGATGGCTATTTTCAAATGGCTCAGCCGACCTCCTTCCCCAACCGAATGGTACCGATGACCTTGCTGTTTGGTTCCTTCCCCAAATCAACCACCACCCAACCGAGTAACTACTACAAGCTACATCCTTCTGAATCTGCTTATTATATTCGTCTCTTGGTCTCTCTCTACGATGTTTATCCCCACACTTCCCTCCAGTAATAAATTTGTAATCCCTTGATGTCTCAGAATGTCTCCTACCAACCGATCCCTTCTTCTAGTCACGTTGTGCCGCAAATTTCTTTGCACCCAAGTTATATTCAGTACCTCCTCATTAGTTACATGATCTATCCATCTATTACTCAGCATTCTTCTGCATCATCACATTTCAAACGCTTCTATTCTCTTCTCGTCTAAACGTTTATCATGTATGTTTCACTTCCGTACATGGCTACAGTCCAAACAAATTCTTTCAGAAAAGATTCCTGACACTTAAATCTATAATTGATGTTTTCTTCAGAAAAGGTTTTCTTGTCACAGCCAGTCTGCATTTTACATCCGCTCTACTTCGGCCATCATCAGTTATTTGCTGCCCAGATAGCAAAACTCGTCTACTACTTTGTCTCATTTCCTATTCTAATTCCCTCAGCATCACCTGACTTAATTGGACTACATTCTATTATCCTCGTTTTGCTTTCGTTGCTGTTCATAATATCCTCCTTTCAAGACACTGTCCGCTCCGTTCAACTGCTCGTGCAAGTCCTTTGCTGTGTCTAATCGAATTACAATGTCATCGTCAACCCTCAAAGTTTTTATTTCTTCTCCATGAACTTCAATTGGTACTTCAGTTTTTTTTTTTTTTCCTTTACAGCTTGGTCAGTAAGATGGGGGCTAGTCTGCAGCCCTGTCTCAGTCCCTTTTCAACTACTGGTTCTCTTTCATGCTTCCTGTGGTGTCACTGCCAGACACCACACTTGCTAGGTGGTAGCTTAAATCGGCCGCGGTCCATTAGTACATGTCGGACCCGCGTGTCGCCACTGTGTGATCGCAGACCGAGCGCCACCACACGGCAGGTCTCGAGAGACGTACGAGAACTCGCCCAGTTGTACGACGACGTTGCTAGCGACTACACGGACGAAGCCTTTGCTCTCATTTGCCGAGAGACAGAATAGCCTTCAGCTAAGTTAATGGCTACGACTTAGCAAGGCGCCAATTGTCACAGTGCATGTATCTTACGAGTCTCTTTTGTATAGTCAAGAGAGATGTATCACAAGGATTGATTAAAAGTTAAGTATATTCCCAAAGATACGTATTTTCTTTATAGTATTCAATACGTATCCTGTTCCAGACTTGACGCCAGTCGGCGTGTGTGTACGCGTGCCTTTCGGCTTCCTCCTCAGAGTGGCGTGACTAGCTTGTTACGCCACAACACTTCCTCATAGTTTCTACCATAACATCAGCGTCTACAGTAGCGCTCTGCAAGACGCAAAAATCGGTGGCACATCCAGTACGTACTTCTAGCACAAGCTCCACAGTCTCCAAACAACAATCATTATGACCAAGTGGCACAGACACTACTGCACCTAAATCAGAATTACCCATCACGTACTTATACATTCATTTGCTTCCGTAGAGGCCGACCGACGTGGCCGTGCGGTTCTAGGCGCTGCAGTCTGGAACCGCGAGACCGTTACGGTCGCAGGTTCGAATCCTGCCTTGGGCATGGATGCGTGTGATGTCCTTAGGTTAGCTAGTATTAACTAGTTCTAAGTTCTAGGGGACTAATGACCTCAGAAGTTGAGTCCCAGAGTCCCATAGTGCTCAGAGCCATTTGAACCATTTTGAACCTTCCGTAGAGCACACACTTACTCCCTGTGGCACCACAGGTACTTCGGACTCTGCATTTCCACAAGATATTGGCGCTGATACTTTTACATTACACTCCCTAACTCCAATAACGTCAGTACATTAAATAAGTTTCCATTACCACCTTCTTTCTCCCTACTATGACCTTCCTCGCGTGCAATACACTCTTGATATGTCCTATTATTCTCAATCCAGCTAGTCACGAAATCTTCCTGCCAGTCGTCTCATTCTTTCTCACTCCCAGAATGTAGACAGATTTAACTATATCAAAGGTAGGTTGGACGTACGGCGGGAGCAAGTAAACTAGATAGAGACGTGTTTCCTCACACAGCTCACTCAATTTTCCTGTTGTCGGCTAAAGCTCCTAGGCCTGCATTCCTAGCCCGTACTTGCTTCAAAGTATTCGCATTGCGTGCCTATAAAACAGCTACTTCAGGTGATAACATTCTCAATCTTTTCTCCATAGTTGGCCCCTGTGTTAGCGGCAACAATATTGGTTGATCCTTTAACAACTACATAAAACCCAGCAGCCAGCAAGAGAGGAAACGATGATACAGAGAGTTAAATAGACTATTACCATACACTTGCTATAACATAATTTTCTGCCTGAATGGGAACTCAGAGCTATTACTATTACATATTTAAACACAATTGATCATACTCCTTGCCCACAAGGTACAGCATCACCCGTTCAGAACTGTAACAATTGACATACATTCTCAGAACATCATCGGCGTTCCATTCCTTAATCTTATACATATAAATACAACAAGACATCTGGCAAAAAACCCACTAATTGTCCGTAATCCTTGCAGTCACAAATAAATCACTGCATTCACCGTACAGCATATGGATGAAATTACTGTCTTATACTAGTCGGGAAATTTGTTAACATCGAGTATTGCTTTAAGTGTCAGGAAGTCGTTTCTGAAAGTATTTGTATGGAGTGTAGCCATGTATCGAAGTGAAACATGGACGATAAATAGTTTGGACAAGAAGAGAATAGAAGCTTTCGAAATGAGGTGCTACAGAAGAATGCTGAAGATTCGATGGGTAGATCACATAAGTAATGAGGAGGTATTGAATAGAATTGGGGAGAGTTTGTGGCACAACTTGACTAGAAGAAGGGACCGGTTGGTAGGACATGTTTTGGGGCATCAAGGGATCACAAATTTAGCATTGGAGGGCAGGGTGGAGGGTAAAAATCGTAGAGGGAGACCAAGAGATGAATACACTAAGCAGATTCAGAAGGATGTAGACTGCAATAGGTACTAGGAGATGAAGAAGCTTGCACAGGATAGAGTAGCATGAAGAGCTGCATCAAACCAGTCTCAGGACTGAAGACAACAACAACAACAACAACAACTAATCGGGATTTCTTCTTCACCTAGCGAGGTGGCGCAGTGCTTAGCACGCTGGAATTCGGGATGACGATGGTTCAAAGCAGCATCCGGCCATCCTGATTTAAGTTTTCCGTGATTTCCCTAAATCGCCTCAGGCAAATGGCGGGATGGTTCCTTTGAAAGGGCACGGCCGACTTCCTTCTACTTCCTTTCCTAATCGGATGGGGCCGATGACCTCGCTCTTTGGTCCCTTCCCCCAAATCAACCAACCATCTCCTTCAAGGACGGCAGCAGGTGTGCTGCTTCTGACACCAAAATACAAAGGTAATCCTCTAGTGTTGTTGATCGCAGTGGTACAGTGTACTGAGAGGATAGCTTCCTGTAACTCTGAGGGGGAGCTAACAAAATATCATTAAGAAGCAAGCATTTACTGTTCCAAAATACGCAGCAGAAGTGGCGCATGACTTGCCGGAATGCCCTGACACCAGCGGGCTGCATCGTCTCAGCCGCTGCAACGGTGTTGAAGTAGACTCAGCCTCCAGCAACGACACGCGACGCTGGCCACAGGACGGCCGATGTTGTCCGCATTCCCCTCGTAGTAACAGCTCGGGGCAGCGGGTAACCAGGCTTCTCTTGTTGATGTTGCTCTTGTTGCCCCAGTAGGCATCCATTGGCGCTGCACGGAGTGTGCGAAGTCGGACTGAGTTACACTGTGGCCTCTGACAGGTGAGAAGCCGCTGCAGAAATACACTCCTGGAAATGGAAAAAAGAACACATTGACACCGGTGTGTCAGACCCACCATACTTGCTCCGGACACTGCGAGAGGGCTGTACAAGCAATGATCACACGCACGGCACAGCGGACACACCAGGAACCGTGGTGTTGGCCGTCGAATGGCGCTAGCTGCGCAGCATTTGTGCACCGCCGCCGTCAGTGTCAGCCAGTTTGCCGTGGCATACGGAGCTCCATCGCAGTCTTTAACACTGGTAGCATGCCGCGACAGCGTGGACGTGAACCGTATGTGCAGTTGACGGACTTTGAGCGAGGGCGTATAGTGGGCATGCGGGAGGCCGGGTGGACGTACCGCCGAATTGCTCAACACGTGGGGCGTGAGGTCTCCACAGTACATCGATGTTGTCGCCAGTGGTCGGCGGAAGGTGCACGTGCCCGTCGACCTGGGACCGGACCGCAGCGACGCACGGATGCACGCCAAGACCGTAGGATCCTACGCAGTGCCGTAGGGGACCGCACCGCCACTTCCCAGCAAATTAGGGACACTGTTGCTCCTGGGGTATCGGCGAGGACCATTCGCAACCGTCTCCATGAAGCTGGGCTACGGTCCCGCACACCGTTAGGCCGTCTTCCGCTCACGCCCCAACATCGTGCAGCCCGCCTCCAGTGGTGTCGCGACAGGCGTGAATGGAGGGACGAATGGAGTGTCGTCTTCAGCGATGAGAGTCGCTTCTGCCTTGGTGCCAATGATGGTCGTATGCGTGTTTGGCGCCGTGCAGGTGAGCGCCACAATCAGGACTGTATACGACCGACGCACACAGGGCCAACACCCGGCATCATGGTGTGGGGAGCGATCTCCTACACTGGCCGTACACCACTGGTGATCTTCGAGGGGACACTGAATAGTGCACGGTACATCCAAACCGTCATCGAACCCATCGTTCTACCATTCCTAGACCGGCAAGGGAACTTGCTGTTCCAACAGGACAATGCACGTCCGCATGTATCCCGTACCACCCAACGTGCTCTAGAAGGTGTAAGTCAACTACCCTGGCCAGCAAGATCTCCGGATCTGTCCCCCATTGAGCATGTTTGGGACTGGATGAAGCGTCGTCTCACGCGGTCTGCACGTCCAGCACGAACGCTGGTCCAACTGAGGCGCCAGGTGGAAATGGCATGGCAAGCCGTTCCACAGGACTACATCCAGCATCTCTACGATCGTCTCCATGGGAGAATAGCAGCCTGCATTGCTGCGAAAGGTGGATATACACTGTACTAGTGCCGACATTGTGCATGCTCTGTTGCCTGTGTCTATGTGCCTGTGGTTCTGTCAGTGTGATCATGTGATGTATCTGACCCCAGGAATGTGTCAATAAAGTTTCCCCTTCCTGGGACAATGAATTCACGGTGTTCTTATTTCAATTTCCAGGAGTGTACGTCCAAAGGAATGGGAGTCTGGCGGTGGCTACGGCGCGCCCGTCTGCAGTGACAGTAGTTGTCTGCCCCCTGGGTCCAGCAGTCAAACCAGAAGGCCTGATGGTGGATGTCGCCGACAGCTTTCCACCAAATATATTGTCCATAGCAGCACTGTGGCAATGTCCTCCAGGCTGCACTTACAGTTCCGTCACACACTGCAGGCGGAACTGCTGCAAACTGAGTACACGTAGATCAAGCCACTGGAAAGGAGTAAAATTTATACAGGAACCCTCTCGTGTACGTTGCTACTGTGTGGCGAGAATGGATTCACTTCTCTGTTGATCCGTTGTGCAAGTGGGACAGTGTCTGGTAAAATATTTAACCAAAAAATTCACCACACAGCGTTGCAAATTGGGAGCTTATTTTACACTATTTTTTCTACCAGTTTCGGCAGTTGCATTCAAGTCTTCGAAGGAAGCACTTGAAAATTCACGACATCCGAAAACCAGAGGGCCCCAGTATACCAATATCGATAATTGTTGTAGATGCATATGGGGCCTGAAGATAGCTTATTGAATTGCCGAAACTGGTAGCGAATATAAAATAAAATAATTTCTCAATTTGCACGGCTGTTTGGCGATTTTTTTTTACGCCTTATTACTTCACTCTGTGTCACGGCACCCTTCTCTCTCTCATGTCATTCCGCTAAATTGCTGCCTTAGACATCTAGACTTTTCGTTGTCCAGCAATCAACTCTATCTTGCGGCCGTAATACATGTAACATCAGCAGTCCTTCCATGTTGGCAGTCCACCCCGCTGTTGCTTACTGACCTGAGACAGCCTCCTGCGCTACCTTAGGTAAACTTCAGAAATTCTACTCAGTTTTCCCAAGCCTATTACTTTGGAACACTTCAACGTGTACAAATTTTACTGTTCTAGTTAACTGCAAAGCTAATGTCACACTATTCACTCACACTCTATCACGAGACACTGCACTGAATGAACACATCCTTTTGATTCATATCAAGACCATAATCATGTCCTAGCCTCTTCATTACATTCTCTGTACATTCCCATTGAGTCGGCATCCCCCCCCCCCCCCCCAATAATTAAGGAGATATTGCTCTCATACTGGCGAATGGAGGTACCGGAAGCGATTATTATTCCACTTTTTATGGCTTTTAAAAATTGTATTTATTGTGAACCTATTGTCTTTACTGCAAACACAACGATGGTATCAGCATTTAATTTGTTACATATTCTGCAGCACCAATAACAAGAATAATGTAAAATCATTGGTCAGATAAAGAAACGAATTAAATTTTAATTCTGACCATTACTTGCGACTGTTGACCCAAGTATAAACAAATACGTTATGGTTAGCTCAACTGAAGGCGATGAAAATTTATTGTCAGTTACTATGGGTTATCCGTCTTGAGCTGGGTGCAATTTAATGAAAGAGAATTACACCAGATGCATTCCGCTTTTATTTATAAAGCATCTTCTGTGGTTATTCTGCAAATTGGATACATACATTTGTACATTTTTGGTTGTTTTAGATTAAAAATAGCGTTTTGTTTATAAAGTTGGTGTACAAGTTACTTAAGGTGTTTCTTTACTCATTCTGCCTCTTCCCTCCATGTTAGCAGCGGTTGACGTCGAAAGACTTCGATTCAAATGTGCACTTGGCAGTTTTTGCCATTCTGCAGTATTTCTGGTGCTACATCATTTGCACTTCACAAACCTGTTATAAATTTATACTCATTCACACATGCTCCCAAATGCACGGGCTGTACAGGAATGTATGTTTCCAACATTACATAAGAAACAGGTACATGAAAATTGTTGTGGCGTAACAAGCTAGTCACGCCACACTGAGGAGGAAGCCGAAAGGCACGCGTACACACACGCCGACTGGCGTCAAGTCTGGAACAGGATAAGTTATGACTGCTATAAAGAAAATACGTAGCTTTGGAATATACTTAACTTTTAATGCTTCCTTTGGTACATCTCTCTTGACTATACAAATGAGACTCGTAAGATACATGCACTGTGACAATTGGCGCCTTGCTAAGTCGTAGCCATTAACTTAGCTGAAGGCTATTCTAACTGTCTCTCGGCAAATGAGAGCAAAGGCTTCGTCAGTATAGTCGCTAGCAACGTCGTCGTACAACTGGGGCGAGTTCTCGTACGTCTCTCGAGACCTGCCGTGTGGTGGCGCTCGGTCTGCGATCACACAGTGGCGACACGCGGGTCCGACATGTACTAATGGACCGCGGCCGATTTAAGCTACCACCTAGCAAGTGTGGTGTCTGGCAGTGACACCACAAAAATGTTGACAGGTAGCACACGAAACATCAACGAACGAGTCAGTGAGGTACAAGGTACCTCGATGAGAATGAATCCCTTCATGTTAGCCAGCATTAATTCTAAAACATCAGTCATGCGAAACCCGACTGACACTTTTCTCACATAATGTCTTGAAAGCCATGAATCAACGCTGAAACAGGTGCAGCATTCCTACACTTCCAGAAAACATTTAATCCTGCACTACGTCACAAGAGGTTGCCACAAGAGACGAATTCGTGGAGGACCGTATCAAATCAGTCAGAAGGCGGGTGACTCAAAAAAACACAAAGAACGGTCAAATGGAGTATCAAACGAAATTTGTGGCTGGAGTGAAGATTTCTTGCTAGCCGAGGACGAAACATATTATCTTCAATAGAGTATCATCGGCCGAAGTAGAAGTAACTTCCGGCGTTCCCCACGGAAGTGCGTTGGAACCCTTTTAGTTTATGCTGAGTGTTAATGACCTGGAAGACATGATTAACAGTAACCTCACATTTTTATAGGTGCTGCAGTTACCTATAATGAAACACTGTGTGACAAATCTGCACAAATATTCAGTCATATCGTTATAAGGTTTCAAACTGATACAAAGACTGGCAACTTAGTTTAAATGTTCAGAAATATAAAATTGTCTGCTTCAGAAAGAAAACAAAAAACCGTAGCATCTGATGACTATAATATCAGTGAGACACAAGTTGAGTCGTTCAGCTCATACAAATACCTGACTGTAACGATCTAGATGGATGTGAAATGCAATGCTCACAGAGGCTCAGTCGTAGGTATGGCAGATGGTGAACTTCGGTTCATTAGTAGAATATTGGGAAATGATCAATGTCTGTAAACGGGACTGCTTACAAAACACACGTACGTCCAATCCCAGAATGTTGCCCAAGTGTGTGGGAACCATTCCGAATGGGACTGCCAGTGTACATCATAAGAAGATCGGATCGAATACCTCTGACCGACGTGTTGGCATCACGGAAATACTGTAGCACCTGAGAACAGTTGCCAATTATCCCGCCAAGCCAGTATTAAGTGATGAATCTACCAGCTTATTGCAATTAATTGCGTTTCGCTCTCAGAGCAGCTGTGGAAACAAGACTAGGGCGAATTACGGCATGCACAGAAGCGCTGAAGCACACTGTTCTCTAAGCATTCCATCCGCGAATGGGACGACAAGAAACCCCTATACGCGGTATAGTGGGTGGTACCCTTTGCATCCACGTCGCAGTAACATCGCGCTCGCATATATCTACATCTAGACACATACTGCACAAGCCACCACATGGCGCATAGCGGAGGGTACCTTGTACGACTACAAGTCCTTCCTTTTCCAGTTCCATTCGCAAATGGAGCGGGCGGAACTTACTGTCTATATGTCTCTGTACGACCAACAATTTCCCTTATCTCGTCTTCGTGGTCCTTACTTTGGCCGCAGGAGAATCGTTCCGCAGTCGACCCCAATGCCGCTTTTCTTAATAGTGTTTCGTGAAAATAGCGTCGTCTTTCCTCCACGGTTTCCCATTTGAGTTCGCGAAATAATTCCGTAATGCTAGCGTTTTGAACGAACCTACTGGTAAAAAATGTAGCACTACACCTTTGAATTGCTTCGATGTCTTCCCTAATCCGACATGACAGCGATCCCAAATACTCGAGCAGTACTCAAGAATGGGTCACACTAGTGTTTCATATGCAGTCTCATTTATAGATGGACTACGCTTTCCTATGATTTTCCAAGTAGTAAGTAGTAGGAAAGTAATGAGTATTCTGGTTACAAAATAACCTTGAACTCTATCGCCTCATTGCCATGTGAACACGAATGGCGTCAACAACCAGGCCCTCTTTGTCAGTTATACCATTAGTCTTATTAGTGACATCGTCAAGCCATGCCCCTTTTCCCCCTCCACCTCTCCTCTTCTCCTGAGCAAAATCCAAGATGGTGACACTAGCACAGCTTTGCTAGTGGAATAACAATAAATCTTGCATATCTAACCCGACTGCACAATATTATAGCGTCTGTGTCGTTAAGAAAAAAGTGCATCAGACATGCATGCATATCCGAAGGAATAGGCACTGTGGCGACTACAGCCATTATGAAATACATGAAATGTATTCGCAGTTGCGAATAGGAAAAACCATCATCTCTATAATCGACCAGACGAGGACTCGAACTCGGGTTTCTCACTTTAGGCGAGCGGCCACCTCAATCGCTTTGGTTCTCCGTGCAAAACTCATGGCCAGACCGATACTTGCATATGTCGCGCTCTCTGCGTCACAACCTGCACTTGTACTCAAATTACGAAATTCTCGTACTGGGGAGGACATTTTCATTTAAAGTCGCTGCCTAGTATAAGTGGATAAATACGATACTGAAGTTCTTGCATCATTAAGGAGAATGAATCCGTGTTCCTTCGGACATCATGCATGTTTCCTTACGCGATGTAAGTAACGAATTATTAATTGCTGAAACGAGTTTTACTTTAAGTAGTATTCCACAAAACTCCTAGATGTAAAATAAAATCAACTGCTGGGTTATGCTCATCTTGCTTGTCGCCACCAACAGACGAACTGAATGTTCAAATAACTTCAGTTTGCAGGCAAAACGTTAAATTTCACGTCATACGCTTTTACGGGAAGGAGGTGGCCTCAGATGTCCGAAGTTCCGACAAGCTGCGTGGTAAGAGAGCCAAATTTTTAAGTTATGTAGCCTTCTTCTTGAGTTTTCAGGAGCACGGTATAATACCAAAATTTTCCAGAATGACACAGTCTATCGAAGACTATTGAGAAGGCTAATCATGCTATTGTAAAGAAAGCATTTGCTACACAAGACGGACACTGTATACTATTTCAGAAGAATTTTATTAGTTGCGTCAAAAGGTTGCAGCAAATGTTTCTCCTGTACATGGGATCGGGTTCATGAAAGTGTTTTCAGCCAAGTTCGACTGGATTCATAAGGATACAGTTTTTCAGCAGATGTCGAAATTTGATCCTCTATTGGCACAGCATTCATCGCCACAAGAGATAACTACACGACGGTCCGTTGTCAGGTTCACGGGTAAAAATTTGCATCACGCAATGATGTCTGTATTAAGCAAGAGGATCAGTTTTGCATATACTCCTGGAACTCCGCCTTTAATAAGTTTCGTGAGTAGTGTTCAGGTAGGCGTACGATGTCTTCCTTAGGCTGCTGCAGAAAAAAAAGAAGGGAAACCTGCCGTGCACTTTGAATGCTTCTCCTCAATGCAGTAACTTAACATCTCATCTACGAGAGGATCCTGATGTTGTTGTACTGAATGCTAACACCTTATGCAACTGTTCTGTTACCTGGTTGAGTGTATGATGTTAAAACTGATGGTCTACTAAGTGATTCTACCTAAAGCATGACCATACAGGACGTGTGAAACGCAAAACTTCTGCACTCCCGGATTCCCCCTCCTCACCTCAGGAGATCATCAAAAGGTTAATTCCAAATGGTTGTGCGCCACCAACACTTTATGGTCTTCCAAAAACTTACAAAGAAAATTTTCCTTTACGTCCAATACGTAGCAGCAGTGGAGCTCCTACATACGACTTCGTTAAACAGCTTGCTTCTTTGCTGAGACCATTTGTGGGCAAATGTTCACATCATATCCGCAACGCAGCTGACTGGATTCCCACCGTCTAAGCAGTTCAGATCGCTTACAATTGAGTGGGCGTAGGTTGATCCTTGACTGTTGCAGTGGGCTGGGCACGTCTGCTTCGCGCGGCTACCTCAACCAATAGCGCAACGCGATTTGTAAACGTCTCTACGGAAACACCCCTGTGTTGTCACGGCTCTGTTGACGGCTACTGTTTCCGCTTGCTGCTACTAGCGCTTCGCAGCTGAGACCTGTCAACAGCGCTGCGAGCTGTCAGCGACCTTCTTACGCCATGTCGACTGTACCTAGTTTTGATGTGGAATCAGTTTTTAAAACGTCCCTCTTGCATATTCTTTGGTACTAAGTGGCGATGAATTTCATGCGGACAACAATGCATTGTTTCTGCACGCTGTTACCTCATCCTATTCGGACTGAACGGCGTCGCCGTGGGCAGCTCTGTGTCTCCCTTGGTGGCCAACCTTTTTCTGGAGGATTTCGAGGACAGAGTGCCGTTCATACCAACATTCGGTTCACCATAAAAATAGAGAAATACAGTTATCTGCCTTAGTTGCGTGTCTTCGTTGGACGGAAAAATGATGGCTCTCTGGGACATTTAGTTTATCGTAAGATCACTTATACTGATTTGTATTTATAAGCGTAGAGTTACCATCACACATCGCTAACTGAGAGTGCTTAAACTACTTGCACGCGGAGTTCACAAAGTCTCGTATCCAGGTAGTTTGCTAAAGAGCTCGCCCGCCTAAAGACAGTGAATATTCTGCTCTGTAGATTAACAGGGCGCTATCATTTAAAATCAAGAACCGGGAAGAGGATAAAGAGAAGAACGCCGGAAAAATCTTTAGCTTTTCTTCCTATTCTGGATAACATTTCTACATCTACATCGATACTCTGCAAATCATATTTAAGTGCCTGGCAGAGGGTTCATCTAACCAGCTTCACAATTCTCTGTTATTCCAACCTCGTATAGCGCGTGGAAAGAACGAACACCTATATATTTCCTTACGAGCTCTGATTTCCCTTATTTTATCGTGGTAATCGTTTCTCTCTATGTAGGTTGGTGTTTAAGATAGCAAGAATTCTCCGCAAATTTCATGTGAAAGTGGTTTTCCTCCCACCGCCAACGACTGCATACTTTCTGTGATCAGTGAAGGACGATTTGTTACTCCGAAAGGCCAGAATTTACGAAATAAATTGCAAGGAAGGTATGGCTTATACAGATCAGACCAGACGCGCCGTGGAAGAACGCTGCACTCGGCTTTTTCAATCAAGCAAGTCCGCTATTGCCGAACATTGCGTTTCCACTGGACGTTCAATGTAATATGACAAAACAATGATTCTGGCCACAGAAACATCTTTTTGATACTCCGTTATTAAAGAATCCGTGGAAGTACGCCTGGTGGTAAAGCCGATGAACCATGACAGTGGCTATCAGTTGGACAGTGCGTGAAACCGCACCATCTCTAAGATTTGTTTAGTCGAAGGCGGCTGATTGCGCCAACAACCGCGGCGAGCGATAACGCACAGAACAGCTGAGGTCGTGGTTCCACCAACGTGGGCGCTGCCGCTGGGTAGTGTGGTCTGTCTGTCTGTCAACTTTATTTTGACGCATATGCGAAATACTCGTAGCGCGCTATATATCACGGAACGTAGGACGTCTTTGTCAATGTTCGATGGGCCACCTGAGGATGACTGACAGGGGCCCAGTTGAAATAACGTGGTGTGTGTTGAACGATGACCGGCTGCAAACCCGAAATTTGTTTGAACCTTCAATTCACCAGAAAAATTTCAAAATTCTTATTCCCACCTCCCGTTAATCGACCATCACTGAGCCATTGACATCCATTATCATGTTTCAGGTGGGTAGCAAATGAACTGCAGAAGATTTGAAATCGGCAAATCAAGCTGTTGCTGATGGTTTATCTTTTAGAAAGCCGCCGGAAAAATTTAGAATATATTTTGTCACACAGCATATCAGATTAAAGAGAGGAAATGAATTCAGTCCAAGGAGATGTGCACACCATGTTAAAACAAATGAAGCTACAGAGCGTTTGAAAAGGCGATTCAAGAAGCATACGTCTTAACTTCCCATCAGACTCAGATATTAATACAAGGAGATCGGCTATTTAAAAAGAAGACGACAGACCAAGGCAAAGAAGATGAAGACACCAAAGTCAAGGAAAGTAATGTATTTGTGAAAGCAGACTGTGGAGAAGAAGAAGAGGATGACCGGAATGAAGACGATGATGGTGATGGAGATGATGATGAAGACAGAGATGATTACGTTAATGAAGATGGCGTCCATGATTGGAAGACGCTGTCTAAGAAAGGTGGAATACTTTCCAGCTGCTGAACACTTTCTTGCTTTTGAAGTGTATAATAAGCATGAATAAAATCATTACACTAAAGTGATTCTGTTTCGGTATAACAAATTGGTTAATTGTTAAATTAAGATGTGTTATTCATATTGTGTGCACAGAATCCAGCAGAATATGTCAAACATTTTGTACTGCAAGATAAATTTAATATCCTAGTGTGGAGCCGCTGTCATGTTTGTATGACTCTGAAAGCATAGCAAACACATGTGTATTACTACCATTCAGTATGCTATTCCATCGAAGTGCCATATACTTTCCACTTTGATATCAGTTTTAGAGACGAGTTTTTGAAGTATAACATTGTTTACTTTGGAAATTCTCACTGATAAATGCACTTTAGACTGTACCTCTGGTCAGCAGTAATGCCCATGTGTGTGTGTTTTGCAGCCAATTTTAATGTGACTCGATTAATTTATTGTGTGGTACTAAGATCGAACTATGATCCTCTACTAACCTAATAATCAGTATATTCAAGCTGGTTCAATAAGCGAGCTGTGTGTATACAGACAATTTACAAGTGAAAGTATTTAATTTGAAGGACCATTCTGCTTGTAGCATTGTTCAAAGCACACACTGGTAAGTCGTGGACCTGCGTTCGGTTCTTGCAGATGCCAACGTCTTTTTATTTTTTTAAATTCCTCGAAATGTGAAACTACTACTTAAAACATTTAAACATATTTATATCGTTCAATTTATACACGTTGAATTAATATACACTGAAAGGAAAAAAATCGCAAGACCAAAAATTAATAACGTAGAGTAAAGAAATTTCGAGAATATTTCTCTGAGTAATATATTTAAGTGATTAAAAGTGCAAGATCACAGCTTAATGTAAGCGCGAGATAAGTCATTGCTAATGTGAAATGCTGGTACGTTAATTACCGGTGTAACTGCCGGAATGTCGAACCCAAGCATGCAGACGCGCATGCATTGTCTTGTACAGGTGCCGCCAGTTTGTGGGACGGAGTTCCATGCCTGTTTCACTTGGTCGGTCAACACAGGGACGGTTATTGCTGGTTGTGGATGGTGCTCGAGTTTTTGTCCCATGACCTACATCTACAGCTACATGGATACTCTGCTAATCACACTTAAATGTCTGGCAGGGGGTTCATAGATCCATCTTCACAATAATCCTGTTATTCCACTCTCTAACAGCGCGCGGAAAAAACGAATGCCGGCTGTTGTGACCGAGCGGTTCTAGGCGCTTCAGTCCGGAACCGCGCTGCTGCTATGGTCGCAGGTTCGAATCCTGCCTCGGCCATGGATGTATGTGATGTCCTTAGATTAGTTAGGTTTATGTAGTTCTGAGTCTATGGGACTGATGACCTCAGATGTTAAGTCTCATAGTGCTTAGAACCATTTTTTGAAAAAACGAATACCTATATCTTTTGGTAAGAGCTCTGATTTCCCTTATTTTATTATGATGATCGTTTCTCCCTATGTAGGTCGGCGTCAGCAAAATATTTTCGCATTCGAAGAAGAAAGTTGGTGATTCAAATTTCGTCAGAAGATTCCGCCGCAACGAAAATTGCCTTTATTTTAATGGAGGAGGAGGATATTGGCGTTTAACGTCCCGTCGACAACGAGGTCATTAGAGACGGAGCACAAGCTCGGATTAGGGAAGGATGGGGAAGGAAGTCGGCCGTGCCCTTTCAAAGGAACCACCCCGGCATTTGCCTGGAGTGATCTAGGGAAACCACAGAAAACCTAAATCAGGATGGCCGGAAGCGGGATTGAACCATCGTCCTCCCGAATGCGAGTCCAGTGTGCTAACCACTGCGCCACCACGCTCGGTTTTATTTTAATGATGACCACCCCAAATCCTGTATCATGTCCGTGACACTCTCTCCCCTATTTCTCGATAAACAAAAGTTGCTGCTTCCTTTGTAATTTCCAGATGAACCCCGTTCATTCTATCTAGTAAAAATCCCACAGCACGCAGTAGTACTCGAAAAGAGGACAGACAAGCGCAGTGTAAGCAGTCTCTTTAGTAGATCTGTTGCATCATCTGCCAATAAATAGCAGTCTTTGGTTCGCCTTCCGCACAACATTTTCTATGTGTAGTTTCCAATTTAAGTTGTTCGTAATTGTAATTCCTAGGTATTTAGTTGAATTTACGGCCTTTATATTTGACTGATTTATCGTGTAACCGAAGTTTAACGTATTCCTTTTAGCACTAATGTAGACGACCTCACACGTTTCATTATTTAGGGTCAATTGCCGATTTTCGCACCATTCTTTTCTAAGTCGTTTTGCAACCGAACGAGGCGGCGCAGTGGTTGGCACACTGGACTCGCATTCGGGAGGACGACGGTTGAATCCCGCGTCCGGCCATCCTGATTTAGGTTTTCCGTGAGTTCCCTAAATCGCTTCAGGCAAATGCCGGGATGGTTGCTTTGACAGGGCAGAGCCGACTTCCTTCCTCATCCTTCCCTAATCCAATAAGGCCGATGACCTCGCTGTTTGGTCTCTTCCCCCAAATCAATCCAATCTAAGTAGTTTTGCAATTTGTTATGATGTCTCGTAAGTGCTCGATTGGAGACAGATCCTATGGTCGAGCAGAACAAGGCAACAGGGCGATACTATGAAGAGCATTTTGAGTTACAACAGCGGTAAGTGGGCGAGCGTTATCCTGTTGGAAAACATCCCCTGGAGTGCTATTAATGAATAAAAGCATAACAAGTCGAATCACCGAACTGACACACAAATTTGCAGTCAGGGTGCGTGGGTTAACCACAATAGTGCTCCTGGTGTCATACGAAAGCGCACCCTAACCTCCGGGTGTGGGTCCAGTGTGTCTAGCTTGTACAATGGTTGGTCACAGTCCCTCAACTGTCCTCCTCCTAACCGTCAGACGGCCACCACTGGCACCGAGGCAGAACCAGCTTTTATCAGAGAACATAACAGATCACCACGCTGCCCTCCAATGAGCTCTCGCTTGACGCCATTGAAGTCGCAAATGGTGGTGGTATGGGGTCAATGGAATGCACGCTACAGAGCGTCTGGCTCGGAGCTGTACTTAACTAACCGATCTGTAGCAGTTCGCTGTGTCACTGTGGTGCCGACTGCTGCTCATATTGCTGTTGCAGATGCAATACGAAGCGCCAGGGCTATGCGCCACACACGAAGGTTTTCTCTCTCGAGTGCCACGTGGTCGTCCGAAGCCCGGTCTTCTTGCGACCGAACACTCTCGTGACCACCGCTGCCAACAGTGATGTACAGTGGCTACAGTCCCCCCAAGTCTTCCTACAATACCGCAGAAGGAATATCCAGCTTCTCGCAGCCCTATTATGACCTCGTTAAAATTCAGAGACTTAGAGAAAGCTTTTGACAACGTTAACTGGAATACTCTCTTTCAAATTCTGAAGGTGGCAGGGGTAAAATACAGGGAGCGAAAGGCTATTTACAATTTGTACAGAAACCAGATGGCAGTTATAAGAGTCGAGGGGCATGAAAGGGAAGCAGTGGTTGGGAAAGGAGTGAGACAGGGTTGTAGCCTCTCCCCGATGTTATTCAATCTGTATATTGAGCAAGCAGTAAAGGAAACAAAAGAAAAATTCGGAGTAGGTATTAAAATTCATGGAGAAGAAGTAAAAACTTTGAGGTTCGCCGATGACATTGTAATTCTGTCAGAGACAGCAAAGGACTTGGAAGAGCAGTTTAACGGAATGGACAGTGTCTTGAAAGGAGGATATAAGATGAACATCAACAAAAGCAAAACGAGGATAATGGAATGTAGTCAAATTAAATCGGGTGATGCTGAGGGGATTAGATTAGGAAATGAGACACTTAAAGTAGTAAAGGAGTTTTGCTATTTAGGGAGCAAAATAACTGATGATGGTCGAAGTAGAGAGGATATAAAATGTAGACTGGCAATGGCAAGGAAAGCGTTTCTGAAGAAGAGAAATTTGTTAACATCGAGTATAGATTTAAGTGTCAGGAAGTGGTTTCTGAAAGTATTTGTATGGAGTGTAGCCATGTATGGAAGTGAAACATGGACGATAACCAGTTTGGACAAGAAGAGAATAGAAGCTTTCGAAATGGGGTGCTACAGAAGAATGCTGAAGATTAGATGGGTAGATCACGTAATTAATGAGGAGGTATTGAATAGGATTGGGGAGAAGAGAAGATTGTGGCACAACTTGACTAGAAGAAGGGATCGGTTGGTAGGACATGTTCTGAGGCATCAAGGGATCACAAATTTAGCATTGGAGGGCAGCGTGGAGGGTAAAAATCGTAGAGGGAGACCAAGAGATCAATACACTAAGCAGATTCAGAAGGATGTAGGTTGCAGTAGGTACTGGGAGATGAAGAAGCTTGCACGGGATAGAGTAGCATGGAGAGCTGCATCAAACCAGTCTCAGGACTGAAGACCACAACAACAACACAAAATTCAGTAAGGAACTGATAATGGCGTCTTTGTCGCCTTAGTGACATTCTTGACTAAAATCAACTCACCGCGTCCAACCTTAAAGGTAGCTAACGCTAACGACCGTTATAGCGTGTATTTAAAGCAAATCAGATTTGCATCCTCATAGTAACGCTAATAGCGCCAATCTTATGCGACTGGCGCGAAATTTGAATAGACGTCGTCTTTCAAATGAAGGAATACGCCTTCCAACTTTCGTTTATGTCGCACAACTCCTTCGCGGTTTTTCCGTCGGTGTATTTAATTTAGTTGCGGTTACTACCATTGTAAGTCAAAAGCATATAGGTCACCACATTGTAGCACATCAGTATCATTTTGCCCATGCCACCACTGCTCAAGATATAGCCAGTTTCTAATTGTAATACTTTTATTACTCGCTTGAAGCTTTAACATATGAGGATATCTCTTAATGTGTAGTCTATTACATAATCTAAATTTTTAAATTTGTCAGTGATTATATGAAATACTGAAAATCAAGGTTTTCGTCCTCCTGGAAACTGTTACATGGGCGACCTATAACCGAAATTGGGCACCACGAACCATGAATCAAGGACAGGATTATCCCTTTAATAATATAGATCAAGATACAGTATCTGGAGATCCGGTTACATACGAAATTCCGATAAAATAGATAAAATTGTTTAAAATATGAGCGTGTATCCTGTGTCCATGTAAGGTTCTACTGGAACTCGAGTACATTAGTCATCTGTGTAGTGTCCTGGGGTCGGCAGGACTAACAATCAAGTTTGAACGCACTTTGTTTAACTAAAACGCCTTCTTGGCGTGCACTAATTTCCAAACTCAAGGACAACAAGAAACACAATAATTCTTGTGGTGGCAAAAGCCAGATAAAAATTACAATACTACGAAAAATAATAACAACAACCAAAATACTACGCTACACAATTTCAAAGTGGCGTTATGCACAAGAAGATACAAATTTCTACAGAAGACTATGGCGAGTGTCTACTGGGCTAGAGCCAGCGTAGGTGTTGGCCGGAGCTGTCCTAGTTGTAGGTACACACTGCCGGTCTGACTCTGCTGGCGTGCTTATTGTGGTGTCACCGCCAGACACCACACTTGCTAGGTGGTAGCTTTTAAATCGGCCGCGGTCCATTAGTATACGTCGGACCCGCGTGTCGCCACTGTCAGTAATTGCAGACCGAGCGCCGCCACACGGCAGGTCTAGAGAGACTTACTAGCACTCGCCCCAGTTGTACAGCCGACGTTGCTAGGAAAGGTTCACTGAGAATTACGCTCTCATTAGCCGAGACGATAGTTAGCATAGCCTTCAGCTTAATCAATTGCTACGACCTAGCAAGGCGCCATTTCTCCTTTGCTATGTATCTAATGGAGCATGTACAGTAACAAGACCAATGTTCACCAATTATGGATTAAAGTTAAGTATTCCAGAAGCTACGTACTTTTCTTTATAGCATTCATTACGTATCCTGTTTCAGACCTCACGCCAGCCGGCGTGAGTTTATAGCGTGCATTTCGGCTTCCTCAAACAACACGGTGTTGGCACTTCTGCCGACACTTATAACCCTAAATCTGTGGAGTGCTACACTTTGTTACATTAGTTCCAATTAGTGGATCTCTATCACATGGCTTTTCACGAAGTAGTCTGATGTTTATGTTCTGTTGATGTTTACATTCACTGGCGTTGTTTTGTTATGAGCTCTTGAAGGGAGGCTGGCTTACACCCTACTTGTCTGTTGTGCGGGCCCTCTAACTGATAAGGCGCCGCTATGACATTTCTCCCCCTGGGAAAAGAATGTACAGCACCACGACCGTCCATAGGAGTGGGCGGGGGGGGGGGGGGTGGCGTCCTGGTCAACGTCCATAGATTTATGGCCATCAGAGGCTGGAGGCAGTAATGCGGCAGGGGCAGCTCTCAGCAGAGGCAGCAGCTGAGGCAGAGGCAGCAGCTGAGGCAGAGGCAGAAGCAGAGGTTCCACCACAGAGCAGCTGTCGACAGGCACTGCCAGCTCCCACGGGGAGTAGTGATCCACCAGGCGAGGGCAGAGCTGGTTGAGGTCCAGCAGAACCACAACCCGGCTGCAGAGCTTGGTGATGATGTCAAGTGCTTAGTGCGCCGATGGACGAGAGAAGATCTGCGCCCAGATCTCCTGCCCAATGTCGAAGGGGTGTGCTGGAGAGCAGACGAGATGGTGAGAAGTCTTGGGAACAAGGACAGAAGTGGTCGATCTTGAAGTATCTCCACTGGACTTTTGCCAGCATGCAGGATGGTATGGTGTACAGCCAAAGAAAGAAGTACAGCCTCCTCCAGCAGGTGAAGGCACAGCAGCTTATCGAGTTGCGTCTTGAATGTCTGTACAAAACGCTCTGCCTGGCCATATGACATGGGGTGAAATGGGGTGGTGTGGATGAGGGAAACCCCATTGGCAGCACAGAATTGCTTAAACTCGGTCAATGTAAACTGTGGATGATTATCTGTAACGATCATTTTGGGGAGTCCATCGACAGCAAAGAGGCACCAGAAAATTTTGATAGTTTCAACAGAAGTGATGTTCATCATGTGGGATACGTAATGGTATCCTGACCTGGAGACGATCAGGATGAGCCACTGGGATCAATGAAATGGCCTTGCAAGATCCAAGTGGAGACGTTCTCATGGAGTAGTTGTATCTGGCCATGAAAAATACTGAAAAAGGGGTGCTGCCTGACATGTTTGGCACGTGGTGCAGGCCGACATCAGGGAGGACATGTCTTTATCCAATCCATGCCAATAAATGTGTCGGTGGGCCAGCTGTTTGGCGAGGACGATTCCCGAATGGTCAGTGTGGAGGAGATCGAGGACACAGCGATGCAATGCATGCTGTATGAGCAACTGGGGAACGTCTGAATCACCATGCAAAAGGATGACGCCACTGCGGAAAAAGAGACTGTGCTGGTGATCCCAAAAATGCCGGACTTCCGCACTGCGGATGCTGCGACAGCTGTTTGGCCAACCCGCAGTAATTTGGCGATGGTGAGCTTGCAGTGTCTGATACTGAGCAATGGTCCGCTGGACCACATCGGCATCCAATGGAAGTGCGTCCAAAGCTGCGTCCACATTCGGTTCCACATAGAAACAAACCAAGGGGGAGGTGTCAAACACATGATCCGCTCCGGCAGGCAGCCGTGAAAGGAAATTGGCGTTTGTGTTCCTTTCAGAGATGCGATAGGCAATATTAAAGTCGAATATCGCCAGGAAGAGCGCTCAACGCTGGAGGCAGCACTTTGTCCAGGTGGGCACTGCAGCACCTGGGTGAAACAAAGAAACCAAAGATCTGTGGTTAATCTGCAGAGTGAAATGACGACCGCACACAAAATCGTAGAATTTTGTTAGGGCGATAACCTTCGCCAAAGATTCCTTTCCAATTTGTATTTGGTTTGAGCGTCGGTCATTTTTTTTGGATATGAAGGCCACCGGCCACTCAGCGCCATTTAACACTTGCGAGAGGACTGCACCCAGGCCATAGTCCGATGCATCGGCGGCGACGATGAGGGGCAGGGAAGGGTTGTAAGCGGCCAGACAAGGAGGTCGGGATGAGCCGACTTGAGACTATTTAAAGCGTGCTCACACGCCGCGTCCCAAGCCCAACACAGATCCTTGCGCAATAACCCGGTCAGAGGCGCCGAAATCTCAACGGCGTGGGGTATAAAACGCCGATAATAGTTACTTTGACCAAGAACAGATTGCAGTTGCTTCACATTGCTGGGAGGAGGCAGGTTTTGAATCACCTCGACATACTCCTTAGAGACTTGTAGGCCGCGAGCATCAATCGTGAACCCGAGATAACTGACCTCTCAAGAAAAGTCACACTTTTCTTTCTGGCAACGCAGGTTAGCCTCGGAAAATACCCAAAACAGCCTATCCAGCTTGTCCGCGAGGTCCACCGCCTAAGAGCCGCCGACAATGACAAATCTAGATAACTTGCTGCACCTGATATCTGACTTGTGAGGTGTTCCTAATAACGTTGGAAAACGGCGGGGGCGCTGGCAATGCCAAACTGGAGCGGGTTGTACTGGAAAAGGCCACACGGGGTGTGACTTAGGATCTGCTGCGATTCCTCGTCCAACAGCAGCAGGAAATAAGCATCACGCAAATCAATTTTGGCAAAAACGGTTGAGCCCGCAAGACGTGTATGTCGTCCACCGATAGGACAGGATATGCATCGATGACGGACTGAGAATTTACCATGACATTAGAATCGCCACAGATGCATAAAGCAATATTCAGCTTCTCGATTAACACGATAGCGATAGCGATTGCGCGCGACTGGAGAAAGGATGCATTCGTCTTGTAAGCGGCGAAATTGCACCTGGAGCCTCTCTCATAGAGCAAAGGGGGCCAGGCGGGCCTTAAAAATATAAGGGATGGCAGATGGAAGAACCTGAACATGTGCGATGAAACCCTTCACCCCTCGTGTGGAGGATGAGAACGACGTTTCGTATTTGCTGAGTAACGGGGCCAGGAGGATATCCGATGAGGGGATCGAAATCGCCTGTACCTCGTCCTGCACCAATAAACGCAGACGACCAAAAATGTACAAACCCAAAAGGTTAGTAGCTCCGGGGGAGCCGACCACCAAAAACTGAGCAGTCAAGGAACGACCGTTGTAGGAGATTTGTGTTGAAAAAACGCTGTCGACTGAGATATGGTGATTACTGAAACTACGCAAGTCGCTAGTGTACGGAGATGAAGCTGGCAAGCCCAAGCGTTGGTATGTGAGAACATCCACAATAGAAACGGAAGATGCCGTTTCAATTTGGAAGGCCACAGGAATATGCGCGACCTCCAAGGTAAGGAGGAAACGCGCTTTCGACTGGTGAATGATGGAGAATACTTGCCCGTCAATGGAATGCGAGGCTTCCAGATTATGCGGTGACGATTGTGATGGGCTGCGCGTCCGCAGGAAGCGTGGCATCTACGAATTGTTTCGGCGAGGCCTGATACACATCGGCAATATGGCCCGGTCGGCTGCAAGCAGTGCACCGTTGGTGAGTCCAGATACAGACCGGACATGATGGGAAAAGTGCAAAAGATATTCTGTCATGAGTTGTGCCAATGGACCGAAGAGACTCCCGCTCGGCGCTAGGCAGCTGGCAAGCCGTGGAAAAAGCCAGATCAAAACGCGGCGGTTGTAGACGGTGAGACTGTTCAAACCCACGAATGATCGGCAGACAGGCGTCTAGGGAAGGTTCCTGTAACTTCAAAATATCGGCCCGAAGACCCTCGTCTGGTGTGTGAAACACCACCATATCTCGAATCAACGAAGTAGCGTAAGACTGCTTGCAGCAATGTTGACGATCCGGAATTTGCAATAGCGGGAGACACCCTGGAGCGCCGTAATCCATTCCCAATACGTCTGACCTGGTGACATTCGACAAGAAAAGAAAGTCAGACACTCGGAGCTGACGTCGATTTTCATTGTGTATCCTATGTGCGAGTAAATGTTGTTACAACCGTTCGACGTAATTTGACCATGGTTCGACAGACATCTCTAAAGGCGGAAACGTCGGTGTAGCCACGTGCAAAGTGTTCCATTTACGCGCAAATTTGTGAACGCTGCCTGAAACTGCTATAGAGTGTCCGTCAAGGACAAGAAATTCCTCTAAGGTAGACATTTCGACGGAAAATGAAAGTTTTGTCTTCTTCGCCAATAACCGTAGTGTCCTGAGGTCGGCAGGAAAGATCTAACGATCAAGTTTTAACACACTTCATTTAACTAAAACGCCTTCTTGGTGTGCACTAATTTCGGAACTCAAGAACAATAAGTAACACAATAACAATAATTCTTGTGGCGGCAAAAGCCAGATAAAAATTACAAGACAATGAAAAATGGCTCAAATGGCTCTCAGCACTATGGGACTTAACTTCTAAGGTCATCAATGCCCTAGAACTTACAACTACTTAAACCTAACTAACCTAAGGACATCACACACACATCCCAGCCCGAGGCAGGATTCGAACCTGCGACCGTAGCGGTCGCGCGGTTCCAGACTGTAGCGCCTAGAACCGCTCGGTCACCAAGGCCGGCTACAAGACAATGAAAAGAAATAATAACAACCAAAATACTAAGCTACACAATTCCAAAGTGGCGTTAGTCCCAACAAGATACAAATTTCTACAGAAGACTACGGCGAGTGTCTACTATACTAGAGCCAGCACAGGTATTGGCTAGAGCTATCCTAGCTGTAGGGACACACTGCCGGTCTGACTCTGCTGGCGTGCTTATAACACTGATTCTGCGGAGCGCTACACATAGTCACATTAGTTATAATTGATGGGTCTCTGTCTCATGGATTTTCATGAAGTAGTGCCGTATTGATGAGGAAGGTCTGTTGATGTTTGCATTCACTGGCGATGTTTTGATATGAGCTCTTGAAGGGAGGTCAGCAGCTCACCTTGCTTGTCTGTTGTGCAGGCACTCTTGCTGATAAGGTACCGCTACGACAATCCGCTCATCAGAGCCGTAGAATAAAACAAAAGTGTGGGAGCTGTGTGTTACAAAGGGCCATTTCAGAGAAGGCCCTGAAGCGTGTTACACATTATTCAAATAAATGTTGTTCTACACTGTAATATAGGCTAGATAATAAATGAAAAATCAAATATCCATATACATTGAACGCTGTTTGGATTAGCATATTTTGATGGAGAAGACATGGAAATTTAAATACATTTCTTTTGTACAACAGGTTTGATGAGCAGATTATACACCTACCAAAGAAACTAGTATGGGCCAGTTCATGTGCTATTGTGTCATAGCTGTTTTACTTGTTTATGGGAACTCCGATATTCATTTGATTAATTTTACCTGTCCAACTCCGATATTCATTTGATGAGTTTTACCTGTCCTTTATTCCTAGTAGTATAATTGCATCTATATTTTCTGTTTTATACTTCAGCACTGATGAGTAAAATATTAAGTGTGGCCGGCCGAAGTGGCCGCGCGGTTCTGGCGCTGCAGTCTGGAACCGCGAGACCGCTACGGTCGCAGGTTCGAATCCTGCTTCGGGCATGGATGTGAGTGATGTCCTTAGGTTAGTTAGGTTTAACTAGTTCTAAGTTCTAGGGGACTAATGACCTCAGCAGTTGAGTCCCATAGTGCTCAGAGCCATTTGAACGATTTTTTTTATTAAGTGTGCTGAAGCTTCAACAATATTTCGCAAGGACGCAGTTCACGCTTGCAGAGTTTATAATTATTCTATTTACGTGTATTCTATTGCTCCGAATGCAACGGCCTTGCCGCAGTGGATGCACCGGTTCCCGTGGGATCACCGAAGTTAAGCGCTATCGGGCCTGGTCGGCACTTGGATGGGTGACCCTCCAGGCCGCCATGCTCTGTTGCCATTTTTCGGGGTGCACTCAGCCTCGTGACGCCAATTGAGGAGCTACTCGACCGAATAGTAGTGGCTTTGGTCAAGAATACCACCTTACGACCGGGAGAGCGGTGTGCTGATCCCACGCCCCTCTTATCCGCATCCTCCACCGAGGATGACACGGCGGTCGGATGTTCCCGGTAGGTCACTCGTGACCTGAAGAAAGAGTTTTTTTTTATTACTTCGGAACCCTAAGCTGCATCCGTTATATAAATTTCCACGCCTTCATTATTAACATAAGCTAATTCATGTAGCATTGAATGTGCATGAAAATTTGTTCCTCCATTCATTATCTAGTCTATGTCACAGTGCAGAATAATGTTTATTTGACTGTAATGTGGAGCAAGTTTCAGAACCTTTTCTATGATGGCTCTTTGTAGTACATCGCACCCATACTTTTGTTTTAGACTATGGCTCTGATGAGCAGATTCTATATGCACTGGAGTTCCAATAGGGTCTTGCACAGGTGCAGTATCCACGCTCATATTTTATAGCTATTTTACTTATTTTTTCAGAACTTCATAGTATGTATCCTGAATCTCCACATGCTGTATATTAATATAAACTAATGCATACAGCACTCAACGTATATGGAATTTTTTGTGATTATTAATCTTTTTTATGTCGCAGGGCAGCATAATGTTTATTGATTTCACGTGTGGCAGGTTTCAAATGCTTTCATGTCATGAGCTCTATGTAGTACATCTTATCCATACTTGTGTTCTTTGCTTCAGCGTGTAGGAGCCGCTTGTGTGCTACAGAAGCTCCAACAGAGCCTTGCAAGGGCGCAGTTCACGCATTCATGTTTTACATCTGTTTTACTTATTTTATCGGAGCTTCAATCTACATATGACGCGTTTTATCTGAAGTTTATTCACACAATCTCCTCTGTGTATAAAATGCAATCTCTTGACAGGTCGACTCACCGGCTGACTCACCGTCTCCCAGCCTAAACCGCTGAGGATAGAAACTTGATGTTTGAAGAGGGTGTGAATCTTATTTTGTAGGCTTCGTTTAAGGAGGTACTGTCTGAAATTCTCACCTAAGGGCGTGAAAAAAGGGATGAAAGGCTTTTTGAAAGTATGCTGCTCTTAAGGGAATTTTGCAGCTAGAACTACGAAAACTGGCATTTGGTTTGTCAGCAAATAAAAAAACTCGTGTTTCAGCAGTTTTGGAAATTCAACCACTAACAGGGTAAAATAGTGAATGAAAGTTTTATAGACCAGAAATAATTACTAAAGAACTACTAAAGGATTTCTAAGACTGCATCTATGACAACTGGTATTTGACTTATCGGTTTAAAAAAAAAATAAAAATAAAAACGTGTTTCAGTGTTTCTGGAAATTCAGTCCCTAAGAGAGTGCAATACGGGATGAAAATTCTTAACAAAATATTTTATGACATTAAAAAACTCTTAAAGCTGAATTCATGACAATTAGTATTTCTCTTCTTGGTTAGATATAAACAAATATTTGTTAGGAGAGTAAAGCTGCTATGGAAATATCTCCGCAAGAACGCAAAAGGCATGATTAACAAAAACTTTGGACTACAGCTACCAGAATCACTTTTTGGTCAGAACTGCAATTGAAAAAGACCATGATTATACGGCCTTAATAGAGTGAAAAGCTTATAAGGTGTTGCTTTTTGTGAGCAACATAAAATTTCCATTACATGTAGAAAAAAAAATTCTGCAGGGCAGACAGTCTACGAGAGCGAAGCTAGTTGATATGTAATGCTGTAACGCTTTATAACTTATGTGTGACTGTAGCCTCTTCGTCCCATTACGCTGCTGTTTTATGTTACTTAAATCTGTTTTTGTAATGATGCTAAATAAAATCTCCATTCTCCTTATAATTATAGTAGAAGGTTCTAGCGCTAAGCTGAGGGCACTTACCAATTCTGTGCATTCGTTTATTAAATAAGTACTTAATTTTAAAGTCTTGTGAGCTGCGCAGTAGCGACAACCACACTTCAGCCGGATCAAACGTCGCTTGACGGCAGTTCAGTATGCTACTTCGTATGTATTACAACTTTACTTACAATTGTAAAGATATGTGACGAAGCTTATTTGGTTCATTTTTGTGATTGGACAATTTTACATAAGCCGACTCGATATGATTAACAAACTGTGTGCTCAAGACTATTTCACTTACTTTTGAACTGGTTTCCGGTACCTCAGTTTGTGATTTTAGTATATTTTGTACGACTTATTGCCTCTCTATATTATGGGTCGTAAGACTGTTACTACAAGCCGAAATTAATTACCTGATCTATTAAACAAATTTTATGATCCGCAACGCAAATAAAATATTCAAAAACTAATGTTTAATTCAGTTTTTCAGTTTGCGAACTTACGTACTAAAGTTATCCAAAATAAATTCAACATAGATTAAGAGATTTTTTCAAAGTATTTCCGTAATTGTAGTATAGGCACTGACGTCTACCAGCGGGACATAGCTCCTAGACAAAATAAAAACGTAGTATTTAAAGTGTAACAACGGCGATACCTACTGAAACAATAATAATCGGAACGTACTGGGTGTCAATTACAATTGGAATACCGTATCAGATGTACTTCATTATTTATGTATTGTAAACTGGTATAATTCTTCAAAATACTCCAAACATGCCATTGTAAGTTGTAACAAAACAACCTCTCATACACGGGTAAACGCGTTAACTAAAAACTCTGGGAAAATGTGCTTTTGTAATAAGATAATCCAGACATTATGCAACGAAAATTCATTAGAATTTCCAACAAAGTCGAAGTTAATCTTCACACATACTTTTCTGTCTTCTTAAAAGTTGCTACTTGAAAATTGTATGAAATTCAAGGATACCAGTAACTACTAACAAATGTATTTTACTTGATTACCTGTTGTCGCCTAGCAGGGAAAAAGCAGTTTTTTCATTCCTTCAGCCAGCCTACGTCAAACGTTCGCGTTGTACTGCTGGCTTCAAAAAAAAAAATTGGATATTTATTCAGTAGATCACGGTACATGATAAGGGAAGTCTGAATGTATTTCCTGCCCAATCTTCTTAAGTGGGCTTAACGTTATCGTCTTGCGGCAGCACTTGAAGCAGTCTTCACGGTAGCCTCTCTTGAAAAACGACCGCGAATCCTCTGAGTTACTCGCCATAAACGTCAACGGCGATAATTGTTCTTCCTGGAAGCTCCTCGCGCATCACGACGCCATTTCTATCTTTAAAGAGCCTTAAAGTGAATGGACACCAGTTTTCGGAGAGCTGTCTTTCGGAGCGTGTCCATACCCTTCATTATCTTTACGTTCACATACAAAATTCTGTCCATCAGTAACAATCTAAAATAAGAAATTAGTAGTTTGAAAATGTTAGGTTGAGCAAAAGTCGGTACTATTGTTTTAGTGAAAACACATCGTGGGAAAGGAGCTCAAATAATCACATCCGACTAATTTCAGTTTCAAGTCTAAGGCTTGCAGTAGAAAGTAATTTAAAATAAAAGTATTACCATATTAGTTGCAGAAGACATACTGTAAAAGAATCATCCTTTTCCGGAGAATGCAGACCACCACACAAATAACAAAGCAAGTAGCTAAGGTGCACGATTTTGTAAAAACTTGGAGAGAAATTTGATGAGTGCATCCATACTTATATGTGCGTGCTTCCTTTCACAGTAAATAAAACAATCATATTGATTATGGTGCACCGGTACGAAACATGTTTGTATAAAACGATGATTCTATTATGCTCATCACCCTCAAAGATGCACGTGGAACATCTTCGGATTTTTGAGGAGTAGGAGAGAGCTATTGGCAGAGTGAAGCTTTGAATCGTGTCATGAGGCTCGCTCGGATAGACACTGACCTCAAAAGTCAAACATTTGTACAAAGTTCCTGGGAGGAAGTTAACAGCTAAAAAACTATTCACATTTTAACTGTCAGTTACTTTATTCGCACTTTATATGCTGGACGAAAGAGTGCAAAATGTATGTTGGTATGACCAGAAAATTACGGCGGCGCCATTCTGCCATCTCCCTGCTATATGAGATCAACGTACGGCGAAGCGCCGGTTTAGTACAAGTCAGACACCAATCAAGCGTCGTCGCATACCTTCCAACCCTTCGTTCGCACATCGTCCATGTCTCAAGGATCCGTTGACGGCATTCAGGATCATGTAGATGTTGAATGTTTAATTTCCACGGGGCCTTACTGTTCCACACCTCTCTACGGGGAAGAAGCACCGTACAGGTGTAAGCGCTGTGATCGGAAAATGCCAATGGCCAGCGTTCCGCGTCCTGGACATCAGTTGCATGAGCCCGTGAGATATAAATGCAATCTAACCTGCTCGCCGAATGACTTGTCACATAAGTGTATCCCGGTGCATCTCCATGTCATAATTCCCACACATTCATAACGTCCATGGAAAAGTGGGGCAATGTCTTCTGCAGAAAATCGCGCCCTTTCCCGCCCCCGATTGTTTCCCGACGGTGCATAAAGATTGATGATGCGTGTCCCAAACGTCGTGAAAGCCATTCCCCTGGCCGACGGAAGGTAACACACGTTTTCCACTGGGAAGCCATCTCGCACGTAAACTGCCAACCCACTCCCATTGTGATCTCCATGTGACGAATAGGATTGGTAGCCTGCGATGCATGGGAGTGCAGCTATATGGACTTCCTGCAGCAAAGCAATATCCACATCAGATGCCCAAATCGTTTCCTTCAGTAGGTGTATTTTGGCCGGTGAACGCACGTCATTTATATTTAATGTCGCAATATGGTTCGCATGGCGTTGAATCCCACTCTGTCGAGGCGCAACAACATCTCCCTGCATCGGCGCTGGGGGCTGAGTTAGAAGACGTTCTCTCGCCCCTCTCCCTTCACCTTCAGCAATTATTAGGCCGTCTTCGTGAGTGCCGGCTGCCTCTGTATGACGCCCGGCGCCTCCTCAATATCGTCATACCACATCTTTGCAGGCAGTGATATATTCGTGTCCATAGCCACAGCATCTGCGTCTGCAGAGCCAACTGGTTGTGAGTCCTCTTCAGCATCACCGCGTCCCGGTACCGTCAATATGACAGACCGCTGCGGGTCTGATCGAACAGTTACCATTGCCTCATCCTATTTCGTAGAGGCTGTTGTGTCGTCTTGGTCCACAGGCACATCGTCTTCGGTGCAAGTGGAGTCATCCCTAGGAGATGTCGTGCGACGACGCCGTTTCCTCCTTTTCGGGGAACGTTGTTTGCGTGATCTTCCTTCCGTGTCCTCAGCTTGTAGGGAATCACGGCTGCCCGACAGAAAAGCATCCGTAGGAACTGGAAGTGTTTCGAGTCCTATCGTTGTACTTGGCGGGAGTTCGGTCGAAACTGATGTTGTCGTCACAGAGTGCGTTCCAGACGGAACAGCGTCCGTAGTGGCTGGAACTGCTTCGTGTACTATCGGTGTGCTTGGTGGGAGTTCGGTCTCATCTGATGTTGTCTCCGTAGATTGTATGCTCGATGGAGCAGCATCCTCTGTCATCCCGACACCTGCTACAAGGTTTCGGAGAGTGTCATCTTGATCTGCCACCGGGGCTGTGTCCTTTCGGTCATCAGCGGACGCAGTGAGGGCTTTGGTATAGGTGATCGGTAGTACTGTCATCGTCGGCGACGGCTCCCGGACATCTGAAGGCAGTTGCGTAATCCGCCGTTGCATACAGTTCGACCTGAGGTGTCCCCCCTGGCCACAGCCAGAACATGTACGTGGTTGACCATCGTAAATCACCACCGCCCGACAACCACCAATTGTCAGATAGGACGGTACATGCTTCTGAAGATCAATAGTGATCTGTCGCACTCCGTTAAGAACGGGGTACGTGGCAAATTGTGTCCAGCGTTCTGCTGTGTGACCATGTACCGTGCCGTATGGCTTAAAAGCCTCGATAACTTCGTTAGCCGGGAGCTCAAATGGCAGCTCAAAAACACGTATTGTCCGTACACCCAGACCAGCATGTTCTACAGTTACCGTGCCGACATTCCCGTCACTATGGCAAAATCGGAGACCAGCTTTTGTCGCCTGTAGAGTTCTCTCACACGCCGCGTCATTTACCATCTTAACATACACCGTGGGACTAACGATGGACAGGTGAATTCCGACAATATCGTTTGGCGGTATCTTGACGTCCTCTCGAATGAATCGTTCCACTGCTAAGGCCTTTGGTCGTTCGTAGTCTTTGCAGAAATTGAATCGTAATGTAGTTTTCCCGTACTTGTTCGCCATGATCGTTGTTACTAGCCCGCGTGCAAAGTCCACAAGTAAACAAACACTCGCACACGCCGCACAGGCGGAAGTATCAGACCTCCGCTTCGCACGGCCGTTAGCGACGAACTGCTCTCGGCTACCCTGGCGGGTGCGTTAGTTCCTGACATGTACAAAGCTATTGCTGCAAAAGAGGTTCCGATCGACCACGTTTGACCACCATAAGGGAACATCGCCAAACAGTGCACCAAGCACATTGTTATCTCTTTACATCTACGCCTGCCATCCGAGAATAAGTAATTGGATCCCTGCAACATTCTGTATCATCCCACACCACTGGTAGGCCGGCCGGAGTGGCCAAGCGGTTAAAGGCACTACAGTCTGGAACCGCGAGACCGCTACGGTCGCAGGTTCGAATCCTGCCTCGGGCATGGATGTGTGTGATGTCCTTAGGTTAGTTAGGTTTAAGTAGTTCTAAGTTCTAGGGGACTAATGACCTTAGAAGTTAAGTCCCATAGTACTCAGAGCCATTTGAACCATTTGAGCCACCACTGGTAGGCTACACTAGGAACTAGGCTGCCGTCAACACCACAACACAAACGGTTACCTTTGGAGTGGTACGGTGAGCGGGAGGTACGGATTTTTGATAAATGGCGTCACATTGTGTTCAGCGATAAACGGTGTGCTTGGATGACCATTGTTGGCAAGTATGGAGGTGACCTGAGGAGAAGTCGCATCCTTCCAATGTCTCGGGAAGGCACAGTGGTGTCATGGTGTGACTTCAGGTCATGACCGATAGTGACTGAGGGAGCTCTGATGGCACAACAGTACGTCACGGACATCCTGCGTTCTCACTTCGGCCACACATTGCAGGCCTCACTATGAGCTGTCTGCTTAATGCTGGGGTATTCTCTCCAGATACGTTGCCGGCAGAACATGTATGGCTGCAGCTCAGATTCAACTCCGTCCCAGTGTCAGTATCCAGATCATCAGGGACCAGTTACACTAGTCGGGGACCAGTTTGCTTCAGAAGACGCTACGGTCGCAGGTTCGAATCCTGCCTCGGGCATGGATGTGTGTGATGTCCTTAGGTTAGTTAGTTTTAAGTAGTTCTAAGTTATAGGGGACTGATGACCTCAGATGTTAAGTCCCATAGTGCTCAGAACCATCTGAACCATTTTTGAGCTTCAGGAGAGGATTCAATAGCTTTATGACACCCTTCCCAAACGAATCACTGCATGCATCCATGCCATAGCGTGTACAACGTCATATCGACAAGTGTGCTCACACCCCCGAGGTCTCTGCAAAGTTGAGCCGATTTTGTAATCACTGAAACAACATGATATACCCTCTCAACCCAAGACGTCCCATTTCGTTTCTTTCTCCCTTTATGAGTGCTCCACTTTTTTCTGTCAGGCTGTCTATTGTAGATATTCTCATTATTTTAACATATTTTGTGTACTTTCATTCGTTAATGTATTGAAAATTGCCTAGAAATAAGTACTGATTTTGTTGGGTCCTGCCCACTCGTCAAATGTGGGTTGCCTGCTTCTCGGATCGTTAGACAACAATTCAAGCACATCGTATTAATGAATTTTGTCATAAAAGGAAATGGTTATAATACTTGGCTTTGTGCTAAACAGATGTGTCGCAAGCAAAGGGCGACTGACAAAATATACCATTCCAAAGTCGCTGGTATTGAAGTGCCTAATCTTGATGCTGCTGTAGAAGTGCCCGCGGCCAGTCCAGAGCGGCGCTCATGTCCTCTTCGCCTAGAGGCCGCTGCTGTCGTGTTGTCGTCCTGGAGAGGGGTGGGTCAGCGTGCCATTGGCTGACATCTTCTTACAACCCTCTCTGCTTTATCGTTCCCGACTGGTGTGCCGGCGCTTGACTTTACACCGGAACAGATATAGCAACAGGGGACAGCAAGAGTAAAACGTGGCATTCAGCCACCTTCATCTCTCTGCAGATGTAGTTATAGTGAGCAACCCCTTTTAGGGGCAGAGTGATGCTATTTTGCCTGTAACACAGCATGTCTCTCTGATATGAAAGCAAATTTTAGAACTAGATTGAAGTTATTTCTTCTGGATAACTACAAGGTGCGACAATAATGTAATGAGACTGTTTTTCTTTGCAAGATGCGGCAACCCTGCAGGCTTGCGTAGGCACAATATCTTTGACCTTGGTCTATAAGCTGATTCTAGTGCAAGCGGCACATTGATGCAACTGCTCAGTCGTGAGTTGTGCTGTAATAAGTTAACACGTGTTTGTGTCTCTCGTCATGGAAATGGAACCGCATAATATTGCACAACGGTATGCCATTTCTTTTTGCGTTAAACTGGGTGAAAACGCGACGACAACTTACGGTAAGCTTCAGAAGGCTTTTGGGGAAGAGATTATGCCAAGAGCTCAAGTTTTTCGTTGGCAAAAAATGTTTAGTGAAGGCAGAACGAATGTTGAAGAGAATACCGCAGTGGACGACCATCAACCTTACGGAAGGATGCCAAATTGGCCAGCGTGCGTGAACTCGTACGATCTGATCAAAGATTATCTGTGAAAATGATTGCAGAAGAACTGAACATCAATCGAGAAACAGTTCGTCTAATAATAACTGAAGATCTTGGTATGAGAAAGATTTGTGCAAAATTGGATTCTGCGTCACGATAATGCGCCCTCCCACACTGCTCTGTCAGTACAGCAATTTTTAACCTCAAAACAAATTTCAGTACTACCACAGCCACCTTATTCACCAGATATTGCCCTGGACAACTTCTTTCTACTTCCAAGAGTCGAAACGACAGTCAAGGGACACCATTTTCAAACAAAACAAGATGTCCAAAAAGCTGTGACGAGGGTCTTGAAGGGTATTACAGAATATGAGTTCCAGAAATGTTACCATCAATGGCAGAAGCGCTACATAAAGTGTGTGCAATCAGAAGGGAACTACTTTGAATGAGACAACACTAAACTTGACTAATCCGGTAAGCAACTTTTTTTTCACATCAGTCTCATTACTTTATTGTCGCACTTCATATTCCATAAATATATTTTTATGTAAATACCAGGTGATTATATCCAAAGTGCAGCTACTCACGAAGTTGCAGTGTGGGCTGTAGTTATCGTAGGACAACGAAACTTGCTAGATATGACAATGCGTTAATGGGGAACCATTTACGCTGGAAAACAAGTTAGTTCCAATTGTGGCCACCAGGTGTAAATCTGGCGTTGCAAACTGTTTATTTTGTGGCATGACGCCCATGTTCTTATTTGACCAGCCATAACGTGAGTGAAGAGTATGCCTATCGAGATGGGAGGCCGTACGGTATTAATAAAACTGTTTTCTGTGAACGGTAGCAACTACAGAGATTTACTGAGAGAGAATCGCCGCCTGAAAATTCTGAGGAGAGCCCCGATGTCGTTAAAGGGTTTTTTTTATTTTATTTACACGTCAAGTTCCGTATGACCACATTGAGAACAAAAATGTCCAAGGTCATGGAACGTGTCAGTACATGAAATTACAACATAAAAGTAATAACAGATAAAAATAAATGTTTATGAACTCGAAAAAGTCAGTAAATGCAATCAACAATACAATAAGATTCAGCTTAATTTTTCAAGTAACTCCTCGACAGTATGGAAGGAGTGACCCATGAGGAAACTCTTCAGTTTCGATTTGAAAGCGCGAGGATTACTGCTAAGATTTTTGAATTCGAGTGGGAGATTATTAAAAATGGATGCAGCAGTATACTGCACACCTTTTTGCACAAGAGTTAAGGAAGCCGATCCAAATACAGTTTAAAGAAGGTGATAATGGAATCCGATAACATGGGTGAACTTGGTGTGGCACGTGGAAGAGGGAGGCGTCTTATCCCTGTGGAAGTTATTGGTGAGATTGCTGTTACTGTAACTGACTATGCAGCACGTGTCCCGGGTAGAGGTAGTGCTCAAGCAGTGTCACGAAAATTGTCCCTCCCATGGCCAACAGTATGGAAAGTTTTGCGGTCTACTTTACACTGGTACCCGTACAAGATCCAGACGATGCAGCAACTGAAACCTCATGCTTCGCAGCAATGTTCTTAGATTAGATTAGATTAGTTTTCGTTCCATAGATCCGTGCTGAGGAGATCCTCGTGGATGTGGAACATGTCATTTTTTTTTTTAAAGCTGAAATAACAATACTAATAGTATGAATATATACAATACATCATTTGTTTCTATTAAAAAATTCGTCAATGGAGTAGAAGGAGTTGACCACTAGTAAGTCTTTCAGGCTCCTTTTAAACTGATCTTTACTTGTAACTAAATTTTTTATGTTTACTGGCAAATTATTGAAGATGAGTGTTCCTGAGTAGTGGACCCCTTTTTGAACTAAAGTAAGTGCTTTTAAGTCCTTGTGCAGATCATTTTTGTTCCTGGTATTGTATGTATGAACTGAGATGTTTGTTGGAAAAAGAGATATATTATTTAGGACAAATTTCATTAATGAGTAAATATACTGAGAGGCAGTAGTTAGTATACGCAGTTCTTTGAAGAGGTTTCTGCAGGACGTCCGTGAATTTACTCCACAAATAATACGTATTACACGCTTTTGGACTCTGGAAACTTTTGTTTGACTTGAAGAATTACCCCAAAATATTATACCATATGACATTATGGAATGAAAGTAGGCAAAGTATGCAAGCTTTTTCATTTTTATGTCGCCTATGTCTGCTAACACTCGAATTGCAAATACAGATTTGTTAAGGCGTTTCTGCAGTTCTGTGGTGTGGTCTTCCCAACTGAATTTATTATCAAGTTGTAATCCCAGGAATTTAACACTGTCAACCTCTTCTATCTGTTCTTCTTCGTATTTTATGCATATGCTGGGTGGAAACCTCTTACAGGTTCTGAATTGCATATAGTGAGTCTTTTCGAAGTTTAATGTCAGTGAGTTGGCTTTAAACCATTTATTAATATCCATGAAAATATCATTAGCAGATCTTTCTAGAACTACACTTGACGTACTATTTATTGCAATACTTGTGTCATCTGCAAACAAAACGAACTCTGCTTCTGGCAGTGTAACTGATGAGAGATCATTAATGTACACAAGAAAAAGCAATGGCCCTAAGATGGATCCTTGTGGGACGCCACATGTAATTTCTTCCCATTCTGATGATGACTGATGACTTAATTCACTAGTTCCTTGCACTGACACTCTTTGTTTCCTGTTAGTGAGGTATGACTTGAACCATTTTCCAGCACTGCCCGTGACACCATAGAATTCTAATTTACTTAAAAGGATGTTGTGGTTCACACAATCAAATGCCTTTGACAAATCACTGAAAATACCTGCTGCTTGTAATTTGTTATTTAATGAATTAAGTACATTTTCACTGTAGGTGTAAATAGCCTTCTCGATATCAGAACCCTTCAGAAATCCAAACTGTGTTCTTGTTAATATGTTATTTGTGGTCAGATGGTTGAGCAGCTGCCTGTACATTACTTTTTCTAAATTTTTTGAGAATGCTGGCGAAAGTGAAGTCGGTCTGTAGTTTGATGGTATCTCTTTATCCCCTTTCTTGAATAGAGGCTTAACATCTGCATATTTTAGCCAGTCAGGAAATGTCGCAGTTATAATTGACTGGTTACACAAGTAACTTAGAATTGTACTAAACTCACAAGAACATGCCTTAATTAACTTTGTTGATATTTCATCGTACCCACTAGAATGCTTTGTTTTTAAAGATTTTATTATGGACGTTATTTCTTTTGGTGAAGTGAGTGATATATTCATGTACTTGAAGCTATTTGTGAAGGCTAGTTTCAGATATTCAAGGGCATTATTTACTGATCCTGAAAGTCCCATTCTATCAGTAACGGATATAAAGTACCTGTTAAATAGATTTGCCACACTATGCCCATCAGTTACTAATGTGTCATCTACCCTTAGTGCTATTTGCTCCTGTTCCTTTCTGTTTCTACTAGTCTGCTGTTTCACTATATCCCATATTGTTTTTATTTTGTTCCCTGACATTGCTCTTTTCTACTCCACTTGCAGGGTCGATTACAGTCAGTTCGCGTTTCTTTTTAATCCATGTGCAACAGCAAAAGTCGGAGTTAGAATAGGGGGGGGGGGGGGGGGGGCTTAGAGCATCATTTATATATGAAGAAGAATTTAGTGTTAAATTCACTGGTAGCCCCGGCACCTCGCAGTATCAGAACCCAGTGTTTTGTCCTCGAAGGCGGGAGTCTGTCAGAGACAGGGGTATCGTCAGGAGTGCCCCAGGAAGTGTGACACGACCGCTGTTATTTTCTATATGCTGAAATGATCTGGCGCATATAGTGAGCAGCAATTTGGGGCTGCTTGCTGGTGACGCTGTGGTTTACAGGAAGGTATCGTCGTTGAGAGACTGTAGGAGAATACAAGATGAGTTAGACAAAATTTGCATTTGGTGTGATGAATAGCAGCTAGCTGTAATTGTAGAACAATGCGAGTTAATGCACATGAGTAGGAAAAGTGGAGACTCTAGGGATACTCTTCAGACTGCTGCGCATGCAAGACAAGTTTAGGATAATTTAAAAGCGCAGAACGGCACTGAAGTTAGATAGTTTCATATTCCATGGGTTCTTTTGGATGATAAATCCTAATGATGCGGAACGAGTCATTTTACATTCACATCGCAAATTAATTTGTAAATATGGTCAGGTGGCCGGTATGGCGGAGCGGTTCTAGGCGCTTCAGTCTGAAACCGCGCGACCGCTAAGGTCGCAGGTTCGAATCCTGCCTCGGGCATGAATGTGTGTGATGTCCTTAGATTAGTTAGTTTTAAGTAGTTCTAAGTTCTAGGGGACTGATGACCTCAGATGTTCCATAGTGCTTAGAGCCATTTGAACCATTAAATATGGTCACATGCTGAATATTTATAAGGTCTTTTTTTTTTAATATACAGATGTGAGTAATTCCTACACATCACACATTTCAGTAATATAAATTCTTCTGCGGAATAGAAAGAACTGTCAAAGAGAAACTTTTTCAGTTCGTTTTCAAATTTTGCTTCGCTCTCTGTCAGACATTTTATATCACTGGTTAAGTAATATAAAATTTTAGTTGAAGCACTATGGACCCCTTTTTGTGCTAAAGACAACCTAATGTGGAGAAATGAATGTCATTCTTCCTTCTGGTATTGTAATTATGTACAACATTGTTCCCTTTGAACTGCAGTTGATTATTTACAACAAACTTCACGAGGGAATAAATATACTGTAAATTAGTAATTAGAATACCCAACTCCTTAAACAGATGTCGACAGGATGATCTTGGGTGAACACTGTATATTATTTTCAAAGCACGTCTTTGACAAACGAAAACATTCTTTCTCAAAGAAGAATTAACCCAGAACATTATTTCCTATGACATTAGTGAATGAAAATACACAAACTTAATCAGCAACATTTGCAATGATTGTAAGTGGACATGTGGCTCAACTAAGTTGTTTTAAGCATTTCGAAATGTGCTTTCGCCAGTTTAAATTCTCATCAACATGGGCAATTAAGAATTTTGAAGTTTCCACCCTATTTATTATTTCGTCGCCATTTGTTACACTTACAGCGAAACAATTATTCAAAAAATATATAAAATAAAATAGTCGTAACTTCTGGACGCTTTGCGTTAGGACATCCAAACTGTACGGTTGGCCGTGGAGCATCATGGAAACTACTATGTCCATGCATTGTTTTGTTTAGCGACGAAGCCCACTTTAATTTGGATAGGTTCGTCAATAAGCAAAATTGGCGCATTTGGGGGACATGCATTTCGGGATCAAGAAGTCTCTTCACCCTCAATACATCGAAGCAGGAGAGTATTTTATGTCCTGGAGGAGCACTTTGGGGACCGCATTCTGGCTCTGGGGAAGGCAGAGACCACTGGCATGGCCTTTGATTGGTCGCCGCAGTCTCCGGTTCTGAGCACATGCGACTCCTTTTTCCGCGGCTGTGTTAAAGAGAACGTGTATAGCAATAACCCCAAAACCATTGCTCAGCCGAAAATAGACATTCAGGAGATCATCGACAGCATCGATGTTCCGACGCATCAGCGGGTCCTGCAGAATTTCGCCATTCGTCTGCGCCACATCATCGCCAATAGTGGCAGGCATAGCGAACACGTCATAACTTCAATCCGAATTTCTGTAGTCACGTTTACATACTGAATAAAGTGTGCACACCCTTAGTTTATAACTAATTTACGTTTTTTTTTATATAGCTCAATAATTGTCACCGTGTAACATTGGTGCATTAAACATAGGTGTACAGAATTGAATATGTTGTGTCATTGAAAACTGTCGGGGAGGCCATTCACAGAAAACTAATCAAGGATACTTTAAAAACTTGTTTACCATTTCTGAATGTGTGCTCTCCTTATACGGTTGGAACGGTATGAAACCGTATCTTGTGGTACAACGCTAAATATCCTCCACTATGCACATCATAGTGACTTCCAGGGTATGTATGTAGATACAGACACATTGTTTTACACGGTGCCTTCATACATTACTAAACGAAGGGCTTCGTCGTAAAAATAATTAATTAACTTGATAACTTGACCTTTGACTTTGACACTGATAACAAGGGGACTTCATTTAAATTCTCTTTTTTTTCCCTAGATGCATACATTCTAAAAAATTTTACCTGTCTAAGATAAAAATCTGTGAAAAAAAATTGGCTATAGATGGTTATGTTTTCTTCGTGGCTGCTGTGCGGAGAGAACGGGTTAGGTACAGGACGAGCTGGCGGTCGGAGGTTTCCGTTTCTCCGGTTCTCAGAGAACGCCAGGCAAAGTCGGAGATAACTGCTACAACTCGCGATGAAGACGCCGTCTCTCTTGGCAGCTAAAGTACTCACAGTCGCCGTAAGATTTTCAGTTCGGGAAACACTTTCAGAATGAGAAGGTTGAACAACGGTGGCAGTGTGGTATCTTCTGACTAACAAACTGGTCGCTTAGGGACCATCTTGAACACAGAAGCTGACGGCGAAATACTGCGCGTCGTTCGGACCGTAATAGTAGCAGATACGCCCACTATTGTTAATTCTCGAAGAAATCACTATGCACTGTACTGCTAAACACACTAATAGTTTTTATGAAGCTCCGAGGATCCAACATCGAGTAAAAGTTCGTAGACGGTATTTACTTTATTTTTCATAAGAGAAATTTTTTTATTCTTGATAACTGCGATTACAAGTTGACCTGTGCACTTCAAATTAGGTCCGTATGCAGACTTATCTGACCTAAAAAAAAATCAATATCCAATCGGCATTCCTTATCTCCAACAATTCCAAAAAAAGCTGGATGCTTTTTATTTCACAGCAAAGAGCGTTGTCGTCAGAGCGAAGAGCGCTGCCGTCTTCATTACGGTAGCGCATCATCGCTGATGCTCGCAGTTATATTACATTATGTAGGGACATTACAATTATCTAGTATGACTTTATGGTAATCTCTACGTAATGCGGAACTGAGCACAAAATGTAACAAGAGGTCAATTTACTAATATAAAACGATGCGCTGAGCATTATTAAAAGATAAAATATCGTCAGAATGTGTTTGTGAAGAGAGCTTAATCAATTAGAACGTCGACTTATCATTTGATGACACGTGTTAACGAATCTACCGTGGACATTTTAACTCTTCTAATGCTGCCTAAGATCGCTGTTGTTGACGGGACTGTGAAGTGAAAAGGCGAAAGAACAACCCGAGCGAAATCAAGACCAGACAGAGATCATGTACTGACGAATAAGGACCGTCAAGCATTGCGGAGAATATTTTTAAAAAAGTCGCAGCAGATCAGTGAAAGGAATCACTCGCGAATTCAAAAGTGCTACCAGCTGTCTAGATAACAGAGTGAGTGTGTGCAGAGAGTTAAAGCGGATGGCGGACCATACATTTCTGTAGTCAACAGTAAGCGACGCATGGGATCGTGCAAAGAGCGACGTTACTGGATAGTTGATGAATGGAAGAGAGTGATTTGCAGTGATCAATCACGTTATACCCTGTGGCATTCCGATGTAAGGGATCTACCATCATTTTTAATGCCAACATTGAACTGCGGAAAAGGTGGTGTTGCGAAATGGCAGTGTCTTTCGGTGTTAGGGTCTTGGACTATTATTACGCTTAAAAATGCCAAATGCGGATGGGTTTGAACGCGTTTTACGGCATTGTGTACTGCGTTCACAAGATCAGTTCGGAGACGATGATTGTATCGCTATGACAGTGCAGCATCTGTTGCAACCTCCCCCTTCGTAATCGGCCTACTGGATTGTGATATAACTGATCGTGATCGCATATGCCTAATCAAATTGGTGGCCCTCAACTACGTACCCTCAGACTCAGAGATGAAATATTAAAAGTTTTGGCTGGTTTCGTTGTCTAGGGGCTGGGATACGTAGTTGCCGCATTACAGGCCAAATACTGCTGAGTCTACAGTATATAATATAACATATGAATCGAATGGTAAAAGGTTCCTATTATTCGGCAATTGCGAATGTAACGTAGAAATTTATAAATGAAAGATTGCAATTAAATAAAATCTGCAGGTACTATCTTCATGAGTTTAAATGATGAGTACGATAGTAGAAGTACTTTTCAGAATGCGGTATATTTCTGCAAAACACTTATTGGTGTCAATGGTCCAGCAATTAAATAAAATATAACTTGAATAACAGGGAAGCAATAGATTCCTACTTCACGTAATTAGTTATGAGCAACAATATAGCTTGCCAGATATTCACTTCTAAACACATACTTCATCTTCACTGCAGAAGCCACGGAAATCACACAAGTGCACAAATCGGCACTCCGAAGTATTTCTATCTACCGCGACCACGCACAAACCGCTCCACACTCTTCAAGTCTCTCATGCGTCCGTCGCGTCCAGCAATTCCCGTGTCCTGTGCCGTACTGTCCAGAACTCTCCTGTCCTCTACCATAATGTTCTCCCACTTCCATCCAGTCTCCCCATTCACGAGCGCTGTGATTGGCTAGAGCGCTCCCGCCATGTCTTCAAGCCAATGCACATTCACAAACATAATGAAACACATTCGAAATACTGGATTTACATTTAAATAACTTGAAATTAAATAAATCCTCCTACGGCTGGACCATAAACACGCTCTAACATACATTATTAAATATATAAACAAATTAAATAAAAATATATCAAAGGAATAACAAGAAAAAGTATGCCAGTAGCCTAATGTCTCTGTGCTTTCTGAAAAACACAGTAAATAATTGACTAATTTCTTCATGAATAGCATATATCGGATATAAACAAATACATAGATGAATAAATATATTTATAAGCATGCTGCTACCGTTTTCTCGTGTAACTGTGGAGTACTTATGGCCTGATGCGATCGATAGTAATTGGCTACTTTGACCTCCAATAACACATGAACTACCGGCCGGTGTGGCCGTGCGGTTCTAGGCGCTTCAGTCTGGAACCACGTTACCGCTACGGTCGCAGGTTCGAATCCTGCCTCGGGCATGGGTGTGTGTGATATCCTTAGGTTAGTTAGGTTTAAGTAGTTCTTAGTTCTAGGGGACTGATGGCCACAGATGTTAAGTCCCATAGTGCTCAGAGCCATTTGAACACATGAACTATTCACGTTACATGCCTGTAATTCATACCAAATTACCTTAACACTAATAGCTTTCTAAAGACACATCGATCGACAAAATCGGATGAACCGTTTAGATTTTGGATATTAGTTGCTGTGTGTTACTTGTATAATTCATCGTCAGATTCTAAACTTTAAACTAATAAAGATCGTCGTGTAAATAATGGTAATGCACATGTTCATTTTTGAGGTATCATGATTCACCTGGCTACTCTTAATTTCTACACGAACTGTGAACTGTCTGCCATGATGGTTTCACAAAGTCCGCCATCTTTGCCACTCTCGGCAGACAAGTCTCTTTCATCGACACAGCGTCACCATGGAATTCCCTGCCACGCGGCCGCTGGACCCCAGCTAACGTTCGCCACCACGTCGCAGCGGCCCACCGAGAGGCCACAGCGCGGCCACACCAACTCCGAACTTAGAAATTTCCAGAGCGCCACAACTCGCCCGTTACCTCACGGTAAGGCTATCGTTACCGAAGGAAAATAACGCGGTTAGTTGGAGGAAAGTGTGCAGCAGGCTCTTCAGAAGGAAGAATCTATTCTAAACTTAAGCTAAATGCTGGTGATAATTTTGAAATGGGAGGAACATAGTGCAATCGCTCACGAACCGCACAGGGGGAAAAAGGGTACCACGTAATATTTACTACAAAAATCACTGATAATGCAAATGAAAACATTGATTAGCTAAAAAGGGGATAATTAAACGGTCGCCAGCCCGCTATGGCAATGAATCTCCAGAAACTTGAGAAAGGTAATGGCAAAGAAATTGAAGCAAATAATCAATGGCGTGGCAACATAAGGTTGTCACGCTTTTCCACAGCACAACAGTTCACGAGAAAATAAATTAATCAGAAATCACTGAGTTTGCAGTTACTTATTCTGAAATGCTAAACTTTGCAAGTAAAATTAAATGAAGTTACTGATTAAATAAATGACAGGCTTAACTTAAACTTTGTTAAGTAAAAAAAGTTACTTTCTGTAACCTCAGCGTAACGTAATGCTAAATTTAGAAGGAGGCAAGCAAATTATTTTTGATTATTGAAAGACTGAATTGAATTTACTTTGAGCAAGCAGCGGTTGATTTTACTTTTAAAATAACAACAACAAAATACATACCAATCCAGCAGAAGTCACTCGCTAAGCTAAATACAGAATAAATAAAATTTCGCACTCTTAATTTGTGCTGTCATTAGTTTTTCCAGTGAAATTTTACTTTACTTTAAGTAGCCTCTGTTATGCAATAAAAGAATGAACAGTTACTGAGGCAGAAAATTTAGACTCAAACTGGTCATTTGCAAACACACAAAACTGGCAGTAAATAGTTAATCTTCATATTCTTACGACACTCGGTTATTGCATGGAAAGGAAAGGGACCCTGAACGATAATAATGTCTGACGACAATGACAATACAGGTGCCCCACACGTTTTAACTATCGCAGGTTGTTATTCAGCTTAGCCATAGTTTGTGAAGGAAATTTTGCTGGGTAGTGGCTACGTAAGTTTATAATATTTCACTTAACAAATGGTTCAAATGGCTCTGAGCACTATGGGACTTAACTTCTGTGGTCATCAGTCCCCTAGAACTTAGAACTACTTAAACCTAACTAACCCAAGGACATCACACACATCCATGCCCGAAGCAGGATTCGAACCTGCGACCGTAGTGGTCACGCGGTTTCAGACTGAAGCGCCTTTAACCGCACGGCCACACCGGCCGGCTTTCACTTAACAGTCTTAATATGTTGTACTTATGCGGACGACGAAGAATGTAGCCGACGACAATGCAGACCTACCGTTGTTGCTGCTGGAGGTGTTCGAGAACCCTGAGTCGTCTCCAGAGCCACGGATATTTATGGGACAGGCAATAGTTCACATTGCAGCTTCCTCCGTCTGTCCACTCCCACAGTAATCGCAATGCTTCCGGTTTAACGAATCAGGCGCGAGTATACACAATGTGATCAAAAGTCTCAGGACACCCCCAAAAACATACGTTTTTCATATTAGGTGCATTGTGCTTCCACCTTTTGCCAGGTACTCCATATCAGCGACCTCAGTAGTCATTGAACTTAGAGAGAGAGCAGAATGGGGCGCTCCGCGGAATTCACGGACTTCGAACGTAGTCAGGTGATTGGGTGTCACTTGTGTTCTAAACATCCCTGGACGTCCACTGTTTCCGATGTGATAGTGAAGTCGAAACGTGAAGTGACGCGTACAGCACAAAAGCGTACAGGAAGACCTCGGCTGTTGATTAACAGAGGCCGACGACAGTTGAAGAGGGTCGTAATGTGTAATAGGCAGACATCTATCCAGACCATCACACAGGAATACCAAACAGCATCAGGGTCCACTGCAAGTACTATGACAGTTAGGCAGGAGGTGAGAAAACTTGGATTTCATGGGCGAATGGCTGCTCAGAAGCCACACATCACGCCGGTAAGTGCCAAACGACGCCTCGCTTGGTGTAAGGAGCGTAAACATTGGACGATTGAACAGTGGAGAAACGTTCTGTGGAGTGACGAATCACGGTACACAATGTGGCGATCCGATGGCAGAGTGTGGGTTTGGTGAATTCCCGGTGAACGTCATCTGCCAGCGTGTGTAGTGCCAACAATAAATTTCGGAGGCGGTGGTGTTATAGTGTAGTCGTGTTTTTCATGGAGGGTAATTGCGTCCCTTGTTGTTTTGCGTGGCACTATCACAGCACAGGCCCACATTGATGTTTTAAGCACCTCCTTGCTTCCCACTGTTGAAGAGCAATTCCGGGATGGCGATTGCATCTTTCAACGCGATCGAGCACCTGTTCATAATGCACAGCCTGTGGTGGAGTGGTTACACGACAATAACATCCCTGTAATGGACTGGCATGCATAGAGTCCTGACCTGAATCCTACGAACACTTTCGGGATGTTTTACAACGCCGACTTCGTGCCAGGCCTCACCGACCGATATCGATACCTCTCCTCAGTGCAGCACTCCGTGAAGAATGGGCTGCCATTCCCCAAGAAACCTTCCAGCACCTGATTGAACGTATGCCTGCGAAAGTGGAAGTTGTTATCAAGGCTAAGGGATGGGCCAACACCATACTGAATTCCAGCATTACCGATGGAGGGCGAAACGAACTTGTAAGTAATTTTCAGCCAGGTGTCCGGATACCTTTGATCACATAGTGTAGCTGCACACCGCGTCGGCGGGAGCGCCCAACAAACACTTCCGCACTCTTTCATAACTCAAGCTGCCCTGCCTCCTCTCTGCTCGCAACGCGACAGCGAGTCTCCATACGCAAAGATAAACAACGGCACAGCTGCTGCTATTTCGTCGTTGCTATCGATACATTTAATAAAGTTCCCTTGGCTATTACCCAGCAATTTACAACATTTTCATTACAGTTACAATCAATTACGTACAGTCAGAAATAGGTACACTGTTACATCGATTATCTATTAAATGTAGTTTCTCTAATAAAGCTTACATATTCAGAATCATAACTACAAGTTATCAACGGATTTAAAAATAAACAGCGAAAAATTTTGAATAGTGCAGAAGGTATTTTATCTACATTTTCCGTGTTACACTGCGAGGCAATATCAGGATGAGATTTTCACTCTGCAGTGGAGTGTGCGCTGATATGAAACTTCCTGGCAGATTAAAACTGTGTGCCGGACCGAGACTCGAACTCGGGACCTTTGCCTTTATGTGAGGCAATAGTTTGCTCACAGTAACATTCCCTGTTCAGAGACGCGACGTGAACCCAATGGAAGACCTCTCTGATGAGTTAGATCTTCGACTTCGTCCAATACGCATCGTCCAACATGACTAACTTCTCTGGTTTCGACTCTTGAGGAAGAGTGGACTGGCATTCCTCCACAGACATTCACACACGTGCCCCGAGCACAGCCAAGCCAAAGTTGAAGACTGGACACAGCCGGTATTCATGTCCACTAATATGGTGCTGGGTACTTTTGATCAAATAATGTATTTGACGGCTTACAGAACGGGAGTACTTCCGTCGGTGATCACCGAGGTACTGAAACGAGTTTGTGACACTTGCACGAAGGCGCAATTATATGGAGAGGAAATGTGTTGACATTTGCACGGAGCTCAAATGGCTCTGAGCACTATGGGACTTAACATCTGAGATCATCAGTCCCCTAGACTTAGAACTACTTAAACCTAACTAACCTAAGGAGATCACACACATCCATGCCATAGGCAGGATTCGAACCTGCGACCGTACATCAATTTGCACGGAGGCTAGGACGCTGCAGGTAGTGGACAGGGCGTTCCAGAGATAGGGTACAACCGCGCGTCACCCGCTACTTGCGACGTTTTCTAGGAGAACCCAAAGCCCGTTTTCTGCACAGTGTTCCCTGTCTCCGCACCAGTTCGTAGTGTGCGTGGCTTTCTTCCAGGGTTCAGTACTGCAGTTGACGTCTGACAGGCAAGTAGTGTTCTGTGTTTTCATGCTGAGATAAATGAGTTCACCGAGAGTACCGAAGGGAAGCTTGCACTGATTTACAATGGGCATCAGTATATAGTGTACTATGCAAACAAAGAAGAAGTGAATTAATGACTTTGCGTAAACTTTAATAACAATCAATGGAAAAGAAGACTATCCACAAAAGTAACACATGTGTATTCCAGATGAAGCAGCAAATGAAGTGCGAAAACATTTTGTCAGCACAAAGAACGAGGCAAATAAATAGACACTACGATTCCATCAGTTTACGTTGAAAAAGTAGGGTAGCTCTTCAATAGAGGCTGCGACTTAGTAACATCGTTACCATCACACAGAAGTGCGAAACAAACGTTACATTGTATTAGGCGAAACTATTTGAGCACTACACAAGACGCCGCCGATTCTGGAGGAACACTGCCGCAACAGAAGGTGAGTAGCGGCGTCTCCCAGTGGAGTTTTGCCGGGCGTTCACCACGTTAATGCTTCCTCGCTGGACGGAAATGGTTCAGGAACTCTTTACTCCGTCCTTCCCAATTCCACCTGAATTCGTCACTGGCATTCTTCTACCTGTGCCTAAACCGAAGGGAGGGTCTCATGTCTCTGCATATCGCCCCCTTACACTACTGAATGCAGACTATAAAATCTATGCACGGCTCTTAGCAGCGCGCTTACGCACCGTCTTACCTACGGTCCTTTCACCTGAGCAGACTGCACGTGGTTGTGGGGCCACCTTACAAACAGCCCTAGGAGAATGCCGTGACCTCATTGCACTGGCGTCGGTTTGTCGCCTTCGTGCAGCACTGGTATCCGTCGATTTCACGAGTGCCTTTGATCGCGTTCGACACCCATTCCTCCTCATGGTGGCGACACGTATGGGGTTCCCATTGCTTTTTATCGATGCCATTCGCCGGTTACTACTTCCCGCGGTCTCGATGGTACAAGTCAATGGGAGGCTTGTAGGACCGATTCCTATACGCCGCTCTGTGCGTCAAGGATGCCCTATGTCTACTTTATTATATGCCATTGCACTTGAGCCCCTCATCACTGGACTTACCTCTAGACTGCAGGGCCTCACTTTGCGTGACTACACCTTTCACTGTAGGGCTTATGCGGACGATCTCCTCTTTCTCACCCGCTCCTCCACGGAACTCAATGACGCCATCCAATGGATCCATCAGTATGGACGTCTTTCTGGTAGCATTCTTAACGTCCGTAAATCGACTATGATGCACATTGGGCGCGGCCTCCCAGCTATGGTGCCGACCCCGCTCCCAGTCAGTGCCACCCTTCGTTACTTGGGTATCGAATTTACGAGCTCCACACACCGCACAGTGGCCCTGGCTTACCGGCGGCTTTTGCAGTCGATTCGGCACCATGTCCGCGGTCAAGTGCACCGTAACTTAAACCAACTCCAACGTGTGTCCTATATCAACATGTATGTCGCCCCTAAACTGGTACACGTCGCCCAGATCCTCCCAATGCCGTTACTCCTTGGCCGCCGCATCCAATCAGCCTTTGGATATTTCGTGTCAGCAGGGGCACTTTTCAAAGTCCGCTACAACACTCTAACACTGCCTCCTGCAAAAGGTGGCCTCGGACTCGTCAACGTGCGGGCACGATCTTCTGCACTCTTTGTCCACACTCTGTTGCGGCACTGGCAGGGGCCGGTCCCGTCCTTAACACGCAGTCTCTTAGATATCCTCCGACCAGCTTCTCTCGATCCACCGATCAATGTGGCACCTATTTCTCCATTATTGTACCACGTCGCCAATTGTTTCATAGAACTCAGCTACGTTCGGGCCGATCTTCCAGTCACCCGTCCTCACCGTACAAAAGATTATTATCGTTTGTTTATGCTGTCCAGCCCTTGCGACCCCATGGTGCTACAGCATCCTGACATTAACTGGCGCACGGTTTGGGGGTGTGTGCATGCACCCTTTTTACCGTCGTCTGTGTTTGCACTCTGGTATGTTTTAGTCTATGGAAAATTCCCGACTAATAGTCGACTTTATCGCATAGGACTGGCCACCTCCCCACTCTGCCCTGACTGTCAGCTCGAAGACACCGACGAGCACCGTCTTACGTGCCCCCTGAAACAAAACGTATGGCTCCTCATCCAACGAATCGTGGGCTTTTACCTCCGTGCCCCGCCAACGACGGTAACCCCGGATTTCCTGTTGTTGCCCCAGACATTTCACTACCCTCTTGCTAAGCACCATACCCTAATCTGGTTACGAGGACAGGCTTTAGAATACCTCTTTCAGAGTGGTCCGCATACAGTCCTTGACTTCTGGTACAAAGTTGTGACCGCGCATAGCACCCTCACCCGAAAACCATCTTACCGACAAACTTTTGCCGGTTATCTCCGCAGCGTCTTCCTTGACCCCCCTCAAAGTTGGGGTGTGCCATGCCTACCTGTCACATGATGCAACACCCTTATCCACGTTCTCATGCATCGACCAAAAAACAAAAACAAACTTTAAAAAAATGGAAGAAGACAGAATATGTTATATTTTGTTGTATTTAATGTTTTTCATTTTAATATTTTTTTGTTTAACTAACAGTCATTTGTATATGTTTCAATGGTACCTTGAAGAACTCTTGCATAGTAAATATATATGTACTTTTACTTTGTTCATTAAAAAAAAAAAGAAAAAAAAGTGTTCGGGCAGAGAGCTCGTTGTCCTCTGCAATAAAAAAAAAAAAAAAGTAGCTCGGTGGTATGGTGGTTATGATACTAAAGTGTTACATTGAGGGCCGTGAGTTCAAAACTTACCTGGACTGTACAATTTTAATATCTATATTCGGTTCGAGTACATTCTAGAAGTACCCACACATTGACGGGATCATTGTACTAGAATGTTCTGTAACTGTATATATACAGTATGTGTTCTGGCCGGGGACAGTTCGCTCCGCGGTCTTGTCTGTGCAAGTGCTGAATAAATCTTCGTTAAGCGAAGTTAGTGTTAGTCACTCATCTAATTACACCTTCCTCCAAGAAAACAATTTGCTGATGAATGATTGTAGCAATTTTTACTTGCAGATGAAAACAGAAGAACGAATGACAGAATACTGGTATTCACCAGCGAAAAGGGAAAAGCATGTTTATCAAAAGATGAATAGTTTATGTTTTTTGTTTTTTTGGATGAAATGGTCAAGAAGTCGAAGAAGCAGTTTGGACAGTTGTTTATACTCCACGCCGACCTTAACATTTGTTTGCGAGGAAACTACATTATTCCAGTTTCTATGCTTTGTTGCCAAACAAATATCCAAAAATATATGAACGTTTATTTGAAGCTTCTGAAACTAACGTGCTGGATGCAACCTTGCATCTCTAATCATGGACTTTAAAATTGTCATCGTCCAAGCAGCTAACAGTTTGAATCCTGGAACAGAGCTTACTGGTTTTAGTTATCACTTCAGTCAGCGTTTGTGGAAACAATTTCAATGTTGCGGCCTCGTTTCAGTCTACAAGGAAAACGAGGAGATACGCCGCCACATAAGAACGTGCTCTGCTCTGGCACATCTTCCCCTAGAAGTGTTGGATGATCATTGGCCGTGTATTCGGGAGAGCACGCTTGAAAGCCAAATCTTCAGAATGTTTTCTGACTATTTTGTGGACCAGTGGCTCGATAAGGAACATATGCCAAGACAGGTGAGGAATTGCTTTGGAAGGCGCCACCGCACTAATAACGTCTCAGAAGGATGGAACCAAAGAATAAACACATTAATATCAAAAGTTCGTCCGAATGTTTAGTTTTTAGTGAAAAACCTTCGAGAAAATGCAGAGTACCACGGCCACCAGTTTGACCGACTGATTTCAAACCTTGATGGGAACAGAAGAAAAAAGTCACCAATGAATACTGAAGAAACAACTGCGAAGGCTTTAAAAAAACTCCAAACTGATGGGAACGTAAAATCGATTCTGACTTGTGTGACCTACTGATAGAAATTACAATGACGAAGAAAACATCAGACTCGTTGAAACAGTTGTAAATATTCAAAAGTAATTCAATGTAAACATTTGCAATCTTGTAAATACTGTAAATAAATTTAATGGTGGACGAAAAGAGACTACCCCCTCGTGGTGTCCCCTGGAAACGACAAAAAGACGGCTAAATTTCTCTCTAAATTTGTAAAATATTCCGTAATGAAGACTGACAAGAGTATCTCAAAAACCACTCTTTTTCTAGGGGATAATCGCAGCGTTCGCCTTGAGAGGTTCTTTGAATCACAATCTGTGTGGGCGGACACCGGATACAAGATCTTTGCAGCGGAAAATGGTTCAAATGGCTCTGAGCACTATGGGACTCAACTGCTGTGGTCATTAGTCCCCTAGAACTTAGAACTACTTAAACCGAACTAACCTAAGGACATCACACACATCCATGCCCGAGGCAGGATTCGAACCTGCGACCGTAGCAGTCGCACGGTTCCGGACTGCGCGCCTAGAACCGCGAGACCACCGCGGCCGGCGCAGCGGAAATGCAGGCAAATGTCTTGCAATGAAATCCATACTCTCTCCCTCCGTTAGAAGACGAGCAAAGCAGCATGAAACTAGCAAAGACAAAATAAATCAGGAAAGTGACTGGTCACAGTTTTGCATGTATACGTTAAAACCAATTTCTAGTAACACATGTCGTAGACTACAGCAGGCCTGTTGGGATTGCGGCTAGGCGAACAAGAGCGCGGTCAAACTCGCCCGCCCCCTGTGTTGGGAGCGCTCGCTGTAAGATGGGACGGTCAGATGGTTCAAATGGCTCTGAGCACTATGGGACCTAACATCTGAGGTCATTAGACCCCTAGACTTAGAATTACGTAAACCTGACTAACCTAAGGGCATCACACACATCCATGCCCGAGGCAGGATTCGAACCTGTGACCGTAGCAGCCGCGTGGTTCCGGACTGAAGTGCCTAGAGCCCCTCGGCCACAACGGCCGGCGGACGGTCAGACGTCGTTTCGTAGCGCAGCACAGCCAATTGATAGCGCAGGCGCAGGATAAGTGAAAACAATATGTTGGCTTCAGAGGAATGACCATAATTCGGTTCGGCGTAGCCTTAGATACGAACATACAGTATATACGGCGCAATGCTTAAAGGGAAATTCCACCCAAAAATTTAATTTTTTTTTCTACTTTGTTGATAGCAACCAAATTTTTAAATCGTGTCTGCTACGTAAAGATGTACCAAGTTTAGAAGTCCATAACTTCACTGGTTTTCTAGTTTTGAATTTTTAATATGATTTTAATGGTCTTCTTGAAAACCAACTTCTGGTACTCACAGCACATTTTGTAGGTACATTCTCAAGTCTTAGTTCAACAGTTCTGTGCATTCACTTTATGAGTAACTAATAATTTTATTTTCAGTGTTTATTTCAAATTTGAGCCTTGAATTTTCTTTAATTATCGGTACATAAATGTGATGATAAAATAAACACATTACGTTTTCGATGATAGTAATGCATAGAAGTACGCAAACACATCAGAACTACCTCCTGCAAAAATTTCATTCAGATTGGTTAATATTTATGATGAAAAATTTGACACTGAGCTCAGAACAACAAACATTTTATCAAAAAATGAATGTTACTGCAAGACACATACTCATTAAAATCCACCGACACCATAACGTTTTCCCTTCTTGCTTATACGAGGCTTCTTCTTGTAATTTCAAGATCAAGATTGTCTTTTTCTTGAACTTTCTGAATAAAAATCTATTCACAGTCTTCTTGAGGAGGTACAGTGGTAGCGATATCTGATAGTAAGCGAATTCCTATTTCCTTGGAGCTTGTTGATTGTACCGAACAGGACGTCATTGTATTCCCTATATTTATATTTACGCAGTCAACAGCAAATGAACTGATTTCTTTCAACTGACAGCGAAATGTTTCTCTTCAATCTTCCTGGAAATCTCGCAACTTTTTTTTCCCAGTTTGAGTATACGCCAAGTTCGGTCTAAAGCTGGTTCTGTTTGATGGTGATGGAAATCACAAATTATCTTCGGCATCTCTCGGTGCGCCACACTCCACTATGCAATCCGTATTTCAAACATTTCTTAGACGTACTTGTAATCAAATACAGCCAAATCGTTTTGGGATCTAGGAGTAAACACTCCAAGGCTGTGAAATAGTCATTAAACGTCTTTTGAAATTAAAATTGAAGTTTTAGGATGGTGTTCTCCCTTAAAATAGTATGTAGCTGGGGATGAAAAGTAGCGTAATGGTCGGGTTAGGAGCTTCAAAGCATTCAGACACATCAACAATATATCAGTGCAGGATGCCTAGCTATATGTTTATTGTACGTGATGGTATCTTGATACGCTTAGTGTTCTATTAATGTGCTTCAAAACTCTTAACACAACGAAAAAATTCAGTTTACAACAACATTACAATAGCTTCCATGTCAAAAATTGCGGACACTTGGAAAACGAACAGCGAGAAGCAGAAGTGGAAAATAAAGACGGGAAAAGAACTCTTTTAAGCGATATGACTGAAGAAAGTATTCATCATACAGGAGCAGGAAAAAACGATCTCAATAATTTTCACAACATTTTTACTACAAGAATACATTTTTCTTTTTTCTGTGGAGGAACACTCAACGAATGAATCTGCAGTTAGATCAAGTTAACGTAACTGCTTTTCAGCTAGCAGAGGGTCGCCCACTTGCATTGGTTTTCGGTTTATGATGACAGTGCGGAAACTCGGGTACAGCTAGAACTTATACACTGCAGTGTGACGTTTGCATGATTATAGGCCGGCCGGTGTGACCGAGCGGTTCTATGCGCTTTAGTCTGGAACCGCGCGACCGCTACGTCGCAGGTTCGAATCCTGCCTCGGGCATGGATGTGTGTTATGTCCTTAGGTTGGTTAGGTTTACGTAGTTCTAAGTCCAGGGGACTGATGACCCATAGTGCTCAGAGCCACTTGAATCATTTTGATGATTATAGTTCCGTAGTAAAATTAGTCTCGTCGACTTCTGCTTCCTCAATGTAAATTTTCACGACTTTGGAAGTCTGCAGTCACGATTATGTCGATGTTTAGACTTACATGTACATACTGGCGATGGCGTAATAATCCGCCCACATGAACTCACAGGCAGAGTTTGGCTTGCAATTAAAATTACTCAAAAAATGGTATCAGACGTTGATCCTGTAGTAAAAAGTAAAACAAGTAATATTTATTTACTATCTGTGTTTTTATGTTGACCGTGTAAATAAGATTGTAATGAAATATAAGTTTGTCAATTTAAATTTCGTCCTAAAATGGCAGTCCTCATAAGATTGCAATCTTCTCCCTTTTCTGCTGCATATCCACTAATGAATGTTTGCGATGACATTTGCACAGTCTTCTCTGTCTCTTCCAGCATGAGCCGCGCGGATTGGCCGCGCGGCTTGAGGCGCCATGTCACGGACTACGCCCCCCCTCCCCCTCCCCTCCTTCCCCCCCACCACCACCCCCTCGCCGGAGGTTCGAGTTCTCCCTCGGGCATTGGTGTGTGTGTTATTCTTAGCATAAGTTAGTTTAAGTAGTGGGTAAGACTAGGGACCGATGATCTCAGCAGTTTGGTCCCTTAGGAATTCAACACATGTCAACATTTTCTTCCAGCATTGATCAAGTCGTCAGCGTTTCTTATTCCTGTCCACTGCCTGATGTTGCGGACCCATGAGATTATTCTCCTGCCAATTCCTCTTTAGCCTTCAGTCTTCCCCTTGATTGTCAGTTTAAGAAGGTGATATCTTTTATTGCGCATCACATGGCCTACGTAAGCTGTTTTCTTACGTTTGATTATGGTTAGCAGTCCGCGGTCTCTTTTTAGTACTCTCGAGATCTCTTTATTTGTTTTCCTTGCTGTCTATGGAATTTTAAGTATTCTTCGAGATAACCACATCTCGAATGCTTCCAATTTGTTCACGGTGTTCACTTTCAATGTCCAACTTTCCACGTCATACAAAAGCACTGACCACGCATAGCTCTTCATAAATCTAGCTCTGAGGTTAAGATCAAAGTCACTGCTAGTGAACACTTTGTTAAATTTTATGAATGCACTGCGGTCCTTCTCTATTCTGCGTCTGATTTCCATGCCCGATGACCAATTTTCGCACAACCACATCCCCAAGTAGTCAAATCTATGTACCCTCTCTATGGGTTGATTATTATGCATTAATTATGCATTTTGATGCTCACCTAAATTGCGAGTACTATCATAATTTTGGTCTTTTGGTTGTTGGTATTGAGACCCGTATTCCTGCTGTGTTCTTCCGCTGTAGTCAGAAGATCCTCCATATCGTTCATGTTGTCTACAATTAAGACTGTTCATCAGCGTATCTTATGCTGTTAGTCCATATACCATTTACTTTTAAACCTGTCTCGTGATTTTCAAGTCCCTCCTGGAATATATGTTCTGAGAACAGGTTAAAGAGGAGCGGTGAGAGTACACAGCCTTGGTCTATCTCCTCTACAGATCTTTTGTGCTTCAGTTAACTGGCCGCCGGTTCAGACCTCAAGCAGTTTGGTTCCAGTACAGATTTTCTATACGACGTCTATGTGCAGTCTTCCCAAAATTTGTACAAGTTTGTGGTGTTGCACTGTGGCAAGCACATTTTCATAATCTATGTAGCTCAGGATCACATTCTTACTCAGCTGACCCCCGTTCTTTGCATCATGAAAGTATTAAAAGAGATGTTGAATTTCATTGCCATTTCTCATTGTGTCGAATTTCATTGTAAGTTGTCTCATTAATACAACAGCCTTAAAAATAAATTTGCCACCAAACGCGTTAATGAGTCACCCTGAAGCGACGCATGGTTGCTCACTGCCGTGGTATGAGCACCGGCCAGCTCGCACGGGTAGCTATGCTGAACTGCTAGACTTCTTAGTGTGCCTGTACCTGTGAAACGCCGGATAGCTCTGCAAGAGACCGGGGCTCCGTGCAAGTGTCACTCAGTGCAAATGTCACTCTGTGCAGGTGTTCCAACCCCGCTGAAACGGTGTCTTCGCATGGATGAACTGTACTCGAAGGCCTCACAGAGTTAACCAGTGTCGGCAGATACAGTGCCTTTCATAAGTGTTGGGACAAACAGAATAGTTTTATATTTACTTTGAGAAATAACAGGTAAACAATTAAACGTATTATGTTTGTTATTTCAACAGACAGAATGATATTCACATTGAAAAAAATTGAACATTTCACTTCATTCATGACTCACGAAATGCAAATAATTTCATATTTATGTAAAATTACATAGATTTGTCTTCGCAAAAGTTTTGGGACAAAGTGCAGAAATAAACCAAAAGCTTGGAAATGAGGAATTAGTACTTTTGTACTTCTACCGCGACGTTGTAACACTTGTGTCAGGCGTTCTGGCATACTTTGTACAAGCTTCTGTAAGTACGAAATACTCAGATTTTCCCATTCTTCTTGCAGTCGTCTCCTGACGTCTTGTTTGGGCTATATGGGGACTTCTTGAATATTTCTTTCTAACGCATCCCATAAATTCTCTATGGGGTTCACGTCCTGACTTTGTGGAGGGGGATTGACAACTTTTGGATAGATGTACAGGAGCCACAACCGTACAGTATTGGTGGTATGTTTGGGGTCGTCGGGCTGATGAAACTGAAACAGTCTCCAATCCCCATGTTTTCTGCGCTCTTCTTCAAATTGTTCCTTAGATTCTGTAAGTATACCTTTTTATCCATTTTTTCGTCAATGAAGACCATCTCAACCACTCTCTAGGGCGACATACAACCCCAAACAATAACGTGGCCTCTGCTATGTTTCACTGTAACTTGCATATTATTTTCTTGCAACTCTTTATTGGGTTGCCGTCGGACCGTTATTCATCCATCCGATTCTGATATGTTAAATTTTGTATCATCCGAAAAAATTACTTCATTCCACCACTCCATATTCTTGTTTATGTGTTCCCTTGCGAATAGCAACCTCTTCTTTCTGATGGTGGGACTTATGCAAGGCTTCCTTCTTGCAGTTCGCCCACGGTAATTTTCTCTGTACAGTACTCGTCTGATTGTGCAAGGACTGGCCTTCTTCCCAAACTCTTCCACAGCCTCAGTGGCAATTCGTGTAGCTGTGATTCGTGGATCTTTCTCGACCTTTTGTACTATTGCCCTCTCTTCTCTCCTCACAAATATCCTTGGACAGCCTGTCTATGGTAGATTTTATGCCCTGTCTTCATATTTCTATCGACGGACGTTACTCCCTACAGTACTTTTCTTCATATTCAGTAACTTTCCTATTTCTCAACATGTTCTTCCCTTTTCGTGGTTGAATATTACTAACTGCCTCCGTTAGAAAGTGCTGTTTTTACCGCCATGTCCCATTGTAAACAAACACACATGTGTTTCCTTTGAGCTCTCGACGGGTAATGAGAGACATGGCAGGAAGTAACAAATAACAGAGATACGGACACTGACACTGTTGCCAACATTTGTCTCAAAAGTTTTTAAGTACAGAATTTCATATCTCGCAGTAAGAAATGAGTCTTGTTCTGTGGTAAACAGGCAAACATGCGATTGCACTTTACATCGCCCATAATTACATGTACAACTTGGAGACGTACATCTTTATTTCTGTATTAACCATCTAAATTCTTTCATACCCAGACATACTGTGCACAATGTTTGTTCAAAAACTTATGAGAGGAACTGTAGCTCCACGGCGAACGTCAGCGGAGTGGGAGCGTGGGTTGTGTGCTCAATGTCCCACACGTAGGCCACCGGGCGTTCAAGGTTTGCCGATTGTCCTACCCGGAAGAGTGCCGTATGCTGGCCTAGGGGAATAACCGAGACGGGCCCTGCTGTTTGCGCGGACGTTGCGCCACCAGCGGTGACTACCGGAGTTATCAATTGTTTACGTAGAGCATGACGCACGCTCTGCAAGTAGCGAGCGTGCGAAATGAAGCGTGCATCGCTTTCGGCGTGCGCTGCATGGAAGATGCGGTCGCACAGCACTGCCACAAACCATTAAGACAGAGACCATCTTGCGAAACTGGGGGCCACTTTGCTGCCGCGTTCCTTCACTTCACGAAGACGTTTGACATAACTCCGTACTGTCGTTTAGTGAATAGAATACGAGCTTACCAAGTATTGGCTCGCGAACATATTCGCGCTGTTTTTAACATCCAACTTACCTCTCACTCGTACAAGCACCTCTAGTTGTAATTGGTTTCACGATTTCCTTCCAGATCAATTCAACAACGGAATAAAATCGATAGATGTAAAGGTAATTGCTTAAGGACCCGAAAGAAGTGTAACAAGGCTGTGATGGTCTACAATACATATCAACCAGCGAAAAACTGCTCATATCAGTGCTACGGCAAGAAAGGAAGAATGAATTGATTGTTGGTGTTAATAACGATCATCCTCCTCTACCTCCTTTGCATTACTGCAGATGACGTGTCACTGAGCACGTTTGTTCTGTGCATGCAGTACACGTGAGGCGTCTAGTTGTTTCCACTGCACTGTGTGGAATGCGAAGGCTCTGTTATAGTTCACTAACCTGCTGTCTTCAAGTTGATGTCCCCAGCGTAGAAAACAGAACGCAGGTCGTAGGTTCTATACCTTGAGGCTGAAACTGACTTTTAGCGAGTTCTGTTCTGAAATAATGTATCACTTATTTGGGATGCCACTCGCTTATTTTAATATAGCCACACGAGAAGACTACATGATCTTAATACAACACCTTATGATACAGCGAAGTACATGATCAAACACAATGTTTACGAAAATGTATCTTTACACAACTTGTGGCACGTGTCTGTGCCTCATGACTACCGGAGTGAATCTTTTAATACTGAATACTGGCAAACACATCTGCCACGGACAACATGATTGTACATCTCGACTGCCTAATCCAGAGTGACGAACAGGAACTTAAATAAAAATTGGAACCACATCCTACGACAAACAACATGTCTGTTCTTCTCGACTGCCTAATCCAGAGTGACGAACAGCCCGAAACACTTCGCGCGCCATGCCAGAAAAGGCGTGACCCGAACGCTTCAGAAGTGCTTCGTCTGCAGTTTCGTCAGTCTTTTGTTTCTTATTTAAATTGTTTTTAATAATTCTAAAATGACTGATTGATAGTCAGCTATTGAGAGATATTTATATTAAAAAGTGAAGTCATTCCAATGAGTAGTTTAACTAATAATAGTAACTATACTTTAACGTTTTGGAGCCCTTGCTCCGAACACAGCAGCCAATCACAGAGCCAGTAGCATTATGCAGGCGGTCTTTCTCACGGGAATGGTACCGATTCTAACATCTGTCACAGGTACCTCACACCACATTTCGTCATCTATATACTTCTTGCATCTCCACTGCTCTGGGAACAGCTTTTTGGAGCGTAATATGATGGCTGACTAAGCCAGAAATATTACAGCGCACAAAAGAGTTTCTACCTTCCTCAGCGCCTTTAAATATATTCCCAAAAATTTTGGCTTGTCAAGATATTCGCGCTTTTTTTAACATACTACTCTCCTCAAACTCCCACAAGCTCCCCAAACTGTAACTCACTCACTCCTATTATCCATTGCTGTTCAGTCGCTCACACCCATCCACTCCCAGTTGCCCTTTCTCATTTACTCATTCACCCAACTCACTGTCATTACCTCTTTGTGTCTCTCTGCAATTGTCTCCTGTGTGACAGCCACAGTCCTCTTCGTTCTGTCCTACTACTGCTTTCTCCTCTCACTATACTGTGAGCCTCTTGCTCTCTCTTACTACTACTATCTCATTCATTCCTTCCTATTGCTGCTGTCTCATTCCACTGTCGCTATCTCCCTCCTCCTAACTGTCACTGTCATAGACTTTGACCCTCATTATCACTGGCGTTCACCCAATTCCACTTTCTCCGTCTATTTATTCCTCTCCCACAGGCACTATCTTTTTCACTCATTTTCAAGCACTGTTCTGTCACTGTCAGCTTATTCCACTGCTACTGTGTCCCTCTCTTTCTCTCTCACTACCACTGTGTCCTTCGCTATTTCTACACCACAGCCAGTGTCCACTACCTTTCTGTATTTATTTATTTTCCATCTCTTCCCCACTGCTAGTCTCCTTCTCTCTCAGGATAAAAAAGAGCGAATATGTTCGTATGCCAAAAATTTTTGGGAAAATTTTCAGAAGTGTTGAGGCAGCTGGTACCCCACTTTTCAGTCAGTCTTTTAAACAGAGTTTATTGCCTTTTTTGTGCTTCAATAGGAGCATTTTTCCGCTGGTTCCATATTTTACCTGGCACAGAAGGGCCTGTAAATCATACGAAAAGAACTTCAGGGATCACTTTAATTTTGATAGTATACTTACGTAAAATTGAAATAACGCAAAACTAATTTTTCACCTCAGACGGGATTTCAGGTACACAAAAGTTTTGCTTGTGCTTCTGTACTATAACGTGGCGTTCCCAGAATCCTTCTGATGATGACAGAGACACTTACATCACAGTCCGCAGCTCGTGGTCGTGCGGTAGCGTTCTCACTTCCCGCGCCCGGGCTCCCGGGTTCGATTCCCGGCGGAGTCAGGGATTTTCTCTGCCTCGTGATGAGTGGGTGTTGTGTGATGTCCTTAGGTTAGTTAGGTTTAAGTAGTTCTAAGTTCTGGGGGACTGATGACCATAGATGTTAAGTCCCATAGTGCTCAGAGCCATTTGAACTTACATCACATTTCACCGTGCTACGTCATTGTATAAAGTACGTTTTCGTATCGCACCGTGCCTATTTTACGTGTATACGTAAGGTAAGTTTGTACCTAAGTATTTCGGAAACGTATAAAGATATCAATACAAGGTTTAAGAGTGTTCTAGATCGGTATGTTAGGAATATATCATAAGAATTTCAGCCATTTGCTGTGTATCACATTCTTGGAATCCGTGGTTCGGTTCTGGTACTAAAAAAATTGTAAAAGACTTTTGTGTGTGTCTCGATGGGCAACGAACCCATCTTCTTCAGTGCGGATGCACAAATACGTGCGAGCTCCTGCGGAAATCTCTGAGTAGCGAGCATGAAGAACATGGAGAGGAACGGCGAATAGGTGGCGCTCGATGGCAGTGTGGGTCGGCCGAGAGGCGTGCTGAGCGAGTTCGCTTAGTTGCGATAAACCCTGTGTCCGGGTGGCACAGTGGTTGACGCAACTGCTTAGCAAGCAGGAGATTCCGGATTAAAATCCCGACCAACCACACATCTTCACTCGCTGCCGCTGATTCCGCGTCATGTCTCGGTGCAGCTGACATCAGTAAACCCTTTCCTTTCCTTCCCTCCCCCGTCCACCTCCAATTTACATACGTAGTATTATAGTTTCCTACACGTGCGGATGAACTAGCCACAACGCTCTCATTATACGTGAACTAGATGAAAAATTATAAACCACAAAATTAAAGAATTCCTTTAGGTCAAAAATGTGTTTATTTTCTGAATCAGTTACGTTTATTCACTTTTTCTAGTTAGTGGATCCCATACCGAATCGCTACAATGGTAGGACAACGAAATATCCAAGTAAGGCGGCTACAAAAACTGCATTTCGCTTAAAATGTCTTGTAGCCACAGATTACTTTAAATGGGGGATCGATGGAGATCAGAGAGTGCCAGTGTTTCCGAACATTTATCGGAAGATCCATTGAGTCAATAAAGGTTTTTTTGGATTACAGGCCTTTTTCACGTAACTTTTTATGCAGTTTATCTAGAACAGTGGTTCTCAACTTTGGAGGGGCCCCCACTTCGGTAGGTGTGAGAGATTTATAGGAATGGCGCAAACAGTTCAGAAGAAAGCACAAACACACAAACATGCGATCAGACAAGTCAGAAATTTTGTATTCCTTGTTACAGTTAGCGAATTCATCTTTTTTGTAAAGTTGGCAGCATCAACTTTGCGCCGCGCGTCACCAAGTTATTGCTGACACAACACATTCTTCAGTCTGTGTTCTGCTTTCTTAACTCAGTATTATAACTGTAGTGCTCCGTAGAACAAAACAGAATTTTTCTTGGTTTTGTACATTGAGTAAAAATGTCTGCTAAGAGAATGGCGCGTAATGGATAATATATTAAGTATTGATTCATGGTTATTGACTGGCAGTGTAAATCTAGCAAGATCACCTTTCACAGTTGATGTGGACGTACTTCCTGATGAAGCATAAGAGGGTGCAACAGGACTGAATCGTGATTCGAGTGCTAGAGAACAGTTTCAACAAATGGGGTCGGAAGAATTTTGGGTCTATTTATCCAGGACTGGCAAAGCCTTAAAAGCCCTCGTATAAATATATTTCTATGTAACAAATACTAAGAATAACAAAAACTATAAGTATATCATGTCAGGGAATTTCTATAATTGTGAGATAAAGACTTGAATGAATGAATCACTCTGGTGTCAGCTCCCGAACTTATTAGATGCTTTTCTACGAGGCTGCTTCTGAACGCACGATTTTGTTGATTGTCTGTCCGTTTTTCACGATATATCTGTAAAAAGTATTTTTCCTTTTTATTTCGTTTCATACCAATCTCTCCATGTGACTGAATTGAGAGGAAGTTGTTAATTATTGTTAGAATTCAAGTTTTATCATTGGCCATCTGCCATTCTTTTGTTGTAATGACACGTTGGCAGCCGTTACGTGAAATCTAACAAATCACATGATTTTCGGGCTTAACCCCTCAAGAACACAAATAAAGATACTGTAAATATTTTTCTTATCAGCAAAAGAAAATATTTTTGCGGAAAAGTTTTCATTGAATTTGCACTTCTAACGTAAAGATAATAAATAATAGTTTGAGAATCAGGCTTGCTTATGAGTAAATCGCTGACTGATAAAAATCTTGTTTTCACTGTCTTAAATATTACTCAAGCTGTAATTAACAGTATAGCAGTTCAGTGATTAACAAAGAATTTATGTAACATTGAGAATAATAGTGTAGCTACGAAGTTGATTACATCGTATTTCTCTCTGGGGCAGTATTTATTTATCGGTCTCTAACGGTTCTCTTTTAATATTCTATGCTGGTTTTAGGCTTTTTGATACTATGTAAGGTAAGAGGTTAGCATTAAATATTTTCTTTACGTAGGTGAAACCGTTAGAAGCAGAGTTTCTTCTAGGAGACCAAAATAAACGTTTGTTTTCAAATTAAATGAGCGCCAGGCTCCCTACAAGATTATCATATCCGGTTTTCTTCTAAATACAGTCAAGGCCAAAGTTCACAGTATTTGAACTCCCGCAAAATTAACTCATGGAACTATTCAGATTTAAATTAAATAATGTTTTAAAATGATTTTTATCACTTCTGCTCTTGTGGGAAGCTGTAAGAAAAGTTAATATTAAGTCCGCCGCGTTATGGCGGCCAATTGTTGCCAGTCAGCGATAACTGCTTTCGTCTTCTTGATAGCTGAAAAATACTAATTATTCTCTCTTTTCAATTAAAACATTGCGATTAGTGGCTGGCATGTTCTTGAAATAATACAATGAACTCACTTTTACACATATATTTCCATCAATAACCTGATACGCGCCTTTTTTATCGTCTAATCGAAAGAAGAAAAAGAACATCTGCTAGCGTTCAACGCTACACACAATCTCTATCTGACAATAGTAACATGAGAATCAGAAACAGCAGAAGGTCTAGCAATAACTTACCTTTTCAATCTTCTATACTTATAGAAAGATATAAATGTTTTATTTCACCCTATTCTTCACTGCGACATTGTTCATCATCGTTATTGTCTTTCCCTACTGTAGTATCGACGTTTTATTTTTGCAAATAATTTTATATTTTTTTACAATTGACTTTCAGTCTGGTCTGTTTGGTCTTATTCAATATTTTTATACACACTTCACACGCATTATTCTTAAACACTGCAAAAGAGACGCTACAGGGCATTAAATACTACAGTTTTAAACCATGCGTGTTTTTGAGCTAGTACTGTGTGTTAACAAAATAAGTAAATTGTTACAACCCAACTTAGTACTTTCACTCATAATTACTTGCCTACGTAGCAACATTGATGATTGTTAGCGTATATTTTAGCCGCTACTACGAGTGTGTGAAATATACGCGATGTCAGTACTTATAAATATTTTCATCCACGGTTCTAAACGTAACAAACAAATAACATTCATAAAAAAGGAGAGAGTAAGAGAGAGACAGACGATACAAAATCCATCGCGAAACTCTGTGGCACTGTGACATGGCGCATTTTGATCCATAAAAATTCCATCGTTGTTTAGGAGCATGCAGTCCATGAAATGCTGAATATGGTCTCACAGTAGCCGAAATTAACCATTTCTAGTCAATGATCTGTTCAGTTAGACCAGAAGACCCAGTCCATTCCACGTAAACACAACCCGCATCGTTATGGAACCACCACCAGCTTGTACAGTGCCTTGTTGAGAAATTGGGTCAATAGCATAGTGGGGTCACTCGAACCCTGTCATCAGCTCTTTCCAACTGACATCTGGACTCATCTTGCGAGGCCACGGTTTTCCAGTCGTCTAGAGTCCAACCAATATGACCACGAACCCAGGAGAGACGCTGCAGGCGATGTCCTGCTGTTAGCAAAGGCAATCGCGTCGGTCGTCTGTTGACATGGTCCATTAACGTCACATCTCGCCGCGCTATTAACCTTCACGCGCTCGCGCGGGCGGTGAAGTGACCGCCTTTTTGCAATTTCGCGCCATGCTTACTCCACAAAGGTAACGTGGCGGCGGGAGGGACATGTATTCTCTAGTTGCACCTTTTTCCAACAGATGGTGCTCAAAGTTCGTCCAAGTCTCTACCTCTCAGAACAAGTTCAAATAGTACGAACACGTTCGGCGGTCAGTTTACCGCCTTGCGAGCGCTTACGGCACTTACCGCCTTACGAGCGCTTACGAGACTTTGTTCTACTCGTATACTTCGGAATGTAAGTGTTTCTTTTTGTAATTCCCCTATAATTCCTCAATTTTATAGACTCTTCCAATTCTCTAGTGAATGTGCATGTGCTCCAGAATTTCAACATCAAGAAGAACACAAAGGTGGCCTGCATGTATATTTTTCCGCTTACTTGACTTGGCAGGAATAAATTCGTTACGCATTTTTCAATTCAACACAGGTAATATGAAAGAAAAAACGAGAAGACAATTCTTACATGCGTTATCTTTGGAACTGATGAGCGAAAACCTGAAAGAAAGAGCTAAATTGAAGCATTTACCAAAAGATCTGTTAGTATTTTTGGAAAATTACAGAGAGAGTGACGTAGTTTATCCAGCTGTATCAACCCCTACAAGGAGAGGAATATGTTATTTGTGTGGCTCAAAAAAGAATATAAAAACAAAGCGAGAATACGGTGAATGTGGAAGAAACGTCTGTCTACGACATTCAACCACGACAGTTATGTGCAATAATTGTTGTCAGCCTCAAAACTGAAATGAAATGCATACAGACTGATCAGCATTTTTCATCTGACAGAAATGTTTGCGACGTTTTCAATCAAAAATTCTTTTTTCAAAGCAAAATTAGCTTTTCTTGTGACGAGTTAAGACAGTGAATAATTCTAGTCTTAAGTATTACATTATATAGTCCCAAAACGTTGCAATTAAAAAAATGTTCTTATATTTCGTTTGGGTATTTGGCTTCCTTTTTGTATTCCATTGTATATTTTATTGTTAAATAAATAATTTTGATTACAAATGTGTTTGCAATATTGTGTGAGATATCCTATGTCGATATTTTACGGAAATATGACCTTTAAAAACGGAAAACCTCAAGAGATTGATGAAAAGTCTCGGGCGGTCGGCCGACCGCCCGCGCGAGCGCTCGCGTGACTATTTGTAGCGCGAGCGCATGAAGGCTGATGGATATGTTCGTTGTACATACCGCATAGAATTCTGCGGTTATTTCACGCAATGTTACTAGTCTGTTTGCACTGACAACTGCACGCAAACGCCGCTACTCTCGATCGTGGAGACCGTCGGCCAGTGTCATGTCCGTATTGGGAGATAATGCCAGAAATTTGGTAATCTCAGCACCCTCTTGACACTGCGGATCTCGGAATATTGAAGTCCCTAACGATTTCCGAAATGGAATGCCCCGTGCATCTAGCTTCAACTACCATTCCACGTTCGAAGTCTGTTAATTCCCACCGTGCAGGCATAATCACGTCGGAAACGTTTTCTCGTGAAACACCTGTACAAATGTCAGCTCCGCCAATGCACTGGCCTTTTACCCCTTGTGCATGCGATGCTACCGCCATCTGTATCTGTGCATGTCGCTATCCCATAACTTCTGTCTCGTCAGTGTATATGTGTGTTTGCTTCTCTGTTGACCTGGCTATAGCCTATCCGAAAGTTGATCTGATTCTCATTTCTGGAAGGAACTGCACTTGTAAAACAGCCTTCTAATTTCGCCGTTTGCAATATTCACGCCTACCACTCGAGTTTCAGCTTTAGCGAACATTACTGGTACACTCTGTCCCAGTGGAAAGTTCATTCATTGATGTCGGCTGTTGACAGTTGTTCAACTGTTGCACCATTCAATATATGGAATTGAAGCCACTAAATCTAAAATGTGTGTGTGTGTGTGTGTGTGTGTGTGTGTGTGAGTGTGAGTGAGTGAGTGTTTTAGTCTGTGTTGACTATATTGACTATATTTGTCAGTTATTTTATTATGTTGAACTGCGTGTTGTTGGAAAGTGTGAGTTCGTTTATTACCTTCCTGCCTTCAGTTACCGTCGTTTTTTATAGTAGTTGTCATCAAACGTTAATTCCCCTCAAAGGGTACCACTGCTGTGTTTCACAATGTGTAATCCATTTCATTGTTTGCTGGGCAGCGGGTCTCGTTCACTAAATGATCAGCGGAAGAGAAAAGTGAGTTATCACTCATCCTCATGTGTTCTCTTGACTACATTGTTACTAGTCAGACAATATATACATTTCTGCCACTTATAGCGCCACATGGGGAGAGAATCCGGCGAACTGACCACTGTCCACGATGTCGCCGTATTATTTCTTCTGATCAGTGCCCCATCTTCACTGAAACACTAACTACTACTAAATCACAGCCCTTGTGTGTTATATCAAACATAAAACCCTTTTATAGCTAGCGCTAAGGAAAAGAAATTACATCATATAGTACATCAATATCTATACGTTGTTTTGCTGTTTGGAGCAACTGTCTGCATTTGGTTACACGTGGCGATAATGCCTTTATATGCTTGTTTTCTACAGTGCCCCTTTTGTACGCTATCGGGCAGTGCGCGTTTCGAAATTAATTAACGTCATTAGCTATGTGGAGAGAATGAGTTTCCGGAACGCTTCTAAACGAGGAGGTAAAGGTTAATGAACAGTATACAGTGCATGCACCTAAAAAATAAACGTGTTCGCGTAATATATGAAAATTATGGAAATTTCAGTAACGTCAGCACAGAGATGGTATTTCGCAGACATCATATACGTTTCAAAGAGCATTCGATAAAATGTTAAGAGTATGAAAATAATGGGGCGTTGCAAAAGGCTATTTCAGGAGGAACATAATTTCGCAAGTAAAAACCGTTCAATCAGCTCTGCCGGCTTTTCCATAACACCGATATAAAATCCTATTCTTAACAGGATATTTTTGGAAACATGGAAAGGTAGGTACCAAGCAGGACTGCTGAGAAGAACAATGCCAATCGTTACTGCTTATGACAATTCCAAATTGGCTATGCTCTTAATAAATTTAAATTGTCGCAGCACCTAATGCTTATCTCTTTGCTGAACCAATCAGTATATCTAACACACATACGAAGGAAGCCTTTCAATTTTTTTGCAAAAAATGAAAGAGAACCAATTTTTGTTACAAATCAAATAATTTCAGATTTATAAATTTTGTGCAAGTTTTACAACCGATTGTAGAAATATTTGTTCTACATTGATGTTGGTAACTCAGAGTATGGTTCTGGATGGATTCCGCATCTTTCCGAACTGATGACAATCATTAATAAGCTGGCAGAACCGAACAGGTGTGTCCGTTCTGAGCACCACCACAATGATGACAGTATCAGGGAACGAGTGAGTGATTGGTCTTTAGGCCAATCAGTAACACTGAAATACACAGTGCAACAGCTCAGGAGTAAGACTTGATTACAATCTTCACGTCAGACAAAACAAGAATTCCATAGTGGCGCTTGTACACGCATTTCATAAACCCGCTAGTCGGATTTCGTATCCTGCATTCGTCCGCCAGCGAGAATGACCACAATCGGTTCGCTACCTGTGATCCAAAATTGAATTCCACTGCATCGCGCAACGCTGATATATTGCTTATTATACTCGTAGCTCCAACGGGCCATCAGTGAACTGGTCAGCTGTCAAATACTTTTTTTTATTTATTGGTGTTCGGAACGTGCCTGTACAGCCATCTCAGTACTGGAAATGGTATACTGCAGTCTGTTGTAACGATTTAGAGTAGCCATTAGTTTATGTCGTTCCTTGGTACGAAGTTACATTGGGTTAACGAAGGACTGATTCCGACAGCCGGCCGCGGTGGTCTCGCGGTTCTAGGCGCGCAGTCCGGAACCGTGCGACTGCTACGGTCGCAGGTTCGAATCCTGCCTCGGGCATGGATGTGCGTGATGTCCTTAGGTTACTTAGGTTTAAGTAGTTCTAAGTTCTAGGGGACTGATGACCACAGCAGTTGAGTCCCATAGTACTCAGAGCCATTTGAACCATTTTTTTTTATTCCGACATAAAACAAGTCTTCCAACTACTGTATACTGAAAGGAGTGAACAGTACGAAAATGTAAACAGGATACACAGAGATAGTATGCTATAAATATCGTACTAGTGACACAATAAGGAATGATAAATCGTCGTTGGTACACATTTGGGATATTCCCGACGCAATCCAAATTAAGGACCATGCATCAAAATTAACAACAAAATGTTCCTTTGTACGTCCGGTAAGAACTGTTTCAAAAGCTGCGGATAGAGAACTGGATATTTATGCAAGTCTATAAGTAATATCTAGACAGAACAAGACAAAAGCAGACAAGAACCAGATTTGAGTATTACAGCCACACGTATAGCTACACAAGAATCCGGACACATATATAAAGTTATGGCATTTCAGTCTTTGATCGCTATTTTCTTTAGTTTTCAATAACCGGTTTCAGGCTAGCTGCCCATCTTCAAATCATACGAGTATATTGCAGTTACAGAGTAACGTGTCAGTACAAAACTATTCATTCGCTGTCGCATTATGACAGCGAACCTGCCATTCTGTACTGACAGGTTACTCTGTAACTGCAATATACTCGTATGATCTGAAGATGGGCAGCTAGCCTGAAGCCGGTTATTGAAAATAAAAAAAATAACGATCAAATACTGAAATGCCATATTGTTATTCAAAGAACGATCTCGGCTATCCCAATAAGACAATCAGTCTAGTTTTGACATACATAAAAGATAGTGACGTACACTTGGAAGTCGAGCGTTCCATATCCCGCCGAGTACCACGTGGGAAATAGTTAATAGAGCGTCGGTCGTGCATGGCACTATAATTACCAAGAGCTTTAGAATAGAAGCGCCCGGAGCTACACCTTGATGCTCGCACTGTTGAAGGACTCGCACAGTGGTTCATACGTTACTGTATCGTTGGGTGATAATAAGGTGTTTGAGGCTGCTTTGGAACTGATGAAGAAGAGCCCGAAGATTACTTGCAAGGACGTTTATGTGATACGTGTTCCGAGGACATTGGACGAATACGTGGTTTGGATTTTCTTCCTCTCCGCAGAGACGTAGTGGTGTGCGTTTAAGTTGAGGCGATGGAGTTGTTTGTTGGATTTTCACTGATTAAATGTCAACCGTGCTATAACTTGCGTGATGCTCCTCATGTTACCTGTCAAATACCACGTTACCTACCTCGTTACGCACCGAGCGAAGTGGCGCAGTGGCATTCGGTTTGGAACGGAGTTGAAATTTCCAACTGGACGTCTTGGTTTAAATTTTTGCTACTTCCATGAATCGGTATGACGAATGATGGGAAGATTCCTTTGAAAGAGCTGAAGCCAGCTTCTTACTCCGTGTTCCTTCACTAAACCTGTGCTCCACCTGCAGTGACGTTCCATCACGTCCTTGCACATTCCGACGGTCGTTTCATATATATAACCCTGAAGTGAAATCCAATTTTCATAAATTTAGCTTTAAAATTGTCTTAATGTAACAAAATAGTTTCTTAAAAATATCCATCCTTTATTGCTCTCCCTTAGGCGTTGAATTTCCAGAAACACTGAAACACGAATTTTTTATTTTCTGACTGAGAAAGTTCTAGCTTCAAACTTTCCTTAATAGTCACGTAGTTTCAAAAAGTTTCTCATCCCCTATTTCCCTAGGAGTGAAATTTCGACGAATTCCTTCTTTGACGATGCCTACAGCATAAGATCCACACCCACTCCAAATTTCAATTTTCTATTCTTAGCGGTTTGGGCTGGGCGATGTTGAATCAGAGAGTCAGTCAGTTAGTTATCCAGGACATTGCGTCTTATACGTATATAGAGAAGAAACATTATTGTCGTCACGTATGATGTTATATCTGGATACTGAACAACTGCTGTAGGGGAATTATGTTTTCCTCCGAAAGCACCGATCGAGTGCTTCTCACCTTGCTCCGTGCAAACATGATATCCACAGGGCAGTAGATAGCGGAGTTGAGCTTAGCGCTGTGTCTTGGCTTCCAGAAAGGCTTCGATACAGTTCCGCATCGTCACCTTACTTACTCATTCCTTTGGCTTCTTTGTGGCGTGACTCCACCAACTGCCTCCAGTTCTTCCTGTCTTGCGCCGCTTCCTTCGTTTCAGTGTTACCAAACGCTCTGCCGTCTGAGATCTCCTCTCCTTGCCATCTGCTTCTTGGTCTTCCAGGGTAGTCTTGAGCCTTCCGTCTTTTTGTCGTTATCTGTCGGTTGAGGATCCATGGTACGAACAGCTCTATCGAGGTAGTCCGAGTCTCGATTGGTTATTGATTCGGACAGTTTACTGACCAGGGCAAAAACAGACTGCACGTAGGGGCGGACGTGGTGGATGGACATGGTCCCCAAGGATAGGTGAATACTTGTGTCGATCAACAGTGCCTTCCAGAATTACGAGGTCACCCAGGGAATGCCACGAAAATATCACCCATCCATAACATATTTCGGCATGGACCTTTCCGCTGATTGTTATAGTTTGTTTGCTTTCAGTCCGATGAAGCATAAAACCTTATTCATCTGAAAAGACCACCCGTCGCTATTCAGCGGACGCCCAGTTCGGTACTGACGTGCAATTCGAGCCTTCGTCGCCGATGAACAGCAGTCAGCATGGGAGCATGGACCACGTGCCTCCTGGGCAGACCCATGTGCAGCAACATTCACTGAACGGTGACGGAGGAGACACTGTTTGTAACCCGTAGGTTCAGCTGAGCATCAGCTGCTGAACAGTTGCACGTCTGTTCTCCGGTACACATCTCCGCAGCCATCGTTCACCCCTGTTATCTTTGTCCCGTTATTTACCAAACTTACCTCGGTTTCGGATAGCGCCTTTTTGCCATTTACGGTAATTTTAACCACGGCGGCACGTGACAAGTTCACAAACTTAGCGGTTCCGAAAATGCTTCCGTACTTGGCCCGAAAGCCACTGACCATGTCGCTTTGGACGTCAGATAAATCGCTCCGTTTCCGCATTACGACAACGACTGCATTGCTTCCCGTGTCTTTCACGACACAGTTTATATACCCTCCACTGTTAGTGCTGACATCTACAGTCTGTGAGTGGTTATTGCACGTTGAATGGAACGTAGGCGATGGTGACATTAATGTGACTGGACCACGTGGTTCTTCGTTGGATCTCCATACCCATCTTTGTGTTGCTTGGTCAATGTTAGCCGAAAGGTTTTTCTGTACACTTCTGTTTTGGAAGACAGAGGTGGTGCTCCACATTTTCACCGCATACACCAATACTGGACTGATGATTGTGTTCTAACTTGGTTTTCCTAGTCGAGAGTTTGGAGGACAGAAGCTTTTTCGTTCCGTAGTCTATTTTGGCATTCGACTTGTCTTCTATTGCAGCCATTTATACCAAGCTATTTGAAATTGGGAGTGTTCTTGAAAGCTGAGTTTTCTACATGCAGATTATCACGTTGTTCTGTAGTCATGTTTTTCTTTGTATGTTTATGTATACTGTATTTTCTTCACTAGTTTTTCAAACCTGCTTTCATGGCGGGTTCATTTAGTTTCCTGGACAGCGTTTCAGTTTCAGCACTGTTACTTCCTATTAAAACTACATCATCTGCATAGTGCAGAATGTTTTGTTGCTTATATGTGATATTATCATTTGTTGCTTGTTTGGTTTCTCTTAGTGTTTTTTCGTGGCAAATTCCAAGCTAATTGGTGGAAAAGACTCACCTTTCTTCGGTTTTATTCTCAAAAGAACCTGCTTACCGCATTTTCCATACACATTCTGACCAGACTGATGAGTTTCTTTCGGAATTCCGTATCCTGACAAGGTTTTTTTGTACCGTTTCTCTGTGCACTGAATCGTAGGGCTTCCGAAGGTCTATGAACTGTTATTGGAAGTTCTTGTTGTAAGCCCATACTTTCACACTGGCGCTCTTGATGCAGAATATGCTGTCTATTTTACATCTGTTTTTACTGAAATCATTCTGGTAGTCCCCTTTTATGACCTCGGTATATGGGGAAAGTCTTTGCAGTTTTATACATGACAGTACTCTGTGTACTGTGACTACTAGGGATATTTCTCTGTAATGATTGTAGTTTCGTTTATCTCCTTTCTTGTGTGTAAGGACAATGACTGATCCCTTCCACTCATTCGATATTCGTCGTAGCCTAATGAACAAAATACATGGGTACGCATTAATCAAACGGATATGCGACTGAACTGTAGACTTCGTAGAAGAAGGAACTCAGGTCGTCGTACTTAATGGTGACTGTTCGTCAGAGGAGAAGGAAGCGTCTGTTGTGTCTCGCAGTCAGTGCTGTGTGTGATGAAGTGGAAGATCGGGAAGTATCGGGCAGCGAATTTTATCGGACAAGAGCTGTTTCTAAGACTAAGTTCGAGCGATACCACCTGTCGCGCCACTGCAGTGTGAACAACGGAGGAGCCATACCACTCACATGATTCCGAATCAGAACAACCGTGTGCTTCAGAGTGGCTACAATTTATCTGTTCTTTGCGAGTTTTTTGGTACCGCGGTGGTGCACTGTTGCGTTTTGGGGCTTTTCTGCTGCGAGGACATGTATAGCTTCTGGTATTGCTCGTTGAAATTGAGATGTGTCTATGGCGTGACGGAGGAAATGTGTGATGCTCGCCGCTGTTGCGTGTGAAAACGCTTCGTCTGCCTTGTGTCTGTGCATCAAATTATGTTAAGTAAACAGCTGATACCACGGCGACGTCTTGCTCTGACGCGTTGCTGAATATACTTCAGAATTACTGAATGGTGAAGATATCCCACGTGTAAAGCAAATGAAGCCATTTGCGCCATACTAAGGTACTGTTTTATTCTGCTTAAATCTGTGTCAATTATATGTGCATTTATATGCCCTTCTTTAGTTGCAGAAGTTATAGAAGTGTGTAAACAGAGAGCTATGTGGAAAGGTTGGTTGGTTGGTTTTGGGGAAGGAGACCAGACAGCGTGGTCATCGGTCTCATCGGCTTAGGGAAGGAAGTCGGCCGTGCCCTTTCAGAGGAACCATCCCGGCATTTGCCTGGAGTGATTTAGGGAAATCACGGAAAACCTAAATCAGGATGGCCGGACGCGGGATTGAACCGTCGTCCTCCCGAATGCGAGTCCAGTGTCTAACCACTGCGCCACCTCGCTCGGTGTATATGTGGAAAGGGATGTAATGTCGAAACCCTTCCAATAAGTGAATACACTCGAACTCTGTATTGCTGAAGGTCCCTTTCCATACCAGCACCTACCTTGGGTAATAAGTGTTATTCGGAGGTTGTCATGGTACTGTAAGTAATTATTATACACAAATTGTTTATTCTGACTATGCTACATGGGAGATGTAAGGTCGGTTGTGTGCCGCTGTAAATTACTATTGTCTCCTCTGTGTGGCAGCCTAGCATTGTCAGTGGCTTATTCCTGTCATATTTCGAGTTTTGTATTCGCGGGTTTGCTTAAGCTGACACTGTTGAGTTGTAAGACCTATAAACAGGCAAGTCAAACTGAGTATTCTATGAGCTCAAGACGATATTCCACTACGTGGTACTTTAGTTTGTTATAGGTTAGAAGTACTTTACGTGTTATTAATATTCTGCTGTTTGCTTTGTCTAAAGAGGAGCTAGTTCTGTGAAGTAGTCGTTTATATTTTATTAGTATGTTACGCGTTGTACCTTTTCATGTTAATTGTTTTTAAGAAGCTACAAATGACTCTGTGTATGTCGCAGGTAGCTGAAACTGGCGTGCTCACGGGGGTCGCGTCCTGACGGGGTTGATAGTGGCCCTTTTTACTACGGCACATCCGGCTATCCTCCTGCAGTACATTTGTCTCGCTTATATCGTCACTACGTGTGTCGAGTGGATATGGGGCTTACTGTAATCACCTTATATGTTGAAGTTAAGTATCTCCCTTGCCAGGGCGCGAACCTTCGTGGATGTAGTCGTATCCTCATCTTTAAAGATGGATAGCGTTATTCATTTGTTCTCGTCACATGTATGATTATGTATCTTGTTATATTTAATGTCAGTAAAATGTAAGTGTTAGCGAGATCCGAATTGGGACGTTGTATTCTCCTTTTGTGGAAACAAAATTTAAGTGATTTTATTCCTTTTTTAAGTAGCCTTTAGATGCATACATTTTGCCTCCATGTTAGGTGCTTTTATGGCTTCCACGTTAATTAAAATTACAATAAAGGTAAATTTGGCAACGGAGCGTTTCGTGTATTTATTAATTGCTAAGTAGATCCTAAGTTAAGTGCAGGAAACCTACGAGTTCTTCCTCATCCGCCCTACAGCCCCTTCTCGCACCTTGCGTCTTCCATCTGTTTGGCCCAACGAAGGTCGCACTCCGCTGGAAGCAGTACGTGTATGATAGAGAGATTAGTGACGCAGCCAGACGTTGGCTTCGACATCGAAACATGGAGTGGTACCATGCGGGCATACAGGCCCTCCCAGTAGGGTCACATAAGGCGCTGAACGGAGATTACGTAGAAAAATAGGGGTTTTGTAGCCAAAATAATGGGAAATATTATGGTGAATTGGAATCCTGAATAAAACCAACATGCTTTTCGAACATGCTTAGTTTCTGAACACCCCTCGTATTCTTCTTGTTCCACCAAGAACCGGCGGAGGTTTAGTTAGCAGGATCCCATTTCCATTTGCCAAGAGTTGCGCGATTGTGCCCGCTCATGAACTCCATAGGCGGCTGTTTTGCAGTCGCGCTCCGCCCTCATGAAACGACTGAAGCACGTCATGTGGTTGGGTGCGGCAGTTCTCCAGAGCACCTGCTGTTTTACGTGCCGCCTGATGCGGCGGCGGCTACGCTCGTCAGTTTTACGAGCTTCGCTGCCTTCAGCCTACCGCAGCTGCAAGCGACCACGTTGACGCGTCGGCGGACAGTGACCGAGAGATTCACTGACGGCCAGGCTTGTCCCTCTTGCTGTACTACATTTGACCAACAATGGAAAAGAAAAAAAAAACGATTACTTGGTGCGCCAATTAATTAACCTTTATACATTAGAGGCAATGTCCTGACTGACAGACGGAATCTTCATCGTCCAGCCCAAACCGCTAATCATAGGAACTTGAAATCTAGAGATGTGGATCTAATACTGTAGATGTCGTTTAAGAATGCATTTTTCGAAATTCCAACCGTAAGAAGCGTGAAACAGGGGATGACTTTTTTTGAAAAATGTCGCTATTAAGCTAATTTTGAAACTAGACTTACGAAAATCGGTATTTGTTTTCTCGGCCATAAATATAGCATTTTTCGAAATTTAACCCTATGGGGTTCGAAATAGTGGTGAAAGCTTTTTTTGGAAATATATCGTTATTAAAGAACTACCAAAATATTTTTAAAGCTACATCTATCAACATTGATATTATACTTGTCGGTTACAAATTTTAAAAAAATACGTGTTTTACGTGTTTCAGTGTTCTTCGATACTGTATCCCTAAAGGGGTGAAATAGAGGGATGAAAGTATTTCAGTCTGAAAACATTTTAAAGCTAACTATAAGAAAATTTAAATTTTATTTCCCAGTTAAAAATTAAAAAAATACGTGCTTCACTGGTAATTCAGCCCCTATGGGGGGGGGAACGGGGATGAAGGTTTTTATGGAAACATTTCACTGTGAAAGCATTCTTGAAGCTACATCTAGAAAAAATTGTATTTGGCATCTCTGTTAGAAATGAAACATATGCATGTCACTGTTATTGGAAATTCAACCTCTAAGGGGGTGAAATAGAGGGTGAAACGTTTTACGAATACATTTCATTGCGAAAGCATTTTTAAAGCTAAATCTTTGAAAGTTGACGTTTGTCTTCTCGGTTAGAGATAAAAATTACGTGTTTTGCTGTTTTTGGAAATTCCACCCTTAAAGGCCTGAAATAGAGTCAGACTGATTCACTGACTTATCATCGATCAGCACAAACCGCTAAGGATAGGGGGTATGGATCTGATACTACAGGCGTCGGTCAAGAAGGTATTGTCCGAAATTCCAGTCCTAAAGGGGTGAAATATGGAATGAAAGGCTTTTTGAAAGTATGTCGCTGTTAAGGGAATTTTGAAGCTAGAACTACGAAAATTGGTGTTTGGTTTCTTAGTCAGAAAAAAATACTTGTTTCAGTTCTTTTGGAAATTCAACCACGAGGGGGGTAAAAGTGTGGCTGAAAGTTTTTTTTTTTTTTTTGAAAATGAATAATTACTAAACAACTACTAAAGGAATTTTAAGTCTACATCTGTGACAAATGGTATTTGACTTCTCAATTAGAAATAAAAAAATGTGTGTTTCAGTGTTTCTGGGAATTCAACCCCTAAGGGAGCGCAATAGAGGTTGAAATTTTTAAGAAAATATTCCGTTACGTTAAAAATATCAAAATCGGTATTTCACTTCTCGGTTAGATATAAAGAAATAGGGGATGGAAGTTGCTATGGAAATATCTGCACAAGAACGCAAAAGGCGTTAACTCCAGCAACCAGGCTCGGTTTTTGGTCAGAAGTACATCCGGAAGAGGCCAATCTTATATGGCCTTAATTAGCGTGAAAAACTTAGAAGGTGCTGCAACTTGTGAACAATATAAAAATTCGATTAAATAAAAACCAAAAAATCTCTGCTGGCCATACAGTCTACGCGAGTGAAGCAGCAGTCCCTGAGCTAGTTAAGTAATAAGACGAAGTCATAATGATACAACTAGGATTATGCATAACTACAGTAATTTGCTACATGCAAACCGTCGCGTGTAATGCGAAAAGCCGTGGTTCGCCATAGGATGTTACAGATATCAAAAATATTTTCAGCAAGTGGCTTTTATTGTATACACAAACTCTTCTTTTTCTACTATGATAGTGAACGGATTGTGAAATGTTTAAATTCAACGTCGTCGTTTTTTCACGTCGTTCAATACCTTTAACAACGGAAACAGTACTTTTTGACTGGTTAATGCATGTAGCGACACGTTTCTCAGAAATCTACATACACGATTTAGGAGATAATCTGAGCAGCCTTCTTACATTGTTTTAGATGATGCTGTCGTTAGCCGTCTAGTCATTAGAAGATCGAAATCAATTGTAAAATGACTGAGACACAATATCTAAGTGGTGCGAATGGAAGCAATCGTCTCTCAATATGGAAAATTGTGAGGTCATCCACATGAGCACAAAAAGAAATACGTTAAATTTCGATTACATTATAAATCACACAAATCTAAAGGCTGTCAATTCGACTAAACACCTAGGAATTACAACTAGGGATAACTGAAGTTTGAACAATCAGTTACACTACTGGCCATTAAAATTGCTACACCACGAAGATGACGTGCTACAGATGCGAAATTTAACTGACAGGAAGAAGATGCTATAATATGCAAATGATTACCTTTTCAGAGCATTCACACAAGGTTAGCGCCGGTGGCGACACCTACAACGTGCTCACATGAGGAAAGTTTCCAACCGATTTCTCATACACAAACAGCAGTTGAACGGCGTTGCCTGGTGAAACGTTGTTGTGATGCCTCGTATAAGGAGGAGAAATGCGTACCATCACGTTTCCGACTTTGATAAAGGTCGGATTGTAGCCTATCGCGATTGCGGTTTATCGTATCGCGACATTGCTGCTCGCATTGGTCGATATCCAATGACTGTTAGCAAAATACGGAATCGTTGGGTTCAGCAGGGTAATACGGAACGCCGTGCTGGATCCCAACGGCCTCGTATCACTAGCAGTCGAGATGACAGGCATCTTATCCGCATGGCTGTAACGCATCGTGCAGCCACGTCTCGATCCCTGAGTCAACAGATGGGGACGTTTGCAAGACAACAACCATCTGCAAGAACAGTTCGACGACGTTTGCAGCAGCATGGACTATTAGCTCGGAGACCATGGCTGCGGTTATCCTTGACGCTGCATCACTGACAGGAGCGCCTGCGATGGTGTACTCAGCGACGAACCCGGATGCACGAATGGCAAAACGTCATATTTTTCGGATGAATCCAGGTTCTTTTTAGAGCATCATCATGGTCGCATCCGTGTTTGGTGACATCGCGGTGAACGCACATTGGAAGCGTGTATTCGTCATCGCCTTACTGGCGTATCACCCGGCGTGATGGTATGGGGTGCCGTTGCTTACACGTCTCGGTCACCTCTTGTTCGCATTGACGTCACTTTGAACTGTGGACGTTACATTTCAGATGTGTTACGACCCGTGGCTCTACCCTTCATTCGATCCCCGCGAAACCCTACATTTCAGCAGGATAATGCACGACCGCATGTTGCAGGGCCTGTACGGGCCTTTCTGGATACAGAAAATGTTCGACTGCTGCCCTGGCCAGCACATTCTCCAGATCTCTCACCAATTGAAAACGTCTGGTCAATGGTGGCCGATCAACTGGCTCGTCACAATACGCCAGTCACTACTCTTGATGAACTGTGGTATCGTATTGAAGCTGCATGGGCAGCTGTACCTGAACACGCCATCCAAGCTCTGACTCAATGCCCAGGCGTATCACTGCCGTTATTACGGCCAGAGGTGGTTGTTCTGGGTACTGATTTCTCAGGATATGTGCACCGAAATTGCGTTAAAATGTAATCACATGTCAGTTCTAGTATAATGTATTTGTCCAATGAATATCCGTTTGTCATCTGCATTTCTTTTTGGTGTAGCAATTTTAACGGCCAGTAGTGTGGATGATGTTATGGGGATGGCGAACCGAAGACTACGTTTTATTGGCAGAACACTTAGAACAGTGGTCGTCAGACATTTTTGTTCTGGTTCCAATGCTGAGATGGCACCTCGGGCTGCATACGTATCGTATTATTAATTGGGAACCTACATTAACTAGTATGTTATAAATCCCCAATAAGCCAACTACAGTTAGGGTGCGACAAGTTGCCGCTGACATCGAAGTACTGATCGTTAAATCTCTGCGCCATTCGGAACATTTAGTGTCGACTGTTTTCTCAGACTGCTGCCACCCTCAACGCCCCCGAAGTTATGATACTTTAACTGTCTGACGAAGTGTTGTTGTGTAGTCCCGTGTGAGCGGATGATTCACTAATAACATTGACTAATAACAGTAATTGTATTTCTATTTGAATGCATTACGCAACATGAGACACTATCACAAATGTTTACTAAATGTTTTGAGTATCAGTTTTCTTCTACCCATTGCGTTTTATTACACTAGTCTTAATTTAGTTTCATAGAGCGCGGTGCTGCAGACGTTAGCACACTGTACTCGCTTACTAGAGGACTATGGTCCAAATCCACGTCCGGCTATCCAGGTTTAGGTTTTCCACGACTTCCTTAAACCGCTACAGGCAAATCCCGCGACGGTTCTTTGCAAAGCCACGCCGGATTTCCTTCCCCATCCTTGAAACATTCCTACCTAGTGCTCCGTCTGTAATGATCTCGATGTTGACGGCGCGTTAAATCCTAATTTTTCTTCCATCCTTCCTTAATTTAATTTCGTATTCCCCGAATTTGAAGACAGCTGTCTCTGTAATGCACTTTCACGAACCCAAGTTACTTCCGTGATAAAATATACACCGTAGTAGCTGTTCGGTATAAGTCGTGTACGCCCGTGAGTTGTCAGTAGTGGAAGACAAACAATAAAACATTCCCGCACTCACATATTCTAACTTTGCAGTGGCCGCGCTACTTACCCTTCTACCCCAGAGGTAGGGGGCCAAATTTAGTTAGGCCACAGCACAATTCACCAACGTCAATTAAAATTAAACACAACTTAAAATACACTCCTGGAAATTGAAATAAGAACACCGTGAATTCATTGTCCCAGGAAGGGGAAACTTTATTGACACATTCCTGGGGTCAGATACATCACATGATCACACTGACAGAACCACAGGCACATAGACACAGGCAACAGAGCATGCACAATGTCGGCACTAGTACAGTGTATATCCACCTTTCGCAGCAATGCAGGCTGCTATTCTCCCATGGAGACGATCGTAGAGATGCTGGATGTAGTCCTGTGGAACGGCTTGCCATGCCATGGAAATGGCATGGCGCCTCAGTTGGACCAGCGTTCGTGCCGGACGTGCAGACCGCGTGAGACGACGCTTCATCCAGTCCCAAACATGCTCAGTGGGGGACAGATCCGGAGATCTTGCTGGCCCGGGTAGTTGACTTACACCTTCTAGAGCACGTTGGGTGGCACGGGATACATGCGGACGTGCATTGTCCTGTTGGAACAGCAAGTTCCCTTGCCGGTCTAGGAATGGTAGAACGATGGGTTCGATGACGGTTTAGATGTACCGTGCACTATTCAGTGTCCCCTCGACGATCACCATTGGTGTACGGCCAGTGTAGGAGCTCGCTCCCCACACCATGATGCCGGGTGTTGGCCCTGTGTGCCTCGGTCGTATGCAGTCATGATTGTGGCGCTCACCTGCACGGCGCCAAACACGCATACGACCATCATTGGCACCAAGGCAGAAGCGACTCTCATCGCTGAAGACGACACGTCTCCATTCGTCCCTCCATTCACGCCTGTCGCGACACCACTGGAGGCGGGCTGCACGATGTTGGGGCGTGAGCGGAAGACGGCCTAACGGTGTGCGGGACCGTAGCCCAGCTTCATGGAGACGGTTGCGAATGGTCCTCGCCGATACCCCAGGAGCAACAGTGTCCTTAATTTGCTGGGAAGTGGCGGTGCGGTCCCCTATGGCACTGCGTAGGATCCTACGGTCTTGGCGTGCATCCGTGCGTCGCTGCGGTCCGGTCCCAGGTCGACGGGCACGTGCACCTTCCGCCGACCACTGGCGACAACATCGATGTACTGTGGAGACCTCACGCCCCACGTGTTGAGCAATTCGGCGGTACGTCCACCCGGCCTCCCGCGTGCCCACTATACGCCCTCGCTCAAAGTCCGTCAACTGCACATACGGTTCACGTCCACGCTGTCGCGGCATGCTACCAGTGTTAAAGACTGCGATGGAGCTCCGTATGCCACGGCAAACTGGCTGACACTGACGGCGGCGGTGCACAAATGCTGCGCAGCTAGCGCCATTCGACGGCCAACACCGCGGTTCCTGGTGTGTCCGCTGTGCCGTGCGTGTGATCATTGCTTGTACAGCCCTCTCGCAGTGTCCGGAGCAAGTATGGTGGGTCTGACACACCGGTGTCAATGTGTTCTTTTTTCCATTTCCAGGAGTGTATTTCGGTCTCTGCATTTTTGCTTGTTACTGAGCAGAAAAACTCTTAACCCTTAACGTCCCATGTGCGGTCTCACAGACTGTCAGCGTTTATTGTTACTCTATTGCTAATGCATATGGGTGGGATATGAAGTCGCAGCGTTGGGTAGTTGTTCTTTCCCGAAGCTACCGTGATGTCCTTTGTCAGAAGCCACGTGAATATGACGTGACCCTATACTATTACTGCTTCTTTCGTGCTAGTGGTCTGAGACCGTACCTGAGACTTTGCTTTATGGATTCAGTAGCCAGATCTACGTCATCTTTTCATGTTACGGACCCTGACTTTGACGATAGTGTTTCAAAGCTGTGATGTTGGATTAGATAGTGTCAATGAAATTGAAAGGGAAGGTAGTGCAATATAGATACAGTGCGAGAATGAAGACGAATTTATTTTCCCACCTGTGAATCCCTTAATTGAAACAAGTGATGAAGACAGCACTGTGGACACTGTATCTTTAGCTAGAGGCTGTGCTTAGGTCCTAACAAATGTCGCTGCTTGTCGAAGCATCTCCCAACGATTGCCAATGGCATTATTTTGGATATAAGTGGGGTGAATGCGTTTCTCCTTCACAATTACTACAAAGACCTACTCAAGTTAACCGCTTTAATTTTTGAAGAATCTTGTAAATTCAATGATGACTCCACAGACAAAAAGCGAGTAGATAACACACCCCGTGAACTTCATTCATGTTTCAGCGTTTTTTGGGTGTAGCAGAGCCAAGAGTAGATGTCGTTGTACAACGATTCGAAAAACGCAAAACATACTCCACCTGTGACCCAAAAAAGAAGAGAAAGACACCTTATATTTGCCATTGTTGCAAGAAGCCAATCTGACTTGAAGCCTCTACAAAAATTTCCAGCGAATGCAAAGTAAAACCTCTGAGAAAGAAAGTAAAATCCTGGAAAGTTCTAGTGTAATTTCTATGTTTTTAATATTTTGTGGGAGTTTTTTATGTTTTTATTATTACTTGTGTAATAGACAATAAAAATAAAGCAAACATTAGAATTTGGAGTGCAGGCCATTTGTGTTTTGGAAATTTGAAAATTTGTGGTAAGGACTATGGGGCCAAACTGCTGAGGTCATCGATCCCTAGACTTACATACTACTTAATCTAACTTACGCTAAGGACAACACACACACACCCATGCCCGAGAGAGGACTCGTCGAACCTCCAACGGAAGGAGCCGCGCGAACCGTGACAAGGCCCCTAGACCACGCGGCTACGCAGCACGGCTATTTGCATTTTCATAGCATTAATATTATCATGTAATAAAATGTTCATTCTGTGTAGTTTTCTGTTTCAGTGCGCTTATTCGTTAAAAATTTGTTAAAAATAAACTTATATAATCTTAACTGTTCCACTGAAACTGCTGAATGTAATTTCTGTGGTTACTTACATATAGCGGTCACTCAGACCGCACCTGGGACAATGTGTTTCCAAAAATGACCTGGGAAGCTAAGGGTTAAGAAGGTCTTAACTTTGTTGACATTTCCGGATTCGGCTGTTAGTCATAATATTATAAAATACGGCTGAGTACCGCGGCCGCATGAATGCTTGATTCAGACGGCTTGCGCCCCGGGTGCCGCAGTTTGGAGACCACTGACGTGGAAGATGCAACAGGTCTGCTAGTGAGACTTGCTAGACTATTCTTGTTCGTCCTCTGCTAGAGTATCGCTACGTTGTATGGGATCCTTACCAGACAGGATTGACGGTCATTGAAAAAATTCCAGGAAGGGCAGCTCGTTTTGTATTAGCGTGAGATGGAGGGGAGAGTGTCACGGAGAAGATGAGCTAGTTGATATGGCAATAATTAAAACATAGGCGTTTTTCGTTGCAGCGAGATCTTTTCACGAAATTTCAATCACCTATTTTCTCCTCTGGATATGAAAATATTTTATTGTCACCAACCCACATAGGGAGAAACGATCATAATAATAAAATGAGAGAAATCAGAGCTCGTACAGAAACATTTCAATGTTCATTTTTCCCACGTGCTGTTAGAGAGTGAAACGGTAGAGAAATAGTCTGAAGATAGCTGGAAGTACCCTCTGCCAGGCATTTAAGTGTGAATTGCAGAGTAGTCATGTAGATGCAGAAGTGGAGACGAAGTTGAAGTTCAAATCTGTTGCGTGATATTTACGTAGGAATGGTAATTTCTTTGCCCTTCAGTCAGATTTGATACAAAACTCTTGCTTTAGCGCTTCATTATGTTTCTGCACTGTATTACATGAAGGATTTGTAGGGTTTATACGATTCTCTCTGTAAAGAAATGCAACATTTAACACAGGCCACCTACCCGCAGTACCTTCTTCAGGAAAGGAATAGGTTTCTTATTCTCGTTTTTCCATTAGCTCACACATCTTGTGTAACTGCGGTAGCTGTGTGCCTTGGCAACAGCCACTAAGCGACGGCCAGCGACCACGAAAAATGTTCCTTTCGGAATACAGTGGCGCTGAGTAGATAACGTCGAGGAACGGTGCTCCGTTGACGGAGCATTCCCAGAACTTTCCACGGTGTAACGTTTTTCGCCTTCAAAATTTGATTACAGACGAGCACCGGTACCTGTGATATGTACTCTGACACAGAGGGACCTTACACAAACTACCTATTCCTGGCTCCCAATCCCTAGTCAATTTTAGTTATAATATTTCAGCTTCGCTCCTCGTATTGTGAAATACCAACAAATACATTACTTGCTACCTCACAAACCCTGTTAGGAGAATACTTCCGAGTAAATGCTTTTTGATCATGATCCGTCATATGCGTCATTTCCATTAACATGTGTCACTATATTCTCCTGTTAGAAACCGATAACGATCTTTTCGTCGAGCGATTAGTCTTGATAGCCCTTGAATTGGCCTAAAATAAGTCACGGAAATGTCACCAAAGCCTAGAAATGACGCTTCGTTGCACATTCAACGATGCTGAGAGTGCAGTCAGTGTCTGCATTGTTTCAAGGTAAGAGCAACTACGGGAACTTTTCCGCAGGTGTATCGCTACCACGTTATAGGAGGTTCTTAGAAATATTGTAATCGCAACAGTAAACGTAAACTATTTCATTACTGGCACTGGAATCTGCAAAACTTCACCAACAGGCTGGGCTTTGCTCAGAACGAAATTACCAAACGACTGAAGCATTATGAGCTTATCATCAACTTTCCCTGTCTTTGAATCACGTGTCTATTCTAAATACAGTCGCTTACCAGTATCCTGTTTTTCCGATTATTCTTAACTTATGTACACTAGTGTATCTGAATATATATGCTTCTTACGGTTGCACTACATTCGTATGTACGAGGCTTTTCTTCACATACGTTAGGACATGATCGCGAATAAAAACAGTGGATCCCAGAAGTGTAGAATTTGTTTCTTTTATTCCAGTTCATGATGACAAAAATAACCCCACGACTATCGATTTCTTCTGATCTGTTTGAAACGTATTCTGGCTTCACTACCACAGCATATGTTTTACACAGATCTGAAAATGGTCGCCACTAACCGAAATCGATAGTCTGAGGACAGTTCTCGTGATCAAAGACTGGAATAAAAGAAACAAAATTTTAAACTAAGTTCCATTTCTAAATATGGCCACTGAAACGCTGTGATTATAAATCGGCACTTGAGCGCTGAATACCTGTATCTGTCAGCTGACAACCGCCGTTATTACGCAGTCATTTTCTCGTGCTCGGTTTTCTTGGTGGTCATTTCAAATGCCTCGGCTAATTATAAATTCCAGCGTATGTGAAAGATGTGTAATGATTCATTTTCTTTGTGCAAAGGACGCGAAAGCGGTTTAAATTCATTATTTTATTTCTTACATTTTTTTGCTACACAATCCTATGAGCGTTCCACAATCCGAGATATCAGCAAGCACCTCGTATTCATTTTCACTAACGAACAAAAACGTAACAAATTATTTTTCCTCTCTTTCTATATCATTTGCACCCGTGGTCAAGCGGTAGAGTCTTTTATAAGCAGTCAAAACGTCCTCGAACCCGGTTCGAACCATGCCACTACCTAATTTTTGAATAAAAGTCATCATCAGTAATTGTGGTCGAAGACTTAAGGCGTAAGAAGTCGCCCTCATTTTAACAAAGGCTTTGTCAAAGAGGGCGGAGGAACGGTCAGAGATTCAGCGCACTCTCTAGCCCTTGTGGGAAACTGCCCCAGAAAGGCGAAAGAATCAGCAATGATCAACGGCATGGAGATGGAGAAGGCAATGGAAACCACTGCATTAGAGACACATAACCTGTATCCACAGGAGATGTGGCCTGTAACGGAAAAAGTGTCATGATGATATCTTCATTGGCAAAAGATTCCGGAATAATCTCCCCTTCGGATCTCCGGGAGGGGACTACCACGAGGAAGGTGACAATGAGAAAAAGAATTAATAAACAACAAAGAAGGGTTTAGGGTATTATTATTCGCTTTTAACACAATTTTAGTACTGTTTCATGCCTATATTACTATCGCTAATAGTAACGGTTTGTCACCTAGACTTATATATACCCCCATTTCATTCAAATGTCTGGTATTGATCTGTACTGGATCTGTAGCCTTAACCGAGCGGCCACTCCGCGCGGCAGTCTCTTATGTAGCCATGTATAACGTTAACTATGATGGTGCGCGTGATAGGCAGCCCACTGTAATCGAGTTTAGAATTCTAAGAGTTCGTCTACACACGCTCCTTCAGCACGACAATGCCACACCACTCACAGCAACAACCCGACTCTGTCATCGGTCATCCTCCATACTGCCCCGGCCCGGCAACATACGATTTTCATCTGTCCCAAAATTTAAAATGGTTCAAATGGCTCTGAGCACTATTGGACTTAACTTCTGAGGTCATCAGTCCCCTAGAACTTAGAACTATTTAAGCCTAACTAACCTAAAGACATCACACACATCCATTCCCGAGGCAGGATTCGAACCTGCGACCGTAGCGGTCGCGCGGTTCCAAACTGTAGCGCCTAGAGCCCCTCGGCCACCCCCGCCGGCCAAAATTTAAAGAACGTGTTCGAGGATTTCACATTGATAGTGATGAAGCGGTGCAAGAAGAAGTGAGGAGGTGGCTTGGTCGAAAGTCAAACATTCTACGGTGACGGTATCAACAAATTGGTCCGTAGTTGGGAGAAATGTGCTCGTCGCCATGGCGACTATGTTACGAGGTAAATATGTAGTTAGTAACCGTTAAAAGCCAAGATTGCATAGAAAAATTTTATATGAGACGACCGGTTTCAACAGTCATTGCTGTCATCTTCAGGTCTTTAACTTTTTTTTTTGTTGTAAAACACGTTCTTTTACGCTGAACCTACGCACAAGATTTCCAATAGATAAAACTCATCACGCTATAAACGTTTCTCATCCACTTTAAATGGCGTATAAGGCACCTTATACGCCATTTAAAGTGTATTTGCACTACGATGACAAACGTTTATAAGTCTCTGTATGTCCAGCTTTTCAGAGATGGTTGCGGGATCTCGGCTGTTCAGAACAGAATGTCAAACCAAATACCTTTCATCTCTCTAATTTCCAAACTGTTATTTTACCAAACTATTAATAAAATAACAGTTTGGAAATTCTGTTGCAAAAGTTTGTAATGCACTGAGTTTTATCCACTTCACATCTTGTGTGTGAGGTTCAGTAGAATGAACGTGTTTTACAACAAAAAGATGTTAAAGACCTTAAGATGATAGCAATGACTGTTGAAACCGGTTGTCTAAAATAAAACCAAGTTATGCGGTCTTGGCTTTTGAATGGTTTTTAACAATTAAAACAGATCGCTCTTCAATACGCTGAAAATGAGAAAACTCATAAATGTGTAGACAATAAGAATAAACATGTAGAATGTTAATACCGATTATTTTATTTAAAAACCTTTAAGAGTTTTCACACAAAAAATCGGAGGCATTACTTTTCAGCACGCCCTAATATGAAAGTAATATTTTTCATATTCGCAGATTTAATTATTTTAAATATAGACTGTCCACCAGTCGTACGAGGGCTATTCGGAAAGTAAAGTTCGATCGATCATGAAATGGGAACCAAAGTGAAAAATCCGGAGAAGTTTTGCATAGATGTGTTGGACAGTGTCTCTAGTACACCCATCAATCGCGCCACGCCGCTCTTCTCAGTTCTGAGCACACAGTGAGCACGTAAAGATGCTTAGAAAATACTGTCTCTCGCCAAGTATGGGTGCCTCTGGGAGATTTCCCCTGATTTCATGCAGCCCACACAACGTAACTGTCATGAATTTCCTTCTTCATGACAATTCTCGGCCGCACATTGCAGGGGCAATGACGACGCCGCTACAGCGATTTCGATGGGAAGTGTTTGATCCTCAACCATACAGCCCGGACTAGGATCCCCCTGATTTTAATCTCTGTTCACAAGAGCCGCTGGCCATGAAGACAACAGTCTGGTACAGACAACAAGCTGCAGATTAGCGTAGATGATGATGTTTGTTTTGTGGAGCGCTCAACTGCACAGTTATCATCCCCCGTACAAATTCCCAGCCTTTGCTCGGTCCAAACTCGCCATGTTTATGAATGATAATGATGTGATGAGGACAATACAAACACCCAGTCATCTCGAGGCAGGTGAAAATTCCTGACCCCGCCGGGATTCGAACCCGGGACCCCGTGCTCGGGAAGCGAGAACGCGACCGCGATACCACGAGCTGCGGGCAGATTAGCGTAGAGAATATGCGGAGAACACAGGCGGCTGCCTTCTATGATGAGGGTATTGGAAAGTTGTCTTACTCGGAGTGGCGACTATGTAGAAAATGAACTGGAAGATGCAGATAACTGTTGCAATAAAACTTTTTTTAAATTTTCTCTGTGGTTTTCATTTCGCAACGAAGCGGACGTTACTGGCCGAATGGCCCACGTGTTTGCTTCTCCCCTGTTGTACTGCAGATCTAAAGATGGTCATCGCTGACCGAAATCGAGGCTTAATAGCTCATGCATAAAAGTTGCTGACAAGAATAATATACATAAGAACGGAAAGGAAAATTGAGGATGTGTTAGATGACGGTCAGTTTGGCTTTAGGACACCACAGAGGCAGATCTGGAAGCAAGACTGAAGAAAAATCAAGACATGTTCAGTGGCTTTGTCGACCTATAAATAGCGTTCGTTAATGTAAAATGAGGCAAGATGTCCGAAATTCTGAGAAAAATAGGGATTATCTCTAGGGAAAGAAAGATAATACACAGAACATGCAAGAGCCAAAGGTAACAATAAGATTATAAGACCAAGAACGAAATGCTCGGATTAAAAAGGGTGTAATGCAAGTGTGTAGACTTCCGCCCCGACCATTCAATCCGTACATCGAAGAAGCAGTGACGGAATTAAAAGAAAGGTTCAATAGTGGGAATAATCTCAGGGCAAAAGGATATCAATGATAAGATTAAAGCCGGCCGCTGTGGCCGAGTGGTCCTAGGCGCTTCAGTCCGGAACCGCGCTGCTGCTACGGTCGCAGGTTCGAATCCTGCCTCGGGCATGGATGTGTGTGATGTCCTTAGGTTAGTTAGGTTTAAGTAGTTCTAAGTTCTAGGGGACTTATGACCACAGCAGTTGAGTCCCATAGTGCTCAGATCCATTTGAACCATTTTTGAGAGTATATCGAAGAACGACGAAAATAATGAGAGGTAAACAGAAGTCAGGACAGCTACGAACCTTAACATCAGGATTAGTGATCGCCAAGCACTTGAAGTTAAGGAAGTCTGCCACCTTGGCAGCAAAGTGGGCCATGGGGACGGAGCAAGGAGGAAATCAAAAGCAGACCAGCACTGGCAAAAAGGGCATTCCCGACCAGGAGTAGTCTACTAGTATCAAACATAGGCCTGAATTTGAGGAAGAAATGCCTGCGAATGAGACATTTGGAGCACAGAATTGATAGCACTGAGACATGGACTATGGGAAAACCAGAAGAGAAGAGAATAGAAGCATTTGAAATGTGGTGCTATAGAAGAATGTTGACAATTTGGTGGACTGATAAGGTAAGGAATGAAGAATCGGAGAGGAAATGAATATATGGGAAGCACTGACAAGGAGAAGGGCAGGATGATAGGACATGTGTTAAGACATCAGGGAATAACTTCCATCGTACTAGAGGGAGGTGTGGAGGGCAAAAACTGTAGAGGAAGACAGAGATTATAATACATCCAGCAAATAATTGAGACGTCGGTTGCAAATGCTATTCGGAGATGAAGAGATTTGCACAGAAGAGAAATTCGTGGCGGGCCACATCAGACCATCAGGAGACTGCTGAAGAGAAAAAGAAATTTGTTAAGATGTAGATTGGTGATTAGTTGTATTTGGTTTGTCGGTGTTTTGCTGTGTATCTGGAGATGGTCCTCATGGGTGACCGAAACAGGTAGTGTAAGGACTACCGGTGTGATTCATATTGTGTCCGGTTCTGTGTAACGGAGCGTCCAGCCAGGATAAATAAACTACTGGCCATTAAAAGTGCTACACCAAGAAGAAATGCAGATGATAAACGGGTATTCATTGGACAAATACATTATACTAGAACTGACATGTGATTACATTTTCACGCAATTTCGGTGCATAGATCCTGAGAAATCAGAACCCAGAACAACCACCTCTCGCCGTAATAACGGCTTTGATACTCCTGGGCATTGATTCAAACAGAGCTTGGATGGCGTGTATAGGTACAGCTGCCCATGCAGCTTCAACACGATACCACAGTTCATCAAGAGTAGTGACTGGCGTATTGTCACGAGCCAGTTGATCGGCCACCATTGACCAGGCGTTTTCAATTGGTGAGAGATCTCGAGAATCTGCTGGCCAGGGCAGCAGTCGGACATTTTCTGTACCCAGAAAGGCCCGTACAAGACCTGCAACATGCGGTCGTGCATTATCCTGCTGAAATGTAGGGTTTCGCAGGGATCGAATGAAGGGTAGAGCCATGGGTCGTAACACATCTCAAATGTAACGTCCACTGTTCAAAGTGCCGTCAATGCGAACAAGAGGTGACCGAGACGTGTAACCAATGGTACCCGATACCATCACATCGGGTGATACGCCAGTACGGCGATGACGAATACACGTTTCCAATGTGCGTTCACCGCGATGTCGCCAAACACGGATGCGACCATCACGATGCTGTAAACAGAACCTGGATTCATCCGAAAAAATGACGTTTTGCCATTCGGGCACCCAGGTTCGTCGTTGAGTACACCATCGCAGGCGCTCATGTCTGTGATGCAGCGTCAAGGGTAACCGCATTCATGGTCTCCGAGCTGATAGTCCATGCTGCTGTAAACGTCGTCGAACTGTTCGTGCAGATGGTTGTTGTGTTGCAAACGTCCCCATCTGTTGACTCAGGGATCGAGACGTGGCTGCACGATGCGTTACAGCCATGCGGATAAGATGCCTGTCATCTCGACTGCTAGTGATACGAGGCCGTTGGGATCCAGCACGGCGTTCCGTATTACCCTCCTGAACCCACCGATTCCATATTCTGATAACAGTCATTGGACCTCGACCAACGCGAGCAGCAATGTCGCGATACGATAAACCGCAATTACGATAGGCTACAATCCGACCTTTATCAAAGTCGGAAACTTGATGGTACGCATTTCTCCTCCTTACACGGGGCGTCACAACAACGTTTCACCAGGCAACGCCGGTCAACTGCTGTTTGTGTATGAGAAATCGCTTGGAAACTTTTACTCATGTCAGCACGTTGTAGGTGTCGGCACCATCGCCAACCTTGTGTGTTTGCTCTGACAAGCTTATAATTTGCATATCACAGCATATTCTTCCTGTCGGTTAAATTTCGCATCTGTAGCATGTCATCTTCGTAGTGTAGCAATGTTAATGGCCAGTAGTGTATAACCAAACGAACACCGTTCGTGAAACATTGGTACCGTCCTCGTGCCGTAGCAAAGCGTGGAAGGCGAGTGAACGCGAGAAGGGCGACAGACGCAGTGGGCAGGAGACGGTGGTTCGTCCCCCGGCGACAGCCCAGCTGTGCCGGCTGCTGGCCGGGTCAGCGACCGCACGCCCACGCCCTGCCGCGGCATGGCCGACGCCTTGAGCCGGTCCGGGCAGCGCGGGTGCTGGGCGCGTGAGGGGAAGGCCCCCAGGTGACACGCGCGACCCCGCTCCCGCAGATAGCGACACGGCTGGGTATAAGAGCGGGCCGCGCCGCCTCCGCGCCAGGACTCGCACTCCAGCCCTCCGGGAGACATGAGGACCGCCGCTGCCTTGGCTCTGCTCGCTCTAGCGGCTGCCGTCGCAGCCGTGCCAGCACGGATGGTCGCCAAGGAGGGTGAGTCTGCCGCTCGTAACACAACTTCCAGCACACTGGAGTACCTTCGGTCAGCAACTTCTGTTAACCAGTAGAACAAATCTTCAATCCAATTTGCAATTTTTTACTTTTTATTCATGACTAGTTTCGGGCCGAGAACCACTTTCGAATCATCATAACAAAATCGAAAACTTCCGAAGATTTCAGAAATGCACTATGAACATAACGTACATTTACCTGTATGCACTGTAAATGCCCATTGCACATTTCGACATATTCGGCAAGGCCATTTTCGACTTTATTATCTACATTTACATGATTACTCTGCAATTCACATTTAAGTGCTTGGCAGAGGGTTCATCGAACCACAATCATACTATCTCTCTACCATGCCACTCCCTAACAGGGCGCGGGAAAAACGAACACCTAAACCTTTCTGTTCGAGCTCTGATTTCTCTTATTTTATTTTTATGATCATTCCTACCTATGTAGGTTGGGCTCAACAAAATATTTTCGCATTCGGAAGAGAAAGTTGGTGACTGAAATTTCGTAAATAGATCTCGCCGCGACGAAAAACGTCTTTGCTTTAATGACTTCCATCCCAACTCGCGTATCATATCTGCCACACTCTCTCCCCTATTACGTGATAATACAAAACGAGCTGCCCTTTTCTGCACCCTTTCGATGTCCTCCGTCAATCCCACCTCGTAAGGATCCCACACCGCGCAGCAATATTCTAACAGAGGACGAACGAGTGTAGTGTAAGCTGTCTCTTTAGTGGACTTGTTGCATCTTCTAAGTGCCCTGCCAATGAAATGCAACCTTTGGCTCGCCTTCCCCACAATATTATCTATGTGGTCTTTCCAACTGAAGTTGTTCGTAATTTTAACACCCAGGTACTTAGTTGAATTGACAGCCTTGAGAATTCTACTGTTATCGAGTAATCGAATTCCAACGGATTTCTTTTGGAACTCATGTGGATCACCTCACACTTTTCGTTATTTAGCGTCAACTGCCACCTGCCACACCATATAGAAATCTTTCCTAAATCGGTTTGCAACTGATACTGGTCTTCGGATGACCTTACTATACGGTAAATTACAGCATCATCTGCGAACAACCTAAGAGAACTGCTCAGATTGTCACCCAGGTCATTTATATAGATCAGGAACAGCAGAGGTCCCAGGACGCTTCCCTGGGGAACACCTGATATCACTTCAGTTTTACTCGATGATTTGCCGTCTATTACTACGAACTGCGACCTTCCTGACAGGAAATCACGAATCCAGTCGCACAACTGAGACAATATCCCATAGACCCGCATCTTAATTAGTAGTCGATTGTGAGGAACGCTGTCAAAAGCTTTCCGGAAATCTAGAAATACGGAATCAACTTGAGATCCCCTGTCGATAGCGGCCATTACTTCGTGGGAATAAAGAGCTAGCTGCGTTGCACAAGAACGATGTTTTCTGAAACCATGCTGTTTCCGTATCAATATATCGTTCCTTTCGAGGTGATTCATAATATTTGATGCTTATAAAAGGGTCTCGGCCCGAAGCTAGTTATCGAATGAATAAGAAGTGGAAATTTGCAACTAGCACTGGTTTTTCCTTCTACTGACAAGTGTTTTCATACGGACTTCATATGCTTCTAGAGTAAAGGGCGAACAAATACCAGATGTCACCAAAGTACCAGTGGACTTCCATTGATAGTTCCAAAGTTTTATGCTAATTACTTCCTTCTAATACTCTTTGTACACTGTGCGTTCCTCCCAGTCCCTATTCTACTGTACTAGAGTCTCATAATCGTAAACCATTAAAGTAGTGCTTCCAGGTGACCTGCCAAGTTATTGTTTCCTTTTTATGCACAATTATTCAACGTATAAATAACTCAAAAGCCAAGATCGCGTAAACACTGTTTACTAGATGACCGGTTTCAACACACTAAAGGTGCCATCATCGGATCTGTGAAGATATAACATGACAGGTTTGAGGGAGGGCTTACATGAGTTACACTATATACGTTACTACTAGTACAGCACCACACACCTGAATGTACCTTAACATGCATAAATCATTTGGATATAACGATACACGAGGCAGGCCAGCAGATATAAAAGCATTGTCGCAGAAATCTGGTTAGTTCGGTTTTATATATCTGATGGAATAGTATGACCGTGAGAGCAGTTGTTTTTTAATTTTTATTTCTGCGACAATGATTTTATATCAGCTGGTCTGTGTCATGTATCGTTATATCCAAATGATTTATGCATGTTAAGCTACATTCAGGTATGTTGTGCTGTACTAATAGTAACGTATATAGTGTAACTCATGTAAGCCTTCCCTCAGATCTGTCATGTTATATCTTCACAGATCCGATAATGGTACCTTTAGTGTGTTGAAACCGGTAATCTAGTAAACAGTGTTTAAGCGATCTTGGCTTTTGAATTATTTATACAACAGAGTGATCGCCCCACAACACACTATGTGTTCACTGCAAAATCATTCAACGACCGACCCAGGCGCTGCCCGTTTTGCCGTTACGTGAACTCGCTGCCTAGATCCCATTGCCCAGCGAGCGGGCATACCATGGTTCGACTCAAGCCCATAATAAGGTCGAAAGATCAATTTAGGATTATCCCTTCCGTCGTGTGTGTAAGTGGAATGAATATCATTTCAGAACCAGAATTGGCGACTTATAATCTTGGACTAATTGGTTGTAGGTTATCTTGCTGATATTGTTGCCTAGGCAGGATATTAGCTGGTAGAGAGAGGAGGCTGATCTGCTCGAAAATAGAGTGGCTTTAATACGTATATAGGGGAGATGGGCAGAATATTATTTTCGTGAATACTATGGTTTATTACATATCATGGAGAACAGGTTATGATTCGTACAGCTTCACTTTGAGTGATTTGAATTCGATGGAAGTTTCTATCCGAGGTAGTGCCCCAGGATTCCGACCCGTAGGTTGACTCGTAAACCATGTTTTTTACCAGAGCATAAATTTGGTGTGTATTGCTAATCCACGTCCTTTCAGCACTGGCTTGAGTTGAAGGAGGCGATCGGATGCTATTGTGGACTGACGTTTGACATGCGGTTTCCAAAAAAAATGGTTCAAATGGCTCTTAGCACTATGAGACTTAACATCTGAGATCATCAGTCCCCTAGACTTAAAACTACTTAAACCGAACTAACCTAAGAACGTCACACACATCCATGCCCGAGGCAGGATTCGAACCTGCGACCGTAGCAGCAGCGCGGTTCCGGACTGAAGCGCATAGAACCACTCGGCTGCGGTTTTCACGTAAGATGCGTGTCGAGTATGTGACGGGACTTTTCCAGGGAAGTGGGTTATTGTCCAATTAGATTTACCGCACTGGTTGACATTGTTGATATATGAATTTGAAAGCCTTTGTTTTAGTAGGACTTTTTTTATTTAAAAGTTGCACCGCTGTGTGTTCTTTTCTAGCTGTCGAATCGGATTCGACGCGATATATTTGAGATTCTTTTGTGAGTTGAATATCGCGCTATCATGTCCAAATAATGCTACTTGATTGTTTGGTCTGGTTGGAACATCGTTAATATGATACAGGATAGGGGCTAGCAGGAAGCCATGCGGAACTGCGGCTTCTATTCTTTTTAGGATACTTTTGAATTTATGTACCTGAACGTAAAATTTAGGGGTTGATAGAAATATTGATACGTTTTGGCTTACGTGCAGCACACATCCATGACTGTAGCATTTGTGTAGCGATCCGCTATGCAATTCGATGTCTTTTTCTATATCTAGTAATTCTAGACCTGTACTCTCTCTATCGGTTATTGCTATGGAATGATCGGTAAACAAATTTTTCAGGACTGCTTATATTAGTGTCTTGAAGAAAGGACCGGAGAAAGCTCAGGATAGTTTTTTCGAGAATTTTGCTTAGGAAATTTAAAAGAGCTATCGGTCTATCATTCCGAGGAAATACAGTTTCTTCGTTAGTTTTGTCGGTGAAAAAAATGTTCAAATGTGTGTGAATTCCTAAGGGAACAACTGCTGAGGTCATCGATTACTAGACTTACACACTACTGAAACAAACATATGCTAAGAACAACACATACACACCGATGTCCGAGGGAGGACTCGAGCCTCCGGCGGGAGGGGCCGCGCAGTCCGTGACATGGCGCCTAAAACCACGCGGCCACTCCGCGCTGCAGGTCGGGGAAAGCAGTTTAACTTAAGACTTGAAAATGCTGCTGAGATAGTTTGCTCCTATTGGATGGAAGTTGCTTTAAGTGGAGTGACTGAATGCCATCCGGGCCTGGAGACTGTGTGCTGCAGTGTCTTTTAATAATGCAGATGTCTCCGTCTGGCGATGCTATTTGTAGACGAGTTCGATCCTACCTCCCTTCGCCCGTTGTTTTTCAGAGCTCGCGCTGACATTTTGCAGAAAATAAATTCTGACAGCGATTTGCTGCTCTGGTGGATATAATGTCCAGCGAGAATTTAATAAACTGTGTGCCGGACACCAAGCGTTACTAAACACGTTGCCGCCGGCGTGTACCACGAGTGGATCGCGCTACATCATCCCATAGGGCGGCGTGTACCGCCGGTGGCTCACCCTCAACTCAACAACTTATGCTACCAGCAACGCAGTAAAGTATGGTGTGTTATCTATCAGCCAGTTGCAAAGAACGTTGTGAATACAATGTTGTGTAACACTTCAGCGAGAGAGCTTTCTGAATAAATGAAGTATCTCATAATTTGTGATTAATTTAATGAACAATTATTTTATGTGATATGTCGTTGTTTTAAAAAGAACAGACTCATGCAACTTTCAAAATAGTATCCTAGGACGTTTGAACGCGCTCGCTGCCCCACGGCGAGTAAAAGGAAAAGCAGCGCCTCCAGATGAAGGAAATCATGCATATATGCGTCGCCCTACAGCGAGAAACACAATTCTCAGCGCCGGCGTGAACGTGTAAAATTGAAACCTCCGTCTCTGTTTATTAGGTTTTCTGACATCTTTATTACACAGCCTCCAAACTCGGCGTTTACACCCCGACACTGGTCTGGTCGTATTTCATTTCATGATTATATCCGAGGCAGTGCTAAGCGGCAGCTGATTTGCTTGGTTGTTTTAGTAAGGTGTTTTGGTGATGTTCATCGCATCTCTCCTCGACTGTTCTGATTGCCCCTTGTAAGACACGCCACATGCGCATGGAATGCGACACACACCCGACTTTCAGAGGTCTACACCGTCTTTAACATTATAAAGAATACTTTTTATGTTAGTCGAAGGGAGCGGAATACGCCGAATGCCATATTTCCACAGAAGTGTTATCTTTCCCGATACTGCGCCAGCATAAGGTACATAAGCCACTTTTTACTACTTTTCCTTAGTCACAGTCTTAGCCTGTTTCCCAGCAGTTCTAGAGTCTTTTCTTATGGCTTGTCCTGCTCAGCAAATCTTTCGTTTCTCATCTCGTTCCACTTCTAGGGAAAAACCCGCCCGACTTCATCATTCTTGTTTCTACTCTGCTAGACACTCGAATTCATCTACATTTTTTTTGCGTAACATTTTTTCTGTAGTTTTCTTTTGGTCTCGTTGTTGTTCGTGTGGTCTTCAGTCCGATGTCTCTTTATCTCTCTATAGCTGTCGTAGAGTACATCCGTTCCAAACTGCTTACCGTACTCAAGCCTTGGTCCCCCTCTCCTACTTTCACACTTCATTACCAAATTGACGGTTCCTTGATACCTCATGCTGTCTCCTACCAATCGCTCAACTCTTTTGCTCAAATTCTGGCACACATTTCCTTTTTCCCAATTCGATTCAGTGCTTCCTTTTTAGTCATTCCATTTACCTATCTAATTTTGAACATTATTCTGTAGCGTGATATTTCAAAATCTTCTTTTACTTCATGTCTGAACTTCTTATCGCCCACAGTGCACTTTCGTACATGACTACATTCCAGAAAAATATCTTCAGTGTAGACTTCCTAACAGTTAAACCTACATTCAATATTAACAAACTTATCTTTTCAGAAACAATTTTTTTTCTATTGCCAGTGCGCATCTTATGTCCTCTCCACTTTCACTGCCGTGAGTTATTTTGGTGCCAAATTCCAAGACTCGTCAACTACTTCTAGTGTATCATTCCCTAATCAAATTCTGTCAGCATCATCTGATTTAGTTCCACTATATTCAATTGCCATTGTTTAATGTTTTTTAATACTCAGCTTCTAACCTCTTTTCAAGGAACTATTCTTTCCTTTCAACTACTCTTCCATGTCCTTTGCCGTCTCAGACACATGATTTTAATTCCTTCTCCTTGAACTTTAATTCCATTTCCAAATTTCTCCTTCGCTTCCTTTACTGCCTGTTCAATGCGCAGATCGAATAACATGAGTGGCAACAAACTTGTCTCCCTTTCTACTCATCTACTGCTTATCCTTCATGGCTCTTCCAACTGCAGCGTGGTTTCTCTACAACTTGCAGATAACTTTTTGCTCGCATTTTACCCCTGCGACCTTCAGAATTTCAAGATGTGTTTTCCTGTCAACGATATGAAAAGTTTTCTGTGAGTCTACAAATACTATAAAAGTAGGATTGACTTTTTCAGTCCAAGTAGTGGCCTCGCATGTTTAAATACTTCTCCGGAGCTCAAAGCGATCTTCATCGAGATCGCCTTCTACCAATTTTTCAATTCTTCTGTAAATAATCCTTATCAATATTATGCAACTGCATGAGGCCTAAATGCTTTTCATGCTCTTTTTCAGACACTTTGTAAGAGATCCTCCAAACCAGAAATTTATAAATGATTGATTGTTTCATTACCACATGATGCTCGTTTAACACAATTTCTTTACAAAAATTTCACCGTCATATTGTTTCTGGAATACAGGCAGCTTCAATGTACTTCGATGTCGTTCACTGTAAGCAGTAAATCCAGATCTTTTGGGAGGCAGTGATTACTTGATTTGCTGGTTTGCGCAAACCATTCTTCAATAAACCTGCCTGCTAACGGTTTAACTTCGATTATTGCTATCGTACTTCGCGAAGATTCTGATTGCTTCCCACGTGTTCCTTGAAAAGTGTTTGAATCTCAGTTGAAATATCGATTTTCTTGAGTCTTCTTTTGCGTATAGTGTCGGTCAGAGCTCAAAATTTCGTCACATCGCCCCCATATCGACACACGGACATTTCTTCAAATCTCTTAACATTTGTTAAATGAAGAAAAATACAGCTTTACTGTCACGTCGATGAGATCAGAAGAAACGTGGCAGGAGCTCTGATTTTACAAGGGTGATGCGGGGAAACGGTGGATGTGCCTTGAAATAAACTACCGGCCATTCACCATAAGTGACCTAGGGAAGATCACAGCAAACGTGAGTCTGAATTACCAGGTGCTTGAAGCCCGGCCCTCCACAGCAAGAGTCCGGTCTCTTATCAAATCCGCCATCTCCATTGGTTCACAGTTGAACAGTTCTTTGAACTAAACACTGATTACACTGTTACATATTCCTGACATACTGATGATTGGAACAGCGACCAGCATAATCAGAAAAACTTATTCGTTTTTGTGTACAGCCACAAATTCGTTATTTTGCTAATTCTTTTTTTGTTACACTACGGAAAAAATGTCGTATTCGCTGTCATTCGATGTTACAGAGCAACAGTGCACCTTTATAAACCAATGAAAGTGTGTTATTTTGTTTTCGTTTTTAAGCGATTACTGTTTTAAATTATTCAAAGCAAACATAATATAAGATTGTGCTCCGGCTCCGTCGCTGACGGAACTTCAACCTTTAACCTTCCCTTCTGTTCCAGTCAACCCTCGCTATAAATGAATGACATTCATAATAGAAATAACCATTTCGTAATAGGCGTCGTGTAATCCGGTGACAAACGCTGCCAGAACGAACCCAACTTAACTGTAGTGCGTTTTCCTGCTCGAAACTTAGCGGGGTGTCAGAAATAATTAGCAGTGCAGGCATTTTCGGTAGCAACAGGTACCTGCTGCGCCTCTTAATGGAGAACCGCTGTATGGGTGTCAGGCGCCATTAACTGCGGTAGATTCAAAACAGCGACGATGCCATTGGAAACTTCCCACACAGATCAGTTTAAACACTGCAGTTACTGGGGTTACAAATGTTGTTCATCTCCAGGTGAAGAAACAAAATTCTTCGAAAGTGAAATCTTATTTTTTCTTAAAATTACCAGTACCCATCTGTCACGCCCCAAACCACATAATAAAATCAGTTAATTACGTGTTTCACTGAACATTTGCACAATTTCTATCGAAATGATGTGGAAAGTATCAGTTTACACGCTTTAGTCTGCTGTGATTGCGGTTGCATTTACCGATTTCTAAACAGAACATTGGCTTAAATTTAATAAAAATGTACATATTAGTCTTTGTTATGTTACAAGTGAAACACAAAGTATACGTTTCTCTCCTATTCTGCACGTGCTGCCGGTGTTTAATTAAATAGTAGTTTATGAAACAAAAGAAGCTGTCCAGCAAAATTGCTTCAGATTATATTTAAACTTTACTTTGTTAGCAATCAGACAGTTTATGTTATTGGGTAAATGATCACAGATGTTTGTGGTTGCTTATACGGGGTGCGGCAGCGTTCATAGTATGATATTAAAAACACACCATCAGGCAGTAACTGTAATTTATTTATTACCTCTTATGTCAATTAATAGTTACAGGTATGCCACTTACTAATGTGTAAGTCATTGTCCACTGCGTGGATTACTTTTTGAGTAAGACTCCTGTCAAATGATGCCCCCTCTGCACTACACATTCATCGAGGCGGCGTTGGAAGCTTTCCATAACTCGTCGCAACATATTCCCTGGGACATTGCCGACGGCGGTTCTGATGCGATCCTTCAACTCAGGAATGGTGGCACAACGTCTTCGGAACACTTCTTGCTTCAGGTAGCCCCAAAGGAAAAAGTCTGACGCAAGAAATCCATGCAAATTCTGGCCAACATTCTTGAGTTGAAGGATCGCATCAGAAGTGCCGTCGGCATTATCCCAGGGAATACGTTATGCCGAGTTAACGAAAGCTTCCAACGCCGCCTACAAGAATGTGTTGGGCAGAGGGGGCATCATTTGACAGGAGTCATATTCATACAGTAATCCACGCAATGGACAGTGACTTACACATTAGTAAATGGCATACCTTTGACTATTATTTGACATAAGAGGTAATAAATAAATTACAGTTACTGCCTGATGGTGTGTTTTTAGTATCCTACTATGAACGCTGCCGCTCTCTGTAGAACTCGTTTTTCAATCACTCACAGCTTTAGCAGTCAGAGACGAAGGCAATTTCTTCTTCTGCTGTTGTGCACATTAGTAATATTCTGAAATATCGGTGGATTATTCATGACGAATTTTCTTAGCTGATCCCGTAATGAATACGATCCTTGAAGGATGTGGAACGAATCAGTGCTTTGCTGCTTGGCGAGGGGCTTACGAATTGTCTAGCTCTACCAAATGATGTGAGGTGGCACGCTGTACACGCATTCGGCAATGTTGGGAAAACGATGGTTACAATCCCTCTCCAGGAATCAAGACTCAAATTTCCTGGGGTATCCTTAAATCTCTCAAGGAAAATGCCGGTATAATTGCATTGGCGCAGAGCTGATTTGCTTTCCCCATTCTTCCCCAATCAAAACTTGTGCTGCCTCCCCTGTGAATTCGTCGTCCACGGAACATTAAAACCGTAATCTAAAACAATTATCATTTATTCTTTAGCCTCAGCTGCACATTTTTTAAATATATGACATGTTTCGATCTCTCTGGATCATCTTCAGTTCTATGTCGTTGCGTCAGCAACCCGCAGAGTGTGCCAGAACCTTATATCACAATACTTTACCCCGTACCACAGTACTGCACTCACAAGGGAACCTCCCCATCGCACCCCCCTCAGATTTAGTTATAAGTTGGCACAGTGGATAGGCCTTGAAAAACTGAACACTGATCGATCGAGAAAACAGGAAGAAGTTGTGTGGAACTATGAAAAAATAAGCAAAATATACAAACTGAGTAGTCCATGTGCAAGATATGCAATATCAAGGAAATTGCGAGCTCAGGAGCGCCGTGGTCCCGTGGTTAGCGTAACGAGCTCCGGAATGAGAGGTCCTTGGTTCAAGTCTTCCCTCGAGTGAAAAATTTAACTTTTTGTTTTCAATTTATGTGACAAACTCTTATGTTTTCATCACTTTTTTGGGAGTGATTATCACATCCACAAGAAAACCTAAATCGGGCAAGGTAGAAGAATCATTTTACCCATTCGCCAAGTGTACTAGTTAGGTGGGTCGACAACATATTCCTGTCATGTGACGCACATGCTGTCACCAGTGTCGTATAGAATATATCAGACTTGTTTTCCTATGGAGGAACCGGTTGACCTATGACCTTCCGATCAAATGTTTTCGGTTCCCATTGGAGAGGCACGTCCTTTCGTCAACTAATCGCACGGTTTTGCGGTGCGGTCGCAAAATACAGACACTAAACTTATTACAGTGAACAGAGACTTCAATGAACGAACGGACAGATCATAACTTTGCGAAAATAAAGAAATTAAAATTTTCAGTCGAGGGTAGATTTGAACCAAAGACATGTCGTTCCGCAGCTGCTCACGCTAACCACGGGACCACGGCGCTCCTGAGCTCAAATTATCCTTAATATTGCCTATCTTAAGCATGAACTACTCAGTATGTATATTTTGTTTATTTTTTCATAGTTCCACAGAACTTCTTCCTGTTTTCTCGATTGATCTGTGTTCAGTTTTTCAAGGCCTATCCACTGTGCCAACTTATAACTAAATCTGAGGGGGGTGCGATGGGGATGTTCCCTTGTCAGATATGAGGTTGTTACTCAGGTATGACGGGTTTATGAGGCAACTACGTTGACCTGCAGATGATCCAGAGAGATCGAAACATGTCATGTAGTAAATGTGTAGCTAAGAGCGACGAATAAATGAGAATTGTTTTAAACTACAATACGGTTGCTGTTCTCGAGCAAAGTATAAAAAGTATGAAAGTATATAAAAGTATATAAAAAGTATAAAAGTGAAAACCGTAACTTCCCTCCCGTTGGTGAACACCAAATACTGCTATAAGCACGAAGGCTGCAACGGCCAGTGCCAATTTAAATAAAATTCTTTTGCACATTAGGCAGCGAAATTTTAAATCTGAAACGACTTTAAAAACCGCCGTTTCGACCGTCTTTGCAGCGGTGACTACACCGACAGCCCAGAAGAGGACCACCACAGATTAGTTAAAATGTCGGTTTTAATGGTTTTAGTTTCAAAATGACTCGACCTGATGCACAAAAGGATTTTATAAAAACAACACACATTATTGTTACTATTCGCTTTTGCGCAATCAATGCTTCATTCATAAGTGATGTGTTAGTCCATAAAACTTAGTCATGAGACATTAAACGATGGAAATAAGCAGATGCTGAGGGAATTAGATTAGGAAATAAGACAATTAAAGTAGTAAAGGAGTTTTGCTATTTGGGGAGCAAAATAACTGATGATGGTCGAAGTAGGGAGGATATAAAATGTAGACTGGCAATGGCAAGGAAAGCGTTTCTGAAGAAGAGAAATTTGTTAACATCGAGTATAGATTTAAGTGTTTGGAAGACGTTTCTGAAAGTATTTGTATGGAGTGTAGCCATGTATTGAAGTGAAACATGGACAATAAATAGTTTGGACAAGAAGAGAGTAGAAGCTTTCGAAATGTGGTGCTACAGAAGAATGTTGAAGATTAGATGGGTAGATCACATAACTAATGAGGAGGTACTGAATAGAATTGGGGAGACAACTTGACTAGAAGAAGGGATCGGTTGGTAGGACATGTTCTGAGACATCGAGCGATCACCAATTTAGTATTGGAGGGCAGCGTGGAGGGTAAAAATCGTAGAAGGAGAGCAAGAGATGAATACACTAAGCAGATTCAGAAGGATGTAGGCTGCAGTAGGTACTGGAAGATGAAGAAGCTTGCAGAGGATAGAGTAGCGTGGAGAGCTGCATCAAACCAGTCTGAGGACTGAAGACCACAACAACATCATGTTGCAAAATGAGAATTAAATCATGTGTAACAACGTGCGAAATTCAAACTTACTTCTTTCGAAATAATTAAGCAATACCCCTGCAAAAATAGAACAGTGTGCTGTAGAATACCAATTGCGCTATCTGAGCAATTCTCACGGAGTGTCTCAACGCTTCAGTTTGATGCAGAATTCTAAAATGACGTTGTTGAATTCTGCTGTGCCCTAACTAAAGTTGGCTCCCTACCTCTTGGGTAGAACAGTAAGTAACGCGGCGACTGCAAAAAATGGTGCAAATGGCTCTGAGAACTATGGGACTCAACTGCTGTGGTCATAAGTCCCCTAGAACTTAGAACTACTTAAACCTAACTAACCTAAGGACAGCACACAACACCCAGCCATCACGAGGCAGAGAAAATCCCTGACACCGCCGGGAATCGAACCCGGGAACCCGGGCGTGGGAAGCGAGAACGCTACTGCACGACCACGAGCTGCGGACAGGATTCTCATTTCTTGTAAATTTTGCAGACACAGGGAGAGCCTGTGAGGAATTTAGAGGAAAGTAGGGAAGGCGTATGGCGTACTGACACTGAGTCGTTCAGCGAGACGTGGTTCACGGTCCGCGAAAGGCAGATATCTGGATTACTTGCGAGAAGCATACAGATTCGGCTTGCCACATGCTGCCAACTCAATGTACAGTCCGCAAAAGAGAAAAATAATTGCATCTCGCTTTCTGAATAGCTTCATGATGGTGCTTGTGCCTCCACATTGCGTATTACAGATCTTGTAGCGAGTTACTAGCAAGGAAGATGCTCCGGGCTCAAACTCTCTAATGCATGCGTGTAGATGGGCACCCGACATGCAGACATGCAATTCGTATTCTAAGGGTGCAAGAAAGTTTCACTGCCGGTATGTGGTCTGCAAAGAGAGGAGGCAATGGCGTATTACTCATGATCACCTGACTTCCCACCGATGTCGTGGATTAAATACCAAACCACAGAATGCCATGGAGTGATGGTATAATATTGTTAACAGAGGGTACGTCAGCCAAATTGAGACGTCACTACACTACACACTGATTGGCCAGAACATTACGGCCACCATCCTAGTATCGACTTAAAACCATCCACGCGAAAGCGGCGTCACTTGGCAAGGAATGACTGCTTCAGACACACATACGGTGCATGTAGTGGCAGTGAGTGTTGTGTCAGTGAGTGTTCTGTCCGTCTGTACAACGGGGAAGGCGCTAGACGCCTGAAACTTTCAAAATAGATCAGAATTCGTTGGCGATGCAATATAAACTGACATTCTTGTTTAGTTTGTGTTGGAAGATACATTTTTTGCTATTGCTACTTCCCCCTTAATCTGTTCCATTCGCTAACGTTTGGCGATAAGAGCGATTGCTGGTAAACTATCACGGTATTTTCACCACATAAACGTAGCAGAAAGCAGTATGTAGTTGATCCAAAGAAACTGAAAAAAATCTGAAATTTTCCTTATCTGTTGGTTGTAATCTCATCAAAATGTTTAAAAATTTCACACACCCAGGACTAAGAAGCAGAAAATAGTTATTTAAATAAAACAACTTTTTTAACATAACGTGTTTGTAAAATAGACTAAAAAGGATGAAATAATTTCTCATAGCCCCATGCAGATTCCTACTCCTTTACGGAAGTCCTAGAAACTTGTGCTTCTGAATTTTCAGTAGCTACAACAATACTCGTAAAGTTTAAAACGAGACACGTGCAGTGCATGCAATAGATAATAGTAAGGAGTGTAGAGAGTTTCTGTATTTGTGAAAAATCACAAAACAGTGCAGTTTGCAGTGCAATAAAACTGTTAGTGACACTGGTGAACTGTTCCATGCGTCAATTGTCACTGCATGCGCTCCACATCTTTCGTTTTAAATTTTGCGGGTGTTCGCATAGCTATTAAAAATTCACAAGCCTGAGTTTTCAGGACTATCTGTATAGGGTTAGGGATCTCTACGTTATTAGGAGAAATTTTTTTATGGTTTCTAGACCGTGTTAAAAACGTGTTACATTAAAAACTTATTTTATTTAAATTATTATTATTAACGTTGAATTGTACTGCACAAAATGATCAAAATTATTCCTTTTGGGACATCCCAGTCAGTGGCGACAAATATTTACATTTGTGCTACCGGAAAAGGTATAAAGAACCTGTTTTCACATGTAGTCCTATCTGTGTCGTCCTCCAGGAAACGAAGTCCTCCTCTGATTTTAATAACTGGCTTTACTTTCTTTGTTTGACAGCTGACCAGGTACAACTAACGCGTCACAAGGACATCATACGACTGCTGAAGCATTACCGCCAGTCGCCGCTATGGGAAGACATGGCTGCCATCGCCAGGGACTACAAGCTACAGCCCGAAAACTACCAGGTAATGACACGGAAGGCCGGCTGTACTCGCAGCGGAGTAATTAGTAATGTGGCGGTAGGAGATTGTACTGCCGCGCGTTTCCTCTACTCACCAGCAGCTCTAACGTGAACCTAAAATAAGTGTGTCTTAAATATTTAATATGAAAATTAAAAAAGTCAAGCAAAGAAAATAATCGGAAATGGCTTCCATTATTACCACATTTCCTCTCTCACATAGTGAAATTTTTTGCTGGAGGGACTGATGATAACTTTGCCTCTGTAGTACTCTACACAAATTTTTTAAAGTCGCATTAAAAAAATACATCCCTCCACTTAAAAACAGCCACTGTTGCTTTACTAAGCATGTTAATAAAATATTTTTTAACCACGCCGTATAACACTTTCCCCTTTGAGTAGAATCATCTCTCGAAAACCTTCCCTCCGCAGCAAACTCATCATCAATTGGTCGCTATACGTTACTCTTACTTCCCGCCTTTCTCAGATTTTGTTAACAAACTGAAAATTTTCTATCTTGCAAACCACAGAATTAACCGTGTATTACCTGCGATAATACTACTACGGTACTGAATGAGGAAAATCGGAAGTAGAGTGTTCTTATTTTCACTTAACGGTAGATTATAAACTGATTTTTTTTTTTTACTTTCCTGCATTTTGAGGTAGTGTCAACGATGTTTGTGGCGTAGAAGCGCAGGCTGTGAATACATTTACGTATATGTAAGTTATAAATAATGACTGTTTCAGTACATTTGCAATACTGTTTCGAAAATTTTCCGTTTGTAAATAAAACGTCAAGATATTAGTTCTGAGGTTTAAAGTGAAGTACTACACGGAATACCATCTCTACGGATAAAACCAACTGACTTGTTAAAGGTGCTGCGGAAAATCGTGAGGTAGTTACGTGTTCGAGCATTCGCCGCAGCTGTGCAAGAGTTTAGGCAATTGTATTTGTTGTAGGCTCACAGTCTTAGACTTTTTAAAAGATTTCATATTCGCCGTTACTGAACATTTATCATTTTCCGATCCTGTGGTCATTTTCGAGTGGTTTGTGGCCACACGATCGCGGAGGTTGTCCATCCAGATGGTGTGCACCTGGCAGTAGACTATTGCTCTGCTTGAGGCGGCAAGACAACAACCCGCATGCGAGTTGTCCCTTCTGATCGCTTGCCTACATCATACCTCTCATCACTTGCGATGCAGCTACGCGTGGCCAGAGAGTGAAACTTCCCGTGCAGCGCACCTGATTGACAGACTTCGTAAGCGTCCGCTCAAGTGCGTTCGACTGTAGCAGACACAATGTATTTTTCAAGTGACTTCATTTTATACACAAAGTAGCCATTGCTAGAAGTATTTCGAAGTAATTTGCTTGCACCTAATAGTGCCACGCGTCCCACTTTTGTAAGGACAATAAGACTCCAGCTAGGGAGCTGCTCCACGAAACACCGGAATTTCGTTTCCTAAGACTATGTATTAAATACAAGAGTTAAAAATAAATTATTGGAACATGAAATCATGACTATAGGTCCAGAATTTGAGTGTAACGGGATATTTTGTAATGCGTTGTCCAGTAAATTATTTGTCCCATTTTCTGCGAACATGCGAAGGCTATTTTTTTTTCTTTTTTCAAGTTCCAATCGGTTGTGAAATTACGACCACAATGAAAGTCCGATGAAGCTTTGTGCCGATATGTTGTGCAGTGTCTCTAATGTGTCCGTCGATAGCGTCACAGTGCACAATAGTGTCTCCAGCCAAGTGTGAATTACGTTCCTGACATTAGATTTCTTCATGCTGAGGGGTACCGCATGGTTTCATGCAGCCCAGATAACGGACAGATGTTCATGATGTAAGCAGTCACGAAAGGAAGCGAGTGCCAACCGATGACCTTGTTCTGCGAGTGTATCAGGCAATTCCAGAAAATCGTCTACTAAGTACAATTTAGAGCAAGGGAAGAGGAATGTTGTCTTCAGGAATCGTTCTTCTGCATGAAAATGGCCGGCGACAAGGTGCTGCTGCAAGAAGGATATTCCTGGAGCGTTTTCTATAAGAAGTGTATGATCATCTACCATACGGTACAGACGTGAAATTGGAAATTTGTTCAAATGGCTCTGAGCACTATGGGACTTAACATCTATGGTCATCAGTCATGGAAATTTGTGGTAAGGACTAAGGGAGCAAACTGCTGAGGTCATCAGTCCCTAGGCTTACGCACTACTTAATCTAACTTACGGTAAGAACAACACATACACTCCCATTCCCGAAGGAGGACTCTAACCTCCGACGGCGGAAGCCGCGCGAACCGTGACAAGGCGCCATAGACCGCACGGCTACCGGCTCGTCAGTAAAGACGTGACTCCCTCCGATTTTCATTTCTTTGCTCACATGAACCGCTGGCTATGAGAACAGCATCTTACCGAGCTGTAAACCAGAGTGGAAACTGGCGAAAAGCGCAGGTGTCTACCTTCTACGACGAGGGTATTGGAAAGTTAGTACGACGCTACCACAAATGTCTGAGACGGAGTGGAGAATATGTAGAAACGTAGCTGCAAGATTGTAGATGAAATATTTTTCATTTTCTCTGTGGTTACCACTTCGCTACAGATCGTACCCTGAAAAAAATATCAGTCGTATATGCATGGAAAAATGGCTTTCTATGCATTCAGTTCTTTTTTAAGCGATTATGAAGTGCTCGAACCGTTCTTTTTCATAACAATTGTCGGCAAGGGGTCTTCTTATAGAACAAACCCACGCATATTATCTGAGTATTTTGGAATAAAAGACCCTTGGTCTCCGATGGCTCATTACACGTGATTGCATTTCGTTTGATTTATCACTCCCATTTATTCTTATACCTGCACTGCACTGAAAATATCTGCACAACAGTGCAAATGTGCAGTGCATGTGCTGACTGACTCGTCTGGACATAATCTTGTCATTAAATTCAGTGCAAGAGCAGCAAATCGACGCTATGCTAAGCTGTTCGCGTCGCGACAGCAATCACATCACAGTGCTTTTGAGGCTTTCTGAAGTTTGTTGCATTACTCCCTGTCTTGCATGTTTTGATGATTACATATTATAGGCTGATTACATATTATATAACTGATGTAACAATCCGAACTAATCATAGTTACATTTTTACTCTGTAACGAGCTGTGCATGCAGTAATAATATCGGCTGTTGTCAATTATTTCCTCACCTCCTTTCTGTCCCTGTCGTCATCTAAGTATGCCCTTTGGATCTCTTACCCAAAGCGTAATTCGTTTTGTGGTGTCACCGCTAGACACCACACTTGCTAGGTGGTAACTTAAATCGGCCGCGGTCCTGTAGTACATGTCGGACCCGCGTGTCGCCACTGTGTATTCGCAAACGTAGCGCCACCACAGGGCAGGTCACAAGACACGGACTTGACCTCGCCCCAGTTGTACGGACGACATAGCTTGCGACAAGACGTATCACGTCTTCCTCTCATTTGCCGAGAGACAGATTAAATAGCCTTCAGCTAGTCCATCGCTACTACCTAGCAAGGCGCCATGTGTATCATTGCTAATTGCTTACTACTATGCAAGAGATGTATTTCAACAAGAACAAGACTACATTAAAGTTAAGTATATTAACATCTCTCTTCTTTTCTTTATAGTTTTCATCCAGTCTCCTGTTTCAGAATTTACGCCCGTCTGCGTTAGTTTCGCGTGCACCTAGCCACTCATTGTGTCGAGACCTTAGGGAATCGACACAACAATATTTTGGCGCCGAGGAGTGGTGCCGCGCCCACGTTGCAGTCTTTGTGTTATACTTGCTCTAATTTGCTTGTGTCATGGCTTCGCCGCAATCTCCAGATGTACTGTCCGAATTTTTTCGCTTGCAGAATCAGCAGACGCAGGCGTTATTGGAAGCCCTTGGACAGCTCGTCCAGGGTCAACGTGCGCTGCAAACCGATGCGGCGGCAGCCGCTTCATCGCTACCGCAGCCACACAACGCTGTCGCACCGCCATTTAGGCCCTTTGAGGCCCATAACGAGAGCTGGACTGAGTGGGCCGATCAGTTCAACTTCCACCTCACTGCTTATGGAATTCAAGGTAACGAGCGGCAGCCGTTTTTGCTTTCTTGTGTCGGTGTGTCTACCTACCGTGTGATAGTGAAATTGTTTCCCCGACGCGACGTAGCAACTCTGACCTACGAGGAAATTTTGTCGGCTTTAGATGCCTATTTCAAAGAAACAGTTAATGTTGTTGCAAAACGGTATACGTTTTTTCGTACAAAACGTACCGCCGGTCAGACTAATAGGGAGTGGGTAGCAACTTTGCAAGGACTTACTAGAGACTGCGCGTTTGCCTGTGAATGTGGCCTCCCATATTCAGATACTATGGTGCGTGATGCAATTGCACAAAACGTTTCTGATGTTCGCATAAGGGAACAGATTTTGAAACTAGTTAATCCCTCCCTGCAACAAGTGATAGACATATTGGACAGGCAAGACACACTTGACTTTGCTCAGGCATCATTTGAAACTTCGCCAGCAGTGTGTCACATTAATCGGCCCGCCCGGCCCGCTGCACGGGACGCTAAGCGGCCCTCGCGCCCGACTTCGCTGCGGCCGCCTAGCTTGCAACCACGTGCGCCGCGTAAGCAAGCAAATGCAGTGAAATCTTGCCCGCGGTGTGCCACTAGACATTCGCGTGAACATTGCCCGTCACGCCAAGCTATTTGCTTTTACTGCCAAAAGAAAGGCCATGTACAAAGTGTTTGCCAGAAAAAGTTAAGAACAGACAATCACACAAATTCCAGGCCCTTTGCTTCGCGCCGGAATCGAACCCAGGACAATCAGGCTCGTGGACCTTCGCCCATGGACATTCATGTGGTTCGTTCCCACCCGTCCAGTGACACTTTAGCTAACAGTGACTGTGTTCGTCCCACCCAAAGTGTGCGTCGACGTCGCCGGAAATCCCGTAAAGTTGCAAGTGCTTCTGGACCTGTATCAGTTCAAATTGCACGAGACAGTCGCTCTTGTCGTCAACAGGACAATAAACTTTTTGTGGACTTAGACTTTGCAGGAAAAGTGATCCCATTCCAGCTCGATACCGGAGCTGCAGTTTCATTGCTCAATCACGACACGTACAAACAACTGGGCGCCCCGCCATTGCGTGCCGCAAATGTTACGTTAACTAGTTACTCAGGACAGCATATACCTGTGTTAGGACAGTGCAGCCTTATTGCAACATACAAGGGACAGACAAAGCTTGTGTCATTTTATGTTCTTCGTTCCTCTAGTGCAGTGAACTTGTTTGGTTTAGATTTGTTTCAATTGTTTAATATGTCTATTGTAAATCAGGTCCTATCCGTGAATCAGACTGTGCCTTCCGCCAGTGTTTCTAGTCTTTGTGAAGAATTTGCAGACATTTTTGCACCGGGCCTTGGTTGCGCTAAGAACTATGAAGCGCATTTGGAACTGAAAGACAACGCGCACCCGAAATTTTTCAGAGCGCGCAATGTTCCCCACGCATTGCGTGATGAGGTCGCACGAACATTGCACGATTTAGAATCTCAAGGTGTAATTGAACGTGTGCAGGCTTCTCTCTGGGCCTCACCCTTAGTAATTTTGCCAAAACCTTCCGGAAAATTGAGACTTTGCGTGGACTTCAAGGCAACTGTGAATCCACAACTTGTGACTGCTACTTTTCCTTTGCCCCGCCCGGAAGATCTTTTTGACAAACTGTGCCCGGGAAAATATTTTTCAAAATTGGACCTAGCAGATGCGTACTTGCAAATACCTGTGGACGAAGAATCCCAGCGCGTCTTAGTGGTTAACACGCATCTTGGCTTGTATCGCTTCAAAAGACTGCCATTCGGGTGTGCATCCGCCCCTGCTTTATTTCAGCAATATTTACAAACTATTTGTGCGTCGGTCCCTACGGCTGCGAACTATCTGGACGATATTGTGATCTCAGGAAAGACAGAAGCCGAACATTTGCAGAATCTCCGGACATTATTTCAGGTATTGCGTCAGAATGGTCTTCGATTGAGGAAGGACAAATGTGTGTTTTTTGCTCGTGACTTACCGTACCTGGGGCATGTCATAAATGCCCAAGGTATACATCCGAGTCCAGAGCACCTTCGTGCCATTCAGGACTTGCCGTCACCGCAGAACTTAAAACAGCTGCAGAGTGTGCTGGGTAAGGTAAATTATTATTCAAAGTTTGTGCGCAATGCTTCTTCCATTTCAGCTCCGCTTCATCGCTTACGCCGTAAAGGTGTTCCGTTCGTCTGGACGACGGAATGCGAACGCGCCTTTCGCCAGTTGAAATCGGCGTTACTTTCCAATACTTGCCTGACGCCATTCGATCCCCGAAAACCCCTTTTGTTGATGGTAGATGCATCGGATTTCGGGATCGGTGCTGTGCTTGCGCACAAAGATGGTTCGCATGATCGCCCTATTGCCTTTGCGTCAAAATTGCTCTCATCTGCGCAAAGAAATTATTCCCAAATAGAGAAGGAAGCTTTGGCTCTTGTGTTTGGTGTAACAAAGTTTCACGATTTCTTGTATGGTCGTCACTTTACCATCATCACGGACCACAAACCTTTGACATCGCTTTTTCATCCGAACAAGCCTGTACCTCCACGTACAGCGCAGAAATTCATTCGCTGGTCACTTTTTCTCTCGCAGTACCGCTACGATATCTTGTATCGGTCCACTGCTAAGCACGGCAACGCTGATGCGTTGTCCCGTTTGCCTGTTGCTGAGGATAAAGCATTCGATTCTTCCGAACTTGCTTGCATGTTCATTGATTCGGAAACCGATGACGTGGTCGCATCGTTTCCGATTGATTTTCGTCGTGTAGCTACAGCCACAGCTGCTGACCCTGTCCTTGCTCCCGTTTTGCGTTTTGTTGCTACGCAATGGCCCTTGTCAAAGTCACGGATCGAGGATCCTTTGGTTCGCCGTTTTTTTGCTCACAAGGAGAGACTTTTTGTTCGACGTGGTGTTTTGTTGTTGCGTTCCGATAATGATCAATCCAGAGTCGTCGTCCCACGTTCGTTACAGTCCTCTGTCTTAAAGCTTCTTCACCAAGGACATTGGGGTATAGTGCGTACGAAACAACTTGCTCGTCAGCACTGTACTTGGTTCGGAATCGATGCTGCGATTGCGAATATGTGCTCCTCTTGCGTGGCGTGTGCCGAACAACAATCCGCACCGCCGCGGAAATTCTTTGCATGGCCGAAAGCCACTTCCCCTTGGCAACGCTTGCACATCGATTTTGCTGGTCCATTCTGGAATGCTCGATGGTTGGTTGTGGTCGATGCTTTCAGTAATTTTCCTTTTGTTGTCCGGATGTCTTCCACGACGTCTTCTGCCACCATCCAAGCCTTGTCTGCTATCTTTTGCATTGAAGGTCTTCCGCAGACTATTGTTTCCGACAATGGCCCACAATTCATGTCCGCAGAATTTCAGTCGTTCTGCAAGGCCAATGGTATTCAACATCTGACATCCGCGCCGTTTTCGCCTCAGTCAAACGGTGCCGCTGAACGATTGGTCCGGACTTTCAAGTCGCAGATGTTGAAGTTGAAAGAGTCGCATTCTCGGGAGGACGCTTTGTTGCTCTTTTTGTCCTCATATCGCTCTCAGCCCCGCGATGGTCGCTCGCCGGCTGAGTTGCTCCATGGTCGTCCTCATCGAACTCTGATGTCTTTGCTGCATCCGCCACATCAGGTTCCTGTGCAGCGGCAGTCTCCTGCTTTTGCTCCTGGCGACGTTGTCTATTATCGCAACTATCGCGGTTCACGGCGTTGGCTCGCAGGGCGCATTCTTCGCTGCCTCGGCCGCGCGATGTATTTGGTTTTGGGGGCCTCTGGTGAGGTGCGTCGGCATCTCAATCAGCTGCGCCTCTGTCGTCGCCTGGGTTCTGCCGCTCCCCGTCTGCTTTCAGCGACGGAGCCGTCAGGTCAGCGCCCTGGGGACCCATCTACTGGCTCGCCTCATCCCCAGGTGTTACCGACGATGCCTTCCATTTTGCCTCATGGCGTCGCGCCGCCGCAGCCGCCGCCGGCGCCGCCAGCAGCGGACGCTTCGCTGCAGCCGCCTCGCGCCTCCCTGGGTCACGCGCCGCCGCTTGCTTCCCGTGACCAGTCGTCCTCCGCCATGGACCTCTTGCCCGCTCCGGACCGGATGTCGTCTTCGCCCGTCGGGTGCTCCGACCACATGGAGGTCGACCCTGCGGACCCTCTCTCATTACGTGCGCATGCACCTCATGTTGACGTGCACCCTGGACTAGGTTTGCAGGCGTTTCCTAGCTCCCCTCGGACCGAATGGCCGGGTGCGGGTGGCACAGCCTCGCCTGTTGTTAGGCTCCCCACCTCATCGCATACGTCAACATGGGGTCCTCCCCACGGCGGGCGGAAGCCTTATCTCACGACCGTTCGCCGATTTGCGGGGGAGGAATGTGGTGTCACCGCTAGACACCACACTTGCTAGGTGGTAACTTAAATCGGCCGCGGTCCTGTAGTACATGTCGGACCCGCGTGTCGCCACTGTGTATTCGCAAACGTAGCGCCACCACAGGGCAGGTCACAAGACACGGACTTGACCTCGCCCCAGTTGTACGGACGACATAGCTTGCGACAAGACGTATCACGTCTTCCTCTCATTTGCCGAGAGACAGATTAAATAGCCTTCAGCTAGTCCATCGCTACTACCTAGCAAGGCGCCATGTGTATCATTGCTAATTGCTTACTACTATGCAAGAGATGTATTTCAACAAGAACAAGACTACATTAAAGTTAAGTATATTAACATCTCTCTTCTTTTCTTTATAGTTTTCATCCAGTCTCCTGTTTCAGAATTTACGCCCGTCTGCGTTAGTTTCGCGTGCACCTAGCCACTCATTGTGTCGAGACCTTAGGGAATCGACACAACACGTTTCACTTGATAAGTCACATAGCTATCGAGTTTGATCGAAATCGCTCCAAGCGTTCCAACGTTGTGATCAGCTTCACAATTCACCCTCTTACCACCCACACTCCCTCATTGCGGATGTTTTGAGTTCTTTACCTCCTCTGAATTTTTTCTAGTTATTATGTCAAACGTGTACCAAGTTTGGTTGAAGTGGCTCCACGCACTCCAGAGTTCCAATCGCGCACCCCTATCCTATCCCTAGAGTTGTTATAGGTACATTAACATATTTTACGGTTCGTAGGTCGCACGTGTTCCAATAACCCCTGCTGCTCCTCTTAGGAGCAATAACGGTGCATCACACACAGATTCTTTTTAAAGTAATAGTACAATGTTTAGTTGAAATAATTACATACAGTCTAAAGTTTTAACTCTTCCTCCCTTGAGATGTTAGATGTATCTTAACCACACAGCACTGTTTCCCAGACACAAACTCAAATGTGAACGAAATTCAGTAGCAATAGCTCCAGGAGTTCCACGGGTACACTGGGACATATGCACTACACACATCTATATTATTCAATGAGCAATCTGTCCCAGCTTCACATGAGTGGCACTAAGTATCCAGCGCTAGACAACGTAGCGGTAAATTTGTTTACAGGTCACAGCGTAGAGTTATGATTAAAATTCAGAGAACAACGTTGTTAAACAAAAGTTAACTTAAACGATTTAAGCAGCGCACACCAGGAAACTTCTTAGGAGGTATAACTTACTTCGCAAACATCATCATACTTCAGAAAATTTGCAGGAAATACTTATCAATTATATAGGGTGTCCCAGAAAGGTTGCAATAAACTTTGAAGGAGTTAATAAAACTTTCTCGGGCTTCCAGCCGCGTCAGGTGGCTAAAATCCCACGAGCTTTCGACCGAGCTCTCCTCACTCATTGTCAAGTGGTAAGACTGACTGCTGTGTCGCCGTGGCCGCGTCGTTATGTAGCCGCACTGCTGGCTTTGACGTCACTGGTGCTCTCTTCCTCGCCATATATGGTAATGTTTTCATCCCGCGTCCGACCCGCCCGGTTTAACCTCGCGATGGCCTGGTTCCAGGCTGTGCTGAGCTGCAAACCGCTGTCCTTGTTGATGGTGTTTTCAGAGGTTTTTATTTCAATAGCTTCTCTTATGACGCTATACCAAAATCCCTTCGGCCTCATAGAGACAGATGTTTCGTCGAACAGAATTCGCTGTCCATTTTCTAAGACGTGTTCTGCCGCGGCTGATTTTTCTAGACAGCGAAACGTAAGGACCTCTCGTGTCCCATCCGGCGTTGCTCCACAGTGCGTACTGTTTGGTCGACGTAGTAACAGCCACACTGACATGGTATCTTGTACACTCCAGGCGTTCTAAGCCCTAGATCGTCCTTCACAAGCCTCATGAGCTGTCGAATTTTTGCTAGGGACCTGAACACCGATGAAATGCTTTATCTCTTCAAGAGCCGGCTAATCTTCCTCGACACTGTACCACAGCAAGGCAAAAACACAAGTTTCTTGCTTTCTTCTTCGGCGGTGTTCTCTTCTCTGATGGTGTGTTTCTTGCGTGTCACACCAGATATAGCCTGTGACACCTGTCCGTGGCTGTTCCCGTTTTCCCGGAAGACTTTTCGGAGGTGGCTCAGTTCTGGCGGCAGACTTTCAGAGTCTGAGACGACTTTAGCACGATGGAGTATTCAGACCGCCACGTTTTTGTGCAGGATGGTGGTGGCTGAGAGCGTGTAGATACCGATCTGTGTGTGTAGGTTTCCTGTAGACACTGGGGCTGAGGTGCCCATTGGTTTTCCGTCGAACGAGGACGTCATGGAGTTGTAGAGGGCGCCTTGAGGAACAAATCCACGATAGGAATCCATGTCCAGAAACATCATCCAACGACGTTGCAGAGTGTCAAAGTCACACGTTCCGGCGCCAGCCATTAGGCTACCCCTTCAGCAGCAAACGTGACTTTGTACGCTGACGTACCATAGGCGGAACGACTCGTGGTGATTTTTATTTTTTTATTTTTTTTTATTCAGTGATCGCAACTGATTGCCACGATCACCAGTGGAGGGGATGGAGCTAGTTGCTGTGTAGAAATACTTTGTCCCCTATGAATGCAGTACTCTGTTGCCTTCGTGGATGACAGTTTTCGACACAGGTTTCCATCTGCAGCTTTTTTTCTACTGTATACCGAAAAAATTGGAGATTTTCAAGCTATCCAGGAGGAAAAGAAACTGTGGTTGAAAAACCATGTCCGAAACCGTCGTCCACCGATGTAACAGAGCATCGCATTCATAAGAGACAGGGTGTTTCTACTCAACATCTAGCTCCATCTTTTCGACTGGCGAGACGTTCCACCTACGTTTCTATCAGCTTACAAAGTCACTTTTCATGTTGAAGGACCCATAGCGTCATTGGATGATGTTTCCAGACACTAGAAAAAATGGTTCAAATGGCTCTGAGCACTATGGGACTTAACATCTATGGTCATCAGTCCCCTAGAACTTAGAACTACTTAAACTTAACTAACCTAAGGACAGCACACAACACCCAGCCATCACGAGGCAGAGACAATCCCTGACCCCGCCGGGAATCGAACCCGGGAACCCGGGCGTGGGAAGCGAGAAGGCTACCGCACGACCACGAGATGCGGGCCCAGACACTAGTTCCTATAATCAATTTGTTCCTCAGGACACCCTCTACAACCCTTCGAAGTCTGTTTCAACGTTTCTGGGACACTGTATAAACAAACTTTCCTCGTGAGCCGGTCTGTCTGTTAGTGAAAACTTCATCAAAATATCTAGAGTAGTTCCTGGGATTATCCTTCACACAGACAGAGAAACGCTCAGGGGGGACTTTAAATTATACATATGTATAGATTGTCTGCTAATGATCTGGTTGAGATCAGAACATCCACTAACGTGATCTCTCAGGCGTTTTCGGCATCTACATCCATGTTGTTGTTTCCGTTTTATGCAAAAGAAATTGGACGACTGATCAGTCGTCTTCTTAGTGTGCTGTAAGCAGTGTTATGCGTACGATAATGGTCGAAGCAAACGAAATGAATTAAAATTTCTGCTGCGGCCGGGACTCGAACCCGGGTCTTTTTGTTGCGAGGCAAAAACGCTAACCATTACACCAGCGTAGGACGATAGTCAATATTACTACACGAACTACCTAAGCTAAGTACCCTCCGCAACACAAACTTCAATTCATTATTCCCTTACATATTGTCACTACAGCCAGGGCTCTCCTATATTGGCAAGCACCCCAGCATTGGACGTAATGGGACGTCCTTGTACCAGTTGGTGATCTAATAGATCTCATAATTAAATTTTTCCCTGAGATCATTATCGTAGATAATAAAAAGAGACTTAAATGCCTCAGGGAAGCATTTAATTATAAGATCTATTAGATAACCAAATGGTACAAGGACGTCCAATTACGTCCAATGCTGGGGTGCTTGCAAGTGTCGGAGAGCCCTGGCAGTAATGACAATATGTAAGGGAAAAATGAGTTGAAGTTGGGGAGGGTACTCAGCTTAGGTGAATGCTGGCCATCGTCCTGTGATGGTGTAGTGGTTAGCATTTCTCCCTGCTAAGCAAGAAGACTCTGCTTCGAGTCCCGGCAAAGCACAAACTTTAATTCCCTTTCGTTTGCTTCGATCATTACAGTAGATAATAAAAAGAGACTTAAATGTCTCAGGGAAACATTTACTTATAAGGTGTGTTATGTGTATTCACTGTGTATTAAGCTTCAGTCAGCGAATATGCATAACACAGCTTACAGCAGCTGAAGAAGACGACTGGGAAGGCGACATGGTCGGTCGCCGAAGTGTTATGAATGCAGTTAATCAACAACCCAGCTGTACACCAGAAAACGCGTCATACATCCACTAATTGCCTGAACTATAGTGTAATCATTGTTCGGAGATGACACTTGGCCTATAGTGCCATTTCATCTCGGTACGGTCGTTCTGAAGAGCCGTACAATCTCAAATTCACTGATGCTGAGGACAAGGGATATCTGACGTTTATTTACAAAGTTTCTGTTCCGGTTGAAACCCTTTGTCCTTTTGCTCGCTCTCAAAGAAATAGATCTACCCCAGTAGAGCCTGTGTTTTGTAAACGAGTAACACAGCCAATTGGTATCGTATATTTGATACAATCTACGCACTGCTTACAGGTGCCAGAATTAGTGGAAGAGTTCACGCGGATGGAGCAGAGCGGTGAGTTTCTGCCCATGCAGCAGCCCAGTTCCGTGTTTGATGACCACCATTTGGATCAGATCAAGCTCTTCTTCGACTTGCTGTACCACGCCAAGGACTACGACACCTTCTACAAGGTACGTAGAGCACCATAACATGTGTGTGGTGCCGCATTAATAATTAATGTAGTGATTATTTTTACACGAGGCTAGTAACAATTTTATGTACTTGCACTGCTTAATTAGAGAGCTAGATTAATACTGCTGCTAGAAACGTCCGATTTATTGGCCTTACAGATTCAAGGTTTGAAAACGATGCAGGAGCATCTTCATTGCCCCTGCAGAATGCGGCTGAGAATTGTCTTGAAGACGAAACAGCACGACAGTTATGTAATGTTAGCTGCATAGCTTCAGGGGAAATTTCTCACCAGGCCCCCGTACTTGGCGGCAGACACTATTTTCTAGACATCTTTACGCACTCACTGCGAGCTCAGAAATGAGAAGAGCGACGTGATGCTAACTGGGGTTATACTAGAGACACTACCCAACACATCTGTGCAAAGCTTTATCGGATTTACATAGTCGTTTCCATTTCGTGACCGATCGGACCTTACTTTCGGAATAGCCCTCGTACTTCCCTCTGAAGCTGCCTTCTACGCGCCACATTCGTATTTAATATAACTGATATTTTGCTATTCGCCGTGGTCTAAGATTCAGAAAACCAGCTCCACCGTTATCAATTTGAAAGACAGTGCTGTCTTCTCTCAAAGAATTCCTCGACCACTATAGTGTGCTGAGTTCGTTATCAGAAATTCAGTCCGACAGCAACTGCATTAACGTCACGGTTATATTGGTTCTATTTCCTGTAAAAAACTAGACAGATTATGATGATATTGTCTATCATTCAGGTGGTATTATAATATAAAACTGTTGCTTTTGTTTCAGAATAGCGACATTAGGGAAAAATTACTCTTAAAGTAATAAATACACATCTGCATCCATATTTTGTACCATTCGTTTCGGTTATAAATTTTTTCAGGCAATTTTTAAAATTACATAAATATACCCTCTCTCTCTCTCTCTCTCTCTCTCTCTCTCTCTCTCTCTCTCTCTCCTTCTGTGTGTGTGTGTGTGTGTGTGTGTGTGTGTGTGTGTGTGCCTTTGTTTCGACTATGTAGTGGATTTGCTATATTCATACTGTTGATACTGATGTGTGCATGTTTGTCTCTCTACGCACGTGTGTCATGTACGCTCACTTTGTCTTCGATCATTTACTGGTTTTTAAGTGACTGTCTAATACGTACGTTACCTCCAATAGCTCCAGAAACAGATAATTTCCTTGTGACAATAATATATACTGTACTTGTCGTCATTGTCTTTTCTGATACTTTTCATGACCTTTCACTTGCCTCCAAGTGTTCTATGTTCTTTGCTTTATATCGTATTATTACAGCCGAAGCTGCGCCTAAGATCATGAAGTAGCGACTACTCCAACATTACTTTACGTTTTGCAGACGGCCCTGTACCTCCGCGAGCGAGTGAACAGAGATCAGTTTATGGTAGCATTCCTCACGTCCATAAGGATGCGCCAGGACACGAAGGACTTCGTCTTGCCTCCCCTCTACGAAATATATCCAGAGCTCTTCATTACCTCTGACGTCATCCAGCAGGTCTACGACGCCAGACTGGGAGGTAAGGAGGCACTGCTTGAGGCCAGTGGCGGATCGAAAAGCGGCTTTAAGACGAAATGTACTACATGCACTCGTACGTGTATCTGTTTTCTTTCCTGAAAGTACTGAAGTGGCGTAAGTGAAGAATTAAACCTGATCCATGAAATCAGATATTCACATGCTTTACTGTTGTTCGTGGACAGACATTATTTAGAGGAAAAGAGAGCGATGTTCATTTAACCATCTGCTCAATTACAATGAATTCTTAAATGGACCAATGGGCACACTACCTTCCCATACATCAGAAGGGCTGTCACTCAACACCTGAATGATGGCAGAACACTGTGCCCTGATTCATGTCCATCACAGACAAACATTTCGGTGACGGACGAAGTGACTAGTGATAGCAATTTCAATTGTTAAAATAATTTCTTTTCAGAATATGTTGTCCCCCGATAGTATCAATAACTATTTGGAAATCTAAATCAATTAGTTCTGTAATAATGGGCTCTGATGGTCTCACGCTGTAGTAAGCTTCGCATTCCTACAACATTTGAACTGCGATACTCAAATCTGATTATAATTTCAGTCCACACTCAGTTCAAAAGTCAGAATTCATATAGATGTCATACAGATAACTCTAGAGTGTAGCGTTACACATCCAGAAACAGCATGCCCTTCACTAATGCCACGCCACGCTTCTAAGCACTATGGGACTTAACATCTGAGGTCATCAGTCCCCTAGAACTTAGAGCTACTTAAACCTAACTAACCTAAAGACATCACACACATCCATTGCCCAAGGCAGTATTCGAGCCTGCGACCGTAGCGGTCGCGCGGTTCCAGACTGAAGCTCCTAGAACCGCTCGGCGCCCTTCACTAATGCAACATGTGAGTGACCCCTTTTCATATGGAGTGTGTTCAGTTGGAAGACCAGTGTGCTAGGCACATTTCACTTAAGCCGTTGGTAGAGGAAGAAACAGCTGTCGTTCCACAACATGATATCCATCAGAAGTGATCTTGGAGTTCTTAAAACACCAAAAAGGTTGGTTCAAATGGCTCTGAGCACTATGCGACTTAACTTCTGAGGTCATTAGTCCCCTAGAACTTAGAACTAATTAAACCTAACTAACCTAAGGACATCACACACACCCATGCCCGAGGCAGGATTCGAACCTGCGACCGTAGCGGTCGTTCGGTTCCAGACTGCAGCGCCTAGAACCGCCCGGCCACTCCGGCCGGCGAACACCAAAAAGTTTCCTGTAATGAAGTATTTGTTGGGGGTTCTTGCCAGAGCGTCTTAGGTGTGTTCCAAAAACCGAAGCAGGAAACAATCATAGAGGAAATACTCCCAGTTTTGCCTACATAAACAATCCGTCTAACCACAAGGATGATTCGTTCTAGTGTTGTCGTTTAGCGCAACGAGTTGGCGTAGTGGCGAAACACTATAACCGTTTTCGGCAAGTGGTGTAACTCTGTTGGGCAAAAGCCTTGCCTGCATCTAGCATTCAGTGCATTCAAGGTGTTTGCAACGATAGATGTCACAACAACACCAAAGATGAAACTTCCTGGCAGATTAAAACGACGTACTGGACCGAGACTCGAACTCGGGATCTTTGCCTTTCGCGGGCAAGTGATTTACCATCTGAGCTACCCAAGCACGACTCACGACCCGTCCTCGCAGTTTCAATTCTGCCAGTACCTCGTCTCATACCTTACAAACTTCACAGAAGCTCTCCTGCGAACCTTGCAAAACTAGCACTACTGGAACAAAGGAGCTTCTGTGAAGTTTGGAAGGTAGGAGACGAGGTACTGGCGGAAGTAAAGCTGTGAGGTCACGGCGTGTGTGGTGGTTGGGTAGCTCAGACAGTAGAGCACTTGCCCGGAAAAGGCAGAGGTCCCGTGTTCGAGTCTTGGTCCGGCACACATTTTTAATCTGCCAGGAAGTTTCGTATCAGCGCACACTAAGCTGCAGAGTGGAAATCTCATTGTGAACACCAAAGATGAGTCTTTGTTATATCCTTGACAACATTATAATGTTCTGCTATAACTTTACTGACAGAGCAAGTAATGTGACAAAACATGATAATGTACGTGATACAAGAAATATCTGTCAGAACCAGATAGCACTATTTCACTCTATGTACCTGGACTGCGTCACTGAAAGGTGCGATGTCTGTTCACAGGATACGCCTCCGGCGGGAAGCCCTACTACATCATGGCCAACTACACTGGCTATCCGACTGCCCACACTCCCGACCAGAGGCTCTCGTACTACCTGGAAGATGTCGGACTCAACGAGTTCTTCGCAGACTTCAACTACCGCTTCCCGTACTTCCTCAGCGCTGCCAACTACACCATGGACTACGGAAAAGTCCGCGGTGACGTCTTCTACCACGTCCTGCGGCAACTGTTCGCCCGCTACTTCCACGAGAGGTTGTCGCTCGGCCTGCCAGATGTCTCCCCTATCAACGACGACAAAGTCTCACTGGTAGGCATTCCTTTACAAACTCACCTCTGACGGGCATTCACAAGATGGCTAGGACTGTCTCCTCTTGTCTCGTGTTCAATGCGACATTCCCCCCTCTTCCCCATCTTCCCCTAACACAATTATTTCCATCGTCATTGCGATCTATTTCTAAGACCCCCACAAACCATGGATCTTGGCGTGGTGAGGTGGCATGCATCCCTCAGCGATGCACGTGCAGCCACATGAGGAGGGGATACTTACAGAGTTGTTCCTGAAGAGGGGTAACAGCTTTTTCTGTAGTTGCAGGGGCAGTCTGTATGATTGACTGATTTGGTCTTTGACGTTGACCGACATGGTCTTGTCTATGTTGGTACTGCGAATGGCTGGAAGCAAGCCATTATATTTCCCGAGAACATGGAGCTCTGCAGTGGAAAGCTGCACTGAACCAGTCTTCGTACAGAAGTCCCCGACAACAACAATTGCCTATGAATTCTTCTGTTTATGTGGTTTGTGTGTATACCAATCCTACCTACTGACACCTGCACACCTCCTCTGTACAGCTGCTGTGATTCTGCCCTGGTCTCCTACCTGATGAGATCTTGGCATTATCGCTCTAGACATTATTCAAAAAAAGCACACACTTTGCACCACCTTCTATATTTCTTCACCCTTTTATAATTTTCATTTACTTGAAATAGCTCTATGTGTCTTATGTAACATTCTCTTGGAATACATTCTTCGTTCTCTACAAACTTCACACAATATTTTCGCTTCATAATTCATTTCTTATATTCACAAGTCTCCCATCACTGGGTCGCACTGGACATATATTTAAACTGTAAGAGCTAGCCCGTAAAGCAATAAAATCTAGATAATTGAATACATCATTTTTCTGCCCTTACAAGCTTCACATTTACAGGGTGTTTATAAATGAATATTGGGGTTTTAACGCTTTATAATATTTATTACATTAAACTTACAGTTATAAATGATATGTCAAATGAAAGAGCAACACAAACAGTTGTGTTTGGCACCAGTGCGCATGCGCAGCGTGCAATGTTTCCGCCGCAATCCGCTAGACAGCGGTAGTAGCGAAGATGGCGACTAGTGAACAGAAAGTGTTTTGTGTTTTGCAGTTTGCAAAGACAGAATCTGTAGTTACTGTGCAACGCGCGTTCCGGCTGAAGTTCGGTCGTGATCCTCCAAGTGATAATAGCATTCGTAGATGGTATCATCAATTTGAAAATACCAGCTGCCTTTGTAAAGGGAAGAGCACATGACGACCAAGAAATAGTGAAGAGACTGTTTGAGCGAGTGAGAGACTCGTTCACTCATAACCCAAAGAAATCAGTCCGGAAGGCTAGTCATGAATTACAAGTCCCCATGTCGACTGTTTGGAAAGTTTTAAGAAAACGCGTACAACTACGTCCTTACTGTTTACAGTTATTACAGGCTCTAAAGCCGGCAGACAATGGATTATGTACCAACTTCGCAAACGAAATGTTGTTTCATGACGATGAAGATTTTCTGGATCATGTTGTCTTCAGCGATGAATCGTCCTTTTACCGTAGTGGACATGTTAACACCCACAATGTGCGCATCTGGGGCTCAGAAAATCCTCACGAGGTGGTACAAATGTAACGAGATTCCCCTAAAGTGACTGTTTTTTGTGCCGTATCCCAGTGGAAAGTTTATGGGCCTTTCTTTTTTGGTGAATCTATTGTAACTGGCACTTCCTACCTTGACACACTAGAGCAATGGCTCTTCTCCCAGTTGGAAGAAGATGAGTCAGAGAACTTCATTTTCCAGCAAGATGGTGCACCACCTCAATGGCATAGCGAAGTACGCGATTGGTTGAACTTCACTGTACCCAAGCGCTGGATAGGCCGCAAGGGGCCCAATGACAGGGCTTTCTTTGCATGGCCTCCACGTTCACCTGACCTAATGCCATGCGATTTTTTCCTTTGGGGCTTCATCAAGGATCGTGTGTACGAGCCTCCGCTACCAGCAGATCTCCCTGAATTAAGAAACCGGATTGAAGTAGCTGTTGCTACCATCACTGAAGACATACTTATCAACATTTGGCAAGAACTCGGCTATAGACTTGATGTGTGCCGCGTGACAAATGGTGCTCACATTGAACATTTATAAGGTTTTTGGTAAAACTGTTTGAGTTGCTCTTTCATTTAACATACCATTTATAACTGTAAGTTTAATATAATAAATATTATAAAGCGTTAAAACCCCGATATTCATTTATAAACACCCTGTGCTTTTGTCCACTGTTGGGTCTTCAGTTCCACGAAATCTTTGCAAATGTATCATTAACCTGTCTTTCACTTTGGTAATGGTTTCTCATACACAGGCTATCTAACTGCGCGGTGTAGTCCAGTCCATTATTTATCCCAATTTTCTTATACGGGCAAAGGGCCTATGTACAAAAATTACATCAGAGCCATTTTATTTTCATGTTTCAAAGAGAATAAGTACAGCGCACGAATTGTAAAGTAAAACCATTCACTAACTCGTAATACAAGTAACTGAATACAAAATTTGATTATAAACCCACTATTCTCTTTTACTCATCCTACCTTATGTGTGTGTGTATGGGTTTATCAGAAAACTGGTTTCTTGCACTTCAATTCCTTCTAGAAGGTTTTACTACCTTCATGCACTTTGTACTTAAATGCTCTTGTACTGCATTTGTAATGCATTTGTACTTAAATGCTCTTGCGAGTGCCACCAATGTTTTTCGATAACTTTTCCATGTCATATTCTTCTCAGACCCGCCTTCGCAGTTAAAGGTTATGGGCCTTTCTTTTTTGGTGAACCTACTGTAACTGGCACTTCCTACCTTGACACACTAGAGCAATGGCTCTTCTCTCAGTTGGAAGAAGATGAGTCAGAGAACTTCATTTTCCAGCAAGATGGTGCACCACCTCACTGGCGTAGCGAAGTACGTCCTACATTACTCCCAATGTACACGTCCCACACCATTATAGAGCCAAGAGCAGGGTCCATGGATTCATGAGGTTGTCTCCATACCCGTAGATGTCCATTCGCTCGACACAATTTGAAACGCGACTCGTTCGACCAGGCAGTATGTTTCCAGTCATCAACAATCGAATGGCGGTGTTGACTGGCCCAGGCGAGGCGTAAAAGTTTATGTCATGCAGTCATCGAGAGTACACGAGAGGGCCTTCGGCTCCGAAAGCCCATATAGATGATGTTTCGTTGAATGGTTCGCACGCTGACACTTGTTGATGGCCCAGCATTGAAATCTGCAACAGTCTGCGGAACGGTTGAACTTCCGTCACGTTAAACAATTCTCTTCAGTCGTCGCTGGTACCGTTCTACCAGGATTATTTTCCGCCCGCAGCGATGTTGGTGATTTGACGTTTTACCGGATTCCTGATATTCATGATACACTCGTGAAATGGTCGTACGGGATAATCCCCACTTCATCGCTACCTCCGAGATGCTGTATCCCGTCGCTCGAGCGCCGACTATAACACCACGTTCGTACTCACATCTTGATAGCGTGCCTTTGTAGCAGCAGTAACGGATCTAACAACCACTGCAGACACTTTTTATCTTATACTCGTATTGGCGGTGCCGACCGCAGTGCCGTATTTTGCATGTTTAGATATCTCTGTATTTGAATACAGACGCCTATACCAGTTTCGTTGGCGCTTCAGTGTATTATCACACTCTAAATAAAGCATCGAAATCTGTACTTCACACATTCTACATATACGGTCCTACTTAACGTATTACTGTCAGATTGTGGAGATATATCAAGGTAAAGAAGGGGAAAAAGGTAATTATAAAACTATGGAAACGTTAAAACGTAAACCTGCGGCAACATACGGCTGAGTGATATTAATAATCTAATTGGTAGTTCATCAGTTACTGCTAGATGTATTTGTAATTTCCATTGAGTCGCGATAGGCACAACAAAAAGATTCACACAATTATATCTTTCGGCTATTAAGGCCTTTGTCAGTAGTAGACACTCATACACACACGTACACACACACACACTCACGCAAACGCAACTTGCACACACGTCTGCAGTCTCAGAGAGCTGAAACCACACCTCTGAGACTGCAGACGTGTGTGCAAGTTACGTTTGCGTGAGTGTCTGTGTGGTATGTGTGCGTGTGTGTATGTGTGTCTACTACTGACAAAGGCCTTAATGGCGGAAAGCTATAATTGTGTGAATCTTTTTGTTGTGCCTATCGCGACTTAGCATCTCCGCTATATGTTTTGAGTAGCAACTTTCTTTCTCTGGTATTGTTATAATCCATCCTGGATTTTCCATTGTTTGATTTTTGTAAATTCCATTATGTAGTTTAAATGTAAGAGTTGAAAGATGTTGCCACATCCTGTGGAGAGCTGTTATGAGTTGGAGTTTGCGCGTGCTATTAAGATCGACTTCGTTTCCTTTCCAGACTGCCTACTACCCTGAGCTCAGGCTGCAGAACGGCGTCGAAATTCCCGTGCGTCCTGCAAAACTGAACATTCCGGACGGTGACCTTACCGCCCTGCAAAGGATCTGGTTTAGCGAGTACAGAGTGCTCGAGGCTATCGACATGGGCCTCGCCATACACGTGAGTACCTGACCTCCCTCCCTCTTTTGTCTCCGTGTAACAGATCCGCAAGTCAGACTTCCTGACGAAATTCGTTTTCTGCCGCAGGCAATAGACGGCAGGTTTAGGTACAAGCCAAGCGAAGCAGTCAACATGCTGGCGAACATGATCCAGAACAACGCCGACTCCATCCACCCCAGGTACTACGGTTCCGTCTACAACGACCTCCTGTCGTTCTTTGGCAAATACCTCGAACCCGCACAGCGATACGGAGTAAGTGTCTAAGGCATGGTCTAACAGAACCGCACAGAAATTACCAGCTTCAAACTAGACATGGAGAAAACTGTCGTTCATTTCTGTTCACAGGTCGCCGGCACAGTATTTGGGAAATATGAAACCATGCTCCGTGACCCATTGTACTACCAGATTATCAAGAGAGTGTTGAGAGTTTTCCAGGAGTACCAGAACTATCTTAAACCGTACACGAGACGAGAGGTAAGTTACAGGTAGTTCCAGAACAGTCTTACCGCATGTTTACATCCGACAGAAAATTCGCTAACCGGGAGTACCACTGTTAGCCTTACCAATTTTGTTTGAAAATATATGTTTCAGTCTATGTTAGCAATTTTTTTATTATTTTGCCTAGTTTCGGCACATAGTACCATCCTCAGGCCATTCCCTAGCTCGCAATCGTCATTGTCGCTTCGCAAGCACATGTGTCAAATATTTGACAGCCCTACTTAGAAAGCGAGCCTGGCGACTGTGCGTGCCTACGGGATGGCCTGAAGATCGTACTGTGTGCCGGAACTGGTAGCCAATAGGCAAAATAATAAATAAAAAATTGCGACTAAAGGCTACTGCCTACATTTCCTTTGCAAAGTACCGGGATTGAGAGGTGGACGTGTCACCCAAATTCATTAAATAAATCCGTATTAGTTCGGTAAATACTCCCAACCTCACTTTAACCACCACTCTTCCTATCACACAACATACAATTCATGGAGAAAATTATGATATGGCCCTGTTTGTGGTCAGTTGAAGAGTTGCGCCTTCGACATAAATCTATTTGTGATAATTTAATAGCTGATCACTCATATCGGGCAAAGGGAGCTGACGATAAAGGTGAAATTCAACTTTTAAATAGCACAGAGATGTTGGTATCACAGAGTTATTTATTGCGAAAATTCCTGAAGTATTACAGCACACAAATATTGAATGGAATATAAATAAGAACAATGTATCCAGAATTAAACTTTGACTCTGCAGCGACGTGTGCGCTGATATGAGACTTCCTGGCAGATTAAAACTGTGTGTCACACCGAGACTTGAACTCGAGACCTTTGCCTTTCGCGGGCAAGTGCTCTACCGACGAAAAGACGAGGTACTGGCGGATGTAAAGCTGTGAGGACGGGTCGTGAGTCTAGCTTGGGCAGCTCAGTCAGTAGAGCACTTACCCGCGAAAGGCAAAGGTCCCGAGTTCGAGTCTCGGTCTGGCACACAGTTTAAATCTGCTAGGAAGTTCCAAGAACTTAGATATTGAGATGTTGGCAGCATTTGCAAAAAGAAAGGAAAAAAAAGGTTCAAATTGCGCGTAACACTGTGGGACTTAACATCTGAGGCCATTAGTCAGGCAGCATTCGAACCTGCGACCATAGCAGCAGCGCGGTTCCGGACTGAAGCGTCTAGAACCGCTCGTCCACAGGGGCATTTGCATACAGGAGTGGGATGAACTATCACGTTATAGAGCCCTACAAACTTTGTGAGTAAGAGTATGCCTTAAGACGTTACCCCTGACTATTATGAACAGTGTTGATCGGGAATCAGAGTCCTTGGAACAGATCTTACACGCAAGCCGTGTCTATGTATGGCGACAAGGCGAAAGCGTAAGCTTGGAGGGGTCAAATTAACTACATAGCTTACTACGCCGGAGCTGCAAATACGTCACCAATGTGCAAGACTGCTCACGTGCCGACAGCTCGGAGCACGGGGATGATGCTTTCAGCTGCTCTCAGTGGGGTCCGTGCCCATGGCTAAAGACCCGAACGAAACAGCGCAAGCGCGAAAGGACGAACAATCCCGACTGTTGCCACCAAGTGGTAACAGACAGGCGCTGCCCGGTTTACCGTGACAGTAACACTTCTGACTCTTGTGATCACCTTCACTTTGGCTGACCAGAAGTGAATAACTTTAAAATTCGCTTTGGCGGTCCAGAAGCGAGACACGACCGATGTCTCCACCTGTCCAGAAGCAAATGCCAGTACCTCCCCACTTCACCTTCACAACAAAATATTAGTGCCTTGTCCCCACTGCGCAGGAAGACCTTCAATCGTGGGAGGACACAGAAACAGCTACTAATCACACTCAGATTCTGCCGCTCCTTTCCCATCCAAGCCATTACAACAAATGTTCCTCCTATCGTGGGTTGTCCCTCCAGTTTCGGAGTGCGCTCTTTTGCGTCAGCACGCGTCAATCAGATGGCGTTTTTCGGTCTATACGTGGGGAAGTATAGGCCTGAAACTATATCTGGCCGATGGGCGGCACTGTTCCCGTGGGCGCCGTATTGTCGACCCCTTTGGACGCAGACATTACAATTCTCCGAACTGATGCAGCCATCTGGACGTCGTCTGGTAGGCGTGCAGCGGACCCCAGTGCACTAAGGCCACATCGCAGGTGGTACCCATGTCCCAGATAACTTGCTCGTACCGCTACAAAGAAAGCTAGGCATCCACTGTGTTGCGACGAGCGAGAAGTTACACTCCTCCTGTCGCTCAGATAGCTTGCCACCACACATCGTCCCATGCCTAACAAAGTACGCCTAACAAAGTTCGCAGGAGAGCTTCTGTAAAGTTTGGAAGGTAGGAGACGAGGTACTGGCAGAAGTAAAGCTGTGAGTACCGGGCGTGAGTCGTGCTTCGGTAGCTCACTGGTAGAGCACTTGCCCGCGAAAGGCAAAGGTCCCGAGTTCGAGTCTCGGTCGGGCACACAGTTTTAATCTGCCAGGAAGTTTCACATCAGCGCACACTCCGCTGCAGAGTGAAAATCTCATTCTACGCCAGCCTTGTCATCCATTTTCTGTCTTCAGAAAATCAAAGCTCTCATTCCAGATTTCATTACTCCAGTGACCTTAATTCGCCGTCACCACTCGGGAACTTCACGAGAAAAAATTGATGTTTGGATTGTGGGGCGCTCAACTGTGCGGTCATCAGTGTGAGAAAAAACTGAATCAAGGCAAAAAATGGAAGGGGACAAGCCAGGAGAGCTTGGCGTCTTTCAACTTGTCGTAGCCTGGCACAAGGATTTGTATGCTTTCCTCATAGAACGCTGCCGCCTTCCTTGTCTCACAACCATGTGGTAATATGGTCTTCGAGATCGACGTTGTTGTTGAATTTTTAACCACCAAAGAACGTTTTCAGGTGCAGAAAAGTGGAAGTCTATAGGGGCGACGTCAGAGCTGTACGAATAGCGGTCAAACAAGCTCCAGACGAAGTCGGTTGGTTGGTTGGTTGATTTTGGGAACGGGACCAAACAGCGAGGTGTGTGAAATCTTATGTTCAAATGTGTGTGAAATCTTATGGGACTTAACTGCTAAGATCACGAGTCCCTAAGCTTACACACTACTTAACCTAAGTTAGCCTAAGGACAAACACACACACACCCATGCCCGAGGGAGGACTCGAACCTTCGCGGGGACCAGCCGCACAGTCTATGACTGCAGCGCCTGAGACCGCTCGGCTAATCCCGCGCGGCAAAACAGCGAGGTCATCGGCCCCATCGCATTAGGGAAGGATTGGGGAGAGAAGTCTGCCGTGCCCTTTCAAAGGAACCATCCCGGCATTTGCCTGAAGTGATTTTAGTGAAATCAGGGAAAACCTAAATCAGGATGGCCGAACGCAGGTTTGAACCGTCGTCCTCCAGAATGTGAATCCAGTGTGCTGACCACTGCGCCACCTCGCTCGGTCCAGACGAAGTACAGTGAGAGTTGTTCGCAGGGTGAGTGACGTCGGATACTGACGTTAATCAAAACAGTACTGTATGTGAGCTTTCCGCGGCGCTCATTCTCGTCTCAAAGTAAGCATTTGCAATGATTGTTCGACTCGCAGTAAAAAAAATGCATCATTATGACGCCGCGTCTGTGCCAAAAGACTGTAACCTTGACTTTCCGAGGTGTCAAGAATTGATTAGGTTTAATCTTCACTGTTGATGCAGTGAGCCTCCATTTCATTGGTTGTTGTTACGACTGAGGGGTTTCATAACCGATCCGAGACTCATCCCTGGTCACTGTCACTATCTTGCTTAGGAATTCATCCCCATCTCTATTGAAAAGCGCCAAATAAAACCAACTGCACTGTCCAGACTTTTTTCATGTGTGTGTATGTGTGTGTGTGTGTGTGTGTGTGTGTGTGTGTGTGTGTGTGTGTGTGTTTGAATGTTGCTCTGTAAGGCTTTAGTCACCCAGCGATCGCACAGTTTTCGATAACTCACTTTTTCAGAAACAATGTTATGAAGAAGCGACCTTGAAACTTGTGTAAAATTTTTAGAAAAGTCGGGTAGTGTAGAAATAACGGTTCCCCTTTACGAGTTCTTCATTAACCTTTATATCTCAACAATTTCAAGCGACATAGCTAAAACTATGTTCTTCAGCAGGCATGGTACGAGGGAAAAATAATTAAAAAGGTCGCTGCTTTCGAGTAACACTATTTTTATTGACAAATGTGAGTGTTGCAGTTCTTCTGCAACATTGCGATATCAAGCCATAATTTTTACATGTGAAAAACATAGCACTTCTGGGGTGTTAGTCGCTATGAGATCTCTTGAAACAATTGTGGTTGCAACAGAATTCAACGCAACACTTCTCACATGCGGTTTGTGCATAACTTGAACGTTTCAGGAATTTTCATATAATCCTTTTGTTTATCCCCATTGTCTAATGACCAACTTGGACCTGATGTAGAGGTTTTGGTGGCACATATTGTGTGGGGCCTTTATGTTTCTTTTCTTGAATATCCTCTTCCACTGAACACTTTGATTTTTGTTTAGACTGCGCAATAATTCAGCGAAATAATGTCGACATTCCGCTAAAGTCATTGTTTTCCTTGAAAGCGCTTTCTCTTTTTACACACATTTATATAACAAACAAGAAAATGGTAAAAAATGCATACAGGTCATTTCTTGCTCCTCTTTATCTCCCCATAATACTGTCGGTCAGATCACCCCACCAGTATGTCGATTACATTCACCAACAATCAGTGGCCTGTAAATGGAAATATACTTTTCCTGAGATTTGTCATAACGCCGCACTTGTCATTTAGGCGTTTCTCACGCAAATGTTAATGCCAGATTTTCTGTCTTACTATCCGTCCAAATAATCACAGAAACTTCTCCTCCACTGACGTCCTTTTTCTGTATTTCATTCACAACTGGTATATTACAGTTCGGAATAGAGTTTCTTCTAAGAGTACAAAGGGTAGGAACCTCCTTTGGTTCACGTAACTTAACAAAGGAATTGAAATAATTATCAAAAAAATATGATAATTCTGATATCTTGGAATGTCCCTTGCTAGGCATATATCTACATTTGAGGAAGCTCCCATATGTGGAATCTCTATCTCTTACCAAATTCTGTTTGCCTCTTTCAGCCTGCAATCAAAACCTGATACAGCATTATGTACAAACCCCTTTTTATAACCCTAATAGTACGGTTTGTCTGGAATGCGCCGGCTCATGCTGTTACGAGGGTTTGCTGAGCACATGTATTCACTAACAGCCAAGTATTGCTCAAGAGGTCCTTTACCAAATTTTTCACTGCGTTTCTTTGTCAGAGATATTTTAAACAATCTGTTCCAGATAGGGTCTGTAACAGGAAGCAAATTACTATTATCTGTCTCTCATCTTGAGCGTCTTGCATGAAATAGTGGGTTTTTGAGGACCGTATTCAAGCAGTGTTGCATTACTGCAATAAAGAAATAACTTTACTTATACACGTAAAATTACCTATTAAATACACCGGCAGTTCAGTCTCACTTAACACTTCTTTCCGATTTTTCCCTCATCAAAAACAGCTGACTTCAGATACATGTATCCTTGGAAAACAACTGACGAATACTCGCAGCAGAGATATTTGGTGGAGGTTGAGAACTTAGAAAGGAAGAGGAAATGTCGGAGCACTGCAACGCTGAAAATTTCGTGCTCTAATATTCGAGAATATTTATTTATGGAGACTTGAATGATATGTTGCTGAACTACAAAGTGGCGGTACAAAGGGTTAACTAAATACGGACGACCACTTCCTGCGTCACCGTGTACAACACGTCCTTCTTTGAACTGGTGGACCCATCTCCTTACCACTGAATCAGACGTCCAAGTTTCTCTGTAAACCTCGGAAATACGAGTATGTCGGTGACTATCGACTGGTTTAGAAATCTTCACATCCAGTAAACAAATTACATATCTAATTTCATAGGCAGCGGTATTTTCAATCAACTTTGCCTTTCTAAACAAGCACCATGTAGTATTAAAAAGCACCCAGAGCTCAAAATGCCATCATTCCTCCTTTACTCAGCACATCTATCATGCGACTGTATCGCTGCTGCGGAAAGAAATACAAACGGAACTTGCTTTCCGGACGTGCCTCGTATGTTTAAAGTAATTTACGATTTCAATAACTTCACAGAGCTTTGTCTTTTCCAGTTTCTCCATTGCAGCTGGTGAACAGCGTCAGTTTTCTTTCTAGAGTAACGGAAAGACATACTACACTGCTTTTATCTCAAGCACAGATAACACAGAATCGATTGCTCTTGTTCCATACATGTATTACGTGCTGTTTCTCCACTGTATGTTTATGAGTCACAAACCAACTCTGCTTCTTTACAGCTGGAATTCCCTGGAGTCAAAATCGAGTCTGTGGACGTCGACCGACTGGTGACGTTTTTCGAGAACTTCGATATCGAGGTGGACAACACGCTCAAAGTATCCAGCGCCGAAGAAGCCGAGAAGGTGAAGATCTTCGCCCGCCAGCCACGCCTCAACCACAAACCCTTCACGTACCGCATCAAGGTGTCCAGCGAGAAGCCGACCAAGGCCATCTTCCGTACCTTCTATGGACCACGCTACGACTCGTACGGCAACGAGATGACGGTGGACGAGGCTAGGCAGTACTTCGTTGAATTTGATCGCTTCGTATACGAAGGTAAGTGCACATTACACTTAGCCGCATAGGATTACAAATACAGCAAAACTGAACAGCGGGTAGTGAACACATTGTTTATCCGCAATTTAAAGGGCCATCACTAATTATCAAGCGTCATATACACCTTATGGACGCATTAGAATTTTCATTTGGCTTTTAGCTAACAGCTTATCTTACATACATTATCCCACGCGCATTAGATGTTAAATTTACTGCAGTAAAACCTTCGGCGGTACGTACACTCTTTCTAAATAATGTGGACATCATTTCCCCAGAGTTTTTGTTATAATTTTACTAACCATTCGCCCAGTCCCATAATGTCTTAAACTGGATACATTACATATCTCCACATCCGGTTTTCACACCTTGTGCCCTTCCGAAAACAAATATAAATTCAAGAACTAAGGCGGCATATGTATTATCCTTCGGGCTCAGAAATGCAGGTTAAGATTTCTTCATATACATGGTGTAAATTTTAAGTTAACAAACCAGAATAACTCGAAAAATAAGCTTCACACGAAAAAATGTGTAGAATCCAAAGTTGGTTATTTTCGAGGGGGACATTTGCTGGTGCTAAAATTAGCCCGCCACCCCAGCCCCTAGGGGGTGGGGCGGGAGGTAACTTTAAAATTTCAAATGGTAACCGCCATTTTTATTGCAGAATCAGATTCTACATTAAAAAACTACGTATATTTTGTCTTAAACATTTGTTTTGATTCTTGGTAGTTGGCGCTGTAATTCAACAAAATCCATGTTCTCATTTTTGCGTGGAAAATGGTTACTGATAAATAAAATATACTTATTTACGTCGTAAATTTTGATTTACTAAAACTCTCCCTCTCTCCCCATAGGGTGGGGTCTGAGAGAGAGGAATTAGAGTTTCACAAGTGTTGACCCAAATATTAATTTTTCCCACAGACGAAAAAAACTACACACAACGAAGGAATTATGGAACGGGACGGAAATAGGTTGATGTGATGTACATGTACGAACAAACAAACGATTACAATTTCAAAAAAAATTGTAAAGATTTATTCAGGAGAAAGAGCTACACAAACTGAGCAAGTCAATAACGCATTGGTCCACCTCTGATCCAGCTATTCGGCTTGGCATTGGCTGCTAGAGTTGTTGAGTGTCTTCCAGATGTCTGAAGGGCCCTGCCCATAATGCTTCAAACATTCTCAGATGGGGAAAGATCCGGCGACCATTCTGGCAACGGTAGTGTTTGGCACGTAAGAAGACAAGCAGTAGAAACTCTCGCCGTGTGTAGCGAGGTGGCGCAGTGGTTAGCACACTGGACTCGCATTCGGGAGGACGACGGTTCAATCCCGCGTCCGGCCATCCTGATTTAGGTTTCCCGTGATTTCCCTAGATCACTCCAGGCAAATGCCGGGATGGTTCCTTTGAAAAGGGCACGGCCGACTTCCTTTCCCATCCTTCCTTAATCCGAGCTTGTGCTCCGTCTCTAATGACCTCGTTGTCGACGGGACGTTAAACACCAATATCCTCCTCCTCCTCATCGCCGTGTGTGGGTGGCCATTATCTTGCTGAAATGTAAGTCCAGGATAGCTTGCAATTAAGGGCAACAAAACGAGGCGTTGAAAATCATCTACGTACCGCTATGTTGTACGGGTGCCGCACATGACAACCAAAGAAAAGAAATGGCATCGCAGGCTATCACACCTGGTTGTCGGGCAGTATGGCAAGCGACAGTCAGTTTGGTATACCACCGCTGTCCGGGGCGTCTCTAGACATACGAGACAACCGACTTAGACAGGCCTTTTGCATAATCTTTGGGATAGTAGACATAAAAGTCTTCTCGTGTCGTATCACGTCATAATGTAAACAACTATGTTGGAGAAATCAACGTTTCAGTCACGATTACAGTGGCCTTCTTCAGCGCCTCCAGTATAGTTCTTTTTCCACATTACTCCGCCGCATGATACTTAGAAAACTTTTATGTCGACTGACTCTAGCCAAGGAAGCCTATGCACTTGCATATATGGGAAAGCACTTTTCAAAACTTTCTTGAAGTACCTCTAAACGTATATCTCGAACTAAATCTTCCATCGGAGTTAGTTCATTATCTTCCAACAATGATGTAATAGTAGGGTACCTTCCAATAATGATGTAAGAGTAGGGAATGCGAAAAAGTTATTCTTCAGTACTTGTAACTTAAAAAGAGTTTTCATCATACTTGCGGTTAAGTGTCGGTTTATGTTTTCTAACTGCACCCTTGAATTTAGAAGTGGCTTCCTGGGTTAAAAATTGCTTTGCGGTTAACTGAAAATAGAATCACGTATAAGTCACACAGTCAATTTAAGCTTCATATGACAGTTATAGAACTCAAGAATCAACTCGTTGTAGTATGCTCATTTCGGTTCCAGAAGACAGCTTCCTTTGTATCAAGATGCCATTTACGCTAACGCTCAAGAAAGCGATAATATCAGCAATAAACGATGCACTGCGTAGTGATAACACACACTGGCACACCGCATAAGTTGGCAGCAGTTGCAAAGCGACATGCAAACTTTCGAATAACCACCGTCAAGTCCCTATCAGAAATTCGCTGACATCAAAACAAAAAGAATCATTCCCCGCCAAGGCAGCGACGACTAATTAAGGAAGTGGGAGGGGTAGGCAAGTTACAATCCGATCTTCCTGTGTCGTGCACACAGTCCAAAACATTCTGCGTGAATGTATTTTCTTTATGATTATAGATGTGCTACTATTATTAATTAGTTTTTGTCACTACCATTTTGCTTTAAAAATAAAGTAATGGAAGAGAATAATTTTACTTATATTAATGCGTGTTTTGTCTGCTTGTATGCGACCACCTGAAATGTACTTGCGTACCACCAGTGGAACGTGTACCACTGTTTGGGAATCCCTGATGTGGTACTTATTTTAAAAGAGGAAAAACACATTTTCACCATTACTAAATCTATATTTCTGAAAGGTCTAGCAAAAAAAAAAAAAAAGAAAAAGAAAAAGTGGTGTTGGGCAGAACAAAAGCAACAGCAACCGTGAAATCAATGACAGCGTGCGACGCTGTCAAACAGATTTGCAATTATCCTTCAAAGGTCGATTATTTTGTTATAACCACATATGGTAATAAACACAAAGACGAGAAAATGCGCTGAAGAGCCAAAGAAACTGGAACACCTGCCTAATATCGTGCAGTGACCCGCAGGCACACAGACGTGCCGCAACACGACGTGGCATGCAGTAAAACAATGTCTGAAGTAGTGCTGGAGGGAACTGACACCATGAATCCTGCAGGACTGTCCATAAATCCGTAGGAGTAAACGGGATGGGGATCTCTTCTGAATAGCGCTTTGCAAGGCATCCAAGATATGCTGCATGTCTGGGGAGTTTGGTGGCCATTGAAAGTCTTTAAACTCACGACAGTGTTCCTGGAGGCATTCTGTAGCAATTCTAGACGTGTGGGGTGTCGCATTGTCCTGCTGGAATTGTGCAAGTCCGTCGGAATGCACAATGGACATGAATGGACGCAGGTAATCAGACAGGATGCTTACGTACGTGTCACCTGTTACATTTGTATATAGACACAGCAGGGGGTCCCACATCACTCCACCTGCACACGCCCCACACCATTACAAAGCTTCCACCATACTGAACAGTCCCCTGCTGACATGCAGGATCCACGGATTCATGAGGTTGTCTCCATACCCGTACACATCCTTGCGCTCAGTACAATATGAAAGGAAACTCGTCCGACCAAACAACATGTTCCAGTCATCAACAGTCCAATGTCAGTTCTGACGGGCCCACGCGAGGCGTGTGCTGCAGTCATCAAGGGTACCCGAGTGAGCCTTCGGCTCCGAAAGCCCATATCGATGATGTTTCGTTCAAGGTGCGCACGCTGACACTTGCTGATGGCTCAGCATTGAAATCTGCAGCAATTTGCGGAATGGTTGGACTTTTGTCGCGTTGAACGATTCTCTTCAGTCGTTGTTGGTCCCGTTCTTGCAGAATCCTTTACCTGTCACTGCGATGTCGGTGATCTGACGTTTTACCGGATTCCTGATATTCAAGGTACATTCGTGAAATGGTCGTATGGAAAATCCTCACTTCGTCGCTACGTCGGAGGTACTGTGCCCCATTCCTCGTGCGCCGACTATAACACCACGTTCCAACTCTCTTAAATCTTTGATAACCTGCTATGGTAGCAGCAGTAATCGATCCAACAACTGTTGTTTTATATAGGCGTTGTCGGCCGCAGCGCCGTATTCTACCTGTTTACGTACTCTGTATTTGAATACGTATGCCTACGCCAGTTTCTTCTTCCATTAACCAATTCACTCTATTTAAGCTTTAGAGAAGTGTCCCGGTTTGTCCCGGTTTCTGCTTCCCAAATTAAGTCCATTTTCAGTCAGTTTAAGACAAACGTCCCGGTTTCTCAGACAGAAATTATGGATACAAACATACATACCTACATTAGTACTTGTTCCGTAGATCATGAATACGACATTCCGTAATGATGTAGAACGTGTCACGTTAACATAAGTTTCCTTTGCACAAAATAATTAATTAATTAATTAATTTTTTTAGTTACTACGTCATATCTAAGAATTCATCTGTTGAGTAGAAGTTGTCATTCGGAAATTCTTTTAATTTGCTTTTAAATGTTGGTTGGCTATCTGGGAGACTTTTAATACTATTTGGCAAATGACCAAAGATTTGTGTGGCAGCATAATCCACCCCTTTCTGAGCCAAAGTGAGATTTAACCCAGGATAGTGAATATCATCCTTTCTTCTAGTGTTGTAGCTATGCACTTCGCTGTTATTTTTGAATTGGAATGGGTTACTAATGACAAATTTCTTAAGTGAATATATGTATTGCGAAGGTACTGTGACTATCCCGAGTTCCTTAAATAAATGTCTGCAATGTGATCTTGGGTGGGCTCCAGCTATTATTCTGGTTACACGCTTTTGTGCAATGAATACTTTCTCTCTTAATGACGAATTGCCCCAAAATATGATGCCATATGAAAGCAGTGAATGAAAATAGGCATAGTAGGCTAATTTACTGATATGTTTATCACCAAAATTTGCAATAACCCTAATAGCATAAATAGCTGAACCTAACTGTTTCAGCAGAACATCGATGTGTTTCTTCCAATTCAATTTTTCATCAATGCACACACCCAGAAGTCTTGAGTATTCTACCTTAGCAACAGACATCCGTTCATAGTCTATATTTATCAATGGTATTATGCCATTTACTGTACAGAATTGTATAAACCGTGTTTTCTCAAAATTTAGTGAGAGTCCATTTGCAGAGAACCACTTAATAATTTTCTGAAAGACATTTGCAATTTCCTCAGCTGATTCTTGCTTCTTGGGTGTGGTGACTACTTGTATCATCACCAAAAAGAACTAACTTTGCATCTCCATGAATATAGAGTGGCAAGTCGTTAATATATATTAAGAACAATAAGGGACCCAAGACTGAACCCTGTGGGACACCATTCTTGATACCTCCCCAGTTAGAGGTTTCTGCTGGTTTTTGTAGACTATCTGTACTGTTAATTTCAACCTTCTGCATTCTTCCAGTTAAGTATGAATTAAACCATTTATGCACTGTCCCACTCATATCACAATACTTAAGGTTATCTAGAAAAATTTTACAATCAAAAGCCCTAGTTTCAAGACAAACAGTAATTACGTTTCGCTTGTTCCGCTGTGCAGTGCAAGCCGGGGAGAACGAGATCTCGCGCAGTTCTCGCGACTTCCCGAGCGTGCGGCCCTCGCCGCTGTCGACGAGCGAGCTGGAGTCGGCCGTGAACGAGGCCCTGCAAGGCAAGCAGCCCTTCAGCCCGGCCGCCACGGCCCGCCGGGGATTCCCCGAGCGGCTGATGCTGCCGCGAGGTTCCCGCCAAGGCCTGCCGCTGCGCTTCTACGTCATCGCCAGCTACCTGCCCTCGAACGCCACCGCCGCCTCTGCTGACGCGCAGTCGCTCGTCGCCGGCTACTGGACCGCAGAGCTCGCAGACGGCCGTCCGGTCGCTTTCCCTTTCGACCGCCGCATCCCGCACTACTACGACTTGCCCAACACCCACATCGGGGATGTCGTCGTCTACCACAAGACCATCGACGAGATCAATCGACCAGCTGTCTAGTCATGTATTCACCAGCCGCTGCCAATTCCTAGTGCCAAATAAATATTCGTTGTTTTACATAACAGTGTTTTATTTCATGATGACATGTTCATTTATAAAGCATTACGTGAGCTAAGACCTCATGTGGGGTTTGCTCCTCCCTAACAAGAATTTTGACACCACCGTTCACGGTATTCAAATGCATCCACAGCACTGGCGGACCAGACTGAGGCGACCCCGGTTACACTGTGTACAGTAGCTTCAAAAACCTCAAAACTCATACTTTTCGTTACAGATTCCCCTGTGCAGCTGAGATTCTTACACACACATGACACAGGAGTAATCATTTCAACTCTTCTGAACAGAAGAAACTACCTGTAATTGAAATACGAGGGTGGGACAAATGAAAACCTTAAATTTGTAATAACAAATCGAAATTTCGCGCCGTTATCCTGTAAGTTGGTAAGCCTGCTGCAGACATCGTGCAGAATGTCCTGTAAGTGGTAGCATAGTGCAGATGCACACATACCGTCGCAGTATCAGAATAAAGATGGCAGCCCCACGTGCGACTTGCATCAGGGAAGAACAGCGTTCTGTTATTCGGTTTTTGCGTAGTGAAGGTGTGTAACCTATTGAAATTCATCGATTAATGAAGGTTCAGTAAGGTGATGCATGTTTGTCACAGCAGCAAGTCTACGAATGGAGTAGGAAGTTCGCAAACGGTGTGACTTCAGTGGAAGATGCTCCTCGTCCAGGTCAGGCACAACGAGCTGTGACTCCACAGAACATTGCAGCATTTGAAGCCGTAGTGAAGGAAAATCGCCGAGTGACACTGAATGACATTGCAGCATGTTTACAGATTAGTCATGGGTCAGCACACACATTGTGCATGATGTGCTCCAGTTTCACAAAATGTCTGCAAGATGGGTGCCACGGCAGCTGACTCCTGAAATGAGAGAACGACGTGCTGATGCTTGTGAAGATACTTGTGAAGAACTTCTTCGACGCGTTGAACGAGAAGGTGATGGCTTCCTTGCAAGAATCGTTACTGGGGACGAAACCTGGGTTCACTTCCACCAACCGGAAATGAAGAGAGCGAGTAAGGAATGGCGCCATTCCTCATCACCAAAACCAACAGCAGGGAAGGTTATGGTGACTCTTTTGGGACGTAAATGGCGTCATTTTGGAGCACTGTCACCAGTGCATCATACACTTAACTCATAAAAAATCATCTGCGGCCTGCAATCAAATCAAAGCGACGTGGATTGCTGCCAGCAGGTGTCCTTTTGCAACATGACAATGCAAGGTCCCACACTGCCCGTACAGCAGTTGCAACAATTACAGACCTGCATTTTGAGTGTCTTCCTCATCCACCATACTTACCAGACCTTGCCCCAAGAGATTTCCATATGTTTGGAGCACCCAAAGACGCAATGGGAGGTAAGAAGTTCCGTTCTGATGAAGAGGTACGCCACGCAGTGCATGAGTGGTTGCGTGGACTACCAAAAGAATTTTTTTCTAAAGGAATTTATGCACTTTGTAAACGCTGGAGGACTTGCATTGAGCTTGGGGGAGATGATGTTGAAAAGTGATACAGCTTTATACCACTTCTGCACAATAAATAATATTTTAAAAAATATTTAAGGTTTTCATTTGACTCACCCTCGTATCTGCACTAGCAGAATATAAAAGCGGAAAACAATACAACTCCAAAAGAACAACAAACTCGATCCCAACTGCGGATCATCACAAATAGAAAATAACAAATAATAATAGAAAAAGACCCGACTCGTCACCGGGAGAGATCACAATCAAACAATTCTACAACGTCTGGAGGTTCGACGAATATACCAAGTTCATCCATAACAGATCGACCAACTAGAAGAGGCGTCTGGCCGTGGCTGCCGATGTGGCAGCTCGGTACACTTCCAAGCAGTGCGTCGAACGGCACTTTCCCGACGGTACGCCGCACTATAAAGCCCATTTGGCGGATGTATCTTCTGGAACTATTTGCGATCACGTGCCTGGCGTATCAAAGTAGTTCCTGGGCTAGCTGTGACCTCTGGTGGAGCTGTTCTGCAGTCTCCGCAAACGGGTAGTGGTCCCTGGTGGCCGTTGGTGGAGACCTGGTGTTGTGTTGTGCTGTGGCCGCCGGCAAATATTTGTGTTGACAACACAGACGACTTAGGTTTCCCTGCTGAATATAAGCCCTTTAATGCAGGTATCCCGTGTTGGCTGGACGTGAAGGGGGATGCCGATGCAGTAGGCGCTACGATGTCTGAAGTGGACCGCCACAGCAGTAATAGTACTTCATTATCTTCTTCACTGCGATTAAGCGCAAGTACCTGGTTTGCATTCCAAATCTCTCTGATCATGAAAGCATGATACAAAGTGCAATGTGGCCTTGACACACACGCACACATATCACATTGTCCCAGAGATACATTAAATTAGTGTGAACCAACAACCACCCCACACTTCCGATTCCTTAGGGGAATCTAATTCCCATACGCACATTTATCCACTGATCTGCAGATCAGGAAGTTTCTGATACCTCTGTGAATACACAGCAGCTAACGACGCCAGGCTCCTGATTCAGTTATGGCACTGCACTTCCAGAGGGAACCTCCATGAGATCCACCACTCCAGCACCAAATCCTCTCTCTCCTCTAGTCTTTCTGATCCTAACTGCAGAAAATTTACATCATAATCATGATTTTACGTAGGTTTCTTTACATATAAACATTATAGTCAACCATGAAACATATATATAGGGTGAGTCACTAACTATCGCCACCAAGAATAGCTCCGAAAGTATGATAGTAGTTGAAAATTTTGAGGGACAAATGTTGCATGGAACAACGGGGCCATAATATGACGTTGGTTGTTTGTTGGTAGGTGGGGTCGCGTCATAGATATGAAGCTCAACTTTGTTTTTATTTTTTTTTAATGGGATGCTGTAGTTTGGTACTTATTTTCTGATAGCGGCTTTCGAGACGAATCCAATGATGTGTAACAGTAAGGCCTCTGAAGGTCAACGGTCAAAAGGGTGGATTGAACGTCCATTTACAGAAGCTGTTTGAAGTGATGACCATTGGTATCAATGCAGTACTGCAATCTTCTAATCATGGATTGAGTGGTATTCCTCATCACTTTGGCACTTAACGAAGCACATGCTGTGACTATTATCTCACCTATATCGTGCCATTGACATGTAAACCCCATTTCGTAATACAACACTAATAGGAACGGTAAGGCTATTATCGTCGAATCAAGCGAATGTGAATGATGTAGTCCTTCGAAGAACAAGTCGGTATGCTTCTCATTTACGGAGAATGCCAAGGAAATTCAGTGAGAGCTAGAGACTTATACGCTGAAAGATATCCTCAACTTACTCGCCTTACAAGTCGTACGTTTAAATACGTGTATGATAAATTGAGAACAACTGGATCTTTAACGCATCGGAAACATATCCGCCAGAGTAGTGTTGTTCGTGTTCTGCATCGCCATAAATGTCATCCTTACCATATCACTCTCCACCAAGAATTGACTGGTACGGATTGTATGCGTCACATTGAATTCTGAGGAATGACGCATTTATTAATTTGATTTTATTTACAAACGAGGCTATATTCCCGAACCATGAAAATATTAATTTGCAAAACATGCATTATTGGGCAACTGAAAATCCATTTGGCTGCGGCAAGTTGCACACCAAAAAGCGTGGTCGGTCAATGTATGGTGTGGGATTCTAGAGGACAGAATTATAGGCCACTATTTCATCGAAGGAAATCTTAATGGTAGGAAGTACACCACATTCCTGCAAGAAACATTAGGTCTTTTATTCGAAGAAATACCTATAAGAACAAGGAACAGAATGTGATATCAACAAGATGGGTGTCGGGTACTTTTTTTTGCTGATGGCTGGAAATGAGTTGCAGAGACAATTCCCAAGTCGTTGGATTGGACGCAGAGGAGATGTATCGTGGCCGGCTCGTTCGCCAGACTTGACGCCTCTGGACTTTTTCCTGTGGGGATTCGTAAAAGACATTGTTTATAAAGACCTACCAACTACACCTGAAGATATGAGAGAGAGAATGGACAGAGCACGTGCCTCGATAAGTGACGGTGTGATAAGGAATACCACTCAATCCATGATAACAAGATTACAGCACTGTATTGATATCAATAGTCACAACTTCGAACACCTTCTGTAAATGGACGTTCACGCCTCCTTTGTGACCTTCGTTGGCCTTCAAAGATCTTACTGTTGTACATCGTAGGATTCGTCTCGATAGCCGCTATCGGAAAATAAGTACAAGACTATAGCATCCCATTTTAAAAAACAAAGTTGAACTGCATGTCTCTGAAGCGACCCCACCTAGTAACAAAAAACCAACGCCATATTATTGCCCCCGTTGTCACACGCAACATTTGTCCCACAAACTTTTCAGCTCCTATCATACTTTCGGTGTTATTCTTGGTGGCAATAGTGACTCACTCTATATGTATAACGTAACTATCCGGCGAACGGTCCGGGCACTTGGATGATGTCGTCCAGGATACCGAGCAACTTTCCGCCAGTGTGGACGGTATTTGCTTCATGATACATTACCCGTGTTAAAATTGACCGTTTACAAATTGCGGAAAAGGTCGATATCGTGTTGATGTATGGCTGTTGTCATCAAAATGCCCAACGGGCGTATGCTATGTATGCTGCTCGGTATCCTGGACGACATCATTATATGGTGGTGACAGTGATTGGGCCAACAATCTCACGAAATAAGCGTCAAGCGAAAAAACTACAAAGAACGACATATTCCTGAATTACGTAAAGAAATATGAATGTTTTAGTTGGACCACTTTTTTCGCTTTGTGATAGATGGCGCTGTAAGTCACAAACGTATAAGTACGTGGTATCACGTAACATTCCGCCAGTGTGGACGGTATTTGCTTCGTGATACATTATTCGTGTTAAAATGGACCGTTTACCAATTGCGGAAAAGGTCGATATCGTGTTGATGTATGGCTATTGTGATCAAAATGCCCAATGGGCGTGTGCTATGTATGCTGCTCGGTATCCTGGGCGACATCATCCAAGTGTCCGGACCGTTCGCCGGAAAGTTCCTTATTTAAGGAAACGGGAAGTGTTCAGGCACATGTGAAGCGTCAACCAGGACCTGCAACAAATGATGATGCCCAAGTAGGTGTTTTAGGTGCTGTCGCGGCTAATCCGCACATCAGTAGCAGGCAAATTGCGCGAGAATCGGGAATCTCAAAAACGTTGGCGTTGAGAATGCTACATCAACATTGATTGCACCCGTACCGTATTTCTATGCATCAGGAAGTGCATGGCGACGACTTTTAACGTCGTGTACAGTTCTGCCACTGGGCACAACAGAAATTACAGGACGATGACAGATTTTTTTCCCGCGTTCTATTTAGCGACTAAGCGTCATTCACCAACAGCGGTAACGTAAACCGGCATAATATGCACTATTGGGCAACGGAAAATCCACGATGGCTGCGACAAGTGGAACATCAGCGACCTTGGCGGGTTAATGTCTGGTGCGGCATTATGGGAGGAAGGATCATTGGCCCCATTTTATCGATGGCAATCTAAATGGTGCAATGTATGCTGATTTCCTACGTAATGTTCTACCGATGTTACTACAAGATGTTTCACTGCATGACAGAATGGTGATGTGCTTCCAACATGATGGACGTCCGGCACATAGCTCGCGTGCGGTATTGAATAGCATATTTCATGACAGGTGGATTGGTCGTCGAAGCACTATACCATGGCCCGCACGTTCACCGGATCTGACGTCCCCGGATTGCTTTCTGTGGGGAACGTTGAAGGATATTTGCTATCGTGATCCACCGACAACGCCTGACAACATGCGTCAGCGCATTGCTAATGGATGTGCGAACATTACGGAAGGCAACTACTCGCTGTTGGGAGGAATGTCGTTACACGTATTGCCAAATGCATTGAGGTTGACGGACATAATTTTGAGCATTTATTGCATTAATGTGGTATTTACAGGTAGTCACGCTGTAACAGCATGCGTTCTCAGAAATGATAAGTTCACAAAGGTATACGTATCACATTGGAACCACCGAAGTAAAATGTTCAAACGTACCTTCGTTCTGTATTTTAATTTAAAAAACCTACCTGTTATCAACTGTCTGTCTAAAATTGTGAGCCATATGTTTGTGACTACTAAAGCGCCATCTATCACAAAACGAAAAAAGTGATCCAACTAAAACTTTCCTATTTATTTACATACTACACGAATATGTAATAAAAAGTGGGGGTTCCTATTTTAAAAAAACGCAGTTGATATCCGTTTGACATATGGCATCGCCATCTAGCGGGCCAACTATAGCGCCATCTGGTTTCCCCTTTCAAGCTAGACAAGTTTCGTTCTTTGTAGTTTTTTCGTTTGGCTCTTATTTCGTGAGATATTTGGCCCGGTCACGATCAATCGACCACCCTGTATATCATACATTGATAAATGAAATCATAATCATTGCTATGGAATTACTAAAATCGTTTCCAATGACAACAATTAAGACAGTACTAGTATACAAAACTCATGGATGACAGTAAAATATTACAGTGATGTAATGAGAAGAGAAGGTGGTTCATAACAGCCACTATAGGCTTGCCCAAATAAGACTGGATTTACATCGCAACATAACAAGACAACATAGAAATAATCATATCATGCAGAGACCTCAGATTAGTACCAGAAAGTACTTTCACATTTCATGACAATAAAGTTTTCTTATACGCAGCACTCCAAACTACACACAGTTACGTCATTAATTTCAACACTACTCGGCCCAACTCACATCTACTGATCATCTTTTGGTAACCACAGTCAAGACCAAACATTACCCATATATGTTCGCTTCTTCACTCACTGGAACAGAAAGCTAACACAATTCATAACAAATAAACAACTTATCAACGAATACTTCTGAAAGCTAAACACTATTAACATTAAAACAGAATAGCCGACACTTCAGCAGTGACAAAGCAGTGCTGCTGCATGGCAGTCGCAGTCATTGTGAGTAAGAGCGGTGCTGTTGCTGCTGTAGAGTTGGCTACACATCATGTTGTAGCGGGACTTTGAATTTCGCCGCGCTACACTCGTTCCCTCAGATATAAATTATACCGTCGCAGCGGTATGAGCGCTCGACGGCAGAGAAAATATGTAAGAAAATGAAGGTACTAAAATTGAAACTATTTGTTTTCTATCCGTTTTTTGTCTCTTGGAGAGCGGAAGCTTAACTTACTTATTAGCTAGTCTTGGTCGCATGAAGACGAAAAAACTTATTGATGTGAGATGTATTGTGGAAATTTGTATGAAATTCAGAGGATGGAAGCAGCACATAAAATACATTGCATTTAATATCAAGACGATTTTGATTTGTATACATTAGTAATTCCTGGACAATGAAATTTATTGCAATATTTCGGAGCAGCTAAGACTTTTCACGCAGAAATGAAGCAGGAGATTTTTGGAGAACAAGACCTGGACGCCGCACGAGAGAAGACATGTTAACATGGTAAAGGATGAATTCTTATCTACGCCATTTCCCCCTGTTAATCACATTTTGTTATTCTCTGTTCTCTTTCAAATAATTTTTGTAGTGGAAATTGGTTTGACTTTTGCTCAGAAACGCCACAGGGACCACCCCAACAATAGCTTTTTCGAATCGCGAAGTCCGATAACTTTTCTGTAATACGAAGCCCGATTTGCATTTCATTCTTTCCCCTTTTCACGATCATTAACTATTTTAAAACCCCCTTTTTATTCACCATTTCTTCCCACATTTTCAACCTTTTCCTTTCTTCTCTTCTCATTTTTTTTGTTAACCACTACAATGTTTTACTCCCCATCTTGATACATATCGATAAAGGTTATTGGACTATACTAATTTGGAACTGCTCTGTCGAATGGACGCATAAGTCTGCTTTAAAAATCATTTTATTTTTAATAGGAAACAATCTGATGGTTCCTGTCGATACTAGGTGTCACATGAGAGACATGAACAACGGTATTTGTTTGGGGTGACTCCAGCTACAGATCTCAAAAACAAAATTGGAAATATCTGCCAAAACACCAGAGAAACTGTACTTGATGACTCTTAGGAAATATATCCTGTATAATTATACGAAACCACTTTCATAACCTCCAGTATTTGTTGCACTTCCTTCATCACAGTGCTCGTAACACCTAAAATGAGTCAGCACATTACATAACAAGACGGAACGAATTGTCACAGAACATAAGAATATGAAAAGAACAAAAAGAAATATCACGTTAACTATCTTAGTGTGCCTGCCTTTCACAGTAGAAGCAAAATCTCATTAAATGATACCAGTACCTTGAACCTCCCTTGCTAATGTGTTAACTCATGGGTTTATGACACCTTGCAGTGTGATACACCATTATTAATTGCTCAAGATTGTATATATATACAACATATCCTTTCCATAATAAACTTATTTCCTGGGTTTGAATGATTTAAAACACACAGATGATGGAAAAGGCTTAAAAAAAGTTCTCATATCCGGAAACTTAGTTGTTTATTAATATCATACGAGAATTTGAAGCAATTTTGACTGTTTTTCGATCGTGAGTGCCTCAAAAATATGTAAAGGTTTTTAGTTAGCGCTACCAGTCACAAAATTTGTTAACTAATGTATTATTTATTTATTGTGCAACGTGTTTCGAGTATATAAATCAGGCTATACGGCATAAGCAAAAACAATTTCACAATAGGATCATGGAGATGTTAAACAGTCTTTTCATAAATACCGGGGTTATCCTGTGGAAGAAGAGAAAATCTAGTAAGAGGCGACGTCGCTTTGTAAGCTGGACTTATGTTTGCATGAAACGTTTTATAACAGTCACTCAGTTTGTTCTTATGGCATGGCAGTCTCGTTGTGATGAGCTGAGGTGTTTCCATTTCTGTGACTCTCTTGGCTTTCTTGATTACCGTTCACAAATTTTCACAAACGTGCCAGTAACTTGGAAACACGATCACAAAAACAAACCTGTAGTGCAATGGACAAAATGGCGGTCAAAATACAGCTGGTTTCGATTTGACTATCGATCTGTCGGTCTATGTGGTGTCAGATGTTTACAATGTCTTCTGCACGTCTTGTTAACGTATTACAGATGTAGGTTGACGAAATACATTACAAACTGAGCACCTGTTACAATGTTATTGTACAAATGATGGTATAAAAACTATTTAATTTACACATTTCTAATTTATTGCCGGGGCTAGAGTCAAATGACAGATGTTATGTATCTTTCATTCTAAGAGTACCATAGTGAAATTGGAAAAGAAATATGAATTTTTGAAGTCCTTCACTTCATTCACGATCTCGTTATTCCCCATTTGGCCATGGACATAAAACTAACCAATTAATAGAGAAACACTGCAGCAATAATCCAGTAAAAGAAGCTAAAGAAGAGAACCAGTTACTAAAAACACCAACAAGAATCTCATTGAGGGTAATGCACTAGCAGTAAAATCTGACAAAGGCAATACAGTAGTCATCATGGACAAACCTGAATATATAAATAAAACACTTGCGTTCTTCAAAATAATCATATACAAGGAATCTCTCATGCCCACACACGGAAATTCAACAGTAACCTAAAGAAACAGTTGAATGAAAAATATTTCTTATTAACAGGGGAAGAAACACAGAGACTAACAATTATTAACTCAACAGTTTCAAAGTTAAGAGCCCAGCCAAAGATCCATAAACCTAATATCCCTCTCAGACCAATTATCAATGCTATAAATCAAACAGTCTACAAATTTATGCATAAGCTGTATTCAAATATAAAAAACAATAAAAATTTCAAAACTCTTTCTCAGTAAAACATAGCTACCAAGCAATTCAAAGAATTAGGTACACTTTCACAATGCACAACTAAAAATGACAACAAACAATGTGACACAGATTCCTCACACAACATCCAAAAACCCAAGTATATAACGTTACCATATTTAGGTGTCATATCAGACAAAATAGCCAAGCTGTGTAAAAAAGCAGTCATCAGGATCACCTTTGCCACCAACAACGACTTAAAGAGGAAACTGATACATTACATCTCACATCCTACAGAGAAACTGAACAAATCAGAAATTTACAAAATTACGTGCACCCATTGCAACAAATATTCTATTGGCCAAACGTGAAGAAATTTTAAAACCCACTTTAAAGAACACATTGACTACTTCAGACTTGGCAAACCAATTAAAGCAACTATACAGGACACAATATTACAATAGACAACGATCTCAAAGTACTACATAATTTTAAAAAAAACTGGAAAATGTACATCTTGGAAGAAATGGAAATATTCATCCATGGCCACATGGGGAATAACAAGATCCTGAATGAAGTGAAAGACTTCAAAAATTCATATTTATTTTCCATTTTCATTACAGTACTCTCAGAATAAAAGATACATAACATCACAGTCATTTGACTCTAGCCCCAGCAATAGCTTAGAAATGTGTAAAATAAATAGTTTTTATATCATCATTTGTACAATAATATTGTAACATGTGCTCAATTTACAATGTATTTCGTCAATCTACATCTGTAATACGTTAACAAGACGTGCAGAAGGCATTGTAAACGTCTGAACCACATAGATCGACAGATCGATAGTCAAATCGAAACCAGCTGTATTTTGACCGCGATTTTGTCCATTGCACTACAGGTTTATTTTTGTGATCGTGTTTCCAAGTTACTGGTACGTTTGTGAAAATTTGTGAACAGTAATCAAGAAAGCCAAGAGAGTCACAGAAATGGAAACACCTCAGCTCATCACAACGAGGCTGCCGTGCCATAAGAACAAAGTGAGCGATTGCTATAAAACAATTCATGCAAACATCAGACCAGCTTACAAAGCGACATTGCCTCTTACTAGGTTTTCCCTTCTTCCACAGGATAACCACAGCATTTACGAAAAGACTAACATCTGCATGATCCTAATGTGAAATTGTTTTTATAATGCCGTATAGCCTGATAAAGAGGTATGACCTCGAAATATGTTGCACAATAAATAAGTAATACATGAGTTAAGAAATTTTATGACTGGTAGCTACAGTTAAAAACCTTTACACAATATCATATGATACATAAAACATAAAAACGCATTGTAATATAAAATTGCAGATGAGATTCAGTGTCTCCACCACACTTACCAATATGACTAGGCACAAAATAATTTTACATATGAGATACAATGTAACCCCTTATATTTCTTGGTTTACAGAGTTTCTACTCTTATTGCATTCTGGTGCGCCACTTATTGTACCATAAATAGTACAATTTAAATAAGGAAAAATTTGTGTGTCAATGCATGACGCTTGCAGGACAGTTTGTGCATCTTCATCAGAACTTTCTGCCCTACCGCAAAAGATGCCTTTGATCTCTTGCTCTTCTCATTCGACACCTTTCTGCAGCCTCTCAAATTTTCTAAAGCCTTTCTTACTACATGCACTATGTGATCAAAAGTATCCGGACAACCACAAAAACGTACGTTCTTCTTATCAGGTGCATTGTGCTGCCACCTACTGCCACGTACTCCATATCAGTGACATCAGTAGTCACTAGACATCGTGAGATAGCAGATTGGGGCGCTCCACGGACCTCATTGACTTCGAACGTGGTCAGGTGATTAGGTGTCACTAGTGTCGTACGTCTGTACGCGAGATTTCCACACTCCTACACATCCTTAGGCCTACTATTTCCGATGTGGTAGTTAAATGGAAACGTGAAGGGACACGTACAGCACAAAAGTGAACAGGCTGACCTCGTCTGTTGACTGACAGAGACGCTGACAGTTGAAGAGGGTCGTAATTTGTAATAGACATACATCTATCAACAGGAACTCACAGGAATTCCAAACTGTATCAGGATCCACTGCAACTACTACGAAAGTTAGGCCGGAGGTGAGAAAACTTGGATTTCATGGTCGACCGGCTGCTGGTAAGCTACACATCACACCGGGAAATGCCAAACGACGTCTCGCTTGGTGTAAGGAGCGTAAACATTGGACGATTGTACAGTGGAAAAACTATTGTGTGGAGTGACAAATCACGGTACACAGTGTGGCGATCCGATGGTAGGGTGGGCTTATGGCGAATGCCTGGTGAACGTCATCTGCCAGCGTGTGTGTTGCCAGCAGTAAAATTCGGAGGCGGTGGTGTTACGGTGTAGTGGTGTTTTTCATGGATATGGCGAGCGCCCCTTGTTGTTTTGCGTGGCACTATCATAGCACAGGCCTACATTAATGTTTTATGCTCCTTGTTGCTTCCCACTGTAGAAGAGCAATCCGCGGATGGCGGTTGCAACTTTCAACACAATCGAGCACCTGTTCATAATGCATGGCCTGTGGCGGAGTGGTTACAAGACACTGACATCCCTGTAATGGACTGGCATGCACAGAGTCCTGTCCTGAATCCTGTAGAAAACCTTTGGAATGTTTTGAAACGTCTACTTCGCGCCAGGCCTCACCGACCGACATCGATATCTCTCCTCAGTGCAGCACTCTGAAGAATGGGCTGCCATTCCCCAAGAAACCTTCCAGCACCTGATTGAACGTATGCCTGCGAGAGTGGAAGGCGTCGTTAAGGCTAAAGGTGGGTCAACACTATACTGAATTCCAGCATTACCGATGGAGGGCCTTGTAAGTCTTTCTCAGCCAGGTGTCCAGATACAGTAGTTACGTGTCAACATAGGAGAAACTGGGAACAGTACATTTTCCAATACCTTATTGGACGGACCTCATGGACTTCGAACGTGGTCAGGTATGAAATACTAAAACTGGGGTTAAATATGTTGAATCATTTGGCAGTTCATTTATCACTTCTTCAAAGAAATGTAAATATGAATCAAAATATTTATGACATCACTGACAGAATAGTCTACAGTGTTTACCAAGCTCTTTCATGACCTGCTCAGAGGGATTGGATGCCGGATGGTACAATGATATGAATATTGTCTTCACTCTTCTGTTATGCAAATCACATTTCCAAACTACAGGTCTGAATTGTGGACCATTGCCTGATACTACCTTTCCAGTCTTCACAGAAAGCGATTCAAAAATGCTCGTACAACAGATCGACTAGTAGGTCTCCTCAGTGGTGTCAGTGATACAAACTTCAAAGTTAACTCAACACCAACAAAAACGAAGGAATGCCCTTAACTAGTTCTTAGAAGAGGACCAAACAAATAACCTATTGCAAGCTTCTTAATCTCAACAGAATAATCAGAAATAATGGTGCATGATGAACGCATCGGCATTTTCACGTTTTTGCCAAGGCTTGCACGTAGCTAAAACCTTACTAAACCATGTCTCCATATTCATAAAATAGCGTGTTTTATGACATTTGTGAAAACACTTCTTTGCACCAAAGTATACATAATTTAAATTATGACTGCCGAACCAGTTTATTGAATGATTTATCAGAATAAGTACAACTCACTTTCACTGAATAAATGTGCCTAATTGCAACATTGTTTTGGTTTCTCCGCTTCACCTTCATTACTTTCAAGATGGATCCTTACCTTGCACCCAGCAATATTCTCAAGTGAACTTTTAATGAAATGGTTGAATGACATGTTCTACAACTACGAGAAATTGAAACTCTTTTCTATAAGATCATCCTTGGCCCGATGATTCTACACTCGAGGAGATCTAGAAAGAGCATGAACAACGATGCTGCCTTACCAGGAATATACGCAATCCTGAAGGTCAACTCTTGCAGATACAGTCCCCACCTGGCTAAATGACCATGAGTCATCGTCACACACATCAAACATTCCAGTACAATGTGATCAGTATAGACTTTGCTCATCCGACTAAACAAATAAAATCTGAACTTCACAAAATCCCATGCAACAGCTACAGCCTCAAGCTCAGTGACTGGGTAGTTGCATTCACACTTTGTGAGCATCAGCTCACAAAAAATGCTTCATCACTTCACCTACCACAAAACTGTGGAAGAGCTCAATAACAAGACATGTCTTGGAACTATCTGAGTGTACACAAAATTTTTTAATCAAATCGAGGTGTGAAAGAAAAGAACACTCTGAAAGAATCTCTTTCACACTCTCAAACTCTACATGAGCTTAGAAATCCCTAACCCTAAAAGTTTCCTTACACATCAGTGCACAAGTCAATATGTATGCTAATAAATCTGTAACACAAGAGAATTAAACCCAGGACTCCCCGAATCTAGTTTCTCATCCTAGGAAGAGGAAAGTCTCTAATCTCCTCGATATTCTCTGGATCAAGTAGTATCCTTGATGCAGTCACAACGTGTCCAAGAAATTTTACTTGACTCCTTCCAAACTCCCATTTTTCTAAATTCACAGTGACACTCTACTTTTTGACAGTACTCAATAACCTATCCAAAACCTCATTATGTCTATCCTAACTCACCTCCGCAATCGGTACTCATGAATGTAGGTGATTAATATCTTTCTTAAATCTGCTGGAAGAGTCCTGTTAAAGCTTCTGATAAACGTTGCTGAACTAACATTCACCCTGGTAGGAAGAATCATAGTAAAACAAGGCTGGGTATTTTTCATATGAAGCTCATCTAATGTCAATGGTCTACCAATTTCTGGTACAGTAATTGTATTAATTTGTCTGGAATTCGATACCAACCCAGTACCATCTCCTTTCTTCAGCATCGCTAGCAATAGATTATTGTATGAACTAATAGCAGGTTCAATTACACATTACTATGACATCTTCTAAATCTCTTCCTCATGTCCCTCTTTACATATCACTGGTATAGGACAAAGAATGATAAAGAATACCTTATGCCCCATAGCCTTCAATAGTTCTGGGATGTTCATAAAACTCTGAAGAAAGACGTCGCAGCATGTAAACAAATTTCCTTTCACTATCTCATCTGACTCCTCAGGACTGTCAACCCAGTTCCATGTTTCTTGCACATAACAAACACTGTGTTAGCAATCTAGTTATAGAATTTCACTACCACTACTCTCACTCACGACAGGCTTTCTACTCAAAAGATAACTCGCATCTGCTGAGATACATAAAATAATGGATTAAGTTCTTCTCCTAAACCGTACACTCACCAGAACAGAACATCATAGACTCATTACAGTTCAATACCACTTCACCACATTCCAAATCAATTACTGGTTGGTACTTCAACAAAAATTAACTCTTATAATCAAATCATTCGCCAGCCTTGCCACAATCACACAACTCATAGAAAACCTAATACTTTGAGACAGAAATTCAATATCCACTTCTATACTTTTTCTAGCCATCACACCTTTCACCCTTGTCTGTTGCCAAAGGAAGAACAGGTCTCCACGCCCCTGAAATGCCAACACGCTCAAGACAGTCACTTGACTACCTTTGTCAACACCGATTTGAATCACTGGACTCACCAAATAATTTATATTTTCCTGTCCTTCATCGAGAAAAAGTCGTCTCATATCCTCGAAATCCAATTTGTTCATGGCTATTGTTAGTCATATTTCCAGCATCTCGATCGGCTGCTGACAGCAATTTTAATCATGTGGCTGTGGGTCCTCCACACACATTATTCTATGGATCAACTGATCACACACTAGTGGTGCATATCCCTGAGTCTCTATCATGTTAGTGACCACTTCTGCTATTTTCCCAACTTCCTAGGTGATGACTATTGTGCCTACTATGCCAACCATCTCTACCTCTTCTAAAATTATCACTTTTATTTCAGCCAGGCACTTCAGCTGATACCTCCATCTATCATTCCCATACCTATCACAACATGAATCAAATCACCTGCAATTGTAATTCCTACGACAATGTGGCCTAGAATTAAAGAACTCATTATCATTCCCACCATGATCATTTCCATAACTACTCACCCAGTTCTTAGAGTAAGCTTTGGAAACCTTCTAAATCCCCTTTAACACAGCTAGTAATAAACCTGACAAAAGCGTAATGGAAGATTTATGAGACAAATATGAACCAATTCAGCATGACTACATGGATTGTATAAAGAAATATGCAGGACTGGCAAAACCGAAATGATAAATATTTTACATCGTCAGTGTACCATGTTTGCCTTGTACTCCTCAGACCAATACGTAGACAAGAAAAAGCCCCTAAGCTCCTCATAAAATCCAGCATTTCTAATCAAGGTATGCATGCATACAGCAGGCTCAACTTCCAAGTAACCACACACAAATTCAGCCTTATGATTGGAAGGCCAATTTTGTGGGAGTTAAAAATCAAATTGCTCCACCTAAGATGCATGTGACTACCGTTTGATGTATATCTGAACACTTGAAAATTTTGACAGATAAGAAACGATTATAGTCAAAACCGAACATACCACCACAATTTACATTGTCACGGATAAAATGACTATCACTGCGATGTGTTCTGCTTCTCTCATAATAAGATATAGGACCTGGTGGATTTTTGTGTCTTGAATCAACATCATCCTCAGGTACATGACTTCAACTGTAACAGTGATACCTTCTCCTAATCTCTTTTCAATCGTCAGTACCCTGTAATTTGTCTCTTAACCTAGTTCCCTTCTTCTTGTACGCATCAATTTCCACGTGGTCTTCCATAATAAGGATCTCTGTTCCTCAGATTCACCAAAACCCACAGGTACCAACTCACTGGAATTCTGTTCAGCTTTAACTACCAGTCGTGCAACAGAAGTACCCAAATCATCAACCTTCTTAACTGTTTCCCATATTTCCTCTTAACTAATCTTCAATTCCTCAAATTTCTTCTCTAAACCTTTTAATAATATGATGTGACCTGGAATTATTTCTTGAATTTGATTAACAATTTCCTGAATAGGAATCACCTCAAAAGTCTGATAAACCTGTCTCACTTTGCGATGACGTATTCTATGCTGCAGACCTGACTGAAAAGAAGATTCTGTCTCTTTTTTCTCATTTGACGCCCTTGAATTCTGAAACTCTCTTTGTAATTCTTTATTTTGTTCATTAATTCTTGAAATTCTATTTTCAAGACATACTATTTTCAAGAAAGGGAATAGTAAAGACACAAACTGCTATACAGGCAGTGTCAACTGTACAATGAGCCGCTTATTTGGCAAGATAATGTTTGAAAAAATTAGACAAAATGTTGGCCACCATATTGCGGAAGACCAGGCAAAACAGATCATGTACAGATAACCCATTAATTTTTCAACAATTCATGGAGAAATTTATGGCAGTAGGGATGGAGCTACACATTGCCTTTGTAGATTTAGCAAAAGCTTACGATACAGTCCTTAGATCTGGGTATGGATGAACACCTTTTACAAATTATTGAAATGTACAGAGATAATGTGGTACAGGAAACGAGGTTCAAAGTTATCAGAACCTATTAATGTCAGTAAAGGCTTACGACAAGGTTGCAGTATGTCACCCATCCTGTTCAATTTATATGTAAAAGTGGCTCTCCGAAATTGGAAGAACAGCTATAGAGGAATGAAAATCACTATCAACAATGTACAGATATTTTCGTTAAGTTTTGCTGACGATTAAGCTATTATAGCAAAAGATGGATATGACCTTGAGTTCATGATACGACGATTATATCAGGAATACAACAGATGGGGACTACCAATAACAAAAACAGAATATCTGGTGGTGACTAGTGACGCTAAATTTGAAGTATACATCAATGACAAAGCAGTTATGAGACAGGTAGAGAAATTTAAATACCTCGGGGCACATACTGATAACAATGGACTGGGCCATACAGAAGTAAAATGTAGAACACAGCAAAGCAGAAAAGTATTACGGTGTATGAATTTTTTTTGTTTGGATAAGGATATATCCAACAGCATTAAAAAAAGAGTAGATAAGATAATGGTTGAATCATTGCTATGCTATGGATCAGAACTATAGATCTTAAATGCGGATCTCAAAAGAAGACTAATAGCTGTGGAAATGGACTATTTGCGTAGGAGTGCCGGAATATCAAGAATCGAAAGGAAAACTAACGATGAAATAAGAGCTACAATGAAGGCAAATGATACAGTGATAGATAGAATTGAAAGAAAATCATTAAAATAGTACGGACACACGATGAGAATGTCAGATCATCGGTGGCCAAAGAAAGTTTATGAATGGAAACCACCGGGCAGACGTAAGCGTGGAAGACCACGACCTTCTTGTACAGACCACATAAATGGAATAATGGAACATCGCAGCATCGATAAAGAAGATACGCTTGATAAAGAGGCTTGGCGATGGATAACAGGAATACAATAAGATGTTGTTATTAATAATCTTTGTATTCATTAATCTTGAAATAATAACAATAATTCTTGAAATTTAGTCTGGCATTCAATAACGGCCCCTCAACAATGGCAAGTTTACCTCCAACAGTAGAAATTTTCTCATCAAAACCGCAAAGAAATTTCTCCCTTAATTGTGACCTTAGTACATTACATTTCTTTACAAAATCTACACCCATGGACTCAGATTTCTGTTTTAAGCTATGTATTTGTCCCTGTTAAGTACTCACATTAGTTTCTAATGTCTCAGTCAGCCCCCTACCAGTGGCCTCAGTTGTTTCTCCTACCTCATCATCCAACTTTTGGTTACTGGTTTCCCCTTTTTCTGCAAGTTCCCACACACTAATTTCTCACTAAGTTCCTTTGCTTTAGCCCTGTTGATAAAGGCAAAATCAACATTAGACGTTTGCACTGAACTACTATTTTGCTGCTCAACTTAAACAGAACAAGCTCCAGAACCATGATTATAGTCAAAATGGACATGCCTCGACAGTTCACATTGTCACGATTTAAATGACTACGACATCAGTGTGTGCTCCTCCTCTCATAAACATAGGATCTGGCTCATCCCCAGGTCCTGAACACACATCATCGTCATCAGGCACTGCTGACGTACCATAACTATTAGTGGACCCCAGTGGCTAAACCAGATCAACAGCAAGTGGTCTCTCATTGATAATAACATCATTGGCCTCCTGATCAGAACATTATCGTCAGTTATCCCAATACTCTCTAACTGACTAACAGACATTAACTGAGTCACTATGAAGCATACTATCATCTCTCTGAGTAGCAGCACTGCACAATATACCAGAATCAGAACGTTCTGTCACCGTAACTTTTTCCCATGACTCTTTCCAGTAAGTGCCATCCACCTCTCCCTCTGCCTAAACGTTATCGTCTCCGTCTTATAGTGAACAATATAACCACGAATAGCCACACAAGAACAACCAGGGATAACCTAATGATACAAACCCAACAAAAAATTTCAGAAGTTCCACTTCAACTGAAAAAGTCTTAAATCATCCATTAAACTTTCAACAACTCCTTACAAATCTACTTCCAGTCGTTCAGAAATGCTTTCCCAATCAGCTCTGTATCTCAGTTCAAAATCCAGACACGTTCATAGGATTTGTCGACCTGGAAAAAGCGTTCGACAATGAAAAATGCACGATGTTCGAAATTCTGAAAAAAACAGGGGTAAGCTATAGGGAAAGGCAGGTAATATACAACATGTAGAAGAACCAAGAGGGAACAATAGGAATAGAAGATACAGAGCAAAGTCGCGAATGAAAAAGGGTGTAAGACAGAGACATAGTCTTTCGCCCCTGCTGTTCAATTTACACGTCGAAGAAGCAATGACGGAAATAAAAGAAAGGTACAAGAGTGGGCTTGAAATTCAAGGTGAAATGATATTAACGATAAGATACGCTGATGACATTGCTATTCTCAGTGAAAAAGAGTTAGAGAACGCGTTGAAGGAAATGAACAGTCTAATGGTTACAGAATGTGAACTGAGGGGAAATCGAAGGAATAAGAAAGTAACGGGAAGTAGTAGAAATGACAAGAGCGAAAATTTATCGTAAATGGGGATTACGAAGTAGGCGAAGGCAAAGAATTCTGCTACGTAGGCAGCAAAATAACGCATGATGTACGCTGCAAGCAGGACAAAAACAGGGGACTGGCACTGGGAAAAAGGACATTCCTGATGAAGAGAAGGCTATTAGTATCAAACACAGGCCTTAATTCAAGGAAGAAATATCAGATAAAGTACGTTTGGAGCATAGCACTGAATGGTAGTGAAACTTGGACTGTGGGAAAACCGGAACAGCATTTGAAATCTGGTGCTACAGACGAACGTTGAAAATTAGGTTGGCTGATAAGGTAAGGAATGAGGAGGTTCTCCGCAGAATTGGCGGGGAAAGGAATATATAGGGAGCACTGACAAGAAGGACAGTATGACAGGACATCCGTTAGGACATCACGGAATAGCTTCCATGGCATTATAGGGAGCGCTAAGAATTGTTAAGGAAAACAGAGAATGGAATCTACTGAGAATGCCAACTACTTGTTCATTCACCAAATTTTACAAGCATTACAGAATAAAATAGGGCTGTTTGGTATTTTCTGTGACCTATATAAAGCATTTGACTGTGTGAATCAGAATGTTCTCTTAGATTAATTGAAGTTTTATGGTATGCATGGTACAGCGAGTCAGTGAACAACGTCATATACAACCAACAGAATGCAAAAAGTTATACTTAGTAACTCAACCAATGCAGTCCAAGGGTATTATTCTGACTGGGGAGAAATCATCCTGTAGACATCTGTGTAAGGAGTCGGGAATTATGATTACTATTTCTCAGCACATTTATTTCCTCATAAAGTTCGTTGTAAATAATCCACTGCATATCAAAAGGAACAATAATGTTCATAATTTGAATATCAGAAAAAAAAACACATTGATTACTCCACGTTAATGTTGCCTGAGCACAAAAAGGGGTGCATAATGCTGCAACAAAAATTTTTGATGACTTATCCAGTGGTACATAGTGTGACAGAGAGAAAGGTAAAATTTGAAAACAAACTAAAAAGGTTTCTCCTCGCTGACTCCTTCTGCTCTGTAGAAGAATTTCTGTTACTGTAACGCGTAAAACGTGGTGGGGTAGGAATTACTAACTCACGTCTGCAGATAATTTAAAAAATAATAATAAAAAAAACAACAGTTGTGCAAATATTAAGCACGAAACCATATTTAAAAATTAAGTTGCGATATATATATGTAAAATGACCTATTCCACATCGTTTATCGTGGAAGTGACGCATGGAACATCGAACTAACTAACTACATCCAGCAATTAACTGAGGACGTTGTTGCAAGTGCTATTCTGAGATCAAAAGTTTGGTACAGGAAAGGTATACGTGGTGGACCGAATCAAACCAGTCAGAAGAGCGATGACTCAAAAATTAAAAAAAAAATTAACATCTCAGTTCCTTCACCAGAACATACAACGCGTGAAGCAGAGGGATTTCTCTCAGACCTATACTTCAAGTTACAAAACTTGATTTCCCGAGCAAGATTACACTCTAAACGGACTCACAATACTATTAACTTCTGTACGAATGACAAGACGGATGCCGTGTAACTGTCAAAACCTCAAGCATTAAATAACAAAGAATCTACATCTACATCTACATGACTACTCTGCAATTCACATTTAAGTGCTTGGCAGAGGGTTCATCGAACCACAATCATACTATCTTCCTGCCATTCCACTCCCGAACAGCGCGCGGGAAAAACGAACACCTAAACCTTTCTGTTCGAGCTCTGATTTCTCTTATTTTATTTAATGATCATTCCTACCTATGTAGGTTGGGCTCAACAAAATATTTTCGCATTCGGAAGAGAAAGTTGGTGACTGAAATTTCGTAAATACAGTAGATCTCGCCGCGACGAAAAAGTCTTTGCTTTAATGACTTCCATCCCAACTCGCGTGTCGTATCTGCCACACTCTCTCCCCTATTACGTGATAATACAAAACGAGCTGCCCTTTTTTGCACCCTTTCGATGTCCTCCGTCAATCCCACCTCGTAAGGATCCCACACCGCGCAGCAATATTCTAACAGAGGACGAACGAGTGTTGTGTAAGCTGTCTCATTAGTGGACTTGTTGCATCTTCTAAGTGACCTGCCAATGAAACGCAACCTTTGGCTCGCCTTCCCCACAATATTATCTATGTGGTCTTTCCAACTGAAGTTGTTCGTGATTTTAACACCCAGGTACTTAGTTGAATTGACAGCCTTGAGAATTGTACTATTTATCGAGTAATCGAATTCCAACGGATTTCTTTTGGAACTCATGTGGATCACCTCACACTTTTCGTTATTTAGCGTCAACTGCCACCTGCCACACCATATAGCAATCTTTTCTAAATCGCTTTGCAACTGATACTGGTCTTCTGATGACCTTACTAGACGGTAAATTACAGCATCATCTGCGAACAACCTGAGAGAACTGCTCAGATTGTCACCCAGGTCATTTATATAGGTCAGGAACAGCAGAGGTCCCAGGACGCTTCCCTGGGGAACACCTGATATCACTTCAGTTTTACTCGATGATTATTATTACGAACTGCGACCTTCCTGACAGGAAATCACGAATCCAGTCGCGCAACTGAGACGATAACCCATAGGACCGCAGCTTGATTAGAAGTCGCTTGTGAGGAACGGTGTCAAAAGCTTTCCGGAAATCCAGAAATACGGAATCAACCTGAGATCCCCTGTCGATAGCGGCCATTACATCGTGCGAATAAAGAGCTAGCTGCGTTGCACAAGAACGATGTTTTCTGAAACCATGCTGATTACTTATCAATAGATCGTTCCCTTCGAGGTGATTCATAATGTTTGAATACAGTATATGCTCCAAAACCCTACTGCAAACCGACGTCAATGATATAGGTCTGTAGTTCGATGTAATACTCATACTACCCTTCTTAAACACTGGTGCGACCTGCGCAATTTTCCAATCTGTAGGTACAGATCTATCGGTGAGCGAGCGGTTGTATATGATTGCTAAGTAGGGAGCTATTGTATCAGCGTAATCTGAAAGGAACCTAATCGGTATACAATCTGGACCTGAAGACTTGCCCGTATCAAGCGATTTGAGTTGCTTCGCAACCCCTAAGGTATCTACTTCTAAGAAACTCATGCTAGCAGCTGCTCGTGTTTCAAATTCTGGAATATTCCATTCGTCTTCCCTGGTGAAGGAATTTCGGAAAACTGCGTTCAATAACTCCGCTTTAGCGGCACAGTCGTCGGTAACAGTACCATCGGCACTGCGCAGCCGCTTGTGTACTTTACATACGACCAGAATTTCCTCGATTTTACTGCCAAATGTAATGAGGAGGGTTTTTGAAACAAAGCAGAAAGAATTAGAGCAATGTAGATGTTTACTTTCTTAGCACACAAATAAACAAACAAACCATCATAGGCAATCAAACATACAAGCCCTAGTGTGCCGGTTGGTACGTCTATGGCTATCGATAGCTTTGTGGCAATCGATGGCCTGTGTGTCGTCTATTGCTGCGAGGACCGTGGGACGACCACTGCTACATGGGGGACCACGGAGTGGCGAGAAGGTGGTAAGGGCTGTATGTGGGGGCGGGACGTAACGGCGCCTGTATGTAACAAGTGGAGCTACGGCAGTCGCTGTTCTGTAAATGAGGTTAAAGTTTGTAGTGATTACTTTGATTAAGTCGGTGGAGACTCTGAGTCACTACTGCCTTCAGAGAGGAACGAGGCCCGTACAGCCAGCACTGGTATATGGGAGCAGCTTTCTGTTGTGCAATACGGATGGCCCGAGTGAAGCGACTGTTATGTGGTACGCTTTCTGAATAATTCTCTACTGAAGGTAATTTGCTATCCTCGAATGACATTCATTGGTTGTCGTCACTGTTTTACTGTAAACGTATGGGCGGTATAGTTGGTCTTTGCCTTGTGGCCTCCTAAGGCCGATATTATACTATCAAATTTCTTTGTCAAAGATTTGATCAAAGATGTGATCAAATATTCCGTTGAATATATTTGACAAAGATCTTTTACGTAGCGCTAGAAGGAGTATTACACTGTCATCCAATTTTTCGTCAAAGTTCAAGATGGCTGACAACAACTTGTTATTAACCGCAGCAGTCGCATGTACCGAAATTGCATTGTGTGCACATGCGGAAAAGAAGTGGGGGAAAAAAAGGAACCATACATACGAGGCTGACAGTCTTAAATTCCTGGGATTACAACTTGATAATGAATTCAGTTGGGAGGAGCACACCACAGAAGTGCAGAAACGCCTTAACAAATCTGTATTTGCAATTCGAGTGTTAGCAGATGTAGGCAACATAAAAATGAAAAAGCTTGCATACTTTGCCTACTTTCATTCCATAATGTCATATGGTATAATATTTTGGGGTAAATCTTCAAGTCAAACAAAAGTTTCCAGAGACCAAAAGCGTGTAATATGTATTATTTGTGTAGTAAATTCACGGACGTCCTGCAGAAACCTCTTCAAAGAACTGAGTATACTAACTACTGCCTCTCAGTATATTTACTCCTTAATGAAATTTGTCCTAAATAATATATCTCTTTTTCCAACAAACAGCTCAGTTCATACATACCATACCAGGAACAAAAATGATCTGCACAAGGACTTAAAAAGCACTTACTTCAGTTCAAAAAGGGGTCCACTAGTCAGGAACACTCATCTTCAATAATTTTCCAGCAAACATAAAAAATTTAGTTACAAATAAAGATCAGTTTAAAAGGAGCCTGAAAGACTTACTAGTGGCCAACTCCTTCTACTCCATAGACAAAATTTTTAATAGAAACAAATGATGTATTGTATTGATTCATACTATTAGTATTGTTATTTCAGCTTAAAAATATTTGTTGTGTCGATTCCCTAAGGTCTCGACACAATGAGTGGCTAGGTGCACGCGAAGCTAACGCAGACGGGCGTAAATTCTGAAACAGGAGACTGGATGAAAACTATAAAGAAAAGAAGAGAGATTTTAATATACTTAACTTTAATGTAGTCTTGTTCTTGTTGAAATACATCTCTTGCATAGTAGTAAGCAATTAGCAATGATACACAGGGCGCCTTGCTAGGTAGTAGCGATGGACTAGCTGAAGGCTATTTAATCTGTCTCTCGGCAATTGAGAGGAATACTTGGTAGGTCTAGTCGCAAGCTATGTCGTCCGTACAACTGGGGCGAGGTCAAGTCCGTGTCTTGTGACCTGCCCTGTGGTGGCGCTAGGATTGCGAGTACACAGTGGCGACACGCGGGTCCGACATGTACTACAGGACCGCGGCCGATTTAAGTTACCACCTAGCAAGTGTGGTGTCTAGCGGTGACACCACATTCCTCCCCCGCAAATCGGCGAACGGTCGTGAGATAAGGCTTCCGCCCGCCGTGGGGAGGACCCCATGTTGACGTATGCGATGAGGTGGGGAGCCTAACAACAGGCGAGGCTGTGCCACCCGCACCCGGCCATTCGGTCCGAGGGGAGCTAGGAAACGCCTGCAAACCTAGTCCAGGGTGCACGTCAACATGAGGTGTATGCGCACGTAATGAGAGAGGGTCCGCAGGGTCGACCTCCATGTGGTCGGAGCACCCGACGGGCGAAGACGACATCTGGTCCGGAGCGGGCAAGAGGTCCATGGCGGAGGACGGCTGGTCACGGGAAGCGAGCGGCGGCGCGTGACCCAGGGAGGCGCGAGGCGGCTGCAGCGAAGCGTCCGCTGCTGGCGGCGCCGGCGGCGGCTGCGGCGGCGCGACGCCATGAGGCAAAATGGAAGGCATCGTCGGTAACACCTGGGGATGAGGCGAGCCAGTAGATGGGTCCCCAAGGCGCTGACCGGACGGCTCCGTCGCTGAAAGCAGACGGGGAGCGGCAGAACCCAGGCGACGACAGAGGCGCAGCTGATTGAGATGCCGACGCACCTCACCAGAGGCCCCCAAAACCAAATACATCGCGCGGCCGAGGCAGCGAAGAATGCGCCCTGCGAGCCAACGCTGTGAACCGCGATAGTTGCGATAATAGACAACGTCGCCAGGAGCAAAAGCAGGAGTCTGCCGCTGCACAGGAACCTGATGTGGCGGATGCAGCAAAGACATCAGAGTTCGATGAGGACGACCATGGAGCAACGCAGCCGGCGAGCGACCCTCGCGGGGCTGAGAGCGATATGAGGACAAAAAGAGTAACAAAGCGTCCTCCCGAGAATGCGATTCTTTCAATTTCAACATCTGTGACTTGAAAGTCCGGACCAATCGTTCCGCGGCACCGGTGGACTGAGGCGAAAACGGCGCGGATGTCAGATGTTGAATACCATTGGCCTTGCAGAACGACTGAAATTCTGCGGACATGAATTGTGGGCCATTGTCGGAAACAATAGTCTGCGGAAGACCTTCAATGCAAAAGATAGCAGACAAGGCTTGGATGGTGGCAGAAGACGTCGTGGAAGACATCCGGACAACAAAAGGAAAATTACTGAAAGCATCGACCACAACCAACCATCGAGCATTCCAGAATGGACCAGCAAAATCGATGTGCAAGCGTTGCCAAGGGGAAGTGGCTTTCGGCCATGCAAAGAATTTCCGCGGCGGTGCGGATTGTTGTTCGGCACACGCCACGCAAGAGGAGCACATATTCGTAATCGCAGCATCGATTCCGAACCAAGTACAGTGCTGACGAGCAAGCTGTTTCGTTCGCACTATACCCCAATGTCCTTGGTGAAGAAGCTTTAAGACAGAGGACTGTAACGAACGTGGGACCACGACTCGGGATTGATCAGTATCGGAACGCAACAACAAAACACCACGTCGGACAAAAAGTCTCTCCTTGTGAGCAAAAAAACGGCGAACCAAAGGATCCTCGATCCGTGACTTTGACAAGGGCCATTGCGTAGCAACAAAACGCAAAACGGAAGCAAGGACAGGGTCAGCAGCTGTGGCAGTAGCTACACGACGAAAATCAATCGGAAACGATGCGACCACGTCATCGGCTTCCGAATCAATGAACATGCAAGCAAGTTCGGAAGAATCGAATGCCGTATCCTCAGCAACAGGCAAACGGGACAACGCATCAGCGTTTCCGTGCTTAGCAGTGGACCGATACAAGATATCGTAGCGGTACTGCGAGAGAAAAAGAGACCAGCGAATGAATTTCTGCGCTGTACGTGGAGGTACAGGTTTGTGCGGATGAAAAAGCGATGTCAAAGGTTTGTGGTCCGTGATGATTGTAAAGTGACGACCATACAAGAAGTCATGGAACTTGGTAACACCAAACACTAGAGCTAAAGCTTCTTTCTCTATTTGTGAATAATTTCTTTGCGCAGATGAGAGCAATTTTGACGCAAAGGCAATAGGGCGATCATGCGAGCCATCCTTGTGCGCAAGCACAGCACCGATCCCGAAATCCGATGCATCAACCATCAACAAAAGGGGTTTTCGGGGATCGAATGGCGTAAGGCAAGTATTTGAAAGTAACGCCGATTTCAACTGGCGAAAGGCGCGTTCGCATTCCGTCGTCCAGACGAACGGAACACCTTTACGGCGTAAGCGATGAAGCGGAGCTGAAATGGAAGAAGCATTGCGCACAAATCGATTATAATAATTTACCTTACCCAGCACACTCTGTAGCTGTTTTAAGTTCTGCGGTGACGGCAAGTCCTGAATGGCACGAAGGTGCTCTGGACTCGGATGGATACCTTGGGCGTTAAGGACATGGCCCAGGTACGGTAAGTCACGAGCAAAAAACACACATTTGTCCTTCCTCAAGCGAAGACCATTCTGACGCAATACCTGAAATAATGTTCGGAGATTTTGCAAATGTTCTGCTTCTGTCTTTCCTGAGATTACAATATCGTCCAGATAGTTCGCAGCCGTAGGGACCGACGCACAAATAGTTTGTAAATATTGCTGAAACAAAGCAGGGGCGGATGCACACCCGAATGGCAGTCTTTTGAAGCGATACAAGCCAAGATGCGTGTTTACCACTAAGACGCGCTGGGATTCTTCGTCCACAGGTATTTGCAAGTACGCATCTGCTAGGTCCAATTTTGAAAAATATTTTCCCGGGCACAGTTTGTCAAAAAGATCTTCCGGGCGGGGCAAAGGAAAAGTAGCAGTCACCAGTTGTGGATTCACAGTTGCCTTGAAGTCCACGCAAAGTCTCAGTTTTCCGGAAGGTTTTGGCAAAATGACTAAGGGTGAGGCCCAGAGAGAAGCCTGCACACGTTCAATTACACCTTGAGAGTCTAATTCGGCTAATGTTTTTGCGACCTCATCACGCAATGCGTGGGGAACATTGCGCGCTCTGAAAAATTTTGGGTGCGCGTTATCTTTCAGTTCCAAATGCGCTTCATAGTTCGTAGCGCAACCAAGGCCCGGTGCAAAAATGTCTGCAAATTCTTCACAAAGACGAGAAACACTGGCGGAAGGCACAGTCTGATTCACTGATAGGACCTGATTTACTATAGACAAATTAAACAATTGAAACAAATCTAAACCAAACAAGTTCACTGCACTATAGGAACGAAGAACATAAAATGACACAAGTTTTGTCTGTCCCTTGTATGTTGCAAGAAGGCTGCACTGTCCTAACACAGGTATATGCTGTCCTGAGTAACTAGTTAACGTAACATTTGCGGCACGCAATGGCGGGGCGCCCAGTTGTTTGTACGTGTCGTGATTGAGCAATGAAACAGCAGCTCCGGTATCGAGCTGGAATGGGATCACTTTTCCTGCAAAGTCTAAGTCCACAAAAAGTTTATTGTCTTGTTGACGACAAGAGCGACCGTCTCGTGCAATGTGAACTGATACAGGTCCAGAAGCACTTGCAACTCTACGGGATTTCCGGCGACGTCGACGCACACTTTGGGTGGGACGAACACAGTCACTGTTAGCTAAAGTGTCACTGGACGGGTGGGCATGAACTACATTAATGTCCATGGGCGAAGGTCCACGAGCCTGATTGTCCTGGGTGCGATTCCGGCGCGAAGCAAAGGGCCTGGAATTTGTGTGATTGTCTGATCTAAGCTTTTTCTGGCAAACACTTTGTACATGTCCTTTCTTTTGACAGTAAAAGCAAATAGCTTGGCGTGACGGGCAATTTTCACGCGAATGTCTAGTGGCACACCGCGGGCAAGATTTCACTGCATTTGCTTGCTTACGCGGCGCACGTGGTTGCAAGCTAGGCTGCCGCTGCGAAGTCGGGCGCGAGGGCCGCTTAGCGTCCCGTGCAGCGGGCCCGGCGGGCCGATGAATGTGACACACTGCTGGCGAAGTTTCAAATGATTCCTGAGCAAAGTCAAGTGTGTCTTGCCTGTCCAAAATGTCTATCACTTGTTGCAGGGAGGGATTAACTAGCTTCAAAATCTGTTCCCTTATGCGAACATCAGAAACGTTCTGTGCAATTGCATCACGCACCATAGTATCTGAATATGGGAGGCCACATTCACAGGCAAACGCGCAGTCTCTAGTAAGTCCTTGCAAAGTTGCTACCCACTCCCTATTAGTCTGACCGGCCGTACGTTTTGTACGAAAAAACGTATACCGTTTGGCAACTACATTTACTGTTTCTTTGAAATAGGCATCCAAAGCAGACAAAATTTCTTCGTAGGTCAGAGTTGCTACGTCGCGTCGGGGAAACAATTTCACTATCACACGGTAGGTAGACACACCGACACAAGAAAGCAAAAACGGCTGCCGCTCTTTACCTTGAATTCCATAAGCAGTGAGGTGGAAGTTGAACTGATCGGCCCACTCAGTCCAGCTTTCGGTTGTGGCCTCAAAGGGCCTAAATGGCGGTGCGACAGCGTTGTGTGGCTGCGGTAGCGAAGAAGCGGCTGCCGCCGCATCGGTTTGCAGCGCACGTTGACCCTGGACGAGCTGTCCAAGGGCTTCCAATAACGCCTGCGTCTGCTGATTCTGCAAGCGAAAAAATTCGGACAGTACATCTGGAGAATGCGGCGAAGCCATGACACAAGCAAATTAGAGCAAGTATAACACAAAGACTGCAACGTGGGCGCGGCACCACTCCTCGGCGCCAAAATATTGTTGTGTCGATTCCCTAAGGTCTCGACACAATGAGTGGCTAGGTGCACGCGAAGCTAACGCAGACGGGCGTAAATTCTGAAACAGGAGACTGGATGAAAACTATAAAGAAAAGAAGAGAGATTTTAATATACTTAACTTTAATGTAGTCTTGTTCTTGTTGAAATACATCTCTTGCATAGTAGTAAGCAATTAGCAATGATACACAGGGCGCCTTGCTAGGTAGTAGCGATGGACTAGCTGAAGGCTATTTAATCTGTCTCTCGGCAATTGAGAGGAATACTTGGTAGGTCTAGTCGCAAGCTATGTCGTCCGTACAACTGGGGCGAGGTCAAGTCCGTGTCTTGTGACCTGCCCTGTGGTGGCGCTAGGATTGCGAGTACACAGTGGCGACACGCGGGTCCGACATGTACTACAGGACCGCGGCCGATTTAAGTTACCACCTAGCAAGTGTGGTGTCTAGCGGTGACACCACAATATTGACATGTTCCACATCCACTAGGACCTCCTCAGCATAGATCTATAGAACGAAAAACTAATCTAATCTGGATAAAGCCATGGGTTTTACGACGACACGGTAAAAGCATTTAACAAAACTTGTTACGTGGGCTTACAATGGAAGACGTCAGGTCGTACATCAATTACTTAAGAATGGATGAGCATACATTTCTGTATGTGCTCAGTGAAGTGTATCCTCATATCATAAAGCACAATATTCACTTAAGAACTGCTACATCTGCAGAAGACAGGCTCACTGTAACACTCCGATTCCTTGCCACAGGAGAGGGTTATGTCAGGTTAGGTTCGGTCAGGTCTCCAACTTTTTCAATCTATTTTTGTATTCAGCGTGCCTCACGTTGTAAAGCGCCTCATCAGCTTCATACATCTCTATTAATTTTGTAGTTGTGGCACACACCAATTGTATTTACCGGCAATGTTTATAAAAACACTGCAGACGACAGAACGTTGCAGCGATGCCAGCGCTCCATGTGGTAACATGTCACATAGCAGTGAACAGAAGACAAGCGATTTCTTTGATCAAATCTACAGCGGCGCCCTAGATTTGATCAAATATTGGACGGCATTTGACAAAGTTCCTATTACACCATCAAATATCTTGGACAAAGATATTTGACAAAGAAATTTGATAGTGTAATACCGGTCTAAGCATTATACGAGGGCCATTCAGCAAGTAGGGAGCGTTTCCGTCTGACGCCGCTAGGCGCGCGCCGATCGCGTATATTTTGGTCTGTGCGTGATCGGCAGCTCAGTCGGCAGCCATCCGTGACAGCGGGAACGTCTCTGCGCGTCTGGTTTTTTCGATATTCGAATTTGAAATGTGCGCTGCAATCGAAAATTACCCCAGTTGTGAGGTGCGGTCTGTAATACGGTTTTTGTTGGCAAAAAACCTAAAACCCATAGAAATTCATCGTGAACTGTGCGAAGTGTACGGGAACATCGTAATGAGAAATGTTCTGTCCGAAAATGGTGCATTCGGTTTAAAAATGGCCGACCCAACGTTCATGATAAAGAGGAGAGTGGACCCCCGAGCATTGTGACTGACGATCTTGTCGCTAAAGTTGATGAAACGATTCGTGAAAAATGTCACTTCACAATAACGGAGCTTTCACTTTCTTTTCCACAAGTTTCATGGACTTTGTTGTTTTAAATTGACACTCAAAAGCTAGGCTACCACAAATTTTGTGCACGATGGTTGCCCAAAATGCTTACAGAGCACCATAAAGAACAACGAATGGGGGCAATGTTGACATTTCTGGAGGCCTACCACAGTGATTCATTACTGGATCGAATCGTAACAGGTGACGAGACTTTGGTGAAACATGTCAAATGCTAGACAAAATTACAGTCCATGGAGTGGACTGTCCATCTTTGCACACCCTTAGGAGAGCAGTTCAAAGCAAACGCCGAGGAAAGCTGACGTCCAAAATTTTGTTTTTGCACAACAATGCCCGAGCTCATACGGCGAACCACACTAAAGAGCTCCTTAATTCATTCAAATGGGAAATATTCCCTCATCCGCCCTACAGCCCCGATCTTGCACCAAGCGACTTCCACTCGTTTGCCAAGATGAAGAACTGGCTTGCAACGCAGCGCTTTGATGCCGACGTGGAACTCCAGGAGGGCGTGACTCGCTGGCTGAAGTCTCAGGCGGCAGAATTTTACGACGAAGGTCTTTCAAAGCTTGTCCACCGCCGTGATAACTGCCTCAATGTGTTTTATGACCATGTGAAAAAGTAGTATGTCAGTCGCTCTTTCAGATGTATATAATAAAATGTATTTCTGGTACTCATTTTTTTTTCAATTCCAAAACGTGCCCTACTTTCAGAATAGCCCTCGTAGAACTCCCACAATGTAAGGTCCATTACTGATGATTGTTTGCCCGTCGGGTTAGTGCATATACTGTGTTCCGAGTATAAAGTCCACAGTATGGTGATTAATGTACTGGGCTATTGTGCATGTTTGGTATCAAATCATTTTCAGTTAACTGTGAAACGCTAACCGTGTTATCGGACATCACATGGATTTTTGTGTCCTGCTGGGTAGCAGAAGCTGTATTGCATAGTATCTCCATTTAAGATGAAGCTTAGATATGGTAACTACCAGTTAACTGTGTGGGCAGTAAACAGGAAGGCCCAAACAAGTGGATGATGAGAGAAAGTAAATGGATCACGCCAGTGACAAAAAATGTAATTGCATGAGTCACTTCGCCGATGTCCGCAACTTATCTGAATGTTTGTTTTGTAACTTTATGTCCTGAATTAATGTGTTTTTAAATTTATTAATGAGTAAATCAGATTTTGGATTTTAATAACGCTGTTGTTGGTTTCAGATTTTAGTAATGCTATTACTGGTATTAAGCGAAATTTTTGAAACAAGAGTGCAGGCGGCTCTCTGTAGAAAATTATAGTAAGGGATGTGTGGACTTAGAACGACTGGGAGTATGTGGAACGTTCACGCTGAAATCTGTCTTTGAATAATTCTGAGCTGAGTTCGTTTTGGAACCATATACGACCTGTTAGCATTACAAGATTTTATTATCGATATGGAATGTGAGATAACTTATATGCTTGGAAATAAATGTTAGAGAGCCTGTGTGGTGTTGCTTTAGAATTCAAGTGGAGGTGAAGCATCATGGACTGTAACGTCGTTCTATAACGGCTCCTTGTCTATAAACTGTTCCTGATCCTTAACCTAACCGTATTATCTTTTATATGAAGGGTGTGAGGGTTATGAGGGATTTGATAACATATCACATAAATGTAACATCAATGTTTTCATAAGTGTCACTCTGTGCTCATTTTCCGAGTTTAATTTGAATAGCTGAAGTTCCACTGCACAGTCCTGAACGGAATCCGCTAAATTTCAGTTACCCGAAAAATCGCGCAAATCTAAAGGCTGTGAATTCAACTAAGTACTTAGGGATTACAATTACGAATAACTAAAACTGGAACGATTGAATAGATAACATTGTGGGGAAAACGAAGAAAAGAATGCAGTTTATAGGCAGAGTACTTAAAAGATGCAACAAATCCACTAAAGAGACGCTTGTCCGTCATATGCTAGAGTAATTGCTGTGAGATAGGGGACCCTTACCAAATATGACTGATAAAAGACATCAAAAAAGTTCAAAGGAGGGCAGCTTGTTTTATATTATTACGAAATAGGTGAGAAGTGTCACAGATTAAAAAGTTTTCCATGGTATTGATTCATAGCCATGCAACGATTTTTAAAAGACTAAAGCGCCATTTCACTGTGTAATAACATATCTTTTGTGCTATCCAAATTTCGGCTTTTATGCCCTTATCAAGTACAATGCTGAAAGTTATTAGAGCATTAGGTTCCTTTCAGAGTGTGCTTATGCAATAGCTCCATACTTAATCATATACAACCGTTCACTCGACGAAAGATCCGTACCGAAAGACTGAAAAGTTGCACAGGTCACAACAATATTCAAGAAAGGTAGCAGGTTTAATCCATTTACGTACAGGTCCGTATCGTTAACGTCGATATGCAGTAGGATTTTGGAACATATATTGTGTTCGAACATTATGAATTACCTCGAAGAAAACTGTCTATTGACGTACAGTCAACATGGGTTTAGAAAACATCGTTCTTGTGAAACACAACTACTCTTTATTGGCATGAAGTGCTGACTGCTTTTGACAAGGGATTTCAGATCGATTCCGTATTTCTGGATTCCTTGAAGGCTTTTGACACTGTACCGCACAAGCGGCTTCTAGCGAAATTGCGTGCTTACCTATGGAATATTGCCTCAGTTATGTGACTGGATTTGTCATTTCCTGTCAGGGAGGTCACAGTTTGTAGTAACTGACGGAAAGTCATCGAGTAAAACAGAAGTGATTTCTGGCGTTCCCCAAGGCAGTGATATAGGCCCTTTGCTGTTCCTTATCTATATAAGCGATTTGGGAGACAATATGAGCAGCCGTCTTAGGTTGTTTGCAGATTACGCTGCATTTTATCGACTAATAAAGTCATCAGAAGATCAAAACAAATTGCAAAACAATTTAGAAAAGATACATGTATGGTGCGAAAATTGGAAATTGGCCCTAAATAACAAAAAGTGTGAGGTCATCCACATGATTGCTAAAAGGAATCCGTTGAATTTCGGTTACACGATGAATCAGTCAAATCTACAGGCAGTAAATTCAACTAAATACTTAGGAATTACAATTACGAACAACTTTAATTGGAAGGAACACATAGAAAATGTTGTGGGGAAGGCTAACTAATGACTGCGTTTTATTGGCAGGACACTCAGAAAATGTAATAGACCTACTAAGGAGAATGTCTACACTACGCTTGTCCGTCCTCTTTTAGAATACTGCTGCGCGGTGCTGGATCCTTACTAGATAGGATTCACAGAGTACATCGAAAAAGATCGAAAAAGTTCAAAGAAATGCAGAACGTTTTGTATTATCGCGAAATATGGGAGTCACTGAAATGACAAAGGATTAGGGCTGGACATCATTAAAAGAAAGGAGTTTTTCGTTGCGACGGAATCTTCTCACGAAATTCCAATAACCAACTTTCTCCTCCGAATGTGAAAATGTTTTGCTGACACCGACCTACGTAGGGAGAAACGATCACCACGATAAAATAGGGGAAATCAGACCTCGTACGGAGAGATATAGGTGTTCGTTCTTTCCGTGCGCTATACGAGAATTAAATAATAGAGAATTGCGAAGGTGGTTCGATGAACCCTCTGCCAGGCACTTAAATGTGATTTGCAGAGTATCCATGTAGATGTAAATTGTATTTATTCAGGCAGTCGTACCAACTGCAAAAGTTGTTAGACTGCCTGAACAAATACGACCTAATAATGATATAACAATGTTTAGCACTTTACTTGATAACGGCATAAAAGCCGAAATCTGGATAGTGCAGAAGATAAGTATAATAACACACAGTCAAACAGAGGTTTACACTTTTTAAAAAAAATGTCGTAGATTAGTTGGCATGAGAGTCAGTAAAACAAAAATGTGATCTTTTCACGAAATTTCTACCATCATCTTTCTCCTCCGAATGAGAAAATATTTCTTTGGCGCACACCTTCATAAGGAGTAATGATCATTGTAATAAAATAGGAGAAATCAGAGCTTTTACCATGCGCTTTTCGAGAGTGGAACGACAGAAAATTAATTGAAGGTCGTATGATGAACCCTCAGCGAGGCAGTTAATTGTGAATTGCAGAGTAGTCATGCAGAACTAGATGTACATAAGAATGCGTTGTACGCCTCTCATTGCTGTAGCAGACATGCACGTCGGCCTCAGCCCTCGAGTATGAGCTAACGACCACGAAAACATCCAGAGTAGAGAGAAGAATCGCAGGACGTAGATAACGCGGTGGAACGCTGACTCGCCGAAGGGAGCGTTTCGAGAATTTTCCTCGCATAGGTTTTCATGTAAAAACTTTACGACATACTGTTTAGCACCAGCACATTCGGAGCGGAAGATGAGACAGCGAGGCACCAAGGGAGAAATGGCCTCCAGCTAGCCACAAACACCGTTAAGATGAGGCTTCCGTACCAGTTAACTGCTTTTTAATTACCGTCCGACTTTCTGAGATTCGAAAACGGAATCGTCAGAGTATTACATGTTTCACTAGCGTCCGAAGAGAAAGGATCTGAACGGCTATTACGAAAATTCACGATAGCTCAATACTTGAAGATGTAATCAACAAGGAGAGAGAAGCTATCTGACGGAATAATTTCTAAACATTGCTGAATGTTGCACTCACTTCTCGTAAAAGTTGTAGGCATGAAAATCTCTGTAAGTCTTAACTACAAAATCCTGTAAGCTAAATTCTAGCGGGTAATTCACACTGTGTAGTATTATTAGGTGCTTTTACCTTTCCTCTCCCACTCGAAAGAAAAAACTGCGGAAGAAAGATACCTAATCTGTATTCAGTTCCACACAATCAGTAACATCATTTAACAACAACACTCTTTCCGACGATCATTTTCTTATTACTGATAGTGAGGACGTTCTCTATACATCAGCCCTTTTCATGAGAACTAAACCACCCGTAATGAACATTTCGAAATCCAAGAAGGAAACAGAAAATCTCTGGAAGAAGGTAAAATTTATCTGAATCAAGGAACACGGTAACGTTAAATGTAATGAAATAGTCCATGACTTAGCGAAGACCAGCCGCTCGAATGGCACATTTGAAAACAACTATTTCTACCATCAGATCAGAAGACATGGCGCCAGTGGGAAGACGAATTTCGATAATCGAAAAGCAGTAAAGGAAAATATTATGGACAAATGCAGCCAAACGTTCCCTCGGAATCCTGAGGCAAATAAAGGGGTTATAAGTTACGTAATTCTCGTATAGTAGACGCGGTCTTGGCCAGCACAGTAGCTAAGCGTGTTCGGTCAGAGGGCAGCTTGCCCTATCTAATAAAAAAACTGAGTAAAGTAATCAACTATCAACTTGAACGGATGTCTTGTGACGCCCGTCAGGCCAAACACAACGAGCTGCATCGAACAAGAGAAAAGAAGGGGGTAGCGTCTTTGACTCATAATAAAAACGTCGTCGGTCCCGGGTTCGAATCCCGCCACTGCTTAAATTCTGATTAATAATCAGCATTGACGGCCGAAGACTTCCGGAATAAGAAGTCACCTTAATTCTGCCAACGGCCTTGCCAAAAAGCCGTTCAGGGCACCCTCTTGTCCTAGGGGTGGGAAGCTGCACCTAAAGACGGAAGAATCAGCAATGATCAACGGCATGAGGATGCAGAAGGCAATGGAAACCACTGCATTAAAGACACATAACGGGCCATGTGGTCTGTGATTGAAGAAGTGTCATGATGATCTCTCCGTTGGCAAAAGATTCCGGAATAGGCCCCCATCCGGATCTCCGGGAGGGAACTGCCAAGGGGGAGGTTACCATGAGAAAAAGATTGAATAATCAACGAAAGGATAACGTTCTACGAGTCGGGGAGTGGAATGTGAGAAGCTTGAACGTGGTAAGGAAACAAGAAAATCTGAAAAGGGAAATGCAAAGGATCAATCTAGACATAGTAGGGGTCAGTGAAGTGCAATGAAAGGAGGACAAGGACTTCTGGTCAGACGAGTATAGGGTAATATCAACAACAGCAGAAAATGGTAAAATGGGAGTAGGATTCGTTATGAATAGGAAGGTAGGGCAGAGAGTGTGTTTCTGTGAACAATTCAGTGGCAGGGTTGATATCATCACAATCGACACCAAACCAACACCGACAACGATAGTTCAGGTATACATGCCGACGTCGCAAGCTGAAGATGAATAGATAGAGAAAGTGTATGAGGATATTGAAAGGGTAATACAGTATGTAAAGGGGGATGAAAATCTAGTAGTCATGTGGGGCTGGAATGCAGTTGTAGGGGAAGGAGTAGAAGAAAAGCTTGCAGGAAAATATGGGCTTGGGAGAAGGAATGAGAGAGGAGAAAGAGGCAGAGAAAGTGTATGACGATAATGAAAGGGTAATATAGTATGTAAAGGGGGATGAAAATCTAGTAGTCATGTGGGACTGGAATGCAGTTGTAGGGGAAGGAGTAGAAGAAAAGGTTACAGGAAAATATGGGCTTGGGAGAAGGAATGAGGGAGGAGAAAGACTAAATGAGTTCTGTAACAAGTTTCAGCTAGTAATAGCGAATACTCTGTTCAAGAATCACAAGAGGAGTAGATATACTTGGAAAAGGCCGGGTGATACGGGAAGATTTGAGTTAGATTACATCAAGGTCAGTCAGAGATTCCGAAATCAGATACTGGATTGTAAGGTGTACCAAGGGCAGATACAGACTCAGTTCAGAATATAGTAGTGATGAAGAGTAGGCTGAAGTTTGAGAGACTAGTCAGGAAGAATCAATACGAAAAGAAGTAGGATACGGAAATACTAAGGAATGACGAGATACGCTTGAAGATCTCGAAGGATTTAGATATAGCAATAAGGAATAGCTCAGTAGGCAGTACAGTTGAATGCACAGCTCTAAAAAGGGCCATCACAGAAACTGGGAAGGAAAACATAGGAACAAAGAAGGTAACTGCAAAGAAATCATGGATAACAGAAGAAATAATTCAATGGATCGATGAAAGGAGGAAGTACAAAAATGTTCCGGAAAACTCAGAAATACAGAAATAAAATTCGCTAAGGAATGAAATAAATAGGAAGTGCAGGGAAGCTAAGACGAAATGGCTGCCGGAAAAATGTGAACACATCGAAAAAGAAATGACTGTCGGAAGAACAGACTCAGCATACAGGAAAGTCAAAACAACCTTCGGTGACCTTAAAAGCAAGGGTGATAACATTAAGAGCAACAAATGCAGCCAATAGTAAGTGAAAAAATGATGAAATTTCACACGTAAAAAATTTATTTTGTTATGTTTTCGAACTTTCACTGCTATGAGTGTGAATCCTGAATACTTCCTGGTCATGGTGACAAAGTTTTATGAATTTATTTGTAAAAGTATAGACAGAGGAAATTAAAATGTCCTGTGGTGCCACTCCTGCTCCAAGTCGGCTCGTTTGACGTCCTATCCCCCTTAAGCGATTTGGGGAAATGACAGAAAACCCAAATATGGATGACCGATCGCGATTTTAAATCGTCATCCTCCCAAATGGAGTCCAGTGTGCTAAGTATTGAGCTCTCTCGCTCGGTAGTTGTGGAAACTATCACAACTGCAATATATCAAGGTAAGAGGTATCCGTCATTTCTCACAGAAGAAAAACGGCCCGTACAACGTAATCTGTGACAATGCACAGAAAACATAAATATAGTGTAATGTGCGTGTGGCTAGTGAATCCAGTCGAGTAGACCGGTCACATGATGCAAGCCCTTTGAGTTGGCGCCACTTCGGCAACTTGCGTTTCGATTAGGATGAAACAATGAAGTTGGCAACACAACATTCAGTCCATCGAGCGGAGAAAATCTCCGACCCAGCCGAGAATCGAACCCAGACTCCTCGCATGCCATTCCGTCACGCTATGGAGGCGATACCTGTAAATCTCGTTCACTCGCCACAGTTTAATGAGGCGATTAAGCTTTCCAAATAAATGAAATGTTGCTTAATCTCCGAATGTCAGCTTGGACGAGAAACGTTCATCCTCAAGTGCTTCCTTGCATTGTGATGCATAATTGAACGCGCCGGCCATAATCTTACGGTTTTAATTGCAGTACGAGCTTCAGACGGTACGGTCTGAAACGTAACCGGCGTCGCAAAATCTTCCACACAGGTTGCTGCGGTATTCCAAGTTCGTGGCTTGCGCAGACCTTTGATTTTTTGGACTTTGTACGACACTTTCCCTCAGTCTCTCAACAGTTACATGTGGCAGAAAGTGGCCCACTTCGTCTTCTGCTTATAGAGACAACCAGTGTTCCTAAATTGTCGATACCAACGCACAATGATGTATTTACATTAGAACTGTTGATATTTTTATAAATATCAGGAATCCGATACATCGAAGTTTAAAATGGCTCTGAGCACTATGGGACTTAACATCTATGGTCATCAGTCCCCTAGAACTTAGAACTACTTAAACCTAACTAACCTAAGGACATCACACAACACGCAGTCATCGAAGTTTAAAACATTATCATCGGACGCTCGGTACATCGAAAGAGTATCGACATACACCGGCCTATAAATTATCGGCTGGACGTCGTAAATATACTGCCGGTTTTAGATCTATATATTTGAGTGTTAATTTATTATTAGAAATTTTGTACACCAACAAGCAAGCTGCCCGCTTATCCCCCTTAGGGCAACAATTGAAAGGAAAACGATGCCACGTCCACTCTTGGCGATAACCATTTTGCTGACAATGGTAACAGGATGTAAGTGGCACAATAAAAGGTGTCCGATGGATGCGTCGTTCGGTTTCGTCACGTGTGGGATTTGTCTGGAACATTTCATGCCCTGTTTTTTTCTTCTGCAAACGCCAGCGACCTAGCAGCTGTAGTGTCAAACTGTGTGGTTAAGATAAACAAACGTTGCAGTTTCTGTTGGTAGCGCCGAACGCCGATTGCGTCAGCATATCCCCTCACACATCTCCGTCCACCGCAAAAACCAGTCTTGTAATTTAGATTATGATCGTCTTTTTCAGCAACTGTTTTTGAAGAGTGCCGATGTGCAGAAGTAACACACAAGTTGCGTTAAAAGTTGTTTTTTAACGCAACTGGTGTGCTATTTCTCCACATCGGAAATCCTGTTATTCCACTCACACCGGCAGCCGCGAGTGCAATCGGACTACTTCTTTGTGCCACATATACTGGCTTTACGCAGTCAAAGAGAAAGACGAGACGTGATGGGAACTCAAAAAGTAGCAAGACTCCTTCATACAATGAAAGTAACATTATGTTCTACTACAGTTTCAAAAGAACAATTCATATATTTACCGAAAACTGCGAAAAAATATAAGACAAAATAAAAAATGGACACTTGACATTGTCATTTCAATATCGATGTATCGAGGATAGAGTACAACACACTTACATCGATATTTTTAGGAAAAGTGTCGATATATCGATATTTTAAGGAGAGCCCTAGTTTACATTGCCGTTCTTTTCGATAATTCGTTCTGAATGTACGCTGCACTCTTATGACAGATAAGCGTCTCGCATATTTCAACACACAAAAACTCTTCTCGTTTTGTCGCCAGTCTGTCAAGGCACTGCACTCGTACCGCCAACTTGGTGACTTTACGGTTCTATTCATGCATTAGCCATGTTTGGCATGTAATACTTCGGAAACTTTATAGCTCTGCAGATAAATGAAGCATATTGAGTAGCTCCGTACATTGTTGTCGGATGAGGAAGGAGATATGGGGGTCGCGATGAAAACTGGTAGGCGAATACTGAAAGGTTGAGAAAAGCTGATTTAAGATATTCTTGGTTTCCCACAAACTGCTGTAGGAGACACCCGGGACGGTTAATTTGGTAATGTCACAGCGAATTCCTTCTCCCATGGCCCTTCAACTAAGTCAGAACTACGTCCCTGAAGGCCTTGCTGTCGTCGAGACCTTCCTACCTGCACCTTTTCGTCAGTGAAGTGTGTAACCTCTGTTTCCGTGCGTTAGCAGGTTTTGTGCTGTGCTTCACAGACAGTGAGGATGGACCAGCCTAAATGTGCGTGCGAAACCAGTTACCTGCATCCATACCTACTGGCGTGCCACACCAATAGTCGTTAACCCGTCACGTGGTTTCAGCCGGGTCCTGGCTCGTCTCCATGACTGAAGATATTCCACACGCAAGACTATGCGAACAGGTGATTAAAGATCCACGACAAAATGCCTTTTAAATAGCGTTTAAATTCCGGTTGACAGCTAAAGCCGCTGGAAACAACACGCTAGTCAGCTTGGTTAAGGGCGAAAAATGGGATGAGACACAATTATGTGGAATGAACAATGCTGACAGCTGATGAGATACTAGTTGGAGCGAGACTAGTAACAGGGTGAAATTTGGAGTCAGTCAGTGGTAGGACAGCGTGATTGGTAATGCGTTGCCCATGAAATGTAGGAATTCCGGTGAAAGACGTGTATATTTATATTGTCTATTGTCAAACCACAATTTATGAAAGATGTTTATATTTTATTAATAGGATTAAGTAGGAATAATTAATATTTGTCATGTTGGAAACAATTGTGGTAGCAGGGAATGTCTGCACCAAAGTATTGTTGATACAATTTTAAAAAGGGCGGGAGAAACCGCGTACGGATACATTATAAGAAAAAAGAGCGGGAAAGACCGCGCATTGATACATTTTGTAGTGGTAGCAGGGATTGTCTGCACCAGAAAGCATTGTTGGCAGGAGAGACCGCACTTTAGCGTTCGTAGGAAGAGTAGTAAGCGAGAAGTGAAGCGAGTCGGTAACAGGTCTGAAGCGAGAGGTTGAGAGGAGCGGTGTGCCTGCCAGCCACTAGATATGATTTACAAGAGATTATAAACGGATGTACAGAGACATCAGCTAACTATTATAATAAGAGGAACTAATATTATTGAATTAATTTTTTGAGAAACTCAAGACTACTGAAGGTATGTTTGCGCATTGCTACTTGTAAGATTATTGTAAAAAGTAAGTCCCATTTGAACGTTTGTAAAAATCATTTCATTCAGAATATAATTAACTTTTGCCAGCAATATTGCATTTCTAATTATAATCCATCCCAAAAACCATCAACGTAAAACTTTGCAAAATTTTATTGTTGTCAAGAAAAAGTTTAACTATCAATTACGTAATTTCAGTCAAATTAATTATAGAATAACGTCAGCTTTGCTATTAAAGAATAACGTCAGCTTTGGTAATAAATACAGCCACTTATTATGAAAGCCCACCAGCAGCTAATGGAGTAAAGTAAAACAGAGTAAGTATATTCATGTCGCAGTTCGATGTAGCAGTCAGATGGCGATCCAGTAACAGTAAAAAAGGTAAGGAACAGTTTTGGGTTATTTCAGATAACGACTGAGGGCCACGACGACGACACATTCTATTTTTCGTCAAAATAATCAGAAAATCACTTTTAATAAGCAGCAATTAAATTTGTATGCGAAGATAGAGAAAGAGAATAAATTTCAAAGGGAAGATTTCATAGAAATCCTAAGAAAAGGTTACATAGTTTGTTGTAAAAGGGAAGGTTATCAATAACACAAGAGGTATAGAGGAGACGGGAAGGTTTCACCGGATCAAATTTCGGTGCGGCGCAGAGCTTTGTTTCAGACTTTCAGTGACAATAGTTGCAAGACGCAATACAGAGAAACCAATGACGACATTAATCACGAGGTCTAATTAGCGAATCAATCTGGTGCTTTCGTAAGTCAAAATCAGAGTCTCCACTTAACACCAGTTCACTAAGTTGATTTAAGAATATGCGACAATAAGACTTCCTAGTGTTTATCCAGTCGTAAGGGATCTGCTTGATTTTCAGGATTTGGCAACATTTTTATATAATTTGTGGTCGGGTGCCCTTCCTGTCGCCACGTGAAACCAACTGCAGGAAAAGCAAGTGCCCGTCTGAAATTCATTGGAAGAAACTTAATGAATGTAATTCATCACAGCATCTGAAGGAGGACGACTTTCCCCTTTGCCCTTACGGCAGAGGGGACAGGAGGGGTGGCAGCGTTAAATCCGTGAACACCAGTATTTGCGCCAATGTCCTGGATTGAATTTCAAACTTTACCGCAGTTTCTCGTGCAGTGATGGCAGTTGACACTGCTGCTGGTGATCCGTCCTTCGGATGGGGACTGTAAGCTCGCCGGTACCCGTGGTGCTTCTCGAGAGGCTACGTGCTGGGATAGGTTTTGACCGTCCCCCTTCTCTCAACAACAACAGAGCGGACACGACACTACACTATACACACGCCCGTTACACACACCTACACTTGACAAATACACTTAAAGCACTCAGCTCTCACACTTCTCGAAAGAAAGGCGCCTGTAGGTGCGAAGGGGGGAGGGAGCAAGACCTTTCCAATTAGGCGGCTGAACCTGCCTTTCTGGGTCTCCCAGCCGTTCGTGGCAAACGACTTCACTTTTTTTAGGAAGACGACTGGTCGGCCGTTGAAATGTCGTGTAGAAAAATGGGATGAACAGCTGGGTTGAATAACCAAAAGCACATCGTTAATCAGTGGTGTAACCTCTCAACAAAAATATTCCGAAACCTCCCTACAGAAAAAAATAATTATTTATATCATTCACATACTGTGTAGCCTACCAACAGATAAATGAATTCCGTAACCTACCAATAATACAATGTGACTAACTTCTCAATAAAATTGTCGCTCACTTATAAACTTTCAATAATGACTGTGAATTTAAACTGGTGAATTTTGGACGTCAGCAGCGCTGCGTCATGGCCCTGAAAGATCATTCTGAATAAATTGAAAATTCTTACCTCAATAAGGTCGCCGGATAATGCAATATATATCTGCTCCTATATGAAATTTTTCTGGCACAGCCCAGTGCAATGCTGACCGATTGATTTGTCATGTATAAAAAGAAACAACTAATTTTTTTCTTTACAATAATCGGGATGACCATGGATTGGAGAAATTAGTAAATTCTTTAAATTGAAATGAATGATTGTCAAAAGTTACTTTTTATTAGAAAGATTATTATTAAGAGATTTTTTAAAAACATTTACATGGGATTTGATATAACAATACTACATATGCGTGAGGCTGCTTTTACCTTAACCTACAACGCTCAGGCTCCGCCATAGCTCCCCACGACCGGCCCAGCCAACTCGATACAGACGACTGCTAGCAACTACTTACTCCTACTGCTACACAGTTCCCACTGCTGACAACACTGCTCTCTGGTCTGAGATTCTCTTATAGCTTACATATCGCAGGCAGCACGTGACCAATCCATCGAAATTACATCTGCTCGAGTGCGCTAGCGAGAAATTCCTCAATCATGGACCTCTTACAATGGTGACGAGAAACTCTGAGAGTCCCAGTACTTTCTGATAGTTTGTTCATGTTGAGTACCACAGCTGTATAATTGTAATGGCTCCACCTCAGCTGTTGTTAACACATATTTACTTTATTTAATTTTGCACAGTTGGCCAATTCTCAAGCGCCGTCTACACAAAACAGTACAATGATGTAGCAAGCTATGTTCTGATTATCAAAAGTTGTAATGAGATGCAGAGGTAAAACTGTTAATCATAAAGACATAATTTTCTTCAAATTTAAAAAAAAATTATAAAAGGTCTTTTAATTGTCTAGATCGTGTATTGTAAAACATTCAAATGTGATGACTAGATTCAGTTGACTAAGCTACCATTTTGAGATAACTGATCGCAAAATATGTCAGCATGTAGCTTACTGTAAACTTGCATCATCTATATAGCTGGGAGCAACAGTTTCAATTTAAAAAAAACTGTGCAAACCAGCTAGGTAAAACCAACTAGTTCAAAACCTTCCTTAATGGGATTGCAGTTAATTATAAAGTGTATGTACAACATCTGAGGAGTGGCGCCATTAAGTTAATAGACTGTTCTGCCTGGCGCCACTGGCCCAAGGGTAGTATCGACATCCTTCTTGCGGCCCTATTGCCAATATCTATGAGAAAAAGTTGGTATCTGTGGGTTGTGTCATTAGAAGGGCTTTGCTTGCTGATATACAGGGTGTTACAAAAAGGTACGGCCAAACTTTCAGGAAACATTCCTCACACACAAAGAAAGAAAATATGTTATGTGGACATGTGCCCGGAAACGCTTACTTTCCATGTTAAACCTCATTTTATTACTTCTCTTCAAATCACATTAATCATGGAATGGAAACACACAGCAACAGAACTTACCAGCGTGACTTCAAACACTTTGTTACAGGAAATGTTCACAATGTCCTCCGTTAGCGAGGATACATGCATCCACCCTCCGTCGCATGGAATCCCTGATGCGCTGATGCAGCCCTGGAGAATGGCGTATTGTATCACAGCCGTCCACATTTGGTACCGGGGTTGCGTAGACAAGAGCTTTCAAATGCCCCCATAAATGAAAGTCAAGAGAGTTGAAGTCAGGAGAACGTTGAGGCCATGGAATTGGTCCGCCTCTACTAATCCATCGGTCACCGAATCTGTTGTTGAGAAGCGTACGAACACTTCGACTGAAATGTGCAGGAGCTCCATCGTGCATGAACCACATGTTGTGTCGTACTTGTAAAGGCACATGTTCTAACAGCACAGGTAGAGTATCCCGTATGAAATCATGATAACGTGCTCCATTGAGCGTAGGTGGAAGAACATGGGGCCCAATCAAGACATCACCAACAATGCCTGCCCAAACGTTCACAGAAAATCTGTGTTGATGACGTGATTGCACAATCGCGTGCGGATTCTCGTCATCCCACACATGTTGATTGTGAAAATTTACAATTTGATCACGTTGGAATGGAGCCTCATTCGTAAAGAGAACATTTGCACTGAAATGAGGATTGACACATTGTTGGATGAACCATTCGCAGAAGTGTACCCGTGGAGGCCAATCAGCTGCTGATAGTGTCTGCACACGCTGTACATGGTACGGAAACAACTGGTTCTCCCGTAGCACTCAGCATACAGTGACGTGATCAACATTACCTTGTACAGCAGCAACTTCTCTGACGCTGACATTAGGGTTATCCTCAACTGCACGAAGAATTGCCGCATCCATTGCAGGTGTCCTCGTCGTTCTAGGTCTTCCCCTGTCGCGAGTCATAGGCTGGAATGTTCCGTGCTCCCTAAGACGCCGATCAATTGCTTCGAACGTCTTCCTGTCGGGACACCTTCGTTCTGGAAATCTGTCTCGATACAAACGTACCGCGCCACGGCTATTGCCCCGTGCTAATCCATACATCAAATGGGCATCTGCCAACTCCGCATTTATAAACATCGCACTGACTGCAAAACCACGTTCGTGATGAACACTAACCTGTTGATGCTACGTACCGACGTGCTTGATGCTAGTACTGTAGAGCAATGAGTCGCATGCCAACACAAGCACCGAAGTCAACATTACCTTCCTTCAATTGGGCCAACTGGCGGTGAATCGAGGAAGTACAGTACATACTGACGAAACTAAAATGAGCTCTAACATGGAAATTAAGCGTTTCCGGACACACGTCCAGATAACATCTTTTCTTTATTTGTGTGTGAGGAATGTTTCCTGAAAGTTTGGCCGTACCTTTTTGTAACACCCTGTATATACGGGTTCGCTGACCCGAGAGAGGCACGAAGTTTGGGGATTGGCGATAACGTCGCGACAAGAGGTGGTCACGAGGTCCGAGCGGCCGAAGCCACGAGCTGAGCGCGGAGGGCCTGCGCAGAGCGTAGATACCGGTCTTGCGAAACAACTCAAATCACCTAAGAAACGCAAGTCTTCCGGTCCAGATGGTATACCAATCAGGTCCCTTTCAGAGTATGCAGACACAATAGCGCCTTTCTTAGTAGTCATATACAACCGCTCACTTGACGAAAGTTCTGTTCCTAAAGACTGGAAAGTAGCACAGGTCACACCAATATTCAAGAAAGGAAATAGGAGTAACACATTGAATTACAGACCCATATCACTGACCTCAATTTGCAGTAGGATTTTGGAGCATATACTGTACTCGAACATTATGAATCACCTTGAAGAAAATGACTTACTGATACATAACCAATAGGGATTCAGAAAATATCGTTCCTGTGCAACACAGCTAGTTCTTTATTCCCATGAAGTAATGAGTGCTGTCTACAAGGGATCTCAGATCGACTCTATATTCCTAGATTTCCAGAAGGCTTTTGATACCGTTCCCCACAAGCGACTGTTAATCAAATTGTGTGCATATGGAGTATCCTGAGTTGTGTGACTGGATTCGTGACTTCCTCTCAGAGAGGTGTCACAGTTCGTAGTGATAGACGGTAAATCATCGAGTAGAACAGAAGTGATATCTGGCGTTCCGCAAGGTAGTGTCATAGGCCCACCGCTGTTCCTGATTTACATAAACGAACGAGGTTATAATCTGAGCATCCCCCTTAGATTATTTGCAGATGACGCTGTAATTTACCGCCTAGTAAAATCATCAGACGATCAATTCCAATTAGAAAATGATCTAGAGAGAATTTCTGTATGGTGCGAAAAGTGGCAATTGGCACTAAACAAAGAAAAGTGCGAGGTCATCCACATGGGTACTAAAAGTAATCCGATAAATTTTGGGTATAAGATAAATCGCACAAATCTAAGGGCTGTCAATTCGACTAAATACCTAGAAATTACAATTACGAGCAACTTAAATTGGAAAGACCACATAGATAATATTGTGGGGAAGGCGAAAGAAAGACTGCGCTTTGTTGGAAGAACACTTAGAAGATGCGACAAACCCACTAAAGAGACAGCCTACATTACACTTGTCCGTCCTCTGCTGGAATACTGCTGCGCGGTGTGGGATCTTTACCAGGTCGGATTGACGGAGGACATCGAAAAAGTGCAAAGAAGGGCAGCTCGTTTCGTGTTATCGCGCAATAGGGGTGAGTGTGTCACTGATATGACACGCGGGTTGCGGTGGCAGTCACTGAAACAAAGGCGGTTTTGTTTGCGGCGAGATCTATTTACGAAATTTCAATCACCACATTTCTCTTCCGAATGCGAAAATATTTTGTTGACACCCACCTACGTAGGGAGAAATGATCATCATAATAAAATAAGAGAAATCAGAGCTCGAACGGAAAGATTTAGGTGTTTCTTTTTCCCACGCGCCATTCGAGAGTGGAATGGTAGAAAAGTAGTATGAAAATGGTTCGATGAAACCTCTGCCAGACACTTAAGTGTGAATTGCAGAGTAACCATGTAGATGTTGATGTAGAATACTTCACCGGGGTCAGCGTCGTCTACAAGCAGCAGGCCGACATCCAGTCGGTTGGTTGGCAACATTGGTGTCGGACGACCGCTCGTGGCCTGGCTGCCCTCTTCTACCTGGCTTTCATCGGCACCACCCAGTAACCGCTGCGACGCACCGTGGTTCCATGGAACTGCTTGCTGATAAAGGGGAATAACATTCTGTAATCCTCGTGGTGATTTGTGTCATTGTGTACCCGCTCTCCCTATTATTATTTTCTGGTTTGTACCCGACCCTCAGAGTTTTACTCGGTCGGATCGTTGGTCGTAAATATAGGTCGTAGCATTGTACTAAGCCACTAGTTGTCGTTTGAAAATTTGGCCCGCTATTATATTGCCTTTCTTTTCTGGTTATACCCGATCATTAGTGTTCTAATTAGTCAGCTCCTGGTCGTAAATACAGCCGCAACAATTGTACTAAGGCACAGGGGCATTGTGGTTAGGTTTAGATGTTAATTAGTTCAATTCTTTGATTGTACATCTACATCTACATCTACATGACTACTCTGCAATTCACATTTAAGTGCTTGGCAGAGGGTTCATCGAACCACAATCATACTATCTTCCTGCCATTCCACTCCCGAACAGCGCGCGGGAAAAACGAACACCTAAACCTTTCTGTTCGAGCTCTGATTTCTCTTATTTTATTTTGATGATCATTCCTACCTATGTAGGTTGGGCTCAACAAAATATTTTCGCATTCGGAAGAGAAAGTTGGTGACAGAAATTTCGTAAATAGATCTCGCCGCGACGAAAAACGTCTTTGCTTTAATGACTTCCATCCCAACTCGCGTATCATATCTGCCACACTCTCTCCCCTATTACGTGATAATACAAAACGAGCTGCCCTTTTTTGCACCCTTTCAATGTCCTCCGTCAATCCCACCTGGTAAGGAACCCACACCACGCAGCAATATTCTAACAGAGGACGAACGAGTGTTGTGTAAGCTGTCTCTTTAGTGGACTTGTTGCATCTTCTAAGTGTCCTGCCAATGAAACGCAACCTTTGGCTCGCCCTCCCCACAATATTATCTATGTGGTCTTTCCAACTGAAGTTGTTCATGATTTTAACACCCAGGTACTTAGTTGAATTGACAGCCTTGAGAATTGTACTATTTATCGAGTAATCGAGTTCCAACGGATTTCTTTTGGAACTCGTGTGGATCACCTCACACTTTTCGTTATTTAGCATCAACTGCCACCTGCCACACCGTACAGCAATCTTTTCTAAATCGCTTTGCAACTGATACTGGTCTTCGGATGACCTTACTAGACGGTAAATTACAGCATCATCTGCGAACAACCTAAGAGAACTGCTCAGATTGTCACCCAGGTCATTTATATAGATCAGAAACAGCAGATGTCCCAGGACGCTTCCCTGGGGAAAAACGATATCACTTCAGTTTTACTCGATGATTTGCCGTCTATTACTACGAACTGCGACCTTCCTGACAGGAAATCACGAATCCAGTCGCACAACTGAGACGATACCCCATAGGCCCGCAGCTTGATTAGAAGTCGCTTGTGAGGAATGGTGTCAAAAGCTTTCCGGAAATCCATAAATACGGAATCAACCTGAGATCCCCTGTCGATAGCGGCCATTACTTCGTGCGAATAAAGAGCTAGCTGCGTTGCACAAGAACGATGTTTTCTGAAACCATGCTGATTACTTATCAATAGATCGTTCCATTCGAGGTGATTCATAATGTTTGAATACAGTATATGCTCCAATTGCGTTTCTAAGTCATTAGTTATATCTGAACAACCTGTTGTGCTAAGCTGTGCGTTGCTGTGTTTGAAAGACCGGGTCATTATTGGTGTATTTTAGCTGGATCTTGTGGTTCCGCCTACTGAGTTCTCTTGCAATAAGTGTTCACAAGTAATGTTTTAAAACGTTCCTTCAGGGCGGTCTTAATAACTGATAATCAGTCTAACATTGAATATATTAACAGCCCACTGTCACCAAGGATTTAGTCAAAATGAGATTGTCAAAAAGAGACGGGTTGGGATCCAGTAGCACCTGGGTTGCTGATTAAAATTACGAGTTTGGTTGCTTTGAAGTAAGCCTTATCATTGTCATATTCTTTCCTAATCTGTTTAACCTTTAACCACAGGTGTGCATCTTAAGCCCGAACCTTTAGACATACAGTTTTCAAATGAAAAGTTACGTCATTTGTTTTCAGCAATTGAATCACTCTTTTCATCAGTGGTGCTTATACAGTTTTGATGTGTTGCAGAAGGGCATTTGATAAGAGAGACTGTGTCCAGCGCGGTAGCAAACATTACTGTTTCACCCGATAACGGGCTGGCTGCAGGTCCGGCCGTCTTGTAATTATTGTCATAGTGTTTGGTCTTTTGATTTCTTTTGCAAAAGCTTATTCATCTGGAGGTTTAAGGTCAAAAAATTTTGCGAATTTGTTCATTTTGTAAAAAAAATGGTGTTATATTGTTAAATAAACAGATTGTGTGAAAAGAAAGTTATATTGGTGGGACCTCCCTTCCATGTTTTCCTTAATTCCAGTAAGTACCACGTTGTATGAAGTAATTTGTCAAAAGTCAAATCAAACCTGCTGGACACACAATAAGTTCCAGCTTCGAAAAGTTACTCGATGTAATGATGTTGTATATACATTTTATAATTGACTGCATTCTCATTAAGCAACGTTTTGAACTAGTTTGTTTTTCCTTGCTGGTTTACTCATTTTGTTATTGAAACTGTGACTCACACGGGCTTGCTTCCAGTTATATTATAGATGATGAAGAGTTTTCAGTACCGTACAAGCTGACATTACTTCTACCATGAGTGATCTGAAGATGGTTACTTAGTCAGCTGAAACTGATCATCACATTCTAATATTTATAATGTACGCGATATAGACAATAACAACTTTTAAATTTTAAGTAGTCCATATATGATTACTTTTTTTCTGACAATGTGAAATATAGCTCGTAGGGACGTACGGTGATCTGTAATGTTTGATATCCAGGTGACGTTCTTATCAGTACACACACTCGCCAATTCCGAAAATTCTGTTTTACACGTTACCATTCCTACTTTCTCTTCTTATTTTCTGAACTACGTTTTGTATAAAACTGTTGTAGCCTATCCCCGATGTTATTCAATCTGTATATTGAGCAAGTAGTGAAGGAAACAAAAGAAAAATTCGGAGTAGGTATTAAAATCCATGGAGAAGAAATAAAAACTTTGAGGTTTGCCGATGACATTGTAATTCTGTCAGAGACAGCAAAGGACTTGGAAGAGCAGCTGAACGGAATGGACAGTGTCATGAAAGGAGGGTATAAGATGAACATCAACAAAAGCAAAACGAGGATAATGGAATGTAGTCGAATTAAGTCGGGTGATGCTGAAGGAATTAGATTAGGAAATGAGACACTTAAAGTAGTAAAGGAGTTTTTCTATTTGGGGAACAAAATAACTGATGATGGTCGAAGTAGAGAGGATATAAAATGTAGACTGGCAATGGCAAGGAAAGCGTTTCTGAAGAACAGAAATTTGTTAAATCGAGTATTGATTTAAGTGTCAGGAAGTCGTTTCTGAAAGTATTTGTATGGAGCGTAGCCATGTATGGAAGTGAAACATGGACGATAATTAGTTTGGACAAGAAGAGAATAGAAGCTTTCGAAATGTGGTGCTACAGAAGAATGCTGAAGATTAGATGGGTAGATCATATAACTAATGAGGAGGTATTGAATAGGATTGGGGAGAAGAGAAGTTTGTGGCACAACTTAACTAGAAGAAGGGATCGGTTGGTAGCACATGTTCTGCGGCATGAAGGGATCACCAATTTAGTGTTGGAGGGCAGCGTGGAGGCTAAAAATCGTAGAGGGAGACCAAGAGATGAATACGCTAAACAGATTCAGAAGGATGTAGGATAGAGTAGCATGGAGAGCTGCATCAAACCAGTCTCAGGACTGAAGACCACAACAACACAAAACCGTGAGAACTGTTACATTTCTGCACTAAGTGAGTAACCGATTCACTATTTTCCTTCTCGGATCATATCTACTGAGCCGTATTATGTTTTGTAAACCCAGTTTTGTGAAGGCCTCATCGCTATTGCTGTGGAGGCCGGGTTGCCATTATTATTACGGTAGGCCGAGTTTGTGAGTTCGTAAAACGGCTTCTGGTGCAGTACTCCGCTAAGGCAATTTCTCCCTGTCACTGTTACACAGCTATGCCCAGGATCAGGTAGCAGGATAGGAGAGCGAAGGTTCTACAACACTTCAGGTAATTAGTAACAATGCCACACAAATGAGTTAAAAGGTTTACTGATCTTAGTGACATGTTGAATAACGAAGTCTGCGACATTGCTTCTAATATAACACAAAAAAGGCCCTCAATGGCTAAGTGCAAATAACCGTAGATAAACTTCACAGCACATAGCAAGTGCAATTCGCAACTACTGTCTGTTCACTTCTAAGAGTTCACTAAACGACGTTTCCTGTCCATGTCAGCTATGGACGACGATCTATAACCAAGTGGTCGAGAGCTGCTCTTCTACCTTCCGAGTAGGCTCCTGTCTGTTGTCGTACGGTCATTGGAGGATTGTACTCGGCCGGCAGTTGGCCGAGGCGAAGTCGATATATTCATCTTCAGCGCCGTCCGTGGCGCTGGTGGAACTCGTGCAAGTGGCGAGTCTCTATAGCATTGGCACCAGCTCACATCTTTGCGCCTGTGGTGCTTTTGCTCTGGCTGTGTCTTGTTAGGACGACACAGCATTATGATACAATATCAGCAAAAAATAATTATTTCTCCTACACTCCTGGAAATTGAAATAAGAACACCGTGAATTCATTGTCCCAGGAAGGGGAAACTTTATTGACACATTCCTGGGGTCAGATACATCACATGATCACACTGACAGAACCACAGGCACATAGACGCAGGCAACAGAGCATGCACAATGTCGGCACTAGTACAGTGTATATCCACCTTTCGCAGCAATGCAGGCTGCTATTCGCCCATGGAGACGATCGTAGAGATGCTGGATGTAGTCCTGTGGAACGGCTTGCCATGCCATTTCCACCTGGCGCCGCAGTTGGACCAGCGTTCGTGCTGGACGTGCAGACCGCGTGAGACGACGCTTCATCCAGTCCCAAACATGCTCAATGGGGGACAGATCCGGAGATCTTGCTGGCCAGGGTAGTTGACTTACACCTTCTAGAGCACGTTGGGTGGCACGGGATACATGCGGACGTGCATTGTCCTGTTGGAACAGCAAGTTCCCTTGCCGGTCTAGGAATGGTAGAACGATGGGTTCGATGACGGTTTGGATGTACCGTGCACTATTCAGTGTCCCCTCGACGATCACCAGTGGTGTACGGCCAGTGTAGGAGATCGCTCCCCACACCATGATGCCGGGTGTTGGCCCTGTGTGCCTCGGTCGTATGCAGTCCTGATTGTGGCGCTCACCTGCACGGCGCCAAACACGCATACGACCATCATTGGCACCAAGGCAGAAGCGACTCTCATCGCTGAAGACGACACGTCTCCATTCGTCCCTCCATTCACGCCTGTCGCGACACCACTGGAGGCGGGCTGCACGATGTTGGGGCGTGAGCGGAAGACGGCCTAACGGTGTGCGGGACCGTAGCCCAGCTTCATGGAGACGGTTGCGAATGGTCCTCGCCGATACCCCAGGAGCAACAGTGTCCCTAATTTGCTGGGAAGTGGCGGTGCGGTCCCCTACGGCACTGCGTAGGATCCTACGGTCTTGGCGTGCATCCGTGCGTCGCTGCGGTCCGGTCCCAGGTCGACGGGCACGTGCACCTTCCGCCGACCACTGGCGACAACATCGATGTACTGTGGAGACCTCACGCCCCACGTGTTGAGCAATTCGGCGGTACGTCCACCCGGCCTCCCGCATGCCCACTATACGCCCTCGCTCAAAGTCCGTCAACTGCACATACGGTTCACGTCCATGATGTCGCGGCATGCTACCAGTGTTAAAGACTGCGATGGAGCTCCGTATGCCACGGCAAACTGGCTGACACTGACGGCGGCGGTGCACAAATGCTGCGCAGCTAGCGCCATTCGACGGCCAACACCGCGGGTCCTGGTGTGTCCGCTGTGCCGTGCGTGTGATCATTGCTTGTACAGCCCTCTCGCAGTGTCCGGAGCAAGTATGGTGGGTCTGACACACCGGTTCAATGTGTTCTTTTTTCCATTTCCAGGAGTGTATTGTAAATATAAGATGGAAATGTTATGTACGAGTGTTGTCCATAAACTAAGTTCCGATCGGTCGCGAAATGGAAACCACTGGGAAAATCCGGTAAAGCTTTGCACAGATGTATTGGGCAGTGTCTCTAGTATGCCCGTCGATCGTGTCGCGTCGCTCTTTTCAGTTTTCAGTAAACAGTGAGCACGTAAAGAAGAGTAGGGAATAGCGTCTGCCGCCAAGTACCAGGGCCTGGTTAGAGATTTCGCCTGTGTCATGCAGCCCACATAACACAGCTGTCGAGCAGTTCCTTCTTCATGCAAAATTCTCGGCCGCACACTGCAGGGGCAACGAAGACGCTCCTGCAGCGTTTCCGATGAGAAGTGTTTGATGACCCACAATACAGTCCGTAATTGGCTCCCCCTGAGTCACATCTCTGCTCACAAGAACCGCTGGTTATGAAGTTAAAATTTTTCCACGGACAACGAGCTGCAGACCAGTGCAGATAACTGGCCGGAAGCACAGGCGGCTGCTTTGTATGACGAGGATACTGGAAAGTTGATACAACACTACGACAAAACTCGAAGTTGGAACGGGGACTATGTAGAGAAGTAGGTGGAAGGTGTAATTTTGTGTTAGCAGAAGAGCCAACACCGTATTCCGAGTTGAGGCCGAAATGCACGTGTTTTAGCTCACGCAGGCTGGCGTGAGGAGGAAAGAAGTACACTCACGTGAGGTCTGGAACATGACAAGGAATGAGAATTCAGAAAGCAGACGTAATTAGTTTCATACTTAACTTTAATCCATTAATGATGAACGTCGCTCTTGACGGTACATGAGTCATAATATTATCTGTTCAGAAGACATTCTTGTCGATATGACTTATAGTAACTGAATATGGCGCCTTGCTAGGTCGTAGCAAATGACGTAGCTGAAGGCTATGCTAAACTGTCGTCTCTGCAATTGAGAGCGTATGTATACAGTGAACCATCGCTAGCAAAGTCGGCTGTACAACTGAGGCGAGTGCTAGGGAGTCTCTCTAGACTAGACCTGCCGTGTGGCGGCGCTCGGTCTGCAATCACTGATAGTGGCGACACGCGGGTCCGACGTACACTAACGGACCGCGGCCGATTTAAAGGCTACCACCTAGCAAGTGTGGTGTCTGGCGGTGACACCACATGTACCTAACTGTTGAAAATAATGTTTCTGGTTTTCACAGTGGTTTCCATTTCGCGACCGATCGGAACTTACTTTCTGGACAACCCTCGTATAAGAATAGTAGTAATGGACCCCAAATCGAAGACTGTGGTACGGCAGTGCTCCTTATCTCTCGAAAGGATGTTTATCTTTCAGAATGTTAAAATGGATACGTCTGACACTAACTCTGGAAAGAAATGTGACATATTATGCAGATGTAAGGAAGATTATTGTTTAACGTCCCGTTGACATCGAGATCATTTCCCGTCAGAAAGATCACAGTTTGTAATAATTGACAGAAAGTCATCGAGTAAAACAGAAGTAATATTGAATTCATTCACATGAGCTCTAAAAAAGTATCCACTCAATTTCTGTTACACGACAAATCACACAAAATCTGAAGGCTGTAAGATCAGATAAATACTTGGAGATTACAATCACGAATAACTTAAATTGGAAAGAAAACATAGATAATGTTACGGGGAAAGCAAACCAAAGATGCTATTTATTTTCAGAACACTTAGAAAAATATAGCAGGTCTACTGAAGAGACTGCTTGCACCACGCTTGTCCGCGCTCTACTGGAGTACTGCTGTGCCCAGTGGGTTCGGCATCAGACACGATTGACGGAGGACATCGAAAAAGTTCAGAGAAGAGCAGTTCGTTTATTATTATCGCGAAATAGGGGAGCGAGTGCCACAGATACAGGGTGTCCAGAAAAGGACTCCCTGATTTCAAAATTAAATATCTCGAAAACAAAGATCAATAGAGGACTGCAGTAAACGGTATGTTTGTTGTGAAAGCTGTAAGAAGTTTATACAGCAGTTTGAAATAATAGTTACAAAAGCTGCTAACAGATGGCGCTGTAATCGCCATACGTAATGCCTAGTATAAATAGTGATCCGAAGCCCAGAGCGATCAGTTCCACTATTGAAACGTGAAAGGAGGTTAGCGTACCGAAGGAAGAGATTAAAACCATGTACTCCATTCAACAACGCGTTTTTCTGGTGCTAGAGTACCACAGGTTAGAAGAGAGTCCTACGGCAACAAGGCGAAGTTTTCAAGCGCGATTTAATGTTCCAAAAGAACCCGATGCGAAAACCATTCGTACGCTCTTCGCAAAATTTCAACGAACAGAACAGGCAGCGTAACTGATGATCTAGTGGGGCATGTTGGCCGCAAGCAAACCGCAGTTACGCCTGAAAATATCGCCACAGTTTCTGGAATTATTCAGCGAAATCCAATGTCATCTGTCCATAGAATTGCATCTGAGACTGGTTTGAAGCGTTCCAGCACGCAGAAAATACTGAGAAAGAGCCTACACATGTTTCCATTCAAAATTCAAACGCACCAGGCCATACCCGAACGAACTGTGCAACAAAGGGTTGCCTTTGCTAATCAGATGCTCACAATGATTGATAGTGAAGGATTTGATGTTGGCTGCACCTGGTTTACACATGAAGCACACTTCCACCTGAATGGATACGTGAATAAGCAGAACTGGCGATTTTGGGGTTCCGAAAACCCATATTGGTGTGAAGCGAAACCCCTGTATTCTCCTAAAGTTACTGAGTGGGCTGCAGTATGCATCAGAGGCATTATTGGTCCTTTTTTCATTCGAGAAACGGTCACTGGTGCGCGTTACATTGCAATTTTGGAAAAATTTGTCGCCACACAGCAAGCGTTAGAGGATCGACCAGGTACTGAATGGTTTATGCAAGATGGAGCCCGACCACATCGGACAGAACAAGTGTTTCGCTTTCTTGATGAATACTTCGGGAATCGAGTCATTGCTTTGGAATATCCCAAATTTACTGGTGCAGGCATGGATTGGCCTCCATATTCGCCGGATTTGACTCCCTGTGACGTTTTTTTGTGGGTCACAGTGAAAGACATGGTCTACCCGAAGCATCCCGCCACGCTGGACGAGCTTGAATCGGCGATCTCTGTGGCATGTGAATCTATTTCGGTTGATACACTACGAAATGTAATGGCGAATTTCATTCTTCGTTTGCGCTACCTCTGTAGTGCCAATGGTGAACATTCTGAAAACATTGTGATGTGATTGTTTGCAAAGATTGTTTTCATACGATTATTTCACTTATGTATGCTGATATGAGCTCTACAGCGTACAGCGCCATCTGTTAGCAGCTTTTGTAACTATTATTTCAAACTGCTGTATAAACTTCTTACAGCTTTCACAATAAACATACCGTTTACTGCATTCCTCTATCGATCTTTGTTTTCGAGATATTTAATTTTGAAATCAGGGAGTCCTTTTCTGGACACCCTGTAATATACACGAATTGGAGTGGCAATCATTAAAACAAAGGTGTTTTTCGCTGTGGCAGGACCTTCTCATCAACTTTTAACCACGAACCTCAGAGCATGAAAATATTTTGTTGGCGCCCACCTACGTAGGGAGAAATGATTATCATAATAAAATAAAAGAAATCGGAACTCGCACGGAAACACTTAACTTCGAGAATAGAACGGTATAGAAATAGCTTAACGATGGTTTGATGAACTCTCTGCCAGGCACTTAACTGTGAATTGTAAAGTAATCATGTAGTAGTAGATTTAGAAGTAGACGTAGATGAGAGCAGCACAAGATCTGGTTTTAGAGGGAATGGCAAGGAAACCTGGCGCCTGCATTTCAAAGGAACCTCCCCGGTGTCTTCCTCAAGTGGCCTGTAGGATGGCAGTAATACTGGACAATAATACTGAGCGACATTTTGACAGTTAGTCCAGACAGCGAAGCTATATTGCGCTCGCCGGCCGGTGTGGCCGTGCGGTTCTAGGCGCTGCAGTCTGGAGCCGACCGACCGATACGGTCGCAGGTTCGAATCCTGCCTCGGGCATGGATGTGTGTGATGTCCTTAGGCTAGTTAGGTTTAAGTAGTTCTAAGTTCTAGGGGACTGATGACCTCAGAAGTTAAGTCGCGTAGTGCTCAGAGCCATTCGAACCATTTTTTATATTGCCCTCACTACATGTCAAACCTCGGCGGTTAAACATGGCGGATACGGACGCCAGCTGTTATTTGGTACATGGGTTGGCTTTCCACTATCGGGAAGAAAAGAGGAAGCCTAGATGGATGAAAGAGTGGTACAAGAAGGGAGGAAGACTGACACATGGAAATTCACTACATGGCTTGAGAATAAGAGAACCAAATGATTATCGGAAATGTCTGAAGATGGAAGCCCGCTTATTTTACGTCCTGCACTATATGGTGAATTTTATTGATCGTTGTCTCCAGACAGCGAAGTGATATCAAGTAAAAGTGCGCGCTAGTTCTGCAGGTCAGAGGCTGTTGGTTACCTTGAGTTATTTCCCAACAGAATATATGTAAGTGCAATACCACCACAAGCAAGAAGCCAAACCGTGATGGGAAAGTCGACAACACTTGTAGAAAGCTTGAAAGATTATGTAACGGTAAGGAAAGGTTTAATTATGAAATTGTGATTATGTTTGTCCTTCATAGACCACAGTACCAATGTGCACCAGTAGCTCGTCTGCGCCAGCTCCACTTCTCGTTGCACTAGTAATTGGTTTCAGTTTCTTCCTATAATGCGTCCTCAAACAATCTAACTTCTGAAGTAATTGAAGCTTGTCTGCTTCCGAATGTATTTCGTAATATTCCTAAAAAAAATGTCGTGTTGGTTAGTTTTCCTCTTGCGACTAGTCCACTGGTTTGATTTTGGACACCAAAATGATGCCGACAGCATAGTACTTGCAGTTATTCGAAAATGAACGTGAGTGCCGCTGATTTCGGAACCATTTCGGCAATCCGATTTACAAGACAGAACAAACCGCACAAAATGAACAGTTTGTCATATGGGATTCAACTGACAGAGATATGCGGTATTAGCCAGATAGTATACAGACCAACCAGTATGCGCAAAAAAAAAAATTCATGTCATTAGATCCGTCAATATATTTTACAAAATATCGCCGAACCTTCAGTTTTGTCCTTAAACAATCAATAATATTGCGCAATACGAAATAATGCACAATATTGTTGGCGGTATAGTGGCCGCTTTAAGCGATTTGGGGAACCATGGCCGGGGATTTTAGTGCGAAAGCCCATGACCAAAACCATGTGTCATCGTTTTACGGCCTTAACTGTTTAAAATCGTCACATTAGATGATCCTGAACTCGACTGGGTGGGCGATAACGGTCTAAGAAGTCACAGCTCCATGGGGGTCCCTATCTGCTATCTTAAAAAAATAAGCCAGATGGTACTATCACAATAAGTCTGCCATTAAAAATGTACATACATTTTGTCATTTTATTACGAAAACTTTTGTTTTCAAACATTCTGCAGTTAGCACTTGGGCTGAATGCATTTTCCATACCGTCAACAAATTATACCGAATTGTATTATGGCCACCATATTCAGTATTTTTTAAACTTTTGAATTGCTATAAGGTTTATCAAAATACTGTTTTCAGACACTTCTAAAAACGAAAAGAACACTTCGGCGCTTGTTACACTCTTATGTTGAGACATGCTATTTATTTGAGCGCCTTTTGGCGTTACACTTAGGAAAAATAAGTATGGAAAAAGTACTGTGTTATCCGATAAGTCGAATGCCGCTATCACTTTGTCACATGGATGGAACAATAAATAAAATTGATTCGACATTTTAAAAAACAAGTACTGATCCGGAATTCTTAGGAGACATTCGACGAACATTCGGACATCTCTCGAAGAAAATTTTGCACGTTTTGTGTAAACATTAGTTTCAACTATCGATGTGATATTTGACTGTATTTCTGCCCTTCTATGAACACGGAGAGCAGGAGAGCATAACTTTGCTAAATTTTGACATCTCAGAACCACAACCAGATAAACCTTCGGATTTCGGAAAAGATTTGAAAAATTTAAAGAAGATGTGGGCAGACTTTTAATTAATGATTGGTCACAACAGGACAGAGCACAGGTTACTGCGGACAAAACCTCCCAAATTGTATTATCACAAGGTGTGCTATGAAAATTGGTAGAAGATCGACTGTTGATCAAACAATGTATGAACATCTAACTTCTCAACAGCACTATGAAGCCGACACCAAAATTGTTTACCATGTTTATCAAATTAATTAACAAAATCTAGTATCTATTCGATATTCCGACACTGACATTTAAATTGTAAAGCTTGGTCAACAGCACTAGAAGGCAGACACCAAAATTGTTTACCATGTTTATCAAATTAATTAACAAAGTCTAGTATCTATTCGATATTCCGACACTGACATTTAAATTGTAAAGCTTGGGAATATGGTATTTATGAAAAGTTCGGTGAAGATTTGGATGGATGTTGGCGTTGGTAATTCCCACCGTTACACTGATGTTTCGCGACTGTATGAAACATTACGACGGCCTCTAGCAAAATCTTTAGCTGTTTTTAAGGCTGTGGCTGGCTGCGATTATAGTCCCGCGTCATGTTACAAGGGAAAAAATGGCCATTGACCATGCAGAAAAATTCTGTACGCTACTAAAAGGCATTCACAGATTTAGGTAGTTATACTTCTGATACCGGGAATGTACTGAACGTCTCAGAAGAACTCACGTGCTGATTATACAACGAGAAAGAAAATAATGATGTCGATTGGGCTAGATTAAACATTTTACAAAAAGATTTACAAAAACATATAATATGAAAATCAAACAGTCTTCTAAAAATCTAAATCTTGATTTATCCAGTTACGATGCCTGCAATATACCGCCGTGTAAAACAGATTTGGAGCAGCTTTTATTGAGAATGAAATCTATTGTGTAAATATTGAGCAATGTCTAACAGATCTAAACCCCACAGACTTGGGATGGTATGAGAACGATGAGAATGAAATCTATTGTGTAAATATTGAGCAATGTCTAACAGGTCTAAACCCCACAGACTTGGGATGGTATGAGAACGATGAGAATGAAATCTATTGTGTAAATATTGAGCAATGTCTAACAGGTCTAAACCCCACAGACTTGGGATGGTATGAGAACGATGAGAATGAAATCTATTGTGTAAATATTGAGCAATGTCTAACAGGTCTAAACCCCACAGACTTGGGATGGTATGAGAACGATGAGAATGAAATCTATTGTGTAAATATTGAGCAATGTCTAACAGGTCTAAACCCCACAGACTTGGGATGGTATGAGAATGAAATCTATTGTGTAAATATTGAGCCATGTCTAACTGGTCTAAACCCCACAGACTTGGGATGGTATGAGAACGATGAGAATGAAATCTATTGTGTAAATATTGAGCAATGTCTAACAGGTCTAAACCCCACAGACTTGGGATGGTATGAGAATGAAATCTATTGTGTAAATATTGAGTAATGTCTAACAGGTCTAAACCCCACAGACTTGGGATGGTATGAGAACGATGAGAATGAAATCTATTGTGTAAATATTGAGCAATGTCTAACAGGTCTAAACCCCACAGACTTGGGATGGTATGAGAACGATGAGAATGAAATCTATTGTGTAAATATTGAGCAATGTCTAACAGGTCTAAACCCCACAGACTTGGGATGGCATGAGAACGATGAGAATGAAATCTATTGTGTAAATATTGAGCAATGTCTAACAGGTCTAAACCCCACAGACTTGGGATGGTATGAGAACGATGAGAATGAAATCTATTGTGTAAATATTGAGCAATGTCTAACAGGTCTAAACCCCACAGACTTGGGATGGTATGAGAACGATGAGAATGAAATCTATTGTGTAAATATTGAGCAATGTCTAACAGGTCTAAACCCCACAGACTTGGGATGGTATGAGAACGATGAGAATGAAATCTATTGTGTAAATATTGAGCAATGTCTAACAGGTCTAAACCCCACAGACTTGGTATGGTATGAGAATGAAATCTATTGTGTAAATATTGAGCAATGTCTAACAGGTCTAAACCCCACAGACTTGGGATGGCATGAGAACGATGAGAATGAAATCTATTGTGTAAATATTGAGCAATGTCTAACAGGTCTAAACCCCACAGACTTGTGATGGTATGAGAACGATGAACGTCTCGATTTTTAATCTCAGTTGGTCCATTACGACCAGGGGACATCGGCTGGCACTACTTTTCAGTGTCAATAAATTTTACTAACAGTTGTACACTTTAAGATATTTTATTTTATTCAGAAAGCTGAAGATTTATTGTTAGGTTTTACTGATCTTCCGTTTTGTTTTCGGAATCAACAGTAGTGTTACCGTATTTTGATGACATTACGGTCGTTCACTTTCTTTTCATAGACATCGCTCTATCTAAGTGTAATACGTGTGAACATTGCTATTTTAACCCCGTGTTAAATGGTATAGGGTGACAGCTGAAGAGTTGTTGTTATGTTATATTAATCTTCCGTTTCGTTTTCGGTATCAACAGTAGTGTTTGATGGTTATATATTTTCATTGGCTGACTTCAGTAATAGTGAAATACTTTGGTGTTTTTTTTTTTTTTTTTTTTTTTTTTTTTTTGCGTATGATGGACCAATTATTGGGTTTCAGCTAGAATTACAGTATTCCTGTGTTGAAGTAGTCTTGATGTGAGGTCGAATAGGTTTTTGTAAAGCATTGTACATTTACTGGTCAGCATACGACGTTCTTTTCGTACAGACCAGTTTGTCCTTCACATGGTTGTCTTTGTCAGTGGTGTTGCTATCAGTAGTCCAGTGGGACTGTTTTATGGGAGTGCCTGTCATGTAAGAGATCATTTTGACCTATAATAGGGCGCGGTGGGGTCTTGATTTTGGTTGTGAGTACGTAGATAGCTGTCACTGTTAAGCTTCCATCATTTTCTTGACGATACATGTTCGCCGATACTAGGCTTTCGAGGAGTTTCACCGTGGTATGCTCGGTTCTGTGAATGAGACATGTAGTTTGATAGCGACACACCGTATTCCAGTGGGGTGATCTTTCTCTAACTACTCTAACTATAGCACCATTTAGCTAGAATAACCCATAATGATTTTGGCATGTTAGGGTCTAGTCAGACGTAGTTTCTGGGACTTATTGTAGTAAATTTCATATTGTTATTTTTGGGGACTTTCCTTTGGATGATAGGTGCTACTTCTGCTCAGCAATATTTATGTACCTCTACATTATTTAAGCCCTTACACGGTTCACCATTATGTTTCCGACAATACACAGTTCTTCTCCTATATTTTGTTGTCTAGTAATCTTATTGTGAACGTTATTTTTCAACCTTACTGTAACACAATGATTGTTTACATTAAGCTTACTATATGTCACCTTCATATGAGCTCGTAGATCTTGGTTTCTGCAACTCTTTGTATTCGCTTTATAGCAGTCTACTCCCTTGGTAGGCAGCATATGTTTATCAGTGACCATGTTTTCGGTTTATTGGTATCTTATATGTTATTTTTATACTTATGACAATGAAGCATTTAATGCTTCCTTATAATGGGAACTAGTGTTACCTATTGGCAGATACCACATTTTAGCCAGTTGTTTTTAGACCCAAATTGACACATTCCCCAATTCACTTGTGGGAATTCGGTATGTATTGACTACACCTGATGAGTATGATTAGGACCCGGTTACTTTAGCAGCAAGTGTTGTCGGCTGCGAACTTAAAGGACTTGCCTTGCGGTAATGCTGACCTGTTAAGTGATATAAAGGAAACCAAATCTTATCTTTTATTCGGATTTACTATGTAACCTAAACCGCAAGATCTTAATATTCTTATTGATCGCTATGCATGCTATTTTTTCTTAATACGTCGACTGCCGTTGGGTTTTGCGTCAAGTTATTTTCGATGCTGTGACAACTACTTATCTTACCATCTGTGATATTCCATAGGCCGTAAATATGCACAGTATTGTATTTCATAACTTATTGTGTGACATTTTACTTTAAATGAATATTGGTACTCATATATACTAAGCGGTTCCTCATCTAAAAGAATTTTATAGGATTTTATTATAAAAAAGACGAGCTTTTTTCAGTGGAGCTCTTGATTGTACACTGTCTAGTGCTGATCTTTTTAATGAATTTACATGTTCCCTTGTACATCTGTGATGTTAAATAGTTTTATGACTATTGTGCTGCATATACACAGATATTTGGTTTAACGCTACTAACAAATATATAAACATGTTTTAGTCCATTATGCTGGATGTACACATAGATTTGATTTAAGCCAATACTTCCATTTTTAAGATTAAGTGGTATTATGATTACCTGTCACTTCCTGTAAGCTTGATTTGTACACCCTTATATTACTACATGTATACTCTCTTATTGTGCAGGGGGCTGAAGGTGGCAAAATGAATTGCCGCAGCTGGTTGCTTTGCGAATAAAATAAAATATCTTAAAGTGTACGGCTGTTGGCAAAGTTTATTGACAATGAAAAGTTTGGATTCTTTGTGGTTCTTCCATAGACATCTATCAGAAACAAGCGACGTTATTTTAGACGAAGAATCAATATTCACCAGAGGTACAGTTGAATTTTCCTGTATAATTTTTACAAAGAAACTAGTGATTTTGATTAATTGTCTTTTTTTTCACATAAAGGCATGAAGTTATTCATAGTGACCTGGAGAGTGATTTTGATGACGACGATGATGATGATAAGTCCGACAATGATTAGAAACATTTACATTTTTTTTACTTCAAATGAACTATAATCCACAAACTTTATCCCAGTTTCCTTCTGTCCACTTTATTTAAAAAATCCTTCAATTTCAGTACGAAAGTTTCGAGTAAACTCTTTATTAATCATCTCAGAATTTGACGGTTGTATCTTGTTGATTGGCTTGTAAACACAGGCTTTCATACATCTCAGTACAATTTATTAATCGTTTTTAGTATGGAAAAGTTGTCTGATTTGTAAGTTGATGCACTAAATTTGCCTTATATCGTTTCTATCTCTATATGGGCAACTTATTTTATCATGGCAAACTGTTTTCAGACATAATGCTTTGTTATTTATAGGCAAAGTATTTATACGTGTGCAAAACGGTCTCAAAAAAAAAAAAAAGGTATTCAGATTTTCTTCTGAAAAACGAATTTTGCGCACTAAATAACCAAAATCTATTACTAACACGGATATTAAGATGGTCTAGCAATGATTTATTTTTTTTTGTCTCTTTTTTTCTTTCAAATGCTACCCGAGGTTTTTGGTACACTGCAGTAGTCCGAAACGCTTTTATAAGGTATCTTAGATCAATCATTCAATTACCTTCCGAAAATCAGACTTACTGCTACGACACAGTTCGGAAAAATTTGTTGACATCTTTGAAAATGTGGTCAGATCAGAAGCGACGCGATAAATTTCAAAAAATTAATGTTTTTTTGGTTTAGGGTAATCGAATCTATCCATTTAATTTGGTTCGGGTCCTATTGCTGTAACTCAAAAATTCTGGTCGTGGGCTATCGTGCCGTCTGAACCGACGTCCTCGCAGATGCGAATCCAGTGCCTTACCATCGCGGCAGCTCCCTCGGCGCCGATGTGGATGCGACGGCACGGAGTTACCGAATCACGTGCTCCAGGTGATAGCCCGGCTGGGCAGCTGTCTCGAAGATGGGGTCTTGACTCACCGTGCCGAGATGGCGAAGCGTTCCGCGCTCGAGCGGAAGAATCCCAGGTGACAAGGGCGCGGCGCGAGCTAACGAGCGCAGATAGCAGTGGTCCGCGGCCTATAAGACGGCCCCCTCGGCAGCCCCCATGCCAGAACTCGACCCACAGCACTCCGCGAGACATGAAGACCGCCGCGGTAGCTCTCCTCACTCTGCTGGCCTTCGCCGCTGCCGATCCAGAAGAGCAAGGCTGTCCAGAAAGTAAGTACACTGCTCTGTTAATTTCCTCAATGTTTGTAGGGACGTCCTAGGGCACCGCTTCCCAACATTTCTGAGACCCATTACCCCCTATTGCAATGAGATACTAACTGGTACCCACCCTGCCCTTACCACCATCAACATTGGCGCCTAACCAAACCTTAAGTGGTCCCTAGATGGTCAATAACATTACATAATAATCTTCATCTTCTGCCACCCCAGGGTTAGGCCTAGGGAAGGTGACCACTTACTTAAAATCAAAATAAGGGACACAAATTAAAAGTTGAATGAATTAACGTTTTGTGGAAATGTTCTTTAAAACTGCATCTGTTTCGATAATTTTGGCTAAAATGCTTGCTCTACGCTACAACTACGAGGGTTGCCCTGAAAGCAATGCATCGCATCTTTTTTTTGTTCAATAATTCTTTATGGAATATAATGAGAATTACACACACGGGAGAATGGTGTTCTATCTACACACCCTATTGCACCACGTAATCTCCATCCCGTTCTATGGCCTTCCTTCAGCCCGAAACCAGGGCGTGCACGCCCTATAGGGACCAATCGTTGTCGTGGTGGCGGAGCCAGTGCTTCACTGTGTGAATCACGTCCTCATCGTCCTCAAAATGTCTTCCACAAATGACATCCTTTAATGGCCCAAACAAGTGTGAAGTCCGAGGGGGCTAGGTTAGGGCTGTAGGGTGGATGGGGTAACACTGTTCAATCCTGTTTTGTGGTGTGTTCAAAAAATGTTCAAATGTGTGTGAAATCTTATGGGACTTAACTGCTAAGGTCATCAGTCTCTAAGCTTACACACTACTTAACCTAAATTATCCTAAGGAAAACACACACACCCATGCCCGAGGGAGGACTCGAACCTCCACCGGGACCAGCTGCACAGTCCATGACTGCAGCGCCTTAGACCGCTCAGCTAATCTTTGCGGTGTGGGGGCCGAGAGTTATCGTGTTGCAGCAAAACATCTCCTCGGTTGCCGAAGTCGCCAGAACCTCGTCTTGAGTTTTGTTAATGTGTTGACACGTGCTTCTAAATTAATGGTACCGCCTCTTGGCATCACATCAATGAGAATAACACCTTCACAGTCCCATAACACGGTGATCATGAACTTACTGGCGGATGTTTTCTTCTGTGAGGAGTGAGAACGGCGCCATTCCATAGACTGTCGTTTTGTTTCGGACTCAAAATGGTTAACCCAGGTTTCATCACCTGTCACAATGCGGGATAAGGTCTCCCCCTCAGCTTCAAAACGTTGCAACCAATCAAGACAAATGTGTGATTTTTGATCCACCGTTAGACACCGCGGGACCCATCTTACACCCACTTTTGAATATCCAATTGTGCGGATAATTGCACCCACACTTCCTTTGCTGATTGACAGATGCAGCGCCAACTGCTGAGTCGTAATGCGTCTGTCCTCGCGAATGACAACATCAGCTCGCTGCAACATGTCAGGTGTGACAGCCGTGGATGGTCTCCCCGACCGCTGCAAATCGTGCAGCTCCGCCGAACCTCCTTCTGATGACCTCATCCTCCGTGCCCAGCGACTAACTGTACTTCTGTCAACAACAGATGCTCCATAGACTTTGTACAAGCGTTTGTGAATATTCCCCACAGTTTCTCTATCTGCAGTGAGAATTCCAATGACAACACGTTGCTTGTAGCGAACATCACCAACAGACGCCATATTGAAACTGTTCTGCAGCTGCGCTATCTGTCGGGAGTGACGGAAACATGGCGCGCTCACTCAAGAGACTTCAAATAACACATACGTAACGCTTCTCATTCGTAGCACTGTTTTCGGGTGAGGAAAAAAAATGCGGTGCATTGCTTTCTGGGTAACTCTCGTACTTTCTGTTAACACTCGCACTAGAAAAACATTAAATTCTTCAATTACTAATCGAGTGAATATATTATTGTGTTATTGTTGCCACATGCAAACAAACGTGTAAAATAATTTCTTGCTTTCCTGTTCCAATTTCAGAAATGGAAACTCACATTTACTTTCGTCATTACATACACACTCCCTTTCTGGCATTTCTGTGAAAAGTCTGCAATACATCACACCAAGCAACGTAACCTGTGACTCTAACGGTCTAATACCACACTTCTAAATACAGCAACCCGAAGAAATAGGCAATGCACAAAGAAAGCCGAAACGACAAAGTGCTCGCCATATGAAAGCATTACATAGTAGCAACCAACTAACTTCAGAAATCGTTCCTCGTTCCATTTGGTTCAAAGCCTGAATTTTCTTTATTCTTTAGATATGACCACATTTATTCTCCATTTGGTTATTCCACATGTTACTTAAAAACATGCTATTGGAAAATATTCGGGATGATTAATTAAAAACGGGACAATGCACTCCCTGTAATATCTCGGTATAACGGGATATTTAAGGTAAATAAGGCAGTAAAATAACCAATGACGGACGGAGGAAGGAGGACATCAAAAGCAGACTCGCTATGGCAAAAAAGGCATTTCTGGCCAAGAGAAGTCTACTAATATTAAATACCGGCCTTAATTTGAGGAAGAAATTTCTGAGGATGTACATCTGGAGTACAGCATTGTATGGTAGTGAAACATGGACTGTGGGAAAACCGGAACAGAAGAGAATCGAAGCATTTGAGATGTGGTGCTATAGACGAATGTTGAAAATTAGGTGGACTGATAAGGTAAGGAATGAGGAGGTTCTACGCAGAATCGGAGAGGAAAGGAATATGTGGAAAACACTGATAAGGAGAAGGGACAGGATGATAGGACATTTGCTAAGACATGAGGGAATGACTTCCATGGTACTAGAAGAGGGAGCTGTAGAGGGCAAAAACTGTAGAGGAAGACAGAGATTGGAATACGTCAAGCAAATAATTGAGGACGTAGGTTGCAAGTACTACTCTGAGATGAAGAGGTTAGCACAGAAGAGGAATTCGTGGCGGGTCGCATCAAACCAGCCAGCAGACTGATGACCAAAAAAAAAAAAAAAAAAGGGACGATCCCGTAAAATACGACACGTGTGGTCACTTCAGCCTAGGGCCTGTTGCGGTCTTAACATCTTATCCTCGATATTCCCACATTTCTCATTCACCGTGGTTTATAATCCATTGCTAGTTTAGGAAGTCTTTGTGGTGGTATACGAAGCTAGTCTTCTCTCCACTTTTCTTCGTACTGGATTGCCTTTCGCGTTATTGGTTGGATTCCTAAATCTTCCTTTATTGTTTCGTTTCTAATTTTGTCTTCCTTAGTGCAGCCCTCCACGGATCTTAGAAATTTCATTTCTGACGCTTCTAGTTGCTGTAAATCTTTCTGTCCTAGAGTCTCTCTCTCTGCCCCATACATTAAAATACTAATTGCCATGAGTTTATAAAATTTCAGTTGTCTGTCTTTCCTTGTCTTACTCTTTAAGTATCCTTCTTATTGTACCACATCCATGCTGGTAAGTACTAGTTTTTTTTCTGTATATCTACATCTTGATCATATGATATGTCACATCCTAAATACTCGAAACGGGCTACTTGTTTTATCGGTTTATTATTAAGGACTATTTTTGCTCGTACTAAAAGGGCCATAGTTTTAGTTTAATTTATAGATACCATCAGATTGTAGCTTGCACTTGTCTCAGTTTATGTAACGCCACTTGTAATTTATGTTCGCTTACTTCTATTACCAATTGATCATCCAAGAATAACATCCTGTCAGTATTCCTGTTAATATCTCCTAATCATGTCATCTATATAGATATTAATAATGTTGGTGACAAGCTACATGCTTGTTTTACCACTTGATTTGTTTTTATTTCAGGTTTTATCTAATTCTGTCTCTTCTAATTCTGGTGTTCATATACTAGCTTTTTGCGACTTGGATCAGATATTTAGGGACCCCTCCGTTTTCCATAATACTACCGTGCAGTAATATGAACGTTCTGCCTACACTGCTCGGTACTATGATCAATTATACTATCGATAATATTGTGCAATAATACCGCAGTCTGGATTGTTGGACGATAAAGACGCGGCTGCTGTGGTAATGTCTCTACTTTGTTTCAAGGGCAACGCTCCATTCCCCCCTCGACGCTCATATCCCTATCATCCAAAAACAAAATAATACAATGAGAGACAAAGTTCCACCAAGTCAGAGTTTATCTTGCTCCGCTGCAATACCTTGCTACTGGTAGTTTTTTCGAAGACTTTAAAATTACAAGTACAGTTTCACCTTACAGTATTTGAGACATAGTTATAGAAGTGTGTCATCCAATAATAAGTGCACTAAAGGATAATATTCGGATAAGTAATGTATATACCTTTATTCATAACTTCGCATTAATCAATTTTTAAGAAGTCTTCCTTCGTGGCCATACACCATATTTTCTGAGCAACACATCATACGATTCATCATTCTTAATGCATCTGTTTTTGTACTCATCTGCCTTAACATTCCACAATATCGGAAATAATATTTCGACGCACTCTAATAATAATGCTCTTTCGTCTCTTTTGAACTCATTTTCCACACAACAATACCAATACTAACCTCCTTGGCTGTGTAGCACGATAGAACTGTCAGTATTCCCCACATACAGCACGTTTCCTGGCAGCGCAATATATTTCCAAATTTTTTGATGTTCTCAATATTATTGCGCAACCTCTCAGTATCACTCCAAGGCGATCAATATTATTGCGCATCCGGGAAATAATGTCAATCTTATTGATCGTGAAGAGGCTGCTTCAGAATTTAAAAGAATTATTTTAAACACTTTTATTTTTAAAATGACGAAAGATAAGTTATATTTAGTTTCTGTAGTTGTTCTGTTCAATCAGAAATTAATGAGTCAGTGAGACAACTGCAACTGATTGTTTCTACCAATCTTTCTTTATAAAGTTATGAAACAATTCAGAGTACGTTGCGAGTGCTACGCACAACTCCTTCTGAGAGAATAAAGCTAAATACCCACATTGATAGTATGCTCTCGTTACAAAACATGCTTCCACCGCACCACGCCTCTCCATATCAACACTTCATTTACTTACACCCTGCACCCCCATCTAAAGTTAACTGAGTTGAAATGTGTGCACTATACTTCGTAGTTTTTTTTATTGCTGGACATCTTAGACTCGTAACTTTTGAAGTGAATGAAGCTGTAAGACTTACTTAGGAAATATGACACATGGAAGGTTGCGTCAATCCGGGAACCGTGCTCGGATAGCCGGTTTGGTTAGTGCGAGTGTTCGCGACAAGCGGGAAAACCTAGTTCGAGTGCTGGTCCTGCACAAATTTTTATGTGTCACCAATAGATATTATTGTCTCCATACCCAATGCAGCTAATGTCTGAAAGATTCCGCCGTTGAGAATAACTTTCATACAGTTACTATTGTGTTGTGCTGTCAATTAGTTTGCTTATCTGTTGAAAATTGAAAAATGAAATAATTTATCGCCCATTGTGAGAACTACCTACAACTTGGAGAGGGTATTTTCATGAGATATTTAAGCATATGTGCTGTGTGTATCTCAGTTTCACTGTCATACATACATGGTACAATGTACGTGTGTAGTGGGTGGATTATGTGGGGGAGAAGATGTTCATACTGCACATTCCTTTCAGCTGCTGTAACCTCCATCAAACTGTGTCACATTAAAGGTAGTATTGAAAATAATTTAATTATTGGTAACTTATATGGTCAGTATTACAGTATTACGAAAGAGTGATAATAGTAATGAATATTAAAAAATGATTCAGTTTCGTAACAGAAACACAATTATCTCCACAGGGAGATAATTACCCCAGGTTTAGAACCACTGCCCTAGAGGAATTACCGTATACAGGGTGGCCAAAATTTAACTGGCTCGCAATTTATTCCGCTCACCTTGAAGCTGGTGTTAGGTTGTCACGGTCTTGTATTCACTATAGATATTTTAATATGTGGTTCTTTTGGGCTGTGGCGTCGTCGCGTGCGCAGATCTCGACGTAAATCGTACGAAGTGTTTCAGGAGTATGCTAACTCTTATTTTGTTTTATTTGAATAGCACGCCGACAAAGTTTCAATTCAATTACTATACTCTGGTCAGTTACAGGAACACAGATTAAGAACCAACGCTTCACTTCAAGAAAGACACAGCTCGTTTATATTTAATTTAAATAGTTTATAGTCACTGCGTGCGATACCAATGAACTGTTTATTACAGACGCTACAGAACAAACTGCGTCGACGTAATTATCTGGCCTGCACTATTGATTCTGATTTTTAATTATAGGTTTGCAAAGTTTATTGTCTTCCCAATTTTTTTTAGATAGGCCAATAAATATTCATTGACTGTTTATCAAAACATTCCAGCTAGCTGAAAGTTTGTGTGTCCGTCCAGAATTCTAAAAGTCTGCAGTACTGGAAACATGGAGACAAAAAACAGTGGAGATGGCACTATAGACTTAACGCTGTACCTTGTTTTGAAGCCAGAGTGGGTGGGCCATGCTGCCATCTTAAACAAACCAAAACATTAGCAGGCGATTGTTTACAACTGCTTCTTTTTCATTATTTCTGTCGTGTGCATGCAAAATCTCTTTTAAATACTAAAAATTACAGTGCCGCCATGAATAAAATACTCTCAGGAAGACAATTTTGAACGTTTTTCTGTTCTCATACGCGTATTTGCTCTAGTAATAATATACATTGGGCCTCGTTAACGTAACTTGTGTTTTCTTGATACATTTCAAATAACCGAGAAGATTGTGATGTGGAAAGGATGCTTTCGAAATCCATGTAAGTCCAGTTTAATTGTATCTGTAACGATAGTAAATGAAGCTGGGACTCCGAAAACAATGCTTGTTTTCTCACTGGTACTGCTTCTTGTTTGTTACATTTCCAGCTGTCAGCTCGCATCCACAACATTTTTAATGTTCATGTTTGCTAAAAAAAAACGTAGCTACGAGTTCTATATTAGCGCATAAACATGAGCAATGAGGAAAGAAGCAAGGCAGGCTGTCATATCTTGTGCATGTCAGCAAAGTGAATGATTATTAAAATGTACACCGCTACATGACGCAAGTTGGCATTTTTTATGAAACAACTACGTCTGTACACAAGAAAAGAAGTTCATGTTATTTTGAATACGACTAAAAAAGTCGACAGTAACTCCCAGCGGTCAAAACTGGGCTTGAGCACGTCAGGGTGACGTCACGGGAAAGTATCACAGCAGTGAACCAAGGAGTTATAAATGCGGTGAACCTAATGTTTTTGGACTATATAAGATGGCGGACGTCAGCGTCAAGTTTGTGACTTAATGACGACACCCTTCATTCTTTACCTCCATGACTGAAATTTTATGTGAACTCTTGAATGTCAGTAACTACAATGTTAACTTTTGCAAATATTCACACAAAAATACAGTTAATTTCACCGTTTACTTTTCTCGTGATACTTCTGTTTAACGTCAAATGTCACAGATCTTCAGTTCTAATCAGTAAAGAATCTATCTTTCTCTCTTTTTAAATAAATTCAGGTCTGTGAAATTATATCTTTGGGTGATGAAAATTACGTCGACTTGGTGCAGGTAATATGTACTTTTGTAAACTGATCGGTACACTTCTTAAAATATTTTCGGTACTTCAGTATTTTCAGTACTTCACTCTACGTAACACGCAATATTAGCAATCGCAACAACAATAATAAAAGCAATCACAGGACAGGAACCGGAGCAGGAACAGGAATCGAAATAGTAATTAGCTAACAATGATGGTGACATGCACATATGGGAAAAAGCAAACTACAGTGTTATAGCATTGTTCTCTTATAACTTTATGATCTTAATCATTTTACTTCCTTTTAATTAAAATTTTCATTTAAATATTTCGAATAACGATAATTAGAAACTATTATGAAAGAAATAATTACTGAAATATTTTCCTAACACTGACGGAAATGCGAGGGTTGTTGCAACATCCAGTCAGGCATCCAGCTTAAATCATCCACACGAGTAGTAGGTGTTCTAAGTTTGGTTACGAATCTTTAGGGGCAAGAAATATTTTCCAAGCCAGTTGTATTTTGGCCACCCTGTATATATAGTAAAAAAAGAAAAGAAAAACTCAGTTTTTCTTTAATAATTCGGAGATTTCCAGAATGAGATTTTCACTCTGCAGCAGAGTATGCGCCGATATGAAACTTCCTGGCAAATTAAAACTGTGTGCCCAACCGAGACTCGAACTCGGGACCTTTGCCTTTCGTGGGCAAGTGCTCTACCATCTGAGCTACCGAAGCACGACTCATGCCCGGTCCTCACAGCTTTACTTCTGCCAGTATCTCGTCTCCTACCTTCCAAACTTTACAGAAGCTCTCCTGCGAACCTTGCAGAACTAGCACTCCTGAAAGAAAGGATACTGCGGAGACATGGCTTAGCCACAACCTGGGGGATGTTTCCAGAATGAGGTTTTCACTCTGCAGCGGAGTGTTCGCTGATATGAAACTTCCTGGCAGATTAAAACTGTGTGCCCGCAAGGTTCGCAGGAAAGCTTCTGTAAAGTTTGGAAGGTAGGAGACGAGATACTGGCAGAAGTTAAGCTGTGAGGACCGGGCGTGAGTCGTGCTTCGATAGCTCAGATGGTAGAGCACTTGCCCACGAAAGGCAAAGGTCCCGAGTTCGAGTCTCGGTCGGGCACACAGTTTTAATCTGCCAGGAAGTTTCAATTCCGAGATTGTATAATGGTGTCCATCTGCAAACGTTCGCACTTAAACTGGTGAACCAAAACATTGTGACCACCAGCTTAATGGCATGTTGCTCCGGCACTGGGACGCAGAAGAGCAGCGATTCTACCATGGATGGATTTGACAAGTGCGTGGTAGGTTTACAGACGTATGTGGCACCAGACGCCTATACACAGGTCACACAATTCCCGTAAATTACGGGCCGGTGGTCTGTGGGCACCGAGCTTGCGCCGATAGCGTCCCAGGTATGCTCCAGTGGATGCAGATCAGGCGAATTTACCAACCAAGATATCAACGTTAGTTAACTATCACTCTCCATAAACAACCGTAGCTCGATTCTGGCCTTGCGACATGGACAGTTATCTTGGCAGCACCGTCGAAGAAGACTCAAGCGCAGAGGGATGGAGGTGGTCTTCAGTAACGTTCACGTACTCCACAACCGTTATGCCGCCTTCGATTACTACCAAAGGTCCCAAGGGATTCCTAGTTGGAGATGTCCCGTAGCGTAGCACTGCAAACACCTGCCCGCGTCCGTAGCTGGATGCATGTTTCGTGCAGCCGTTTGCCTAGATGACAACCATCGACCTGCTGTAATACGAAACGTAATTCATCTCAACGGGAGACACCTTTCCATCTCCAATTATCCCATTTCCCACTGCAGTTCGTAATTGACGATGTAGTTCGAACGACTTGGGAACACTTAGGGGTCGTGTGCAAAGGAGCGCTGCGTTCAACAGGGTAACTTAACTGAATGCTCTGAACTCTTTTAATCCACCAGTATTGGACTTCGTCCTCATTTCTAACTGATCTATAAAGAGGGGAAGCAATCGACTTGCACGTTCAGTGATGAAGGGTGGACATCCAACACTTTGTCGCCCACTCATCGTTTCGCCGTCCTTCAGCCACTTTCCACAAAAGTTCTCGACTGTTGCAGGCGAATAGCCGACCAACTTCGGCGAGATGTCCGTTTCCAGGCGCCGGGCCATAACAAGAACAATCTGCAATTTGTAAGAGTCGCTTTTGTCAATAGATTTCCCCATTTGGAGCCCGTATCATTGATAGAATGGTTCAGCATTTGCATCTATTGAACTTATATATCTTCCTTGCCGCCTCGTGTGCCCAAAACGCCATTAAGTGACCAATAACCTTGCGGTGTGCAATGTTTATAATGTTTTGGCTCACTCAAGTGTAGTTGAAATTGTAGCATACGGGAAAGTCAAAACAACCTCCGAAGGAATTAAAAGTAAGGGTTATACGCAGAGGAGGGAGCAGATTGGTGCAAATAATACAATGAAGGGTGTATGAAAGGGAGAACTTGTCTGATGACTTGATAGATGAAGAAATGAGATTCGATAAGGAAGAAACAGAAAATCTAGTGTTAGTCAGAATTTAAAATAAGTCTGGAACACTTGACATCAAATAAGGCAGATGGGATACGCAATATTCCATCGGAATTTTCTGAAGTCACTGGGGAAGTTGGCAACAAAACGACTATTCAAGTCTTATAATTAAATTTTTCCCTGAGACGTTTAATTCTCTTCATTATCTACGATAGTAATCGAAGCAGAAGAAATGAACTAAAGCTTGTGCTGCAGATGGGACTCGAACCTAGGTCTTCTTGCTTGCTAGGCAGAAATGCTGACCATTACACCACCATAGCACGATGATCAACATTGCTGCACGAACTACCAAAGTTTAACGAGATGTTCTGAAGATGATTTTTTGATGAAAGCGAAACGGGTCACCATGTTGACATATCAGTTTTAGTTTTTAATAAATCCTTGCGATCATGGCTTATTAGTATTTTAATTACCTATCAAATCGCTATTAATTTCCAGTTATGTTTTCAAAACTCATCTTAATAGTTGAATTAAATATGTCCCTCTCCGTAGCCCAGCGCTATGACCCCGGTTCGATTTCCGGCACTGCCGGGGACTTTTTCTCTTGGTGGGAGAGGGCTGAAAAAAGTATACTCAGCCTCATCATGTCAACTGAGAAGCTACTTGAGAGGGAAGTAGGGACTCCAACCTCAATATAACCGACAACGGGCGCCGCGAGAGCGGTGTACTGGCCGAACGCCAACTCCATACCGCTTCCAATGACGCCATTTGCATAGAATGACACGGCGGTCGGTTGGTCCCGACTGTTAAATATAACCGTTTCCTACGCCACAAGATTTCCCTAAATCATAATCCAGTCACATATTCGATCAAGCAAAGGAATAGCTGTCTTCAGAAAACATATAGCAGTGTGGGGCATTTGCAAATCGTGAAGGAATTTATAGATTGGAGCAATTGCTTTGTATGAGATTCATAAATTTCTCACTTTTGCTGCCTTGTCGCGTGTATTGGTTCGTCGATCATTTTCAGATGAAGTCCACCTATGCACGAATGAATAAAACCAATTTTATGCGTCATACGTGTTTCGCTTTATTGATTGAAAGGCATCATCATTGGCCTTAAATACATACGAATTTTTTTTTTTTTGAATCATCGGTCTTCTGACTGATGTGATGTGGCCCGCCACGAATTCCTCTCCTGTGCCAAGATCTACATCTCAGAGTAGCACCTGTAACCTAGGTACTCAATTATTAGCTGGATGTATTCTAGTCTCTGTCTTCCTCTACAGTTCTTGCCCTCTACAGGTCCCTCTAGTACCATCGAAGTCATTCCCTGATGTCTTAGATGTCCTATCATCCTATCCCTTCTCCTTGTCAATCTTTTCCACATAGTCCTTTACTCTCCAGTTCTGCGCAGAACCTCCTCGTTCCTCACCTTATCAGTTTACCTAATTTCCAACTTTCGTCTGTAGCACCACATCTCAAATGCTTCGATCCTCTTCTGTTCCGGTTTTCCCATGGTCCATGTTTCACTGCCATACAATTCTGTGCTCCAAAGGTACATTCTCAGAAATTTCTTCCTCAAATTGAGGCCTGTGTTTGATACTAGCAGACATCTCCTGGTCATGAATGCCCTTTTTACCAGTACTAGTCTGCTTTTGATGACCCCTTCGCCCCATCCGTCATTTTTTTGCTGCTTAGGTAACAGAATTCCTTACCTGCACCTACTTCGTGACCATCAAACCTGATGTTAAGTTTCTCGTTGTTCTCACTTCTGCTACTTCTCATTACTTTCGTCTGTCTTCGATTTGCTCTCAGTTCCATATTTTGTAATCAAAAATGGTTCAAATGGCTCTGAGCACTATGGGACTTAACGTCTGAGATCATCAGTCCCCTAGAACTTAGAACTACTTAATCATAACTACCTTAAGGACATCACACACATCCATGCCCGAGGCAGGATTCGAACCTGCGACCGTAGCGGTTGCGCGGTTCCAGACTGTAGCGCCTAGAACCGCTCGGCCACCCTGGCCGGCATTCTGTAATCATTAGACTGTTGATTCCATTCAGCAGACCATGTAATTCTTCTTAACTTTCACTCAGAATGGCAATGTCATCAACAAATCGTATCATTGATATCCTTTCAACTTGAATTTTAATTCCACTCCTGAACTTTTATTTCCATCACTGCTTTTTTGATGTACAGATTGAACAGTACACCCTTTTTAATCCGAGTCCCTCGTTCTTGGTCGTCCACTGTTATTATTCCCTCTTGGCTCTTGTAGATATTGTATATTACCCGTCTCTCCCTACAGATTACCTCTATTTTTCTCAGAATTCCGAACATCTTGCGCCATTTACATTGTCGAACGCTTTTTCCGGGTCGACAAAAGCTATGAACGTGTCTTGATTTTTCTTCAGTCTTGCTTTCATTATGAACCGCAAGGTGAGAATTGCCTCTCTGGTGCCTTTAGTTTTTCTAAAGCCAACGTGATCGTCATCTAGCACGTCCTCAATTTTCTTTGCCATCCTTTGTATATTATACTTGCGAGCAACTTGTATGCATGAGCTGTTAAGTTGATTGTGCAATAATTCTCGCACTTGCCAACTCTTGCAGTCTTCAGAGTTCTGTGAATGATATTTTAAAATCAAATGGTATGTCACCAGGCTCATACATTCTGCATCCTCCAGATTAGAAACACATTAAAACACTAAACAAATAAAAATACACTTCTGTGCAAAATTTAAGGACGAAAGTAACTTTCGCATAATGTGTCACTGCCAAGTGAGACAGCACGGTGAAACTTGGACCATACGTAGAAAGAGTTGCTACAGTACAATACAGAAGCAACCTGAAAGAAATACGCAATGAGACGAACAGAAATGACATTTGCATTCAAAGACGATAATTACCTGAGTCATTGAAGAGAAGCGGGACATGGTTCTTAATACGGCGTGTAATCATCACAGACGGCAACGTATGCTCAGCAACGTGCTCTCATGATGGTTATAATGTTGGTAAGGCGTTTTCGTAATGTTGGTAAGGGGTTTTCGTAATGTTGGTAAGGGGTTTTGGTTGACAAATCCTGGAAAGTCGTTTGGTGCGTGTGGACGTGTTGCAATATGTCTCCGCAATGCATCCCATACGTGCTCGATTGGATTTAGATTGGAGGAACCGAGCCGAATATCCTCTCGTTCCAATGAGCTCCTCCGCCCGCGCAGTTCCATGCGGTCGAGCATTGTCATCCACGAAAATGAAACCTGAGCTGAAGTCATTCCTGAAAAAACACACAAAGGAAGGAGTAGTCACACCCTAACATTAACCAGTGACTACCGTGTTCAGAGATTTGGAGGCCAGTACGCCCACGCAACATTATACTTCCCCACATCATAACACGTGGACCACCAAAATGATCACATACGACAATGCTGGATTTACCCTCTCTTATAGCGAGAGGTGCGAACAAGTAATGTACCCAAGAGCATTGTCGAACATGATCGCTTTGATGGTCCAGATTTTATGGAGTGGGAAGGCATGATGTTCCTTGGGCATCCTGACCTCCAAATCTTTGAAAACGGTACAGTTAGCGGTAAACGCTGTTGTGGCATATGCGGGCTTCCAAATAATGATGAAATGAGGTGGTTTGTCCCTCAACTACATACCCTCAGACTCAAAGTTGAAATATTAAAAGTTTTGGCTGGTTTCGTTGTCTAGGGGCTGGGATACGTAGTTGCCGCATTACAGGCCAAATACTGCTGAGTCTACAGTATACAATATGAATATACACATGAATCGAGTGGTCGAAAGTTCCCACCGTTCGGCAACTGCGAATGTAACATAGAAATTTACAAATAAAAGATTGCATCTACATAAAATCTGCAGGTACTATCTTAACGACTTTAAATGATGAGTATGATAGTAGAAGTACTTTTAAGAATGCGGTATATTTCTACAAAACACTTATTGGTGTCGATGGTCCAGCAATTAAATAAAATATAAGTTGAATAACAGGAAAAGAGTAGATTCCTACTGCGCGTAATTAGTTATGAACTACAACATAGCTTGCATGATATTCACTTCTAAATGTATACTACGCCTCAGAAATCTCACAAGGCCGGCCGAAGTGGCCGTGCGGTTAAAGGCGCTGCAGTCTGGAACCGCAAGACCGCTACGGTCGCAGGTTCGAATCCTGCCTCGGGCATGGATGTTTGTGATGTCCTTAGGTTAGTTAGGTTTAACTAGTTCTAAGTTCTAGGGGACTAATGACCTTAGCAGTTGAGTCCCATAGTGCTCAGAGCCATTTGAACCAAATCTCACAAGTTCACAAGTCCGCACTCTGTCAAGTACTTCTATCTCTCACGACCACGCGCAAACCGCTCCGCACTCCAAGTACCTCTCGCGACCGTGCGTCCCTCGCGCCGTCGCGTCCAACACTTTCCGTGTCCTGTCCCATCTGTTCTCCCACTTCCATCGAGTCTCCCCATTCACGAGTGCTGTGATTGGTTAGAGCGCTCCTCACAAATATAAAACACTTTCGAAATATTGGATTTATATTTAAATAACTTGAAATTAAATAAATATTCCTACGGCTGGACCATAAACACGCTCTAAAACACATTATTAAATACATAAATAAATTAAATAGATATATATCAAAGGAATAGCAAGCAAAAGTAGGCCAGTAACCTAATGTCTCTGTGCCTTCTAAAACACAGTAAGTAATTGACCAATTTCTTCATGAATAACATATATCGGATGTAAACAAAGACATAGATGAATAACTACATTTATAAGCATACTGCTACCGTTTTTTCCTGCAACTGTGGAGTACTTATGGCCTGACGCGATCGATAGTAATCGGCCACTTTGACCTCCAATAACTCATGCACTATTCAAGTTACATGCCTGTAATTTATACCAACAGGTTTACACTAATAGCTTTCTAAAGACACGTCGGTCGACCAAATCGGATGAACCGTTTGGGTTTTAGAAATTCGTTGCTGGGTGTTACTTGTATAATTTACAGACAGATATTAAACTATAAACTAATATTATATTGAAAATCTGATTACATCATCAGAATCGTTGTGCAAATAATGGTAATGTACAGGTTTCTTTTTGAGGTATGACGATTCATCTGGCTACTATTAATTTCTATACGAACTGTGAAATGTCTGCCATTAAGGTTTCACAAAATCCGCCGTCTTTGGCTCTCCCGGCGTATAAGTTTCTTTCATCGACACAGCGTCAAGAAGGAATTCCCAGCCACGTTCTTGCTGGACCATGCGCTGGGGCTACCCCTGTTCCTCAGCTAACGTTCGGCACCACGTGGCCGCTGCCGGTCCCTGGCTTGCTGAACGGCCCGTGTGGCCACGCCAACTCCGAACTTAGATTATTTCCAGGGCGCCACAACGCGCCCGTTACCTCACACACTTTATTCCTTCCCATGTGTGTCTTTTCAGTGGTGCATTCGGCCCTAATTACATTGTTATGGATGACAATGCGCGACCGCACCGAACTGCGCAGGTGGAGCAGCTCTTCGGACGATAGAATATGCGGTGAATGGGGTGGCCTGCCCGTTTCCTCGACGCAAATAAATGCTATCGAGCACGTGAGGGATGCGTTGGGGAGGGGGGGGGGCGCTTACAGAGTGTCCACATGCACAAACGGCCATCTAGCATTTGTCAGCCGTGATGGTGGAGGAAAGGGATGCCCTGCTACAAGAACTCCTTACAAACCTTGTGGTCAGCTTGGAAGTTTCATATCAGCGCACACTCCGCTGCAGAGTGAAAATCTCATTCTGGAAACGTCCCTCAGGCTGTGGCTAAGCCATGTCTCCGCAATATCCTTTCTTTCAGGAGTGCTAGTTCTGCAAGGTTCGCAGAAGAGCTTCTGTAAAGTTTGGAAGGTAGGAGGTGAGGCACTGGCAGAAGTAAAGCTGTGAGGACGGGCGTGCTTGGGTAGCTCAGTCGGTAGAGCACTTGCCCGCGAAAGGCAAAGGTCCCGAGTTCGAGTCTCGGTCCGGCACACAGTTTTAATCTGCCAGGAAGTTTCATGTACGTTCAATATTACACTGAAGAGCCAAAGAAACTGGTACACCTGCCTTTCATCGTGTAGGGCCCCCGCGAGCACGCAGGAGTGCCGCAACACGACATGGCATGGACTCGACTGATGTCTAGGGAGGGAATTGACACCATGAATCCTGCAGGGCTGTCCATAAATCCGTAAGAGTACGAGGGCGTGGAGACCTCTTCTGAACAACACGTTGCAAGGTATCCAAGGCATAACGTTCATGTCTGGGGAGTTTGGTGGCCAGCAGAAGTGATTAAACTCAGAAGAGTGTCCCTGGTGCCAGTCTGTAGCAATTCTGGACGTGTGGGGTGTCGCATTGACGTGTTGGTATTGCCCAAGTCCGTTGGAATCCACAATGGGCATGAATGGATGCAGGTGATCAGACAGGATGCTTACGTACCTGTCACCTGTCAGAGTCGTATCTAGACGTATCAGGCGTCCCATATCACTCCAACTACACATGCCCCACACCATTACAGAGCTTCCAGCTTGAACAGTTCCCTGCTGACATACAGTGTCCATGGATTCGTGAGGTTGTCTCCATACCCGTACACGTCCATCCGCGTGATACAATTTGAAACGAGACTCGTCCGACCAGGCAGCATATTTCCAGTCATCAACAGTCCAATGTGGTTGTTGATGGGCCCAGACGTGGCGTAAAGCTTTGTGTCGTGAAGTCGTCAATGGCACACCAGTGGATCTTCAGCTCCGAAAGCCCATATTGATGATGTTTCGTTGAATGGTTCGCACGCTGACGTTTGTTGATGGCCCAGCACTGAAATCTGCAGCAACTTGCGGAAGGGGTGCATTTCTGTCAAGTTGGTTGGCTCTGAGCGCTATGGGACTCAACTTCTGAGGTCATTAGTCCCCTAGAACTTAGAACTAAGTAAACCTAACTAACCTAAGGACATCACACACATCCATGTCCGAGGCAGGATTCGAACCTGCGACCGTAGCGGTCTCGCGGTTCCAGACTGCAGCGCCTAGAACCGCACGGCCACTTCGGCCGGCTCTGTCAAGTTGAACGATTCTCTTAAGTCGTCGTTGGCCCCGTTCTTGCAGGATCTTTTTCCGGCCGCAGCGATGTCGGAGATTTGATGTTTGACGGGATTCCTGATATTCACGGTACACTCGTGAAATGGTCGTATGGGAAAATCCCCCTTCATCTCTACCTCGGATATGTTGTATCCCACCGCTTGTGCGCCGACTGTAACAACCAGATTAAAACTCAAAAAAATCTTGATAATCCGCCATTGTATCTGCAGTAACCGATCTAACAACTGCACCAGACACTTGTCTTATATAGGCGTTGCCGACCGCAACGCCGTATTCTGCCTGTTTACTTATCTCTGTATTTGAATAAGCATGCCTATACCAGATATTTGGCGCTTCAGTGTATTTGAACAATATATCTTTTTCTTTGGACTGTAAAGCTGACACTGTTGAAAAGTTGAGGTAAATTACATCTGTTGGAGTTGCCTTACACTCCAACTTGACTGGCGTGATTAAATTGTAAACCGAAAATAATTAACTTCACTTGATAACAATTGTTCTGTTGCTACGGTTTATTATTTTGATTTGGATGCATGTATACAGGGTGTTCGGCAATTACCGTTACAAACTTCTAGGACTTGTAGAGTGAAGTGAGTAGATAGTATCTTGAAGTGTAATCCATTTTCGGAAACGTACCTTTCCCGTGCTACTTTCATTTGAAAACACGCACGTAACGCGGCCATTATTACAAGTAACAGATTAGGCATCAGCCAGTACATCACTTGTTTTAGAATTCCAGTCATTAATAGCCAGAGAAATTTCTAGTGTACTCGTTGACGGAGTCTCTTCAACGTGATGCAGAACGGCCTCTCTCAGTTCGGGTGTGCGGTGTCTCCTTGGAGCATCACAGTCATTCCTGCTGACGGTGAAGGTACCCTTTCCCGTAGCCGTTGCGTCATTGTGGCGAAGAGGGTATGCGATGTCGTCAGAAGATATCGAGAACGATCTTGATAAAGACGACGTGCAGCTCTTCCATTACGGCGAGGTTCGGCGCTCAGAAGACCGCGAGCTTCGTGGTTCAGGGTCATATCGGTGTTTTCTGCAAACGTATACTCAACCATGTCGCTCCAACACTCACAGACACGTGAATGATGCTCGAACCAAGGCAGATATATAGGATGGAAGTTAAATGATATCAGCCGATCCGACGTAATCACCCCTCACAATGACTACCGTGCCGGCCGCGGTGGCCGAGCGGTTCTAGGCACTTCAGTCCGGAACCGCGCGACTGCTACGGTCGCAGGTTCGAATCCTGCATCGGCCATGGATGTGTGTGATGTCCTTAGGTTAGTTAGGTTTAAGTAGTTCTAAGTTCTAGGGGACTGATGACCTCCGATGTTAACTCCCATAGTGCTCAGAGCCATTTAAACCCATGACTACCGTGTTGGGTTCCAATTCAAAATACTATGTACTCACTCTCCTCTACAGGTCCTAGAAGTTTGTAACGGGAATTTCCGAACACTCTGTACAACATGAGCCTCAAAGTCAAAATGATAAGCAAAATCAATTGGAGTTGTTGTGAAATGAAGTTTATTATTTCCAGTGATGAATTCTTCTCGGGTTATCAGCCGAGTCGTGGCGTCGTCTTGTTGCAACCTTATAATGAGGTTCGTCCTCATCATCTTCTGACTTCGCAAGAAGATGATGGGTACGAAACTCATTGAAATGTTGCGACAAGACGACGCCGCCATTCGGCTGATAACCCGAGAAGAATTCATCACTGGAATACGCCGAGAAAGACTGCAATCGCATATAATTATGTCCGATTTACAATTTAGTCATGCCAACCACGTTGAAGTACAACGCAACTTCTGCAAATGTACTTCACTTCAGCACTTTAACAGTGCCAGCTTTTCAATGCATAGAAAATAACAAACAATAGAAATGTTAATAAATAAATGGCGCTACGCTGTTTCTTTAATGACACACACATTCATTTGCTTCATTTACATTGCAGTTATGATTGTAAAGAGATTTCCGGCGCCAGCTACAGGTCAGGGACACTTTGACACAAAGACCAAAGCGCGCACAGTACGTCGAGCTCGAGCGTTAAGCGGCAGCAGTGGGGTGAAGCAAGTGACAAAACAACCGGCGCGCGTTATGTTTAAAAGCTGGGTAATTTCCGACAATGACTGCCTATCGAAGTTGGAGGGCTCCAAACAATACATATCGATCGTGCGATAGTAAATCGATTATCGACGTCTCGTGGCGCGCGTTATGATCAATTATTTGTGATCGTCATTTTTATCAGCTTTGCGTTGTTTCTTCAGTTCGTGTACATTACATTCCCGCCGTAACTGTTTGTGATTCCATTGGGAAATCGACACGGTTTCTCTTGATAGCGAGTGTAATGTCTGCTGCTTCTGAAGTTTCTTCTGCGGATGGGAAACTCTAATTCCATGCACACTCGGCATAGACAAATGTTTGACTTTTTGCCGGAAGCATGGACTTCTGCCGCACGAGGAAAGGTGGGACTGTGGTGCTGCGAAGTCTATGAAACTTCGTAAGAGGAGTGTGGACACCGAGATTCCGTTGCAATTTCATTGCGGACTTTGCGGAAAGCGAACCAGCGTCAGGAAAAATACGTGGTTCGAGTCCTCCAAATTATTGAATCAGACGAGCGTAATTCTTGTTTAATCTGGATTCGAGATTACACGTTCCAAAGTCACAGCACCAGAAACTGAGTTATCGGCAAATACTGTGTGTGACTACTTCGGGTTTTGCCGAGAAGTGTGCTACGTGATGGTGACAAATGACAGTGTACCATTTGGTGGACCGAATAAAACAGTAGAAGTAGACGAGTCTCATATTGCTAGACGAAAGAATCGGAGAGGACGACCTTCTAAAAGTGAAGTAGATCATATTTGGGTTTTCGGTGGGATAGAAAGGGGGTCCTGCAAGTGTTTCGTTGTATTGTTCCGAGAGAAGGTGACGTTAGTGGGTCTCGTAAAAGATTTCGTACTGCCTGCAACAAAAGTCATCACAGACGGGTTTCAGTGGTACCAGACTCTCAAAGTCGAAGGGTTCGACCACGAATTCGTGAACCACTCTTCAGATGACACCAGCGTCCATACCCACAATATAGAACGGCTGTGGAAGTCTGTCAAGTCTAACATAAAAAGAGGAGGGCCTCCAGGACAGAGGGACGAACTGTACTTGTTCCAGTACTTATACTTTCACAACTTGCGTTTGCAGGGGAAAGTCGACGCAGGCGACACTCTGCCGATATTCCTGCGCGATATTGGCAGAGTTTACCCTGGGTATGGGAAAAAAGGAATTTCCCCTGTAGCTTATACATCAGCGGACTATCACAAGACGATAACACCGACGACGAGTAAGTCGTCTCGTTTGAATTTACAAGTGCTTCTCTGATGCTTTTCTTTTGTCGTTGCTGTAGTGACAACTTGAAACATACTCGTAACGCGCGCCACGAGACTTCAATAATCGATTTAGTATCGCACGTTCGATATGTATCGTTTGGAGCCTTCCATCTTCAATAGGCAATCATTCTTGGAAATTACCAAAAGCTGTACTTTCGAAATGTTATAACTGCGTACTATCAGAATCACAGTCCAAATTTTCACTCAAGCGCCATTTCTGGCTCTGTGTCCTGCAAGTGTACTTTTCCCTCCTTAAAATATGAGGTGAAGTTGGTGCTGTTTCCTTACAATTATATGAATTTTATGGGCTATTAACCGGCATAGTAGTGTAGAAAGAATAACAGTTCCATGAACGAGTTGACAGCTAATACCTGTTCTTTTTTTTGCGTAGATGATAAAGTACAGCTGACCCGGCAGAAGGACGTGCTACGGCTATTGAGCCACTCCAGCCAGCCACTGCTGTGGGAGGACATGGCTGCCATCGCCAAGGACTACGAGGTCGTACCTCAGAACTATCAGGTAAACAATTGCTGCCGTCTCCGAGGAAACAGTATCATGGCAGCTCCAATTCTTTTATTTTCCAGGGCATTTTTTTTGTCAGTAAAATGACTGACTGAAAGTCATGGTAGAGGTTTCCCCATTTGAAGACGTGCCGTGCATGACACCGGAATGTTGCGGCTAGTTGTTGGGTGCAGTTACAGGCGCGATTTGTCAGCAGTCCGTTACAGACACGTGTGCACTGAACACGGCTGCACATCACGACTTATCGGCGTTGAACATGGGACGGTAATCTGTACAGAGCTCATGAATCATACCATATCGGAGACTACGCGAGAAATAGGGTTACCGTTGTGAACAGCGTTTTGATGGATCTCCAGTGTCGCAGAGCAAATGTTTCCACCCCAGTAAACCGTCGCGCAAGACAACCTCAAGTGTTTGAGGAACGGACGTCACGTCACCTCTGAAGAACCGTTTGAGGCGTTCGACGGTCTATTGTGGGTCACATCAGTACCTCTCCAGCACGATTCCGACGCCATGTAGAGACCATGCCTCGACCTGTTACTGCAATTTTGAGGACTCGCGCGGGATAGTTATTAACAGCAGCATCTCATGACTATGCCCCACAGCGTATAATGTTAACCACCAGCTGTTATAGGCCGGAACACGAAGTTCCTCATCTGACCGATTCCATAAAAACGTATCTCGTGCATAAGAAGGCCAGGTAAAGCTTCAGGACAAAAAAAATACGAAATATTCATCCAAAAAGGACGTCTTTTCTTCAATACCATCGTTTGCATAGAGGTATATGTAACTTTATTTATATAAACAGTTTCAGTCACAAACAGGCCATCTTCAGGTATCTTGTGACGATAAAATCAGATATATGACAATCAAGCACCATGCCACAAACCTATATCCCAATTTAACTATCAGTCTAGAGCACATATATCACGCAGTAAATCTGCGTAAGCGTCAGGTGGTCGACAAAAATGTTGAAATACTAAAAACACATTACAAGGCCTGATACGATGTGTAAAAATCGTTGGCATTAAAACAACTTCAAGTCTTTTCCCAATGGTTAAACATAGATTTTCATGGTTTTCAAGGGAATCTCATAACGTTCTTCCTGCAGAATAGTGGCACGTTCAGATAACAGCGATGGAAGTGTTTAGTGATCACACATCCATCTCCAAAGTACATCACAAGTTTCCTTCGTTGATTGGGCTACCTTATCACGTTGCGCTAACGATGCACATCGAAAGTATAGAAAGAAGGGCAGCGTAAGTGTTCAAATTGCTTAACGCTTGGGGGAGTATAACACAAATGCTGTAAAATATGAGCTAACAGACGGCTTAAGAATAACAAGCCATATTATGTGAAAACGTACTTAAAAATTCCTAAGAATCTGTTTTGGAAACTAAGCCACGAATAGTTTTCTACATACACTGGTGTCCAAAATGAAAGCAACGTACCGCTATTTCCTCGTCCTGTGTCTAATTCACAACATAATCATACAAACTGTCTACAGTTGTCCGTACGATAGTGATCTGTAAGAGAGAAGGCATTCCGGTCAACATAAAAACACGCCAACGATGACGTCAGGGCACCTATCAAACGGGGTAGTGTTTGCCAGGTAATCCCACATTCGCATTCGCTGTGTACACAGTCAGTGTGGCACATAGCAGACACCTATCAGACTCTCTGCGGTGGAGAGCCATCGGAAGAATTGAAGCAGAACAGTCACAAACTGATGTGACCCGACGGCTTAATGTGAATCGTTCTGTTGTTTCTAGGATGTGGTGACAATTTATAGAGACAAAAACCGTATCTCGAAGACCAGGACAGGACCGGCTACGTGTGACATCAGAAAGAGAGGACCATTAGTTGGCTGTAGGGGCACGACGCTACCGCCTTAGTACTGCATGGCAACTGGCATCTGACCTCGCAGCATACACTGGACATGTAGTATCAAGGCAAACAGTGTAGAGAAGACCTGGCGTATCTCTGACTCGTATTCACAGAAGGAAACGTCTAGAGTGGAGTCGTCAAAACGCCACGTGAATGGTCGAACAATGGGCGGATATTCTTTCCACACATGAGTCCCAATTTGATTTCGAGAGTGATTCTCGGCGGATTTGGATCTGGAGGGAACGTGGAACATGGTTTTCGGACCCAAACATTGTGGAGAAAGACCGATATCAGAGATTATGTTGACCACTCGAACACCATGAAATTGTACATGTTAATCGACAAGGTTTAACTATTGTCAGACATCGTGGCGAGGTCTTGGCACCTCATGTGCAGTTGTGTGGGCCCAGACGTCTTGCTGATGGACGATAATGCTCAGCCTCATAGAGCAAGGGTGGTTGGTGTTTTCTTTCAAACGGAAAATATCGTATGCATGGGGTGGCCTGCTCCCTCTCTCGATTGGAATCCCATAGAGTATGTCTGGGATGTACTAGGTGTGCTGGCGTACGCTGGCGCCAGCACATCAAGTGGCATAGAAGTTACGAGAGTATCGATAGAGGCCAATGCCAAGACTCGCTGGAAACACGCCGACAACGCCCTCTCAGCCGCCCGTGTTTAGGATCCCTGTCGCGGACTGGAGAGCCAGTTTAGCCAGTTAGTTCGAGCCTTTTACGGCAGTTAGTTCGAGTCTGTGCACCGTGGAGTTCCAGCGTCTCACCAAGACAGACCCTCAGACTTAGCCTCTAGCACAGAGACAGGCAGCACATAGCAACTTTACATTGAACGTACCACATTTCTACTTCAACATCATTGAGACTATGTGGACTATACAGAAGAGAGCTTGTACCACAGCACATGGAAACTTAAGTAGCTCTTTGTTTACGAATAAAAAACCCAGTTATTAATTGCGTGCGGTTTGTGTTATAGAAAGAGGATACCGGACACCAACCAAAATCCTCTCCTTGCTTCCCATGGTACAGCTCTACGGGGACTACGAAACGACATAAAAGCGTCTAAAGAGGTCACAGCACTAGGCAGACAGGTTGAATCACGTCTGCATCCACCAACCACTCTCCAAAACTTGCAGAAAGAATGGATATTATTGCCTCGATATCAGATTTATTACATCATTCGCAGCATGCCTGGTTGTTGTCAGCCCTGTATTGCTGCCAGAGACAGTCTAGCCCATACTAAGCACAATAACAAGTTGTTGGAATGTGTGTGTAAATCAGTTAAGTTGGAAAAACGAAGAACATTTTTGTCTACCGTTATGTATATTGCAGATGTTTACGTTCTCTATTCTTTACATTGTTTCTACTTTACTATCACCTGTTTGTACTGTTTTGTGACAAAATAAAAGCAATATTGCAACATTTCCGGTTGTTGCTGTACTTTTGAACTCCAGTGCATTATTCTTGTAGACACCCTGAGAGCGAAATTCGACTGAGGACAGCTCGCTTGTCGTGAATGGAACGAGAAAAAACCTTATTACATGGTTCAGTGTACGAATAGCTCTCCACCTCTCACTTCTGAGCACAGAAGTAACTGCAGACGTCCAAAGAGACGTGACGTCTGGCCGGCCCGGTGGCCGAGCGGTTCTAGGCGCTACAGTCTGGAACCGCGCGTCCGCTACGGTCGCAGGTCCGAATCCTGCCTCGGGCATGGATGTGTGTGATGTCCTTAGGTTAGTTAGGTTTAAGTAGTTCTAAGTTCTAGGGGACTGATAACCTTAGAACTTAAGTCCCATAGTGCTCAGAGCCATTTGACGTCGAAATCGGCTCTAGTCACCAGTTTTGTCCAGAAAGAAACGTCTAGCTGAGAATTATGATTCAAGAATTTCGCACTCAGTGGAGTTCAAAAGCGGCTTAAACACCCGGTAACGGCGAGCCTGTCCGTACACATATTATAGTCTGTACTGACTATTGTTAGCAGTTGTTCATCGAGTGTTGTTGGAGCGCCGAGTACAAATGAAGAAAGGCGCAATACTTCCCAGTTCGCGGGTACTATCACAAATCAAAATGTGCTGAACTACAGTTCTGTACTGCTTTATAGCGGTTTGGTGCAGATTTATGGAAAGTTGAATACTAGCTTATCTTGGCGTTTTTGGGGACTAAAATATTTATGTCATATATATGTGAAAGTTAATCGTACTATGCGAAAATAAATAATTTATTAGATAACATGGTATTCGTCAGTGACTGGTGCCTATCCTCTAAACAGACGACCAGGTTCCTTTCCGACCTGGGATATACAGGGTGTATCAAAAAAAACCATCCGATCTGGCACGTCTACATTTTTGAAACTAATAAACATACACAACTAATTTCGTTTTTTGATTAATGGGAAACTCAAAAAGGTTTTTCTCATACCTTTTCATAAGTGTTCAATATGCCCCGCTTGAGATGCACGGCATATGTCAATGCGGTATTCAAATTGTTCCCGCACTGCAGCGAGCATGTCTTGAGTTACAGTTTCCACAGCTGCTGTTATGCGATGTCTCAGTTCATTCATTGTTGTTGGTAACGGAGGCACATAAACAGTCTTTTATAAACCCCCGCAAGAAATAATCACATATAGTCAGGTCTGGTGACCTTGGAGTCTAGTAATGTAAGGCTGAATCATTTGGTCCAGTGCGAGCGATCCATCGTTCAGTAATCGTTTGATTTAAAACTTCCCGCACTTCAAGATACCAGTGTGGCGTGCCCCATCCTGTTGGTAAATGAACTCGTTCGAATCAGTCTTCAACTGTGCGAAAAAACGTTCTCAAGCATATCGCGATATGTTTCCTGTAACAGTGCTCTCGGGTAAAGAAAAATGGACCCTACATCTTTTAACGCGAAACGGCACAAAACACCTTAAATTTTGGGGAGTCCCTCTCAAGTTGTACAACTTCATGTGGTTGTTCCGTATCCCATATTCTCACAGTATGACGGTTCACTTTTCCATTTAAATGGATTGTTGCCTCGTCACTAAACACTAAGACCTTGTACAAAACTGTCATCCTTCATCTTGCCAAGAACGAAATTACAGATGTCCATACGTTGTTGTTTGTCATCTTCACGAACAGCTTGCAGTAGCTGAATTTTGTATGGTTTCATGCGTAAACGTCGACGCAACACACGCCAGACGGGTATCGGCCGCATGTCGGGTTGTCCAGCTGCACTACGAATGGATTTCTGCGGACTGCTTGTGAAACTATGGCGGATGTGTTCGACGTCTGTGTCAGACGCTCGGGGACGGCCCGGCGCTTTGCCTTTACACAAACAACCTGGTCCTCGGAATTGTTCATTCCATCGTCTAATGCTCTGTGCTGTAGGAGGATCCACACTATACCTAGATCAAAAGTCACGCTGAACAGTCATTACTGATCCGCACTGCGCAAAACGTAGAACACAAAACGCTTTCTGTTGTCCCGACACCATTTTTATTACAACTGAAGCGGGCGCACACTGCTGCTACCTAGTGGTAACCATGTAAAACTCGAGAGTTTGCTCTTCCCAACAGTGCATCGTTCACGCACATATCTCATATAACATAATTGTTGTGTGTTTTCTTTTAGATCGGATTACTCTTTTTGGTGTACCCTGTATTAATTCTTAAACGTACGACCGCGGGGAACGAACGACGAGACAGTTGTGGGAGCCTACAATTTCTGATACAATCCATGTGTATATTTCAGGTTCCATACGTGGCCGAAATGTTCGTGGAGTTGCTGAACGGTGAGGAGCTTCTCGCTGTGTACCAGCCAATATCCGTATTCGATGATCGCCATGTGGATCAGATCAAGCTTGTCTTCGACCTTCTCTACTACGCCAACGATTATGACGTCTTTTACAAGGTAATTCCGCACCATGTTTCCGTGTGAGTTTGTCTGTGTGTATTATAGAGAGACAAATAGTGTGTATATACCTAGAAATTCAAGGTTTTAGTTTCTGTGTGGCTTCCATAATTACAAGGTAGAGAAACATAGTTTCATTTGGAAATGACATTTTCCGTCTGGTTTTTTCCCAACAGCTTCCGCACCTAAAAGGAATTATTTTAAAATAGTACAGGATTGAGGACGCAAGTAAACAGAAAATAGCCATAATTTCTATATTAGTTTTCGCATATCTTTTCTTCTGTGATCTCCTGAGATAGCCGTACGTGTTAAAGCGCCACTTTATGAACAGGGAGGTGCGCTGACCGCAGATCGAATCCACTCTGTGTGAATCGGTGTGCTGGATGTGATTTTAGGTGGTGTTCCACATCCCACGAGGTGAATATTGGGCTGGTAACCCAGTCATATCTCAGTTACATGATTCACAAACAGAAAACTATCGCTCACTTTCACATGAATAACGAATAACGATACACGCAGACAGTTGGAGCACACATACTCTGTACCAGGAGCTGTGTGTGTGTGGATGGTGGGGGGTAGGAGGCGGGGGGGCGAAACGGGGTGGCGACAGGAAGGGCAGTCGGCCATTTTTAACCATGCCAAATCCATTAATAACAGTAGCGCTCCAGCGCCGATGCGGGACAAGCACAAGAAAAAGAAGATTCCAGAACACAAATAATCTAATACTTTAGTATGATATTAACTGTTCGGCAAGAAGTTTTACCATCAAAGCACTGTATATAACGGGTGGTTATAATTAAATTTTCCCTACTTAATACGTTATAACACGGAAACCAATTACTGTACGAGGACAAAACTTGGTAGCATTAATGTCAAGGACATGGGGAAGAGAAATAATGCAGAATCGATTCGACTGCAACAATTTTAATGTGCTGCTATGGTACATCATACTATTAGATACCAGTACAATTACTGCTACAAAAGCGGCTCAACATGGCGCCCATCAGTGTCCAGAAGAGTCTGAAAGCGCAGAATTGCATTCTGCACAACAGAACGAAGCATATCCGTAGGTATGCTGGCTACCTCTCTTGATATGCTGCGCTTCTTATCAAGTACATGTGTGAATGTTCCCCTGGTAAACCCTGTCCTACAGATAACCCCACAACCGGAAATCACAGGGAGTAAGATCAGGTGATCGTGCCGGTCAAGCATTTGGAACCGATCGGTTGATAATCCGAACGTTTCCAAATGTGTACGGAGAAGCAGATGAACTTCTCAAGCAATATGCTATGGGGCCCCCATCTTGCATGAAAACTGTTGATTTCAACGCGTCTCTCTCCTGTAAAGCGTGTATGACATGCTGGCGAAGCATATCGCAGTAACGGTGGCAAATCACACTGCACTGCCCGTCTTTGGTCACTGAGCGCCAACCTGTTCAAAAAAGAATGGGCCAATGATGAATGTAGTCGTGCAGCCACACCATATGGTAACGCGTTCACGATAAAGGGAACTTCATACACAGTGACTGGAGGTGAAGATCCCAACACTCGGCAGTTCTATGTTTTCACCTCACTCGTCAGAGAAAAATGAGCTTCATCTGTCCATAGGATGGTCCAGGGCCAGCCCTCGTCCACTTCAATCCTTGCTAGAAAGTGGAGAGCGAAGTCAACACGTCGTTGTGCGTCAAGTGGTGCAAGCTGCTGCACGATATGGATCTCGTACGGATACCATTTGAGAATGGTTTGAAGCACCTTCCGTACAGTGGACCACGGGATGTTCAACTGTCGTGGCACAGCACGCGCACTGCCTGACGGTCGGAAATTGCGCCCAACGTTGTCTGCCATAGCAACAGCGATTTCATCAACCACCTGTGGTGCAACCGGTTGTCGGCCTCTTCCAGGAGCTATGCCCAGTTCTCCAGTTGATTCGAACTTCTTCATCATGCTCCGCACAGCAGATGGAGAAAGAGGAGCCCTCCGTAATCCTTTCAGCCGGCTATATTCTCGAAGTACAGCTGCAGCATTACTGTTGTTTTGATAGTAGAGCTTCACCAATAATGCCCTGCTCCTTTTGTTCAAGCTCACGCTGACACATCAACAAGTGCACTGCGACAGGTCAGGTGTGTGGGTTCAAATGGTTCAAATGGCTCTGAGCACTATGGGACTTAACATCTGTGGTCATCAGTCCCCTAGAACTTAGAACTACTTAAACCTAACTAACTCAATCACATCACACACATCCATGCCTGAGGCAGGATTCGAACCTGCGACCGTAGCAGTCGCGCGGTTCCGGACTGAGCGCCTAGAACCGCTAGACCACCGAAGCCGGCTCAGGTGTGTGGGACTATGAATCACGGCACCTGGTAGCCATAGTTGCAACTGGACCGTGGCTCTGTCGCGCATGGAAATCTTGCACCCCATGCTCTGGACATTAATGCTACCAAGTTTGGTACTCGTACGGTAATTAGTTTCCGTGTTATAACGTGTCAAATAGGGAAAGTTTAATTATAACCACCCACGTATAATTACCACTTTTCCTTGTTTTTACAGGTAATTTAATGAGGTTCGTGTGTTTCGGAGATGAAAAATAAGCTGGAATTTCCTGCAGTCTTACATTAGAAGAACTGGCTGCACCGCTTTCGGTGTCATAGAGAGCATAGGCTACTTTCGGAAGCCTTCCCTAAAACTCAACGGAAATTGTTAACTAGACATAGTCTGTTGCATACACGAATGCATGGTTTCGCTACGATTTGTACTGATAAAATTCTCTCGAGCTTCCAGCCGCTTCAAATTCACAGTTTTCAGCCGAGTACACCTCGGACGTTGTCAACTGGTGCTACCGTCCCTATACAGCCGCACTGCCCTATGTGACGTCACTGGTGGTAGCTCCAGCTCCATGTAAGATGTTTTCTTTGCGCGCTCTCTTCTACCCTCCGACTGTCGGGTCCCAAGTAGTGCTTAGCTGCAAGCACTTTTTTTTCTCTAGATCGCTACTTTTATTAACCTGTCCCAGAAACTATTAATCCTTATAATAACAGATGCCTCGTCGAATGCAATACGATGTCCGAAACTATTAATTCCTGTAATAACAGATGTCGTAGAATGGAATACGTTGTCCGTTTCCCAAAGCATGCTCTGCTATCGCTGATTACCGAATGCGAAAACACCCCTCGTGTTCCACACAGCGCTGATTAATAGTACGCACAGTCTGTTAAACATAAAATATCCACACCCACACGGTATATACTTCTGTCGTTCTGGGGCCTAGGTCATCATACAGGCCTCATAAGTTGCCAAATTTTTGCTGGAGCCCTGAAGACCGAATCGGTTTTATGCCTCTTTAGGAGACGGCTAATTTTTCCTGCTACTGAGCCACAGAATGGGAAAATGCAAGCTTCTCAGAGTCCTCCTTGGTGGTCCTTTTCCTTACATGTTTTCGGAAAGATGGCCAGAGAAATCTGGCGGTTTGTTGTATCCGTTTTGCTTGAAGACCTTCCGTAAGTGGCTTCTTTGATCTAAAGTTACTCTATTTGATCGTATATTAATTACTGTTGTAATAAAATTAACTGCCCCAAGCATAGATGAAACACTTGCTAAGTGTAATGAGAAAATAGCTAGATCAACTTACACCCATACATGGGCAACATGGGCAATTGAGTGGCTCATTTCCTTCCACAGATTTCAGGTTTTAATCCACTTGACGCGACTGGAAGCTCGAGAGAATTCATTTCTTATACTGGAAATGGAACGAGCGTTTGGCTTCATTGGCCGGGAGGCCCCTTGCGGGGCAGGTCCGGCCGCCTTGGTGCAGGTCTTATTACATTCGACGCCACATTGGGCGACCTGCAAGCCGGATGGGGATGAAATGATGATGAAGACAACACAACACCCAGTCTCTGAGCGGAGAAAATCTCCGGCGCAGTCGGGAATCGAACCCGGGTCCTGCGTATGTGTTTGTTTGTGTGTACTTAATTCCTTCCACATTTTCGTAACAGGTTTCTATTGTGATTCTTTATATGCATCTCTCTATGTTTGTAGGGTCAAATAAGATACCTTGACAGCTACTTAAGTTTTTCGTATCGCATCCATCTTTCCTAAAAACCTGATCAGCATATGCTCTAAGATTTATTTCTCCCATTTTGCAGACGGCCCTGTATCTCCGAGAACGAGTCAACAAAGGGCAGTTTTTGGTCGCATTCTTCATGGCTGTAAGGGTGCGCGAAGACACGAGGGACCTTATCTTGCCACCCATCTACGAGATACACCCAGAGCTGTTCATCACTTCTGACGTCATCCAGCGGGTCTACGACGCCAAGCTCCAAGGTGAGGCGACGTGGGCGGTGGATGGGAAGACTGCTTTAGGGAGTGGGTGGGAACAAAAATAGCGCTCTCCTTTAAATTAAAAAAGAGCATAAATGCAGTTCACAAAATGTGATGGTCCAGTGCCAGATCGCAAAAATTATTTTCTTGGATCATTGAGAAAACAAAAGGCAGAAAAATGTGTCTCGAAGTGCCGACTATGTTCTTTCTGTTTCGTTTTGTTTCGTATTTCTTAATTGTGACGAGTAAAGAATATCTTTTCTCACCTCCCTCTGAAAAGCGTCCTCTAATCCGTCTTCGAAACGTAGCTACACTTCGGTGACGGGTACCTGATAATCTCACTCTGTAATTGGAAAACAAGATTGATGTTCGAGCAAAATTAAATTACCTGAAGCGGTTTCATTTCATTCCTATTCGCATTCCATTCCAGTATGAAGATTATTCTATGGTGTAACATCGTTACACGTTGTTAGCGTTATGTGCACTAATCGTTGCGGTATACGTAAGTGATGGATGACACCTCCTTCGCCGGCCGCAGTGGCCGAGCGGTTCTAGGCGCTGCAGTCTGGAACCGCGCGACCGCTGCGGTCGCAGGTTCGAATCCTGCCTCGGGCATGGATGGGTGTGATGCCCTTAGGTTAGTTAGGTTTAACTAGTTCTACGTTCTAGGGGACTGATGACCCCAGAAGTTAAGTCCCATAGTGTTCAGAACCATTTGAACCATTTGAACACCTCCTTCATACCAGATGTACTGTACACAGTGGAGGGTATGGGTGCTGAATCTCGAGCTCATGTGATTGATAAACGAAGACTTATTCCCTCTGGAATACATATAACTGAAAATATTGATTCTTCTTCAACATCCATTTTCTCTTATTATAATTTACTTCAGTGTTACTGAAAGAAGGTCTATTGCTAGTCTTGTGCATTGATTTACTTGACACTTAAAGCTTCGAACGTAATTGGTTCGTAGTTTAATAGATTTCTTTCTTAAAAATTGTCGAAAAATTGCTTGTTTTGGCGCCCTTTTCTTAACTTTTCAGTTCGTGAGCAGGAGCTACTGACATAAAAAGTTAGACTTTTGTAAATCTAAGAAGTCCTGTGTAATGTTTTATGTTTAATATCTGGAATGTCTTATGTATACATTATTTTAATATTGTAACAATATTATGAAATGGATAGTTGCTACCCACCATATAGCAGAGATGCTGAGTCGCAGATAGACACAACAAAAAGACTGTCACAAAATAAGCTTTCGGCCAATATGGCATTTGTCAAAAAAAGAAGACACACACACACACACACACACACACACACACACATGACCACAATCTCTGGCAGCTGAAGCCAGGCTACAACTAATTTGCTTATCCCTCCCCCTCCCTGCCCCAGCCTCCTCCTTACCCCCACCCAGTTGCCTCTCCCATCATGCACTGCTGATGCTGCTCGTAGTCTGGTTTCACAAGCCAGAGACTGTAGTCATGTGCGAGTGAGTTATGTTTGCCTTGTGTGTGTGTGTGTGTGTATGTCTGTCGTCTATTTTTGACAAAAGCCCTGTTGGCCAAAAGCTTATTTTGTGACAGTCTCTTTGTGGTGCTTGTCTGCAACATAGCATCTCCGCTGTATAGTGAGTAGAAACTACCCTTTTCATAACATTGTTACATTCAATCCTGGACTTTCGATTGTTTTATTTGGACATTGCATTTTTAAATCAGTTGCTACACGTAGACGGCACTACGGACGTTTTAGACCAATCATGTTTAAAATCTTAATATAAAGCCACAGTATGTTAGCTTGGTTTAGCATAACAGTGACACTGAGAGTTCCTTTACGACTAGTTAGTCTGTAACTATGAGAGATGGTACATTATCAACTTTTTTATGTTAATCAGACAGAAATGTTTTATGGTTCTTTAATATTGTACCGGATTAGAATCAAATTGTCTTCTGTTTTTATATTGTTTAACTAATCTAAAAATCGGCGTCACTGCCCGAAGCCGCTCACTTTGAAATAATAAAAACAGCGTCCGATAGACGGAAGATAAGTCTGTTTTGTGTAAAGAAGGATCGCGGGTAACTCCCTGTGACAAGTATGCCCAGTTTTGGTATTTACTGTAATTGTTTGCGTTTGAAACTGTTAGTCCGTTATTTAATTGTTGCAGCTATGACGCTATGCTTTAGCCCACGCTTTCGTTCACTCTTACTCTGTCATCATCTCGCACCTCAGTGAGTTAAATAGACTCCTGACAAGCGCGGCGTTTCGGTTGACAGGTTACGTCTCAGCTGACAAGCCGTACTACGTGCAGGCTGGCTACACAGGATTCCCGGTGGCGACGCACTCACCGGAGCAGATGCTTACCTACTTCACCGAGGACGTCGGGCTGAACGAGTTCTTCGCAGATTTCAACTACCGCTACCCGTACTTCCTCAGTGCTGCCAACTACAGCGTGTCCAACGGCAACTTGCGCGGCAGCCTCTTCTATCGCGCACTGAGGCAGCTGTTCGCCCGCTACAACCTGGAGAGGTTGTCCCACGGACTGCCTGATGTCCCAACACTCGATTACTCTGAAGATATTGAGGTAGGAGTTTCTTTGGCGCAAGTTTCGGTTTATAACCCACCTAACATTCCCAGGGTAATCACTGCTACGGTCTTTCTGCTCTCGTCTCTTTCATCATTTCTCTCCCACTCACGGCTACCCCTAAGGGTGGGATTTAAGGGCACCACACACGAAAAAACGGATTGCCCACGGTATCGCCGCAATCGGTCGCTCGCTTCAACCCCCACATCCCCCCACCCACGCGAACCATTTACCAAGCAGCTTCAGCCAGAGTTATGAACGCCACTGTGTCGAGAAAAGTTCAGCTACGGAAACTGAGGTGTTATTGGAGAGGAATTCCGCCTTATGCAAGATTCCTTAGTAGTTTCATTTTCACCTCAACATGTTTCAGCAATTGTTTGTTTATTTTCTTCCTGCAAATTGTTGTCACGTGTTAACCTTTAATGAAACTTTTGATTCAAAATATTTACGTTTGTAAGATGAGAAATTGTTGCCAAATATTTTACATTTTTCCATACACTATAGAGTTCAGATACAGGGTGACAATTACTGAACTATATGAAATAAAATCGTCATAACTTCTGAACAGTTTGTCTTAGGACGTTGATGGGAATTAGTACGCGCATGCTTGGTTTGGTTTAGTGACGAAGCCCACATTCATTTGGATGGATTCGTCAGTAATCAAAATTGGCGCTTTTGGGGGACTGAGAATCCTCGTTTCGCCATCGAGATGCCTCTTCACCCCCAACGGGAGACTGTGTGGTGTGCACTATCCAGTCACGCAATAATCGGTGCGATATTCCTTGATGGCACGGTGACTGCCGAACGGTACGTGAAGGTTTTGGGAGATGATTTCATCCACATTATCCAAAGTAACTCTGATTTCGACAAGATGTGGGTGGAGCTCGACCCCATCGAAGCAGGAGAGGGTTTGATGTCCTGAAGGAGCACTTTGGGGACCGCGTACTGGCTTTGGGGTGCCCAGAGGTCACTGGCATGGGCCTCGATTGGCAGCAATATTTTCCGGATCGAAACACTTGTGACTCCTTTTTGCGGGGCTGTATTAAAGACAAGGTGTACAGCAATAATCCCAAAACCATTGCTGAGCTTAAAACAGCCATTCAGGAGGTCATCTACAGCATCGATGTTCCGACACTTCATCGGGTCATGCAGAATTTCGCTATTCATCTGCGCCACTTCATCGCCAATGATGGCCGGCATATCTAAGTGTCATAACCTAAATCCGAATATCTGTAGTGACGCTTACATGTTGAATAAAGTATGTGCACGCCGTAGTTTGTAGCTAATTTACGCTGTGTGTTTTTTTTTTTTTCATATAGATCAATAATTGTCACCCTGTATGTGTCACTGAATTAACGCATTTTACATTGTTTATTTACGAAATGTCTAAAGGTTCTAGTTTTGCAGTATATTTGGAAATAAAATGGATGTATGCGTTGTTTACATATCTCACAAGAATCTATTGAATGTTTATGCTGGTAGCTTCAGGTCTACTACATAGTCTAGAGCCTGCCGTTTGCAAACAGCAAAATATTGTTTTGTTTTTCTGTTTATTATTCATTTCCGACAGTGAATCATTGTATAGCGTGTTATTTAGCGTGTTACTTACAAGTTTTGAAGTTGTGATATTTTTACTTTGTTTGTATCGGGGTAACAAGCGAACAAAATAAACACACAAAGTAGAAACCCCACAACATCAAAAACTGCAAATAACACGCTAATTACACGATACGTAGTGATTCTCGGTTGGAAATGTATAATAAATAGAAAAACAGAACAATGTTTTGCTGTTAGCGGATGGCAGGCTGTAGACTGCAAGTAGACCCGAAGCAACTAGCATAAACATCCAATAGATTCATGTGAGGTATGTGAACAAATGCATTCATCCACTTTATTTCCACATGTACTACAAAACTAGAACTTTTAAAATATTGTGAATAAACAACATAGAGTGCTTCAACTCAGTTATACATGTCTCAACTCTGTACCGTAAGCAAACCAATATAAAACATTTTACAATAATAGCTCATTTTACAAATGTAAATATTTTGTATCAAAAGCTTCTTTACAGATTTACATGTAGCGACAATTTTGCAGAAAGTGCTGAAACATGTCTGGGTGAAAACAAAACTACAAAGGGATCTTTCATAAGGTAGAATGCCTACCCAATTTTCTTAGCAACCACGGAAATAAAAACTGAAACATTCACAAGATGATTACTGAAGTGTTATGTTTAGCATCAGTGCAGTTGATCTATGTGCATCCACAAATAGTTGCAAAAAAAGTTTGTAATAAAAAAAAGAATTTAAATTTCTTAAACTTGTTTTGAAATGCTTTTCTTGGAAATTGTAGATTTTTGCAGAATGTAGTATATTTTTCATTGACGCCAAGGTGGTTGCATACATGTTACCAGTGTGCTAATACAATTCGTTTTTCTTTTATTAATCCTTAGTTCCTTTTCATTGCTTGGTTTTATAGTTTAACTGCAATCATTTACACAGTGGTTTTAAATCTCGGTGTGTTCATATACATCTGCTGATTTCTATAATTCTTTCATTAATTGCATGAAGGAGAGTTAGATTACCTATATGAAATGAGGAGTAACTTGAGCATAGCACTATGGCCCTGAACATTTAAATTAAAATTTTCACTTAATAACACCCTACGTTTTCTGTTTAGAGGTTGAAAACTTTAATAATGCGTGTAGTCATTTCATAAGTACGCACAGTCGCCATATACGAGGTGTGGCTAGAAAAAAACCGGACTAGTACTGGTGAAACAATAAAACGAATGCAATAAGGCTGAAAGTCGCGTGGCCTGTCACGTGACTCTCGCTCCGCCTACTGCTCGAGTTTCATCTGCCTCCTGCACTCAGTCTGCCCGTGGCGTCTGTTTTAAGTAGTTGACGTTTTGTCTGTGCGTCGGAAAATGTTGAGTGTACAGAAAGAACAGCGTGTTAACATCAAATTTTGTTTCAAACTAGGAAAATCTGCAAGTGAAACGTTTGTAATGTTACAAGTGTACGGCGATGATTGTTTATCGCGAACACAAGTGTTTGAGTGGTTTAAACGATTTAAAGATGGCCGCGAAGACACCAGTGATGACACTCGCACTGGCAGACCATTGTCAGCAAAAACTGATGCAAACATTGAAAAAATCGGTAAACTTGTTCGACAAGATCGCCGTTTAACAATCAGAGCAGTGTCTGAGTTAACAGGAGTTGACAAGGAAAGTTGTCGAACAAGTTTACCGATTTTTTCAATGTTTGCATCAGTTTTTGCTGACAATGGTCTGCCAGTGCGAGTGTCATCACTGGTGTCTTCGCGGCCATCTTTAAATCGTTTAAACCACTCAAACACTTGTGTTCGCGATAAACAATCATCGCCGTACATTTGTTGTAACATTACAAACGTTTCACTTGCAGATTTTCCTAGTTTGAAACAAAATTTGATGTTAACACGCTATTGTTTCTGTACACTCAACATTTTGCGACGCACAGACAAAACGTCAACTACTTAAAACAGACGCCACGGGCAGACTGAGTGCAGGAGGCAGATGAAACTCGAGCAGTAGGCGGAGCGAGAGTCACGTGACAGGCCACGCGACTTTCAGCCTTATTGCATTCGTTTTATTGTTTCACCAGTACTAGTCCGGTTTTTTTCCAGCCACACCTCGTACAGCCCAGTATTTCATGGCTATTGCTATGAACTTCCCAACAATTCCGCAGCATAAGCTCCAAAGTGGTGAGAGTTTCAAATTTTTTGTATTCATTCTTAATATAAATGGCAACTTCGGCCTGAACTTTACTTCTCAGAGTGGTTAATACCTCCTGAGTAACTATACATTCCAATCATTTCAATCTCAGAGTGGTTAATACCTGCTGAATAACTATATATTCCAATCATTTCAATTGATTCAACTGTGAGTTTCCAAAAAGTGATCCTTTAACTGTGTTGTACAGTGTATGGAGATATCATTTCAGATTTCTGAAGCTATGAGATGGCATCCATGTTCATTATAATAACACAAAAAGATGTACTTTGAGTATAGTACTGAAATACGCTTATCGTTTAGGTACCAAAGTAATCTATTTTAAAAATACTAAGAAGATAACTATCAGTCTTTTGACAAAGCATGATTTGTGTACTTACTGTCTATCTTAGTTCTTGGGACACGACGTGTTTTCAAATTCATCGAACCAGTTATATAAGAACCGTCAAGTTTTGAATCTTGCCCTCTCTGGAAAAAATTCTGCAGGCGCCCATGATTCACTCCTTCTACATCAGTCCCCCATCCTTATACCCAGCTCTCTCCTACGCTCCTCAACGTCCAACTTTCTTCCGCTCTCAACGATGACCTTCCCCAGGCCAGGTCCTTCCAATTTTAATGACAGTGAATTGCTTCATTTTAATGATCAGTGACTAATGTTTTAAACGTATTCTAATTGTCAACTTTTTTTCGTTTTCCGACGTTCCTTAGTTGCTTCAATATCCATGGAGATATATTCCGTCTTTGCAACTAAATGAAAAACGGTTTGTTTTTTGCCTTATGCGTTTCGCTTCCTTTACTTATGAAGCATCTCCAGTGGCGTATAATACATGTTTGTTTCTACGCATATACAGGGTGTCCCATATATCTTGACCACCCTAAATAACTGTTTGTCCAGATACAAATTACAAAACGTTTCAAGCAAATGTTCTTTAGCCATCAGGGGGACATCAATCAGCATGATTGCCTTCGTTGTAGTTCCGTTTTTTACAAAGATATGAACAGCGGTATGACTTTTTTTAAATGGCACCCTGTATTTTTTTCGCTAATTCATTTCCTCTCCTAAAGACCTATTCAAAAATGTATCACAGAGTACCATTCACTGAAACACAACGTTATTAATTACATAACACAACACTGACTTTCAGCCCGGGATTACAGACTCGTCCACTTGCTGGAATTGTCAGAAAACAAATAAAAACCAAGTAAGAACATGAAAAATAGATACGTAAAAGCATATCGGTTGAAAACTTTCGGAGATACACAATTCTGAACTAACGAACTTTTACATTTTTATTCATACACATGAATTCCGCGACTGCATCCATAACCATACTTTTAGATGTGAATGTTGCACCTGATATTAAATTCTTCCATATATGAGCTTGCCGCTGAGATGGTTCCTTTTTCATTTCCAGACCAGCTACAACCCGAAGCTCAGGCTGCAGAACGGAGTCGAAATCGCTATGCGTCCCGCAAAACTGAACCTTGTGAGTACCGACGTCTTGGCCCTGGAGAGGATCTGGTACAGCGAGTACAGACTGTTCGACGTCGTTGACATGGAGCACATCGTAACGGTGAGTGCATAGCCCAGTTTCCCTGTCCACCAGACTGTAGCAGCTACAGTGCCCGAATTCCTTGAACTTTTGCGCTCTGTACTCCAGGCGACGGAGGGCAGGATAACGTTTAAAGAGAGCGAAGCGACCGAACTGCTGGGGAACCTCGTACAGTGCACCCCCGACTCCCTCAACGCCAGGTACTACGGGTCCTACTACAAGGATCTCTTGTCGCTCATTGGCAAAAACCTCAACCCTACACAGAGATACGGGGTAAGTGCCAACGCCCGACATGGCGTAATAGAAAGATAAACAATCAGAACTGTCATAAAATATGTATTTTATTGTTATTTTCCTGTCTTCAGGGTGCCACCAGTGTTCTCAGCAAATTTGAGACCATGCTGAGAGACCCACTATACTTCCAGATCGTCAAGAGAGTCCTAAACATCTTCCAGCAGTACCAGAACTACCTTGAACCTTATACTAGGCAAGAGGTAAGTCAGTTGCCTTACTAGAACACATTCATCACTTGTTGTACACTTCTGAACTGGGAACTAAAAACACAAATGCGACGATATTTGTTCTCTTCGTGTGAACGCACAAACGTAGATGCTGAACAAATAGTACTCTAATTAATATACTATGAGAGGCGACTTGGGCTTTAAGGGAACCAGAAACTCTCAATGAATCAATGTTCGACGTCCTGGTTCTTCGCGGAGTTTCACACCTCTTTACTGAAAATGTCAAATTTGTCTCTATTTCAATTGAAAATAATAAACAACCAGTGACATTGCTGTCGAAGGATGTGTGGTGTCACCGCCAGACACCACACTTGCTAGGTGGTAGCCTTTAAATCGGCCGCGGTCCGTTAGTATACGTCGGACCCGCGTGTCGCCACTATCAGTGATTGCAGACCGAGCGCCGCCACACGGCAGGTCTAGAGAGACTTCTTAGCACTCGCCCCAGTTGTACAACCGACTTTGCTGGCGATGGTTCACTGACAAAATACGCTCTCATTTGCCGAGACGATAGTTAGCATAGCCTTCAGCTACGTCATTTGCTACGACCTAGCAAGGCGCCAGTGCCAGTTACTATTGATACTGTAGTAATCTACCGTCAAGAGCGACGTTCACCATTAATGGATTAAAGTTAAGTATTCCACCAGCTGCGTCCGTTTTTTCTAAATTCTAATTTCCTTGTCCTGTTCCAGACCTCACGCCACCCTGCGTGAGCTAAAACGCGTGCCTTTCGGCTTCCTCTAGTGAAACGGTGTTGGCTCTCATGCCAACCCACAACAGGATGTATACGATCTTTCCAGCAAGAGGAAAAGTTTCTATTGACACTCGACAGGGTTCGATCATCTATCCACTAGTGTTAATGGTCTGCGTTATTCATTACGATATTACACTGTAAAGCCAAGGAAACTGGCACACCTGCCTAACATCGTGTAGGGTCCCCGAGAGCAAGCAGGAGTGCCGCAACACGACGTGGCATGAACTCGACTAGTATCTGAAGTAGTGTGGTGTCACCGCCAGACACCACACTTGCTAGGTGGTAGCCTTTAAATCGGCCGCGGTCCGGTAGTATACGTCGGACCTGCGTGTCGCCACTGTCAGTGATCGCAGACCGAGCGCCACCACATGGCAGGTCTAGAGAGACGTACTAGCACTCGCCCCAGTTGTACAGCCGACTTTGCTAGCGACGCCACACTGACAAATACGCTCTCATTTGCCGAGACGATAGTTAGCATAGCCTTCAGCTAAGTCAATTGCTACGACCTAGCAAGGCGCCATCATCAAGTTATATTGAGATGATAATACTGTATCAACAAGACCAATGTTCACCAATTGTGGATTAAAGTTAAGTATTCCAGAAGCTACGTACTTTTCTTTATAGCATTCATTACGTATCCTGTTTCAGACCTCACGCCAGCCTGCGTGAGTTTAAGCGCGTGCCTTTCGGCTTCCTCTCATTGTGTCTAGGCTGTCTTGCCTAGACACAACAAGTAGTGCTGGAGGGAACTGAGACCATGAATCCTGCAGGACTGTAAATAAATCGGTAAGAGTACGAGGATTGGAGATCTCTTCTGAACAGCACGTTGCAAGGCATCCTAGATATGCTCAATAATGTTCATGTCTGCGGAGTTTGGTGGCCAGCAGAAGTGTTTAAACTCGGAAGAGTGTCCCTGGAGCCAGCCTGTAGTAATTCTGGACGTGTGGGGTGTCGCATTGTCCTGCTGCAATTGCCAAAGTCCGTCGGAATGCATAATGAGCATGAATGGATGCAGGTAATCAGACAGGACGCTTACGTACGTGTCACCTGTCAGAGTCGTATCTAGACATTTCAGGGGTCCCATATCACTCCAGCTGCACACTCCCCGCACCATTGCAGAGCTTCCAATAGCTTGAACAGTCCCCTTTTGACGTGCAGGGTCCATGGATTCATGAGATTGTCTCTATACCCGTACACGTCCATCCCCTCGATACAATTTGAAACGAGACGCGTCCGACCAGTCAATATGTTTCCAGTCATCAACAGTCCAATTTCGGTGTTGGCGGGCCCAGGCGAGACGTAGAGCTTTGTGTCGTTCAGTGATCAAGGTACACAAGTGGGCCTTCGGCTCCGCAAGCCCATATCGAAGATGTTTCGTTGAATGGTTCGCACGTTGACTTGTTGATGGCCCGGCATTGAAATCTGCATCAATTTGTCGAAGGGTTGCCCTTCTGTCACGCTGAACGATTATCTTCAGTCGTCTTTGGTCCCGTTCTTGCAGGATCTTTTTCCGGCCGCAGCGATGTCGGAGATTTGATGTTTTACCGGATTCCTGACATTCATGGTACACTCGTGAAATGGTCGTACGGCAAAATTTCCACTTCACCGTTACCTCGGAGGTGCTGTCTCCCATTGCTCGTGCGCCGATTATGACACCAAGTTCACACTTCCTTAAATCTTGATAACCTGCCATTGTAGCAGCAGTAACCTATCTAACGACTGCGCCGGACAGTTGTTGTCTTTTATAAGCGTTGCCGACCCCAGTGTCGTATTCTGCCTGTTTACATATCTCTGTATTTGAATACACATGCCTATACCAGTTTCTTTAGCGCTTCGTTGTATTTGAACCAGGAGGGAGGTAATGCTATGGGTGGGAAGTACAAGTATTGTTATCAAGCTGAGCAAAGAGGCATCGATGAATAAAATTGGAAAAGACTTTTTATTAGGTAAAAACTTTAATAAAGCCAAGATCTCAAAATATTTCTTAATTTTCAACAACCGGTTTCGACTGACTTTGCTGTCAACTTTTGTCACAAAATGTATTCATTTTTAATTGCAACATCACACCAAAATGAACAGATTTTATAACGAAATTTTTCGAAGACCTGAGGATGACAGCGAAGTCTGTATAAACCGTTCGTTGTAAATAAAGAAATATTTATGCTATCTTGGCTTTAGAAAGTTTTTACCAAATAAAACAGGTCGCTCCCTCTGATTTCTCTACATGAGACAATTCAGTCAGATTTTTTATTAATGTTGTCATCTAAATCGCCTAAGATTAATATAATACACCAAAAACAAAAAATAAATACAGCAGAAAGTTCTAAGTTCTTGGGCGTGCATATGGATCGAACCTAGAACTGTAAAAATCGTGTTACACATTTGCTAAATTTTTTGGGTCATTTACTTTTGCCAAATTAATTACATAGATACTAGTATGTTAACATTATGTTATGCTCTAGTCATAATATTTGATTAACTCCTTATTTAGGTAGAAAGTATTCGTTGCACAAAGTCAAGGGATTAGTATTCGTTTAAGTAGCTGAGAATATCGAACACGGTGTCGTACAAATATTGACTAAAGAGCTTTGAATTTAACAATTATTTGACTTTTAAAGTACGAATAATGATATTCACAAACACAATACAAGAAGATACTATCTGTGTTCCCTTGTAGTGAAACTAAATTTGGCACAGAAAAGAGATATCTACCGAACACATAAATTTTATAAAGCCTTTTGACAAAGATTTCACGAAAACCATCACACAGCAAAAATGTTGCTTTCAAATGTAACATAAAATTTCTTCTCGTTGTCTACAGGCGTTCTCAACCAATTAAATGATCAGGATGTATCCATATTTTGAATATGACCGATTAATATGAAGATAAAATGACTAGCTCCACATTAATAAATGATCCTTGTAAAATAACATTATCCACTAGCTAGCATGACGCTATATAAATACATAGTTTTAAGAAATGTTCAGTTGACGCAGGACACATTCCAATAGTTATTGTTATTGGAACACGTAACTAACTAAATTAAAACGGAATTTCATTTGACATTAAATACATGGAGCTGCAGAAGTTTGTGAAGCAGCATGGGAGGGACAATGTCCTGCATAACAGTAGTTGCTGTTACCACTGTCTCAAATGGCTCTGAGCACTATGCGACTTGACATCGGAGGTCATCAGTCCCCCATAACTTAGAACTACTTAAACCTAACTAACCTACGGACATCACACACATCCACGCCCGAGGCAGGATTCGAACCTGCAATCGTAGCGGTCGCGCGGTTCCAGACTGAAGCGCCTAGAACCATCACACACATCCACGCCCGAGGCAGGATTCGAACCTGCAATCGTAGCGGCCGCGCGGTTCCAGACTGAAGCGCCTAGAACCGCTCGGCCACTCCTGCCGGCCCCACTGTTTCGTCTTTGTCCATGGATAACACGTCTGTTGTACTCCAGACTTATTGTCACTGCTCTCAGAAAGCTTAAATATTGTAAAACCATGAAACCAACAACTATTAGGTCGTCCGTCCGGAGATGAACATTAACTCGTTCAGTGGACTCTCATGAAACTTTCATTTTGCAATTAGCAGCGCTACAAAAGAGCAGTACTTCATGTCACACTCCCTTTAAGGCCCATAGACTGTATGTCAGAAAGGGGTTGTACATATATCACAAATATAACAGGTCTTCTTCCTCTGTTCTACGCACATGCGAAATTAAATCGAGAACCACCTGTCTTGCATTACAGCTGGAGTTCCCCGGAGTGAAAATCGAGTCTGTGGACGTAGAGAAGCTAGTGACATTCTTCGAGTCCTACGACATTGAGGTGGACAACACGCTCAAAGTATCCAGCGCCGAAGAAGCCGAGAAGGTGAAGATCTTCGCCCGCCAGCCACGTCTCAACCACAAGCCGTTCACGTACTGCATCAAGGTGTCCAGCGAGAAGCCGACCAAGGCTATCTTCCGTGTCTTCTACGGACCACAAGTCAATCCACTCGGCAACGAGATACCTCTCGACTATGCCAGACAATACTTTTTAGAATTCGACCGCTTCGTCTACCAAGGTACGTAAACAGTGTCTGATAGCGCAATCGCATGAACGCCAGCCTGCTCTATAATCACTGTTTCTGTTGAATTACCACGTCTTTTCTAACGAATGATTGTGGGTGCTACTTTACACGGCTAGGTGAGTAGAAGAAGGGAAAAAAACTATTTTAATCCAGTTATATATTCATGAAGGATTGTTTTTCCGTATCTCCGTATCTACCAGGTTTTGTTGACGTCACCAGCTCTCATCGTAAAAGATGTTAACCAGAATAGCATTCAACAATAAGTAATAGCTCGGAGCAGCGACTCGTATGATAGATTATGTGGTGAAATTGATATTTGGGAGAGTGAAGTCGACATGGTTGTGACATCACACAACACTCGTTTAAGTCTAGTCAGCCGTTGGTATAATTCAGCCCTAAGCGACGATGAAGATTTTCCGTAACGTCTTCCCGCTTCATCTTGATAGAAAGCTGTTCCTTAATTTGTTTTTGACAACTTCGAGCTATAGACGTGAAACAGTTCTAACAGGCTGGCTCTGACACACTATACGTCGCACGCCTCGAAGGCATTCATACTTGTTTCTTCTCTAAATGACTTAATGCTCCGTTCGCTTCAATTTTCTTTACTTTGTATTAGTACATTTATGTACATTCTTCGAGTTTTCATTAGGATTTCTATTTTATTATTTACAACCTGCTTTCAGCTCCTCGTTCTTACGTGACAACTTCTCTTATTTTTCGTACCCTGAAATATATTATTGTCTTATTATTCCTTGTGTTCGGCCAATACCATCATAAACTGATGATGTCTTATCAAACTGTGGAAGGGCTAATTTTCAATTTCACAGTAAAGCTTATGTCCCTATAGTCTGAAACTTAATGCAGATAAGTTCCTGGCAATCGGGCAACGAAAGGTTTTGTTTGCTATGGTATCACCGTCATTGTAGTGAAGAGCAAGTAGAGTATGGTCCGACGCCGTCTTCACATAAATTTTATGTCCGGATTAAATCGGTGTTGTCAATAAACGGTCGTGAACACGTTGTTTAAAGCTCTCTTCCACAGAAACCTGCAGTAATCACATGCTCCAAAACACTGATACACAACACCGCACGTTACAAGTTGTTCGTTGCTTGTAGGCATCATAGACATCGTTTTAATCCTCCTCTTGTTCGACTGTGCAAAGAGATAGTAGTAAATAGCCCCTCCACGAGAAAGAGACCACATAGTACCCGCCCTCCCTTACGCTACCAGCCTCTGTAGCCGAGATCAACAACGCACTTTCCTACGCGCACATTCAAAGAAGAGGAGTTGGCTAATAGGAGACGAGAAATCGAAACCATTCGAATGTTGTCGACCACTATAGACTTCTTTTATTGATATTAAATATGTCGCCAGAGGGCTACTAACTAAACTTAGTCACTACTGATTTTTAGCAGTTGATCTCCGTCAACCACTTCCATTAGCCGCATCGGCGAGGGTCTCCTAAGGCCGCATACACGGTAGTGCCTTGCCCTACGATCCGCTAGCAGCCATTTCTTTCTCGTGCTGGAAGAAACTGTCAGTGTCGTCGATAATTCAACCTCTAGACAGTCTTGTGGAATGAGGACATGTGGCACTGTTTATGATGGTACGTTTGTTGTTTAGAGTTGTTACTCTTGGATGGCTCCTTCTTTTTCTTTAGAATTTTTATTCATTTGTTAGGGAAAAGGCGCTCGTCGTCCTACATTTCACACATATCTAAATCTTTCTCAAGCAGTTCATGAAATGGTCTTTTGACGTTACCTGTTTCCAACAGTGCAGTTCTTATGGGGTAACATGCAACTGCAACGTTCTTGCTTCTTTTTTCAAAAAAAATTAACTTAATTACTGAAGGAGTACAAACACCTAAGGATTCAACTTTCTTTTAAGATTCATCACAGCATTTCGTTCATTATGTTTATTATTCTAATAGGGAAAGAAAGTATTAGATCTATTGGTATAATTCGCTTATCACAATTCCTACTACTGACCTGTATGATTGCCGGAATCGGAGAACATTAATAGATCTTTATTTGAATGCATAGAGATGACGTCGCATTACTTAGCCCAATGCGTTAGGGTTAGTGGCTTTAGCACTACGCTGAAAGTCTAACTGAATAAGTTTTTTCAGTCTTGTCACAGAAGCATGCTGTGGTGAAACAAGTTGCTCTTGATGTTCATTCACTTCCTTTTCACAGCCAAAAACCACGTATCATTGAGCTTCTCACTTTCATCTTTCCAGCTAAAAGTGTTTGCGTGTGTAGTAACCTCTGTGGTTGTCTGTATGACCTATTGTGGTATCCGCTTCTGGGTGCCAGGGCTTGAGCCTTATCGTATAAAATGATGTAGTTTCCCGCCAAAAGTCGCGTCCCGATACAGCTGATTTACGTACGAGGGCTACTGGGAAAGTAAGGTAAGATCGGTCGCGAAATGGAAACCACTGTGAAAATCAAAACTGTTTTATTTGCAACAGTTGGCTACAACTACTTCTCTACACAGTCGCTGCTCCAACCTTGACGTTTGCCGCAGTATTGTACCAACATCCCAATATCCTCTGTTGTCTGCGACTTCGTACACAGTTGCAAGGGCTGGTTGGCTACAGAATGGTGCGGCAACTGTCGTCGTAGGAAAGTTGGAGAGGAGCAGAAATGATTAGCGAACAATACATCACAGTAAACAGAAGATTTACTTCAACTTGTATTTCTCCAAAGCGGTTCATGTGAAGAGGGATGAAACTCAGGGGGAGGCCAGTTACGGGCTCTTTTGTGGGTGATCAAACATTTCCCGTCGAAAACGCTAAAGGAGCATCTTCATTGCCCCTGCAGAGAGCGGTCGAGATCTGTCATAAAGAAGGAAACGGATGACGGTTATGTTACGTGGACTGCCTGATATTAAGCGAAATCTCTCACCAGACCCTCACACTGGGCGGGAGACACTATTTTCTAGGCATTTTTACGTGCTCACTGTGGATTCAGCACTGAATTTTTTCTGAATTTACAAGAGTTATACCGAAGAAGTAAGAGTTTCCTAAATATGAAAAACTGTACCAAGTTACAAAATGTCTTGTACTTGGGAACAAAAATTCTGTTAAAATTTAAAAATCTTGCAATCGAGAAAATCTTGTCAGTACTGTATTTAATAATCTATGTGTTATGTTATTACTCTAGTACAAAAAAATAATCAGTAAGCGAAATCAAATTTAGAGGTAGTATTGTCAGAAACCAGTTACAAGTTAAAACGTTTTGAAATAGAGGGTGTTGGAAACTATCGCAAATTTCGATTTTTAAGAAAGAGGAAGTTGTTAAAACATTTAAAAAAACTCAGTTCATTTACAATTGTCGCCTGTTCCATGGTAGAAGACCTTCCGTTCTAGTTACAAGATGCTGCACAACTGACAAGGTATGGTTTAACTGTCGGCACGTTTTGTAACTAATTTTAAAAATATATAGAATTTTAATCATATAAAACTCTGTAATTGAAGTGTTAACAATATCCTACAAATTGTTTTAATACATTTCCAGCTCTTAAATACGTGGAATTCATAATATCTAAAAACGCTAAGCAATATGCAGCTTTACGCCTCACAACAACAAAAGCAATAGATAATGCTGGTCCGGCCGCTGGTGGCCGAGCGGTTCAAGGCGCTCCAGTCTGGAACCGCGCGATCGCTACGGTCGCAGGTTCGAATCCTGCCTCGGGCATGGCTGTGTGTGATGTCCTTAGGTTAGTTAGGTTTAAGTAGTTCTAAGATCTAGGGGACTGATGACCTGAGATGTTAAGTCCCATAGTGCTCAGAGCCATTTGAACCATTTTTTAGATAATGCTGGAAACTGCTCATGGAGGTCTCTAGTGCGTGTTCCTTCACGTGAGTGTACAAGCAGTCACTAGTGTCTGATTAAAATTACTTACCGCTTGGTACTTCACGCGTTGGAGCTCGTTTCCTCCAGTCATAGCGCTCAACGTCATGACCGACCTGTTCGCCATTGCCAAACCACCACAACCACTGATTACTTTACATCCAATTCCTTGGCCGACTTTCTTTTTTGATGTGTTAGGAATTTTGGATCCCGACTCCAAGGCCCTGCCCCCTTCTGTTTCGCATTTCAATGGACATGATAATACACACACACACACACATACACACACAAGGATGCTAAAGAAATACGCATTTTCCATACAGAGCACTTATTATTATTATTATTATTATTCTCGTGTCAGGAACATACAGGTACATGTACATACATTTTACACAGTTATGATTAAATTACTTTTGACCAAAACTTAGCCTCTTCCAATGCATTTTCTGTTGCTTGTTGAAGGTCATCTTCTGTACAGGAGACTGGGCACAATCGCCACATTGCCTGTGCCAAACTGTCTGTTCTTCTCCACAGTCACACTGAATATCATTTGGATCAGTGTATCCCCATCTAGCCAAGTTAACTTTTGATCCTTTAACTCCGAATCTCAGTCTATTCGGTGACTTCCAAGTTGTCCATTCCCCTTCATGGCCTGGAGGTAAAGCTTCAACAACTCTTTTCCAACCAAGGGGAAGGTAGGTCGTAGTCCTCCATAGTTGTAGCCTAGCTTTTTCAACAGTGGTTCTAAGTTCCTTTGATGTCCTAAGGAAACTCTTCCTTGACTTCAGTCGTTGCGGATGCGGTTCATGCCCATACAGAAGGTGGGTAATTTCCTGTTCCACTGCTTTTCTTTCCTTGTTCGTAGCTATCTCTCTTCGAACAGGTGGTGGTGCTATTCCTGCGAGATGGTGAAGCCATTCGATTTCAAGCAACCTGTTATAATTCTACAGGTTTCGTTGAGAGCTACATCCACCTGTTTGGCATGAGTTGAATTATACCAAACAGGACAGGCATACTCTACCGCAGAATAGCATAGTGCCATTGCAGATGTTAGGATTGTTTCAGATTGACTTCCTCACTGTGATCCGGCCACATTGTTCCTGGTAGAAACTTTCGACTTGCATTTCATGCAGTGCTTTTCGAAAGTGAGAGATCTGTCAAATATCACTCCTAGGTATTTTGGAGCCTCGTAGTGTTCCAGTTCGACCCCCGACCATAGTATTTTCGACTTTCTAATGGCGTCCTTGTGCCTCAAATGAAAAGCACACACTTGAGTCTTTGAAGGGATTGGTTTAAGCTGATTTGCGTTGTAATATCTAGATAGATCTTCAAGGGCATTCGTGAAGTTGTTCTCCAACGATTCAAAATCTGTGCTCTGGGTGGGTAGAGCGACGTTAGCAAATAAGAAGCTCCTGGTGTTTGGGGCTATAGGTTGGTCGTTCGTGTATATATCAAACAGAATTGGAAACAAAACACTTCCTTGCGGGAGGCCATTCTTCTGTAGTCTCCATCGAACACGCTGTCCTTGAAAGTCGACGAAGAACCTGCGATTACGCAGAAAGGAGGCGATGAGTCTGGTTAGACCTAAATCTTTGGTCAGATTGTAGACCTTGACTAGTAGTAGCTGGTGACTGACCGTATCATACGCCGCTGATAAGTCGACAAATGCCACTCCTGTCACCTTCAGAGATTCAAAGCCATCTTCTATAAATTGTGTGTGATTTACCAATTGTCCAGTACAGCTTTTACCTGGACGAAATCAAGATTGCTGAGGTATAAGTGAGGAGTTAAATGCAGACGATAGGCGATTTAAAATCAGGCTTTCCAGTATTTTGTAAAGATGACAAAGAAGTGCAGCTGGTCTAAAATTCTTTGGATCATTTCCTTGCCAGGTTTCAGCAAAGCATTTACTCGACTCTTCCGCCATATCATTGGAATTTGGTTTCTCCTTACACAGTTATCGAAAAGTTGTATTTAAAGCAAGGTGTTTAATTTGCTCGGTTCGTACATCATCCAAGGCATCTGAGTTGCCATTTTTACTTTGTTTCATAGGCTTCTGTAGTTCTTCCATGCAGAATGATGATGTAAGGTCATTACCCTCCTCTTGCTCTTCTCTTTGCAATTTTGGTTTTTGTGATTTGTGTGTTGGCTTGCTTCCCGCTCATCAGTAATTGATGTGTTACACACAGCACTAACCAAATAGAACTGGAATCTTTCCCGCACCACGCGATTCGGTGTCACATGCGAATATACACTATTGGCCATTAAAATTGCTACACCAAGAAGAAATGCAGATGATGAACGGGTTTCATTGGACAAATATATTATACTAGAACTGACATGTGATTACTTTTTCACGCAGTTTGGGTGCATAGATCCTGAAAAATCAGTACCCAGAACAACCACCTCTGGCCCTAATAACGGCCTTGATACGCCTGGGCATTGAGTCAAACAGAGCTTGGATGGCGTGTACAGGTACAGCTGCGCATGCAGCTTCAACACGATACCACAGTTCATCAAGAGTAGTGACTGGCGTATTGTGACGAGCCAGTTGCTCTGCCACCATTGACCAGAAGTTTTCAATTGGTGAGAGATCTGGAGAATGTGCCGCCAGGGCAGCAGTCGAACATTTTCTGTATCTAGAAAGGCCCATACAGGGCCTGCAACATGCGGTCGTGCATTATCCTGCTGAAATGTAGGGTTTCGCAGGGATCGAATGAAGGGTAGGGCCACGGGTCGTAACACATCTGAAATGTAACGTCCAGTGTTCAAAGTGCCGTCAATAAGAACAAGAGGTGACCGAGAGGTGTAACCAATGGTACCCCATACCATCACGCCGGCTGATACGCCAGTACGGCGATGACGAATACCCGCTTCCAATGTGCGTTCACCGTGATGTCGCCAAACACGGATGCGACCATCATGATGCTGTAAACAGAACCCGGATTCATCCGAAAAAATGACGTTTTGCCATTCGTGCACCCAGGTTCGTCGTTGAGTACACCATCGCAGGCGCTCCTGTCTGTGATGAAGCGTCAGGGTTAACTGCACCCACGATCTCCGAGCTGATAGTCCTTGCTGCTGCAAACGTCGTCGAACTGTTCGTGCAGATGGTTGTTGTCTTGCAAACGTCCCCATCTGTTGACTCAGGGATCGAGACGAGGCTGCACGATTCGTTACAGCCTTGCGGATAAGATGCCTGTCATCTCGATTGCTAAGTGATACGAGGCCGTTGGGATCCAGCACAGCGTTCCGTATTACATTCCTGAACCCACTGATTCCATATTCTGCTAACAGTCATTGGATGTCGACCAACGCGAGCAGCAATGTCGCGATACGATAAACCGCAATCGAGATAGGCTACAATCCGACCTTTATCAAAGTCGGAAACTTGATGGTAGGCATTTCTCCTCCTTAGACGAGGCATCACAACAACGTTTCACCAGGCAACACCAGTCAATGCTGTTTGTGTATGAGAAATCGATTGGAAACTTTCCTCATGTCAGCACGTTGTAGATGTCGCCACCGGCGCCAACCTTGTGTGAATGCTCTGAAAAGCTAATCATTTGCATATCGGTTAAAGTTCGCGTCTGTAGCACGTCATCTTCGTGGTGTAGCAATTTTAATGGCCAGTAGTGTACGACTATTATCATCACGGAGGAAGGCAACGGTTCATCGTTGCAACCGGTTCTGGAAATTAGTAAATGTAAGAATGCAATGCCAGATGGTGGAATAGGGAAGTGTAAGATACTTTGTGGCTGTGTAAAAGGCCGCGGGTTCAAATCTCGTTAAGTGCTTTAAAATTTGTATTTCTAAATCTTATCAAAATGGCATTAATTATTACTTTTATTCAATATACTGGTGTAAGTGTAGTTTTTTCTAATACTTTACCGCGTCATTGTCGTCATCGTATTGACTTTTTGTTTGCTCATATTTTTTATTATCTTCCCCTTTCTCGCTTATTATCTGTATGTGTCGTCTATAACCTGTAACCAGGACTGATCATCGTCTAGTAACATGGCAGCTCTTATAGCCAGTGCGAGGATAGTTTCAGGTAACCAGTAAAAGCGAAAAATTACAGTGTGCTTAAATTTTTCCCTCTTGAGTTTGCTGCTAGAAGTTAGCGTTAACCGCCGTGAATACAGCGAGCGTGACTGATACACTGACGAAAAAAAAAAAAGTCGCTACACCAAGAAGGAGTTGCGCGACATAATCGCAAGTTGGAAGGCGTGCTTTTTCCATCTGAAAGATGGTGTCTGTTCAAACTGCGCGCTAGTCGCATAAGAGCGGCGCAAGTACTGCCACTAAGAAGATGTAAATTAGGTTTCTATATTCCGACATAATTGTCGTAAGGAGTGTGATCATAATATAACTTAAACATTTGACACTAAAATAGTGAAACCATAGTCACAGTACATAAAACTTTTCTTTTAAAAAGAAAGGGGTTACATTGCCGGTTTCAAAGAACTACGTCGTTATTTTCAAATTTTGAAAAAAGAAAAATTGTATGTACTGTGACTATGGCTTCACTATTTTAATGCCAAATAAAAATTTTAATTAGGTTTGCTTTATATAGACGCTGTAACGATCGTGTCGTTATTTACCTTCGAGACTGGACGTGACGATATGATTTTAGTCTGGAAGGCCTTTAAGGTTTCAATGACGCCATTATCAACACCTCGCTGAGTTTGAACGAAATGGAGTAACAGGGCTACGAGAAGCAGGTCGTTCCTTCTGCGGTATTACAAGAAGTCTTGGCAGGGATGTATGCAATGTACATGACTGATGGTAGCGGTGGTCACGAGTATGTACAGTCGGAGGAAGATCACGTGGAACTAAGGAGAAGTAAGACTATCGTGCTCAGCGTATGGCTCTGGGACATCGTACTGCATCGGTGAATTGCGCCGACGAAGTATTGTGGAATTTTCACGACGACATCCGGTGTGTCGCACGAGAACCATATTTACAACATATGAAGATGGCATCTGTTCTTTCGGACATGTCCAAAAGAACAGATGCCATCTTCATATCATTGAAGGCTGACCGGCTGATGACCTTCAGTGCGGATGCACACGAATTGCCTGAACTCTTACGGGACTCGGTGGATTGTCTGCCGCGAGTAATGGCTATAACGGCAGGGGCACTACGAATGTAGTGTGTGGACTATAAGTTGAGAATGTGGGTCTCACGGGGAGCGCGACGGAGATAAGTCCCTGCAGTCGCACTATCCTCTGTACCCTCGGTGGCTCAGATGGCTAGAGCGTCTGCCATGTAAGCAGGAGATCCCGGATTCGAGTCCCGGTCGGAGCACACATTTTCAACTGTGCCCGTTGATGTATATCAACGCCTGTCAGCAGCTAATGGTATTAATTTAATTGTAACTTCATAATTACAACAGGTATCCTCAAGTCGGCTTGTATTGCGAATGTGTCGCTTATCATGCTGGTTCTTTTCTCCTGTGTCGTCTCCAATCGCTTAGGCACAAATTTCGTCGAACTAAATGGTACGGCAGGAGATTAATCGGACTATAGATGGAAATACCAACCAGGTAATATCATGTGTGCCTACCATCCAGGTACAACATTCTCTCCTACTAGGAAGAGAACTGTGGAAACACGAATTTTAATTTTTCTCATTTTTTTCGTTTCATTCTTTTGCGTGCTAGGTAAAGCAAGTGCTAGAGCGGGGCCCCACGAGGAATACAGGCCCCACAACGAACTTTTGACGTCACACTAGTCGGCTTGCCTGGCATACATCATCAATCCTCGGCCCAGGGGAAATTAACATGTAATTGAAAAGATACCCATTACAGGTATTAACTTCGTGGTGTGGTATCGAGACCCTGCATTCAGTTAAATGAGCAGTCGAGAATTATAGAACTGGTCTAAAATAGTGACTCGCTCTCCGCCGGAGACGACTGCTGACATTCGTGTAAGACCTGAAATGTCAAAAATGATTCAAATGGCTCTGAGCACTATGGGACTTAACATCTGAGGTCATCAGTCTCCTAGACTTAGAACTACTTAAAGCTAACTAACTTAAGGACATCACGCACATCCATGCCCGAGGCAGGATTCGAACCAGCGACCGTAGCAGCAGCGCGGTGCCTGACTGAAGCGCCTAGAACCGCTCGGTCACAGAGGCCGGCCCTGCAATATCACACGCTGTGACGTACGCGCCACAGCCTGTCTTTCTCATAGACCTCCTGCCAGAGATAACCCCGTTTCCCAGGTCTAGTTATACCCCTGGTTCAGTTACCGACCCGTGTTATAACACAGTGGCAAGGGGAGACCGCCAATTGTGAAATTCAGATTCGATTCATACTGCGCATAATAAAAGCTCATGGCCAGAGGTGTAATGCGGCAAAGCACTAAGATGCACTTCTTAGCCGTTGTCGAGAAAATCGACAGTTAAAAGAAACCGTTGCGGTGAAATACTCTCTACGATTAATAATTTTCCGCAGCGTCGTGGCGCAGCGGTAAGCGCTCGGGTTTGTAATCTGAAGGTCGCCAGATCGAATCTCGCACAATGCAACTTTTTTTTTTTAGTATTTGTTTTTTGTAATTCAAATGTGTATACACACACACACACACACACACATATATATATCAGTTGCAACAATTATGCATACAATAAGTTGTTGAAAGTCGTTTGTCGTGGAAAACTGGCGACTTTGAACATCATTATGTTTTCTGCAAACAAAGTTGTATTTCACAAATGTTATTCATTGTCTTCATAATGTTAACCACGTATAGTTAACGGAAGACGTAGAAACGATATTCCAGCGTAAGTCAAACGTTCGAATTAGAATAGAGACCCCACGAACACAAGTTCGCTGTGGCAGGTATGAAATATAAACTCCGTTACTCGCTCGTTACACATGAAGGACAGATGTTGAATGGGCCGAAACGAGCCGCCCCTTAACAGCGTAGTTGCCTGCTAACTTCGAAAGAAGGAAGATGCGGTCCCTAGCGCAACTTACACTCCTGGAAATAGAAATAATAACACCGTGAATTCATTGTCCCAGGAAGGGGAAACTATATTGACACATTCCTGGGGTCAGATACATCACATGATCACACTGACAGAACCACAGGCACATAGACACAGGCAACAGAGCATGCACAATGTCGGCACTAGTACAGTGTATATCCACCTTTCGCAGCAATGCAGGCTCCTATTCTCCCATGGAGACGATCGTAGAGATGCTGGATGTAGTCCTGTGGAACGGCTTGCCATGCCATTTCCACCTGGCGCCGCAGTTGGACCAGCGTTCGTGCTGGACGTGCAGACCGCGTGAGACGACGCTTCATCCAGTCCCAAACATGCTCAATGGGGGACAGATCCGGAGATCTTGCTGGCCAGGGTAGTTGACGAACACCTTCTAGAGCACGTTGGGTGGCACGGGATACATGCGGACGTGCATTGTCCTGTTGGAACAGCAAGTTCCCTTGCCGGTCTAGGAATGGTAGAACGATGGGTTCGATGACGGTTTGGATGTACCGTGCACTATTCAGTGTCCCCTCGACGATCACCAGTGGTGTACGGCCAGTGTAGGAGATCGCTCCCCACACCATGATGCCGGGTGTTGGCCCTGTGTGCCTCGGTCGTATGCAGTCCTGATTGTGGCGCTCACCTGCACGGCGCCAAACACGCATACGACCATCATTGGCACCAAGGCAGAAGCGACTCTCATCGCTGAAGACGACACGTCTCCATTCGTCCCTCCATTCACGCCTGTCGCGACACCACTGGAGGCGGGCTGCACGATGTTGGGGCGTGAGCGGAAGACGGCCTAACGGTGTGCGGGACCGTAGCCCAGCTTCATGGAGACGGTTGCGAATGGTCCTCGCCGATACCCCAGGAGCAACAGTGTCCCTAATTTGCTGGGAAGTGGCGGTGCGGTCCCCTACGGCACTGCGTAGGATCCTACGGTCTTGGCGTGCATCCGTGTGTCGCTGCGGTCCGGTCCCAGGTCGACGGGCACGTGCACCTTCCGCCGACCACTGGCGACAACATCGATGTACTGTGGAGACCTCACGCCCCACGTGTTGAGCAATTCGGCGGTACGTCCACCCGGCCTCCCGCATGCCCACTATACGCCCTCGCTCAAAGTCCGTCAACTGCACATACGGTTCACGTCCACGCTGTCGCGACATGCTACCAGTGTTAAAGACTGCGATGGAGCTCCGTATGCCACGGCAAACTGGCTGACACTGACGGCGGCGGTGCACAAATGCTGCGCAGCTAGCGCCATTCAACGGCCAACACCGCGGTTCCTGGTGTGTCCGCTGTGCCGTGCGTGTGATCATTGCTTGTACAGCCCTCTCGCAGTGTCCGGAGCAAGTATGGTGGGTCTGACACACCGGTGTCAATGTGTTCTTTTTTCCATTTCCAGGAGTGTATAACATCGTCGAAAATCAGTGCGGACTGGAGAGCTTTGGTACACCCTGTTAAAAAAACGGAAAAATGGAGGCGGTACAATTGGAGAGCGATCCGCCTTCACCAACATGCATAAGCAATTCATTAATAGTTTATATATATATATATATATATATATATATATATATATATATATATATATATA